>NC_136915.1:4476631-5676631 GCF_949752795.1 Hyperoodon ampullatus | reverse complement strand
CGCACACTCGCGCGTCCAAACACACTCCTCCCTCGCGTGAACACGCGCCCCTCCCACGCCCCCACCCGCTCCTCCACAAACGCGCGTGTCCTCGCACCCGCTCCTCCGACACACTGGCTCCCCACTCGCGTAAACACGCGCGCCCCCGCCGCGGGCACGGGTGCTCCCCACGCCCCGGCCGCGGCGCGCGCCCGCCCCCGGCCCCGCCCCCGCGCGCCCGGCCGGCCCGCGCGCCCTCGCCGGCCACCGCCCTCGCCCCGCACGCGCCCGGCCGACTCTCCCCTCGGCCGCACGCACACTCACTCCGACTTGGTGAGCACGACCAACGCTCGGTCGGGCTGGCGCCGAGCCGCCTCTGTCTTCCTACTCCTCCCGCGCGGCCCCGCCCGGCCCGGCCCCGACAGCCCAGCCCTGCCCTGACCCGCTCAGCTCCACACGCCGCGGCTGGAACGACTCGGGCTCCGGGTACCGCTGTCTCCCCGCCACAGCCCGAGTGCGCCGCCCGGGCCAATGGTGGGGCGCGGCGGTGAGCTCACCGGCCTCGGCCCCGCCCTCTGGGCCCCGAGGGCCAATCGCAGGGCGCTACGTCACCCGGAGCCGGGCAGAGGCAGGTGTGGGGCGCGGAGCCGCTCGGCGCGGGGACTGCGCCGGAACTGCGCCCAAGCCCCGCGGCGCCGCGCTGGACGGCGGCGGGCCTGGCACGGAGGGTGCGGGCGGAGCGCGGCCCCGCGGCCCCGGGCGCGCCACGGCCCCTCGAGATGCCGTCGCCCGCTCCCCCGCCCAGATTCCGGGAGGCCCGCCAGCCGGGTGGCCACGGTCCCCTCGAGGGCAGGGACGACTCTGAGCCCGACGGCCGCGCCGGCTCCCCCGGGCCCACAGCCCCGGGCTGCCTCCTCTGGGGCCCGCGCCGCGCGGGAGGGGCGCTCGGGCCGCGTGCTCCCGGCCTGCGGAGCCGCCCCTTGCCCTGCCGCCGACTCCCGGCCCGCGGCGCCGTCGGGTCCGCTCGGGAGCCCCGCACCCTGGGGTCCCGCGTACCCGGGCCCGGGCTCCCGGCGCAGCCCCGGCGCGCCCTGCGGCGGCGGCGGCGGCGGCGGCGGCGGCGGCGGCGGCGGCGGCGTCTGCAATGCAGCCACGGGAGGAGCCGGCGCTGCGCTGCGCCGCGCCGCGCCGCGAGCGGGAGAGCGCGGAGGGCTGGGCGGGAAGGAGGGGCGCGGGGCGCGGTGAGCCGGCCGACGGCTGCGGAGATGGGGCAGCGCCCGGGAGGCCGCCGGGGCACTTGGGCGGGTCTCGGGGTCGGAGTGCGGAGGGGCCCGGGTCGGCCAGGACGGGGCAGAGGATGTCTGGGCAGGGACGCTGCAGGACGGCTCCCATGGGAGTTCAGGAGTGTCCAAGGCGCCCATTCCGGCGGCGCAGGGCCTGACCTCCTTAACTGAAGTTCTAGGGCCTCTGCCCATCCCTCGGCTCTAACCGTGGTGTCCAAAAGTTCTGGCTTCGGCTTTCTCACTTGGATGCTTCTGCATAGTATCTCTTGCTTCCCGCCAAAAGCCCAAGTCACACCTCTCCATCAAGACGTCTGCAAGCAGCCTTCCCAGGCATCCCAAATGGCCACCACCACCCCTTCTCCTTTCCCTGTAACTGGTGTAGTCCTGCCGATTCAATTAACCCCACCCACGGCCTTGCACACAGAAAGTGCTTGACCCGTGCAGACTTGTGATGAGCCCATCTTCTCTTTTTTCCCTCATATTCTCAAAGATCGTAAAAACTGGTTATGTCTCCTTTCTGCCATCTGGGTTAAAAAGTGTCTCGAAGGATGGGGGCAGAGTCTCTTTTACTGAGCCTACCCAAACGCACACGAAAACAACCACAGAATTTTGCACAGCCCTCGAGACTATACAACCAAAACTGAGTTGTTGTTTAGAGACCAAGCCCAAGGACATCCCTAATGGGGCTGGCTCCCATCCTGTGCCACGCCTCTAAGCCAGCAAAGCAAGCAGGTGGAGTATGGTCTCACTCTCGGGGGCCGATGGCTGATTCTAAACCTCAGCAACTCCCTCACCTGCCCCGGCAAAGTCAGAACACTCGAACGCACTCACAATCCTGCTCCAACAAGTCCTTCATATTCCCACCCGCGTTGCCTCTGCCCTGCTCTCACCACACTGGACCCCTGCGCTGCTAAGGGCATTCTTATCCATTCATTGAGGCCTGGCTCAGATCCCCTGGCTGCTCTCAGCGGAGCAGACCCAGGAGCATTGTTATGCATTACTATTTCAGCACTGTTTCCAGGAGAGGCAATGTAAGGGTAGTAGTCGGGGACAATGATAGTTAGATTCTCCCATTTGCTGTGTACCCCATGGGCTGTGCCTTCAGATCTCTGGGTGAGAATTAGATGAGCCAATAGATGTCTGTTGCTTACACCAGTGGTGCCTGGCACATAAGTTACACTCAGTACAAGTTTGCTCTTGTTGCCATCAGAATCAGTGTGTCTTGGAGAGGTGGATAGTGACTGGAAAGGAGTGGGGGTGGGTTTCTGGGTTTCTGGTAATGTTCTCTTCTTGACCTGGGCACTGGTTTTAGTTTGTGAAAACTCATTGAGCTGAGTTTCACATACTTATGATATATGCAATTTCCATATATACTGTACATTAATCAGAAGTATTTTTAAAAGTTAGTTGTTGTTAGCTAAGAAGGAGACACCTCTAATCCCCTTGAGAACAGGAATGGAGTCTTAACTTATCTTGGCACCTTACACAATTCCAGGCACGCTGGAAGGATTCAGCTAATAGTTGTTGAATTGCTCTGAGTAGATTGTGAGCAACAGAGACCAACTGGGGAGATGGGATGACGAGGGGCAACACCTGCCTTTATACATGCAGTGCAGGGAACTCAGAATGATTGAGTCCAGGTTCAGCCACCTGGACCCCAGCTAAAGAAAAAGCCTCCAGACTTTTCTTTCAGGTGGGGAACTTTGTTGTTGTTGTTTGGTTTTGGTTTGTTTGGTTTTGGTTTCTTTCTTCCCCCTTGGATTTGCTTTTGAAAAGGCAGAAGTTCAGCTCTTGTTCAGACCTGGGCATCCCAGCTGCCTGCCATGACCCTTCACCCTTCCTCCAGCAGCTCATCTCCACCCGGCATGAAAGAAACGTTTAGCCATGGCTGCTTCGACACATTGGCTGTGCCCTGATGTCAGAGTTGGGGTCAGCAGCCTGGAGCTCTCATTCCAGGCAGCCCGAGGTGACATTTCTGCACTAGGAAAGTCCTCAGCTGGGGCCATTCCCCTCTTGGAAGATCTGCTGCTCTCCTTCCCCTCTGCACCTCTGTCTTGGGGTGGAGGCCACAAGAGCAAGTGCCCTCCCTGGGCCCACACCTGGAAAGGCAGGCAGAGCTGGGGGGCAGGGTGAGCTGGATGCTTCCAGAGTAAGCTCAGAGCTCAGGCAGTGTGCTGGCAGGGTGTCTTTCCTCGTGGGTGTTCATGCTCCTCTCTTCCAGGTTAGGAAATGACAGGGTGAGACAGGCATGTGCTTCAAGCAAATTCTTCCACTAGGTTTTTATGGGGCTTTGAGTATACCTGGGTCATTTTTTTAAATAGTGAAGAAGAAAACTTTGCTCGGTGATGACTTCACTTGGTAGCACCCAGAGCAAGTGCAACTGTTGCATCTTAAAGCAGAGATGGTGTGTCCATATCCCAGCCCTAATCTCTGCTGAGGGTCTCAGGAGGATGAAGGGAACTACGGTTTTTTGGGTACCTGATATCTGCCTGCTGTTACACTAGACACTCACATACACTGCTACTATTTCTCCTGCAAGCTGGATATTGTACAGAGGAAAAAACGAGGCTGCAAGGAGTCAGATAACTTGACTAAAGTCATACAGACTGTATGCAGCAGGTCTGGGTTTCAAGTTCTGAACCTGCACTCATTCCGCCCCTGGGATGGCTCTCCAAGTACCTAAACATTCTTGCCATCGTTAAGATTCCCTTTGTTTAAGAAAGCAGTCTGGGAAATTTCTAAGAACCAGGACTTCTTTTCTTCAGCCCCAGCAACTGTGATGCTTATCTATGTCAAGATGTAGATTCTACTGGGCCAGGTCCCTGAGTAACTGTGATGAATAGGACCTTCCTTACCAACTGGCATTGGACTTGAGCGTGAGAGAGAAATAAATCATTTGACATGGGGCTGTTTGTTACTGCAGCATAACTTCACCTCTCCTATCTCATAAGAAATCAAATATGTTTCTGCATATATCAACTTCTAATAAAAAATAATCTGATAAAAACTAAGTGACAACTTAAAAATAAATGCAAGATGCATATTCATTGTATCTTTAAGGCCTTAGGAAATATAAAAGTATTTTTAGAAACCATGGGTAAGAGTGACAAAATAATTCAATGGAGAAAGATAGTCTTTTCAACAAATAGGGCTGGAGTAACTGGATGTCCCCACATAAAAGAATGAAGTTGGGCCCCTACCTCACACCATATGTAAAAATTAATTCAAAATGGATCAAAGACTTAAAAAGAAAAGCCAAACTACAAATGTCTTAGAAGAAAATGTCGAGGGAAATCTTCATGTCTTTGGATTTGGCAATGGTTTCTTAGCTATGGCATCAAACCACAAGCAACCAAAAAAAAAAAAAGTTTAAAAATGGGCTTCAGCAAAATTGAAAACATTTGTGCTTCAAAGGACACCATCAAGAAAGTGAAAAAGACAATTCACTGAATGGGGAAAATATTTGTAAATCATATACGTGATAAGGAACTTGTATTCTTTATCATTCTTACAACTCAAGAATAAAAAGCAACCTATTTTTTTTTAATGGGCAGAGTCTCTGAATAGATATTTCCCCAGAGAAGATAAACAAATGGCTAATAGCACATGAAAAGCACATGAAAATATGCTCAGCAACATTAATCATTGGGGAAATGTAAATCAGAATCACTAGTCAAAACCACAAAAGTGCAAATCAGATATCACTTCACATCCACAGGATGTCTATAATAAAAAAGATGGACAATAACAAGTGTTGGTGAGGATGTGGAGAAACTGAAACACTCCTACCCTGCTGGTGGGAATGTAAAATAGTGCAGCTCCTTTGGAAAATAGTCTGGCTCTTCCTCAAAAGTTTACTCATTGAGTTACCATATGACCCCACAATTCCACTCCATGTATATACCCAAGAGAAATGAAGACATATGTCCACACATATGGACATTTATATGGCAATAAAAAGGAATGAAGAACTGACACCTGCTGCAACATGGATGGACCTTGAAGAAATAATGCTAAGTGAAAGAAGCCAGTCCAAACGAACACATATGATATGACTCCAGAACAGGCAGACTTATAGAGATTGAAAGTAGATGAATAGTTGCCTTAGGCGGGGGAGGAGGGAGGAGCTTGGGGGCAGCGGGACAGGACTGTTAATGGGTAAAAGGGTTTCTTTTTGGAGGAATAAACTTGTTCAAAAATTGGGTTGTGATATTCACTGTACAACCCCGTGAATAGACTAAAAAACTTTGAATTGTACACTTTAAATGGGTGAATTGTATGGTATGTTAATTATATCTCAGTGGAGATATACACACACACAATAAGAGGAAGAGAAAAAGAATGAAGTATAAAAAGAATCAGTGGATTAATTTTAGAAGAGAAAACTGAGTGATGGGAAAAGAAAAACCAAGATCAGGAGGGTCTGATGGCTGATCCTTTGTCAGTGGGTCCCCTCTTGCTCACTGAGCCCCCGTGTCCGGCCCTCGGTGGGATATGGTGGCATCAGGTGGAGAATGTGGCCTGGCTAGGTGACTGCTCAGTGAGGAGACAAGACAGACACAGGGGAGGCACTGAATCCCGTGGTGGTGACCCCATGGGGCAGAAGAGTGATGGAAGAGGGCACCCGCCTAATTGTGCTTCTGAAGGATTGTGAAAAGGCCAGGAGTGAGTCCATCTAGTTCCCACTTGTTGTGACTGCCTCCTCGACAGCTAGGGGTCCTGGAGAGAACCGTGGCCTGAACTTGGGGTTCCCCTTGAAGAGGTCCCTGATAGGCCGGGCTTCTGCATCGCAATGGTTGGCTGATTCAGGGGTGAAGGTGAGCTTTGCAGAGAGCCTCAGACACCTCAGCTGACCTTCCAGTGTCCTTGTCAGACCCCTGAGCCTTCCATGGGAGGGGGGCGCTGGGTGGGGGCAGGGCAGCCCGGACCCTGTTTCCTGCATCACCACTAACTACCTGTGTGCCAAGCTCCTTTCTCTTCCTGTGCCTCACTTTCCTCTTCTGCAAAATGAGGTCTAAGGCCATGCAGATGGGGTCCTGGTGCAGGTCCAGTGGGACCTGACACAGCAAGCCCCCCTGTGCTTCGGCTGCAGGGACTGTGGATTTGAAATGACCAGTCCCATGAATGCAGCTGCGTGCACGCCCCCAGGCAACTCACAGCACTGAGGGCACTGGCACATGCTTGCTATTTTGAGCCACTCAGCTTTGGAGTGGTTTGTTATGCAGCATTAGATTACTGTAGGGGACAGCTGTATGAGACAAGGTGTTTGCTACCAGGGCAAACCGTGCTGCCAGGATTGGTATCAGCCCCGGAAGACTGTCAGCTCAGTCTGGGAACTTGGGGGTTTCTCCTAAGGGCCATGATGCAGAAAGAGAATCCAAAGAAGTTGGGGGAAAGAAACCACCTTCACGCACTCTCCCTGGTGGCTCATACAGGCCCATCCATTCCCTCTGCCCCCACCCCCAGGACTATACACATGCCAGATAGTAAAATACATGGCTAGTCTCCTATGAGAGCGGGGGACGTGCAGATACGTGCTCTGCTCAAAGGAGCAACAGAGTCAAAAGGCGGATAATCCAACACACATTCAGGAAGCGGTAACATGCGGTGACAAAGCACCCAGTGGGCTTTAGTATCCGCAGCCCTGAGCTGCATGACAAAGGACAAGTCACCTGACGAGATTCAGGTTCCTTGTCCGTAAAATGGGGATGGAAACATCACCTGGAAACAGGGAGAGGATGAAATTGGATACTGAATGTAAAGTGGCAGCCCAGGGACTAGGGGGCACCCCAGGTGGGGCTTGGGGATGAGGACCAAGGACCCATGCCAGTGTGGCTCATGGTCCCACCCAGGCCTTCCAACTCACCAAGGTCCCATCTGCTCTAGGACTCTGGGCAGAATGGTCCTCATGGACAAGGAGGTATAGCCTCCACGGACAGAATAGTGAAGAGAGCTTAATAGGCAGATGCCACCTGGGGAGGGGAGAGACCTGGTTCTTCCTCTTGGGCTGGGAGCTGCCATCATCATCACCATCATCATCATGACCATCATCATCATCATCAAGATAATATTTGCTGGGTGACTACATTCTTTACATATGTTAATTCCTTTCATCCTCACACCAAGTTTGTGCAGTGGGTGTTCCTATTCCCATGGTTTTACAGAGGAGGAAACTGAGGCACAGGGGATTAAGTAATTTGCCCTGGACTGTGCACTAGTGAGCAGCAGAGACCCTGATCCCCCGCACTCCTGAGCTGGAGCTCTTAGCTGCTTCTCTGCTTGGCCCCATGTGAGAGCTAAAGAAACAGCCTCCGTGACAGTCCAATGGGGTGAAGGGCCCCTCCTTAACCAAAAGACAGGCTTGGCAGCTTGGCTGGCAGGCCCGAGGCCTCTTCCTCCCCCCAGCACTCTTCCTGAAGCCGTGCCTGTCAACGCAACACCACCCTTTGGTACCAGGAGTCTAGGTGGCACACCGCAGACATACTCAAGGAGACGGGTGCTGTCTGGCCTGGGAACCCTCTAAGCTGGGCCAGTCAGGCCAGTCTGTGACTGAACTTTATTCGAAGCAGGAGCCTAAAACCCCTTGAGGGCAGAGTAGCCAAGAGGTGAGCACCCTGCTCAGGGGTCAGAAGGGCCGGGGCACTGTTTCCAGCTCTGACACCTTGGAAAGACTCTCTTCTCTAGACCTCAGTGTGCTCACCTGTAAAACAGGGATGATAATAGTAGCTGCATCCCAAGGTCATCATAAGGACTATTTGTGAAGCTCGTAGCCCGGTGCCCAAAAGGTGTTAGCACCTTGTGTCGGCTAAACAGTAGGGCAAGGTCACTAGTCCACAACTTGACCAAGATAGCCAGAAAACTCAGGCGCAAGCCAGCAAAACTCCAGATGAGGCCTCTGGCCTGCGGGGTGGGGGTGGGGGTCTGAGTTGTGGGCCCACCATGGAGTCTCAAAGGGCAGGTCTGGGGCTTGGCAAAGCCCTCATGACAGAGATGAAATCCTCTTCATGCAGGACATCTCATTTTTGGAGAATGGCTCTGTTATGGGCTGAGTTTTTACACCCCCAGAAATTCATAGATTGGAGCCCTGACTCACAGGACCTCAGAACGACTGTATTTGGAATCAGGACATTAAAAGAAGTGATCAGATTAAAAGGAGGCTGTTAAGGTGGACCCAAACCCAATCTGACTGGTGTCCTTATACGAGAAGGGTATTGGGACACACAAAGAGACAGCACACAGAGAAAAGGCCATGTGAGGACACAGCGAGAAGGCAGCTGTCTGCAAGACAAGAAGACAGGCCTCAAAAGAAACCAAACCTGCCCACACCTTGATCTTGAACTTCTAGCCTCCAGAACTGTGAAAAAATAAATGTCTATTGTTTCAGCCGTTCCATCTGCGGTATGTTACCTGGTAGTAACAAAGACAAGCTAAGACAAGCTTTGTCTTCTAAGCCCGGCTCCCCACATGTCCATGCATGGCTGAGGGCTCATAGACCTTCAAGTGCAGAACTCTAGGGCTCCCTGTTCAAGGTCACGCTTGCCAAATCAGGGCCCAACCCTCCTGCGGATCCTTCTAGAGAGGATCTCAGGAAGCTTCGGTCTTTGGGGTCTGAGAGCATCACAAGCACCCACTGGACTGCTCTCGTACGGCCCAGTGGGGTCACAGTTAAGAACAGCAGTGTTTACTCGAAAGGTACACTCAACATGCACTTACTAAAGCCACTGTGGTGTACTTTCTTACGAAGTAGATATTATTCATTTTTTTTAAACGTGGGAACCTGATTAAGGAGAAATGAGTATATTCGACTGAAGGTGACAACAGTCAAAAGACCAGATATTTATGCTGAAGACCACTTTGAAATCACCATCCTGACAGTTTCTGTGACCAAACCCTGAAGCTTAGACACTGGCGGTAACAAGAGCTGGGAAGTTCCCCCTTTAGGGAAGCAACCAGCAGCTTCCTACAAATAATCAATCATTACCGAGGTCACCAGGGGAGGGGCTTGTCAAATCCCACCCTGTTACCGAAACGAAGAAAAAGCAATCAAAAGGGAAGGCGCAATTAGAGGCCAGTGCATCTTAGGCTACCACCATCTCACATGCCTCGGAGAAGCACAGCTGACAGGTTGAGCTCAGGGGGAGTTGTAGACACCTTAGGTGCTCAACACCGTTACTGAGAAAAACAAAAGAGTGGCCAGGGAAAAGCACAGATGTGTTACACACACATGTGTACTCCCATCCCCAGTTGGTCTCTGACACCCTGGTATCCGCTGTGGCCCCTCGCAGTGCAGCCACATCCCCAAGCAGGTGTGCAGCTCACGGGCTTTTGGACCACTGAAGCCAGGTCAGTCCCTGGCTTGGCCCTGCTGCCTGAGAAGCACCATCCGCATCAAAGTGAAATCCCCTGGGACGCTGTCACAAGAAATGTCGCCCCACCCAAGGATCCTCCCAGCTTTAACTCACTTTCAAGTAACTTAAAACAATGCCAGGGCCTTTCAGCAAATATAAAATGAGCCCCCGCTCACTTTCTTCTGGGAATCAAAACCGAGAATGCTGGGGGAGGAATGATGTCTGTAAGTGCAATCAGGGGGCCTGGAGGTTCACACTTCCTGCTGCATGACTGCTCTCTGCTCAGAGCTTGCTTTTTCTCCTGCTGCTTTTCCAGGAACGGGCAGAAAGACTCGTGATAAATGCATCAGCCATCTCCAAGTGCCAGGGCACTGGAGGCTTCGAATGCATCAAGCCAGACCTCGCGTAGGGCCACGTCTGCAGGACTTCTGGGCGGGCCCTGCTCGGAGCTACACACTAGAGCTTCCCCTGGCTTTAGCTGTTCTCGGGGGGCCCAGGCCAGGCCTTCTGATGTCATAATAAACATCACTGACCTTATAAAATTAGAGCATTGATGCATTTTTCATGTCTGAGAATCACACTGAATTGTGAACATCTTAGAAGATGGCCGAATGCTGCATCTAGGTTTTCTCTTCCTCTTAAAGGTGAATTATTGAGCAGGAATGCTCTTTGCCCAGGACCCCACCCTGGCTCTGAGATTCCCGAGTGCACCCAGCTGGTTACCATTTGCAAGGTCAGATCCATTCCCATCGGTGCTGGGGGAAAAAAGAGGAGCACTGTTGGAGGAGGGGCTTCCTCCAGGGGGTGGGGGAGGGAGAAGGCTGAGTGGCAGCTCCAAATGGAGCTGCTCACCACCCTTCAGCAGCAAATGGCGCCAACAGGAGAACACTTTAGTGTGGAAAGAACACTGCTGGAGCCAGGGGTGCTGTCTGCAGGATGGAGACGGGATGCAGGTTCATTTGCAGAGCATCACGGGCCGTGGCACAGGTGAGTAATTTAAAGAGGTAATTGAGATAATATGTGAGAATAATAACCTTAGCTGTCAAAGGCTCTTAAAATTTCTCATTTGACTTCACATTTAAGTGGATGGATCTGTAATGTAGTGAATTTCACATCTCTGCCCAGGAAATCTTGAGCTTTGCACAGTATTCTCTGCAGAAGACAAAGTAGTTGCCCAAACCATTTTTCATAATAAAATGTGTTCTTGAGCCCCAAAGAATTGCTGAGCATGACACAATATCCGCATAGGGGCGACACTTTGAAAACAACGGTAACAACAACAGCAAAAACCATGTCAGACACTCAGCGTTTCCTCCTGAGATAAGAACAGCAAAAAGAAATTGGTCTGCTGGGTGGGGAGACAGGCTGGTGGGGGCACAGGAGGGGAGGTGCAATTCTGCGCAGTAGAGACTTTAACCTTGACCAGAGAGAGGTCTGGCTTTTGTCCTTGCCTTCCGGGAGGTGACCTCTAAGCCCTTGGAATGTCCTGCCGGAGGGAGTGGCTTAGTTTGCCTGAGTCACTGGAGAGACCTACAGTATGATTTAAGGTAGGAGCTGGTTACAATGGAGAGTTGTAGGGTAGGGGCTGGCCACTCTAGAAGGATCAACTATGTGATTTAGGGTAAGGACTTTTGGTCACACAGTTTCAGCCAACTCGGGAGAGACCAGAGACCGAGATCAGCCATGAGGGCAATCCCTCATGCTTACGCGGTGGAGCCCCAAGAAAAACTCTGGACACCAAGGCTCAGGTGAGCTTCCCTGATTGGTGATTTTCCATGAGCCTTGTCACACATTGATCCAGGGACATTAACGCTGACCACAAGCCACAGGAGAAGACAATGGAAGGTGGGTGTTTGGTGCCCTCCTGGACCCTGCCGGACATACTTCTTCCCTTGGCTGGTTTCCATCTGGATCCCTTTGATGTAATAAGCTGTAACTGGGAGTATAACGGCTTTCATGGCCTCTATGAGTCCTTTCCATGAATGACGGAAACCGAGCATGGATTGTGAGTTGCCTGTTTGCACATTCTTTCTACATATGGAGAGCGTCCCTCTGAACAAACATAGTTTTCATACAGAGTTAACGCCTGTCAAGTGCATTCTCTTCCTGATGGGAGCACAGAGGGACTCCCTGCCCCTCTCGTGTGCTCCCCTAATACTCGGAACCTGCCCCTATGGGGCACTCATCACACCAACTGTGCTGTCCGGCTTGCCTCATGTCCTGGGCCATGCACTCCTGGAGGTAGGGACACGCCCAGTTGACCCATAAAGCCCTGAATCCAGGAGAGGGCCCCTCAGATGCCTGGGACTCAGCAGGTACCAGTTACTGATGGGCAGGTGTACAGGCTGCCTTCTACCAAAGCTGTTTCTTCCATTGTGGTTTATGACCTGGCGGAGGGTCATGAACAGGAAGCTGTTGGCATGGGGCCTGGCTGGAATGGCTGTCACTGTCATACCAGAGCACTTTGGTGCAGTGAATTCCATGGAGATGGGTGTGGATAGGCAGGTTTCCATGGCTCGTGACTCAGCTACCCACCTACCAACTCATTCATTCACTCACCAGGCTAAGGTAGGGCTGGGTCAGACAATGAGGGAGTCACAGAGGGTCAGATGACGCCCTCCTCCAGACCCCAGGATGGTGACACACCATGCAGGGACTTGCCAAGGACCTGGTTGGGAAGTCCCCATCCTCTCTGAGGTCCAGAGGGGAGATGGGTCTGAGCAGCTCAGGGAGGAGACTTGCTTTTTCTCTTCCTTTTCCAAATCCAGGGAGCTGAGTAGTGAATTCTCTGCCCCTTAAAAGCTCTGAAGGCAGCCTCAAGGGCACATTTTTAATAAAGGTCAAGCTTCTGCATTCTTGCCTTGGGTTATTTGCCTGAAGCTTGTCCAGTGACAGGGAAACCAGAAAGGGGTTGATGGTGCCTGGTCAGTTCTGGACACCCTCCCCAGCTGCTTCTGACATCAGGGATCCTGTAGCCTAAAGCTGGAGTCAGTCAGCAGTGTCACAAAGACACCACTGTCCGTCCATCCATCCGTCCATCCATCCATTCATCCATCCATCCGTCCATCTGTCCATTCATCTATCCATCCATCCATCCATCCGTCCGTCCATCTATCCCTTGAAGAAATATTTATTGAGCACCTACTGTGTTCCCGGCCTCTTAGGGCATGATTATAACTAAGACAAAAGTCCTCGGCCTCAGAACTCAGCTATATTCTCAACTTTGTCAATTTCATCCACACCCCTTGACCCATTTCTTCCCATGCCACCTCCATGCAGTCATGTCACAGACGTCTCTCTCCTGCCCACATGCTTCTCGGAGCTCTGGAGCCTAAGTCCTCTCACTGGCTGTTGTTGACTTTTCCCATGGGTGTCCCAAAGGCCCTTCAAACTCAGCCCAACTCGTGACCGGTCCTCCTCCAGGGTGCATGACACGGAGCCCCCATACCTAACCCATCTACAAGTCTTACTGATGCTACCTCCTGAATCTCTCTTGATGGTCCCCTTTGCCCAGAACCGCCAAGTCCAGCATCATCTCTAGCCTGGAGGATTCACTGGCCTACCCTCGCCAGCTCCGGCTCTCCTTCAATCCATTCTCCATGCAGCAGCCAAGAGCACTTCTCGAAATGCAAACTTGGTCATGTCCATGCCTCTCAAACCTTCCGTGGCTTTCCTCTCCTTGGGGATAGAGCCAGCACTCCTCAGCCTGGTTGGTGCCTCGGTACCCCTCTAACCTGTCTGGTCTGATCCCCACCCCCTCTCCACCTCCCCAGCCTTCACGTGCTCCCTTATATCCGTGAGGCTCCCTCCCACCACAGGGCTGTCTGTGCATGCTGTTCCCCGTGCTGTTCCCTCCCCTCTCCATGGAGTTAACTTCTGCTCCTCCCTCAGATCTCAGCTCAGGGGGCACTTCTTCAAGAAATCCCTCCCACACCTCCTCTTAACCCCCCATTACAAGCTCCCCACACACGTATTTGTGCAAAGGTTTGGCGTTCAGGTCTGATTTTTCCTCCGCTAGATGGTAAGCTGGGTGAGCACAGGAACTTCATCTGCTCTTTTTCACTCGTTCCTTGGTTCTAATCTCAGCACTGGCCCAGGGCCTGGCACCTACTGGGGGTTCCAGTACCAGTTAGGGAATAAATGATTACAAAGATAGAATTGCTAAGGGAGGAACTTACAAAGTGTAATGGAAAAGCCGAATAAAAAGAAGGCATCCTGTTGCGGGGGGGCAGTGGGATGAGGGGGGAAGTCAGCTTTTCGAGGGGAAGGGGCCTTACAGTAGAAAGTTTCAATAGAGCAGGAGTCCTCTAGAGCAGCCACAGGGAAGATAACCTGAGAGACCAGAGGGAGCGGCATGTGTAAGGCCTCGAGGTGAGAAACACTACAGTATGTTTGGGGAAATCGGGGTATGTTGGTAGAGAGGAGGGGAGAGCCTTGTGCAGGGGGAGAGGAGGGGAGGGCTGAGGAGGAGCCGAGAAAGACAGGCTGAGGGCAGCTTAGAAGGGGTCTGGGATTCCGTGCTGCAGAGTCAGCGTTGATCCTGACCTTCCCGCATGACCACGCCCCTCCCAACAGGTGCCGCTGGCAGCCCCGCCTCCATTTCGAATTCATCGTGCTGCACTGGGTTACAGTCACCAGTTTTGGGGTCTGTCTCTCCCAGGGGACCGCACCTTGCACAGCGCCTGGCACACAGCGGGTTCCCGTCAGTCCTTTCCAAAAGCGTCAGTGATACACAGCGTGGATGGGGAGGGAAAGAATGTGGCGGCTGGAAGGCCAACGGGGAGGCTCCAAGCCCGGGTGTGTGATGCTAAAGGCCTGAGATGGAAAAATGGTAGAGGACCCGGAAGATGGGAGGAGGAAGCCCTGGGGGTTTTAAAAGTCGTACTTTGCAAACGGCTTGGCTTGGGGGAAGAGGATCGAGGGGAAGGGAGAAGCAGGGCTGAAGGATGTTTCTAGCTCTGGAGGCCCCCATCGGATGCGGCATAACTGTAATAGAGAGAAGAGGCGCAGAGGAAGGCTCTCGTTGTGTGGAGGTCAGGAGCCGGTGGATGGGGTCAGATCACTATGTATGATCCTCTCAGCATCACCTGCTCACTGTGTGTCTGCGTCCTCATCTGTAGGATGGGGGACCTCGTAGGTAGTTGGGAAGTTTGCGTGAATCGATACGCGTAAACGCTTCGTGGATAGGGCCTGGCAGGTGGTGGCACGTAGATGTCAGCTGCTGTAACCCCTGGGTGGACAGCTCTGTGCCAACAGGTCTGCCAGCTCTCCCTCGTGTCTCAAGACCGAGGGATGCAGCTTTGGTGCCGTTGAGGCGGCCCAAGGTGTCAGCAGCTCTTCTAAAAGTGGGTGCCACCAAATGGGGTGAGGACCCATCTTGGACCTGGGCAGGAGAAAGGACACTCGGGGGACCTCTCCATCTGCTGAGGTCAGGACTGGCCCAGGGCCTCGGCCGGCTGGTTTCTCACCTGCCCTGTGTCCCGGCTTCCGGAGTCTGTGAGTCTGGCTGTGGGATGGAGAAGGGGAAGTGGGTGGAGGGTGCAGGGCACACGCTGATCTAGAGTCGGGAGGGCTTCTGTCCTGATCCGGCAGTGGTTTGGGGCAAGTCGCCGCTCTTCTGGGGGCCCAGATTCCTTCCAGAGGGGTGAGGAGGTTGGACAATGCGACAACCATTTCTTTCAAGTTCTAAGTCTCAAAGATTCTAAGTCTGTTTCTGATGTATCAACTATTTCCACTCTGCCACGGATTTTTTTTAAATGTCTCCCATTATTAAGTATGGAACGTCTGACACATACGTGACTGTCACTTTTTTTCCCCTCAAACAAAGGACTTTAAGTTCACAAGTGGAATATGTCAGCAGCGGAGGGAGATGGTCTTCAGCCTATCAGGCTCTTGTGAATGTCTCGTTGTCACAGAGGCGGGAGACAAGGTCAGTCGCTGGGCTGCTTGGAAAGGATCAGAAACGTGTGTATTTGGGGGAGTTTTTAAAAGGAGAGGGCTTGTGCT
This sequence comes from Hyperoodon ampullatus, assembly GCF_949752795.1. Taxonomy (NCBI): domain Eukaryota; kingdom Metazoa; phylum Chordata; class Mammalia; order Artiodactyla; family Ziphiidae; genus Hyperoodon; species Hyperoodon ampullatus. The sequence continues at coordinate 5,661,015 of NC_136915.1, read as the reverse complement.
CGCCCCACCCAGGGGCTGGGATCTGGATCATTGGTGGGGGAGGTGGGGATCTCCTCTCATCCAGCTCCAGGACCTCCAGGACCCCGCTTCCTTCTGGAGGCCACACCAGCCCCCGCTCCACCCACAGCCCCTTCTCCTTGCTCACGGGCGATGTCCTGGGTCTCCCCGTCTCAGGACCCTTGCTCCCACTGCTGGGTCAACAGATCAGCATCTCCATTATTTTCCAGGGAGGGAGGTGCATTCTGGGGCCGGATCCTAGGAAAGGCTAAGGAAGCCTGCAAAACGCTGGCCTGAACTGGCCGTCTCCCCAGGCCTGCTGTTCTTTCTGGGATCCCAGCTCTGCCAAGAGGTCTTTCTTCGAGGCCATGCCCCCTGAAGCACAGCTGACCCGCGTCTAAATGACGTGGTGGAATAATGGGAGTCCGATGTAACTGATTAAGGAGGGAGCAGGACTGCCGGGCAGCCGTTGGGCCCATCTGCAGAATTCCCGCATTCCGGCCACAACCAGTGGTGGGGGGTTGAGAGCCGTCTCCACTGGGTCTCACATCCACACACCGTTTGGCGGGTGAGTCACAGTTCGTTCCTGCTTTGGGACTTGGCACCAGTCCCTGCACCCCAGTGGGGAGCAACTGGGAGGGAGTTTGTCCCTGGGACTCAGAGCAGGTGTGGATGTCTCCCTGAGCCCGGGGCCAGGGAAGCTGCCTCTCTGGGGCCCGCAGACCTGTGGGGTGGTTTTCTGGGCCAACAGCAGAGGGCAAGGCAGGAAAGGCAGGGCCCGGGGCTTTTTCTCTGGCTGCACGAGGAGGGGTGGAGGCACAAGATCTCCTGGGCCAGGTCTTTCCTGTCCCAGCCTGGGGAGAGTCAGGGATCTGAGCTCAGAGACAGGCTACCAGCGTTTTCAGCCACTTCTCTGGGTTCTTTAAATTCACGGAGCTCCCTCCGGCCGTGGGGTCTTCCTACGTGCGGTTCCCTCTGCCTGGAATGCTCTGCTCCCCTTCTCCTGGTATTAACACGGCTGCCACAACCTTTTTCTTGAAACACCCTCTTCTCCTGGCCTCCCGGCGGCCACATCCTCCCCATCTTCCTCCTCTCGCTGGATGCTTCTTCTCCTTTGCCAGCAACTTTTCTGCTTGACATTTAAATACTGGGGGAGCCCATGCTTGACCCTGTGCCCTCTCCTCTCCTTTATCCACCCTCTTTCATGGAGCAACTGCCTCTAGACCCATGGCTTTAAATTCCATTGCTGAGCTGATGACATCTAAATTTTATCTCCTTTCTGGGCCCCTCCTTGGCCTGCAGACTTTCAAACCCAACTGTACCCTTGGCAACTCTGATAGGCTGTCAACCAGAATATGACCAAAACCCACTCGAGATTCCCTCTCTCCTGCCTTCTTCAAAGTCCTCCATCTCAGGAAATGGTCCCCTGTCCATTGTTTAAGCCCCAAATCTAGGCACTACCCATCCTTCTCTTGCTCATCCTCCGTGTTCAAATCATCAGCAAGGGGCTTCCCTGGTGGCGCAGTGGTTGAGAGTCCGCCTGCCGATGCAGGGGACACGGGTTCGTGCCCCGGTCCGGGAGGATCCCACATGCCGTGGAGCGGCTGGGCCCGTGAGCCATGGCCGCTGAGCCTGCGCGTCCGGAGCCTGTGCTCCGCAACAGGAGAGGCCACAACAGTGAGAGGCCCGCGCACCGCAAAAAAAAAAAAAAATCATCACCAGGGCCCCTGACACTACCCCCAAGAAGTCCCCAAACGGTGTCTCTTGGGATTCATCATCACCGGCCTTGTCGGAGCCGCTCTCATCTCGTGCCCGCACTGATGCAAGAGCGCCCGGGGTGGTCGCCCTGTGAGTAGAGACACAGTTCATGTTCCAGACAGCAGCCGGGGCGGGGGCGGAGCGTGTCACCTCACTGGCTTATAACCCTCACGCTGTCCTCAGGATCAAGTCCCAGCCCCCTGCCCTGGCTGAGGGGCCCCCGGAGGCCCGGCCTCTTCTCGTTCCGCTGCACCTCCCTTTAGCCTGCTCACCGTGCAGCCCCTACACACCAGGCTCCGTGTCTCCCAGGGAACTCTGTTCCGTGATTCCCTCGGCCTGGACCGTCCTTCCCAGGATCTTCGCGTGTGCGCCCTTTCTGACATCGCGCCTCCCCAGAGAGGCCTCCGCCGGCCGCCGACCTCAAGCAGCCACCCTGGCCCCCCTCTACCAGGCTGCCCGCAGTAAATGCCCCGGTATTTCCTCTGTGATGTGTTTGTTATCTTTCTCCTGCCTCTAGAATGTAAACTCCATGAGAACGAAGGTCCCCCGGAGTCAGAGCGGTGCCTGGTGATGCAAGAAGGAACGACCCTCGTGGAAGGAGGCAAGCGTAGAGGCCAGGAGCCAGAGCAGGATGTGCAAGAGCATTTGGGGCCGAGTCAAGGTGGTGGCAGAGGGGATGGAGGGAAGTGGGAGAAGTTAGGGAGAGAAGGCCACTAGGATGGTGACGGGTTTGGGGGGCTGGGCGTGAGCAGGGGGTCTCAGGAATGACTCTGGGTTTTCTGGGGTGGACTTTTCGCCGAGGTTGTAGGAGGTATAGGGTCGGGAGGGGGCGCGTGGCAACAAGAGAACAATTGTGAGTAACATTTGGGACATGTTGACTTGCCCAAGAAAACCGGAGCAGCGACGTCCTGGGGCAGCTAGATGGAAGGTTCTGGATCTGAGAAGAGGCACGAAGGTGGACGTATCAGTGCACCTTTACCTTTACAGGCGGTACAGAGGGTCCTGGGTGCGGCTAAGCCCTCACGGGGAGTGGGCAGAGGGAGAAGGGAGGGGCCTGGGGACGGCGTCCCAGGGCCTGCCGGGTCTTTAATCCACTGGATGATTTCCAGCACCTCGGACCCCAGGGACCACCTCCTCGCCTTGTGAAGCCCCCTGACCCTAGGCTCTGAGACCCCACCCTCTTCTGTGTCCCTCTGACTACCCCCACTGCTCCTTTTCAGTCTCCATCACCAGCTCCTCCTTCTGGAATGTTCTGTTAACGTTCACGTAGCCTGCGCTCTCCGGGGCCTCTCTTCTCCCTCTGCCTCAGAACGTGACCTTATTTGGAAATAGGGTCTTGGTAATTAGTTAATTACAGATGTAACTAGTTTAAGATGAATTCATTGGATTGGGTGGGGCCCTAATCCAATGACCCGTGTCCTTGTAAGAAGAGAAAACAGAGACACAGAGACACACAGAGAAGGAAGATGCCATGTGATGACGGAGGCAGAGGCTGGAGTTATGTTGCCACCAGCCAAGGAGCGCCAAGGGTTGCCAAGGAGCGCCAAGGGTTGCCAGCGGCCCCCGGAAGGTGGAAGAGGCAAGAGGATTCTCCCTTAGAGCCTTCAGAGGGAGCATGGGCCTGCCAGCACCGGGGCCTCTAGAACTTCCAGCCTCTAGAGCTGCCAGGAAACTCATGCAACGGTCAAGGATAAGTTGGTTGATATTGACCATGGGAGGGTCTGAGCCTCCCACCTTCGCGCCTCAGGATAAGCCACCTGCCCCCCCCCCACCCCGGTGGCCGGAAGCTGCCCCCGCAGGAGTGGCCCCATCTGCTGGAGCTCAGGGTCTTCGCCCGCTGGTTTTCACTTTGCTACCTGCCCCAATAGCCAAGATGAGGAACCAAGGGCTGTCTCCTCGGCCTCTGCAGATGCTGGGCTTGCCGTTTCTCGGCAGGGCACCATTTGTCACTGATGCAAGGAGGCAGGTGAGGCCCAGCCTCAAGGTGACCCATCCCTGCCACCCAGATCCATTCGGTGTGGCCCCAGCCGCAAGCAGCAGGAGATCACGCCTCTGGGAGGCATCTGAGCACCAGGCCCCTTGGTTTCTGCCTAAGGAGGGCTAAGGACACCCAGCCCCATCTGTAAGGACGTGGACCCCACAGAGCACAGAGACACTGACCATGAAGAGGGAGCTTGTGCTTTGGAGCGAGGCCCTGGCTGGGTAGCTGCAGCTCAGACCGGAGGCGCTTCCTGCTACTCAGCTACACGTCCCGAGTATAAGACTGGCTCCAACCAGTTTCTGCCACTACCGACTTCTCTCTTAGGTCCCCGCTATGTAAAGAAGTACCCAGACACCCATGAGTTAACCCACTGGAGTGTGCCCCAGACCCCACTCTAGGGGAACGCCAGAAGATTCTGCACAGTGCCCCTTCTTACTTACAGAGAAGACCCCTGCGTCCAAGTTTCTGAAGCTTCTTCAAAGTGCTCCCAGAGGCAGGAGGGCGTGGACCCTCGGGGCACTGACTTTGCCTGTGGTTCAAGGCACTCTCCAAAGTCAAGACCATTCACGGATGCTCTGTGTCTGATCTAAAAAACTCTCCTGAAGTTTGTATTCTACCCCACGAAACAAACTGTATTTGTTTCAGTAAAACAGTGGCATTTAAAATTCATTACGACTTAACATTTGCTCCTCTTCCCACACTCTCTGGTAAAAGTGATACACTTTCTGTCTGGCTCTGTCGATGTTCTCCCATGTGGACAGTTCATCACGAGCCCAGAGTGGGGGGGACTGGCTGGCGGGCTGGGGGATCTGCAGGATGGAGGGAGCCAGGCTAGGAGGAGCCAGCAAGGTGCACTCATCTGAAAGCCCTGGAGTGTCCTCACTGGAGGGGGGAAGCAGCCAGAAGCTTCCCAGGGGCCATTCTCACAGCTGGAGTGGCCCCTCCTGCTGCCCCTGGGCTCTGGCTCAGTGTGTGGTCTTCCACTGCTGGTGGTTGGAGGCTGCTATTAGAAACCAGCCGGCGGGGGGAGAGGCTGGCAGAAGCATGGCCACATGCCAGGGACAGGCAGCTGGGAGGCGGGGGGGAGGGGACAGAGCTGGGGACCATCCCAGAGACACGTCTCCCATCTATTAGCACAGAAGCCTTGGTCACAGAAGGCCAAGCCAGGAGGCCAAATCTTGCGTTTCCTTCTCTCCACCTCCTTACAGGGGGCAAGGCTCCCACCTTCCCACACCTCTAACCCGGAGCCAGGCTGCCTCAGAGGCTGGCTTGCCAGATACCCTCCTCTGGCCCCGGTGAGCTGGAGGGCAGGCTGCCGGGGGCATCCGCCCTGCCCCAAGGCTTCATATGCCGAAGCAGGTGCCTGGACGGTGAGACGTGAGTTCCTGCCCCCTCCCTCTGCCTGAGATTACAAGGTCCCTCCCCTACCCGAGGGTGGCAGGAGACCTGCCTAGGTGGCTGGCTGGCTGAGCCCGAGAAAGCTGCATCCGTGCATTGCACCAATCCTCTCACTCAGGCAGGAGGCTCAGCTGCCGGAGAGGCAGTTGAAAATAGAGTCTAAGAATAAGCGGCTTAGTCCGGTTTGGAGAGGGGCCCAGCTGGGTAGGGGTGGGCCGAGGCCTTGGGGAGCATCAGCTGGTTGCAAGGGAAAGAACCAGGCACTCAGAAGTTCCACTCACCTTTCTTCCAGGGACAGGGATCTCTTAAAGGTGTCCTAGTGCCCTTGGCCAGATGTGCGCCCCACCCTCTTGCTCCAGAGCCGCAGGGTCAGGTGGCCTGGGTTTATTCCTTTTGCAAACACAGGCCCAGGCGAGGCCATCTAAACACACAGCACAGCCTCCCCTCGCTCAGCACAGCCCTGGCTGTTTGTGTCCACAGGACCCCTGGCAGGCAGAAGGGACATTTCCCAGAGGCCCTCAGAAAACGGTCCCGGGGTAAACTGGCTGCTTGACTGCCTCTTGCCTGGAAGAGGTCCCATTGCGCCCCAAAGGCACAGCTGACCCACCCCGGACCACTCTGGGGTCCTGATGCAAGAGGCCGGGGGAAATCTGTTCTGAATCTGGACCTCTGGGGGAAGAAATGGTGAAGCTGGTAGTTCCCAGAGCCCCTTGGCTAAAGGAAGCAGCTCTTCCACAGCCTGGGGCCCTTGCCGCGCCCCCTGCCTGGGATACTCCTTCCCATCCCTCTCAGCCTGGCTGATGCCTGCTCAGGCTGGAGGTCTCAGTGGAAGTCACTTCCTCCTGGAAGCCTTCTTGAACACTGGGCTGGATGAAGATCTCTTGATGTGTCCTGTGGGCACTTAGTCACTCATGCATTCAATCCTTCATAACATAAACAGGTACTGTGGCCCGCAATCTGCCAGCCTGTAGGGTCTGTGTCCTCTAGAGGTCACAGTGCAGGGGCTGGGGAGGGTGGGCAAGTCCCCTAAGTTTGGGAGAAGCGCTGCAGCTCCCGAGACCCAGAGGACTGTGCTCCCCCCAAAGTCGGCCTGGAGCGGGTAGATGCCGACGCCAGCGTCCCCTCCTCCCTGTTCTCCCTCCTCCCCCGTTTCCATGCTTGTCTCCGCCTGGATGGCTGTGTCCAACTGAGATTTTGGGGACACGGGGCCCCTGCGCCCATGACCCTCCGCGGGGAAGATCGCCTCCCGCCCGGCCAGGCTGCTCAGACAAAGGCTGCGCCACCGCGGCTGCTGCTGCGCGCGCGGATTCGATTCCGCGTGCCCCACCCAGCCTTTAGTCTGGCAAACAAATCCATTTTTTTAAACAAATGAAAGCTGAAATCTCTTCCCAAACATTTCTCCCCCTCTGGGATGGAGGGAGGAGCAAAGAGCGCCCCCAGGATGGCAAGCAGGGCGACGGACGCGGGTGGAGTGGGGCGGGCCAGGAGCGCGCGCAGCGGGAGGCGGCCGCCGGCGCGAGAGCGCGCAGCCCTGGCGGCACGTCCCCGTTCTCTCCCCTGGGCTGGGGAGGGCCGAGCCGTGCCGCAGTCCGTGGGGCGGGCGCGGGCGCAACCTGCCCAGCGCTCCGCGCAGGGCCCCTGCACTGCAGCTGCGCCGGGCGTGCAAGCGTGCGTGTGCGCGCGTGTGCATGCGCGCGTGTGTGTCTGTGTGTGCACGCGCGCCGCCCGGCCGCCGCGCCCCAGTTCGCTCGGCGCTGCTGTCCCCTCGCCCCCTCCTGTTCCACCGCCGCCCCTCCCCCTGGCCGCAGCGCGCGCACCTCCACGTCCCCGAGGCTCTAATAGAGAATTTGCCCCGTAACCTTGGGGGCGGGAGGGGCAGAGGGAAGGAGCCGCGGAGGAGAGGGGAGAGGAGAGGAAGGCTTCTGACCGCCTGGTCGCTGCAGCATCTTCTTCGACACACTTCTTCACTGCCAGGCCACAGGGTTGGCCCGAGCCCGGGGACCTCCACCCTCTGGGCCGTCCCAGCTGTCCCCTTTGCACTGGGAGGATTATGACCCTGGCGCTGCGGCTGCGGTTCTGCTCCCCCCCCCCCCCCCCCCGGCACCGTTATTGTGTATCAGGCTGGTGAAATGCTGCGAAAATGATCCTTGGGTAGATAAGTCACTTGTACTCATTTTTGGGGGCGGGTAGGGGGGATGGAAAACAACAAGGAGAGGGTAGTTTTACTCTTACACCTTGGCAGGGTGGGCGTCTCACGTTTCCTCTGCCCTGGCCCCCCTTCCCCTCCCACTATTGAAAGGATGCCTGGCCAAGCCCCAAAGGAAAGAGATTCATGGGGTCCTTCGGGGCCCCCATCAGCTCTCTGTAGGGGGGTGGCCCTGCCTTGTCCCTTCCCCAACTCCTGTCATCTCTCCTGTATATTCTGCCAGGGGCTGGGGGGGTGCTTATTTCAACTGGAGGCCTATGGAGCTCAGAGCTCCAAGTCCCGGCAGAGGGGGCTGCTGGGGAGCAGGTGTCCTGCTTGGCCGAGGACTCAGGGACGTGCTTGTCATGAAGCAGTTAACGTGGCTATCTCTGTCATAGCATCCTCTCCTGCCGGCAACCTCCTGGTACAGCCTGCCCTCTGGGCTTCCGGGGGGACGGCTGATGTTTCCTGTGCTCCGAGGCAAGGCACTGCCTGGCTAGACTTGGCTTTCTGAAGGGCTCCATCTTCCAGGCAGGTCCGACACTGACTGGTCCCTGCATCCTGCAGTGCACCCTGGTGAAGTGACCTGGCCACTGAGGGAGAGCCAGGGCTCTGCAGAGTTCCCTGTTCCCTTTCCCATTTGTTCTGCAAAACTGAAACCGGATTTCCTGCACGGGAGCCCCTGGTCACCCTGCCCTTCTCTGTTACATCCTGCAGGTCATCGTCACAGCGCCGGCTGGCTTCAGCCTCGGCCAGGGTGGCTGCCAAGGCCAGCCTGGCGCTCCCAGGCAGCCACTGCCAGGGTGCAGACGCCTGCTGATCCAAAACCACCTCTGGGAACAGCTCAGAGGGTTCAGTGGCCAGGGCGGCTGCCAGCCACCCTGTCACTGCTGGGGCCGGGGCTGGGATGAGGCAGAGATTTACACACTGGGTGGCCCAGGAAAGCTGCCTAAGGCATGTGGCCAAGCCCAGAGAGCCTCCAGCGAGCAGCAGCAAGGGGAGGTCTGAGAGCGGAGAAGGCAAAGGGCTGCTGAGGATGGGGGGAGGGGAGCTTAAGGAACTGACCCCCACAGAGGGCCTGGGTCAGCTTAGCTGAGGCCCAACACCTTGGGCCGGCAAGGTCTCTAGCAAGGTACCCCACAGACAGGCACCTCTGAGGCTGCCCTGATGCTAAGGGCGGGTGTAAGCCATCCCTCCACCCTGTCTCGGTGCCCAGAGCAGACCATCAGCTCAGCCCCCCAGGCCAACTCTGGGGCTTCCCCTGGGCATGCCCGGGCATGGAAGAGCAGCCTCTGCAACTTTTCTCTGCAGAGCCTCTGGCGCCCCAGGGGGAGCAGCCACCGCTCAGCACCCCCGTGCAGCAGGCCAGCGGCTCTCAGAGAAGCATCCTTGGCCATCACGTCCTGCCCCCTGCCTTGGAGCCTCTGGGGGCTCCCTGGCCCTCCGCCCTCAGCTGGGTGGGGGAGGGCTTCCATGAGAAGGTGTGGCTCACGGTCCCTAAAAGGCAGAAGCACTCAACACACAGCCTTGAAGTCCAGGCCTTGGAATCAGAAAGAAGCCCAGCCTGGGCTGCCTTCCCCCAGCCTCGCCCATTGCTGTTGCCTCTGAGAGGCTCAGGGCTTGGTGATGGCCTCCAGGAGCTCCCTCTGCTTCTAGAAACTGCCCTGTGGCTGGGGGTGGGGCAGCAGAGGATGCCTGGACCCTGCTGCCCCAGGTCTGACCGGAGAGGGGCCTCTCAGCAGCTCAGGGGCTTGTCTGGCCACTCAGACGTCCTGGGAAGCCCTGGGTCCAAGCTCGCCTATTCACTCTGTCCCAGGGAAAGACCGAGATTGAGGGTGGGGACCAGCCGGTCCTCTCGAGGTGCGACTTGCACCCTGAGCAGCAGAAGTTAGGAAACCTGGATGCTTCCTCCTTTTTCACACCTTGCACACAGGGTTCCCAAGTGTCCCTCTCCCTTGGGGCCTGGCAAGGTGACCCGAGCGCTGTTCTTACCGTCCAGTGACAGCCAATCGTGCTGGGAGGATGGGAGTGTGGGCAGGGCCCGAGCTTTGTACTCAAACACCACCGAGTTGGAGATGATCTGGTTGTTGAAGGCAACTTGTAGGGTCACAAGACCAGTGTCATGGGCTGAAAGCAAAAGAAAGAGCTGTCAGGGAGGGAGGGGGCGGGGCATGGGCACACTCCAGCCTCATGTACCCACCCAAGGCCCAGGAGGACCCTCTCCCCATTGCCCTTCATGGATTAGCCCTGCCTGGGCTTGCTCATTCCTCAAGGTCAGAATGAGGGGGGAGGGCATTTAGGTGCAGCATTTGCTTTGGACTCCTTTGTGCTTATTTCTCTGTTTCGCCTTTTCCTGCAAGCTTGTCCTGACTCACTTAGCATGGCCTTCTGTGTATTTTCAGAAGTTCTTCTGCATCCCTGATGAAGGCAAAAGCTTCGGCTGTGGCTGTTACTCTGAGCCCAGTGGTGCTGGGCTGGAGGCTGGCGTAAACCTTGCGTCTCCCCCCGACGCCTGGACGTCAAGCTTCGGGAAGACCGGCCCTTCTGGGCCTCGTGAGCTGCTCTGACCCCGACACGGGGCTCAATGAAAGCTATTGGTTGAGTGACGTAGGGGACATTCTCACTGTTCCCAAGAGGAGAGCCTACCTGTGGCAGAGAGACCTGCTTCATTTCTGGGGGTTGAGGCTGCTTTTGAAGTCTTGGGGGCCGGTGGGTGTATGCAGGCTGCTCCGCCCCGCCGGGCCTCAGCCTCCGGTAGACAGCAGGGTTCTGTGCTCTCTGCCCTGCTTTTCTGGAACCAGCGCCCAGGGCCTCCCCAGGACACATTTCCAGGGAGGACGCACCCGGGGATCGTGTTACGGTTTGGGCTCTTGGTTTCCCGAAGCTTAGACTGGAGGAAGCCGTCCAAGTCAGCTGCTCCCCAGGGCAGAGCCAGGGCTCTGGCTTCCCTCTGAGGTCTTCTGATGCAGCCCTCGCGGCCCACGGGAAAACCAACTCATTGAGGTGTGGCCTCTCTCCATCCCAGGTGTATGTGTTACGCAATGGTCCCCAGAGCAGGTCTTCAGGAAGTCGTTGCCCCAAGATGACCAGTGTGTTTTTGTTTGTTTGTTTGTTTGTTTGTTTGTTTTTGCGGTACGCGGGCCTCTCACTGTTGTGGCCTCTCCCGTTGCGGAGCACAGGCTCCAGACGCGCAGGCTCAGCGGCCATGGCTCACGGGCCCAGCCGCTCCGCGGCATGTGGGATCTTCCCGGACCGGGGCACGAACCCGTGTCCCCTGCATCGGCAGGCGGACTCTCCACCACTGCGCCACCAGGGAAGCCCCAGTGTGTTTTTTTTTCCCTGTGCTTTCCACCCTGGTGTGGTCCCTCGGCTCCAGATCACAAGCTGGCTCCATGGTGGCTGGGGTACCACTGGAGCTCCCGCCGCGCCTCTCTGGGCAGGGGGCCCCAGCCAAGTCCAGACCTCCCTAGGCTCTGATGGCGTCCCCAGGCAGATCTCCAAGCTCGTGGTCACTCGCCTTCCCGGGAGGTTTGCCTGGTTTACCAACAGGAGGGCAGGGCGTCAGCGAACTCCTCTGGGCAAGTCTGCTGCCTCTCGCTGGCCCCTGGGGAGCTCAAGCCTTCTCTGTACCAGACGTTCCAGCTGGAGGGTCCTCCTCGCCTGCCGCTCATCTTCCACCGTCTCCTGGCACATGTACAACCTGCCGTGACGCCGGAATGGTGGCAGATCCAAAGGCATCCCATCCTTCCCCAGAGAGACAGAGTGAAGAGGACCCGTCATGGTCTCCTGGGTCCCAGCCCAGCAGCCCGGCGCATGCAGGCCTGTCACCCAGGACGTTTCCTGGACTCACGTTCCCTGCCCTGCGTTCAGTCCATCAGCAAGTCCTGGGTCCATTTCTCTCCATCCTGATGGCCACCACGGTACCCAAGCTGCCATCATGTCTTGCCTAGATGCCTGGACTCCTGCATTAGCCTCCTGCCCAGGGCACCCTCAGCACACCTGAGACCTACCTGTTCTGCTGGGATGGTGTTAGGGTGGGGGGGCACACTCCAAAGCCTCCACAGGAAATCAGTGGGAGTGTGTTGCCCAAGGGAGCCCTCCTCCTTAAATCGGGAAAGATTACCACTCTGCCGCTTCCTCTGGTGTCCCTGCTTCTTTCTTCCCTCCTACAATCCGTTCTCCCACACACCCAGATTCATCTTTGAAAGACATAATTTAGATCAAGCCACTCCCCACTTAGGACTAATGGCTTCCATTGCAAGTACAACCTAATCAGACTCCTTCTTATGACTTAGAAGGATGGACATGATGTGTTCTCTGCCATCTTCTCCAACCTGGCCATCTCCAACTCACCCCACCTTTATATTTCTTCAACTTACCAAACCTGTTCCTGCCTCAGGGCCTTTGCACTTCCTTTGCCCCCTGCCGGATGTTTTCCTCCCATTCTTCCCATGACCAGCTCCATCTCATCATTCAGGTTGCAGCCTAATGTCCCAGCCTGTGAGAGGATCTGTCCAAAGGAACGTCCCCTTTCCCAAGTTACCTTATCACATTACCATCTTCTAGTGTTTTCTCCAGCGATCTTGGTTATTTCTTTGTTTCCTTGTTTGTTTTTTCCTCTCCTACAGTGGAATGGAAGCTCTGTGAGAGCTGGGAGCCAGTCTGTCCTGATCGCCTCTTTATGCCCAGGGCCAAGGTCAGTGCCTGGCCTGTTATGGTCCCTCAATACCTGTTTGTCGAGTGAATTGCTTCAGAATGCAGTGCACTTGCTCATCTCATTTTGAATTTCATCTTTTGCCTTTGGTGACTCCAAGGAATCCAGCGTGGGGCTGTCCAGAAGCCCCAGAACAAAGTCTTTTTGTTGAGGGGCTTCCTCCATCTTCTCCCAAGACCAGGTTGCCTTTCCTAAATCCCAAGTCCTCCTTAACCACTTCTTCACCAGAGCTCAGTGGCTTGACTTGGTTTTCTCCCTCCTGACCTTGGAACACTACTGGAATCTTGCAAGAGGCAGTTTCCATGCCTGTGTGTCTTCTGCGGCCAGCGATGGAGGGGGAGCCACCCAGAACCATGTTCTTGGTCAGGGTCGAGTCTCCCCACCTGTTTTGCCTGGGCATGTGCACCAGGCCGGTGGGCAGGGGCCATGTGCACCCCCTGTGCCCCCTCTTCAAGACCATGTCATTCTAGCTCCTCAGGTGACCTGGCTTGTGCTCCCAGGCCTCTGAGCCCTTCTTTTAGGTGAGGCCAGTTTGGTTCTGGCTTCAAGTGTCCTTTCTTTAAGATCAGCTCCAGGTTCTCCAAGGCATTGGGAGACCCAGGGAAGAGGTCCCTGAGCAGCCAGCATTGTCCCCCAGGGTGCGGCTTGTTTGCATGACCAGCTCCTTCCTGGACTGAGAGCTCCTTGCGGTCAAGGTTAGAGTTAGGGGCTGGGTCCACTCCAGGCGCCTACCGGTGCCTGGCAAACTACTTGACGAATGAAGAAATGAACGAATGCATGCAGCACCCAGTGCTGTCTTACTGAGTGACATGTTTTAGTTTGGGCCTCAAAACAAGGATGTCCAAAAGGGACCCCCCCTCTTTGTGGTTAGGGGTGGAACAGGGCGGGGCCCCCAGTCCACAGGCTGCCTGAGCCTCTCTGGGTCCAAGATGCAAGATGTTAGGGGAGCCTAAACCACTAGGAGGCATAGTGACCTGGGCAGACTCTCCTGCCAGCACTGGGACCAGGAGAACTGCCTGCTGATACCTAAACAGCCCTGGACCCCACTCCCAACTCCCCGCCCCCCAACCAGGACAGAAAGAGCAAGGCCTCACTCATGAGCAGCTTCATGAATTGAGCATCTAAGCCAGGAGCTTCCTGGACCTGCCCTCATCTCAGCTCCTTGCCCATCTGGCCGGTGGTTTTTACAGATGTAGAAATGGGAACTTAGAGCAGTCAACCTCCGGGCTCAAGTCACCCGACGGTAACTGGCTGATCTGGGATGTGCATGATGTGACTGCTCCAGCACCCAGGATTTGCCAGGTCCTGGCCTGGGACACCATCCAGATGGCATGCAAAGGCCAATCTTTTTAATTTTTTTTGGAGGGGTCAGATAACTCAGGACAGGCAAGGTCTGGGTCTTCAGCCAGGCAAGAACCAGGTACAGGAAGCGGCATCTATTTATAGGCTGGGCCAGTCCCTTTCCAGCAGCAGGTGATAAGCGGATAGTTAAGAACACGCTGCCCCTCCCCCTCCCTCACCAGTGGAGGTGGGGGGCTGTGTTAGCCGCACGCAGCCCCGAGCTGTGATAGGCTGACCCAGCCTGGCTGGCGTCAGGATGGCTGCGCTCCAGCCCCAGGAAGGCTGCTGGGAGCCTGGGAGCAGGGGGAGATGAGTGGGAGCCAGCCAGGCCGCTGGTGGGGGCAGGGCCCGCAGAGGAGGCCACCACAGGCACCAGCCCTGGCTCCCTGGGATGTTTGCGGTGCAGAGGCCGCTGCGTTCAAGCGGAAGCTGAGTATGTGAGCCCAGCCCTGGAGCAGCGGCATTCTGCTCCGGTGGGCTGCGTGCGGAGATGGAGAGAGAGAGAGAGAGAGAGAGAGAGAGAGAGAGAGAGAGAGAGAGAAGAATGTTCCATGTCAGCTCGGGAGCCCCAGGCTAGGGGGATGGTGCTGGGTGAGGCAGACAGCTCGGGTGGCTGGAGGTTCAAGCTGGACCACCCCGGGTGAACCAGGCCCCTGGCACGGGCCAGCTGTACTCCTGCCCTGGGGACCCCGGCCCCACTTCTCTTCCCCACCCCTGGTCCTCCACGGGGAGCGTTCTCTCGCTCTCTGTCTCTCTCCTTTTTGTAGGCTGCAGATAACACGGAGTGGGACCCTCCGCCCTCCCCACCCGCCTCCTCGTCTGCCTTTCCGTCCATCATCTGGGCCAGCTGGACGGGTCGTCCCTGGAACTAATGATGCTTGTGAGGGGCCAGTCAAGGGGTCCTCCCAGCACCAACCCAGGGAACAGAGAACATGAGCGGATTCCTTCATGAACATACACCCCCTTTGGGGGATGTGTCAGGCACTTTTCGAGCCCTGGGGGACACGTGGTGACCAAGAAAGACACAGACCCTGTCCTCGTGGAGCCAACAGGCCAGTGGGGAGGAGGTAATGGTCAGAGGTCAAGGGCAAGTTGACCAGACAGGGACACCAAGCTACGTGGACAATGATGAGCCCCACCCGAGTGATAGGGAGAAGGTCAGAGCCACGGGGACGGCCCCCGGGGCCTCCGGTCCCTGAAAGCGAAAGGAGATGATGTGCCTGTGCCTTCTTCTGGCCACGGGGTGGCTGGCGCCACCAACCTCTCAAAGGGGTTTGTGTGGGTTATTCTCAGTTTGATGCCCCCTCCCCTGCGGTCTGCCGGGCCTTCTCCATCCCTCTCTGACCCGCTCTGTGCCACAGGGGACTGGCCCCGTGGGCCGCATGGCCTGGGCCCTCTTGTTCTCGGGACTTCTGTGTGGCTTCAGCTGTGCGAGGCATGGGTGGTGGGGAGAGAGGACGGCCTTGTGGCCCCGACCCCAGACGCAGCTCCTTTTGGGGCCCTTCCGCCCGCCTGGCTCTCACCAGCTCCTGTAACCCTTCAGGTGGAGGGTGATTAGAGTTTCCTGCTGTGACCAGTCCTGGGTGTGTCACCCTGGCTCACTGGTTGTCTGAGCAGTCCTCCATCAGGTTCTCTTCAAAACCCAGCCAAGCTCACTGTGTCCCCATCTATCATGCTAAGGGGTCCATGAGTCCAGAACAGATGCCATTACGATAGCTGATCCGGGACCCACTCCTTCACCGTGGAGGAAACCGAGGCCCAGAGTAATGACACAACTTGCTCCAGGTCACCCCCTCCAGGCAGACTCGGAGTCCAGCGCTCTGGGGCCCCGCGGCCTCTGCCGGGAGGCGGCCTCTCACCTGGGCAGTAGCAGCGGAGCACCCCGGGCTGGATCAAGGACGCAGGCACTGAGATCTGGTCGAACAGGCAGCTGTAATTACTGCTGGCTTCCTGCCACGGGCCTGTGATGAGAACCTTCACTCCTCCCTGGAGGGAACAGAGACCAGCGGGGGGCGGGGGTCAGCCCCAGAGGGAGGGATGAGGGACACAGGCCCCCGTGGCTGCACCCCCAGCCCATGTGCTTGTGGAAAATGCAGACTGCCGATTCCCGTAAGCCCTACTTTTGAGAACCAGTGTTTCAGGACTGTGGCGTGAGGAAGGGCCCCAGCCCTCCTCCCCTGGCTGTCTCAGGGGCCCCCAGATGCTCCTTGCCTTCCTCAGCTGGCACCCAGCACGGGGGCCAACAGTTCGGATCCCTGACCCCCTCCTGGAAGTGGAACTTTCAGCTCCAGGCAGAAGGGAGCACAGAGTTTTTCAAGCCTTTCCCCCCAGGATGCACCTGAGAACTGGCCGGTGGGGGGGACCCCGGAGAGGAAGTGGAGGGGAGGGAAGGGTCTTTCTCTGTCATTTGCTTGTGGACAGATTGTGTGAACTCTGAGCTACGGAAATGGGCTTAAGCATCTTAGTGGCCTCCAGGGACTGGACGTCCTGGCGGGGAGATGAGGGGAGACCCGGGATGCCCAGGGTGTGGTGGGGACAGCCAGGGGAGGAGGCTGCGAAGCGGGGCTGGGTGAAGAAGGTGATGAGAAAGAAAGCAGAACAGAAAACTGGAAGGAAGGCTCAGAGTTGGAGGGGCTCAGAGGTTGCCATGGCGGCCAGATGGCCCCCTCACTGTGTACAGACACAGTACACACAGGCACGGATGTGCTTGCAGCCTGGCTGGGCTGCAGCTGCTCCCACAGGGCGAGAGCGGGGGAGTGGGGGAAAGGGGGATGCGGGGGTGGGGCTCAGCTCACGGGGAGACGGCCCTGCCCCCACGGACCCCCGAGGCGCCCAGGCGCAGGACGGCACCCGAAGGGTACAGGCGCTCCCTGACCTCCGGCTGGAACCAGCCAGGGCAGCCACAGAGCACGGAGGGTGGCCTTATGTCTCGGTGCCCCGGGCAGTCCTGTCTGTTGTCCGAGCTTAGTGATTAATAGCAGCCTGTCCTGCCTGATGTGGGTAAAGAGGTGTAGGTGCCCTACTCAGAGCTCAGACAGCTGAGGGGAAGGCCGGGTAACCGAGTCGGGGAGGCCCGCCCTGGGGGCGCAGAGGGTGGGCCGGCTGTCCTCTGGCTCTCCTGGTCCTCCGCGGGCTCCAGTCTCCTCCCGGCAGGGGGCCAAGCTCTGCCCAGGACAGGGTGGAGAGCACCACCTAGTGTCCAGGCAGGAGAAGGTCGAGCGGCGCGCCTCCTGGAGACTGGGGGGGGGGGGCGGTGGAGGGGGTGAGGAGTGCGGCCTGAGGCCCTCCTTCCCCCACTTCTCCAGGCCAGAGAGGCCAGACCCTAGTTCTCCCGCTGCTCCTAATGCCAGTGAGACGTTCTCTCCTGCTCAGTCACCTGTTCCTGGGTGACCCGTCCTTGGCACTGGCCCATCCGTGCTCTGGAGGGACCCCGGCCTCGACACAGGACTGGCTATTGAGGCTCCACACAACGTTCCTGGAAGCAGACCTGGCCCAGAGCTGGCCTTGGGCATCAGCAGTAGGAGGGGGTGTTTCCAGGGATGAGGTGGAAGCGGGTCCCTCATAGCCCAGCACAGAAGGGAGATTCCCCTATGGAAGGGGCTCTCCCAGACTGGAAGGCCTTCCACCCGTGCTCTTGGATGGGCCTTCCTTCCTCTGCCTGGAATGGCTGGGGAAGTCATCTTACTGCTAGGCAATCAAAGTTTGGAGGGTAGTAGACAGAGCTCAGGACCGGGAGCCAAAGGCAGGAGGCCTGCCTCTGCCCCTCGTAGCTGTGTGGCCTCAGGCAAGTGGCCCAACCTCTCTGGGTGGCATTTGAACTTTAGGGACCCTCTGGCCTTGACATTCTTTGGTTCTGATATATGGCTCCGCAGAGAGATTTGGAGTTCTGTCAGAGTGGCGGGGCTGGAGCCAGCATCCTTGGGCCCACAGGCTGGGAGTGGGTTCCTGGCTGGGAGATGTACCATAGGGCACAGGTCGAACCTGACTTTGGGATGCCTGGGGGCACCAGAGGCCAGCTCAGGGCACGATCCACCCTGGATCCTGGGCAATGGAAAAGAGCAGTGTCTTCAAAAGGCCACAGACAGTTACTCTGTGAGAAAAAAAGAAAGAAAGAAAAAAAAACCCCCAGTAACCCCAATCAATAGCTGCTAGCATGAAGCCAGGGCTGCTGTGAAGAACAAAGGACTGCAGAAATTACTGGAGAACATCAGGACCTTCTCCATGGAAACTGCTGCGGGAGGGGCTCCGCATCCATCAGTTCAGTAGATGGTTTCCATGGCAACATCGGCCTGGCTGTGCTGAATCGCTGTGATGCGGGCACCTGACAGTTCTAATTGCAGCTTCCTGTGCCTGGTGCGGCAGGGGTGTCGGTGGAGGGAGATGACGCAGAAGCGTTTGGGGGAGGAGAGGCAGCCACACATGCTATCTGAGGTCTCTGTGCCCTGGGAGCCCTGAGTAAAGGACCTGGATTTCTGATGCCCCTAGGGCGGATCCTGGGGGCCCAGGGGCACCTCCAGCATAGGAGTGTGTGTGTGTGTGTGTGCGTGTGTGTGTGCGTGTGTGTGTGCGCGCGCGCGCGCGCGCGCGCAGGTGAAGAGGCAGACAGAGCAGAGGGGAAGCGGGAGCAGCCTGTGGTGGGGGAGGGATGCTCAAGAAGATGCAGCAAGATGGCCCTGGCCTTAGCATCCCTGCGAAGTGAGTGCCTGGGCACCCTCGAATTTTAGAGCTGGGTGAGGGTGCTGAGCGACTGGCTAGACCCGGGCTCCTGACACAGGTGGCAGGCAGGCTTCTTCCCAGCAGAGAAGGGGAGAGGGCGAAGGGTACCATGCCAGCCGGTATGAGGAGAGAGGAAGGACGGGGGAGAAGATGCTACCTCTGGTGGGAGAACCCAGGAGGGTCGGCCCCTGCTGCTGGACTGGGTTGGGGAGGACGGCGGGGAGGGAGTGGCCGGCAGAGCCGCTGGGGCCTCAACAGAGGCCTCTCCGAGCAGCCACGCTGGGCTCCAAAGGGCCCAGCTGGTGGCATCTGCGCATTTCCCAAATCAAATTGAATTTGAGCTGCTTTTGTTTCTGGGTAGCTGGAAGCACCGAGAGCTTCTGGAAAAGCGGGGCTGGCCGCTCCCTCTGCGAGGTGCCCGGGCCACCTTTCCTTTCTCGTTCCCATGCTGCCCTCGCGTGGCCAGCTGCTGAACTGACTTTCTCCGAGGTACAGTTTAGGGATCTGCAGGCCAGTGCTCGGATACAGGACAGAGAGGGCCAGGCCTGCCAAGAGCCCCTGACCAGTGCCCGCGGGTCCCAGGGGCTGGAAGGAGGGCCTCCGCCCGGGGATGTGCACTCAGCTCACAGGCTGAGTCCGGGGATGAAAAGCTCCTCCTGCCGCAGGGCACGGGCACCGGGGTGCCTCAGAGCACCCTGAGGAAGGACCCGATCTCCAAGGTCGGAGGACTTGGAGGGCCTTGAGGCCACCCCTGCTCAGCCACTTACAGATCAGGACACTGAGGCCCAGGAGGCAGGCCCGAGAGGCAGTGCCCCGACTCCCAGCTCTGACGTCCTTGAACCCCAGTCCCAGGCCTCCCTCCCAGCCCTTCTTAATTTGCTTTCTTAATCCCCGTGGGGAGCCAGCTGCTGGGCTGAGCTGACCTTTCACCCCAGGGGATGGGGTCACAGCGAGCCACACCAAGAGGAAACTGAGTCAGTCTTCTGGAGTCTTGGGGGTCCGTGGGGGCAGGGGGAGTTCCTGGAGGTGGGTGGAAGCGGCAGGGCCGCTGGAGCTCTTGGCTCAGTCGTGACAACCCAGTGAGGAAAGCGCTAGCATGGCTCCAGTCTTAGAGACAGGAAAGGCAGCGACCTTGCCCAAAGTCACCACCGGCTAGTAAAGTGGGGGGGCAGGATTTGAATCCAGACTGTCCAGCCCCAGCCCCGTGCTCCTCATCACGTAGGGCAGCCACCTCTGGACACCTGAGCTGTGATGAGCCTGCTGCCCGAGGACACAGTGCACAGGCACAGCAGCTCTTACACCTGCTGTATTTCTGGGATGCTCCTGTCCCAAGGGGGGGCCACTACCTGGGCTGACGTGGCATCTGAGAGCTGGGGGCATTCATACACAGTGAGCAGCCTCTTCGCCACGGCCGAGGCAGGAGGACACGAAAAGGAGCACAGTGGGCCGTGAGTTGTGATGGCCACAGAGTAATAACCAATAACATAACAATAAACTATTGATCACTTACTACGGGCCAGAGACTTTACCAAGAAGCAAGTACTATTTTCACCCCCATTTGATAGGTGAGCAAACTGAGTCACAGGGAGGGAAAATCACAGCAGAGCCAGGACTGACACCCAGGGGTGCCCCCTGAGACATGCCCTTCACCCTGGGCCTCAGTGTCCCCTTCACCAGGGCCTGGGGGAGACTGGGAAGCCGACACGGGCTCTCAGAGATGCTGCACTTCTCAGGGAACCCCGTTCACCCTGTCCCAACTCAGGCATCGTCCTGGGAGCCCCTGCCAGCGCCTGGGCCTGGAACGTGCACGGGTTTAGCCAGCATCCCTGCTCTGCCCACGTCGGAAGACCTTCTGCGGGGATTGCATCACTGCCTTGAGGTACCCCATGAGCTTCAGGGTCTCTCAGGAGCACCCTTCCCTTGGTGTTTTGGGCAGCAGCCCCTGCCCTCATGTCTGGGGAAGGTGGCAGTGGAGCCAGGGGAGCCGTGGGCAGCCACCTCCCAGGGGAGGAAGTGCCAATCTGGGCCCCAGTATGCTGCTCTCCAAGCACCTGGCAGGCGCACTGGGAGGGGTCAGGGAGCATGTCCTATTGGTCAGCAGGAGGTCAGGGAACGCTCGGGCCACTCTGTCCCCTTCCTACGCCATTCTACTTCAGAGAAAAAGCAAAGGTTCCTTCCTTAAGCACCTGGGCCACCGTGGCAAGACTTGGGTCGTCCTGCGGTCCTGGGCTTTGGAGCAGTGATTCTCAACGTCAGATCTCAGCGCCCCCCCCCGGAAGTGAGACAGACTGTGGGGTGGGGGGATGTCTTTGATTTTGCAGAGGCTGGATATACCACCAAAACCTCACAGATGACTCTTTGGAAGCTGTACCCTCCCTCTCAATTTGATGGGAATTTGTTTTTGCTTTGTTTTGTGAAACAAATCAAAAGCAATGGATACAGATGGTCTATAGTGGTGATTTCCAAATTTTTTTCCAGCAGCCCTAGGATGCTTTTTCGGAAAAAAAAAAAAAAGGCAAAGCAAAACAGGTGGAATCTTAAGACATCAGCCAGGTGACAGCGGTGACAGCAAACTTTGCTCTGGCAGAGTTGGGAGGGCCACCTGGCCTCCGAGTAGACCCCTGATTTTAAAGCTACTTGCTCCTGTGAGGACTGAGAACACCGCTTGAGAGAGATGGGGGTATTTCGGGCACCGTGGGGACGGAGGGAGGGGACAACCGCATGGTCCAGAGCTTCGAGGGAGGGGCAGCCACACGCAAACGAGCGTCCCTTGCTGGGTGCTGGCGGGTGGGCAGGTGAGGCTGGTGCGGGAGACTACGGCAGTGACAGCTTACCTCCGGGTAAGACCACTCTGGCGAGTAGTCGGTCACCATGAACACCCGTCCGCTCTGCTGCAGCATGCCCAGGGTGCCCGGGGCTGAGGCGGCCGAGACCACCTCGGCAACGTGCATGTAGGCCATGGTGCTGGCCCCGCCCTCGGCGCTGCTCAGCTGCAGGCTCCCCTGCTGGGGGCTGCAGCAGGGGATGCACATCTCTGCCTGGGTGAAGGGGGCACGGGCCCCGTCCTCTGACTGTGAGAGTGCTGCGCCATCCCCCGACACCAGCTGGTGCCCGTAGATGGTGCCGCTGCCCCCCTCCACGGAGATGAAGTCGTTGATCAGGTCGGAGAACTGGTTGCCGAAGGAGATGTCGAAGTGGTCCAGGCTGAGCTCCATGTTGGAGGCGTTGCCCAGGCCGGGCTGGGCCACGGGGTAGAGTCCCTGCACCACGTTGCCCGGGAGGAGGGGGACGCCACCGGCGCTGCGGATGACCCCGGTGGGCTCGGGCTGCAGGTAGTGCTCGGAGCTACAGGCCTGCAGCTCCCCGGACTTGATCAGGGCCTCACCCCCTTCGGCCACCTGCGAGGTCTCCATGGTGACCTCCCCTTCCGCCGCCATGGCCTGGAAATTGGCCTGAAACTGCATGAGGTGGAGGGAAGAAGTGGACTCAATCCGTGTCTCCACGTGGCCGCTGCAGGAGCTGGTCTGTGACGACGCCTCCGTTTTCACCGTGGGCATCACAAAGGTGCCCCCAGAGTCACCCAGGCTGCTGTGGGCATTCTGCTCAATGGGGAGGGGCTTGCTGGCGTCCTGCAGGAAGAAGCTCGGGGAAGGGGTCTGGTGGACGTGGGGGCCCGTCTGGCTGAAGCTGGACGTGTAGTCCTTGTTGGAGTCTATTGCACTGAAGTCCATCTGCTCCAGGGTGGTGCTGGGGCTCAGGCCGCCGCCCGACGGCAGGAGGCTGGAGCCCGCGCTCAGGGTGAGGGAGCTGGAAGCCGCGGCCGCCGCGGAGGAGGAGTAGGCCTCTTTGGCCATCTGCTGCTCGAAGGAAGTGTCCTCGGTCTTAATCTCCTTGGTCAGGACGGTGGTGAAGCTGAAGCCCCTCTCCACTGGCGGTGAGTGTCGCATGTTGGTGCTGACCATCTCGGCTTTCAGGCCTCCGCCCCCGTACGTCTGGCCCTGCTTTGGGTTGTTGAGGAAACAGTCGGGGTCAAAGTTCATGGTGGTTTCTGGAATCTTCCGGCCCCCGTCGAGGGTGGTGGAGAGGACGAGCTCTTCGGACACATTGGTGGGCAGCATGGACAGGCTCTCCGAGCTGCCCGTGGTAGGGAAGGCGAACTTGTGGCCGTCGGAACTCACGGCCAGGACGAGGCCCTGAGAGGCGTCGGGCGACAGGAGGTGTTGGTTGGGGCCTGCGGTGGGGGACATGGTGTACACGGCCTCGTTGGTGACCTCGGACATGAACACCGTGGCGCTCTGGGACAAGCTCCCCATCACGGAGGCCACCGCCATGCTGGACACACCCGTGACCACGGGGCTGTCCGCCATGTCCGGGTCGCTGTTGAGCCCGCTGCTGATGGACACGGGGGAGCTCTGGGTGGTGTCGGGGACCTCCACCTGGTTGGTGGAGGAGACCTCGGTGCTGTTTTGGTGCAGCAGGACCGGCTTGGCCACCTTGCCGTTCCTCTTCTCGCGGCTCAAGCCCTTGCCGTGGCTGTGCTCGTGCTTGCCCTCGGAGACGTCGTTGTGCTGCACCTCCGCGTGGCCCCCGTAACCCCCCGTCCGCGGCTCCACCTTCGGCGAGATGATGCGGTGTTTGGCGCTGTTACACTTGTGGTGCACGCTGCTGCCCGCTCCTGCGGAGATCAGAAGCGCCACACGCGCGCACGCACACGCACACACGTGCACACGTGCACACACACACACACACGCAGAGCGTCAGAGCTAAGACTGCAGTGGGCCCTGCCCCTGAGCGCCGGGGTCTGGCAGAGCCCAGCCTGGGAGTCCAGGCTGGCCCTGGCCCCTCGAGGCTGCCGTGGGACAAACACTCAGGGACTCAGGTCCTGTTACCCCACCCCGGGTTCTCAGGTGCCCTATGTAACCACCCTCCGGACTGGGGCGCTTTGTCCCTGATGCTGTTTTCAAATAGTAATTGAAGAGCCCCAGTGCACAGGAGGCGGGGAAGGAGAGGCTGGGGAGAATGTCGCACTCCAGGAAAATCCTTCCCACCTTCCGAGGCGTACTCACTCACTGGAACGGCTCAGCCTGGGATGGTAGCCGGGGCCTTCTCCCCTCCCCCGAAACTTTTCATGCCTGTTCAGGCCACAGTGTCCCAGGAAGCCCCTCTGGGACTGAAAGCCGGTGGTTGGTGGTAGGGGGCTGGGGGTGCAGTGGGTAGAGAGCAATGTACTCTCCCTGGACCAGCTCTTAGGCCCCAGGACCAAAGAGGGTTCTAGACTTTATTCCAGAGGCAGAAAGGTATTTGGGGCCACCCCCCCCCCAACTCCATTTAGCTAGCCCGGGCCTATCGTTGGCTCTCTGTGGGATGAAATCCTTTTAAAGACCTGAGCAAGGACCCAGCCCTAACCCCCAGTTCAGTGGCAGAGAAGAAAGAACCTCAGGCTCTGAGCGTTTCTGAGCACGTTGCACTCAGGGCTCTGCCCTCAGGCCTCCACTCCTGCGTAATTTTCATTCCATCTGATAAGGGTGACTCTGCTTTTGATAAAAGGGTGAATTCTCCCCTGATCCAGTTACAGACTCACCAAGATCCCTAAGTATGGGAAGACTTCGCAGTGAAGTGACATGACCCTCTAATGGAAATAGCTAATTAAGGCAGCTAGGGAGTGAAGAATCACATTTCCAAGAGCAAATACCATCATCGGAAACACAGACACATCAGGACAGAGGATGTGGGCCGCTTTACATTCTTGGAGGAGACAGGTGAAAGCAAGAGGTTTAGCTTGAGTGGTCCCCCTGGCTCAGGGCTGACCTCCCAGAAAAGCCTGTGTCGGCCCAGGGACCTGGGCCCCTGCTGCTGATGCCCGAGATCCCAGGGCCCGGAGGGCATCTGCCACGGGTAGATGTGGACAGAGACCCAACCCTGTGCACTCCTGACTCTGGTGCCCACATTCCTAGAGGGCGCTGCCTCTCCGGAAACTGCTCCTCCTGCCCAAAGTGGGCTGCCCGCCAGCCCCGCCAGCCCCGCAGGGCAGGACGAGGGAGAGTTGCCCTGGGTGCTTGTGCTGTGGCCTGGCTCCTGGCTGACCCCTCTCCCCTTGTGGTCATCACACCCGCTGCCTGGCGGTGCCCCCTCTGCCCACATGCCCACTGGGGGCGACCCCGCTCACCCAGGCTGCCAGTGCAGAGGCAGTTGTGGGTCCGCGGCTGTGGCTTGGTCTGGTGGCTGTCAAGGATCTGCTGTACCAGCTGCTCCACCGAGAAGCCCGAGCTGCTGTTCCCGTTGCTGCAGGTCCACTTGATGCCGTGGACTGTGGGGAGAGAGGCGGGGCGGTCAGAGGCCACGGCTGCGGGGGGCAATCCTGCGAGGGCCGGGACCTGGGCCCGCCCTGAGCGCGGCCCCTCTCTGCTGGGACGCTGGCTCCAGGGACCATGAAGGGATGGCCGTAAGGAGTGGAGGAGAGAGGAGGGTAGAGAAGGGAGAACCAGGCTGCCCCACCAGACCCCGCCCCCTGGGGACCAGTGTGCGCCCCCCTGCCTCCTGTCTTCCTTTCCTGTGGCGCATGGCGGTGGGGGGGTGGGCAATAGAGGCCCAGAGAGTTGCTTTATTTTTTTTTGCAAAGACCAAGTACATCGGGTGGCTCTTCAAGGGGTCCTGGAGTGGAGGGGACAGAGAGCGAGGATGGGGAAGGAGAGGTGCCGGAGGCTGAGGGACCTCCCCAGACCGCAGGTCGCGGAGATGTGGAGACGTGGTGGAGGTTGGGGAGAGTGGCTCCCATCCCGGCGGGTGGCGGAGGGGGAGCGCTTCAGCCTCCTGCTCTCATCAGACTTCCCGGCCTCGAGGGATGGCAGACTGGGCACAGTGGGTGCCCCCTGCTGGCCCGCCACCTGGAAGGCCGCCCTGGGGGTTTGGCTCCACCCTCCTCAACCCTGGACCCCTGGTGTCCCTGGTGTTGGAGTGGGGGACCCAGCATGGCTGAGGGTGGGCTCCCCGCCTGCCTGGCAGGATGGGGCTGGAAGCCTAAAATAACCGACTTGCCTGGCTGGGTGTGTGGACTGACTGAGTTTCACGCCCGCTTGCTCTGCTGTGTTCTCTCAGCTGGAGCAGACCTGGCTGAGAGGCGGGGGGCTGAGCCTGGGGGTGCCTCTCTGGTGGCTCTGGGGGGCCGGGTCCAGAGGCAGTGAATCCACAGCCCCGGGGCTGGAGCTGGTGCCTGGGGCTTCAGGAGGGACCCAGGTCCCTATGAAGGGGGTGGATGGTGGGAGCTGGTGGTCTGGGAGGAGAAGCAGGGCATCAGGGCACAGGGTCAGGTTAGAGGGAGGCCAGGGGCTTTGCCAGTGCAAGAACAGTTTGCTTTCTCCTGATCCCACGTGGACTCCATGGGAAGAACGGTCACAACCTGCAGAGCCTGCCTTTGCTCTGTGAGGGGCACAAGGAGACACACAGGGAGAGTCTACACAGCGGGTAGGAGCTGGGTTGGGTTCAGATGTGGATTGGAGTCCAGGTTTTGTTCTGTACTTGCTGCGTGAATTTGGCCAAGTCACTAAACCTCTCTGAGCCTCAGTTTCCTCATCTGCAAAATGGGAAGACAAGAGTATCTGCCTCACAGGGTGGCCCGGAGGAAACCCAGTCTCCTGCCTGGCACTCCGTGTGGACCCAGCCAAGAGTAGCTGTTGTCATAACCGTTAATGTTGATGATGGCAAGGACAGCGACACACAGCACGCGATGCTGGCCTTGCCCCACAGCTTGGTCGATGCTTTGGGAACAGGCCTGGAGAAGGCAGCTTCTTGCTGTGAAATCCACGGACGGCTCAGCCTTGGAACGCTGCAGGGAGAGCTCCACGGAGCCGTCCGCCTCATGACTCAGCTCCTTGTCTGCTCCTGCGCCTTCATGTAGAACTTCAGTGGTTTTTCAAAGGAAGCCCCGGTGTGAGGGTCGTGATCTGCTGGGAATCCCCGAGGCCGCCGCTTTTCTTCTCCGTGCACCTGCCCAGGTGTTCGCCCAGGATCCTCACCTCCACTCCATTCTGATGAGGCTCTGGCCCCTCGGGAGGTCTTCTGGGCTCTGCCACTTATTTCTTCAAAAGCGCTGGGGCCCCAGCCCTGCTCCTGGCGGTCCCGAATTCTGGCAGGTCATTGACAGGGGACGGTGGCTGAGTGGCTTCTGCCTCGAGCTAGCTCAGCTGCCTGGATTTGAAGTTGTGGGCACCTGTTTGGAGCCCTGTGTGATGCGCATGCCCAGGGGTTGGGTGTTTGCAGCCCACCTTTCTGCGGGTGGACGGCGCCTCCCCTTGGGATCCCTCGGGAAAATCTCCGGCAGCCCCAGGAAGCTTACACTCCCGCTGGCTCAGGCCCACCTCCTGTCTGGCAGCTGGAAGGGACAGCCTAAGCCAGGGGTTTGCAAGCCTCATCATAGCTGTGGAGCACTTTTCGCAAATAAACCTCTACCTGGAAATCCAATATGGAAAATAGATCACAGCAGAAGGGGCCTGGCCCAGGCAGGACTTAGGGGTCAGGGCGTGTCCTCACACCTGGGCCCCCCTTGGCTGAGGATCTTTTCCAGAATCCTCATTTTATAGATGAGAAAACAGAGGCTGAGGGTGGGGGCCAGAGGGCAGGACTCAAGCCGCTGTACACAGATGTCCTGTCCCAGCTGTCCATCCCCTGCCCCAGCCCAGAGGTTCTGGAAGGGTGCCCAGACTTTTCTTTAAAGCTCTGCACGAGTTCCTCGCATGCAGTCAGGATGGCAAACACCGGGCTCTGTCTTAAGCCGAGTCTGCAGATTCTGCAAGTGTGAGACCAGAAGCATCTCCGGAGCTCATCACGGGCGCTTCTACCTGTGCAGGGCTTGGAGCAGGGGCTCTTTGCACAGCCAGACCAGGTGTTCCCAGGGAACCCTCTCTGGCCCACCCGAGTCTGAACTTGAATCTCTGGAGACATGAGCTAGGCTCAGGTAGCCCCACCTCTGGCTTCTGGCTGCAGGACCCCACCCCACCCAAAGGTCTGGGGTGCTGGCTTTGGGTGGGCTCGCTAACCCCCGGACTGCCAGTCGCCTCTGCTGGAACGTTCTGGCATTTTGGACCAGGCCCCCCCTGTGCTGACAACTGCCGCTCAGACCAGCCTCCTCCAGCCCCCGTGCGGGCGCCGCTCCTGCGTTATTCCTGCTTCTTGTTCGTCTCCTCATGTTGTGAAGGTTATAAAATGGAAAACCCAGTGAAGGGTGACAGATTGCAAGCAGAGAATTTCTGGATGCTTAATGCAAATTACCTACTGTCCTAGCGCATCCAATATGCAAATTGCCTCCCTCCCCCTCTGGTGGGGGAGGGGAGAGGAGCCCCCTCCTCGGAGGTGGTGAGCTGTTAGTATCGAATATCAAATACTATCAAGACGGATTTAACATGTCATGCTCCGCTTCCCGACACGTAACCAATCAATGGGGAAGGAGGTTTCTATTGGGAAAGGCGTGCTTTATGGAAGGAAGGTTGATATACACGCACGCTGGCCCCCTCCCCCTCCACTGCCTCTCCTCCTTCGTAAAAGCAGCTAAAGGGAAACCCATTAAAGGTCATGAACTGGGGCGGAGGGCACAGAAAGAGAAAAGGGAATACGCCCCCGCTACCCCCACAAATCACCTCTTTGTGGCTATGGGCCACATCGTCCCCTCTGCCCTCTGAGTCTCGGTGGAGGGCTCCTCATTCCCAGGCCACAGTCGGCCGCCTGGGGGTCGGGGGTGGCCTGAGTGTTTCCCGCCGAATCCCTGGCCGGGGAGCCTCTAAAGCTCCCCATGCAGGAGGTCTGGAGGGTGCTCCCGGGCTGCTCAGGTGATGGAGGGGGGCCTGTCTTGTGTGCCCAGGAAGGCTGGGGCAAGGAAGGTACCAGAGAGGGAGAAGGCAGGCATGGGTGACTCCTCACAGGCCTGCACAGGACAGGAGTGGCCAGTGGGCCACACTGGCCAGAGGAAAGTGGGGTGCTGCAGGGTACTTCTGCGGCTCTGCCCATAGTCCTGCTGCTGCCCAGGGCCCCCCGCCCCTGGGCCCGACACTGGCTCTGCCAGGCGGAGTGCAGCAGGCCCTGTGGGAGGACTGGTCTGCAAGCCGACGGTGCTGACGTGGCCTGAACACGACCTCCCTAACGACCTCCCAGAGCTGGGCAGCCGGGCTAACACTAATCTGAATAATCAAAAGGAAATCGGTGATGACAGCATGGGGCCACGCTTTGGAGAGCATCTTCTGATGAGCAATTCACCCAAGAGGC
Organism: Hyperoodon ampullatus; assembly: GCF_949752795.1. NCBI lineage: Eukaryota > Metazoa > Chordata > Mammalia > Artiodactyla > Ziphiidae > Hyperoodon > Hyperoodon ampullatus. The sequence goes on along the minus strand of NC_136915.1, from coordinate 5,632,674 downwards.
AGCCAGCCGCTGGGAAGAGTGTAACTGAGATCTGGAGGACGGGGCTGGGGAAGGTGTGGGGTTGAATCCCCCACCCCGACCCCTGCCTGGGGCCAGCTGCCAGCTGAGGGCCACTTGGCTCATGCCTGCTCCAACCCAGCCTTGTGGGGGGTTGTAGGTGGTGAGCTTTGGCCAGGTAGGCTTAACTTGACCCCAGGTTGAGCTGCCCTGTCACTCTGTTATGGACAGAATTGTGTACTCCCCAAAATTCTTAGGTTGAAACCCTAACCTCCAATTTGAGCATATTTGGAGATAGGGCCTTTGGGAAGATAATTAAGGTTAAATGAGGTCCTAAGGGTGGGTCCTAATCCAACAGAACTGGTGTCCTTATAAGAAGAGGAAGAGACACCAGGGGCGAGCACACAGAGGAAAGGTCATGTGAGGACACAGCGAGAAGGCGGCCGTCTGCAAGCCAAGGGGAGAGGCCTCAACAGAAACCACCCCTGCCCACACCTTGATCTTGAACTTCCAGCCTCCAGAACTCTGAGAAGTAAATTCCTATGGCTTAAGCTGCCCAGTCTGTGGTGTTCTGTTATGGGAGCCCCAGCAGACATCAGGGCTCAGGCCTGAGCCCTACATGCCCCTGGGAGGGACCCACCCTGCCCTGGTGCTGCACACGTTGGGTGTGTATGTTTGAGGGGCATGGAGATCTTCCCAGAACGCCTCATTTTGAAACCGAGCAGGACCCTGTGGGGCTCCTGGGTGCAGAAACCTTTCTGTCCCCTGTTTCTTCTTTGTAGGGAACAGACTCCAGACTCCATGACCTTCCTTGAGTTCCAAAGGGCAGATATGAACAGTTGCTAAACAAAGGAGGAGCAGCCAAGAAACCACCTGAGGTGAGATTAGAGGGACCAGAGAAGCTCATCAAGAGACCACCTGAGACCAGATTGGAGGGGTGCTGCCCCTGCACACACTCTAATCTTATCAGCAACCCCATGCTTGAACTATTGCTATAAAACTCCTCATCAAATCCTCCCGGGTTGGGACACGGAGTTTTTCGGAGCAGGAGCCCGCTGTGCCCCCCTTTGCCTGGCAAAGCAATAAAGCTGTTCTTTTCTACTTCACCCAAAACTCTGCTTCCGAGATTCGATTAGGCGCTGGTGCACAGAGGCTGAGCTTTCGGCATCACTTTCGCTGCCGCTTTAAATCTTACCCTTCCATCCAGCACATGCCAGCTCAAGCCTCACCTCCCCCTGGAGGCCCTCCTGGTTACTCTAGCTCTCGTCCCCACTGGAGCCAGAGTCTGACTCATGGGGACAGGATGTTATCGAGGGGACCTTCTCTATCCCCCGTGCTTCGAACCATGCCTGGCACATAGCAGATGCTCAGCAAAGACTGGTGGAGTGAATAAACGAATGGGTGGTTTCTTAGTCACTCACACCCTCTCCAGCACTGCTCCCTTTTTGTTTCATCCATTCATTAATTCCCCCAATGAACTGTAAGCAGAGCTCACATCTCAATAATAATAACAAAAATAATATCTACTGAAGCGACACTACCTGCTAGGCATTGTGCTAGGTTCTTTATATGTTGACTCCATTATAAAAAGAAATAAATCACAATAATATCTACCCTTGATTGAGAATCTACTGTGGACAGGGCACTGGGCAGTGCTTCTCCAAGTGTGGTCCCAGCTGCCGTAAAATCACCTGGAAATATGTTAGAAATGCACATTGCCAGGCCCCACCCAGCCCTATAATGAATCAGAAACTCTGGGGAGGAGGCTCAGATCTGTGTCCTACCCTCCAGGGGAATCGAGGCTGGCTCAAATTTGAGACCCATTGGTCTAGAGATTATGTCTCTCATCTCTCAATGATCCTTTGAGGCCGAATTATTGTCCCGTTTTATTCATGTGAGAACCAAGACTCAGGAAAGTTGTGTAACTTGCCCAAGGTCACTCAGCAGATAAGTGGGGGTGGGGAGGGGTTGCAGTTTCCACTGAGCCATCTGCCTCGGATGGGTCTTCCCAGGCTGCATCCTTCCTGGACCAAGGAATGGCCGGACGATTAATTACGGGCCGGGGAGGGAGGGCTACTCCCATCAGAAGGCCGAGATTCTTTCTACTCACTTCAATTCCTAGAGAGAGGGATTCCGCGATTTCCTGGGGGCTGGTGAGTGTGCAGGAAACCCAGAGCCCCTGGGGCTAGGCCAGGTTCTGTCCCCCAGCCCGCCGCCCACCCAGCTGTCTCCTGCCCTCTCTGACTATGGAGGGTGCCGGCTGCCTCAGAAGGGCTCAGTGGGCTGGAGGCGGGGAGAGGCAGAAGTTCTAGAGCCCCTGCCTCTTCCCTCACGACCTTCCTCACTCAGGGCTGGGCCAGGCGGGCAGCCAGGCCGGAATGTGCGGCCACTCAGACCAGAGCAGAGGAAGCTTGCCTTGGGCCTCCCAAGGGCAGGGCAGGAAGTGAGAGGCAGGGCCTGCTGTGCACCTGCTCTTGGAGCAGAAGAAGCGAGAGAGGGAGGGAGGCCCGTGGGAGAGCCTCTCAGCACCTGAACCTGGGCCGCTGGAGATCCCGGGGGGGTCCCCAGCCTCGTTCACCAAAGCCGGGGGGTGAGTTACGGGAAATTTCTATGAAAGGCAGGGAGCCCGAAGAAAGACTCTTCCCAGAGAACATGGGAACCGTGGGAGCAGTGTTTGGCTCCTTGTCTGGATTTCTAGTCATTGGAGGTCGCATGGGGTGGAGAGGGGACACCGAGTCACAGGCGGGGGTGGGATGTGTGGGGGGAGGCCCAGAGGCGATCTTCTTGGTTGTCCTCTGAAGCCTCAAATGTTGCTTCCCGAGGTGGCTGCCCCAGGCAGTGGTAGAACTTTCCTGAAGGGCAGGGAGAACCTCGGAGCTCAGTGCCTGGCTTGCTGTACGGGAAGGAGGGGCTGAGATTCAGGAACATCCAGAGCCTGTGGGGGGAGGGGGGGACTTCCCTGGCGGTCCAGTGGTTAAGACTTTTGCACTTCCACTGCAGGGGGCATGGGTTTGATCCCTGGTCGGGGAACTAAGATCCCGCATGCTGCGTGGCAAAAGAAATAAGGAAGGAAGGAAGGAAATAAATAAATAAATAAAATATTGAAAAAAGCAAAACAAAACAGAGCCTGTGGGAGACAGGCCGGCAGGAGCATGCTGGCCAGGGGTCAGGGGTCCCAGTGGCCGCAGCTCTTTTCCTCACATGCATGTGATCTTGGGAAGATCTTTGATTCCTCTTGGCCTCCGTTTCCTCATCTGTAAAATGGGTGCCTCCCACGGGTTCACCTGATGACACATCTCTGCTCCCCAAGGGACTTCAAAGACACAAGTGGGTCCCACACCCCGGATTCCGATTCGGTGGCGTCTGCACGAGATCTGAGTCAGGACAGGGTTCAGGGCCCCGAGTGAGATGACCCTTTCTGCTCTGAAACGTCATGCCTGGAACACTTTGGAAAGGAATTACACGGTCAGAAAGGCCTACTCTGGAAGGCCCCTCACCCTGAGGCAGCCCCAGGAGCTGGTGAGAGCAAGCTGCCTGCCCTCCTTTTCTCTGTGGGGCTGTAACTTCTGGAAGGATAATAGGCCCGTCGGCTGGAGCTTGGGTCACCACGGTAACAGCACAGGTGGCGCCTGCCGGGACGGACATTTGCCTTTCTTTGCACAGGAAGAGGTTTCTTGGTGCTGTGTCGAGCAGGTGACAAGTGGCATGTTGGTGACAAAGAAAATCTCCCCACCTCCCGACAGAGGCTTTTGGGGGGCCTTTCTCTTGGCCCCCAGCAGCCTGTGCTCATCCAGTGCTCCCAACCAGGGACTCAACTCTCCGTAAAGACCCACACAGAGGTGACTGTTTAACTGCTGTCCAGACAGGTCCCCTTGGAGACGGAAACGGGCACTGTGATAATTTGTCTGGACAATCGTGTCACCTGGACGCTCCCAGGCAACCCGGACCTGTGGTCACCCTACAGACGAACCACGTGAGAGAGGTGGGCAGGAGAGGGACCACCAGACGCCTCTCCAGGAGTGAATGAGCCCGTTTGGATGGCTCCAGTTGTTGACACTAGAAGGCTGTCTCCATGGCAACAAGGTCAATGGGAAATGGCAGCCACCTTGGTTTAATTTTCACTGTATTCTTGTTGACAGGAGTAAAGGCCCGGCTTCTGATTTCTTGGTTCAACTGGATAAAATTTTCATTAGATTTAACTTCTCATATCCAGACACCCACATATGATTCAATTTCCCCATCTCACCCTCAGCTCATTCTCCTACTGGTCCTGAGGACAACATTTTCAGAAATCTCATTTTGAGGAGTGTGGAGGCTGAGCGGGGACAGGATGGCGTGTGTGTGCGCGGGCACGCATGGGCTGTGTCCCAAATGGGCTTGTAATTCCTGGTTCTGAATGTCAGGGGACTTGGGGCATAAGACCCCCCTTTCCATCTTTTACCAGGAGGCACCGGCTTTGTTCCAACAGTGAACAAGCCCAGGGAAAGGCAGAGGGTCTGAGGACTTCTTCCAGGTGGGAGGGACCTCGGAGGTGAGGGGCGGGGAGAAGGGCTTTCTCAACTGGGAGCTGATGTGGGCCGCTTAGGCCGCACCAGCAGGAAACTGAGGCCACGTGGGGATGCAGCTCCCCGTACCTCTGCACTTGACCTCACAGGCAATCTCCTAGAAGCTCAGTGGCATAAAAAGTGGCCTTGGCTGAGTGTTTCCGCACCGGCCCCACTCACTGGGCCAAGGATGTGCATTGTGGAGCGATTTGAGTCTCGCAGAATCTCCGATTTGCTGAGTGGCATTGTTACCGAGGCCGGGAATTCTTTGCTCTGTAGTGAGAGCGTGCGTGTGCTTGAAGTTCTCTGATTGTCTAGCAATGTTGGATGGAAGCCCAATTTGGCAGTGGTGGGGAGAAGAAGCTTTAGCCATTCTCCCACATCTGGGAACCACGTGGGCTCTGAATTCTCTTCTCTTTGGGGCTCGACTGCAGCCTCTTCTCCCAGGCTCTGCCCAGAGGCAGAGGTGGCAGGAGTGACCACCTGTCTGCCAGCCCCTCTGGGCCACTAGCAGCAGGGGCAGGGGACCAGGTTTTTGGGTTCTGGAGGGTCTCCGTCTTACTTTTGGGAGACCCTGGACTCAGATCCCTCCTCCGTGTGCCCGGAGGTGGTGCCTGCAGAAAGGCAGGCACCCTAGAAAGCTCCTACCAGAACCTTCAATTTTCAAAGAGAAGCTGAAAATCTGGAGATTAAAATGTTGGCAGCAAATTCTAAGTTTAACAAAATCACCCCCCAGCATGAGCAGGGCTGTGTCAGCTCTGGGAGGTGGTCAGGCACACCCTCCCCACCAGCACAGAGGGGGCCCCCATCAAAGCTCCTGGAATTAGTGGATGGCAGAGTCGGAGCAGGGGATTCTGTAACAGCAGGGGGTGCACGGCATCCAAGTGGCCCTGAGGGGGGCAAGTAGCCAGCGAGCGACAGGAAATCAAAATAAGTATTTCTCTTTCAGTTCTCTGATTTGGGGGACAAACCAGCTAAATAAAATTTAGCCCAAGGGAGAAAGGCACATTTGCAAAACAAGCCTGGATCCTCCCAGCAGAGCAGGAAAAGGAAGTCATCCCTATTTAAAACCAGCCTATCCTACTAAGTGAAGTAAGCCAGACAGAGAAAGACAAATATGGTATGATATTGCATATATGTGGAATCTCAAAAAAAAAAAAAAAGGAACAAATGAACTTATTTACAAAACAGAAAGAGACTCACAGACATAGAAAACAAACTCCTGGTTACCAAAGGGGAAAGTGCGGGGAGGGATAAATTAAGAGTTTGGGATTAACATATCCACACGACTACATATAAAATAGATAACCAACAAGGACCTACTGTAGAGCACAGGAAACTATACTCAATATTTTGTAGTAACCTATAAGGGAAAAGAATCCGACAAAAAGAATAGATATGTATATATGTATACATTTGAATCACTGTGCTGTACACCTGAAACTAACACAACATTGTAAAGCAACTAGACTTCAATTAAAGAAAACAAATCAGCCCTGCCTCTTCCGGCCTCTCCACTGCCTGCTCTCCCCTGCGCCAGGCTGGGGGGTGCCCGGGAGGCGTCCTAGAGAGAGTGGGAGATGTAAGGAGACCCACCCTGCCTGCTCTTCATCCCTGCAGCTCCTAAGCAAAGAGACAAGCAAGATGGACAGGGGACTCCTCCCCAGGCCCTTGTGTACTGAACCGCCTCCCTCCGTGACTCCAAATCCCGCTGACACAGGCAGAAGCCTGGGCCTCACAGGCTTCACCCACTGTTAACGCCTCTGCACTTAGGGAAAGAGCTGCGGTCCTGGGCCCTGGGCCCACCACGGGGATGCAGATGTGCTTCCCTTTATGGGGCTCCAGGGTTTCTCATGACTTCCAGTCAGTAAGTGTCTGGCAAGACCCCATTATGGGCCTGACACTAACATCTAACGTTCAACCCAAGGAAACTTCTAGGGTTGGTACCATGTCTTAATCCAGAGTCTATGGAAAGACGTCACGGGGTCCTGAAACACCCAGAAGTGATACACCCTACTCTTTGCACAAGTTCAAGATCAGCATTGCCTCCGGTGCCAGCCTCACTTCCACATGGATCTGAGAATCAGCTGATACCCAAAGAGGTCTGTGGCCCCAAAAAGGGGCCGACCCTGATCTCTGCAACAGGGCTCCTTGGCTGGCTTCTCGCTGGAAACTGCATTAGGCTAGGGTCTCTCAAAAAGCAGGAGAATCTTGCTTGTTAAAAAATTCAGATTCCTGGGACGTCCCTGGCAGCCTAGTGGTTAGGAGTCCGCGCTTTCACTGCCCTGGCCCGGGTTCAGTCCCTGGTCAGGGAACTGAGATCCCGCAAGCTTCATGGCAAAAAAAAAAAAAAAAAAAATCAGATTCCTAAGGCCCTGCCTTTTATCAACCTGCCCCGGAGGTTCTGATATGGGCCACTGCTCCCGGCACTGAGCCCATGTCTGTGCCCAGGCTCTGCAGGCCTTGAAGGACTGGCAGGGTGTGGTGGGTAGCGAGAGGTGGGGGAACCACAGCTGCTCTGGCTTCCCTGAGCCCCCGTGGTGGGCGGCCTGGAGGTGCGCACACTCATCCCTGACTCCCGGTCTCTCACTCCTACCCTGAGTCTAACTCCAGAGATGGGAACGCTGGAAAAGGCTGCTAATTGAATATTTCTGGCCAGAAAGAAACCTTCCAGCCCTGGGTGACAACAGCTTCCCCTTTCCCTGGACTGATCTACCCCCCACCTTTCCCTCCCAACTCACTGTGTCCTCACGTGCAGCTCCGTGGGGACAGCACCTACGCGACTTGCTTTGCAGGTGTCCCTCCATCATCCAGACTGAGACTTGAAGCACGCGTTCCTGGTCACGGGCGAAGCTGCCAGCCCCTCCACCTGCAACCGGCCAGGCTATGCCTGATCAGCACAGACCGCATGGGAGAGGAGGCTCCCTAGGGCCCCCTTCTGTCTGTTCCAGCCCCCCCATCCCCCTCCCCGATCCAGAATCACAGAGCAGTTTCCCGGCACGACGTCCACGGGCAGGGGTGGGTCGTGCCCCCTGCCTGCCTACTCCCATCCCAGGCTAGGGAGTGGGACGCCTCCGGAGAGGTCACGTCTCTGAGCCGCTCTGCTGCTGCAGGCCACCAGGTGGCGCTAGTCGACCAGGAACCGGTTTGGTGTGGGCCCCAGAAAGGAAAGCCTTTGTTGATTTTACTTCTTGATGTTCTATAATCACCAGGATGACAATCTAAGCAAAAAAGCAAAACAAATAAACACCACCCCTCTTACTGGGTCTTTGGTCTTTGTCTGGAAAATGATGAAAAAACAACAGGCGCCTTGACATACAACCTGAGGCTTGGGTGTGGCAACAGTAAGGTCAGCCCCAGCAGGCGGAGGAAGGGCCGGGGGCTCTGGAGTTGGAGGGACCTCACTGTTGGCTTAACCTGCGGGGTGAGTAGCTCCTGGAAGACGCCGCTGAGAGCCAGCCTATTCCTTCTGGTCTCCGCTGCAGCAGCCACGCCTCAGCAAGGGGGTTCCTGTCTCCAGCCACCCTGCCTTTGCCGGGTCCCCGTGGCTTGCTCTCCCGGCCTCACGGAGGCACAGAGGCTGTGCTCCCCCGGAGGGCGCACAGGGAGGGGCTGACACCCTGGCTTCTGGAACACCTATAGGCTGCAGAAGCCCAGGGACCAAGGTGACTGGGAGAACTGAGGCTTTCGGGGAGCTAGGGGGGCACACTTGAACCCCACACTCAACATGGGCTCCACCCACCATCAACATGGTCTTCATCACCTTATACATGACTTGGTCTTTGCCCACCTACCCTCAACACGGCCTCCATCCCCACACTGAATATGGATGGCCTCCACCCTCACTACCAACAAGGCCTCCACACATCTCCACACACAACATGGCCTCTACCCTCACTACCAACATGGCTTCTACCCTCACTACCAACATGGCCTCCGCCCCTCTCCACACTCAACATGGCCTCCATCCCTACTACCAACATGGACTTTATCACTTCATTCTTGACATAACTTCCTGCCTCACACTCAACACGGCTTCCACAGTATGCCTCCACTCCTGTGTACTCAATGTGACTTCCACCTACCCCCCGCACCGTCAACCTGACCTTTACCACCTCACACTCAACCTGGCCTCTACCCCCACCCTTAACACGGCTCCACGCCCTTGTGCTCCCATGACATCTACACCTCTCACTCCATGCGATTTCCATCACTTCGTACTCAGTGTGCCCTTTAAGCCTCAAACGTGAGGCTCACTGCAGTCACCTCAGTGCCACACCTGTGTGTGCCCCTGCCTGCTCCCTCCTTCATGCTGCCCACCTAGCCTCCCTGCCTCCCGTCTGTCCCGCACGTTCTTCCAGGCCAGGGGGGACAGGGAGCCTCCCGACTGCTCCGGGCCTGGATCTCCTGAACGTCTGGGCACTTGAAGGCAGAGCCATGTATTCTGCTCTCAGGCCATCTGCTTCGGGCCCCTCAGCCGGTCCGGCCTCTTGGGTTTGTCTTCCTGAGGGCAGGGCCCGGGCTTTTCCCCACCTGGCAGCGTCCACAGGCTGGCACTGGGCTGAGCTCAGGGCAGAGGTTCTAGAAGCCTGTTCCGGTTCGGTGTTGGTGGCGCAGGAGTGCCCGAGGGACTGTCCAGCTGGTCTTTGCTGATGCCCCTCAGCACAGGGCTTGGCAGGGTCTGAGCGCTCAAACTCAAGAGAGAGGACTGGCCTTCTGGCTCCGACGCAGCCCCGACACCTACATACTTTGTGTCCACGATGTCGTTTGACAGCCACGGGGCCGCAGGGAAGGGCCCATGATCACTCCCGCCCTGAAGGAGGACGGTGCTGCTCAGAGAGCTGGGGTGACCTGTGCCAGGCCGTTGCTGGTCAGAGGAGGAGCTGGGACCCACCCTCCACCCTCCCAGGTCTGTTCTTCTACCCATCCCCCGCCCTCACTGCCGCTTCACCCACTTTCAGGGGGAGGGTCAGGCACTTGCTCTGGCCCAGACAGTGCCGGGGTCCCCACCTGAGCCGGGGAGGGGACGGTGGTGGTGTGTTGAAGGGCTCTTGGAGAGAGCCTTGGGGCTGGAGGGGCTAGAAAACTGAGCCCTGCTGACTCACACGTGCGTCCCCGCGCATGTCCCTGTGGGTGGTGGGCCGTGTGTGCATGTGTGCACTGAGGTGTGCATGGACGTCGGCATGGGGGCTCCCCAGCCAGCTCTCCTGCTTTGCCCACCCAGTGCCACTGAGGCCCCAGGACCCCTGAGCAATGACAGAGGGGCTCCAGGAAGACAGCGAGAGCAGAGCCAAGCCCAGAGGTAGCCGGTGGAGCCGCCAGTGGCCTCTGGGCCCAGGGAGACCTGCGGGGAGGCCCAGGCCTTGCTGGGCAATGCAGGGCCACCTGGCCGGCTAGGGCGCTCCAAGCGGAGCCCCAAGGAGAGGGGGACAGCTGGGGAAGGGCCGCGAACCAGCTTAAATCTCACGCCCTCATCCCTCACTCCGGATGGAAAAGCCTCACCACCTGCTAGCTGGGGAGCGGCTGGCGTCCCGTCCCCTCGTGGGCTGCCAAGGAATGGGGCAGGGCAGAAAGCCGCAGCGCTCAGAGTTGAGGGTCCACTCCAAGGGAACTGGCTCCATCTGACTCCCTGAGGGTGGAGGGCTCGGGCCACCGTGGCTCGGGGCAGCCGAGGATCACTGAGCAAGTTTCCTGCCAGGTTGGCGGGACCGAGGCACAGAGCTTGTCGTGCCCATCATTCTTCCCACTCAAGGTGGACCCGGGAGGAGCGGATCCCACCTGCCCAGCCCCCGCTCACACTATGGCAGTTCACCAGGTCCAAAGTGGGTGGCCTCTCAGACCAGCTGCGCTGGAACATACCCTGGAGTTTCCAGGATGAGACGTGCTGACCTTTAGATCATATTCACTTGAGTTCCATAAACTCCAACCCTCAGACGGATGGGACCCGGGGCAATCCTCCTCAGGCCTTGAGCTGAGCTGAGCTGAGCAATTCTCAGCTGAGGCCTTACAGGAGGCACCCTAGGCTGCACTTGGCTCTACTCAGCCCTGAAGGACTCACATGCAGAACCCTATTCCCCAAAGGAGGTTAGGATGGTAGTGCTTAGAAAAGACTCTACTTCCCAGACTCCCTTGCCAACGAGGGGTGACCCTATGACCAAATTCTAGCCAATGATATATGAGTGGAAGTGTTGTGTGCCACTTCTGGTCCCCGTCCTTAAAGGGATGAAGTTTGTCCTCCACCTTCCCTTCTTCCCTTCCCACTGGTTGGAATGCAGTTATGATGGCAGGTGCTGGAGCAGCCATCTTGGACCACATAAAGAGGGCAACACCCTAGGGATGGCAGAGCAACCAACTGGAAAGAGCCTGGGCAGCTGATCTGACCCCTGACACTGTGAGGCTGCCCCGTCAACCCTGAATTTCTCTGTGAAAGAGAAGTCAGCTTTAAGCCACTATTCTTTTTGTCCTTGTCACAGCAGCAGGACCCATATTCTAAATACCACAGAAGGGACTGCAAAAGATGGGAAGCATTGTTGGAAATAGACTGGGAATTCCTATCAGATATCTTCATTTTTCCCCCTTGTCTTTGTTATTTTTAGTCTGGAGGAGGCATCCCTCAGTTTGCAGGTTGAAGGGAAGCCCCCATAGGACTAAAGGGCACCCCTGCAAGAATCAAGGTGGGGTTCTTGGAATCAGTCTGGCTCAGAAGTTGGGGTCTGTAGGATCTCCCCACCCCATCGTCAACAGGTGAGGCGAAGGCTGAGCAGAGTCTCACTTCACCACGGATGAGCACAACATTTTGACTAAACCACTGGCAACTCTGCTGCAGGGCAGAGAAATTTGGAAACATCAGGAAGTCAACCTGTGAAGTCTTCGAAAGATTGTGATTTGTGTGAAAATGTGATGAAGCTAACGTGTTTGGCTCCAGCGCCGGGGTGGCATGCCTGATTGTGGAAGCCAATCTGATGCCTTCCTGGCTCCCAGCATACCTCTGCTTTCCCCGAACACGGGTAGCTGGTGCCCTGTGTGTGTTCCAACCCCAATCGGCATCTAAAGCTTTTATGGGAGCCGTATTTCCCGGGCTGTGTTTCCGGGCTGTGCGTGTCTAAGCAGAGCTACGCACACACACACACACACACACACACACACACACGCACACCCTGAGTGACTGCACCTCGCTGTTCTCATGTCTGGACACCAGGGACCCAAGTGTGATTAGCTTTATGGGGTGTTTGTTGTAGTTTTACATAATTTCCTTGATGCACTGCAGACTTTTAAAAGGCATTCACAGTTAAGCATCAGAGGAGGACCGAGGTCTGGTTTCCAGCCCCTGGAGTTCATGGCTTCATCCCCTTGCCTGTTGTGGGAGGTGGCATTCCTGTTGGACTCAGGCAGGCTCCTGTGTGGGAGGGGGACTTTGCCCAGGCGGGGCCCCTTCTGAGGATGGGGGCTGTTGTAAGGGGGTGGAGGCAATGAGGGGAGAAAAAGGAAGCAGCTCAGATAAAAGAATGGGAAGGCAAGGGGCCACGGGGTGGCTTACAAGAAAACGGCCATCAGTGTGTGCTGAGAGGTGTTAAGAGGGCCCAAGCCAGAGCCTCTGCCTGGGGTGGCCACCTTGAAATGTATCTCTTCCCTCGGGAACATCCCCTTGGCTAATCTCTGGCTAACTCATCTCTGGAACCTCCCAGGACATGAGATGAAACAGTGGCTTCAGTGCCTTGGACCCGGGTCTGCAGAGGCCCAGGAGCCAAGCTGGGCCCCTCGGAGGTGGCCGGATGCTGCTGGTCTTGGTACAGAGACTGCTGGATTCTTTCTCTCACTGTCCAGAAAGGGAACTAGGGCTCTGAGAGGGTGAGTGATCGGCCTGAGGTCACACAGCGAAGCAGTCACAGAACCAGGTGCGCACCTGCAGCTCCCGGCTGCCCGGACTCGACTGGCCTGGCGGGGTGGGGCCAGTGCCAGCGGTTATCAGAGCCATTGCTCCCACCCAGCCAAGGCTCTGCCAAAGAGGAAATGTGGGCAGTTCTGGGGGAGGAAACCCAAGGTCAGGTACAAGCCCTGCACATTTAGCCACCACGGAATGGAAGGCATGGGTGGGCGGGGCGCCGAGCGGACCCAGCACCACTGCCCTGCTCTCCAGCCCCTGGCCTGGCCTTGGAGGGGTGCCACGGGGCAGCTCCGGCTCTCAGGGCCTGGACACCGGGGGCCTCTGTCAGGTGCTCGGGCCCCTGCGGAGAGGGGATCAAGCTGGGCCCAGCCACGCTTACCCAGCCCCCTCACAGATATTTACAGAGAGCCTTCCACGTGCCAGCACGGTGCGGGGCCCCGAGGAGCGCAAGGTGGGGAAGGTTCACGGGAAATAGCTGGGATGTCTCCCAAGTTTCTGGGTGCTCCGCAGAGCTCTGAAGAGGCTTGCGTGTCCCCTTCTGGTTAAGGAGACTGAATTCATTCTTATGTCTCCCTGGGGGTCTCGGTGGTGGAGTCCCGGTTGGGTGGTCTGGGAGGGCCAGTGGAAGAGGCGCTATTTGGGCTGAGGGCGGAAGGATGAGGTGGGTTGGCAGGTGAAGGTGGGGACAGCCAGGCAGAGGGAAGGGTGACGGCGGCTCTGGTGGAGGGACCAGCCGTCAGGAAGCCCCAGGAGGGCAGGGGCAGTGGCGTGGGGTCACAGGTGGATGAGCTGCGGGCACACCCAGGAGCTCATGCTCCGTCCTGAGGGCACCAGGTGGTTTCAACAGGGCGGCTCTGGTCAGAGCTGCAGTTGAGGAGGGTTCCACCGGGCACAGCCTGAGCCTGGAAGGCCCTGGGCCTCCTGGCTTTAGTTCCTGGTGGCGGCAGCAAGGCCGAGCTGGCCAAAGCCTCCCCATGGGCACACGGCTCAGGAGGACAGCACGGGGGTGGACCTCAGCCTTGGGGTCCAGCCCCCTGGCGGGCTGGACCATCAGCCTATTGGAGGTCCACTTCCCTACTCAGAACCCTGTCCCTCCTGACCCCATCCCCAACCTTGTGGCTGGTGGGGGGATCCTCTATTCTGAGCACCGAAGGCTTCTCAAGATGAGCTGGTCACTGCAGGTGCCATGTGGCCTCAGCATGGCCCGGACACTCACTGCGCCCAGGAAAGGACATTTCAGCTGCTCCCTGGACGTGTTTCCTCCCCGCAGCCCAACTTCCAAGAGGCCCACAGGTTCTGATGGCCCCGTTGACCAGCTCCCTGAGGTCCAGTATGATGACAGGTCTTTGCCCTGAGCCTCAGAGATCAATGTTCCGGAACCCAGGGCCCTGTGCACTGGACGGCTTTCCCCGGGTCTGTTCTCCCTGAGCCCTCCGTCCGGGCAGCAGGAGAGGCCACCGAGGGCCCCCGGCGGCTGCCCGTGGAAACCGGGCACCAGCCGTGTCCCGGCCTTGCGGGTGGGCTCTGTGTTTTGCCTTCAGAGCTCCGCTCCTGGCAGATGCTCCCGGCAGCGTCACTTTGCCGACAAAATGAAATCCAGCTCAGTCCCCACTATTTGTGTGCCTCCCTGTCTGGGAGCCAAGGGTGCCCCGTGTCCAGGAGCAGATGGGCCAAGGGCAGGAGGCTGGCCAGCCTGGCCGCGGGCCACAGGCCTCTCCCGCCCCGGACGGCCACCGCGCTCCTGTCTGCGGCCTGCAAGACGGAGGTCCCAGGCGCTCTCCACTCTGCCCCTCACCCACGGGTTTTGTGCTCTGGGACCCACTTTTCTCATCTGTAACGTGGGCTGACATCTGGGTCCTGGCTGTCGCATAGGGAGCCCCCGAGGACCGGGTGGAATTGGGCAGGGTCCTGGTAAAAGCTAAGTTCACTGTCATCCGAGCAGAAGGGGGCTCCCACCCCCGGATCCCCAGGCCCCGGAGGGCCTCTGGCCCTGCCTGGGTGACCCTGGCCGGCCGGCCGCGCCTACTCACACATGGGCTTCAGCTGCCCGATGAGCTCCTCCTTGGTCCATTTCGCCCACTCCTTCTTGTCGGTGTTGATGGAGCAGAGAATGGGGCCGCAGGGCTTCCCGCAGTCCTCGATGGCCGGGACGTTCAGGTAGTGCACCAGGACGATGTCGGGGTTCTGGGGGGGAGAGCACAGACACTGGCAGCATGAGGGTGGTACGGAGCCGGCCCGAGGTCACCCCAGCAGGTACAGACAGGCTGAGCATCTCCACGCCGGGCTTTCTCAACCTGGGCACCACTCACCCTTGGAACCAGATCATCGTCTGCGGTGGGGGACCACCCAGCAGCACCCCGGGCCTCTGGTGAGATGCCATTAACCCCCGCCCCCTCCCCCAAATCTCTAGACATTGCCTGTTACCCCCTGGGGGACAAAACTGGCCCCAGTTGAGACCCACTGCTCTACACGTGGGCGGATTCATGTGTAACTAAGGACCACACATGAAGTTAAATGTATCTCTAGCCTCATGTCCCCGACCTACACCCACAGCTGCCCCAGCAGCACTGGCCCCTGCTCCGCTCTTTACATGCACTTCCTCACTGCAGGTCCCTGGACGTCCCTGACAGGTATCACCACCACCCTCTTCTTAAGGGGGAAACAGAGCTCCTAGAGTTTAAGGCACCCGCACCTTTTTTTTTTTTTGGCCACCCAGCGTGACATGTGGAACTTCCCTGACCAAGGATCGAACCCGTGTCCCCTGCAGTGGAAGTGCAGAGTCTTAACCACTGGACCACCGGGGAAGTCTAAGGCATCCACTTCTAAGGGCTGGATGCCCCTCTGCCCCTCAGCCTGTGGTCTCCCTGCACAAGCATCTCTAAGCATCGCCCAGGAGGCAGTTGTCACTTGGAACCTCTGGAAACTCTTCCTTGGAAATCTCTTCGGAGCTTATGAATGGAAAGACCTCTCCCCGTGAAGATGGCGAAGGCGCAGTTTTTTCCCCAAGTGGTTTTATTGAAATGGGGCAGCCTTTCGCCATCAGATCCAATTCAAGGTGACCTGCGTCGCTCTCCACCCACCACCAGCTCTGATAGCAACACACCAAGGGGGCCTCTGTGGGGCAGCAGCTTCACTGCAAAGAGCACAGGCCCTTCTGTGGCTTTCCATGGCCCCCCAGAGGGTGAGGCTGTTTACTGGGTTTTGTCAGTCCTGACAAAGTTGTTAAAAAAAAAAGCAGCCATGTCACTTTAGAATGCATCTGAATAAACGCAGAAAAACCTCCTACCCCAATCAGAAAGTATTTCTTGAACCATAAGGAAATGCATACTAATATATCAAGGTGCTGCAGGGAACTCTGGAAAAGCCACTTGGAAGGTCCCATCCTGTGCTATTTGCCAGATACGTCTCCTCGGTTTTTCCCTCTGGATACCCAACCCCGAGTCCTGGGCGGGCACGAGGACCCCGGCACGGAGGAGCCTGGGTCTGCGGTCACCTTTTTGGATCTGATCAGAGCAAGAGTAATACATGAATATGTGACTCAATCAATGCATTAATAAATAAAGACTCAAGACGACTCCATGACCAGTGCAGGAAAGTACGCTGGTATAATTTTAAAAGATTTTCAATAAGGGTTGAAACGTAGAGTTTTTTTTCGTGCCAACGCTCAGTTAACCAGGAAATTAAATCAACACGAACAGGAGTTTTCTCGTTAACGGCAGCTTTTCTGGATTGCGGTAATCACCCTGCTTAATAACAATGATAATCCCTGACATCGGCGCGGCACTTTATTCTTTTCAAAGCACTTTCTAGCCATTAGCTCATTTGGTGCCCATGCAAGCTGGGGACACGGGCTGGGCTGGGCAAGGCAGGGCAGGGCAGGGCAGGGCAGGGCGCTTTCTGTCTGCAATGAGGAGCCCAAAAGCCCAGTGAAGTTGTGACTTGCCCAAAGCCGTGTGCCTGGAAATGCACAGAGCTGGGGCTGGAAGCCACAGTTCTGACTCTGCTTTCAGGTCCTGCCGAGACATCTGGTGACCTCCTTTTTGCCCGGGCTAACTGCCTTCCCATCTCAGATTTAAATTCGTCCTTGCAATATGCCCAAGAGGCAGGTGGGCTAGGTAGATCTGCCAGGCCCGTGGCCTGGATGGGGTAGCCCAGGAGAGGGGGAGCCATCCTCCCTGTGTCCCAGCCCTCTGTTCTTCCTACTGACCAGCACACTGGCCTCCCCGGCCTGGGAGCTCCTGCCTGAGTCTGTGCTTGGCCAGAGGGCAGCGTCAGCCACTGAGCAAGACAGAGTAGGGATCAAAGGGATGCAGGGGCCCACAGGCCACTCAGGGCTTCCTCTGATCACAGTCCCTGGAGCAGGCGCCCAGCCCTGCGGGAGGAAGCCAGGATGCCAGATGTCTGGGAAATGAAAGGCCCTTAGCTTCCTGCCCCACTGCCCCACTGCCCCACTGAGCGCAGCCTGGGCGCCTGGAAAAGCTGTGGGAAGCCAGGGCAGTGGGAGGGCAGGAGGGGGCCTGGGAAGCAAAGGGCACAGAAACCATGCACCGAAACCCCCAGAACTTGAGCTCCTGCCCTACAGCACGCAGACTCTCCTATCTCAGGAAGTCCCATTCCTTCCTTCAGGGTCCAACTCCATTTCTGCATAACCAGCCTCCACCTACTCTTTGAGGGCAGGCACAGGCTCGCCACCTTTTCCTCCAGGAAGCCTTTCTGGATACCTCACCCTCTGTACCTCCACCACAGCAGGGTGGAGATTGGGTAGAGATTGTCTTAGTAGTCTGTAAACCTCCTTTATCTGCTCAAGCACAGGGACAGTGCCCGGGAGCTATCACAGCATCTGGCAACGCCTGCTGTTCATTTCTTTCTTTTTTTTTTTTTTTTTCCCGTACGCGGGCCTCTCACTGCTGCGGCCTCTCCCGTTGCGGAGCACAGGCTCCGGACGCACAGGCTTAGCGGCCATGGCTCACGGGCCCAGCCACTCTGCGGCATGTGGGATCCTCCCAGACCGGGGCACGAACCCGCGTCCCCTGCATCGGCAGGCGGACTCTCAACCACTGCGCCACCAGGGAAGCCCCCATTTCTTTTTTGTAGAGTTGAATCAGGCTGACTTTGGATCTTCTATCCTTACTCTTCCCAGACTTGTGCTCAGCTGACACCTGGTTTTGGTTTTCTGTGTCTTCGAAGGGCAGGGCAGCTTCTCTGAACACAGGGTGCTCGTAGGAAGCTAAGAGGCAAGGCTGGTTCTTAACCTTTTCTGGGTCTAAGGCCTCTGAGAATTTGATGAAGGCTGTGGCTTCTGCACTCTCAGCCCAGAAGAACTCCCCAAGGCACATCAACGCTGCATTTCAGGAGCGCACAGACCCAGTGGTCTGTGGACCCCACATCTGTAGCCAGGGACTTAGGGATTCAAGATCCACTGTGGCCCCTTTCAACTCAGGGAATACGCCCAACATGTACATCCCCTTCCCAGGAGCCTCCATCCTGGGCCTTGTGCCTTGATACAATTAGGAGAAAGCCCCAGTCCCTGACGGGATCATGGAGGCTGGGTTTGGGATTCGGAAATGCAGAAGCAGCCTGCGTCATGCTTTATATCTTTAACACAAATTCCATCCCAGGGCCTGGAGTTCCTGAGGCCGAAACTCCTGAGTTGAATTTTAAATAACAGCTTCCTGGCTTGAGGCTGGTTTTAAGACACAGAGTGATTGAGGTATTTTTGGAAATTGGGGGCACACATCACTTCTTGGCAACGTTGTGATTTTATTCACTAGTTGTACATTTTACTGGGTGTTTCTGGCAGAAAAATATATTAGGCGTAGAGTCCCAGTGTTTCAGTTTCATGGGGGGCTCATAACATTGTCAGATCCTCAGGGAGTGCGGAGCTGCTGGCAGGGAGGGGCAGGCTGGCTCCAGGGGACACGAGGACACCCCCCACCAGACCCACCCAGACTCTCGGTTCTGGACGGCTGTGGAGCCAGCCTGCCTTCACCCCCCGGCCCCGGGCTGACATCCTCTAATGGCTCCCTGGGGTTTACCACCCACGTCAGACTTTACAGGTCGCAGGTCTCATCCAGAGGCTCCTCCCCAGGCTACAGAATGTCCATGAAGATGCAAGAGGCCATCCCCGTGAGGAGAGGGTGGCCTTGGAAATGACCCCCCGGCCAAATGTCCAGGAGGCCTGTCCGGTGTTAGAGGCCTGGGGGAGCCCAATAGGGTGGCTGTGGAGGGGAAGCTGTGGATAAGTGAACGTCTCAGAGAACTTCCATAACTTTCTGGAAAGAGCCACGGACTAGGAGACCCCCTCCCTCCCTTTTGGTGCCTCAAGCTCTTCACCTGTAAAAGGACACAGCCTGCCCCCCTCCCCTGCCCGCCGTCAGGCTGCAGCAGGGGCCACGATGGGGCCCTGGCGAGGTGTGAAGTCCCATCCGTACAGGGTCCCGCTGTTCTAACTACTAGGTGTCACCAAACCCCGAAACAAACAAAACCCTGGTGTTTTTCCCGAGAGCAGGACCGGAGTCAGCTTCTAGCGGGCAGTCTACCCACTTGTAACACGCACTTTCTTGCTGACAGTCCGTCCGCCCCGACGCTCCTCTTACTGTCATGACGCCCCTTCCTCTCCAGGCCTCGCAGCTGGGCCTTCATGGCCCGGCCCCCTCAGCACCCTCCGCCAGCGTCACCGCCTTCAGCCCACCACGTTCCAAGGGTTCCTCGATCTCTCCCTCCAGCCCCACCTCCTGGCTCTGCTCCGAGCTCACTTGTCCCACTGCCCATCGACAGCTCTTGTTGGGACCTCAAAATGCCCCCGGCTCACGTGGCCCAGCCTGACGGCCGCTCCCCACACCTGGCCCACCCCGGGCTTCACCCAATGACCAGTGGCACCACCTGCCCTCAGCGGCCCAGGTCAAAGCCCTTCTCCTCTCTTCCTCTCCCTTCAATCTGTTCATCACCGAGCTCTGTCAATTCTCCCCCTCAGGTAAGTCTGTCCCACCCACTCAGCCCTACGTCCCCCCGAGACCACCCAGTCCGGGCCTCTCCCCCTGCACCTCCTCACTCCTCTCTCCCCTCCCTCCCCATCGCTCTCCCAGCCCCAGCAGGCCTGACCCTCTGACTCTGGCACCGGCTTCCTGGACCGAGAATGAGTCCCACACCCCTGACACGGTCACAGGGCCCCGCCGTCTGTTTTCCTCTCCGGCCACTCACGCTCCCCCGGCTCACACCCTGTTCCTGCCACCCACGTTCCCCGAATCTGCCGCGTGCGTTCTCTCCAGAGCTGTCTTCTCTGGCTGGTGGGCTCTGCGCCACCTGTTGGCGTGAGCATCAATGCCACCTCCTCTTGGACACCGTATCCAGAGACCCCCCTCAGACATGGTGCCACCCTGCCCCCACCCGGGCCCTACTACCTTTGCATCCTTTATTTTCTTTACAGCACCCACGCCCAATTCTCATTTCGGAGCGGTTTCTGCTGGCTTTGGCCTGTTTTCCCACCTAGAAGGGAAAGCTCTGGTGGCCGGGCTCTGTCTTGCTCAGTGGCGGGGGGAGGTTTTCCTGGAGCCCAGAGCGGGGCTGGCACACTGGAGATGCTCTGCCCACCTGCTGAGTGCTGAGGTGGGTGACAGCTGAGCTGCCCCAGGGGTGCTGGCCTGGCTGGGGCAGGTGGTATGGGTCCCTGGAGCCCTCTCCCCACCCCAGCTATCCTTCCTGAGGGACAGACGGACTTGTGAGGAGAGGACAAGCTGCCTGGGAGGGGGAGGAGGTGTCCATGCCCTCGGAAGGGGGCGGTAGCAGCCGAGACGCCCAGGAGCTCTCGGCCCCTCTGCGCGAGGCTCAGCCGGTCCTCAACCCAGCTCCTTCTCAGGTTTTATCTGGAAATGCGAGTTTGGACTTGCTATCAACCTAGTTTCAGGCTGCAGGGCTGCCAGGCAGAGGACTGTGGGCTGCAGCTGCTGGAAGGGCATCTCTGGAGGCCGAGTGAGACTTTGCCTCCTAGGGCATCTTTTCCCGTTGGAGCCTTTCACCTGAGCTGGGGGAACAAATGGGAGCCAGGAGAACAAGCCGGGGGCCTTTACCTCCAGCGGCACAGGAGGGGTTGAGAATGCTCCTCAGAGAGAATGCTGGGCTAAAGTTAAACCAGCTCCTTGGCTGCAGGACTTGTCAGAGCCTTGGCGGCACCCCGTGCAGGAGGATCTCTTGGCGGGCGTTTTGTGGGCAGGTTTTCCAAGCCTATGTGACCTTGAGCCTGAGCACCTCTTGGGACCCTAGTGTCCTCGGGATCACAGTTTGGGAACCTCTGAGAGAATTCAGAGCCCAGGGAAAGCGCCTCCGGCAGCTGTTGGAAGACAAGGGCCCTTAATGGTTCCCGGGTCCCTTTCCCCTGGGGCCCCTCCCTGGCCTGGCCTGAGGCTCGCCGGGCGATCGAGCTGCTTTCAGGGGACGGCCAGGTTCCTAAGGAAACCGCTGACCGATTGGGCGCACTGTCCCCACAGCCGTCTCCTCCCCACAGCCCCCTCCTCCCCAGAGCTCCGACTATAGTTCTTCCCCGACGCCGGGTGTGGCGTGGGGCTTCCTGTTGGAAAGGCTGAGGGGCTCAGGTGAGAGGCCAGGGCGGGGGGCTCTGTCTCCCCTTGACGCGTGGGCCGTCCTTCCTGATCTGGATACCCTGGGCCGCTGGGGTCCCTGCGGGCGGGCCTGGGACCGGGGCTGAGCGCGTAAAGTTGGGGTAGGGGCAGGCAGGAGAAGGGCACGGGGGCTGGCGGAGGGGGCAGCGGATTTAACCTTCTTAATGACAGGGACGGGGCTGTCAGGAGGGGAGACTGAACAAGAAAGCATCCGCCGTCCGCTCCTCCGCCAGGGTTAGCGCAGTTGTGCGCTGTTAGTGCCGGTGCGGCGGCGGAGGGGGCGGTCGGGGCGCCAGTGGCGGCACCTGTGATCCGGCTGAATCCGCAGCAGCTCTTGCCGCAGACACTACAGATTTCTAGACCCTGGTGCCTGGGGCGAGGCGGGCGCAGCAGCTCGGGGGAGCGGCAGGTGGAGAAGGGCTGCAAGATGTCTCTCTGGCGGCTCCCACAGGCCCTTTCCGCACGGCTCCCACGAGAGGGAACCGCACTCAGTCCCCCCAGCCGTGGCAGAACCCGGGCCTGGAGGGCCGGGGCAGGAGGGGGAGGTGGCCGAAGGGTAGGAGAAGGAGAGAGAGAACGAAATAGGCCAAGGCGCTCAGCAGAGAGACGTGGGAAGCCCAGGTTGGCGGCAGCCAGGGTGGATGGGGGTGGCGCAGAGACTTGGGGGGGAGCAGGGATGCCAAGCTTGCCCCTGGAGAGCCCTGACCTCCAGCCTGGAGGAGACGCCCACAGCTCCTGTGGCTTCTGGCTCCGAGAGCTGAGGGTTGTGGTGCAGGAGTGCTCGCGGTGGGCAGACGCTTGATCTGGCTGAGCCTTAGCGCCTGCTCTTTAGGATGGGGGAGATGAGTACAAATGGCCTTAACCTTGCTGGAGATTGGGGAGGCAGGTAAGGGGCTCAGGAGGCAAGGGGCCTAACCCACAGCCGATCCGAATGGGCGTTCCGTAATCTGTTACTGGTTTGCGATGCAGCTGGGGAGGCGTTCCAGTTTGTGGGGGGGGGAAGCTGAGCCCTGCGCCTCCTGCAGCTCAAGCCTGCTCCAGGGTTTGTACCACAGACCCTGGAATGGGCTGAAAGTAGCGCGATTTCACCAGAGACCCAAGTGGCCCAGAGCAAGAGGCTTGGGGAGCTCACGTCCTCTCGGCCATGGCCAGCGCTGGGCACCAGGTGGCTGGAGGCCGGGGGTCCTGCAGCCCCAGCCCAGGACCCTACCCTCCGCTGGGAAGGAAGAGGCAGCTTCCCTTTCTGTGGAGTAAGCAGGACAGTGGCGCAAGAAATGGTGAAAAATGCAAAAAGCTGCTGGTTTTGTTAAAGAAAAATGCAGCTGCAACATCTGTTTGACTCTTGTTTGCAGCTTCATCAACGCTAAGCGTTCAATAAATCAGGGTGGCATGGTGCTCCGTTTCTTCTGTGGCTTGGTCATTAATCTCATGCCAGTTCTCATGAAAAATGAAGGAGAGAGGCTGTGTGATAGTGAAAATGTATACATTACCCAGAAAGTCATAATAGCATGTAATAGTGGCCACACACCTCCCCACTTGCCGCCGGGGGAGGGGGCCGGGTCTGCGCACCACCAGCCCCGGGGGGGGAGGGAGACAGAAAGTAAATCAGCATCGTTTGCGCCGCAAGCCCATTCTGTGATTGCCTTTGTCCTATCAGCATCATTGATGCAGATTCTGAAAGCCCCACAAGCCTGACCTTCAGAGGCAGAGCCTCCCCAATAACCGAGAGTAGGCACCCATAAAACAGGAGTGCAGAGCAGGCAGGAGGAAGGGCAGGATTTATTAGGGAATGAATAAATGATGATACCAGGCAGCTCAGGGCCGGGGGTGTCTCCACACTGCAAGGCAGAGAAAAATCCTCTGGCCTGGACTCCAGCTGCCCTGGGCGGCCTGGCACCTGTTCGCCGCTCTGGGTAAAGGCACGAGGTGGGGCCGCTGTCCCCATCAGGTCTCCTGGGGTCTGCCGGCCCCTGCAGCCTGCGGTTCCCCTCCTGGTTCGCTCTTCCCCAGCTGGGGAAACTCAGGTGCTCCCATGACCAAGTCCACGTTTTACCACCATCTCAGGGTGTGTGCTGGGTGCTTCTCAGGCGGCCGGACCGTGCCTGTACCCCCAGCGTGCACCTCCCACTGGGCGCCTCTGTTTGCAAAGACTGCTTTCTGAGTGTCAGCTGTGTGCAGGGCGCCCCCCTTCAAGCCCCATGAAGCATTCTTCATTCACTCCCTTCAACAACCCACAGAAGCAGGTGCCATTGTTACGTATTTGAGGGATGCAGACTCTCATGCTCAGGGCTCCACAATTCAGCCCAGCCCCAAGCCCCAAGCCCCAAGCCCGGATCACCGCACCTGCTCTCCACTGGGGCCCTGGGGCTCTGAGGGAACTCGCCGGATGGTGGGTGGAGGGTTGTGTGCCCAGCCTCGGTGCCCTGGGCATCAGCGGCCCAGTTAGCATCTGTGCCAGAGTGAAAATGGGTCCAGGGAGCCTGTGGGGTGTGGGGAGCTGCTGGGAAGAGGGATGGGGCCGGCCTGTGAGCACTGCAGGGCAGGACCAAGGCAGCAGGGCCCCTGTCTCCACAGCAAGGGTCTGCGGTGGTCAGGACACCCTCTGTGGTCAGGCAGCACTGTGGGGTGAAGGCAGGGGTAGCCACAGCTGAGCATCTGGCGACGCGGGGGGCAGACCCAGGTCCCCAAAGTTGGGGCCTGTTGAAGAAGCAAGAAAAGAGAGAAAAGAGGGAGAGTAGGAAACAAAAGAGGTGCCCCGGAGCCCCCAGTAACAGGCAAAACCAGCTGTCAGCTGCACACTTCCTGGGAGCCAGGCCCCCTTCACGGGCTGGGTACTGGATGCCCTGCATCACGGGCTGGGTACCGGATCCCCCGGTCCAGTCCAGCAGGGCAGGGGACACAGACAACCTCCTTGCTCCTTTGCCAGCGCTCAGCAGGGCGGGGGACCTGGGGCGGGGGGCGATGCCTGGGAGAGGCTTGGGGGGCTCACACGGGGCCTCCCTTCCTGCTCCAAGTGGGGGCAGAGGACTGCAGCCCCGGGGGAGCTCCCGGGGCCCCTCGGCCGGGCGGCCCTCATTAAGCCCATGTACGCGCCAGAGGGAATTGGGGGCCGGCAGCCCTTCCCCGCTTCGGGGGGAGGCTGGGAGACTTAATTAGTTAATGTGGATAAAGTGGTCTGAAGATGAAAAACCCTGGGTAATTGCTGAGTGCTACTGCTGCCGCCACCGCTGTTACACAATTACCAGAATTTTCCAGTCATGGGAATATAGTTAAACAATTTCCACCTGGTGTGGGCTTCCGGGAACCCCGCCGGCTTAGGGGCTGGCCTGCTCGGTCCTCTTTAACCCACAGGTGATGTAGGAAAAACACACTAATTGTGGGAAACCATGCCTGTCACAGTCCCGGCCACCTGGGGACCGCTGAAGTAAAGAAGAATGTGCCCCGAGCAGATAAAGACGCTTGGGCTCAAAGAGAAGCCCAGGATGCCGTCCATCCAGACTTTCTGGAAGCCTCTGAGCAAGTTCTACCCAAAGGCCCCTGGAAGGTTAAGCCATCCTGGAGGATGCCGCTGGGGAGGACGTTTAATCGTGCAGCGGGACCCCACTGCACCCCCGTACCTGTGGGGCGGGATGTGTGGTCACGTTTTTGGATGGACACATGGAAGCCAGGAGATTCACGCTGGCTCAGGGCCAGGCCTTGCCTTACTTAAAATCACCCTGCACGATCTGGGGGAAGAAATGCCCAATAAAATCTCCACGTTTGCAGATGACGCTAAACTCTCCCAGGTGATGAAGCGCCGAGTCATTTGCGATCGGTCACGAGAGGATCTATTTAGTGGATGCGAAGTGACAGATGGAGCCCAGTGTGGGCAAAGCGCAGGGCAGTGTGCTCAGGGAGAGTAAAACAAATTGACCGTGGAGGCTGGTGGGGCTGAGCTGCCACCCATCAACTCAGGAAGACCCCTGGGGTTTCTGGAAGCCACTGTCCCAAGTCGTTGCTGGGACCAGGAAGGACCAAGCCCGGAGAGTCTGACAGGAGGGCTCTTTATCAGAAACCTTGATTTGGGGCCGGGAGTGCCCCGGAGAGGGGAGCATCCCTCAAGGAGGGGTGGATGGCCACGGGAAAATGAGATAAGGATTTTTCTGGTCAGAAAGACAAAAGCCGAGGGGAAATGTGACTCAAAGTCTCTCAGGTCAGAAAAAGGAGAAGAAGGTGAACGTGTGTTTTTTTTCTCCATCTCCCTGAATACTAAGAATATGGGTCCCCTCTGGAGCTCAGGGAGTCATTTGTGGCACAAACTCTGCACAGCGGGCAGGTAACGTAGGAGACTCATTACCTCCAGGGAGAAATGGGCTGAAAAAGAGAAATCGATTTTTTTTTTTTAATGGGCGACATTAGTTCCTGGATGGCTGACCTGTAAGGAGTTATGGAAGGAGGTCAGGATATCGGGGGTCATCTCTCCGTGGGACCCAGTCGCTGGAGGTACCATGGTGCCTCCACTGGGGTGGATCCAGGCTGGGAGTGGCAGCCGGGGTGTTAACTGCCTGCTGTTTCCTGCTTGCCAGGCACTGGCCAGGGACATGGGCCACTGTCACCCCGCAGTTGGCAAACCTGAGCCTGGATGAGATTCCTTTTCTGTCTCCTGCGTCGTCTGCTCTCACCTTGAATTCATTTTTGACATATTAGAAATCACTGCAAGAGTTGCTCCAACCAACCCTGGGATAAGAAGCCTTGGGCCTTTCTCTGGGATGTAGAGCTCGAGGGAAGGAATTGTGCTCAGGGTGGGCAGCCCTGGCCCAGCAGGATGGAGCGTGGGACAGCTAGGCATTGGGTGATCAGCTGTCAGAGGGCTGCACTCCCCCTCTTCTGAGCTCCTTTCCCCTCCCAGGAGCCAAATCTACGGGCTACACGACCCCCCCTCACTAGCCTTACAGAGGCCCTGTTTATGGTTTAGACTGGCCATGTCCTCCTGGGAGGCTGGAAGCCAAGCCCACGGCCGTCCCCTCCCTGCCCCTCCCGCTCCAAGGACGCGTGCGCCTTCGTCTTGCTCCTGGGGCTGGTGTGCCTGCTCAGGACCCTGCCCCATTAGACAGTGGGTCAACCCCATCAGAAGACAGTGGCCCCAAGCGGTCATCCAGGCGTCTCTAGAGTGACTGACATGCTCTGGAGCCCCTGCTGTCCATCTGATTCTCACAATAGCTCTGGAGGAAGCTGAGCACATGCCACCATCCCCAGCGGCCCCATGAGCCCCCTCTGACTGAGAGGCACCATGTGATCTGCCTCCTGGCTAATGGGTGGCAGAGCTGAATGTGGCTCTGGTGCGTTTGGTGCTCTCACCATAAGAGCATCCAAGTGTTCTTTAGGGAGCAAGCCATCCCTCCCTGATTCAGTCCAGGGATGGAGCATGTGACTCAGGCTGGCCAATCGGAGCCCTGCATTCTCTGGGCCATGGGGATTGGCCATGAGTCCCAACCAGAGGCAATCAGAGCTAATGGCTGGACCTGGCTGGAGCCCCTGGGGGGCAGGGATGCTCTTTCCTGCTGGACCTGAACCTGAGATGAAGCCTAGAGCTCCTGGAAGCCATCTCTTGCCAGCACACGGAGTCCAAGAAGGAAGCCACGTGGAGGAGGCAGCGCCCAGGGGAAGAGACTGTAAGCCTCCATGCCATTGACTGAGCCCCTTGATCCAGACATGCCTGAAGCCAGCCCACCTCCAGTTGAGCACCCAGATTTCCTCTTATCCTGAAGCCAGTTCAAGCTGAATTTTCTGTTGCATCAACAAAGAGATCTAACTCCTAAACAGACCATATGTCTTCCTCTTGCTAAGCCAGTGCTCCCGCCACTACACAATTCAGACTGTCCTCTAGTTACAAGAAACACCACCACTGTGGTTACTGAGAGCTACCAGTTATTCAGCACCTGTATGTTCCGGTGCTGGGTGCTAAGTGCTTCGCAGGCTTAGCACACTGAACCTGCATGAAGTCGCACTGGGGATCATCATTTCTGCTTACACATCAGGAACATGAAGGGAGAATTAAGTGGCCCACCAACCACCCCCCACCTTGAGCCCAGATCTGTCTGATGCTAAAAGTGACGGTGAGGGAGAGTGGTCCAGAGTTGTGCTCTGGAGACCACTGCCTGGGTTTGAGTCTGGGTTCTGCTGCTTCCCAGCCGTGAGCCTTCGGCAAGCACATCTCAGTGCTTCAGTTTTCTCACCTATAAAATGGACAGAATAGTAATACCTACTGCACGAATTTGGTGTGAAGACTAAATGAGATAAAGCATTTGAACAGTGCCTGACACATGGTAAACCTTCAAAACGGCCAAGTATTCTCATGACCGACTTCTCAAACCAGTGTTACTTTGTCTCACAATATTGCTACAGATAATGTTTCCCTAAGATTTTTGAGGACTTGTATGTGGACCAAAACCAAATTGATTCAGACATTGCTTGTTTGAGAAGTGTACTTCTTAGACAGGAGCCCATTGAGGCAAAAGTAAGGAATTCTTTTCAAATGTTGGAGAAGCATCTTTTCTTTTCTTTTTTTAAAATTTATTTTATATTTATTTTTGGCTGTGTTGGGTCTTTGCTGCTGCGCACAGGCTTTCTCTAGTTGTGGCGAGAGGAGGCTACTTTTCATTGCAGTGCGTGGGCTTCTCATTGTGGTGGCTTCTCTTGGTGCGGAGCACTGGCTCTAGGCACGCAGCCTTCAGTAGTTGCAGCACATGGGCTCAGTAGTTGTGGCTCACAGGCTCTAGAGCACAGGCTCAGTAGTTGTGGCACACGGGCTTAGTTGCTCCACGGCATGTGGGATCTTCCCGGACCAGGGCTCGAACCCGCGTCCCCTGCATTGGCAGGCGGATTCTTAACCACTGCACCACCAGGGAAGTCCCGAGAAGCATCTTTATCTCCAGTGGATGCTAAAGCCATTGAAGGGTTTGAGTGAGTTAACACCGGTCATTCTTGTCCAGACAACAGGATCCGAGACAATTCTCGGCTATCTTCCAAGTGCCGGAAGAAAACAAAACCACATTTCTCCAAAAAAATGTTGTCATTTAAGCATCCATGAATTCAAAGAGCTATCCACCCCACCCCCATCCTGCCACGTTGCCGGAATGTGCGGGATTCTCCCGGGCCACTGGGGACATTTCTGGTCCTCGGCCAGACGATTCAGGTGTCAGACGACTGGCAGGTCTTCGAGGCGCCCAGGTCTTTCTAACTCTTCTCTCATCCTCACCGCTCACCTCCTCATCAGGACACTTTACATATTCTAATTTGTGCGGGAAAGATCCTCAAGCATCCTGCAAATCACAGGATTTGAACTGAACTCGTCTGCCTATTCCTCTCGGAACAGAGGATGAGAGAGGTGGAAGGAAACTTCAGGATCATCAGGCCACATTCTCCACCCGCTTCCATGTCCAGCCGGGAAAACTGAGCCAAGAGACGCTGTGGCTTCTCTAGCGTCTCCCCGTGGACAGGGAGAGAGTGAGGACGGGGGACACTCCCCGACCCCCACCCTCTGCGGGCATCCTAGCTCTGCCCCTTTCTGGGATTCGGAACCACCTGAAGCCAATGGGTGTACCACCCTCGCTTCACAGAGAGGACGTGCAGAAGGCCAGAGCCGGTTCTGTTCACGCACGTGGCACTCACAGTGAGGCTGCCTTCCCAGTCATTGTCCTTCCTTGCAACCTTGACTGTGAATAGGCTCTCGGGATCCTCAGGGGGCTGGCACGTGGCCCTGTTCTTATTCTTTAGAGCTCGTGCTTTCCGTTCAGCATCTTCCCGGCGCTAGCGATGCTGGGGCGGGTACGCTAAGCAAGAAAGTCTGGGAGGTTGGGACCTGGGCCACCCTCCCCCTGTTCTGGGGGAGCATCTGGGGAGCCTCTCCACTAAATCCTATTAAACACATAAACCCCAAAGCTCTCCCTTGACTGACAAATAGGCCGACGGTGGAGGCAGCGGAGGATGAAGTGCGCCCGACCCATAGAGCATCGATAGGATTTTTATGCTCTGACAACTGTAACGGTGAGATTCCAGCAATTGTTTTAGAAGGAATCATGATTATACTGGGCAGTATGTTTTTTTTTAATGTGTTCCCCAGTTCCTCTTTAATACTTTGGTAGGACAAGATAAAGTGTAATCACTGAAGTAATTGTGGCACTCAACAGTTTATGTCTCGAAAGAGTGACCGGGGGTTAACAAAGCCATGGCAGGACGAGGTTTGGATTCGAAATTACAGTTTTTCTTTTTGTTACTTTCTTTTTAAATCCTTCTTTATCTTCCTTCTTTCTCCATTGGCTCCTGGAGCTCGCTGATAACCTGTAAGCCTCCTTGGGTAATAATGGGACCTGCTGTGCTCATGACACAGGCAAATCAGGGGCCACCTCTTCTGCAGAGCTGCTGCAGTGGGGCCGCCCCTGCCGCAGAGCCCGTGCCCTTACAGGCAACGCCGACTTGTCCCCCAAAGCAGTGAGGCTCGACATCCCGGGTCCCGACACCGATCAAGACCTGATCTCTGGTGCCATGTCCCAAAACCGCCGGCTGCCGCCAAGAGGCTGGGCTGCCCGATGCCGGCCCCTCGCAGAGGGCAGAGGAAGGCGAGCCCACCAACTCTGAAAGCTCCTGGAATCGTCGCCTCTCCTGGCAGATGCCACAGCACCCTTGGGGTGGAGGGCTGTGGCCCACAGGGGGCTGAGGACCCCATCCCTCTTCAGATGGTGTGCTAGAGAGCCTCCTGCAGCTTCCTCAGGGGTCTCTAGGCATCTGCCAGTGGAAGCAGAACTGAGCCACAGAGCTGGGCAGCCTCAGAGTAGTCATGGGGCCACGCTCTAGTCTACGACACTGTGATGTGAGCAGGGCAGAGGAGGGTAGAAACGTAGGAAGGGTGAGGCTTTTCTCTGTCCCGAGGCCACCGCCCTGGTCTGGCCCTCCTCGCCTTAGCCGTGTCACCTGGCCCAGCCTTGTGGCAGGTGTCCCTGCCTGGAAGCCAGCCCTCCCATCTGACTCCCAGCGCCCTTTCCCCAGGTCCCGGCCCTGGCAGTGCCGCGAAGCGTCCCTGGTTTCTCATTTCCTGTGACTGCAACGCACCCCCGATAACACAGGCCCCCACGATCGATCGGCCGGATCTGCCCTTCGTCCGCACCTCCCAAGTACCGTCCACACGCCCCCGGCTCAGTCCTCGGGACCACTCAGCCTGCTCTGCCCACCCACTCCGTTCCCAGGCCCTGGAACCCTCCACCCGTCTCGGCAAGTCCCCATTCCACCTGCTTGTCGTGACCCAGCTCCAACGCCTCATGGTCCTTGAAGCTTCCCCTAATCCTCCCAACCCAAAATAACTGCGCTCTCCTTGGACCCCAGAGCAGCCCTCTGTGCCTCTTTTAGCACATCCGGTCCTGCCCATTTCACTGATCTTTGGGCTGAGTCTACACTCCCCCTCCAGACACCAGGCTTATTTGCAACAATGTGGATGGACTTGGAAGGCGTTATGCTCAGTGAAATAAGTCAGGCAGAGAAGGACAAATACTGTATGTTATCATTTACATGTAGAATCCAAAAAGTGCAACAAACTAGTGACTATAACAGAAGAGAAACACTCAGATATAGAGAACAAACTAGTGGTTACCAGTGGGGAGGAAGAAGGGAGGAGGGGCACGATAGGGGGAAGGGTTCAGTGGTACAAGCTACTATGTATAAAATAGATAAGCTGCGAGGATATATTGTACAGCACAGGGAATACAGCCAGTACTTTATAATGACTATAAATGGAGTATAATCTTTAAAGATTGTGAACCTCTATGTTGTACACCTGAAACTTATACAACGTTGAACATCAACTATACCTCAGTTTAAAAAAGTAAAGAAACACCAGGCTTCCGGAGAGCAGCGTCTACGACGGAAGGAAATCCATTCCCCAGTAGGCGGCCAAGAAATGTTGGCTGAATCAACGGCTAGAGGACCTCATCTGCCCTGGGGGTGGTGGTGACGGGGGTGCGCAGCCTGGACTGACACGGGGGGCGGGTGGGGAGAGCCCCAGGTGCTGGGCTGTGCCTTTGGAGGAGAGCAAGGACGTCAGCCCAGATGGTGGCCTGCATCCTCACCATCCACCCGTCACCCCCTCCCTCATCTCTGCTGCCGTTGCCAAGGCAGAGCGCGTGAAGCCGCAGGGGCCCTTCTGGGTGCTTCTGCAAGTGGGCCCATTTCACCTGCAGGGGCAGGGCCGCACCAGGATGCTTTGTTCCAGCCTCACTCACAACACCCACTCCCTGCCGTGGCCCTGGAATTTCACACTAAGCTGTGGTGGATGGCACCCTTTCCTTTAAGCTCAGGGGGTCCCAGGAATCGCACAGCAGAGATCTGGGTGGCCATTGCCAATGGACAAAACCTGGCCAACACCTCTGCATGCACACACGCACAAACACCACACTATACACATATACACCACACACACACAAGCATACACACACACCACACACACCACAGACACACATACACACCACACACAGACACACATACACACCACACACAGACACCACACACACACATACACCACACACACACATACACACACCACACATATACATCACACACCACACACACATATACACCAAACACACACACACACCACAGACACACACACACACACACCACACAGACTCCACACACACACATACACACCACACACACACACCACACACACCACACACAGACACACACACACCACACATACAGACTCCACACACACATACACACCACACAGACACACCACACACACAGACACACACACACCACACAGACATACACACACACACCACACACAGACATACACACACACACCACACACAGACTCCACATACACACCACATACACACATATACACCACACACACATACACATCACACACCACACACATACACCACACACACACACCACACACACCACACACAGACATACACACACACACACCACACATACACACACACACCCCTCAGTTGTGAGGTCCACAGCTCTGCCTCCTTGTTTGCTTTTAGGACTCACAGCTGCCTTGAAGCTGAGAAGACAGACGCTGGGTGAGGGCTTTGGCACCAGCCCAGGGTAACTGGGACGCCCATGTTTGCAAAGAAAGCGTTTGTGAAGTGTGAAGAAATCAGAGCAGCACTGTTCAAAAACTGTGTTTAAATTTCGCTCAAAATGTTCTATTTTGTGTGGGGGACAGAGTCCCTTTAGAACAACACCTGCTGGCATTTGCGAGCCGCCATGGCTATGGAGCCGGGACGGCAATTAATTCTGGCGGTTGTAGGTAAATCGAGCCTGTAGCTCTTTTTGGGGAAAGCTGATGGGAAGGGGAAGCAAAAGTGCAAAAGTTGAAAAAGTACCTATTGTAATTGAGGGTTCCCGACTCACTGGAGCAAGGTGCCTTTCTTAGCAATTTCTTTATGCTCCCTCACTGTGTAGGAGAAAGGATGCTAGGCTTTCTCTCCAGTTACCTTGAGAGGAGGGGGTCCCACTTGCCCACTCCCCAGCCGGGGGCTCCAGGGGAGGACTCCTCACCCCTTAAAGGGACAGTTCCCTTCTCTACAGAGTGGGGAGAACCGCAGTGCTCACTTCACAGGGTGTTCATTCGTTCATTTATTCATTCACTCAACACGTACTTATCGAGAGCCACGATGTACCAGGGACTGGACAAGGTTTGGAGTCTGCGGTAAACAAGGCTAAGTGTCTTGCTCTCAGAAAACTTGGGAAAGACAAACTAGAAATACCTGATGAAGGAAGAGGTGATTTTGAATACTACCAGGTGCTATGAGCATAAAAAGAGCTGGTGATGGGGGAGGGTGAGTGGGCCATGTGGCCAGGAAACTTGGGGAAGGCCTCTGAGGAGGTGACCTTGAGTTGAGTCTGAAATGGTTCGAATCCAGCCATGAGAAGATCTGGGGGAAGCGAGGGTTCAGGCACAGGGAACTGTGAAAGGAAGAGCCTCGGGCAGCTCAGGGACATTCAGGAAAAAAGCCATGAAAAGAAGAAATGGAGCAGAGTGTTGGGGCTGGTGAGGGCCACCTTCCATAATGGCAGCTCTGTGTCTGCCCCGTGTCCAGCTACTGCCTGGTCCAGAGCTGGGCTTGGTTAGTATCTGTTAAATAATCAACACAGACCAGGAACACATTGACGTTGAATGACCCTCCCCCTTGAACTTGATTCGGTCTCTCGGTGGAAGAAAACCTTCACATTTTGACATCAAATCACCGGGAAAGGCTTATACTGGCAGCCATGATGCAGCAGAGATGAAACATACAATTTTACCCATTCGTAAGAAAGTTACCAAAGTTTACCTTGTTCAAGGCTTGTTCTGAAAAAACAATCTGTTTTGTTGGCTATTTGTTGAATGAAGACATAAAAGACGGGTTATAATGAAGTCAGCAGTTTTCAGTAGTGGGCACTAACTTTGGAATTAAAATCAGATAGAAAAAGCACCCCAATCTGTTATCTCACCTACAGCCAGGTGATGGAAGAAACTTGGATTTGGAATCGGACCTTGGCTCAAACCGTATCTGGGCCACTGGAAATGCTCTGTGATCTTGGGCGAGTGACTTAACCCCTCTAAGCCTTGTATCCCTCACCTATAAAATGGGGATCATCACACCCACCTGACAGGGTCACTGTGGGGATCCAATGAGAAAATAACAAAGGGCGCCCAACACTGTTCCCAGCAAGCAGTAGCCACTCAGCCATTGATTGATGAATCACAAAGAAACAAATCTCTGCACCTCTGCCCCCTATACCACTAGGGTCATGAACTGAAAGGGCCAGGTCAGTCCTACAGTGACTTTGGAGGCAAATAACTCCCCATTTGACCGTCGTTTCTGTAAAACTATAGGTTTGACGTGACTCCAATGTCACATGAGGTCTCCACGCAGAAGATGCTGTGCTTTGTACTTAGTGTATTCTCTCTAGAGGCGCGGGGAGGTGCTGGGCAGCCAAGATGTGGCAGAGCTGAGCTGGTGCCTGGAACTTTGCAACAAAGCAAGTGGAGAATCAAAGTGACCTTGTCAGAAGCGATGGTCCCATCGTGGCCAGGCTGCGTTGCCGGGCACTCTTGCTCCACTCCAGATTGCCTAGACTTTCCTCTCCCTTTTCCAATAAACTTCCAGAAAGGCCAGCACAGCACGTGGCACCCCCAACCCCCCCCCACTTCCTTTGTTATTTAAATACACCCCCAATAATGGAGAGGACTGAGCTGTCACTGCCGGGCAGAGGCAACTGACAGGAAATTAATTTCTTAGTTTCTTATTAACTTTGAGGAGAGTATCTCTATGGAGCAGTGCTGCTGGGACAAGGTGGACCAGGACTTCCGGCAATTTTAATATTGGAAAGTGGCACCAAAGCGTGATGCCCAGCCTCCTTTGTCACCTTCTCAAGCTGGCACTGGCCTTAGCAAGTGTCTCTGGAGTGAAAATTCCTGGCATCCAAGACCACAGCCCCCGGTGAAAATTCTGCTGACGCTGACAGGTGACAGTGACAAGATATTCCCGTTGTGGTCTGTCACTCTGAAATGGAAGGGCCCTGGGGCTCTCCAGTGCCCACCGCAGGGGTCCTCCCAGAGCCCTCGGCTGCTCTCGGACCAGTAGCCCCTCTCCTTGGGGGTCACCCCGCTCTGGCCGCCCCGCTTTCCCTTGCTCGGCCGCCGCCGTACTCCCTCCTTCTTACGGCCCCAGTCAGGGCTTTGCTGCCTCCTGTGGATTTTTGCCTTCTCCGCTGGCCCCGCCCTTCCCATCATGAGATGCAACCTTGACAGTTTCCATTTCTGACTCTGACCTTTCCCCAGCTCTTTCTCTTTCCTCCTGCGCCACCTTCTCTGGCCCCATTCGCCTTGCATCTGTCCTCAGGGCTGACCTCTCTGACCTTCCCACCTTCTCGCGTCAAGGGACCCTTTGGCTTGGTCTGAACGGTCAGGTTCAATTTCTCAAGCAGAACCTTTGAAGCTCCCTGACCAGCCCTTGAAAGTCTTTGTTCCCTAGCTAAGAATCAGCTGATCTCATCAGCCGCAGCCAAGGTTTGCCTTGAGGGCCTGGGCCACTAAATCATTTTCTCTACCCAGTCCCAGGCCTTTCCTCCCACCCGCTCTCTCCTCCCTTTTTCCTTCCTCCTTCCAACCCACGTTTATGAAGTACCTACTGTGCGAGGGCTGGCATGGGTACAGGGGTGCTAAACAAGGCCCTGCTCTCCAGATGTTTACAGTCTCCCAGGGAGATACTCATGTGGAACAAAGCCAACTTGAGATACATTCTATATTCTCTTTTTATCAGAAGCAAAGGAAAGTTCTGCAGGAGAAGGGGAAAGAAGGGTGAGGGCTGGTGCTGTGTTTTCCAGCTTCCCGTCACTTCTAGATGGGAAGCCACCCTCTTCTCTCCCCTCCCCCAGGGAGCAAAGCATCGTGGGAATATCCTAGATGCAAGCCAGGCTTAAACACAGTCTCTCAACCTCACAACTGTAGACATTTGGGACTGACTAATTCTTTGTTATGGAGGGCTGTCCCGTGCATTGTAAGATATTTGGAAGCATCCCTGGCCTCTAATACTAAATGCCAGCAGCATCTCAGAATGGTGACAACCAAAAATGTCTCCAGACATTACCAAGTGTCCCTGGGGAGCAAAATCGGCCCTTGTTGAGAATCACTGGGCTATACAATGACCCCAGGTCCAACTTATTCTCCAGGTACCATATTGTTCAGCATTCAAGACTCCAAAAGGGATTGGGGAAAGTCACTCTGTCCTTAGAGGAAACTTAACAGTGTCGGGGCTAGTTCTGGTCAATTCTGGGGCTTCATTTTAGTGCTACTTTTGGTTTTCTACATATACATTTCTTGGTGTTCAATAAGAGTGTTATATAGCTTTGTGGTGGACACTGCTGGGTTACCTATCAGCATTTATTCCCCACCAAAATCCATTCCCCTGCCATGTAGCCATGGGCTGGGGGAGGGGCATGAGTGGGAGGGGGTGGGCCCAACTGGCCAAGTGTTTTCCTACCCCCGTGAATGGAGATTATTCAGGAATGAGTATATGACCCAGTTCTGGCTAACAAGACGAGAGAAGCATGAGGGCTTCCAGGAGAGGGTTTCTCACTGGCAGGTGCTGCAGGAGATGCCATCTCGTCTTCCTTCTAACACGGCCTGTGTGCAGATGTGAACTTGGACTTGCTGCAGTCTCCTGCTCCCAGCCGGAGCATGAAGCCACCATTAAAGATGGCCGATGGGGCTTCCCTGGTGGCGCAGTGGTTGAGAGTCCACCTGCCGATGCAGGGGACACGGGTTTGTGCCCCGGTCCGGGAAGATCCCACATGCCGTGGAGCGGCTGGACCCGTGAGCCATGGCCACTGGGCCTGCGCGTCCAGAGCCTGTGCTCCACAACGGGAGAGGCCACAACAGTGAGAGGCCCGTGTACCGAAAAAAAAAAAAGATGGCCGAATGAAGAATTGGAAAGGACCTGGGTCCTTGGTGTCATAGCCAAGCCTCTGAACAGACTAACCCTCCGCCTGCCCTCCCTCTGACCCTCCTTGTAGGTGACATCAGATTCTTCATTGCTAAGCCAGTTTGCATCGGGGTGATATTCCTGGGGCAGCAGTATCTTGCCATGGCATCATTTGGAAGAGATGGTAGAGGGCTCAGTGGAGGAGAGAAGCTGGACTGTGGCTTTCCTCCTAAAGAACCAGATCTCACGCCCCACCTCTTCATGCTTTCTCACGGGCAAGCTGGGACGCCTGCTGCTTAGAGGGGTGGGGAGTGCAAGGCCTCAGTTGCTCCCTCAGCCCCAGTCTCTGTAAAATCTGCAGCTGCTATCTGCATCAGCTTGAGATGCACATTTCCTAGTCAAAGTTGAATAAATCCCTTATTTCCCTTCCCGATATCTAATCCAGGGTCAGGTGAAGAGAAATTTAAAAACAAAACAAAACAAACCTTTGAAATGGATGGCTCTAAATTGAAACCCAAATAACGTAACAGCTTTCAAACTGGCATTTGCAATTGGGCTGAGCAAACCTAATTTAATATCAAAGGAAGAGGGAAGTATTTTAATTATCTCATTCTCATAATGGGAGAGGAAACTGGTTCCCTGGGGGGTAAACACCCTAAGCCATAAGGTTTCCCTGTAAATTACAATGCTCAAGTTGAGCTGACAAGGAGAGGGGACACTTCTTCCTGTTTGATGGTGTTCCCTGATGTGTGGCCTTTTACTATAGTCATAAAAAAGGCAGTAGATTAGGAAGGTGCTGTAAAATATCATGGGAACCAACTGGGATCAATCATGAGAAGCCAGATTTCCAGCCAAAGCCTTGAAAATGAGGGAAACATGAAAGGCATTAAGCCCGTTCCCAGGGCAGAGGCCCCCGGCCATGGAGAATGCAGGATGTCACTTCCAAAGGTGCAGAGTTGCAAGTCTGGAGCCACACACAGAGCATGATAAGGGGGTCACGGAACTGAGAGGAGAGGGCTGCCCACTCCTAGAAAATGGTCCTCTCTGGGGTGGGGATCTGCTCAGGCTTGGTACTGGTTCGAGCAGCAGCTTGGGCTGAGATGCTGTCTTCCTATTTACCACTCAGGTAACACTTTCGTGAGTTACTCTGTGCCAGGCACTAGAGGCATGGAGAAAGAAGAGGGAGTCCCTGTCTGCACGGTCCAGCTGCAGCCGATAGATGATGCATCAACCACATCGTTTGATGAGATCAAGGTTAGCCGAGATGACAATAAGGGATACTAGAGCGGATGGTCACAGTGAAGCAATGCCAGCTTCTAGGGGAGCATTTTGGAAGCAGCCTCAAGTCCATCTGAACAATTCAGGAGCACCTACTCTATAGCACAGGATAGGGCTGAGTTTCTGCCTGGCCAGCGCTAATAAGAGCACACGTTTATCTGTGCCAGGCCCTGGGCTGCAGGCTTTATAAGCCTTCCTGTACTGAATCTACCTAAGAGCCTTAGCGGGCCCTCTTGCAATGATCAGCTCCTCTTAAGGGCTGAGGAAATGGGCTCAGAGAAGTTAGGGAACCTGCTTCTGGTCACAGTTTCATGTTAGTACCATCCCTGGAACACAGAGCAATCTCATTTTGCTCTGACCAGCTTGGCTCCCATGCTGGACGTGTGAACACTGGAGACTCTTGACCCTCCACTGGTTGGACTGTTTCACCATTGAGAAGACTTCAGATCTGAGAGCCAATTTCTCTAAGAAACTTAGATCCTGGTCCTCTGGAAATAGTGCCTTAGATACCTTAAGTAGTGTGTGTGTGTGTGTGTGTGTGTGTGTGTGTGTGTGTGTGTGTGTGTACATGCACTGACCAACATCTTCAGGGTGAACCCTACCAGTGTGATGTCCATCCCCCTGCCTGTGTGCTCCTGGGTATCTGAGTGTCTGATTAGCAGGGGAAGATGCCGCTCCAAGATCTGAGTACCCATCAGCTTTGAGACCTTACTTGCTCTGCTGATATGCTGGCCTGAGAACCAGAGGGTGGACTCAGGTCCTTCCAGAAAACTTCCCAAGCTCCTGAAATCTCCTCACACTTCCCTTGGTTCCAGGAGGGATTGCCTTGAGCCCCATCAGGCAGAAGGCTGTCTATACTTTCAGAAGTCCATAAAGAGGGGCTTGATAACCCCCTAAAGTTTTCTTCTTGCCTTACCTGACTCTGCTGCTACACTTTTGTGTTGTCACCTTCTCTCCCATTGGAGGTGGAGAGGGTCCTAGTAAACATGTCTTCCTGACATTTATAGACAGGCTTGAGAGACCCCTCAGCCAAGGGCAAGCCCTCCACGACCCAGGTATCTCAGTCTCCTGGATTCCAGGTCACCACACAGCCCTAGCAGCCTCCTGGCTGGAAACGAAGGTCAAGGCCGCCAAAGCAGCCCATAGCTGAGCCCACAGTGGCCTGGGCCTCATGCCTGGCCCCTTCTCTTGGCTCTCAGCAGCCACACTTCCCGGTGGGAAGGGCTACTTATGAAACAGAAAGAGCAGTTGCAGCCACATTTACCTCGAGAGCTCAACCCTCCATGTCTTAGAGGGAAAACTTCACTGTAGCTGACACCTGTGGGATGGCAAGCCTTATTCGGGAGACAGATTTATAATAAAGAGCCTTATTTTATAGAGCCCCAAATATTTGCACAACAATGAGCCCTTCGTATAACTTGCTCCATTTATCTCCCCGCTGTCACTGGGTATATCTCTCTATTTTACTAGTTTATTTTCCAGTTCCTCCAGCTCTGTGCCCACCTCTCTCTTCTGATTTCCACGGCAGCTGTCACTCTGGCAGCTCCGTCTCCCGTCCCCTTCACGCGTCTCCCTCTGCCTTCCAGTGCCCCATCCCCCCACCTGTTCAGGAGACTTGGCCTCCCCTGGGGTCTGTCCTTTCTCCAGGATTCTAGGGAGCAACGGGGAATGTGCCCCTGGAGAAGGACCCCTCACCCAGAAGTCCTCCCGTCACAGCCTGGGGCCTGGCCTTCCTTTTCAGCACTGTGGACAGCGCTGTCCCTTTAACAGACTTGGCCTTGGCCTTGGCCTGGAGCCTTTAGGAAGCCTCCCTGTCTCATCTCTGAGCATTTCTAACGCTATAAAGTAAACCCCAAGTGGTTTCTAACCTCCTCCTATCCCAAGACACAGGCTCAATAACAGAGTGAGAAGCGTATGAAAAAAGGAGCAATTTTAATTTCAAAGTTCTGCTGACATTCCAGTGCTCTCAAGGTTTATATAAACAGAACACCCCTTTGAAATATCACTTTGAATTCCGTTTGTGCAATCGCGCCTCTAATGTGCTGCTGTTTTGGTTTCTCTGGGCAATGGGAGCCTTTGTGTTTTAATATTCGGAGGCGCAAGGAAGCGGGAAAATTATAGCTGGGGACGTCCGGGCTGGGCGCTTTATCGTCCAAGTTAAATTTGGCTGAATTGAGGGAAAACATCCTTTTAAAAGGGTGGTAAATGGGAGTAAAAAATCTCTTACATTTACAAAACACTGGGTATTTTCAAAGCCCTTGCTCATTCATTATCTCATTAGATTTCCCCAGCAGTCCTGTTCAAAACATCCCACAAATAGCTATCGTAGGTGCTGGACAGGAGTGCAAGGCTGGGGAGGCTGGCTTGGAGATGGAGAAACTGAGGCGGGGGCTTGTAAGTCACTCATGGTGCCCAAACTGGGCAGGGCTGGCCAGAACCGGGAGGCAGCAATGCCAGCTACCCCTTTTAGCAGGCTGTCACTTCCCTGTATCTCTCCCACCTCCTGGAAGTGACCTTTCATCTCTCCTCCCATCAAACGCAGTCTTTCCAAATGGAGGTGCCACTCAAACCCCTCACAGGGGCTTCTGCCTTTTGAGGAGCATTAAGCCCAGAGCGGAATGAGAAAATCCCCCCAATGAGCAGTGAGTCTTCATCTCTTGAGCATTTACTTTGGGCCAAGACGAGTGCTGTATCCTGGACATGCATTGTTTCATCTGGCCTCCTTAACAACTCTGAGGACGTTTTTAGTCCCATTTCACAGCTATGAAAACTGGTGTTCAGAAGAATGACAGCTGGTCCATGTTTGGTCAGATCCACACTCAGGCAGCCTGCTCCAGAGCCTGAGCTGCCCACCTCCACGTCATACACTTCCTGTTTGCCTCGGAGGGCAGATTTAAGCATCAGCCACCTGGGAGGACTCGGGTGAGGTAGGAGGCCTGCTTTGCCCGACCTGTGAGTGGCCAGCTTCTTTGATTCCCATGAGCTACTCCTGCAGCGGGGACTGGAGCTCTGCGGGCTCTGACATCCCAGGTCCCGCGCTTGCCCCTCTGCCTGGCATTGCTCACATCCTTCAGGACGGGAAGTCGCTGGACCACATCCTGGGTGTGGCCCACTCATCCATGCAGCGTTGCAATCATTTCAGAAAATGAGTTGCCGCATGGATGGATGAATGAATGAACGAATGAGGAAGCGGGTCTGATCTTTGCAGGTGTGCGGAGCGGCGGGCCAGGCAGCAGAAAGGCAGTAGCGGTCAGGAAGTGTAACGCCTGCCCTGGCTCAGAGCCCTGATTCTGAGTGCAAGACCTCCCCCGCCCCCTGCAGCATCCCTCCCCCCGCCCCCCCCGCCCCCGCCCCCATCACCCAGCAGCATCAATAGCGCCTGAAGGCCAAGGGGAAGTGGATGCAGCTGCCCCAAGTTTCCCAGGGTTCAAGGTGAGGGAGGAGGGTGTGAGCCTCGGGGTGGCAGCGGGGCCCACCGGATAAGCCTGATGTGATGTTCATGGTCTAGCTGGGGCCGGGCAGG
Organism: Hyperoodon ampullatus; assembly: GCF_949752795.1. Lineage (NCBI taxonomy): Eukaryota > Metazoa > Chordata > Mammalia > Artiodactyla > Ziphiidae > Hyperoodon > Hyperoodon ampullatus. The sequence continues at coordinate 5,591,374 of NC_136915.1, read as the reverse complement.
CTGATGGCAGATTGTTCTGGGCTGTCTCCGGGGGTGGTGCCGTTTTATAAGTCCTGGAAATTTGTTACTGCTGATAGCAGTATGAGCCATTAACATCACCGAGTGAGGAATGTTAATGACACGGGAGACATTTTTTAAGTGGTAGCCTTGGGGAGCCTTCGGTGTGTCAGCGCCAACGGGACGACGGTCGTCGCTGTCATATATCTGGGAAGTTGTTCCGGGAAGGTCGTGTGGTGCCCCCGTTGTCATTACATACAAACTATTTCAATTTTCCAGAATAGAGTCGGTTCTGGCGTCAATGAATCTTCATCTTTTCTCATTTTTATGTCTCCCTGTTTGTCTCTGGGGTCTGGTTTTGAGCAGGGGGAGATGGGCATAAATAAGTGCCTGGGGCTGGAATGGGATGCAGAACGGTGAAGGGGGGTCAGGGACGCAGGATGAGCTCCCAAGGTCCTGGGGGGGTGCTGGGTGGGGGGCAGACGGGCCAGCCCAGTGGCCTGAAAGGAGCCCCTCACACAGCTCTCACCCCAACTCATACGCTCCAGCCAAACTGCTCCCCGATGCAGCCTGAACCTTCCAGCCTCGGGCTTCTGCTTACACGGTCATTTCTCCTGCTAACGTCACCTCTCTGCCCACCCACCCCCCAGAGTCCAGCCTCCCCTGCCACCTACAGCTCTCCCCACACAGCGGTGGGTGTGACTCGCCCAGCACTTAATCACGTGCTTTCTCATGCCCCGGCTCCCGTTCCCTGCTTGGCAATGGGGCTCAACTCTTGTCCTATTTAACTCATCCTCAATCTGTCACCACCTCCTTGCGGGCAAGGACCATATCATACATGCTTCTGCAGGTTCCGAAGGGATGGATGCTCTTCTGCGCTTCTGTGCATCCTCTCCCTCGGGGCCTGGCGGGCCACTGCTGGTCCTCCAAACCCCAGCTCTGGCTTTTCCAGCTCCAGAGGTCACCCCGGGCTGGCCTGGGGCCCCTCCTGTGTGCGTTGGGAGCAGCCAGCGCTGACCGTCTTCCAGCCCGCACCAGGCTCAGGACCCTCTTCCCTCCTGGTCTGTCCATCCCAGCACAGCGCCGGGCACACAGTGGGTCTTGACTAAATGAGCAGATCAATGACAGGACTTCCGCGGGGCATCACCTAGGGCTCGGGGGCTTGGCTCTACATTCCAATTCCAAGGGGAAAATCTAGCTGCGTGGCCAGAACCGGAGTTCACACCCAGCCCTGGGTTACCCATGGATTAGAGGCAATTGCCCGATGGCTTCAGGCTCCCTCTCTCCCAGGTCCTTTAATCCGTGGGTCGTGGGTCTGGTTGGGCATCTGCTGATGCCACGGGAGAGGGACATGAAGATTTCTCAGCTGGGGTCCCTGCCTTCAGGAAACACACACTTGGCGGGGGAGATGAGACCAGTGGGTGTGGAATGATCAGTGAAGAATGTGGGGTGTTTGGGGGAAAAGAGCAGCTGGGGGGCAGGGGGCTCCTGGATGGGAGGAGGGGCGCGGGGCTGGGAATCTTTGCTTCCGCAGGCCCGCATGTCACTTCCACCACCTTCCACTCCGCCTGACCCATGTCTCTGAAATGTCTTATTAAGCCGCAAAGGGCAGTCATGTCCCCCAAGGGCCCCAGCAGGACAGCTCCGCCCTTTGAGTGCTGGCCTGGCTCTCAGTCTGGCCTCTGCACAGTCCACGGTCTCCAGAAACGTCAGAAGGCCCACGCCTGGCCGGCATCCCTCCACACGCCCCCAGCGGGCTCCGAGCAGCGCGGGCCGGCACTGTCACAGGCTGAGGGGGCGCTGGAGGAGGCACAGAGCCTTGAGGACCAGGCGGTCACGTCAGGGGCGGCCCCGGGGCAGGGGGCGGCGAGGGGCAACCTGAGGCAACAGCAGGCCTGGCTCTGCCTGGCGCCCGAGCGTATCTGGGGAAGGGAAGGCGCCTGACAGCCGAGGCCGGAGCCCGCCTTCAGCCACATGCAGCTCTTGCCTGACTCGCTTGTGAATTGCACTCATCCGTGGCGGGCCACACGGGCCCACCGGTCATGTTCCACTGTCGGGCACAGCTGGCCTCCTGCTCGCTCAGGCCCACCCTGGTCAGGCTCAGGCCCTGGGCTGGGTCATCTTCCTCTTCCCCTGGACCCCTGGGTCAGCAGTGGGACCAGAGCACCCTTCTGCCATCCTGCTCCCACGTTGTTTAGGAAGAAAGTAAAACCCACAGCTGGGCCAGAATCCTGCTTCCAGGGCAGAGGCCAGTTCTGGCCAGTGCAGGGTCTGCGGCTCCGTGGGCCTCCCCTCCCTGGGGTCAGGGGCTGTCCCTCTGCTCTCTACGACCACTGCTGACAGGTTCCCTGGGAGCCTCATCGCTTTTGAACAGCAGAAAGCAGAACATTTGAAGTGTTGGGATCTAACTGGCAGGTTTCCCTCCTTAATCCTACGGGAGAAACCAAGGCTGGGTGGGAGGTGTCGGCTAATCATGCCGGATCAGTCTGGTTCACTGTGCGCCCCCAGAGCTCAAAACCCAGCTGTAAATTCCCTACATTTGGCCCAGATTTATTAAGCCTGAATTGGGTGTCTGGTACCACGTGTTCACGAGCGGCAGACCCCGCCCTCCCGAGGGAGCTGACTGTGGGGAAGGGCAGATGGGGGGGCAGAGAGAACCGAGCTGTGCCGCCTCCTCCTCGGAGCCCCTGGCTGCACCGTCTCTGCGCTGAGCTAGCTCTGCAGGCATCAGAGAGTCCTCATGTTCTCTGTGGATGCTGTGTGTGTGTGTGTGTGTGTGTGCATGCGTGTGTTCAGGTGTGTGCACACATGTGTACCTGTGCACGCATGTGTGCATGGGTATACTGTGTACGTGTATGTTCACGCACATGCACGTGTGCCTGTGCATGCATATGTGTGCATGCACGTGTGCCTGTGCATGCATGTGTGTGTACATGCCTATACTGTGTGCATATGCCCATGTGTGCACATGCCCGTGTGTGCACATGCCTGTACCGTGTGCACATGCCCGTACCGTGTGCACATGCCCGTACCGTGTGTACACGCCCGTACTGGGTGCACACGCCTGTACTGGGTGCACATGCCTGTACCGTGTGCACATGCCCGTGTGTGTGCACATGCCTATACTATGTGTACATGCCTGTACTGTGTGCACATGCCCGTGTGTGTGCACATGCCTGTACTGGGTGCACATGCCTGTACCGTGTGCACATGCCCGTGTGTGCGCACATGCCTGTACTGTGTGTACACGCCTGTACTGTGCGCACATGCCTGTACCGGGTGCACATGCCTGTACGGTGTGCACATGCCCGTGTGTGTGCACATGCCTGTACGGTGTGCACATGCCTGTACTGTGTGCACATGCCCGTGTGTGTGCACATGCCTGTACTGTGTGCACATGCCCGCGTGTGTGCATACACAACCACTCTGCACTGTGCACTCTCCGAGCGTGGGGCTGGTCCACGCCTCTGCCCCCTGAGGGCTCCCCGTCCCAGTGTTTGTTAAGAAATGTCCCCGCAAATCTGCTCAGCAGGCCGAGGCCTCTCTGCAGCTTCCTGGAACCCAGTCCCAGAACAAGCAGAGACCTGTGTGGCAGGGGAGAAGGAGGTGTGGGGAGCACGTAGCTCAACCCTCTCGTTCTAGAGCCCGGAAAAGAAAGGCAGGGGAGGGGAGGTGATAGTAGTGAATAATATAGCAGCCACCGCGCCTTGGCTGGTCCCACCCGCCAGGGACCTTCACGGCCACCCTGTGAGGGAGCCAGCCCCGCCTGGCTTCACAGGCAGGAAGGGGAAGCTTCGAGAAGCAGGGGACCTGCTCGAGGTCACACAGACTGTGGGTGGTGGAGGTCCGGTGGGGACGTGGGCCGTGAGCTCCGACATTCCCCGCAAGGTTACAGGGCACAGGTGACAGCAGGGACCACACCCCAGACCCCATTCCTAGAACTCTGCTCTTCTGTCTGCGCTGTGGCTTGGTGGGTGGCCGGCTGGGCTGGGGCTGGGGGCAGAGAGCCCTGAGGCTGAGCTGGAGGGTCCTCAACATCCCCGAGGGGCTTGGAGGCCACAGCCAGGGCGCCCCTCCTGCCGCCCGCCGGCGCCCGGGAAGCAGGGCTTTGATGTGGTGTTAACACCCAAAGTCGAGCGGAGACTCATGCATCATTCATGAAGATGCTCCAACGACATCATTATTTGGAGTGTTGAGTGTCAGGAAAACAGTGTCTGACGGGTAAACATGATGTCTGATGACAGAACAGCCGATGGGGTGACCCGGCAGCCGGGCACCTGCCACGCTGTGGGGAATTTTTAAACATTAAAAAAAAAAAAAAATCCAAGCCAGGCTCAGGGACAAGCAGGAGACTCATCACCAACCCCTCATCTGTCAGCTACCCAGGCCAGCAGGAGGCAGGCGGCAGGCGGGGCGGGGAGGGCACAGCGCGTCCTCTGCCAGGAAGTGACTCAGCACGGCCCCCAGCCCTGCGGGCCAGGCCGCCCCACGTGCCGTCCCCCCCAACACAAAACGCAGGCTCCTTATCCAGGCAGCTGCTGCCCTGCCTTTCATCTTAGGACTTCCCAATAGATCGTCCTTCTGGGAAAAGGCCAGGGAGGCGTCCAGTTCCCATCCGTCCAATGTGGGCCCGGCCCAGGGCCTGGCCTCTGCCTGAAGGCCGCTCAAGCACCTGGCGGGACCAGTGCGGGCCAAGGCCCCGGGGGCCCTCCCAGGCTTCTGGCCGTGTCAAAGCCACTTTCTAGCAGATGACAGGTTGTCAACAGCCTCACTACCTGCATTATTTAAGCAGAACAAGGTGAACCCCAGCTGTACCCTTGAGCGCAGATCAAATTGATGGTCAGAGTGGACACCACAGGCAATGAGATTTTCTAAAGAGAAAGAGATGCCAGGGGGACCAGCGCGGGGCCAGAGGGGATCCTTTCCCTGCCGCCAGCCTCTCCTGGAGCCCTTGGCCCTCTGCCCTCCCTGGTCACCCAGTTGTGTCCCCAGCCGCTCTCTCAGGCTGTCCCCTGCTCCTTTGGGTCCTGACTTTCATGAGTAAAGGGGGGACCTGCCCCCAGAAGAGGGCCCCTGGGCACTGAGAATACCCCAGGAGGAAGGTCCAGGAGGTTCTGCCCTGCTTCTGTGTCTGCCAACTCCGCAGGGGCTTTCTGGGCAGCCTCTTCCTGCCTCCCCCTCAGTCCACTCCGCCAGGCCTGCCTGAGCGTCACACGCTTTCTGTTCTCTCTGCAGATCCCCTTTGACCAGGCCTGCCGAGGTGAGCACAGGTACAGCACAGGTCCTCTGCAGGGGCCACGGCTTGACCCAGAACAATCCGCTCTTACTCGGTGCCCAAGAGGAATCATGGCAGCTCAGTGCTGGGAAGGCCCTCTGAGGTCATCCAGCCCTGCTCCTGGCAGCACAGACACCTGCCACTGCACCCGGCAGGCTTCTCTTCATCAGGGACAGGGGCTCGCTCCCTCTCCACACCACCTATTCCACCGAAAGCAGTCTGAGTCTTTATAAAGCTCTTTCCTAACCTGAGGCCAAATCTGCTGCCCCAGAGGATCTGGAATGATTTTGTCTTCTGGATCCACAGAGGACAGGCATTCTGCTTCTCAGGATGTGGTAGATAGTCCTTCAAAGATCCGAGGAAGATCCATGTCACTCATCCGTCTACACATTCTTCCGTCCATCCGTCCATCCATCCATCCGTCCATCCATCCGTCCATCCACTCACCCACTCACTCATCAATCCACCCATCCATCCACTCACCTATCCATCTACACATTTACCTACTACCCTCCCATGAATCCATCTATCTACCCATCCACTCACCCAGCCATCTCGCCATCCGTCCACCTACTGCTCCATGCATTCATCAACCCACCCACTCACTCTTCCATCCACCCATCCATCCAACCTCCTTTCCATCTACTCATTTACCTACTATCCTCTCATGAATCCGTCTATCTACCCATCTACTTACTCATCCATCTATCCATCCATCCACCTACCCCTCCATCCATCCATCAACCGACATACTCACCCACCCATCCACTCACCCATTCATCCATACACTCACCTATCCATCCACACATCTACCTACTCATCTACCCATCTTCCATCCACCCATCTACCCATCCATCTACCTATCCATCCATCCATCCGTCCATCCATCCTTTCTTCCATTAAACATGCATTGAAGACATGCTGCTACCATTCTGGGTATTGAAAGATGCAGTCTCTGGCCTCAGGGAGCTTACACTCCTGGTGCTGAGGCAGAATCACACTATAGCCTGAGTACTAGAACAGAAGAACAAAAACAGCATCTAAGGCTTCTGCAGCTCAACAATCCCACCTTCCTCCCCTAATCGTTCTGAGGACTCCAGACCCATCCTCACCCTGATCAACCTTCTCTGGATGACTCCTGTCTAGACACCGTTCTCTTCAAGCTCAGCGTCTAGAATTGTGTTGGGCATCATCTGGGCTAGACCCAGTCCTGTGGGCAGCCCAGGCTTGAGCCCAGGGAGTGACTCTTCAGCTCAGAGGGTCTGGCAGGGCAGAGTCTCCTGTGGCTTGAGGGTGGGGGGTGGGAACCCTCCTCCCACAGTCCCATCCCCGGGAGAGGAGGAAACGTTTACGCCATTAACACAAAACACTCTCTTCCCACCTCCTCCATAGATCATGTCTAGTTGCTTTCCAATGCACCAAAGAACATTTCAAAGGAGCCCCTGGCTGGCTCAGTTGGGAAGTTCTTTCAGCCACTTAAAATCTCAGACTCTGAATGTAAGGCACACTGGTGGTAATTGTTCAAGAAAATCAAATGAAAGCAGATACAGCAAGTTTCTGGTTATTTATCAGCCGTAGATATAGGCTACTTTTCATCAAGCTGAGCCTCAAGAAAAGATAAAAGCAAGAGAATTGCTCTGAGCTTCTACTGTGGAAGTGTCAGGCACTGCTGGCATCCAAGTTCCGCCTTAAAGGAACTATTTCCTGGCCTGTGATGTGTCTTGGGTGGCAGCTGTGGGGTCTCAGACCCTTCCCAGCCACTCCTTGGAAGAGGTTGCTGTAGCCTTTGACCTCTGGCATCCCTTTTGTTGCTTCCTAAGGGCCCTACCGAGGCTCCTGTGAGCCTCAGCCTGGCTGGAGGGGCTGGGGGTCTGGACCTGGGTGGGATCTTGCTTCAAGACAAAGGCTGGAGGGCTTCTCCAAGTTCCACGGACAATACTGGCCTCTCTTCTCCCAGACCAGCCAGGGCAACCTCTTTACTCTCTGCCCAAGGGCCTTGCCTGGGTTGCATGACTCAGAGGGCACTGGGCTTCTGATGTGGTTCCTGTCCTTTGCTGAAGCCCTCACACAAGCTACCCCTGAGGGTGGGGGGTCGGGGGTGGGAGAGATGCAGACCAGGCAGGGGTAGGGCCACCATATCCAAGAGACCACGGTGCTGGCAGAGGACGGCCCAGGGCGCTTGGCTCTTCCCCCGTGATGGTCAATTTCATGCGTCAACTTGTCTAGCCCACGGGACCAAGCTATTTGGTCAAACACTAATCTAGACATCACTGCAGATGTAGTTTTTACATACTTTGGGTAAGGAGATTACCCTCTGTAATGTGAGTAGGTCTCATCGAATCAGTTGAAGGCCTTAAGAAAAAAAGACTCAGGTTCCCCAAGGAAAGGAAGAAGAATCCTGCCTCTCGATGCCTTCAGACTCAAGATGGGAATATCACCTCTTCCTTGGGTCTCCAGCCTGCTGGTCTGCCTGGCAGAAATCAGATTGCCAGCCCCACAATTGTGTGAGCCAATTTCTTTAAATCTCTCTCTCTCCCTCTCTCTCTCTCTCTCTCTCTTTATCTATCTATATATACTGTTTCTCCAGAGGACCCACCCACCCAGCAGGAAACTCATACTCTGCCCCACTGACTCCATCAAAAGCTCAGAGGCTGCCCCACTCAGGCCAGGATCCCTCTTCCTTTCTGTGTCACTCCTGAGACCAAAGTTAGCAATTGATCAACCAGCCCCCAGTTAGAGAAAATCATGGTGCTTCCTGCTGTTTACTGAGCACTCACTCTGCTGGACATAGAGCTACCCCAACGTGCTCATCATCCCCTGTCCTCACGCCCATCCTAGGAGGCAGGTGAGAGGAAATGGAAGCTCACAGAGGTCAAGCGTCTTGCCCAAGGTGAAGGGCCGCTGGTAGCTGGAGCCCAGACTTGGATCCAGTGTTGTCTGAGGCCCTTGCCCGCGTGATGGGTTCTAGCACTGGTGCTTGTTGGGAGCAGGTCGGTAGTGTTAGGGGCAAGCAGGCCAGGATCTCGGGGCAACAAAGAGTGAGAAGATGGCAGCAAAGATGCAGGCTTGGGGCTCCTGAGTCACTGGGGGAACACAACCTGCCCCTGGGACATCAGCTCTGCTCATGTTGCGAGTTACTGAGTGCCGTCCCCTTGTCACTGTCTCCCACAGATAGAGACCTGGGTGGGGCTGGGGGGCGGGAAATGAAATCTAAAATGCCATGTCACCTTGAGTGATTCTCAGCAGCTGGCTGCCCCTCGATGATGCTCCAAGTGAGGCAGTAAAGCCAGGAGAACCTGCAAAAGCAGTGGCCTGACAGATCTGGCTGCCCTGGCCGGTGATGGCCAATTCAACCACGGAGGAAAAGTGGAGGTGTTCGTTAACTTGCCCAGGGAGCAAGTGGTCCTGAGAAACCAGGCCCCCGCTGCTCATCTGAAGAGCGGGCGCTTCTCCTGTGTGGGAGCAGGCCATGCATGTCCCCCAGCGAGCGCAGCCATGGCACAGAGCTATAAGTGGGCACGAGTCCTGCAGAGGGTCAGCCCGTGACACACATGTGGGTATGAGCGGGCACGAGGGGTGGGAAGATGCTGGGCAAATTCTGGGTCAAGGACCCTAGCGGCCTGTCAAGGTTTGTTCTAAGTCAAACGAGAGATGGTCCCTTGTTCCCAAGATCCAGGTGGCACCTGGTGCGGAGCCACCCTCTCTGAGCCCTCCTTTATTTCCACCCAGACCTGGGTCACACAGCTTGGCTGTGACAGGACAGACCAGTCCCTCCAGCCCCACCTTGGATTGTGGCGGGTGGGACAGACAGGCCACCAGCCTCTGTGGACTCCGCGAGCCCCCCTGCATCCCCACCCACTGGCTCCGGAGTGCTGTCAGCCCCACCTGCACCAACTGCTCAGCTTGTCCCCTCCATCCCCTTCTGCAGGCCCCCAGGACTTGTCATGTATTGTAGTGGCCTGTCACAGACTTCCTGCCCATCTCCCAGGACAGAGGGAGGAGAGAGGGGCTGGAACAGTGCAGGCTACCGTGCTGGAGCCGGAGACCCCAGGGAACCCGTGGGTAGGCTGCCACCAAAGGGTGGCCAGGCCTCCAGCCACAGTTCATCCGGACCCCGACCTCTTGTCTTTTCCCTTGAAAACAACACCTCTTTGGGGCAGACAGCTTGCCTCTCCAGGCTGGCTGGAGGCTGGGCCAGGGCCAGGGAGGGGGTATCTGTGAGGAGACCCATCCACGGGAGTCAAGAGCCTGGGTTCTGCGGGGCCCTGAGCAGAGAACCTCCCCTCTCTGCGGAGGGGAGGGGTGACTGTATCACCATCGCCCGGGTTCTTTGGATCTAAAATCACAGTGATGGCACGTGTTGAGGGGCAAGCTGGCAGGGCATCTCAAAGTTTACCAAGTGTCAGAATCCCCCTGGGGAGCATCCCAAGGATCTACTCTCCTAAACCCCAGTTAGCTTCACTGCACACTTAATAGGCACACCGGGGTGCTGATGAGTGGACCCTAACCCCTCCGAGAATCGCCACAGCAAGGCTCCTGCAGTGGGTCCAAACCCGGCTGCATATCAGTCCCCAACCCAACCCGGTGTGAAACCCAGGCAGCGGGGAGTCCGAGGGTGATTAAAAGCACAAGCTTTCAGGGTACAACAGATAGGGTCCCCCTCCATCCCTCTAGGTCTAACATGTTTGGCAAGCTTCCTTCCTTTCCCCTCTCTAAGGATGCTAAACCTACTTAGCTTCTTATTAACAAACACTGGCTTCAGTTTCCCCATCTCTGAAATGGGGGAACACATATCACTTGTTCCCCCCATGGGATTGTTGTGAAGATTAAATGACTTCATGATGGAAAGTGTTTGGAACCTTTCCTGCACAGGGCATCCCTGGAAATGTCCAGGTTCCGTGATGCCAAATGAGAACCAGCCTCTAGATTCAGCAGAACCGAGGGAGGAAACTGCTTCCCACCTTTTTTGTTTTAAGTAGAGCCAAATGAAGGCGCTAAGTTTATACATTAATTTTGCTACAGACGGGAGAATTTAAATAGCTTTCTAAAACGTATTTTTAAAAACTGCTTTTCAATGCTCCATTAAAAGATTCTCTGCCTTGCCTTGGTGTCTCTGGAGCTGCCAAAAATACTATGAAAATTACTAAAATGCAGTCTGTGATCGGCTCTAAAAGGGTTTGCCAACTGGCTTCAAATAATCTAAAACCCGATCCCACTGGATCTGAAACACAGGCACACGTTTTGCTCAGCGCGATCATCCCGGAGCCTCGTGGAAGCACCTCCTTATTTAGTGATCTGTGTGGACCCCGTGGGCCTCCTTCCAGAAAGGCTCTCTTCTTGGCTTATGGAACCCACACCAGTCAGTTCTCTCCAGGTATCCTCTCCTCCTCCTCCTGTGGCCTCTAAATGTTGGGGTGTCCCCATCCTTAGTCTCTGCCCCACCCTTTCCTTCCTGGGTGACTTCCCACACCCTGACCCTTGACTCTAATTCCTAATTCATGACTCAAATTCTGACTTTACCACACAACTCCAAACCCACAGCATCCACCGCCTATTTGATATGTGTGGACTGAATGCCTGTGTTCCCTTGAAATCTATGTGTTGAAGTTCTAACCCCTGATGTGATGGTATTAGGAGGTGGGTCCCTTGGGAGGTGATTAGGTTTAGAGGAGACCACGAGGGTGGGGCCCATGATGGGATTAGTGCCCTTAGAAGAAGGTGAGACCAGAGCTCTCTCTCCCTTGGCCACGTGAGGACACAGGGAGGAGATGGTCCTCTATGAACCAGGAAGCAGCTGGTGCCTTGATCTTGGACATCCAGCCTCCAGAACTGTGAGCAATAAGTGGCTGCTGTGTAAACCGGCCAGTCTATGGTACTCTGTGATCGCAGCCTGGGCAGATGAAGACAGCACGCCCAGCAGGGCGTCCATAGCCACCTTGACTGAAATATGGCCAAAGGGGCCCTTGGGATCCCCCCCACCTTGGTCTTCTCTTCTGAGTACCTGGCACCACTATCCGCCCAGCTCCTCCAGCCCTGAATCCATCCGTCACCCTGATTCCTCTCTTTGCCTTAACCTTACATCCAAACAATTAGCAAGTTTTGTCAACCTCACCTCAAAACAGACCCCAGACCTCTGTGCGCCTCACCTCCCCACAGCTCCTGCTCTGGTTCACCTAGCCATCCTCTCACCTGGACCCTGCCTGGCCCTTCCGGCTGGTCTATTTGCCTCCGAGCTGGCCTCTCTACAAACATCCATTTAACCCTTCCCAGCCGGAAGAAGCCTTTCAAAGGCATCCGTCAGGTCCTGTCACCGCCCTGCTTAAAATGCTCCAAAGCCTTTGACTAAAGAGAGATCCACACTCCGCCCTCCATCCTCCCCCTTTGGTTCTCCTTGGCTCCCTGCCCTCCCCTCTCCTGCACCCTCCCCGCTGCTCACCACCCTGCCCCTGTTTGCTTTCTTTTTCCTTCCTCCCAGCCCAGGTGCCTTTGCACTGACTGGCTGTTCCCTCTGCCTGGAACATTCTTCAGGGTCACTCTGTCACCGCTCAAGCGCCGCCTCCTCAGAGAGTCCTTACCCGACCTTGATCAGTGAGACCAGAGCCCTGACACACTCACATCTCGTCTTTCTTGTTCATTTGTTCCTCACCTCTGCTTCCTCCCACTAGGACTTCTGCTCCGAGAGAACAGGGGCTCCAGGACTCCAAACCCCCGGTCACTGTGCTCTTCAATCAATATATCCTGATGAATGAACCTATGAGGGTGAGGAAGTGTCCCAAGCTGGCCCCCTGCCTGCCATCTGTGCGCTAGGCGCTCATTGATTCTGGATCTGGTGGCGGGACGTGGGACCCAGGCCTTTGCTGAACCGCCTCTAAAGCAGGCCTGGGTTGGAAGCCGCTGCCCAGAGGCCGAGTGGCACTAAGGGGCCGTGAGAAGGGGTAGACATCACGCAGGATAGCGTGATGGATTTTAGATTGTAGCATCCACAGCCCAACCCTGCCACTTAGGCACCATCCAATTTGTACAAGTTCCTTAACCCCTGAGCGTCAGTCTGTGCCTTGGCCCCTACCTCCCGGCCTGTTGAGGTCTAAAGGCAATACCACATTTCCTGAGGTGCGAGGCTCCTGCTCTTCCCCAGGGCTTCACGCTGGCTGCACTATTATCTTACTATTATTACTGACCAGAAACTGAGATGTTGAGGGTTGGGAAGAATTCAAGGAGGATCCTCATTTTCCAAGGAAAAGGCCCCAGGGGATGCAGGTTGGCCTCAGGGAGGGCTCTCTGGGCCTTACATAAAAGGCATGGACAAGAACCCTCTGACCAGATTCAAAGCCCCTAAAGGCGGTCCACACTGCAACGCCTGGATGTCCGCTGCCCGTCCTGCCCTGGTGGGCGGCTCGCAGGCAGCCAGGCCTCTCACCTGGTCGGTCCTGTATCCTTAAGCTTCCCTGCCCTGGGCACCAGGGGTAGTCCCCTGACCCTGCAGGAGGTTCTGGCCCATTCCAGTGGGACACTACCCATGTCGCATGCTGGAGCCGTCACCAATGCAATCACTCATTGAATACTCATCCTCCTGTTAAGAGGCGGGCAGACACCAAGCCTAGGGGATGTGCTGAAGAGAGGTCCATGGACAAGAGAGAGGTGACTTAGGAAGACTATAGCTGCAGCTGGGCCTGTGCCGGAGCCCGTGGGGCTGGAGCTCGGGGACTAAAGGCAGAGAAACGGGAGATGCCACTGAGGGCAGGTGGAAGCCCAGCTGTGCGGGGCATATTTTGGCCAGAGTAGTAATCTGGATTTTTCCTTGAGAGCAGAAATCACAGGGGGATTCCAGCGGCCGCTGGTGTCTTGGACATCACTGCTGGGCCGGGGTTTCCCACCTGTTGTCAGCAGCCCTTTCCTGCCATTTGATTCCCTTAAACAATGAAGAACTGATGAGAAGTTTTAATTGTTTCTGGAAACTTGGAGGCCTTGGAGCTATGTGAAAGGCCTACTTTAAATGTTTTACAATAACAGTCTGTTAACAAATTCCAGACTTAATTTATCCAAGAACTTGTTAAAATTCCCTCTGTGCAGCCGCCCAAGGAATACACTTTTGAAGTCATTTACTTACCAATAAATTACAATGGTCTGAAATCATTAGCAGCAAAGTAAATTGTTTTAATTGATCTGAAGTTCCTTACGAACCAGGGACTTCGTTTCTGTGCAACTGCCTTTCTAAAGGTCTAAAATAAGAAATTAATCTCACTTGAATCCTGTCATCTTTGGAACATTCCTTCCTCTCAGAGACCAGGAAGGGAGAGGAATCCATGGTGAGGACAGGGCTTTCTGCACTGGCCTGGGACTGCCCAGAGACAGTTCAGCCTCTGAGTAGTTGGGGTCCTAGTCCCAGGTTACCCTTTCCATTGTGGGGAAGGGGCAAGCCTCAGAGAACCAACCGGCATTTATGCTCTTTCCCGTGTCCTGGGTTGTGGTCACATGCTTTATCGTTATTTATCCCGTGTTTCGTTTTTGTTTCATGCAGTTTTCTGTATGTCTAGTATGCATGCCAGTAAAAACAAGAGCAAATGCAGAAGTAAAAATACATGAAAACCTTTGAGTCTGCATCTAGTGACCTTGATTCCCAGACGGCTTCTTGGGGGAGGCCTGGAGTGTGTGCTAAACCATCAGTACAGTGAAAACCCCTTTCTGGTCTCTTCCCCGATGCTGCCAGAGCCTGACCCCCGTGCCTGGTCACTCTGGGGTTGTACAAAGGTGCCGGCCACTTCAAAAGCAGGACCAGAAAGTGACCGGAGTTGTGCTTCGGTACACCTCTGGGTCCTCTCCAAAATTCGCCCTGACCAGTTGTGGGCAAGGGAGAGGGGACCCTGGAGCGGCTGTCCGCCACTGCCCACCCCAAGTGTGGCCAGCGTGTGTGGGTCACCTCTAGCCATAGCCCTCACAGACCACCTCCAAGGTCAGATGTCCTCAAATTACGGTCTTGTGTGCAGAGACGCCAGCCCAGGAGGCTGCTGCAGAGTCCCTGGGCTCCCTTGCCCTTAATTCTCTAGAACCAGGGTTATATTGGGGGATGGGGGGTTCCAGCAACCATCCAAGCTGACCCCCGCCTGTGCCCAAGTCCCTGCTCTGTTCTTGTGGAATGTGCTGCTCTTTCTGCCTGGAACTTTCCTTCCTCTTAACTCACTGCTCCCAAGTAAGGGGCTCAAGATGGGCCCTGGCCAGGCACCCATAGGGGCAGCCAGGCTTGATGACGTCCAGCTGTGTGTGAGTCCTCCCAGAGCCTCGCCTTGGTTCCCAGGGCAGTGGTGGGGGCTTCTGTTCCAGAGAACCGCCCACCCCCGGAAGGTGGGAGCCCCAGGATGGTCTGCACAGGTGAACAGGGACCTCAGGGTTCAAGGTGAAGACCCTCAGGATAAGAGTCCAAACTCTGTTCCTGTTTCCAGAGCAGGCTCAGCGCGATCCGCCCGGCAAGGTGTGCAAAGGACTGGCAAATCCCATCCGCACACAGCCTGGGCTTGTGCAGCCAGTGCGGGGTGAGGCTGATCAAACAAGAGGAGGCGGGGCTGAAGCCGCACAGCCAGAGCACCGGGGGTGAGACTATCACAACAGTTTATCTTGCTGCATTGGCTGATGGAGGGACCCCGAGAGGTAACTATTAAATTCACAAGCAGAGGACCATTTACATCACAGAAGTCCCTCCTCTTATTATCCCTGGGATAAAGGAGAAGCCAGGCCAGGGCTTTGGGGGCCTTGCCTACTTCCCTGTTGTTGATATCACTAGAGCAGAGAATTCTTCCCTAGAGTTCTGAGCAAACCTTGAGGGACTAGCCCTGTAGGTGCTGAGCGGCAGAGGCTCGCAGGGTGCCTGGGAGCTGGGTGGAGAGAACCAACGCCAGTACCAGGGCACCAGGGGCCTGGCCTCGGGACGACAGACAGAACGGGTCACAGACAGCTTCCCACAGGCAAACCTGGGAGTTCTGACTCTACATCCATTGAGGTCTCTGCCTTCTCCTCATCCCCAAGCCTTCCAAAATCAACCTCTGCTTCTTAATGGGAAACAAGACAGAAATATCCAGAGGCTGGAGAACATCTGCCTCTCAAAGCCTGGACAAATGTGGAGGGAAGCGGGGAGCCCTGCCCGGAGGGGTGGGAAATGTAGAGCCCCTGTCCGGACCGCCTCTCCTGGCTACACCTGAGGGCAGGGCTGGGTCTCCACCTCCGCTGGCTGACGGAGCCAGTGACCCAGGGGTGGGCAGAAATAACGCAGGGGGCAGCTTTGCCAGGAGAAAGAGAGGTGACCCCAACAATCTTAACCCTGTTGTCCCTCAAGAAAGAGGTGCCCGAAGGCAGGTTTCCTTTGCCCAAGGAAGCAGGTGGGAGATACCATCACCACCAATACCCTTCTCCCCCAGCCAAACCCCAGTCTCAGGCAGGAAACAAATGTTAATGGGAAGCAGTTAAAATGGAAACGGAGTCTATTTTTCCTTAACTGTCTCTGGGTGCACAAAATTCTGAGAAGCGACTGAAGGTAAATTGCTTGGTTTTCAATTTTAAGCTGCACTTATCCAAGCACGGTCAGTCTTCCCTGATCATGGCAGAAAATAATAAGCGTCTGATGCCGAGTTGCCCTGGTGCCCAATAACTTGGGGAGATCTCGTCCCCATTTCATTACAGGAAGACAGAACACGCCTTAAGCAAGTTTATTGATATGATAAATTGCCCCGTCACTTCCCTTTGGGTGAATCTCCTGCCTGGAGGCTGTTGGCCAGGCTCTGGGGGTGGCACCCAGTGGCCCGGCCAGGGGGTGCCCAGGTCGCAGCAGCAGGGGCCAGTGGCTCATCTGGTCCAGCCTGCTGGGGGCCCTGGGGATCCCGAGGGGCGTGAAGCACGTGGTTCTGGCCAGGGTGTGCTCAGACCCCAGCCCCACCCCTCATTCTGCTCTGTGACCTTGGGCACCAACATCTCAATGTCAACTGTAAAGTGCAGGTGCCGTGGGCAGCGGCGAGAGTTACATAGAACGACCACGCAGAGTCGCTAGCATAGTTCAAGCACCAAACTCAGGAAACTGGAAAGATTATGACGCCTTCAGTCTCCCTTGGCCTCTGGTGGCCGTTCCCTTTCCTTCTGTGCCGCAGAACTGAGGGCTCAAACCTGACAGAACCCCCTGCCCCCCAGCCCGGCAGAGCCTGGGTGCCACAGCAGGACTGTGCCAGCTGGGGGTGCCGCAGACCAGCAGCGCTGGGTGGGGGGCTGCCAGGCCAGTCCCTCCCTGCTTGGCCTCCTGGTCCGGGGGTTGACTGGGGGCTTGTCCACGGTGAGGCTTCCCCCGGCTCAGAGGACAAGATAGTTCCCCCAGCAGAGCCCCAGATGGGCTGAGGATGTGCCCTTCTATTGGATGCCAGCTCCAGGGGCTATTCCCCAAATGCCCCGGGACCCAGGGCAGCATCATAGGCTACTGGCAGGCTAGCCCAGGCCTACCTAGCACGTGGAGACGGCAACAGCTATTTGAAGGCATGCATGTTTGCATGCATGAATGAAAAACTGAATGAATGAACACCAGGGACAGGCATGATGGGGGAGCACGGATCTGTCCCCTGGGAGCTGCGGTTCCCTGGGCCAAGGCAGGAGGCTACGGGAGGTACGGGTGCATTTTACATCCCTTCCAGGAACATTAAACATTTTACAGCTCTGAGCCTGACCTCCCGGCTTTGCTCCCTCTGGGGGCCTCTCTGCCCCTGACAACCCTTCCCTGGGGAGGGGGCACCTCCGGGTCTCAGCCAGCCTGAGACACGACCCTGGCCATGCATGCAGAAGGAGGAGAGATTCCTGCAGAAGCCGAGTGCTCGGGGAGCCCAGGTGTCTGGAACCTGTCTGAGGTTCTCATCTCTAAATACTTAACGTGAAGATAAATGGATATGAAAGGAGCATTTCCCCCTCAACCATGTAAACTCGGAGCCGCAGACGAGGCTGTCATATTAGGTCTGACACGGGGAAGCTGTGAGGTATTACTCACCCTGATAAGTTTAATGTATAATTTAGAAACATATCATCAAAATGGGAAAAAAGGGAAGAAGGTATTAAATAACTCTGAAAGATACTCAGCCCTGAAATCACGGGCGGTTGCAGCAAGGCTGCGCAGCCCCTCCCTGGCAGACGCACACCCCACGCTTTGAGTAACTGGATTTAGATGGATCCTTGAGCAGAGAGCTTTAGCGGGGAAAAAGTCGCCCTTTCCGGAAGCGGGAGCTGGCTCCTCCTGAGCCCCGGGGCTCTGCTGGGCCCAACAGGGCTGCTTGCAGAAGTCAGTCCGGGCTCTGCACAGGCTCAGCCCGGCAGGCAGGCTGCAGCTCAGGATGCCCCGGGCAGGTTGGCGGGGGCAGTGAGTGGGCTCCCTGAGGCCCCCCTTCCCTGCTTCTGCCAGGGAGGCCTCTTCCCTCTCACTTGACCCTGGGGGCCGAGGGGGGACAGTGTGTACACAGGTGCGGGGACAGGAACCATTCCTGCATTTACGCCTCTCTCCTCCCCCGGGAGCTGGTGGTGGGGACACGGCGGCTGTTTCGGGAACTGTGTGTGTGGTGTCCTAGAAGGTGAGCTGCAGTGGGGGGGTTTCAAGGACATCACAGGCCCTGCTCTGCTCTGAGAAACCTGGCCACCGTGGGTCACCAAGCCCCTGTGGGTGATGCAATCCCATCCCCCAACAACGGGGTGGAGGCAGCCCCAACTGTCACCAATGTTGTACCCTCCCCCCCGCCCCAGGCAGCTGGCGGCATCAGAAGACTTGCTCCTGGCTCAGCACCCATGGCCACAGCTCTGAGCCCCCCTGAGCCTGTGTTGCCTTCTCTGCAATGTCTACAGCTGTCAATACCCGACCCCGAGGGTGTGAATATCGAGGGGACACCCCTCGAGGAGGCAGTGCCCACCCGGTGTGCCCAGGAGGGCATCCTTTTCTCCTTTCAGGCGTTTCTGCCCTGATGAGACTGGAGAGGGGCCCAAGGGACTGGTGAGAGGCGGCTGGGGCGAGGCTTGGAGCAGGGGTTCACAGTCCTGGCTGCTGCCAGATCCACCCAGGTGGGGCCTTTAAGAAACACCCTGTCTGTGCCTGGGAGCCTGGGTTCTCAGGTTGTTGGCCGGGGACGGGCCGGGGTGCTGGTTTGAAATCTCCTGGTGGTGTCACCATGTCTCCAGGTTCAGAACTCCAGCCCGGAAGGGAGCCCTCAGCCCACGGAGCTGTGTGGGCTTCATCTCAGGCCCGGAAGAGTCCAGATAAAGCTCTTTTTCCGGTAAAGGGGAGGAGTTGGCGTCTGAACCAAGGATGTTTCCCTGATGTCTAAGGTTTTGTCTTCAGAGCGTGTCTGCAGTCGCCACTGGCTCTGCTTAAACACAAGCTGCTGACACCTGCTGCTCGGGCCTGAGATGCAGCTGCAGGCAGCAGCGGGCCATGCCAGGGGCCAGGGATGGGGAGGTGGGTGGGCCGGGCCCAAGGGATGGACACAAAAGATGCCTGGGGCAGAAGAGGGCTTCCGTGAGAAATGAGCCCCTTCCTGAATGTCCACGTCACTCTTCCAAACCCCTCGGTCATTTTGGCTCCTTTGCTCCAGGCCCCACTGTCTCCCTGGGAACTGCCCTGACCACCCTGCCTTTTCCAAATGTCTTGAGGATTTCTTGGCATGAACTCTGTCCTCGTCCCTGTGAGCACTTCTGAGGAGCTGTGGCCAGGGTACCAGGAGGCACAGAATTAAGGCTCAGCCCAGCCTGCCAGGCCGCCGGAGCCCAGCTGGGAAAATGGACACGCTGACGTCAGAGACACGGGTCCGAGAGGTAGTCCCATGGCGGGAGGAGGAGTGGGAAAGGGAGGTGGGGGAAGGGTAGATGTGGGCTGGCTTGTGCAAAGGCCCGGAGGCTGGAGGCTTGTGGTGCATTAGGGCCCCGGGAGCTGGGTCTCCTGGCTTGTCTGGACTTCAACACCAACCTGCTTCCCTTTACTTCCCAGTGTGAGCCCCACCCAGGATGCATGAATCGGGGCCCCCTCAGTTCTGGCAATGCCCTCTTTGTCCCTTGAGGGCACCTGCTCTTGCCTTCCCACAGCCCATTCTCTTCCCTGCAGCCAGCACGATCCCACATTCACACCCCTCCACTGGCCTCTCTCCTTGCTGACAGCGGAACCCCGAGTCCTTCAACGGCTGGAGGCCGGGCCCATCTGCTCCCCAGTCACCTTTGCAGCCCTGCCGCCCACTTGTCTTTTCCTGGCATGTCCGATGGAGGCGCACAAGCCTCCTGGCTGTTCTCAAACACTGTAAGCTCACTCCTGCCTCAGGGCCTTTGCACATGCTCTTCTCTCTGCTGGGGCTCATGGCCCATCTCCCAGCTTGACGCAGGTCTCTGCTCAGAGCTCACCTCCGCCAAGGCGTCTTCTCGGCCACACTCTCTAAGACCCTGTATTCCTCCTTCCTCACTCTCCTTTTTTCCATTATAGCATTTATCATTATCTGAAATTACATTATAGGACCACAATCCAATTCCAAAATCCATAAAGCTCTGAAAACCAAAAGCTTGTTCATAGCCCATTTGGTGGCAAAACATGATCCGAACTGTTGTGAGGCTATTTACAGTTGTGGTTCATCCTCCTAGTGTGAGTATTCATACATTTTGCTGCAGAAGTATTAATGCTTTTGATTATGGGGAGTTACTCCACAGCCTGCCGGGGACGTTATATAATATATTGTCTATGCACCATAGTATGTTTCTCAAATGCAAAGTCTGAATGCCCAAACCAGGCTGCTAAACCCGGGCGCTGTTGGCATCGTGGACCCGACAGTTCTTTGCTGTGGGGCCTGCACTGGGCACTGTAGGATGCTGAACAACATCCCAGGCCTCCTCCCACTAGATGCCAGCAGCACCTCCCTTCCCAGAGCTGCGACAACCACAGGTATCTCTAGACATTGCCAAATCGCCCCAGTTGAGGGCCACTGGCCAAAGTACATCTGGCCCTCGGAGTTTGAAGTGAGGGATTCCAGACCTCTCTCTATTGATTTCTTTACTTACTTGGAATGTAAACTCTATGGGGGCAGAAACTGTACCTGTTCTGTTCTCTGCTGTATCCACAGCACCTAGAGTGATGTCTGTTGCCGAGCTAGCACTTAATACATAATTGTTGTGTAATAAATAAAGGATTCTATGGTTCTCCCAGCAGGCTCCTGGGGTCCTCTTCCCGTGGATTTATAGGAATGCCCTTCAGATGCCCCCCTGGGCAGAGTGCAGGACAACCTACCCTCCATCCTGCCTCATCTCCAGGGATGCAATTGCACCCCGAGCAGCGGTCCAGATACTTCATCTGACCCCACTGCCACTAGGAGGTCTGGACATTGCTGACCTCACACTCTCCACCCCTAGAGTGGGGACAAGGACCCTTGCTCACGTCTTGGGAGATGGTGCTTTACAAACGACCGGACACTCATTCACTGCATGGAGTTGAACTTCCCTTATCTTCTTGTGCACCTGGCACCAGTCTGGGTGCTTGGAAGGGCTTTGTGGACCAGGGCTGACTTGTGAAGGGACCCTCAGAGTGTGATCATGGACAGGCCGAGGGGAGAGGGAGGGTCAGGGATGGGGGTCCTTGATAAGCCTTGGTCTTGGGCTTTTGCCCTGATAAAAAGTGCTCAGGGCAGATGACAGGACGTGGGAAATGTGGCTGGGTCCCAGCATATCTCTGTCCAGTGATAGCGCTGCCTCTGCTTGCTATCCTCCCAGTGTTGGGGAGCTCATCCCCTCCTGTGGCAGCTTAGTCTACCAGAGGACAGCTCTAACTGTCAAAAAGACCTTCTTTGCATTGAGCTGAAATCCGGTCCCACCCTGCTCTCCAGAGCTCAGAGCCCCAGACCGATGTCCCCAACACACCCTGACGTTTCTGGCATCCTCAGTCTCCCTAATTTCACATCCACACAGGAAGGCCAATATTTTTGGTTTTCCCAGGACTGTCCCGGTTTTCGTCCCTGCATTTTATTAACAGCACCCCTTTCACTCTTCAGGGAAGGTCACTTTCATCTGGGGCTTCTATTTCGTTGGTATTCCCTCGCACGTATTCCCCACACGATGTGCAGCTGAGTCCCCTGTTCCCCAGGGTGATGGGTGGCTCAGGAAGGGATCCACTTCAGAAGCGGCCAGACCTCCTGCTAGAGACCAAGCCCAGCCACTCTCCACCAAGGACATGCCTGATCCCCGGTCTTGCCTTCAGATTCCTGCTTAGCTGATTTCCACTGGAAGGTTCCAGGGAGTATGCGCTCAAGGCCTGGGTGAGGCTGTCTGATAGCAAGTAGCTGAGGGCTTACAAGCAGGTGATACTGAATGTGGAGGGGTGGGCAGGCAGAAGGTGGCTGATGAGATGTAAGTGAAAGGGGTGTGTGCAAGTTCCTGGAAGAGTTCTTCAAGGGAGGAGCTGTGCTTCTCTCCTTGCTGGCAGCTGGGATGCAGACACGATGGCTGGCGTTAGAGCAGTCATACTGGACCAGAATGAAAGAATGGAGGGAATGGCAGAGCAACAAGATAGAAGGAGTCTGGGTGCCCTGGAATTGTGGAGCCACCATCCTAGCCTTCAACCGCCTCTATTTACAGAGAGAAATGAACCTGGATGCTTTGAGCCTCTGTTAGTTTAGGTTTTCTGCCGTCCACAGCTGACTTCAACCCCAGCGGATCCAGAGCCCAAACAGATCTTTCTGCTGGAGATAATCACAGAAGACTCATGCATGGCCACACCCAAGGGTGCAGGGCAAGGGGCTGGTGAAGGTCAGGGTGGTGAGACCCTCAGGAGTGGCATGGGGAGAGGATTTAGGAAATCAGGGCGCCAGTTAAAGCGCTGTGTTACCAGCAGGACAGAGACCTTCCGGCAAATCGACGGGAAGCAATTTCTTCTTTGGCTGAGCGGCTGCCGCGTAGGTTGTCATTTATGGGAATCACCGGTTCCTAGCAAAGGAGGGCTTCGCTTTTTCTGAAGACAGACTCCTAGAGCAGGTGCTCCAATCTGGGGGGATCACAGCCACCTCCTCCCATCACTGAGTCACAGAAGCAACCAATGCTGCCCTTGGTCCTCCAGGAGAAAGCATCCCCGGAAAGCTAGCGGTAACAGGCTAATATGACCGAGAGGAAGCCTGCTGGCAGGTGTACGTGCCAAGGATGCTGACGGAGTCCCAGGCTGGAGCCGCAAGGGAGGCCAAGGTCCAGGGAGGGTGGGAGCCACGCCCAGGGTGCAGGGCCGGTGAGAGGCTCATCCCTAAGGGGCTGCGGCCACGCTGGGCCTGTCCCGTCTCCAAGGGGCTGACCCGTGGCCAGGATGCGGGGCCCTTTCTGCAGGTCTCCCAGCACCGGCCTCGGGCGCGCCTCACCTCCTGTTTTCTGGCTCCTGGTCCAGCCATTGTTTCTGTACTTTCTCCAAATTAAAAACCCATTGCGGCCCCTTCCTAGGTAAAAAGAGTGAATTTTCAATTCGAGTGTGTGGGAGGGTGTCCCCGGGGAACAGAGTAATGAAGCCGCTGGTGCTAGTTGCAAAACAAATAGATAAATCAATGTTTCAATTTTCTCCCTGTGAGAGAGCCAGCCGCGTTGCTTAGCAATTCAGAGAACAGTAATGCAGGCTCTCAGAGGTGGCCATAAACGCTCCAAAAGTTGCTGGGGTTTGAGCCATAATAGAACGACAGCCCAACTTATATTCTTAGAGCCGAAGCCAGCTGGAGCCAAGGACACAGGCTGCTTCCAGGAGAAATCCCTTCAAACCCACCCTCTCGCTTCACGGCACCCAGTGGGGTGAAGGCGGGAGCCCCTGTGGGCAGGTAGGCGGGGCAGACCCTGAGTCCCCACTGGACCAGTGGTACCAACAGCGCCCAGGCGAGACCCCTCTGAACCTTCTGGGCTCCCAGGGTACCGTAGAGAGTAAAAGGGGAGCCTGCCTTCCTGGGGCCCAGAAGCCCCAGCCCAGGCCAGTCCTGCCAGGGTGACTCCACCCTCAGTCCTGCATATGGAAACACAGCCAGTCGTCTCCAACAGGCCCCTGGTTTCTGTTCCCACACCTCCAATGGCTCCCCAGCACCCGGAGGCATCGAGAACTACCTTCTGTATGGTTGTACTTTCTAAGCACTGCACATCACCCCATTTTCTCAACGACCTTGTGAGATAGCTTCTATTGTTATCCCCATTTTACAGGTGAAGAAACCGAGGCTTGGCAAGGTTATGTGGCTTTCCTGAGGTCACACGGTCAGGCCACAGCACTTCCCACTATATGTCACTGAGCGCCTCAATGTATGACGCGACGGGCACTGGGTTGGGGGAGATCTTGGCTGGGGAGGGGACACCCAGGCCCTCCCAAGGCAAAGAGCCAAATGCCAAGTTCGCCTCCGACCAGCCACCTAATCCAGGGAGACAAAGCACATGAGGGAATTTGCTCAGTACTTGGCAAAGAGTCGGTCCTCAGGTCCAGGTGCAGGGGACCTGCAGGCCGTGGTGGCCTTTGGCGTCACAGAGCGTGAGTGGTAGCGTCATCCCCTATATGACTGTCCTAAAGCTGGTGTGAGCCTGTCTCCCGCTCACCCAGGCCCAGCATCAGCACCCTGTGTGTTGAGAGCGCTTTGGAGGTTGCCGGGTCCATGATGAATGGGGCCAAAAGTGGGGTCAGGGGACAAAGCCCAAATCCCTCGGCCTGGATCCAGGCTCCCCCTACGACCTAGGCCGTCCACCTCCTCCCCACCTCCTCTTCTGCCTGAGCCCCTCCTCTCCTCAGTCCCATCTCTGGTCACCCTGTCCCCTCCCTACATATCCCCCCCACCTGGGCCTTCTGAGGTCCACAGGAGCCCACGTGATTCTCGAAGGCTTCTCACCAGCCGGCCAGGCTGCGTGACCCAGGTGGGCAGCTCCAGGTGTGGGTGTCCGGTCTGCCCCCTGTTCCCCTGGGAGGAGAGCCACGTGTCTCTGCGGCCCCCGGGGTGTCAGTCATGCCCCAGACAGGCCACGCTGCCCATGTGACCCCACCAGGCTGCCCACGCCTGGAGGTCAGCCCCCATCAGACGCTTTGCTGCCTTGCCCTCTCCCTCATCCCCCCACATCCACAGGGCTGCCTCTCTGGAAGCCTCCTCTCTCGCTTCCACTCTCCCCTCCTCCAGAGCTCCCAAGGTCCAGCCTGGATGTCACCTGCTGGTGACACTCCCCCCAGGCAGCCCCTGGTGGAAACATCCCCATCCAGTGGGAACTGACTTCCTTCCGCCGGAAACTTCTCCTGCTGCCTCAGTTCACACATCTGTCTCCTCTCTCGGACTGTGAGACCCCTGAAGGCAGGGACAGTTTCTTCCAGCTCCCAGCTCTATGCTTGGCTTGGAAATCGACATAGGTTGGATTTAGCTACCAGCCAAAAGCTTAGGGTCTCGCTGCTTCTCACAGTAAATGCCGCTGCCTGGTGCCTTGGCCCCCAAAACTGCACCAATGCCAGTGATGAAAGAGGAGGCCATATATTTCCAGAACCCTGTCCAGAAATGGAAGAAAATGGACTTTGGAGTCCAAATGGACTGAGATCTTGGCTCTGCTGCCTCTTAGCTCTGCTGCTAAGAGCTTGGAAGGTTCCTGAACTCTCTACCCTCGCTCTCCTGGTACACAGTGGCAGGAAGTACTTGTGCCTCCCCCAGGGCTGTCGTGAGGCTAGGTGAGCGCCTGCTGTGATGTCCAGCCCCACCCCTGATGCC
Source organism: Hyperoodon ampullatus (assembly GCF_949752795.1). Lineage (NCBI taxonomy): Eukaryota > Metazoa > Chordata > Mammalia > Artiodactyla > Ziphiidae > Hyperoodon > Hyperoodon ampullatus. The sequence goes on along the minus strand of NC_136915.1, from coordinate 5,566,393 downwards.
CCCACCGTGATTACTGTTGTGTCATGATGGCCCTGATCTGCACTCTTTCTGGAAGCTCTGCTGGCTTCTCCAGGTCAGAAGAGAGATGTCAGCCATGTCAGTTGTCTGAGGGCCCAAAGACCCAGGCCAGCTGCCCTGTCCCTGTCCTGGGAGCTGGAGGACTGATGGTCAGCCCAGGTGCCCCCAGCACACGCCCACTTACCCCTGTCACTTCTTGCCTCAGACACTGTCCTCTCCCCACCCACCTCCCAGCACCCAGGTCTCAAGCTGGCCCCTTGATGGCAGAGGACAGCCCTTTCTCCTGGTCGCCTCTTTCATGAACCTAAGGCTCTGCATTCACTGGAGTGGGAGGTTGGGTTAAACCTGCTGGCCGTGCTCCAGGGTGGGGCAGGGATGGTGGTGGGCGAGCTGCCACCATGAGGATGGTCTGAATGCCTCTGCCTCATTTCCTGGGGGGAGGGGTGTGGCCACCTGTTGCCATGGAAACGGAAGAAACTTGGGTCCTCGAGTCTGTGTGCTGGGCGCCTTGTCGATGGCTGAGGACAGGTGGGGGGGCCTTTCCCGGCAGCGGCTGGGGGACCCCAGGTCACGGGGCAAGGAACCTTCCCGGGCAGGTCACTGGGAGAGCCTGGGGCTGGGGACAAGGGGAGGCGACACTGGGCTCAGTTCCCAGTGCTCCCGGCTCCTTGGAGGACCCAGGGCTTTGGTTTTCTCTGTGAAATGGAGAGTCACGAATCACTGATGCACACGGCTCTGCAGCAGGGCCACACTGTAGGCCCTTTGTCGTCCCCTCCTACAGGCCCGGGAGCTCGAGAGCATCTGGCTGTGACCACCTTGAATCCTCCAGTGATCTCTCCTAGACTGTCTCAAGAGAGATGTAACACGTGTGTGTAGGAAGATGGAAAAAAAAAGAGTCACCAGGTCCTGCTGGAAACAAGGCTCCCACGGTCAAATGAGTTTGAGAAGCATGCCTCTTACCCCGCTTGGGGATTCTCAATGTGATGTTAGCATATTTCTGGGAAAACCTGTCAAATTTTGTTTTATCCAGTATTTCCCAAAGTCACCCTGTTTTTGCGGGACAGCAAGTAACAGTGACCTTGAAATACATCATTTGAAAATGATGGTCTAGACCAGGGGTTGGCGAACTACAGTCTATGGGCCAAATCCGACCCACCACCTGTTTTTATAAATAAAGTTTTATTGGAACACAGCCAGCTCATCCACGTATGTATTGTCTACAGCTGGCTTTCCTGCTACAGCATAGACTGGAGTAATTGTGACAGAGATCACAAGGCAGGAAATACTTACTATTGGACCCTTTAAGAAAAGGTCTGCTGACCTTTGCTTTACACCAAGGCCTTATGAGGACATTTTAAAGAAATGCGGCTGGTGGGGGTATAAAGAATATCAACTTATTTTTATACCACCAGAAACATTTCCACTTAGGAAGGAAAGTTGATGCTAAAAATAAATGCATCTCATATTCCAAATAAAATCCTGAGCTTGTGTCTGCATGGGGGTGGTGGTAGACAGAGGGTGAGGCCAACTGTGAGATTGGCCGGAGCAGCCATCCCCTCATGTTCACGGCTGACCATTAGGGGGCGCCCTGATCTGTCGGTGACAAGGAGCTGAGATGTGATGGCTGTGCTTGCAGGCATCCCTGGGGGGGTGGGGGGACGGCTGGTGAAACACGAGCACAGGCTAGGAGAGGTTGGGGCTTCTCCTCAGAGCTCGTAAATCTTAAAATAAATAATAAACACCACTGGGGGAGCTTTGGAACATCGGGGCACGTCTCACTCTAGACACCTGTGTGCTTCTGGAGCATCTTGGGAGGCCACGGTCCTAGACAGCCAGAGGTGACAGGGATCTGGGGGCCATCCCCTCCAGGCCTCTAAGCTCACAGCTGAGGACACAGAGGCAGGCCTTGTGGATCCTGCATGTTGATTGATCCTGGGGCTGCTGCTTTCTCAGTGTCCCTTAAATTCAGCTCCAGCCTCCACTCTCAGAGTGATGAGTCAGAGCCTTGTGGGCAAATGCCCAATATTTGCAGTGATGAGCCCTCAGCCTCCTACCGCCCTGCTCTGGTGGGAGCCTACCTCCCTACAGAAATCTCTCTAAGATGTGACTTTCATAGTGTCATGCCCCTTCTCAAGGATTGTCACACTGTTAGAGTGCTGCTCCTCTAAACTGCAGTGCCCACTTTGAGTACTCTCTATAACATGGCCCCACTCTGCATCCCACGGTGTTCATGTTCCCCCAAACCCCAAGGCTGAGCCTCCCTGAAGTCAGGCCCGTCTCCCTGCTCCACTACCTTGAGCTTTCTCCTCTGCCATCTTCCTCCCTGAAGTATTTAGGGAGGCAGGAACTGGAAGTGCCCTTAACAGTCATGGAGGGCACTTAGCAATCATGGTCATGACAAATACTTGACAAGCATGCCTATTCTTTTCCTGCCTACCCCTGTGCCAGACATTACTAATTGATCACAGCACTCTTTTTCTCTGAGTCAGAACGCAGGCTCTCCCTTGACAAAGGTTATGAAGAAGTGCGGAACCCTTTTTGCCATCATTTTGCTGGGGTGGAATGACACCCTACCAGGGGAGGTGACTGGCCCAAGATCACATGGACATTTGAGGCAGAACCAGGCTCTACACGTGACAGGCCATCTGCAAACTCTAGATCCACATTCTGTAAATTGGATCCTGCCTGAGATTAGCAGGAGGGACTTAGCCTAGTAAGGAGCCCATGCTCTTGGGATGAGGCCTGACCCACCTCCTTACCTATCTGCTTGGTGGGTGCGATTTTGATGCACTAGACATAGGGAGGGGTCTGGGGCAGTATGGGACGGAGGAGTTAAGTGCGGAGGCTCAGCTCAGCCACTGAGTCAGGCCACCTTGGGCTTGACTCCCAGCGCCCGGGGTTGTGAAGCTCGGCAAAGCATAACCAAAAGAGAGCTGACACTTACTGAGCCCCTATCACCGGCCAGTGACAGAGCCAAACTCTCCAGGCAAGTTATTTCCTGTGTTCTTCCCCGCCCTCCAAGGCAGCAGTCTGAGCCCATTTTATGGATGAGAGCACGGAGGCACAGAGAGGGCAGAATCCTGCAGGGTGGGGGAGGCAGGGGATGTACATGAAACAGCAGCCAGGGGGCAACACATGGGAGCTGTTGGCATCATTATTAAAGGCTGGGTCTACACTTACATCCTTCCCCGGGACCCCTAAGCCCAGGCCTCAGAGTAAGCCAGGAGCGGGTGGGTCTGGGTCCGTGAAATGATCGTGGCGGCTGGACACCAAGTTGGTTGGAGCCAGGGAGCCTGGAACTATTGCCCCGTCTCAGCTAAGCTGACCCCGGGGCCTCTGTCTGCTGAGCCCTGAACATCCAGTGACCTTTCCCAGGAAGGTGGCCAGACTGCAGTTCCCAGGGAGGTAGGGGTGGGGAGCTGGCTGGGGAGACTATTCTGCAGGGAGAGGGAGCTGAGCAAACAGCCCTCCCTCTCCAGAAAATGACCCTGCTGATCCCCGAGTTAAAAATAGAGGCACATTGATCGGGGCCATGCCCAGAGTGAGTTATCAGAGTTTCACTGGCAAAATGACTAGCTTGAGTCAGCCCCTCAGGTCATTTATTTTTCCACTCAGCTGGCCAGGGAGCATGCCACACACATCTAGGGCCGTGCACAGGAGGCCCGCCTGTCCCCAAGGCCACGGCTCACTCGCCGGGTGCCCCAGGGGGGAGGGGGCCGCCGCTCCCTTCTGGTTCCGCTCAGACATGACACTGGTGTAATTAATGACACCCAGAAACGTCTGCTTTGAAGGTTGATGGGCCCAGCTTGCGGCCCCCAGCCGGCGGCATTGCCTCCTTCTCCCGTCATCATATGGAAGGCCCGCTGCCGTCTCCCGGGTGGGCACCTGCACAGCCTCCCTGGGGCCCCCTCTGGTCCCTGGCAGTGGCCACACCTGGCCCCTGGCCTGGGTGGGCCCTCAGGCTTCCCGGAGGGGCTCCCAGGCCATGGGGATGGGTGTGGAGACCACATCAGTGGCTCATCCACTGAAGACACTGGGAACCACGTGGTTTCCCACCCTTTGGGCAGCACCTGCCTTGTAGGTACAAGTTCCCTCTCCAAGCAGATTCCCTTCGGCCTTCCTCCTCCCCAGGGTCTCACCCAATGGGATGCTGACGTCGCCCCTTAGCTGGAGTGTTGGGTTGAATAGCATCCCTGCAAGATTCATGTCCATCTGACACCTCAGAACAGGACCTTTTTTGGAAATAGGGTCTTTTCAGAAGTAATGAGTTAAGGTGAGTTCATTCTGGATTAGGATCTGATGAGCGTAGCCTTGCAGGAGGAAGGATATCCTTCACAGGGAGAAGGGCTTGTGAAGACGGAGGCAGCGCTTAAAGAGATGTGGGGACCAGCCAAGTAATGCTGAGGATGGCCTGGAGCCACCAGAAGCTAGGAGAGGCCTGGCGTGGATGCTCCCTTACAACTTTAAGAAGGAACCAACCCTCGTGGTGCCTTAATTTCAGACTTCTGGATTCCTGAACTCTGAAACAGCAAAGTTTCTGTTGTTTTAAACCAAAGAAACTGTTCTTGCTGGACCTTCATCTGGGACTTTCAGCCTCCAGAACTGGGAGAAAATTAACTTTTGTGGTTCAAGCCACCCTGTCTAAGGTATCTTGTGATGGTGGCCTCCACTGACTGAGACATGTCTAGGGCAATTAGAATGGCTGTCACTGTTTTGCAGTTGAGGAAACTGAGGCTCAAGCGAGGATAAGGGGCCTCCCTAAGTTCACGGGAGCTGGTGTTGAACCTCTTTTCTGACTCCCAGGCTCTCTCCGCTCTGTGACTCCCTGTGGCCTCCCCACCAAGACAACGTTTGTTTTCCCTCCTGGCCTGGGGATGGTGGTGAGCAGAGGCACAGCCCAACAAACCCACCAATGACTGGGCTTGGGGAAGTGGGGTCCCAGGCAGGGTCTGCGTTGAGCCAGCAGGAGCCCATGAGGACCTTGGCCTGGGAGAACAGGCCAGTGCCAAGCTCAGAGCACAGACTGGATTAACCCATCATCAGGGTGCCCCCGCCTTCCACTACTCTCGGGACAAAGTTTAACGGCACGAAACAAATCTCTTTAATTAAAAACTGGTTTCAGAACAGTTTCCAGGGTCCTGGCTGAGACCCCTTGCAACCAAACTCCCACCCCTGCTGGTGACGGCCAGCATCCTGGGCTGGCCCTCAGCACATGTGCAGACTGGCAAGAGTTGTGCCCCCAGCTTCTCTTTCTCTGGGCTTCCTCTCTCCACCCTCCCAGCCCCTAAGTACTAAGTTCTTCCAGCCCTGTCTGAAAGACCCCTAATTCATACTAGAGAGTAAATGACCTGCAGTGGACTGTGGGAGGACTGCACAGGAGGGTTACAGTCCATCAAGGATCAACACCCGAAGCTCTCCTGGATGGATTTCAGGATTGGGTCAGAGGAAGGAGGCAGAGTGAGGGGCACCCAGTCCTGCAGGGAGTCTCGGAATCCACACGGTGCCCACGAGGGGAGCCCTTTTCTCCTGCCCGAGGTCTTGGCAGGGTTAAGCAAGGTGGTCCTGAGCCCTCACGGGATCCCTACTTACCAAAGCAAAAGCCATTTTTAATTGATATACTGCTTTTAATAAGGTAGAGAAATAGATACGTGATTTTAGAAACTTTTCCATTTAGTTAAAAGGAGTAGGCAGGGCACGTGAGCCTAGTGGGGAAGTCGACTTTCTGAGTGTATCCTGTCTGAGAGGATATGGTCATGGTGGCTGCAGGGACCGGGATTCAGGGCTCATTGTCTGCATCTGGTTGGTACGATGGTGACGATGGTGATGATGATAGTGATGCTGATGGTGATGATGATGATGGTGGTATCGGTGATGGTGGTGATGGTGATGATGATGGTGAAGATGATGGTGGTATCGGTGATGATGGTGATAGTGATGATGGTGATGATGATGGTGGTGAAGATGATGGTGGTATCGGTGATGATGGTGGTGACAACGACGATGATGAGGATGATAGTGGTAGCGGTGATGATGGTGATGATGATGGTGAAGATGATGGTGGTGGTGGTGCTAATGAGGATGGTGATGAACATTTATTGATTACCTTTTATCTGTCAGGCAATATGCTAAGAACTTTTCATATATTAATTCACTTAATCCTTGCAACAATGCTGTTAGGTAGGTAATAGTACGTTCCCCATAATACAGGTATGGAAATAGACACTGAGAGGCTAGAGGTTGTACCTGAGGCCATACAGGTAAGGGTGACAGAGCTCAGTTATGATCCCAAAGGTCTGTTTGGGACTGGATTCCTCCTTGTCACCTTTCAATGGGTGGTGAGTGAGGTCAGGAAAAATGCATGGCACAGACTCGGGGATCGCAGACCCGAATGCCCATGGGAATCACCCAAGCAGCTTGTGAGAATACAGATTCCAGGGCCTCTGCCACTCTTTCTATGGCTGGGACTGGGGATGTGCACTTTTCATGAATTCCTTAAGTGATCCTGAAGCAGACAACTCATGACCCTGGTGGGGAACACCAGTGCCAACAGCCCACAGGACAGTCGCGCTGGCACAGGGGGGTGGGGGCCTTTTGGTCCAGCTCCAGAGCATGGCTCCTATCCACCCACCCCTTCCTCTCATCCACCCCGTCTGTGTTGATGCCACATCCTCCTGTCTTGCTGCAGCAGCTCCGCTGGGAGCTCTCGAATCCTCGGACCCCATCCCCTGTCACAGCTTCTGCTGGCACTCAGCAGCCAGCGTGAGCTTTTGAAACTGCACATCTTGGAACTTCCCTGGCAGTCCAATGGTTAAGACTTTGCCTTCCAATACAGGGGGTGCAGGTTTGATCCCTGATCGGGGAGCTAAGATCCCACATGCCTCAGGATCAAAAATCCAAAACATAAAACAGAAGCAATATTATAACAAATTCAATAGTCTTTAAAAATGGTCTACATAAAAAAAAAATCAAAAAAAAAAAAGAAAAGAAAAGAAAAAGAAACTGCACACCTAGTTAGGTGACCCTTCTGTGCGTGACCTTCCTTCTCACGCTGGCTGCAGTCCTGCAGGTTCTCCCTGTGAGCTGGGCCTGCCAGCCCCCATCTTCATCCCATCCATGTCCCCTGTGGTCGTGACCATCTGTTTTCTGGAAGGCATGGTCCTCCCAGCCTCAGAGCCTGTCCCCTGCTGCTGCCAGCATGTGTGTCCTTCCCTGGTCAGTGCCGGCTTGGTTCCTCCTCCTCCAGCAGGCCACCTGAATGTCACCCCCTCAGAGGGCCTCTGTGACCACGCTACTGGAAGTGGACCCTCCCCACAAGGGTCCCCATCACACGGCCACTAGGTTGACCTCATTCACTTACTAACAGCTGTTTGCTCAGAGCTTCCTCTGTCCCAGACCCCGTCCTGGGCACTGGGACACACAGGGAACCTCATGGAGCCCCTGTTTCCATGGATCCGCAGTCACTTGCGTGTTTTCAGTCTTTCCTGCTACATGCGAGGTCCTTGGGGACAGGCCCACTTTTACGTCCCCAGCATCAGCCCCGTGTGGGCAAGAGAGGCCTCGGGAAGTCTCTCTGGGGAATGTCTGATCAGGTGAGGTGCTCCCCGCATCTACTAGGCTTGGACTGGTCTCACGGGGCCCCCCAGCCTAGAACAGGGCCCTCCCCTCGTGGAGGGCAGGGGACTGAGACCGAGAGAAGGCAAGAGACTTGCTAAGTGTGACCCAGCCCAGGGGCCTGGGGCTCCTGTGGGGGGCTCTGCAGCCTGGCTGGGTTGAGATCTGGGCGTCACATTGGTCTGACCAGGTGTGCAGATCTTCCTAGAGCTGGGCCTGCCTGTTTGTGGCTTAGGCCCTGCTCTCAACCACGGGGAGGGAGGGAGGTAAGACAGGGCCGGTGGAGAGTTTGGCAGGAGCTGGACCGGGTTCTCTTTGGTATTCTGTGCAGTGCCTGGAACTCGGTGGGTGTTTAAGAAATGTTTGCTATTAAAATAAAACCAACCTTATTTACACTAGGCCTGTCTCCAAAGACCACTTTACATACTTAGAAATAACCTTAATTACTATCCCAACAGCCTCTGGAGGTAGAATTGATCCTTCCTGGTTTATAAATGGAGGGAAAGGCCCAGAGAGGGACAGCGAGTGCCTGGGGTCACACAGGGACCCAGCCAGGTTCTCCCCAGAACCCCTGTCTCCAGCCTCGAGGGAGCACAGGATACAGGAAAACCTCCATCTTTCTTTAAAAAGTCATTTCAAGGGCAAAACAAGCCCCAGAAAATACCCAGGAATTCCGTTGCCGGGGGAGCTTCACACCGTGGCTGAGGCCCTGCAGCCTCCCCTCCAGCGGCAGGACACGGCTCTCGTGGGGTCCCAGCCCGACGGGTCCAAAAAGTGTTTGACGGAGGAGCTAGGTCCCAGGCTCTGCCGGCCTGCGCTGTCACCGTGGCAGAGCCCGGTACCCACTGGGGCAGCCCCAGTGCCCCTGATGTGGACGCCAGCCCGGCCCTCTACTCCTGGCCCCCTGATGCTCCATGAGACGGTCTGGGAACCAGGTCGTCCGCGGCAGCGTCCCCGTGGCCCTCACCAGACCCTACCCCTGCGCCGGGGCCGCACTCCCACCGTCCCGAAGCCTGTCTCTACCCCACCCTGCTTGGTTCTGTGGACAGTGAGGACAGACAGAACGACGACCCCGCCTTCTGCCCCGAGGATCTCCCGACAAGTGAGGGGCGGGGGGTGGACCCCTGCCGACTACAGACGTGTCCCCTCGCCGTCGGGTTCCACAAGAATGAAGTCACCCGCCACTGCAGTCTCTGACCTTCAGCACCCCCCGAAAGGAGCTCAGGGAGGAGGTCAGGAATGGGGTGCCCTGTGCCCTGGGGAAAACTGGCAGGACCGGCCTTCAGAGAGTGAGATGTTCTCAGGAGAAGATTTTATGAACCCAATTGCTTGCATCGTCTCATACCTAGTAAAGCACTAAAATCCTTCACGGGGACGTCTGTCCCTCGTGGGGAGCAGCCAGCCTCTGCCAACACGTGTGCCCGACGCACGTTCCCCTCACCACCATCACAGAGACTATGACCACCACCCCCCCAGCCTCTTCGGAGCAGTTCCTCAGAGTTTTCTTTTTCCTTTTTTAAAAAAATTAATTAATTTTATTTATTTATTTTTGGCTGCGTTGGGTCTTTGTTGCTGCGCGCAGGATTTCTCTAGTTTTGGCGAGCGGGGGCTACACTTCGTTGTGCGCGGCCTTCTCATCGCGGTGTCTTCTCTTGTTGCAGAGCGCTGGCTCTAGGCGTGTGGGCTTCAGTAGCTGTGGCACGTGGGCTCAGTAGTTGTGGCTCGCGGGCTCTAGAGCGCAGGCTCAGTAGTTGTGGCGCACGGGCTTCAGTAGTTGTGGCACGTGGGCTCAGTAATTGTGGCACACGGGCTTAGTTGCTCCGCGGCATGTGGGATCTTCCCGGACCAGGGCTCGAACCCGTGTCCTCTGCATGGGCAGGAGGATTCCTAACCACTGCGCCACCAGGGAAGTCCCTCAGAGCTTTCTCAGAGGATGTCTCCTGGGCTATAGTCTTCACTTTGCCCAAAATAAAACTTAACTCACAACTCACACGTCCCGTCCTTCCTCTTTCCCCATCTTTCTCCCTGCCTCTGCCCTTTTCACACCGTTTGTCTTTCTTCATTGTCTCTTGTCTGCTGCCTCTCCCAGTTCTCCTTCTTACTGCCGTGGCCTCCCTTTTCCCCTCCTCTCCCCTCCCCCCTCCTCTCTGCTCCACGGTCCTTCCAAGACTCCCCTGCTCTGACCCCATCCCTGAGGTCTTTCTCCACAGGAGGCACGGAGGGTGGAGGCTACGGAGAGCTTCCTGGACGATGACCGTGCGTGGAGAGCACACACACACAGGCCCACGTGTGCACACCACCCCCCCGCCGTGACTCGTGTAGCTGCTCCATCTCCCGTTTGGTGCGCGGGGCTGGACCAGGAAACAGGCAAAGGAGGATGCTGTCCGGCAGCGGCCGGGAGGCTAAAGAGCATCTGAATAGAGAGCTCTCCTCCGCCTCCAGGGGCAGACGCCGCCTTCCCTCATTGATTTCACAGAGTTCACTGTCAACCGCAGAATGAAAATCCCTAAAACCCAAGGCAGCTGTCCCTCCCCGGCCTCTAGGTGTCCCTACATGTCACATCAGGGGTGATAATCGCCGCAGGGTGCCATCTCCTTCCTGCAAGGGGACGATTAGGGCTGAGTTAGCATCTCTTGCCTTGGAAGCCGACCTGGCTGTGGGAGTGACGAAGGTGGTCCTGCCCGGGCTGGGGCTCCCCTCTCCAGGAGGATCTGGGGGGACCAGAGGAAGGACAGTGCCCAGCACGGGAGATCGGGCAGGGCCGCCCTGAGAAGCCTCCAGGGCTGCCCACACTGGCCCGTTGGGTAGAACACATTTCTGTGGAATAGGAGTTAACTTCTATTTGATTCTCCTCACTTGGATTGTAAAAACTAAAAACTGAAAGTGGCCTCACGGATCAGTGACGTAACGCAATGCCTGTATCCTCATGCAGTGCCCGCCTGGCTTTCTTTGGCTGTCTCTGGAGCCCGCCATGACTTAAGTCCCCTCCTGTGGAATGTCAACTCTGTGGGGCACAGATTTCTGCTTTGTCCTCACGGTCCGTACTCAGAAGGCACACAATAAATATTTGTGAGTGACTGAACCCGCCCCCATTTTTCACAACCGCGGCATTAGGCAGGTCCCTGAACCTCTCTGCGCCTCAGTTTCCCCGATGGACCTAATGAGATGCGCGGTCCCAGGATGCTGTGGTCTCTCCACGGCCACCCCTCCAACTCAGGTGACTCGGTGTGGACAGCGCACTGGCTGCCGTCCAGCCTCAGGACGGAGGTCTGCACTAAACCCTGTCCAGGAGCTCCAGCCCCCTGAGTGGGGAAGACAAAACCCCCTAGAACCTCGGGCCTGGGTTCCACCCCACGTGACGAGGCCGTCAGCCCTGGGCCTGGACATCAGGCTCTTGCCCGGCTTGAGCGGGGACGGAAAGCACAGGGAGCCTGGGCCTCAGCCGGCCCCCAGCTTTGCTGCCTCCTGGGCCCAGCTGCCGGCCAGCCTCAGTCCTGACCGTCGCCCAGGACGGGCTTCTGCGGGTGCAGCCCGGCCCCCTGAACCAGCCCCCTCCCCTGTGCCTTGGTAAGGACTCAGGCCAGGCTGAAAATGGCTTAATTTCCAGCAGCTGAGTGGAAGGCCCTGTGACAGGCCTTCGTGTGGACTCAGCAACCCGCTGGGTCCGGCCGGGCTCAGTGGCCAACGGCTCACCGCACCAGCACCACGCCCCTCCATGTGCGAGGAGAAGTCCAGAAGGGAAAGTGGCCGGGTACAGCCGGCTGGGTGGGTGCTGCCCCGGTGTCTGGGGAGAAGGTGACCGGGACACTCCAGCTCAGGGCTGAGGTCACACTGGGGTGTGTGTGGGGAGAAAGGGCGTCTTCAAAGGTCACATCAGGACAGTGATGGTTCAGGGCACCCAGGAAACGCTTCTGCGATGGGCCTGCCAGCCTCAGAGCGAATCAGGATGCGAGGCCCAGCGGGGTGGGAGGCCCCCGAGCTCCGGCTAAACATGGGCTGGGATGCAGTGGGGCGATTCGGAAGGTGGAGGTTTGCAGCCTGTGGGTACGTGGGCTTGGAAGGAAAGGACCAGCCGCTGCCTCACTCGGGCGTTCAAGGACCAGAAGACAAGAACCAGGCGGGCAGCTGGCCGGGCCTCGAGGGGGTAAAAGCAGCAGCTACGGAAAACACCTGGCCGGCTCCACTCGGGGCCTGGGTGCCAGCCTGACTCAGATAAGCCATCTGAACAACACTGTGCAACAGCTTGGGGATCTTTTCCAACGGCAGTGGGTGACGTCTCCGAAAAAGAGGAGATAACTTTTCTGGGAGGCTCAGGGAGCATGACAGCCGAGTCACAACAACCTGTCAGGGGGTCCGGGGAGCTGTGAAGGGGGGCAGGAGGGGCTTGGAGCAGAGGGAGTGGGGGAGCACCGCACCGATGCAGCCCACCGGGGTGAACGCAGAGAGGGAGGAAGGAGTTCCAGTGTGGGTGGCAAACAAAGCTTAAATGACCCCAACTGCCTCCGCCCTTCCAGGCTGCTGCTCCAAGCCGCTGGTATCAAACTGAGTTACGCCTCCAAACTGTGCAGGAAAGCGCTGCATTAAACAGCTTTTACTGCTTTTACATATTCAAACCGAGGCAAAACACCACAAAATATGCTGAGTAACAGTTGTCTAATGCACATTCCTTAAAGTTTTTTTTTTTTTTTGGTTACAATAGCAGGTTTTGGCGGCGGGTGGAAGCCCTGGGCGTGCGGGCCTCAGGACAGGGCAGCTGTGACCCGCCCCTCTTAGCCTGGACAGTGAGGCCAGAGGCAGGCAGGCGTGGGTGGGCAGGGTGACCTTGAGTGGCTTTTCCTGGGGCACAAAAGCTTCCTCTGAGCCCCATTTCTGAGTTGTCATCTTGGCCACGACCCTTTGATGGGGGAAACCCAAGCAGCCCTTCCCAGGGGCTCTCTCCAGAGACCCTTCTGAGCCAGCACACAGCACAGGTGGGAGAGGGAAGCGGCGGGGCCGAGGAAGGTGGGTGCGCGTGACAGGGGTGCTGATGGTGTTTCCTCGGTCAGGCCGGGGTGCCAGGAGGGCTTGGGTTGATTCTCTCTGACCCACAAGCCGTTTCTGCCCCTGAGAAGCAGGCAGGAGTCATTCTAGGACTGTGGCCGGGGGGTCCTGGGAAGGGGTGGGTGGCACTCCTGGGCAGCGGCATCCATGGGGCTCTGTGTGCCGAGACAATGCCCCACGGGGCCAGCTCTGCCCTTCCAGAACAAGCTGTGCCAGTGGGGCTGCTGTCTCAGTGCCCCTCATGAATCGCCCGCTCCCTGGGCCCGACAGAGGGGCTTTGCTTATCCTACAAGATGCCGACCGTGTTCCTGCCTTTGGTGTGCGTCCTGCAGGGACTGGGAACCCGGCACCCTCTGGTGCCAAGGGACTCCCAAGAGGAGGCCTCCTGCCCTCTGGCCTGCTGCCCACTCGACCGGCCTGCTGCCTGTCCCTCCGTCCCTCCGTCACCCAAACAGGCCTCTGGAAGCACCTCGGAGAGTGCTGGCCTCAACCCTGGTGGCTGAGCAGACGGCGGAGGGGCCTGAGGTCATCGCTAATCGGATGCTGCTGGTGGGACGGGGCTGGACGCCTCCTGCCTGAGGGGGGTCGGGGGAGGGAAGCCCTTCACCCACCCACCCAGCTCCCCCAGAGCAGCGCCCAGCTGTGCCTGAGATGTGCCTGGCCTTGTTTGGAAGCACGGATTGAGGATCCTGCCAAGATATGAAATGCCTTGCCCAGGATCACACCCTGGGGCCCATTCTCTCACGACCTCCAGCTGAGGGCTCCAAGAGGCCGATCAGATGAAGCCATCCAAGGTCATTTCATTATCGACCTAATGGTTACCACGGTGGCTGACTCTGGGTCTTAAACCAGCTGAAGTGCACGTCTACCCCGGTGACCTTAAAACACGATCCATCAGTTCACGCTCCTGCTGACGGCCCGTGGGCCGGCCGGCCCTGCCTGACCCTGTGCGTCCGGAGAGCCCTAATAGCTGGTTTTGGAGGCCTGGCCTTCCTCATGGCCTAGATGGCAGTGTCTGCTCGGGGCCTGATGGAGACACGGACCAGCGGGTCTCGTTGACTGGCTGATTCACAGAGGAGAGGACCAAAGCCCGGAGGGGACGGAACCCCAGGGGGGCCGGGGGCATCTCGAGTCCCCGGCTGCCTGCCCGCACCAGCACGGTGACCCGCAGGCCTTCCCCCCACCGTGGGCTCAGCACTGGGAAGCAGGGCTGCAGAGGGTGTCAGCACACCCTGTGATGTGCCCAGTGCCCCGTCTCAGGGGACGTGAAGGGACGCGGGGGGCAGTGAGGCTGGAGGACGTGGTGCAGGTGCTCATGCAGCTGCAGACGCCCAGGCCCCCTCCCTCCCTCTGCCCTGGGGACGAGGCACTCTGCTGTGCACCTTAACCCCATAGAGGGTAGGGGAGAATCACCCTCCTGCAGCCGGACGTCAAACCCTTATTTGGAGCCAATTTCACCCTTGACCATGGGCTCCCAGAGTCACCAGTGATTTTGGAGAGAGTGTGTGTTTATCTGACAAAGAATCCCCTCAAAGATGGAAAAAAATCACGTTGATGTACGAAGAGCAGAGAACCAATCTCTCACCCACGACGCCCACCGTGTTCCCAACTTCACTGGGAGTCCAACCTGTGCTTCCTTCTGGAACTCTCTTCCAGACAGGCCGCGAGGCCCCATCTGCCCCTCACCGCCCAGAGGCTGGAGGTTCAGCCTACACCCGGGGTCGGGGTGTTCATGCTTCCGCCAGGGCCCCGAGCTCACGGAGCTCGGCTGGACCCCAGGGGGCTGTGGGTGCCCTACACCCGCCTGTGTGACAGAGGCCGGCTCCCCTGCCTGATGTCGTGGGAACCCTTGGGCGCAGACCCCTCCACCTGCCCCCGCTGGTCTGTGGCTTTAACAGGCCCCTCTGTGCAGCTCCAGGAGTTGCTCTGTGCAAAAACATGAACGCGGGCGGCCGGGCTCCCACATCCCTCCACTCTCTGGTCCTTCAACCTGAGACAATTAAACCTTCATTCCACTCCTGTTGGTAAACCACGATTCACCATCACCAAGCAACCTCTGGCTTCCAGAGCCCAGCAGGGGAGGGCGGCAGGGGGCGCAGGGCAGGCCACAGCCCGCCACCCAGGGCCCGGAGAAAGGAGGGACGCCCCACAAGCCCCCCTCCCCTGGGTACAGCCCTGGGCTCCAGAGCTGGTGTGATCATGAGAAGGACACGGCTGCTGTCCGTGGAGGAGGCCCATGTCTGGGGGCAGAGAACGGCCCCTGGCCCCCCAGATCCGCCGCCCAGGGCCCCTCGCGGTGGGGTGGCGGCAGTGCCCACGTGCAGCCTCCCGGGAGCAGACAGCGCCCTCAGCACCAGCGGCTTCCTCTTTCCTGAGCTGCAGAAGCGCCGGGAACCTTGACTTTTCTCTCTGAGCAGCCTCCCAGCTTCCTTCCCGGCTCAGACCCCAGGCCTCGGTGTCCCTCTTCCCAAAGTGACCCTGGCCTCAGGCAGGAGGGATAAGGGTTCTGGGGCTCAGTCCTTAAAGGTGAACTTCTGAAAAGCCAGCCCCAGCCCAGTGCTTACAGGATTATGGGTCTTTTTCTTAATTAAAAGAATCCAATTAAATTAAGATATCAGATCTAAATAACGCTCGAGTCATTACCGCGACTTTTATCTTAATGACTGCAGCTGCCGAAATCCTGCTTCAGTCCTGATGGCCTCCTGCCTGAGTGGAGAGCGGGTTTTCGCTGGAGAGCCAGCTGGCCCGCAGAGGCGGGGCAGCGTGGGTCGAGCTATCCCGGGGCCCCCCTGCTTTTCCTCTGTGCCCCTGCGTGTCCCAGGGCTGGGGCGTCCCTCCTGTCTCAGGGACTGTGTTCCCTGCCCCTCAGCCTGGTGCACGTAAGGCTGCACGGGTGACTTTGGAAGGGACAACAGTGGGTCCCTGAATACTTTTTGATAACTTCCTCAGAAAGGAACAGATTCCCCCTCTCTGCTCTGGGCCAGGGAACAGCTGCCTAGACCCTGCGGGGTCTCCAGTTCTGGGGCTCCTTCCAGGGCCCCCAGGGCCTCCCTGTGGAGAGCCCCATCCAGGGGCCTCCTGCCTGTTCCCCTGTTAACCCCTGGGGCCTTGGGGTCCTCCCTTCCTGCCATGCCCTAAGGGATGTGCTGGCCACTCCAGGAGTGAATCCAGCGCTGCCTGGAAGCAGCAAGCTGTGCCCGGAGATGGAGACCAGGCCCAGCGCAGGCCCCATGCAGCCCAGGGGTACAGGGCTGGGTGAGCTGGGCCCCAGGAAGTGAGAGATAAGAGGCCGCTGGAACGTGATGGGCCTGGAGGGGGTCTGAGTAGCAGGCAGGTGGCTGGGGGAATGCAGGGAGACAAGCATAGAGGAATCCTGGTTAACACTTTGCTCCAGGAATCCCCGAAAGACGGGGAGGAGGAGGGTGAATCTGAGAGCTGGAGGCCCCACCCAAGCTGCATCTCATAGGGGAGAACCACCCATGGGGGGGTGATCAGGCTCCCCCCTCCCTCTCCTCCACTGCAGCCCCAGACGGTTCCCGCTCGATTCTGTTTCCTTCTTTCAGATGCGCACAGATAAAGAAGGCCCTTGCTGGGACCCCAGACTAACTCTGCCACCATAATGACGTCCGGGTCTGAGGCTGCAAGCCCCCCGAGGGCGGGGGCATTCTCATTCACCCCAACCCCTCGTGTCCAGACCAGAGTCTGGCACAGAGTAGGTGCTCAGAAGATGTGGCGAGGACTTCCTGAAAGCAGCCATGGTGAGCGATGGACTGGGTCTCCCCACTGGCTTCTACCATCTTTCCATGAATGTGTATTACTGCGCCAGTAATTTTAAAAAGCAACGATAATTATATCTCTCATTTGCTTCTCTACTAAAAAGGAAAGACCCATAAAGAAAGAGGCTATGGAACATTCTGGATCCTAGAACGTGATAGCTGGATAACAGCTGGGAAAGCATGTGGTCCAATCCTCACTGTGCATCAAGGAAGTGAGGGCTCAGGGATGGGGAGGGTGGGCAGGGGGTGTGCTGGTCCTGCAGCTTGGCAGGGCTCCAGACTCCCAGCCCAGACCTTTTATGCGCAATTACATCTCATTTTGGACATGGTGAGATCTGATAGAGCCCGGTCAAGGCCAAGGTCAGTGTCCCAGGTCTTGGGGCACGTTCAGGAGACAGGACATAAGGAAGAGAAAATCCCCCTGGATTGGCTTGAATTGTATCCCCCCTCAAATTCATGCCCACCCAGAACCGCAGAATGTGACCTTACTTGGAAATGGGGTCTTTGCAGCTCTAATTAGTTAATCGAGGCGAAGTGATAGTGAATTAGGGCGGGCCCTAAGTCCAATATGACTGGTGTCCTTATAAGAGGAAGGAAATTTGGACACAAACACAGATGCACACATGGAGAAGGCCATATGCCAACAGAGGCAGAGATGGACACGATGCATCTACAAGCCAAGGAATTCCCGCAGCCACCGGAAGGTGAAAGAGGCCAGGAAACATCCTTCCCTGGAGCTTTCGGAGGCAGCACAGTCCTGCTAACCTTGCTCTCGAACTTTTAGTCTCCAGACAGCGAGACACTCAATTTCTGTTGTTTAAATCACTCAGTTTGTGGTATTTTGTTACAGCAGCTCAAGGATACTAATACACCTACAGCCAGCTTCAGCAGGGGGAAAGACCCTCCCCCATTAGATCCTCCTCCCTCACCCCCCCACCAACTTGCCAATGTGGGTTCTCTTGCCCAAAATAGAATACAGGAGCCCAGGAGGTGGGTTCAGAGCCAGCTAAGTCTCCTGGGGGCTGGGCCTTAACTGTGCCCCGAAAGGGAGCACATTGAGAGGTTAGGGCCTTGGGAGTATCACCGGCCTCATTGGAACGACAGCTCTGTCCCCTTCTGACTGTGTATGACCTGAAGCCATTGAAGCTCCCAAGACACCATCCGTTCATCTGAAGAACAGGGATAAGCAAGAATCCCCACCTCTTACAGTTGGTTGCCAGGACGTATAGAAACCCTTTCGCAAGTATCTGTAGCGTGTCTGCTGTGAACCATGCCCTGTTAGCGATGCTGGGGTCCCCTGGTGAGTGCAGCCTAGAGGGGAGATGCTCAGATCTGGGGCTCACATGAGCAGAGGACCACACTGAGAGAGAGAAGCCTGCTTCTGTGAGCATCCTTCTGCAGAGACTGGATGGCTGTGCAGGTGTGAGCAGGTGTGAGCAGGCTGAGGAGTGGGGATGAGTGGCCAGGCAGGTGGAGTGTATTTCCATGGATCACATTTTTTTTTCTTTTTTCCCCACCTTTAATGTTCATCTTTTTAAAAAAAAATTTGGGGGGGGGAATATATTTTATTTACAATGTTGTTAGTTTCAGGTGTACAGCAAAGTGAATCTGTTATACATATCCACATATCCACTCTTTTTTAGATTCTTTTCCCATATAGGCCATTACAGAGTATTGGGGAGGTATCACCTCACACCAGTCAGAATGGCCATCATCAAAAAATCTACAAACAATAAATGCTGGAGAGGGTGTGGAGAAGAGGGAACTCTCCTACACTGTCAGCGGGAATGTAAATTGATACAGCCACTGTGGAGAACAGTATGGAGGTTCCTTAAAAAGCTAAAAATAGAACTACCATAGGACCCAGCAATCCCACTACTAGGCATATATCTGGAGAAAAACATAATTCCAAAAGATACCTGCACCCCAATGTTCATTGCAGCACTATTCACAATAGCCAAGACATGGAAACAACCTATGTCCATCGACAGAGGAATGGATAATGAAGAGGTGGTACATATATGCAATGGTATACTACTCCATGGAGCACGTTTGAGAACCTGTAAGAGGCTAGGCCCTCTGGAGAGCAGGGAGGCGGTGCATGGTTCCAGCTGGGGCCAGGGAGCGGGGAGGGCCATGGTGGTCTTCAGCCTTAGGAGGAGGGGGAAGGTTTATCATCAGCAAGGGGGTGTGTGCATATGTATATTCCTGGATGAAACGTTCAGATTAGCGTTGTTTTTCCATTGTTGGTGTTGGGTAGAGAGGAGTTTGGAAGAACCAGATTTTGGCAAGGGTCCTGGGGAAGGCGTATGAATCATGCCTTTTCATTTTCTGAATTTTTGATGCCTTGACATCTGGGGCCTTGCTGACCCTGGAGAGACCACCCCTCGCAGGACCAGCCAGTTCCTGGAGATGGTAGAAGACTAGCCCATGAGCACTCCTATCATATGCAAACCAACCACTGCAAAGCCCCCCACCCAACCCCTTCTCTATCAGGCTCTCCAGCTACGGTCCCCCTGCCCTAAGCACCCAGGACAGGTGCCAGACAATCAGGAACAGCCCCGATAACCCAGAACC
This sequence comes from Hyperoodon ampullatus, assembly GCF_949752795.1. Taxonomy (NCBI): domain Eukaryota; kingdom Metazoa; phylum Chordata; class Mammalia; order Artiodactyla; family Ziphiidae; genus Hyperoodon; species Hyperoodon ampullatus. Next base: position 5,547,371 of record NC_136915.1, on the reverse strand, counting down.
CACAGAAATCTTTCAAATCAGCCAATCCTAAACCTGCTGTCTCTGCCCACGGAAACCACCATAAAGGTCTCGCCCACCTTTCCCCCTCTCCCTCTGCCTCCTGAATGACCATGGTACCTCCCTGTGTGGCACTGTGTGTCATGCCCTCCCCCCGACTTGAGAACTGTGGGTCGCAAACTATCTTTTCAGTGGCAATCATCCCCTGATCTGTTGGCCTCACCTGTGGTGAGTTGGTGACGGACAGGGAAAGTGTGGGTGGCATAGGTAACTTCTGGCATTTAGGCCTGGTTTGGGGGGACTCATGCCAGGCACTTAACTGTTGAGCTGGGGCCCTGACTTGATCTGCCCTGGGAATTGAGGAGACAGTGGGCCTACAGGAGGGTCCAGCCCTGGGTCTCAGGAAGGAAAGAAGAAGGCAGAGAAGGGCTGCAAGTGGACAGGGGACCAGGGGGCCTACTGACCCCATGGAAGGAGGAGGGATGGGGGCTTGGGGCTGGCTTCAGGTCCCAGTTTCCCTCCTGGATCCTGCCCAGGTGAACTCCAAGAAAAGCATCACCACTTCAAAAATGGAAACACACACTCCTTTGCTTTTTGGGGAGGTTTCTGTCAATCGAAGCTGTCAGTTTTCTCCAGTTCTAAATAAGGGAAAACAGATTTCCAAAGCCAATTGCCAAGCCAGCCCCCAGAACAGACCCTGCCCCACTGCAGGCCTCACTGGGGCTGCCAGGCACAGTCCCTTTTGCTGGGGGGCGGCAGGGCTGCAGGTGCCTGGGAATGTCTGGAGGTTCACAGTTTACTGCGAGGTGCCAGCTTTCGCACCTCATTACCCAACATTGACAGAGGCAGCTGATAACTCTGTGAGCCTCCTTCTCGCCTCCATCAGCAGATTGCTGGAGCAAAAAATCTGAAAAATTCAGCTCTCAGATGTGGGCCCCACCATCTGGCTTGGGGAGTTGGCTGGGTTTGGATTCTGCCCTAAAAGAGGTTTGGCTCCTGCTTTGGGGGGATGGAGCAAGCCAAGAAAAGGATTCCAGGAGCTGGGGCAATTCTGGAAGGTCGTGGAAGCTTACGTCCTGGTGGAGGAGGAAGACCCAAACTCGTGATCAAAGGGGATGCCAAGGAGATGCTGGGAGGGACCTGCTTGGCACTTGTGTGCAGCTGAAGATGGGAGAAAGAGCAGAGGGCCAGAGGCCAGCAGGCTGGAAGCAGTGACAGGAGTGGGTGGGGGCAGGAAGGGCTGGTCGCTTCCACGTTATCGCTCAGCCTGCCAGCTGCAGAGCCAGGCTGAGGAGGATTCTGAGACTGCATGCAGGTTGAGCAGGAAACAGTGCTGTGATCCATTAGTAATGTCTGCCCCTGGCTCGGGAGGGGCAGGGGGCAGCTGGTAGATTTTATCATCCCTGAGTTTAAGGCAGGTGGTTTAGAACTAAGACAAGGAAGAGTCGTGTCATCTTCCAGAGCATTCCTGTAGGTGGCACCTGGAATGTGGGGCTGAAAGCCGCTTGAAGGAACTGTTGGGCTCTGTGTTTCTTCTTCACGGCATCCTCTCACTTCTAATGACTAGAAGCTCCCTGAGGGCAGGCATGTCTGTCCTGCTCACAGCTGTATTATCAGCACCTAGAACAGTGTCTGGCACGTAATAGGTCTCCAGAAATGGCTGTCACATCACTGGCTGAAAGAGTGAGTGATGCGGGTGGGTGGAAAGAGGGTAGATCCTTCTGAGGGATTCCTGAGCCCTGAACCAGCAAGGGTGACATAGCCTCCTTCTGTGGGATGAAATGAACCAGCTAAGGATCCTGGCCCTTCCTTCTATTGGGATAACTTTTGGCTCCCAGCCCTGGGGTGCGTCCCACATTGATTTCCCTCTTTCCCTCCTCCCTGCAGCGCCGAGGAGGATGGCACACACCAGGGTGTTGGTGTACGGAACCCATGGCTGTGTGCCTGGTGGGGCGCCTGAGGACGCACTCCCTGGGACGGGGGCGGGGAGAGTAGTGCTGGTCTTGGGGCTCACACGGGTCCACAGTCACATCTGGGTTCAGCCCTGCCTCGGCGCTGGTTCAGACCCGGCTCTCACCCATGGCCACAATAGTGCCCTCCTCTCTCTGAATCCCACTCCCAGCTCTAGACTGCAGGTGAGCATCTCTCCTTGGGGCTCCCTGACCTGGGGGTCCTGGCACTTTGCCTGGAGTCTTCTGGGAAGAGGCCTTCCCCTTTCCGGGGGCTTAAACCAGGGAAGAAGTTTCTCTTTCTTCTTCTTTTTCTTTTTTTTTTTTTTTTAATATTTATTTATTTATTTGGCTGCACTGGGTCATAGTTGCGGCATGTGGGATCTTCGTAGCCACGTGAGGGCTCTTAGTTGCGGCATGTGGGATCTAGATCCCTGACCAGGGATCGAACCTGGGCCCCCTGCATTGGGAGCGCAGTCTTAACCACTGGACCACAGGGAAGTCCCATCTCTTACAGCGCACCCACATGGACCTCCAGGAGATTTGTGGAGAGACTGCTGTGCACCAGGCTCTGTGTAGGGTCGAGGAGAACCAGAGAGGGTCAGAGGGTGGCAAACGGAGACCAGCACGAACTCTGCCTCTGTTTCTGGGGATAGCCAGCCCCGCACACAGCAGCTCTCGGGACGTGTTTGTCAGCTGCTGTGAAGAGATGCTTTGCTTCCTCCAAAGGGCTGGCTTCATCACATCTCTCCCCCACGGCCAGCAGGCCCTCCTCATCCACCAGGGACCCTGGATCACTCATCCACTCACTCGTTCATCCGTTCATTCATTCGAGATACTTCCTGCATGCTGGGCCCCGTCCTGGATCAGAGTTCAGTCTCTCTGAAAGCCAGCTAGGCTGTGGGGATCCCCATTCCAGCCCAGTTAGGCCTCTGTCCTCACAGTCTGGGAGAGGCGGATTTGCCACTGAGACTTCTTCCTTGGCTACTGCTGATGCCCGCAGGCCCAGAGGCCCTCGAGCTGTCTCTACGTTCAGTGGATTGTTACCTCCTGGCTCCTCTTCGCCTCTGTGGAGGTCACTCTGGAGCACACGGAGGGCAGAGCTCACCGGCTTTCTGTTAAATGAGAACCTGCTAGCCTTGCATGGGTGGCCACCCTGGGTGGACAGGGCGGGGCTCGGAGTGGCCGGGCCAGGAAGGCCAGGTGGGGCAGCTCCTGGACCTCCTCCCACCTCCACTCCCCCTGGCCTGGGCTCTGCTGCTGCCCCTCCCTGCGTGCTGGGCGCACACAGGATGGTCCATCAGAGGCCATTTCACTCCCCAGTTCTGGCCAGGACTGGCACATCCACTGAACAAGACTACATGTGGCTCCTGGGAGGATGGAGAAATGGAGCATCCTGTGCTTGACCCTTTTTTTTTTTTTTTTTTTTTTTTGCCGTACACGGGCCTCTCACTGTTGTGGCCTCTCCCGTTGCGGAGCACAGGCTCCGGATGCGCAGGCTCAGCGGCCATGGCTCACCAGCCCAGCCACTCCGTAGCATGTGGGATCTTCGCGGACCAGGGCACGAACCTGTGTCCCCTGCATCGGCAGGCAGACTCTCAACCACTGCGCCACCAGGGAAGCCCTGCTTGACCCTTGACCAGGGCTCTGAAGAAGGCTGAGTGAAGTCAGGGGTAAGGGGTCCTGTCATGGGATGCAGGGGTCCAGAGATGCTGCCTCATGCTCCCTGGGCTCCAGAGCTAGGCCAGGGACACAGAGAGGACTGTGATGACCTTGGGAAGGCTACTTGCTAAGAGTTAGGTCCATCCCTCTGTGCCATTGAAGGAGGCTGGCATTCACTGGCGTCAGTGTTTGAATCCCAGTTCCACCATCTCTTGGCTGGGTGACCTCTGGTAAGCCACTAAACCTCTCTGAGCTTCTCTTCCCTCATGTACAGAACAGGAATATACATGCCAGCTTCTGGGATTTTAGTGAGGATTAAATGAGAGGATTTGAAAAGTGCACAGCCTGACACCTGACCCGGTCTACACCAGGGTCCCAGGCCCACGTCACTCTCCCTCCTCAGGGTTTTCCTGTGCTTGGCTCTGTGCCAGCCCATCAGGCCCACAGGGGAGCCTGGGATGTGGTCTCTGCCCCATGAGAAGGGACCAGCCGGCTGGAATCAAAGATCTGGGAGCCGTTGTGGCAGCAGGGGCCCAGTGCCAGGCAAGACATGGGGAGTCAGGCTGCTTTAAACCCCTCTCTGGGTGTCAGGAAGTTTCCTGAGCCAGTCCTCCAAGTAGGGGAGGGGGCTGCTGGGAGCCTGGGCTGAGTGTCTGACCCAACAGGTAAAGGGAGGGATGCTTGATGCAGCTTCCTGCATGTCCTGTTGCAAAGGGAGGGAGGGAACAAGGGTCTGGGAGTCTGGGAATGAGGTGGGTGTCCCCTTCCCCGCCCCCCACGAACACCCATTCACACACGTGCGCACACCCTGCAGTCTCTGTCCAGCTTCCAGAGCCCAGCTTGGCCTCAGAACGTGGGGACCACCTCTTCCCCTTTCCAAACTTTCTCCTCTTCTGGTAGGGCAGGTGAGGGAGACCCAGGATGGCCTGGGCAGACAGAAGGGGAAGGACCAGTGTGAGCCAGTGACTAATTGCACCTGGATGTTTCCCTCTGGGAGGGTGAAAGTCATGACTGGCCTTTCTAGGTCGATCCTGCTCTTCCCTCCCCAGAACTTTCCGTGAAACACCGGGCACCATCCTTGCCTCTGTTCCAATCTGTAACTGGACAACAATCACTGAAATGAGCTGGGGGCGCTTTGCCCTGTGGCTGCTTTAGTGGGAGGACGTTTTCTTTCCTCCAGAAACCCTCTGAAGGAAGCCAACAGAGATTCCTCACGGGGAGGGGGCAGGAAGAGGAAGCCTCCTCCTGGTTGAGGCAACAGTTTTGTTTCTGGGCCTGGGAGGGAGAGGGCCTGAGGGGAGGCGATCAGGTGGGAGGGGACCAGGTGGGAGAGGCCAGGTAGGAGGGGTCAGCTGGGAGGGGGCCAGGTGGGAGGGGCAGGTGGGAGGGGCCAGGAGGGAGGCGCTGAGATTTCCCACTCAGTGTTCTGGGGCAGGGCCATGGTCTGAAGGTGAAAAGCATGAATCAGGATCCCGGGCTAAACCTCCCTCACTGGGAGTCCCAGCACCACCTCCTCTGTTTCTTCTCACAGCCCTGGGTCTCCTGAGAAGTGTGTGCACTAACACTCTCCCCCATTAACCCTCTGCATTGGGCTCCTCTCCCTACCACTCTCTGGATCTGTGGACTCAAAGGTTTTTGAACCCGAAGTCACGGGTCGGCTAAGTTCTCCTCCCCAGCCTCTGGGCAACCTCAGCCTCACCTCAGCCCCTCTGGAATCTCCTGCTCATCTTCACTGCCCAGCACCACCTCCTCCGGATTCTCTTCCTGCTTCCCACGCTCTCCTTCCCTCCTTCAGATTCCTCTGAGAGTCCTCCAGCTACAAGAAACTCCTGCTCTTCCGAGCTCTGTGTCTCTCGTGTTCTTGTCTGTCTCCCTCACGATGGGGCAGTCCGTTCCCCGAGCCAGCAGGGCCTGGAGGGGTGCCTGGCACGCAGGAGGCCACCTCTAGTTCATGAAAAATGAAACTCGCTCACCCCACCTTCACCTTAGCCTGAGCCGTTGCTTCTCCCCAAAGCGTTCCTCATTTCCTGACACGCGAGAATTACTTATTTTTTGTTTTCTGTTTGTCTCTCCCAGCCAGAACGGATTTTTGTTTTAGCCACTTAAGAACCTCAAATGTCACTCTGGGAATTATCTAATTGATAGTAGGCCCCCAATGAATATTTGTAGGATGAACAAACTTAATATAAAGCTAGGCGATCTCACAACTGCTCCTTGCTCAAAGCACACTTTCTGTACCTGGACTCTTGGAAAATCTCAGGGTATCAGAGAGAAAATGTAATCCATAGGATAACCTCCCATTTCTGATGTACTTGCTGACCACCATGTGTAGTGCTCAGGTTTTGTGGGCACCAGTCTGGGGAATTAGGATGAAGTTGGTAGTCACGAGGGCTCTTTGGTGCCAGGAGATGGTCAAATACTGTCAGCTTTCTGCTACCACCCAGGAACTCAGAAGGAAATAAAAAAGAACCCTGTGAGTCCTGAGCAGAAGCCATGTCACCAGGCATGGTCACCTTGATTCTTAACAAGCCTTGTTAGGGACTTTCCCAGTCTACACAAGAAGGGCAGCAAGCCAGAAAGAAACTGGTGATGGGGCCATGGTGGGACCTACAGAGCTGTAAGTGTGACCCTGACAAAGAAGGTCAAAGATCACTAGAGCAGACCCAGGACAGTGCTCTTCCAGCAGCCAACACACAGGATGACCAGATGACCTGGCTAATGCCTGCTGTCCCAGTGTAATTATCCATTTCTATTCATTGTAATTGTTAATTATTATTTTCCTCTCAAAATTGTATGGCCACCTGATCAATAGGGGTGCTTCTATTGATTATCCTAACTCAGGGGTAGCTTATGCATGGAAGGCTGTCCCACACTTCCTGTTCCGCTGTCCATGGCAGACGCTGCGAATCAGTCATGTCACTCTTTCCTCTGAGCCTGGAGACTTTCCTGTGAGTTTCAGAATCCTTCTCACAACAGCATTAAGGGCATATTGATGGGTGAGGAGGGTATCTACATGGGGGAGGGGATGGTGGCAGAGATGTGAGATTCGTTACCTACAGGGAGATCAATTAAATGTGTAATCATATTGGGGGATAATAGGAGACAGTTTTCTACTATTGAAGAAGATAGTTACAAATATGGAAAGGGGCAAAGTAAGAATGAATTCCCTGGAGGTGTATTGGAATTGGCTATATTGGAGTAAGCTAATGGTTTTCAAAATACCTACCTCTCTATGTAGAAATAAGATATAAATGTGTATCTACATCTATATCTATATCTATCCATCCACACACACAAACACACGTATATATGATACGTATATTTCCCAGCGCTATCCACTGAGAGGACTTGGGAGCAGTGACGTCCCAATAACAATGAGAACACTCACACCCAGATATTGGCTTCTAAATACCACCTTCCACTAAGAGGAACCAAGCATCTTTGGAGTGATTGCTGATTCCAGGAAAGTACAAGATGTGCCTGGAACATCTTGCTCAGTAAGCAAAGAGGTGCTCAGAGAATGTTGGTCTTAACTTATAGGATGTTGTACATCAACTATATTTCAATAAAAAAAAAATAATGACAGCCTTACATGAAATGACACAGAAGCCAGCTTGAATGGGCACTCACCAAGCAAATCTGAGACCATCTGGGCCTTAAAATAAATAATGATAGCAATGGATTATAACCCATGGAATAATGAAATTATGAGTTCATAAAGTTATGTATAAATAAGTGAATACTCTGAACGTTGGATGAAGTAGAGTATATTTATATAGTCTTAACATAGTTCCCCGCAAAATACTTATTAACTACAATGGGAAAAAGAGTAACCTGACAGTGGTGAATCCTTGCAGGAACCACCTTAATCAAGCGATCTGAGTGAACATCACCAGAATTGAAATTCTGTACCACCTGACAGATCTCAGCATCCTTTCTGTGAGATTCCTGCCAAAAATGTACAACCTGAATCCAATCACGAGAAAACATCAGACAAACCCAAACTGAGAGAAGTCTACAAAATAACTGGTCTGTACATTTCAAAAGTGACAGGATCATAGAAGGACAGAATGAAGAACTGCTCCAGACTGAAGGACATACCACCAAATGTGACATGTGATGCTGATATTATTGGGACAATTGGTAAAACTTATTGAGGATTAGGTGGTAGTGATGTAGCAATGTTGTTGCCTGATTTTGACAGGTTTTTTTTTTAAGATTTTTTTTTATGTGGACGATTTTTAAAGTCTTTATTCAATTTGTCACAATATTGCTTCTATGTTTCGGTTTTTTAGCTGTGAGGCATGTGGGATCTTAGCTCTCTGACCAGGGATCGAACCTGCACCCGGTGCATTGGAAGGCGAAGTCTTAACCACTGGACCACCAGGGAAGTCCCTGATTTTGAGAGTTCTGTGCTGGTTATGTAGGAGAATGTTCTTGTTTGAAAGAAACACATACAAAATTATTCCAGGGTGATGAGGCATTAGGTCAGTGACTTTCAAACGGTTCAGAAAAAGTTTCTTTCCACTGTACTTACAACTTTTTAATTAGCTGGTGATTTTTTCAAAAAATTTTTAAAAAAGGACAATTTAGAAATTCCCCAAACACAAATTCCTGCATTAGCAAATTATGGTTCCAATAAAAAGCAAGCTAAAATGAAACATGGATGACACCAATAGTATGTACATTTTGGGGTTTGAAAGGTAAACTTCATCTCTGTGGGAAGTTCTCTTTGTATGGCAATTCTTAGCCTCAGCAGAGTTGCCCATGTTTTCCCAGGAATGAAACAGCTGGAGGTGGCCCTGGCTCTTCCATGTCAATAGGGAAGAATGTTCCAAAACCAGGACTGGCTACCTAATTTGTGGGGCCCAGTGCAAAATGAAAACATGGGGCCCCTTGGTAAAAAATTATTAAGAATTTTAAGAATGTGACAGCAGAGCCTTAAACCAAGCATGGGCCCCACATGACTGCATAGGTCATGCACTTGAATTGGCTTCTGCAGTAACATTCTACACTGGCTTCTGCTTTAAGAACTTGATCTTTCGTAATACTCAGAGATGAGATGAAAAATTTATGAATAATTATGTTTATCAGAGTATTATTTCTAATGCTGAACACTGACAGCAGAATAAATGTCCAACAACAGAGAATGACTAAATAAATTACAGTATATCCATAAGAAGGAATATTATGCAGCCATTAAAAACTGTTTTTTGAAGACTATTGAACAACAAGTGAAAATGCTGTTGATATAACGGCAAGTGAAAAAAATACAAAACATTAAACTGCATATATATCACATTACCAACTTTGTAAAAAAATTTTCATACATGCGAGTATAGCAAAAAGACTGGCAGGAAATACACCAACATGTAAGCAGGTGTTCTCTCTGGGTGATGGGATTACAGGCGATTTGTAGGCGATTTTTATTATCTTTTTCATACCTTTCCACATCTTATAAATGTTCTACCCTGAGCATATCTAATTTTTGTAATTAGAAAAATATTTTTAAATATTTTAAAATAATGTACGCATTTGTTATCATAAGCCTGTTTGCTTTGTAATTAAAATTTTTAATAAAGACAAAAGTAAAATAATAAAAGTCCATTCATTCACATTTAGCCAATAGTTATGGAACATCTCTGTCCATGCGAGATGCTTGGTTCTGGAGGAACACAGAAGAAGCATGAGCTTATCATCTCATTGGTGAGGCAAAGGAGTAAACTAAAAAGCATTCCCAGGTCTTCCACAAACCTCTGCTTAGGGTCCAGGAAGACCCAGAGCAGAGCAGGACCCCAGGTGGGCGTACCTGCACGCAGAGCCTGGAGGGGCAAGCACGTGACCACACGCCCCTCCCAGGTGACTCCCGTGTGCTTCAGTACTGTGTACCAGGGAAGATATTTGTTCAACGTATTTCCCTTTAATAAACTATAACTTAAAACGCTATGGCAGGTTCCAAGTAATCAATACCACATTGTATTTCAAGCAAGCAGAGATTTATATTCTTTGCACCTTGGACAGCAAGTACTTTATTCTTCAAATACACTTGCGAAGGCTGCTTTATTTGCACTTAAACCAATTTGCTTTATTGACCAAATCAAGTTTGGTGCCCATCCTACCAACCTCTCTCCCACTCTCTAACTCAGCAAATCCAGCTCACATCAATAACCATGACAAGGGTGGTGGTTCTTTCCTCCAAGCCCAGCCAGCATCGATGAGATCTATCTCGAGGTATTCCTCTCCCATACTCCCTTCTCAGAGCTGTGGAGTAGGCCGGGCAGGGGGCTTGTCCATGTGGCGAGGCCAAGGGTCAGAAAGTAAATTCCAAACTGTCATGATGTGAAGATGTGGAAGGAAGGAGCAAGAAAGGGGGTGGGGGGAGGAAAATGAGAGAAAGAACAGACGAAGCCCAGGAGAAGAAAGAAAAGCAGAAAATCTGGGCCACATACTGCTGGCAGCAAGGAAGGTCACCTTGTCCTTCAGCACAGCCTGGCGTCCTTTCTGGATGAGAACCGTTTTGTGGGGGGACCCCACACCCCGCAGCTTTCCAGGTCGACGCGCCAGGGCAGTTGGAAGCAACCCACTCACGCATGTCATTAGCTAAAGACCAATGACCTGCTCCCCGCTCGTGGTGGCGAGGCAACTTAATGCAACTAATCAACTAATTCATTAAACTTTAGAGAGGTAGGTCAAAGCCTCTATGATTTAGTCAATTAATCAAGGACCAGAGCTTCATTTAGTGTTTGGTTCTTAGCAATAGTTTTCTTGACCTTTTTTTTGACTGTTTAACTATCCCTCAGAAGCCTTTAACTTACTGCATTTTTCATCCTCAACTAGTCCGTGGTGTCCACCCACACACTAGGCAGGGCCAGCGATTAGGCCCCTGTGTCCAGGTTGGTGCCCGTGAGAAACAGAGGCAGGAGAGAGGGGGCTAATCCAGCTGTCCTGCAAAGACGCACAGTATTTCCTGCATCCATTACACATGCCCCTGAGAAGTGGAAGTCTACAGAACTCACAGTCAGGGGACCAGGGGGCAGAGCAGATGCTTGGGAAGCAGGACTGGTCCCCTTCCAGCTGCTGCTCCCTCCAGCTGGGGCCACGGATGTGGGCGGGTGGGGTGGTGGAAACAAGAGACCCTCAGTCAGGAGCTTAGAGGTTTAGTGGCAAGACTAGGGGTTAGTCTTGCTCTTATGGTGAAATCTCGGTCCGAAAAGGAACTCACCCCAACTAAGCTTTGCCTGCCTTCCAGTTCTAATGTTGGCCCCAGCCTGAGCCTCCAAGGCTGGGATTCCTATATGTCCTCCATCCATCCATCCATTCATCCATTGTCCATCTAACCATCCATTTGTCTATCCATCTATCCATCTACCCATCCATTTATCCATCTGTCTGCCTATCCATCCATCCACTCACTTATCCATCCACCCACCCATCCATCCATTCGTCCATCCATCCATCATCCATCCATTCACTCACCCATTCATCCATTCATCCATCCATCCATCCATCCATCCACTCATCCACCCATCCATCCATCCATCCATCCATACATCCACCCATCCATCCATCCACTCACCCATTCATATATCCATCCATCCATTCATCCACCCATCCAACCACTCATCCATCCATCATCCATCCATCCATCCACTCATCCATCCATCCATCCACTCATCCACCCACCCATCCATCCATCCATCCATCCACTCATCCATCCATCCATCCACTCACCCATTCATACATACATCCATTCATACATACATACATCCACTCATCCATCCAACCACCCATCCAACCACTCATCAATCTATCATCCATCCATCCATCCATCCATCCATCCATCCATCCATCCACTCATCCATCCATCCATCTATCTATCCATCTATTCATTTAATTAACAATTATTTATTGAGTCCCAACAATGTACCATGTACTGTCCTAGGCACTTGGGGCACAAGAAACACACAGTGAGTCAGATCACATGAACAGAATCACAGTGCCTTGAATGATGTGTGCAGTGTTTACTGGGAACGTACAGAGGGAACGCAGAGAAGGCTACCTCTCTGGAAGGCAAAGCTCCCCAGAGGAGGCAGCATGCTAGCTGGGTTGTGTAGGAGGCACAGAAGGTCACGAGGCAGCCCATGCAATAGGAAGGCTGCGCCCAGCAGAGGGGGTGTTTGGTTCCCTGCCTGGAATCTTGGCATCAAGGTCAACCTTCTGCCCGCCTTCTAGTATTCCTCAGACTTTCTCATGTTGCCTGTGCAGGAATCTGCCACACTGGGGCTATTGGTCTCTGGACTCTGCCCTCATCGTGCCTTGTTAAAATTTCCATGAGGCCTTGGAGGGTCTGCTCAGCCATGCAGACGGATGAGCGAGAACCATGGCATCGTATGCAGAATAATTTTGACACTGTTCCAGCTTGCACAGTAAGCACCCAGGAGTCAGGCTGTGTAGACTGAGGAGGGCACAACTACAGGAGGCGTCATCCCCACAAGCTGCGATGTGGACGTGTCCCTGCGAATGGCGCAGTGCAACGGCCCCACGAGGAGCATCCTTGACTCCCACAAAGAAATAAGCTGTGCACGTTTCTCTTGAAACACATGGCCTGCTTGCTCTATCTTTCATTCCCCACTTTTGAAAGAGACCTGGGTAGCGGAAATATTTCTCCAAGAAAAACCACAGTGGAGGCACGATGAGAAATGGCAATTGCTCCCTGGCCCCGTGCTGGGGAGACAGCACGGAGAGGTGTGGCCCGGGGAGCTGATGATCCGAATCCCGTCTCGGGAGCCGTGGTAATTCAGCAACTCCAGCTTGCTGCTGCCAGGAGGGGATTTAGGCCAATGAGGCTAGGTCTTCTGATGTTTCAACAAAAGTCAGAAATCTGAGTTTTTTGGTGTGAAATTTACAAATATTGTTACATTGGCTCAAGTCTTTATAAAACACCGTGTCAGCCAAACACGTTGAAAGGCCTGGGGTCTCCGTGCTTGTGACCCTGGCCTGGGCAGGGGCGGGCTCTGTGGATTAGGAGGCCATGATCTCCACGACAAGCTCTGAGCAAAGGTGGGGAGGCGGGGGTCTAAGATAGGCTGGGACCCAGGATTCAGACGTCTCTGACTGGGACTTGCTAGGAAGTGGCAGCCGTTCAGAGCTTGGTATGTTTGGAGGAGGTTCAAAGAACGAGAGGCCTGGGAACCCCATCCTCCCCAAGTAGAGTAGGAAGTTGGAGATCATTTGCACCGACAGCTTCACGCTGCCTGGTCTGAGCCCAGCCTGGTGTAGGGCCATCACTGGGGAACCAGGGGTCTCACACGTTACCTCTTCCAGAAACCCCACCCCTACATGATAATCAGGGACAGACTCAGTTTGTTGGGGTGTGAGGTTTATACAACTTGAGGCGTATTTGTTACGAAAAAGAACACATAACGTAGAATACAAAATCAGGGTCCTGGAGAGGACCTGCAACCGTGGTGTGCTGGTGTCAGCTTGTACAGACGCACGGGAGCCGATGACATGGATTTCTTCCCAACTCTGCTTTTAGTGACTTCAAGTTGGTACCTTGAAATGGGCTACGGTGGGAGTATTTACAACATGGAAATTGGTAAACGACACGAATTGGGCTTTTTCCCCCAGAGAGCCGATTGTTAACAATTAGCACACTTCTGCATGTCCAGATGAGGGACCCTGAAGCTTACATCTCATTAGCTTCATGGGAAACGTACCTCTGATCAAAATACATTCATTAGGCAGGAATCCACTGAAAGAGCGGGAGAAACAGAGCAGTGAGACCCAAAATGGAGGAAGGATTTCCTTCTACAATAGAAGAAAATAGAAAAAGATTCTTCTGAGAGGAAGAGGTTTTCCCTTCTCAGTTTGAGCAGGGGGGAAAAAAAGAGAGAGAGGGAAAAAAAAAAAAAGTCTCTCTTCAATTCCCCAAAGGTGCCACTGAACCTCGAGTTTCCCTTTGAAAAGTACATGGTTTTGGGGTATTTGCTGAATAAAATCATCCCACATTAAAATCTCATTTCTTTCAAGGGGCTGGAGAGTATGTCTATTTGTCGGGGACCAAAGGATTTAAATTCCTTTTAAGGGAAGAGATTCATCATGGGGACAGACTGAGATGCTTCTGGGAAAATGCTGCTCCAGCTCCTGTGTCCTTCTGACCTTCAGCAGAGAGAGGGCCCTCCTGGAAAACCAGGCTGGAGGCCAGCAGCCCTGCCCGTGACCCAGTCCTGGCTCCATCTAGACTTCCATCCTTTGGCCCCTGAGGCCTAGCCCCTGACCCATTCCAGCTGGTGGAATCTGCCCTGCCTGCATAGATGCCTTTAGAGAAAGGGCTGCTGGGATTTCTGCTGCCAGGGCTGTGGTGCTTGCTGCCACGGAGGGATCCCTCTGACCACGTCCGGCCCCTCGGAAGCCAGAGGGGCTCCATGTGTCTGCTGGCTACTCTCTGAGGTAGCTGAAGCCAAGGGGTTAGGGTTCAAAGCATCCTTCCACAGGGTGGGGGGCTCTGCTGGCTCCAGCCTGCTGCCCAATGGGCAAAGGGTCACAGGAAGAGAGTCCTCTCAAAGACAGCCCCAGTGGCCCCCTCCGTTAAATCACGCTCCACCCCATAAACCGTGGGCAATGCATCCCTCCTGGTTAGGCCATATGCCTCCGTGCTCTGGATGCTGCGTTTGTCCGCTGAGGGAGAGGAGGTGACCCCTGCAGCCGGCAGCTGCTGATGTATGTCACCCCCACTCCCACGTGTTCCTAGGCATCTGCTAAGCAATTGTCACCCAGCTGGACGAGGACCCTCTGCCCAAGCTGTGAGCCCGCAGGGAGGGAGGTCAGGGGCCGAGGCCCAGATGTGGTCCAGGGAGGCTCCCTGGAGGAGGTGGCGTCTGAGAGGAGGAACTCAGCAGGCAGGGGTGGAGGGGAGTGAGGAGAGCATGAGGGGCCGAGGCCTGGGGTGAGTAAGACTCTGACTTGCTGGGGCCACTGGGAGTAGCTCAGGGGACCTTTAGGGAATTAGGGCTTCAAGCTGCAGGCTGAGGGGCAGCACCTGGGGGTCAAAGGCCTGGGGCAGACCTGGTGTTTAGAAAGAGCCCCGTGGCTGACGCCCAGAAACCCACCCCGAGATACACCCCACATGTCACCCCACATCTGTCCTGGTGGCCCGTGGAGACCCCTTCACACACGTGGCTGGAGAAGAACAAGGCTGGGGGACCAGGAGCCTGCGTCCCAGGCCTCCCCAACCTCAGCCTCCCTGTCCTCCCAGAATGCTGGGCCAGAGCCCCTCTCCAGGCCTGCCCAGCCTGGGAGAAAGCAGATCCTAATTCTGGCATCTCCAGCTGCCTTTCTCAGGAACCTGATGGCCTCTGACGGAGGGTGAACTAGAAAGCAGAGGTAGCAGAGCCGGAGCCAGGGAACATCGGGCGTCAGAGCCAACTCCGGGGCCTTGATGCCTCCTACCGGTCCTTGGATTTTCCTGGAAAGCCCCTTCCCACCCACTTCTTGCAAAGTGCTGAGTCAGAGGCAGTTATTTTTTTTTAATGACAATGCAGTGCAATTTATTTTTGCATGAGAATCTCCAACTATCTGTCCCCAGAGAGCCGGACTCCCCGGGGAGGGAGCCCTGGGGTTTTACAGCCCTGTCACTGAATTCACGGATGTAGTTGCTGGGGGCTGGCACCCGAGCGCCGCCAGGGATGCTCAGCCCACCTCTGCCTTCATCGGCGTTTAGTTTAACACCAGGCAGAGGTTGTTCTGGCCAAGTCTATAAATATAAAGAGGATTTACAATGAAGGTTATTAGCATCAGGTGGAGGGTAATCTCGGGACCCTCGAGTTGCGTGGGCAGAAATAAGTGTGTGGCGCTTTTGGTTCTGATGAAGAAAATGACCAGAGCAGGTGAGAGCTGGTCCTGCCGAGACGTGGCGTTTCCATGTCTCCAGGCAGCGCCCGGGTTCCTGTGGGGTAGTGCCTGTTTGAATGATGCCCCCGGGTCTCAGAGAACCAGTGCTGGGGGGGTGTCATCTCCTGGGCTCAGGGCCACCGGAGATGACCGTCCGTCTAAGCTGCAGGGTCAGCTTCCCCAGGCACTGTCTCTGGTCAGGCCCACGTTTGTTTGCATCAACACATCCCTAGGAGAGTTTGCCAAAGGACACTCATTTCCGGTCCTGCACCCAGGAAAGCAGTGCTGCCCACCTCTCAAGGGTGACCGCGCCATCCCCCGATCCCCTCTGATCCTAAATTTAGGATAGCAGAGGCCCTGAGGCCACACGCGCCCCTACATAAAAATCACCCTGCTGTTACAAAGCAGCAAGTAGAGGAGGGGGCACGCTCCCTGTGACCCCAGGCCTTAGAGGGGGCTGGTGCCCTGCCAGACTGCCTGGCATCAGAAGACACATGGCAGCCAGTTTGAGTCCAGTGTCACCCTAATCATTCTTTCATTCATTCATTGAAATTCAGGGAGCTCCTCCTGAATTCAGACCCAACCTTGCCCTGGCCCTGGTGTGGACTGGCAGCTTTGGTGTCTCGAAGGCCGCGGGGTGATTGGCCTGAGCAGGGGACAGGCCTGTGGTCCCAGCCACCACCCTGTCACTTGACCCCCCTTCTGGGGTAGAATTTCCTTTCTCGCCCCCTCCCCTCTGTTTTATTGATTCCCTCCCTCCCTCCCCCTCTCCGTGTCTCTCACTTTCTTTCCTCATCTTTCCCGTTGTTTGTAATGGGCAAAGGCAACTCTGTTTTACGTGTCCCCCAGGCAGCCCCCAGGATGGGCCGTAAGTAACGCATTCTGCTGACTTCTCTCTAAAGCTGAGGACTGTTGGAGCCCCAGACAGGGCCCCCGAGGCCCCAGCTCGGCCACTTGTGGCCCTTCGGGGTCTCAGGGAGGAGGCCCCACTGGGAACTCTGCTGCCCCCTGCTGTGACCCTCCAGCTGCTGGCATTTTGCAGCCAGAGCCCGATGCTGCCAGAGGGTAGCCGGAAGCGTGCGTCTGCGTTGGGAGGGGCTGCGGGTGCCCCTGGGGCCAGGTGGGGGGCGAGGAGGGGTTGCGGAGCAGCCAGCGCACCCCACGGGGCCGTGCCTGAGGTGGGCCGAGCTGCTTAGGAAGCTGGTGCCTACAACTGGTTTAAGGGGAAATGGATTCTGTGTGAAACGTGACACAAATTTATTTGGACAATTAATACACCGTTTTAAGCTGCTTCTGTTCCTGGGCGGCCTCCCCCTCCAGGGCCTGTAGCAAGCTCTCCTGATGTGGGCAGAGAAGGTACCGGGGTGTCAGGGAAGATTTAATTCCTCCCTGTCGAAAAGGAATGTTTGGAGCAGGATGTTGGTACAAACTAAAAATAGCCCCGCGGCCCCCGGCCAGCTCGGGCTTTGCTGAATATTATGATGATTCTCACGTAAAGGAAGACTAATGGATTTCTTCCTTGAGGCAATTAAAAAGTGATTTGTCACACACCAAGACGTATGGCTTTGTACTGGCAGATAGGAGGCTGCGGGCAGGAGGGGCGTGGGGTGATGGATGGTGGGGAGGGGTCCTTGGGGCCTCTGTGAGGCTGAGGGGTCCCGGGGGGGGCTCTGACAGGAGCCCAGTAAGCAAGGGAGGGGGGAGGCGTGGGGGTGGGCACGGGGCTGGGGTCAGCACAGGCTCAAGGTCCAGCTCTGGGAGGCCTGGCCCCTCGGCCTCTGGAAAGGCCTATCCCCTGGCTTCAGGCAGAGGTCGGCCTGAACGTTTTCCAACTTCTCAGCCTCTTGGAAAAGTCCAGGAGCCCGAGGTGGAGCCCCCATCGCTTCACACCAACAGGGAAAAGGCTGGTGTCGGGCTGTGCCTGTCTTTGGAGGGCCCTGGCTCCTCGCCGGGTGCTTCCTTCCTTGAGGAGGAAGCTATAGACAAGGACAGTGACCCTCACCTACCTCCAGGCCTCCTGCTCGCTCGCAGCTCAGGAGGGAGTCCCCCAACCCCGGAGCGGGAGGGCCGTGCAGGTGCACGCAGGTGCCCCCTGCCCACCCTCCACTGCAGAGGGCACAGCTGCCCTGCCCTGCACCCTGCGTGGAGCCCGGTGAGGGGCCTGCCCAGAGGAAGGCCTTGGATGGACATGGGGCAGCCCAGGGAAGTCCTCCACTGATTCTGGGGGGCCTGGGTCGGAAGCCCACTGCTGCCCCCCACCCCTGGGCGCGACAGCTCCATCAGGAGTAAAGCCGGCTGTTCATCTCCCTCTGCCTTGCTCAGAGCTCAGCCGGGCGGCCAGGGTACCATGCATCCTCAGCCTCCCATCCGAGCCCACCCCCTTGAGCTCCAGCTAAACCCCCCCTTTCCCAAAAAGCTGCCCCTCCTGGCCTCCCGAGCACTCATGGGGTCCTGGGTCGGCTTCACCCTCTCAGCACCGCCGCCCCGCCGGCTACCTCCTCCTTCCGTCATTCTGTTCTTCCTTCTCCAGGCCATCCATCCTCATCCATCCCCCAGTGAGTGAATGCGCCCCGCCTACCCAGTCCGTGCTGGGCTGGTGGGGAGGAGGGTGGCACCTTCAGGGGCTCCAGGAGAATACAGGGGCTGCTAAGCCCTATGCTGATTTGCAGTTTTCCATACCCGACTGGTAAGCCTCGCTGACTGCTTAGGATTGAGAAAGAAGCTGAGAAGATGGGCAATCTTGCTCGGGGGGCACGGGTGGTCAAGAGGCCTCTCCACCAAGATCCCGAAGCCGCACCGGGAGGAGGGGGCTGCCCTTGCTGCCCCTTCGTGGAGCCAGAGGGAGGCCCCTTAGGATTCAGCCTGGGGTTCGCGTGGCTTCCCCACCAGTGGCCACCCCAGCACAGCAGTGATGGTCCCTGAGCCGCTACTTCCGGTGTCACCTGACCCCTTTTCCTCCACTCATTTCACCCTCCCTCCCTCCCTCCCTCCTTCCTGTTGCTTTCATTTCTTTCATGGCATCAGACGTCTAAGAGACTAGCATCGTTTGAAGCTACAAGAATGCCAGCAGTTTGGGGCATTTTGTAGGTAGATTCAAAAAAAAACTTTCCGCCCTCCCTGAAGCTAATGTCCAGCTCCAAGTGTCCACGACTGCCCTGGATGGACACTCGGAAAGGAGGAACAGGGGCGGCCAATCGGCTCGTCGGGGGACCCAGCCGTCAGGGCCCCTGAAGTCTCGCGGACCGCAGGCGCGGCACGGAATTGCTTTGCTTTTTCTGCGATGCTGCTCTAAGAAGCTCTTTGCTCTCGGAGACAGCTCAGCCTCAGAACTTTCAGAAACAAAGAGGGAGGCAGAGGGTGCCCAGCATCAGAGTGTGTGTCTTGGGACCAAGCCAGAGGTCGGGCCCTGTCCTCAGAGCCCCCAGGCCGGGAGACCTGGGCACGCCCCTCCCAGTCCCGCTTCCGGTCTTTGAGAGCTCATCTCCCGCCTGGGCCCATGGTTCGCCTGCCTGGGCCCTTGGAACTCTGAGCCTCTGTGCAGATTTGCAGGATGATGACATTGCCTGACACTGATCAAAGGCTCACTCTGCCTGGCACTGCCCTGAGTGCGTCTGCATGTTTAGGCTCATTTAATCCTTCCAGAGACCCTATAAGGTAGGTGCTATGATTACTCATCCCATTTTACAGATGAGGAGAGTGAGGCATGGGGAGATTGAAGAACATAAAGACTTTGAGACTTTGAAAGACACACAATAGCATCAAGGGAGAAAAATGTTGATTCCCTTGTATCACACTATTCTTTGCTCCCTCCCTCCCTCCTTCCCTTCTTTCCATTCATACCATCCTTCCATCCTTCCAAGTATTAATACTTCCTGAGCATATTAAGAGTACAGACTCTGCTGGAGATACTTTAGTGAGTTAAAAAAAAAACAACCCAAAACCAAAAACAACAGACATGTTCTGTTCTCATGGATACAGAGCTTACATTTGGGAGGAAATAATACTGCACGTTTAGTGAGTCCTTACTTTGTGCCTGGCACACAGCTTCAAAGTGCCAGAGACTTGAGTCAGACAGACCCAAATTTGAATCCTGGTTTTGCCACCCACCCTCTGTGTGGCCTCGGGCAATGGCCTTAACTTCTCAGACCCTCAGATACTCATCTATAATACGCCTCCAGTGCTGCTTGGCGGGGGGGTACCTTGGGTCTGTTGGATGGTAACATTTGTGAGGCCACAGGGCTCCCTGGGGTGGGCTTGGCTTCCATAAATCTCGGAAACACGCGCACGTCCCTAGCTGCTGGGGACCGACCAGCGTGCCACTTCACACCGAATCAATAGACTTAATATTTAATGATAATCCACTGAAAGGCACTTTGATCAGCTCATTGCATCAATGCTGCACTAATAACAAATTACTTCTTAAATGATTAGCCTCGGTTCCTTTCATGAAGCTCTGGTTCAGTGTGTGACAGGGAGGGAGGAGGATGAGTGGGGGTTGGGAGGCCAAGGTGGCCCTGCACGTGCTTCGGGATGCCTGCCTGGATCTCTCTGCGGGCGGTGGCCACAGGTGGGTGGTGGGTGGCCTGTGCGGCGCTGCTGAGCCCACCTGGCCCAGGAGAGTTCACCTCCCCTCTGGGGTCCATCTTGATCACAGACGCCACGTAGCAAATACCTACTGTGCGCTGGGCTCTACATATGCCATTCCATTAAACAACCTAACAACATCTCTGTGAAGGCACTGTTTTCTCCAGTTTACGGATACAGAAATTAAGGCTCCTTGTCCAAGGCCAATAGCTCGTAAGTAGCAGATCTGGGCTTTACATCCAGGCTGGGGGGACCCATACGTGAATGTTTATAACCTTCGCACAGAGGAAGGACCTCAGAGCAGTGAGAACAGAGACTCTGGGCCCAGCTGCAGGGTTCCA
Organism: Hyperoodon ampullatus; assembly: GCF_949752795.1. Classification (NCBI taxonomy): domain Eukaryota; kingdom Metazoa; phylum Chordata; class Mammalia; order Artiodactyla; family Ziphiidae; genus Hyperoodon; species Hyperoodon ampullatus. Next base: position 5,526,946 of record NC_136915.1, on the reverse strand, counting down.
ATCCCAGCTCGTCACCGTGTGGTGTCAGGTAAGTGACTCAAGGGCTCTGTGCCCTAGGTTCCTCATCTGTAAAACAGGGGTGACAGTAATGACACCTGCTGCAAAGGGTGCTGTGTGGACTAAGTGTGTAGCCAGGGTGGGTGTGAGGCCAGGAGGAGCTGTCATAATCCTGTCTGGAATCCCATGCATCACTCTACCTTATTCCCTCACAAAGGGACGAAGGGAAGGGCTGCTGGAGCCCAGTGTACGCAGCTGGGGGAGGAGGGGTCAGGTGGAGGCACCCAGCACAGGGAAGCAGGCAGAGGCATGTCCAAGGTCACGGTCACCTTGGGCAAGCCCGTCCATGCCTGCCCCTGCCTCACACCTTCCACCACGCTGGCTCGTGCTTCCCCTGGTCCCCTTCACCCAAGAGTTAGCAAGACTTCCATAAGGCTTTGTGCAGCTCCATCATTCTGTGCCCATGACCGCCCCGGGATGGGCAGGACCCGGAGAGCTGGTAGGAAGCTGAGGCTTCGAGTAGTGAGCTCACTTCCCTGTCAGTTCCAAGCACAGGGGAGAACAACCCTGTTCTCTTTCTACTGCACGGGGGGAGGGGCAGGGCGCATGGGACATATTCTCAGACCTTGTCGGTGCTGCAGCCTGAAGTGTGGTACAATTCTCTCCATCCATCCATCCATCCATCAGCTATTTGGTCTCAGATCTGAATTCCCACTTTCTCACTAACCTGGTGCAAGTTGCTAGGCCTCAGCATCCTCATCTGTCAACTGGGTGTGCCATTGCCTCTTTCCAGGACCACTGTGAGGGCACAGGCCATGCCCCACACGAAAGCTCCTTGTCCAGACATGCAGGTACTTGGCAGCAGGATGTCACATACAGATCAGAGTCACAGGTGAGTAACCTGGGTTCTTGGAAAGGGGGCAAGCTCCCTGGGCCTCTGAAGGACACACTTACTTGTACTTTTCTTTAGGAAGGAAGAATTTTTACCAAAATATTAACTGTGGCTACCTTTGAGTGTCATGCTTTGAGACTACTGCAATTTAACATTAGTACTGTTTGTTTTTTTCTTCCTTTTTTTTTTTTTTTTTTTTTTGCGGTACGCGGGCCTCTCACTGTTGTGGCCTCTCCCGTTGCAGAGCACAGGCTCCGGAGGCGCAGGCCCCGCGGCCATGGCTCATGGGCCCAGCCGCTCCGCGGCATGTGGGATCCTCCCAGACCGGGACACGAACCCGTGTCCCCTCCATGGGCAGGCGCACTCTCAACCACTGCACCACCAGGGAAGCCCTGTTCCCTTTTTTTAAAATTAATTTTTATTGGAGTATAGTTGATTTACAATGTTGTGTTAGTTTCTGCTGTACAGCAAAGTGAATCAGTTATATGTATACATATATCCACTCTTTTTTAGATTCTTTTCCCGTATAGGTCATTACAGAGCATTGAGCAGAGTTCCCCGTGCTCTACAGTACGTTCTTATTAGTTATCTATTTTATATAGAGTAGTGTTAGTCCTGTCCATTCTGTCTGCAACTGCTAAACCTTCATCAAAGAGCCTGGGTCACCAGTGTCATGAAAAAGATAATCCAGGAGGTGAAATATCTCCTGGCCATTCCCTTGGGGGTTAAGCCCTGACTCTTGCCTCCTGGTTTTTGATTGCCAAAAAGGAAAGGGAACCACATGGAAACCCTTATGAACCAGGTAAGTCTCCTGTGTAAATCCAAGGGGAGCTAGTCTTCTTGCCCTCCTTCCGGGCCAGGCCCGTCTCCACTGTGTCACGGTGTCAGCATCTGGGAGGTTTGACGGCTGCTATGTTCCATACCCCCGCTCCTCGGCCCCAAGGTGAGGCCAAGGGAGGGTGGGGAGACCCAGGTCGTGTTTTCTCCGGAGCTGGAAAATCCATCCTTGGCTCCAGGAAGTTCAGGGGGCTTGCTGTGCTCCCTGCGGTGCAGAGTTGGACAGCCCCCTGGAAACTCAGGAGCATCAGGGCCACAGTTCCGAGAGAGGGACGGAGATACAGGCCATTTATCTAGGGTGTAGGATGCGTGGGTGTGCTGCAGCAGGCAGTGGGCGTGGGCTTGCTGAGCCCACCCCCAGGGCGCCTGCTCTCTGCACCTCGAAAAGCTTCCCCATCCTCTGGGAGCCGTATCTAGAACACTAGCATTGCTATTTGCCCCAATCTCTGGCCATTTCCAGAAAGAGGGGGGTGTGGAGGAGAGTGGGTGAGACAAACAAGCACAGGCTGAAATCTGTGGGGCCTGAGAGCCCCAGCCAGTCATGGGGCTCTCAAGTCAAGGGCCCTCCCCACTTAACTGATCGGAGCACGAAGCTCAGAACTGGGCCCTCAGCTTCCTGGCTATGGGTCAAGACACTGTCTTCTAGTGACTTCTACGAGGAATGTCTGGGCTGGACCAGATGAGCGGGCTTCTTTCATGGCCAAGAAGCATGGCCCCAAGTCAACCATATGCTATTTTTCTCTACCTCCCTTGATCTTCCCCGTCCCAGTCACCTCCCCAAGGTCAGGCTCCAGGCTCTGTGCTGTGCCCTTGGCTCTGGTTCCACCACACTGTGGGGCTCCCCTGTCCCAGGAGTGAGTTTAGGTATCTCAGTGTCCCAAGGAGCTAATGGGGGGAGCTCCTCTGTGTTGTGAGGCCAGAGTCTGACCTGGGGCTGCCCATCGTCCAGCCCAGGAACGCTTGCCGGGGAAGGATGGCTCTTGGCTATAAGCATGAATCCGTTCAGGTCCCGACCTCTCACTAACGGGCAAGTCAGGGCAACTTTCTGAACCTCCGCTTCCTTCTCGGAAAACAGTCACACCTCCTTCAAGGGGCTGTTAGGAGACTCACACAAGCTCATCATCTATCAAGCTGACCCGGTGCCTGGAATGGGTGACGCAGAGACAGAGCAGGCCTGGGACCCTCCTCCGAGCAGAAGAAAAGAGCCGGCTGGCGGGCGGCAGGAGGACGCAAGCCTGCTGGAGCCCAGTGATAGCCCTGGGGGTGGGCAGACTTTCCTGGCACTCAGAATCCCTGTTTGAAAGGCCGGTTTCTGGGAAACAGAGGCCCCAGCGGCTTTGTGAGGTGCAAAGTGGTTTGATGCCCAGTGATGCAAATAGAGTTGATTATTCAAACAAAGCTCCTGGAGGTGGCCAGCCAAGGCCCTGGTGAGGCTGGGGCCCAGCATCTTCTGATGTTGGAGTGCAGACAGGAGAGCAGGAGCCCCCATTCGAGCTGGGCCCTGAGGATGTCCCGATGGCCCACTTCCAGAACCCAGTGAGTGGCTGATTCCATCCTGCCAGGCCAGGAGGTAGGTGCCCAGAGAGCCATCCCAGGTGGAAAGGGCCCCCAGGTGGTCACTCACTGGCCCTGTCCTGCCGCAATTTATCTCATCTGGTACAGATGCTTCTTCTTGGAAGTCACTAGAAGAAGGTGTCTCCACCCTGAGCCAGGGCGCTGAGGCTCCAGCCCTAATCAGTTAAGGGGAGAAGCCTCTTTATTTGAGAACTGTCCCCCACCAACGGGCTGGGGCTCTCAGGACACCTGGCCCAGGTGTTAGCTCTTCCATAAGAAGAGTCAGAGAGGTGACCGCTCAGAATCTGGGGTGGAGCATTAGACCAAATAATGCCCCCCTAAAATGTCCTCATCCTCATCTTTAACACTGTGACTATGTGACCTCACATGGTAAAGGGGACTTTACAGATGTGATGAACTTAAGGACCTTGAGGTGGGAGATTCTCCCCGACGATCCCAGGGGCCCCATGGAGTCACGAGGGTCCACTTAAGAGGGAAGCGGGAGGGTCAGAATCGGAGAAGGGGAGGTGACAATGGGAGCGGAGGTAGGAATGACGTGAAGTCACAAGACCAGGAATGTGAGCACCCTCTAGAAGCTGGAAAAGGCCAGGAACAGATTCTCCCCTAGAACCTCCAGAAGGAACGTGGCCCTGCGCTCACGTTGCTGAGACTGGTTTTGGACTTCCAGCGTCCAGAACGGTAAGATGATAAATGTGTGTTTTTCAAGCCACCAAATTGGTGGAAGTTTGTTACACCAGCCACAGGAAAGTCATACAGGCCCTTTCCTTGCAGGCATCGCATCTTAGGAAGTTGGGGAATCAGGAGGTTTTAGCCTCACTTTCATCCTGAGCTATTCTGATGTCAGTTTCAGCCACTGTTGATGAATGTATGTCTTGTGTCAGAGTCACGCTGACATAGGTACTCAAACAACCAACATTCGCATCTTGGTGACCTGGGACTGGAGACAGGGAGCAGGTCACAGAAGAGGGAACCCCTGCACACGCAGCCCCCCTTGTTAAATACGCCTGCTACATGCCAGCCCCTTCTTGGGTGTCTTCATGAACAGTCTCAGGCAGCCTCACCAGGACCTTGGGAATAGGTGTCATTCACCCCATTTACTAGATGAGAAAATGCGTGTGAGAGCCGATGAGTAGCTTGCTCGGGGTCGGGCAGCTGGGAAATGCTGCAGGTGGGGTTAAAATCTATCTCTATCAGTTGTCATACAGAGCGAAGTAAGTCAGAAAGAGAAAAACAAATACCGTATGCTAACACATATATATGGAATCTAAAAAAAAAAAGGTTCTGATGAACCTAGGGGCAGGACAGGAATAAAGACGCAGACATTGAGAATGGACTTGAGGACGTGGGGAGGGGGAAGGGTAAGCTGGGACAAAGTGAGATAGTGGCATGGACATATATACACTACCAAAGGTAAAATAGACAGCTAGTGGGAAGCATCCGCATAGCACAGGGAGATCAGCTCGGTGCTTTGTGACCACCTAGAGGGGTGGGATAGGGAGGGTGGGAGGGAGATGCAAGAGGGAAGAGATATGGGGATGTACGTACACGAATACCTGATTCACTTTGTTATACAGCAGAAGCTAATACAACATGGTAAAGCAATTATACTCCAATAAAGATGTTAAAAAAAAATTCATGGCTTTTCTAATCCCTTCTGCCACTGTGTCCCCCACTTTCTTTTAGATCAAGTTTTGCTTTTTCTGGAACACGCTCACCTGCATGGAGGACCCCTGTGCCAGGGGTCAGGGGCACATCCTGGTCTCTCCATTTAGAATCGCCCTGTCATTGCCAGGCAGCCAAGGAGGTGCACCGGAGCCTGGGGTACCCAACGAGCGGAAGCTGGGACACAGGTGTATGTCACCCTTGTTCCCCCTCAAGCCTGTAGATGGAGTCCTGCGTGCCCTGGTGGCCTCTGGACTTTAATCACTCAGCTCCCTTAAGAGTAGCGAGTAAGTGGACAAATGATGTGGGTAAGGTGTGACCAGGTGTAGGTAGCCGCGTCCTGGAGGGTGGGGCCGGCACAGCAGGCTGTAGACACTCGGGCTCTGAACCATCCTCCTCCTCTTTCAGAGTGTCACCTGCACTGCGTTCCTCATTCTGGGTCTTTCCAGGCCTGGCTGGGTGGGCCGCAGTTTCCCCTCAGTCTCTGAGTCTCAGTTTCCCCACGTGAAAAGTAAAGGGGTCAGACTGACATCCAAGCCTGCCAGGCCCTCCACAGAAACAGGGCGAAGTGCCAAGGGGGCTGGGAGTGGGGCAGGTGCTCCGTGGGAAGGCCCCTCCCCTCCGGCTCCAACAATCTATGCGGTTGTTTTGTATTCTAGTCCAGTCTACTCTATTTATTTTGTTAGCCTAAACAAGGCAGGCGACCTCTTACTCTGCTTCAGGCCGAGACGCTGTGAGTAAGAATTTCCCTGTTACATTAAGGCCATCGATATTGATGAAATCACTGGGGAGGAAGGAAGCCTTTGTAATTTTCTCCAGTTCATTTCCTAGCATACGTAAGTCCTCAAGAAGAGAGAGAGGAAAATGCAGGAGGGCAAGTGTGTGCGTTAGGGGCGCCAGCTCGGGGAGCAGCCCTACACTACCGCCCACAGAACGTCTTGACAATTTTGACCGTGCCCTGGGCCACACCCAGTCTGAACAAAGCCACGCTGACCTCTGTGATCTTCCGGCCCTCCGCTGCATCCTCCCCAGCACAGATATCGTGAGGCTGCACCGTAAACAGGCCCTTCCATGCAGGGCGGGCTCCTCCTGGGGCGAGGGGCCTTGGGACTGCTTCCTTGTGCGGATTTGCAGCGTGGGGAAGGGGTGACCGGGGAAGCGGGGAGGGTCTAGTGCCTGCAGAGCTGCTCCTTGGGTGGAGACTCAAGGACTGGCTCTTTCGGGCCACTGGGTCAGCAGGGGAGGCTCCCGGGCTGCCCGCGTTTGCCCTTCTCATCCTCTGCCCTGTGTAAAAGTGATACTGGTCTCCCCAGATGGCACGGAGCTCTGGCGTGGGGGTGGGTAGGAAGAACGGGCCAAGGCTGGCCCCTGTCCCCAGACTCCTCTGCATCCCCTCTGCTCCAGGCTGGGCTCGCCGGGCTTCTTCGCCAGTCACCCTGGCTCTCCACTGTCCCTGCGTCCCTACCCTCTCCTCACCAGGTACCAACAGGACAAAGCCCTTCCCATCAGAGGACCCGGACTCCTCCCGCTCTTGCCCGGAAGCCCCTTCCTTGTGTTTCTTCTCTCCCACTTGTCCCTCTTCAGGTCGCAGGGAAGACGCCCCTTCTCTGGGGAGCCTTGCCACAGGCCTCCTGTTCTTATTTAAACTTCTGACATTTTGTTCATCACGGATTTTATGCTTTCACGTTGATTTTAAAATATATTATTTTACAGTATCGGTTGGCTTGCCCACCGACGGTTTTTGCATCTCCTTCAATTTTGTGCCCAAGGAGAGGCGTGTGCTTCACGTTTCTTACCCGAGTCCAGGGCCTCCTGAGTCGGGGAGCGGGGGGCTCTCACAGGCCCTGAGCTTGTGGGGCTGTGGGGTGGGAGGTACATCCTGCACTGTCCTGCCTGCCTTTCCTTTCGGACTGTGAACGGCCGTGGCCACCCCTGGCTCTGTCCGCCTGGCCCGGGCAGTAATTGGCCTGCAGGCAGTGGGTGCTCTGAAAGCGCCAGTGGAGAGAGGGCCTGGCTCCAGGCTGCTTGCTGCTTGTCAGGGTCATCCAAGCTGGGCTGTGGCCTGAGCAGGAGGGGGGGCAGCTTGGGGAGCAGGGGAGGGTGGGGTGATTTCTGGGATATTCACATGGGAACGTAATAGCTGGGTATCTCTTGATACCTGCTATGATCTTCCCGGCCAAGACTGTTCAAGGGAAAACGAGCCTCCCTCGTCTCCCAGGAGCCAGTGTGATGATGCTCAGGGCTGTTATCTTGAAAAACCATAAACTCAGCCATCTCCCGTGTAGCCAGACTCTGCCTGAGGCTACACTGCTAATAATAATATTATTATTGAAGAGATTTGCATATAGAGGAATCGTTCCCTTGATTAAAAAAAAAAAAAAGCAAACAACCAAGAACATCAATAGCATTTCATCCCGTGGCTGTGGATATGGGGAGGAGGGTAGTTCATGGCTCTACAGAAGGTTCTGGTGTCAGGCCTGGGACTGGGATGGCGTGAGGAGGTTGGTCCATCCTCTGCCTGCCGGGGGCTGGAGGGCTCCCAGGGGAGAGGGTGGGCTCAGGGGGGCTCTTGGAAACACATGCTTCCTGGAAAAGAAAATGGTTGAGTGGAGAAACTCCGGGAGCCACAGCCGCAGCCAGCCCCAAGGGGAGCTGGGGGATGGATAATCATGCCTAATGTGATGGGGGCTGCAGTGGAGGGGCAGACGGCATTTGTGTGTGAGACCAAGTCCCCCAAGGGCCAAGTGTGCATTCCCTCGTTTCTGTATCCAGGGCCTGGCCTGGAGGGCTCAGGGCTCGCTGAATGAATGAATGAAGGGATGAATACATGAATGAGGAGTGACCTGCAGAGGTCTGTGAGAGCTCCTTTCCTGGACTCTTGCTGGGAGTGTGACCCCGAAGAGGGGCCTCAGCAGAGGAGAGCAGAGTGGGTGGGGTAGAAGATGGGATTTAGGGTCAAAGACCTGAGCTGAGAGCCCTGGACCCCTAACCTGCCCCTGTGGACCCCTGAAGATGGAATGAGAGGATGGCTGTGAAATGCAGCACTGCAGACGGTACCAACTGGTGATTCCCAAAGTTTCAGACTGTACAGATGGCAAAGTTTAACAAATGAGGAAACTCTCTCGGCAAGTTAGGAATAGAGAGAAATTATCTCAACTTGATAACAAGCATCTACAAAAAGACTACAGCTAACATAACATTTAATGTTAGACTGAATGCTTTCCCCCCAGAACAGGATGCCTGCTTTCACAATGCAGCACAGTGAGTTCAATCAAAATAAGGCAAGAAAAAGAAAAGGCATATGGATTGGCCAGGAGGAAATAAAACTGTCCCTATTTGCGGATGGCATGATTATCTACCTAGAGAATCCCAAGGAATCTATAAAATCTACAAAAAAAGAAAATCCCCTAGAAACTAATAAGTGAGGGCATTCAAGTCACAAGATACAAGATCAACACAGAAAAAGCTATTGCATTTCTACATACTAATAATGAACACGTGGAAGCTGAAATTAAAAACACAATAGCTCCAAAGAAAATTAAATTCTTAAGCATTCACTTCACCAAACATACACTATCCATATGCTGAACATTACAAAATGCTGATGAACGAAATCAAAGAAGACCTAATAAATAAAGAGATGTACCCTGTTCATGCATTGGAAGACTCAACATAGGGAAGACGTCAATTCTCTCCAAATTTATCAATAGGTTGAATGCAATTCTTAACAAAATTGTAGCAATATTTTTGATAGTCATAGACAAATGTATTCTATAATTTATATGTAAAGACACAAGGTGGGGCTTCCCTGGTGGCGCAGTGGTTGAGAGTCCGCCTGCCAATGCAGGGGACACGGGTTCGTGCCCCGATCCGGGAAGATCCCACATGCCGCGGAGCGGCTGGGCCCGTGAGCCATGGCCGCTGAGCCTGCGCTTCCGGAGCCTGTGCTCCGCAACGGGAGAGGCCACAAATGTGAGAGGCCCACGTACCGCAAGAAAAAAAAAAAAAAAAAAAAAAGACACAAGGTGTAGAATAGCCAAAACAAATAAAGTAGGAGAAATCACTCCACCTGATATTTAGAACTAACTATATACATACATGCATATATTTATTAAGACAGTAATGTTGGAGGAGGTCTAGACACATAGATCAACAGAATGTCATATAGAACCCAGAGTTAGCCCCCCACAAATGTACTCAACTGGTTTTTGACAAAGGTACACAAGCAATTCAATGGAGGAAGAATAATCTTTTCTACAAATGGTGCTGTAGTCATTGGACATCCCCCAAAAAATTAACCTGGACCTAGACCTCACATCTTATGCAAAAGTTAACCAAGGATGGATCATAGATTAAAATGTAAAAAGTAAAACTACAAAACTTTTAGAAAAAAACATAGGAGAAAATATTCAGGATCTAGGGCTGGGCAAAGAGTTCTAAACTAGATCCTAAAAGCATATGATCCAAAAAAAAAAAAAAAGGAAAAATGGATAAACTGGACCTCATCAAAATTAAAAACTTTTAATCTGTAAAAGCCCTTTGAAGAGGACAAAAAGGCAAGCTACAGACTGGGAGAAAATGTCTGCAAACCGCATAGTCAACAAAGGACTAGCATCGAGACTGTATAAAGAAACTTTCAAAATTCAGCAGTAAAAGCCATCAAGCAATCCAGTTAGAAAATGGGCGAAAGATGTGAATAGACGTTTCAGCAAAGATGATATACAGATGGTAAGTCAGCCCATAAAAACATGTTCACCATCATTAGCTTCAAAGAAATGTAAATTAAAACCATAATGAGACATGACTACACACCTATCAGAATGGCTAAAATAAAATATAGTGACAACCTCAAATGCTGGTGAGGAAGTGGAGAAAAGGGATCCCTCACGCATTGCAGGGGGAATGTAAAACCATACAGCCCTTCTAGAAGACAGTTTCTCATAAAGCTAGACATGCAACTAACGTATGACCCAGCAGTTGTACCCTTGGGCATTTATTCCAAAGAAATAAAGACTTATGTTCACGAAAATCCTGCACATGAAATTCACAACAGCTTTCTTTGTAGCCCCCACATGGAAACACCCAGCTGTCCTTCAATGGGGTGAATGGTTAAACAGTGGTACCTCCACACCATGAAATATTACTCAGCCACAGAAAAGAGTGAACTATTTTTTTTTTTTTTGCGGTACGCGGGCCTCTCACTGTTGTGGCCTCTCCCGTTGCGGAGCACAGGCTCCGGACTCGCAGGCTCAGCGGCCATGGCTCACGGGCCCAGCTGCTCCACGGCATGTGGGATCTTCCTGGACCAGGGCATGAACCCATGTCCCCTGCATCGGCAGGCGGACTCTCAACCACTGCGCCACCAGGGAAGCCCAAGAGTGGACTATTGATACACGCAACAGTATGAACGAATTTCTAGTCAATATCTTGACTGCAGTGGTGGCTATACAAATATGTATGTGATAAAATTGTACAGAACTAAACAGACACGTGGGCATGAGAATAAGAACAAGTTTAGCAAGAAAGCTGAGTAAGATTGGTGGGGTGTATCATGTCACTGTTCTCATGATGCGCTAGCGTTTTGCAAAGTATTACTGTTGGAGGACACTAGCTAAAGGGTAAATTGGTTCTCTCTATATTATTTCTTACAACTGCATGTGAATCTACAAAGATCTCAACAACAAGTTTCAATTAAAGAGGAGGGAACTGCTGGACGTTGTCTTTTAATTTTGCCAAATAAGTCATTAAAAAATACTCACCCCGGGCTTCCCTGGTGGTGCAGTGGTTGAGAGTCCGCCTGCCGACGCAGGGGACACGGGTTCGTGCCCCAGTCCGGGAAGATCCCACATGCCGCGAAGCGGCTAGGCCCGTGAGCCATGGCCGCTGAGCCTGCGCGTCTGGAGCCTGTGCTCCTCAACGGGAGAGGCCACAACAGTGAGAGGCCCGCGTAACGCAAAAAAAAAAAATCACCCCATCTACTGTCACCGTACTTTCATAAGAGAAAGGGCATTTTAAGTGTAAAATAAAAAAGCAGGAAGGTCTCAGGATAAAAGATGGTCTTTGCAAAATGAACATTTAGCTTATGAAAAGCTCACCACATTTTCGTAGTTCTCTCATTTCTCCAAGGACTGATAAGAACTTCATCCTAAACGATAAAAGATTGACAAGCATTTGGGAACCACTAATATTAAGTGCTGGCTAGTCAGATATGATTCTTGGGAAGGTGCTGAGTGTGTGTGCGCACGTGCACGTGTGTGCCTTTGTCTGGAGGGAATTTTGCAGTCTCCTCCTGGGTTCAGGATAGGCTGGTTTGGGTACAGAACAGGATGCTCTGGAAGGTTCTATGGACACCTGGGGAATCAGGGGTGAGGAAGTTGCGAGGGCCTTTCTTAGGTTGGAGGTGTGGGACACCGGCATCTTCCTTCCACGTTCTCTATTAAGATGCACAGGCTGCGTGGATCCTTGGGTCCTCAGAGTGGGAGCCCAGGACAGTGGGGACCATCCAGGTGAGGGGCCAGTGCCCTGTGAGATGCCCCCCCTGTCCTCGGGCAGATCACGGCTCCCCGTGGGCTTCTCTCTCGCTGCAGGGAGAAGCACCTCTTTCAGCTAAACCCTCAGTGTGGCGGGTCGCCCCGTGGCCCCCGTGATGGATGGATGGATGATACTGGAATCCCATGTGATGCCCTGCTCACCCTGCCTCCTGGCCGAGAAGCTCTCACTCAGCACTTCCGAGAAAGGCCTCACCCTGGTGCCCGGCCACTAACTGAATAACTCTCAGCTCCAAGTTATTCCATTTGGTCAGGAATTAGATTTCACCCAGCCAGCTCCAAGCACCACGTTAACAGAACTGCACAGAGGAGAGTCCTGGCAGAGGTTACTGTCAGCCTGCATCTGCTCGAGGTATGCTGACAGACCCCAGCCCCGCATGCCGGCCACACGTCCTTTGAACACAGGGATTGCCCGTGCCGGAACTTTTTTTGTTGTGTGGCTGAGAGGCATCACAGGGGCTGAAGTGCTGGAGAGGCCTGCATCTCACCGTCCTCAAGTGGGGTGATGGGCAGGCAGGATGACAGTGGTGAGGACTGAGGTGTCCTCCACCAGCAAGGGGCCCGCTTTCACACTCCGCTACAAAACAGCCACCGTGGGGGGAGTGATTGTGTTTGGCCCAGAGCCCCAGACCCAAAGCTGGAGCTGGGCATGTTTCTTAAACACAAACATGTGTCCCTTCATCCAAGCAAGTGGCCTTGCCATGAATTCATCCATCTGTCCGTCCATCCATCCATCCATCCATCTGTCCGTCCATCCATCCATCCATCCATCCATCCATCCATCCATCCATCCATCATCCATCATCTAGTACATCCCAGGCACTGGGAGGGAATCCATCAGAATAGTTAAAGCTCAGAGCTAGAACTAGACTGCTTGGGTTCGAGTCCCAGCTCCACTACCTACTAGCTGTGAATTTACATAAATCACTCAACCTCTCAAGTGCCTCAGTTTCCTAAACTGCGACATAGAGAAAGCAATGGCATGACTCCCTCACGGCGTTTCAAAAATGACGTGACTTAATGCGGGTAAAGAGTTTAACACAATGCACAAGAGAATAAGCCCTCAAAGAAGGTTAAAAACAAACAAACATGACCTGCATTGGATGCTGGGTGGGACACAGAGAAGACAAGTTGCTGTCTGGGCCCGAAATAAATCTATGGTCAGTTGACACCCAGCAAGAGCACAGGACAGAGGTTTCTGGACTTGAGTGTGGGGAGGATTTGAAAGGCTGATCCCACAGGACCCAGGTGGGCCCGGGACTCTGCATTTCTAATAATAAGCTCCTGAGTGCTTCTGATGCAACAGTCTATGGACCCCACGAGAGCCTGGGAGGGGTGGGTTCAGGGCTCCTTCCCAGAGTGGAGTCTCAGTTTTGAGGTGACTGTTGAAAAAAAAGAAAGAGGAAGAAGAGGAGGAGGCAGGCGGTCCAGGTGGGGGGCTGCAGCCTGAGAGGCAGCCTGGTGCTGTCGGGGAACCGCAGGGGGGGTCTATGCACCCAGAGCCCTGTGTTCCTGGTGACAGAGCCAGGGTGCTGGCGGGGGGCACTGGGAGTCCGCAAAGGGTGGGGGGCTCTATGTGGGACTAGCTTGTGCTCCCATAGGCCGAGGGGCCTCTGCAGACTTCTGGGTGGGGAATGGCATGAAGTGGCTTGTGTTGGACAGGTCACCGCTCAGGGCACTGTGGGCCGTGGAGCAGAGAAGGACAAAGGACACTGATGTCCCCGAGATGAGCAGGAGATGATGCCAGCAGCTAAGGGCAGGGGTGGGAAAGCCGGGGAGGGCAGGGCCCTGCAGATAGTGGCCGGGGCAGCCGGGGGGAATGTTTACGAGACAACCGACAGGGGTGAGCTGTGCAGGGTGTGTTGAGAGCCGGGGCAGAGGCGGCGCAGGTGGGAGGGGAGGGCGGGCCGATCCTGAGCTCAGCGTCACCCCCCTCCCCCACCGAGTGGGGTGGGCGGGGTCAGGGGCCGCCCGAGGGGCGTGTCCAGCAGGTGTGGATACGCTGGTCTGCAGCTCGGGGCGGCTCGAGGCTGGAGATGGAGGTTTGGGCATCAGGGGCCCAGGTCCTGGGGGTGATCCAGGTGGCTCAGGTCGGTGTACAGTGTGACAGGGACAAGGAAGGTCCCCGGCTGAGGAACATACAAGGGAGGTTCACAAAGCCGGGAAGAAGGCTGCCTCTAGCCACGAGGATCCCCGGAGTCCTCCACGGGGCTTCCAGGCTGCCCTGCGCACAAGGCCTCCGGGTGTGTGGGGTTCCCTCTGCCCAGCGCCCCGGGGAGGTGGCCGGGCGGGAGAGCCGCCCGTAGCACTGCGTGTCCCGAGACCGACCTGAAGGCCCCGCCTGCCCCTCCCGCCTCCCCCAGCCCCTGCCCCCCTGTCAAGGCCACAAGAAGGCATGTGCGTCCTCCCCAAAGTCCTCGCCAGCACAAAGTGCCACACAGTACCGGGACACCTCTGGCATCTCACCTGGCAAATGAGCTGTTGATGATTTGAGAAGACTTCTACTTAGAGCATCTGTTTATGACCTCGGCTTCAGCTGCATATTAACATCGTTCTCCCTCTTCCTTACCTGGAGCAGGCTGTCTGGTGTGGCAGGTGAACAGGGGGTGAGCCGGGAGGTTTCCTTGGGGACCACCTGCCTCTGGTGGGGGAGGCGGGGCGGCCCCTGGCCCCTCCCCTCAGCACCTGGCCCCTCCCCTCACCTAGAGCTGGCAGGCATCCGGCAGTTATTTCCAGAGCACTTAATGGGGGTATTGCCAAAGTGGACCGCAGAAGGGAGATGGGTGTTCGCCAGGCTCCTGCTGCCCACAGGATGTGATGGGTACCCGTGAATTTCCGTTATGACATTTGGCTTCTAGAGAGTGACGGGCGCACTTCACTTCAGGGAGAGTCAAGTAAATGGAGCTGCAGACACACCGTCCTCACCAGGGGTAGAGCCTGGCTCCTCCTCCAGACCAGCTCTGGGGGGGCAAAGGGCCCATCTCCTCCAGGGCAGGTGAGAGGGACCAGGCTCCCCGCCCACCAGGCTTCCCACCCTCATGCTCTGTTCACTTAGCTGACTTCTACAGGGCAGGCTGGGGGTGCCCGTCCCACAGGCAGCTGCCCTGCAGGGACTTCACCTGCTTGGACCCCTCCACTCTCGTACCCCCGTCACCCGGCACTGGGGCTGTCGCTTGGGCTCCTGATGAATTGGTGAGGATGAGGGTCAGACCCAGAATGGACAGGCCCGTGGAGAGGGGAGAAGAGGCAAAATAAAGAACGGGGTGGCTCAGCCTCCGAGCGGTCCAGCCTCTCAGGTCCTCTGGAGGGGGTGCTTCTAGAGGTCTGCCGGGCTAACTGCCAGCTTTAATTTCCAGGCATGTTTTTCACATTGCATAAGAAAGAGAGTCTACAACCAGCTGTGGGAACTGCTGAAGGCTCTTCCTAAATATACCGCGGCTCCCTTTGCCCGCCCGAATGCCTTCTCAGCCCCCCAGAGAAGCTTCTCTCTGTCCTCAGCCCTCTTCTCCAGATCAGAAAATCAGGCGGATCTGATTGCTCTGTTGATTGCTCAAGCTTTGTAAGCGAGAAGTTCAATCTCAGAAATGGTCCCTGGGTCAGATCTGAGTCACTAGCACTCAGAGCTGGGTGCAGGAGGGTCTTCCGGGCCACCTCGGGGGACCACCGCCTACCACGACAGCATTTCTTTTTACAGGATCTTGGCTCACACCTCTGCTTGGACTCCCCTATCTGTTTTGGGGTGGGTCTCATCATCAGAAAAGAAGGTTCTAGAACTAAAGGATACCATCTTTCTCCCTCTGAAGACAGGCAGTGAGGGTCGAGAGGGGGTATGGAAGCATGTGTTGGTTGCCCTAGGCACCTCTGACCTTGAAGGTTTAAGGGCAGACCCCATATATCACCTCCTCTCCCTACCGGGTAACTGGAGTCACCCACCCAGGAATGTAGCCAAGCCCTTCTGAAGCCTGCCTATCTTTTCTACTCATTCTTCCCTCTGGAATAATATGATTAGAAGAGATAATATACACTAAAGTGCTTTGTAAACTGAGAGTTAGCATATAATGACTGCACAAATGGAGCTAAATTTTAGCAGCGCTTTTGGAGTGACGGCCTGGGCCGGGTCCAGCCATGCTCATCGCAACTCAGAAAAATAGTATTATTATACCTATTTCATAGGTGGGGGAACAGCTTCAGGGAAATCAAAGCACTTGGCCAAGTCGCAGGTAGAACTGGACCCAAAACTTTTCCTCCTACGAAGAAATCCCCCTGGGGCCCAACAATTCCACCTCAGGGAATCTATCCTGAAGGTATAACCAGACTAACATACAAAGCATGTTCAGAAGAGCCCTGGTGATTAGCTGTGAAAAATTATAAATAGTCAAAGGACCAACTACCAGAGACTGGTTACATAAATTATGGTCTGTTTATAGAATGGAGTATAATGTGGCGACTAAAAAGGACCATGCAGCTCTACATCCATTAGCCTGAAAAGATGCTCATGAGATATTATGTAGTGAAAAAAAAAGCAGGTTACGAGATAGCACTAAATAATACGAGTATATTTTAAAATAAAAGTCCACATAGTTATGTGCCTAAAAATAGCTTAACAGTTCATACACTAAAAATATTGAGTTATTACGTCTGGAGGGTGGGATTTCATGTGATTTCTATTAGCTTTTTACTTTTCTGTATTGTTGGATTTTTAAACACGGGCATGAATCATTTTCATGATTAAAAAGGCAAAGTAGAGCTGTGTCCATTTTACTAAGAAGAGATCACTAGATGCCCCACGCGTGGACTCCCTTCGTGGCAGAGAAGGGCTCCCTTCATTTCTCTAAAAATATGCAATCTTTCCACTGGGGCCCCTTCCTCTGGACTGTGGGGAGAGAGGAGCAGGTCTGTGACAGCCAGGTGGTCCTCTGTGGTCCCTGGGGTGGGACAGCCTTGGTCCCTTCTCCCTCATGTAGATGGTTCCCTGATTTCCTCCCATCTTGGGAAAAGGGAACAAGGAACACAGAACCCTGAAACATCCAAGCAGGGAGGAGCCTTGGGGAGCCATCTGGTCGACCCTTTCCCCCATCCAGCTGCTTCTGCCTTCAGCCTGGCCATTTTTTTTGTGTGGTACGCGGGCCTCTCACTGCCGTGGCCTCTCCCGCCGCAGAGCACAGGCCCTGGACACGCAGGCCCAGCGGCCATGGCTCACGGGCCCAGCCGCTCCGTGGCACGTGGGATCTTCCCGGACCGGGGCACGAACCCACGTCCCCTGCATCGGCAGTCAGCCTGGCCATTTTGAAAGGTCCAGCTCCAAAGAGGCTGCACTGCAGACGGAAGGAGGCTTCTTCCAGGCCACAAGAAGAGCGGGTGGGCCCTGGACCCCGACCAGCCAGCTGCCTGGCTGCCACGGGCTGCCCCCATCCCCACAGCCCCTTCCTCCTCCCCGCCCCCATTCTGCAGCGTGACTCTGACAGGAAGCTTCAGGACAGCAGAACAATTGAATTCCTATTACAGTATAAAAATTAATAACGTTAAAATGTCATGATCATCCCACACTAATTAAGCATCTAATGAATAATTAGCTGTGGACCCAGCTGCCATTTTTGGTCGTTAATTTAAGCAAGTGTTTTAAGTTCCGGACCAAACCCTTCTGAGGTGGAGCCTGCAACTCTGTGTTCAGTGGCAAAGACATACAAAAGCATCGTGCGTTTCCCCATCTGCAGGGAGGGAGGAGGTGGTAAGGGGATGGGGGGAGGGGCTGGTGCAGTTAGCCCTCTCTAACTTGGGCAGCTACTCTGGGGGGGAGCCCACGTGAAGACTTGGGGGCCATCAACACCCTGAGCCCCTGGGTCTGGGCCACCAGGCTCCACAATCCCCCCACATGTCTGCTGGCTCAGAGGCCAAGATCAGGCAGACTGTCTTACTGGGGCCTGCGTTCCCCCGACCTATTGCCCTCCGACCCTGTTAAGCCTCAAGGCGGAGCGAGGGCCTGGGGTCATTTAGCAGACTTGCCGATCCGATCCCGCAAAAGTGAAGTCACGTGTCTGAGGCTCATGCGAGGCGTCAGCGGATCGGGGGGCCGAAGGAACGGATGCCTGGGATACAGTTGGAGCCCGGACTCCCCTCTTGCTCCCCGGTGCCTCTCACCTCAAGATAAGCTGGGGCACTTGGGAGATGTCACCCTTGCCGAGGCGTCCCAGCAAGGGCCCTGGACACGGTTTAAACCCGAGGTGCCAACCGCTGGCTGTGAGGCCAACCCTCACTCAGCCCTTGAGATAGCTCTGCGGTTAGTACTCACATACGAAACCCCAGGAGGAAATGCGGCCCAGAGAGTTTAAGTGACTCACCCAAAGTCACACAGCTGGAAAGTGGCAGGGCCTAGATGACAGTCAGGCCTTCTGGCTCCATAGTCTGTGTTTTAGATGCTGCCCCCTATGGCTGCTTTCTTTCTAACTTCTGAAGCAACCCTGCCAAGGTCACAAGAGCGAGGAACTGCCAGAGCCAGATGGAAACCGCCCGCGAGCGAGTGATGCTGTTAAGGGGACGTGATCCCAGGTGGAGGGAGCCTTCAAGGACCCCTCTGGGCCCTCAAGGCCAAGCAGAAATCAACAGACAGCTTGTCCTTCTGGTTTTCCCCCAGATGTATGACTGTCTTGAATCTCAGTTGTACACCTCAGCTGGTGTGCTCTGCAGCTAACAAAGAGGGTGCCTCAGGGGTCCCACGTGAAACAGCCTCAGGGCCCTAGGACTCACAACTCTCAGCTCTGCGCCCAAGGTGCCCCTGAGGGCGGATGGCTCCCTTCCCCGCAGTGCTCCCTCAGACCTCAGAATGTCTGCTCGGGCTGCTGAGACAAACTACCACAGGCTGGGCGGCTTGAACAACAGACGTTTATTTCTCGTAGTTCTGGAGGCTGGAAGTCTGATATCAAGGTGCAGGCAGACTTGGTTCCTGGTGAGGCCCCTCTTCCTGGGTTCACAGGGCAGAGGGAGCGAGATCTTGAGTCTGCTCTTCTTAGAAGGCCACTACTCCCACCGTGGTGCCCCACCCTCATGACCTCATGAATGTCAATTACTCGCAGAGGCCCCACCTCCAAATACCATCATACTGGGGGTTAGGGCTTCAAGATATGAATCTGGGGTCGGGGGGACACAATCATTCAGTCCACGGCATAACCTTACTTGGGAATAGGGTTGTTGCAGATGTAATGGGTTAAGATGAGATCATACTGGTTCAGCGTGGCCCCTGATCCAACGTGACTGGTGTCCTCATAAAAAGGGGAAATGTGAACCCAGATGCCCAGAGGAAGACGCCACGTGAAGATGAAGGCAGAGGCAGAGGTGATCTCCACAAGCCCCGGGACACCAGAGAGTGTCAGCAAACCACCAGAAGCTGGGAGAGACGCCTGGACCAGATTCTCCCTCACAGCCTTCGGGAGGAACCAACCCTGGATCACCTTGATCTCGGTCTTCCAGCCTCCAGAGCTGGGAGGCAATAATGTTTGGTTGTTAAGTCGTGCGGTCTGTGATGCTTGGTGACAGCAGCCTTAGGAAGCGAACACAGATGTCTACAGGCACCTCTAATGTAAATCCAGGGCAGCCCTCCAGACACCCCGACAGCCTCCATCATTGTTGGTGAGACCCCTGCAGTCAGCCTGCATCTGCTTGGCCATCGAATCCCACGGCTCCAACTCAGAATCCGTCTGGAATCTGGCTGTTTCTCACCACCTCTTGGGTACCACCATGGTCTCACACCTGGGTCATTGGATGCACGTCCCCCCTGGTCTCCACCCCTGTCCCCTACACTCTCCCTCTGACAACCAGTGGGATGGGGTTGGAATGTAGATCACTTGTAACTCACAGCACTCCCATCTCACTTGGAGAAAAGCAGCTCACAGGGCTCCCTCTAAGACCTCCCCTCCCACCGCTCTGCAGCGACCTCCCTTCCATGAAGAGGCTGTGCACACTCAAAGGCCTTGGTGCTGTACCCTTTACCGGATGCTCTTCCAGCTTTCCCCCGGCCACTCCCTCCCCGCCTCCCAGGAGAAACCTGCCCACGTGGAGAAACCTCCCCAGCGTGGCCTGTCCAGCTGCCTTCGGGCACTGCTGTCCAGCTGACATCACTTTCCCCACCCCCACTTTCCCTGCCACTGATGTGGGCCTTGCCCTGTGACTCTCTCTGGCCAGTGCAACGGGTTCGGACGTGACTCCCCAGTAAGCCAGGTCCTGGAGTGAGGTTCACGAAACAGCCCGAAACTGCCGCTCAGCGGGGGCAGAGCCACTGCAGCTGCTACGATCGGAATAAGAAATAAAGGTCTGTTTGTCTCAGTCTCCGAGACTCCCTGGCTGTTTGTTACGCAGCAGCGCTGCAGCAGACCTGACTAGTTGGACGCCTCCCTTCCCCACTTGAAATCGCAACCTGTCCTCCCTCAGGGACACGCCTGGTCTCCCCCTCCATCTGCTTCACTGGTTCTCCCCACAGCACTGAGTCCCTCCTCCTATGATATGATCGACTGATTATGGGTGTGGCTTGGTGTTGTCACCCTTGCTGGGGGGTAAGCCCGGGAGGGCAGGGTCCTTGGTCTGCTCTGGTCTTCGGAATATTCTAGATGCCTAGAGCTGTGACTGGCAGGGGCAGGTACTCAGTGCTCGTTTTTGAGCGATGAATGAATGAATGAGTGAATGAATGAAAAGCGCCCTCATGGGTCGACAACAGACAACCCCCTCCCCCATGGAGGAAAGGCCTCAGCTCCGTGCAGGCAGGAGATGCTGAGGGGCCCGGGCTCCGAGCTGGGCAACCCAGGGATGTGGTTCCATGGATCCAGACAAGCCTGAAATTCTCAAGACTGGATCAGAAATCCCGGGAGTCTCAGAAGATAATGGAGAAAACAGAACAGGCTCCCTGCTGCCCCCCAGTCCCTCAGACCTGTGCTCTGTCCTCATGGCTCCCAGGAGAAGGCTTAGAAGGGGCTTCCTCTGTAAAGCAGAGCTCAGGGGCCAGGAAAGCCACCGGCCTGCCGTCTCGGCACAGGGTCCCAGGTGACCAGGAGCCCCAGCAATGGCCAGGTTCTGGGGAGAGAGAGTCCCAGAAGCATCACCAGCCTGTTGGGGTCCGTCTCCAGGGCTGTGCCCTTTCCCTGGCACCTGCCTAAGGCATCCCCTGGGGAATGGCTAAACGGAACAGCTCCAGACCAGCCCAATCAATTCCGGCGGGAGGGGAGGGGCAGGAGATTGTCATTTCTTTTCCAGGCTCCCCGGGCCTGAGAACTGCTGGGCTTGACTCTTCCACTCTCCAACACAGGCGACTCTGTAATCAGTGCTTTAATGAAACAGGGAGTGTTATTTCAGGTCCTATGCTACCAAGCGTGGCACCTCTTCCTAGCGTGTAGATCGGTTGGAAAGGTATCTGTCTGGTCCTTGGGTCAGTCTGCTTGCCCAAAGGGACCCATATCGCCTGGAGGAGGCGTATTTTGGGGCAGAATGACAGAGACTGGGGCCCTGGAGACTCCCTGGTGGGCAGGAGCCCTTTTCCCCACTGGTGGCCCACCCACCAGGAGGCATCCTGGCCTCGCCAAGGGCTGACAACCCTTTACAGGCAACCGTTTGGAGCAGGCGGCTTGCCACTGGCAGCGGAGGGTTGGGGGAGGTCCACGTTCACATCCCCTCACGCCAGACCAGATTTGTACCCTCCTACCCCAGTCTCTGTTCTGTGGCACCTGCTGGCTGTCTGCACCTGGAGACCAGGAAGGGACCCACGCAGCTGCGTGTGGTCCAGTCCAGGCCTCTGGCCTCGGTGTGTTTTTACGGCCGAGTTATAAACCACTGAGAAATGGGGTTTATAATGGAAACTCTGACACCACCTAAAATATATCAGCTCTGCTGGGTGCTCTCAGAATACAGCCCTAATTTATAAACCACTCAGGGATTCTGGGTCATTCTGAAACTTACAGACAGTAATCCAGAAACCGAGGAAACCAGGAAGAAAAAAAATGTGCACGTGTCCATGGATTATGAAGTGTGCTGAGACCAACAGTTCAGAAACAAACGCTGAGTCACAGGCTCTGGTCTCTACCCTGAATCCTCGTGTCCCCCACCCCAGTGGGACCTGGTGGAGGCGTGAGGCTCCGTCATCTGGCCAGATGACGCTCTGTGCATCTTCCAGCTGTGCTTTTAGCGTGAAGATTGGAGAGAGTGGATGAGGGAAGAGAGGGTCCACATGTGGTTCGACGGAACAGACGCACTTGTGAGAAGGTTTCCCTGCGCTCTCGTTTACGTTGAAAAAAGTGGTGAAGGGGGCAAACCGTTTACTCACCAGAGACACGAGCTTGTCCCTAAATGGGGGCGGAGGCACGCATGCCCACTCAGCTTGCTGCCCCCAGATCCCGGCTCTGCCGCCCCAGGGAGAAGCCTTATTCCCAGGGGCCGCTCTCCTGCCCACCTGCCTGGGAGGGACCCGCAGCAGCAGACCAGAGGCAGAAGGCCCAGCTCGTCCTCCCTGGGAGCTGCAGGCCGGGCCTGGGGAGCCTGCAGCGGGCCCGGGAGGGGACAATGGGGCTTGGTCCCTGCACATCCTCCCCCCGCCCCAGCACTTAGCTCCCTGTCTCAGGCCACGGCCATCTTTCCACGTGTTTTCCAGCACTCCGATGACCCTCCCTTTCTTACTCAGTAGCTGCGTGTCGCAGAAATCAGGATGGAGACAAGGGCCCTGGAGGTAACCGGAGTCGTAACTTCCTCCTCTTTCCTCAAGGGCTAGGGATGGATGTCCTGGGTCTCTCTCCCTCCTTCCTGCCTCTCCCTCTCTCCCCCACTCCATCCCTCCTTCCTCCTTCATTCAGTGATTCCATTCAACAAATATTTTCTGGGCATTTGCCCGTGAGCCAGGCTCGGCGCGGGGTGCTGGGGATGCACGATGACTCGGGGAACCTATGTTTGCAGGTGAACCGAGTGTCCCACCCATGTCCACCCACGCCCCCTCTGGCTATTCTTCTTTAATGCTACGTGGAGTTTCAAAGTAACCATTACGACTAACAGCAAACAAACCAAAGTCACTCTGAGGAGGCGTTTCCAAACCACACCAGCCCCACATCCAGCTTCCAGAGGATTCCTAGCTGCCTCTTCTGATGGAAAAGTAGACCTCTCCCCACCACTGGCATTCACTAGGGGCCACCACGGCCAGGACGGGGGTCTGCACGGGAAGCAATGGGGTCGGGCAGAGGCCGAGCTGAGCTGGAGACCCGGTCAAAGCCAGTCCCCCTGCCTCTTGGATGGGGCCTCCCTCCTCTGCACTCCAGTTCCCCCACCTGTAACCCACCTCGTAAGGGTGTCGGCAGGTTTTATGCGATAACAAGCAAGGTGCTTAGCTCCCTGTCTGGAACACAGGGGGTACTCAGTAAACCTGCTGCTACTGTAATGACGTGTCAAAGGGACTAGAGCGGAACCCTGGGAGCAAAGGCCCTGAGGCAAGTCCAGCATTCAGTCAACACACACGAGTCAAATGGCTGCCGTGTGCCTGCGGAGGTGCCACCGTGTGACCAGCGGGGACACGATAACAGCCCTTCCCTGGGGGTGGGGGTGGGGGGAGCTTGTTAGGAGAGCGGGGTGCGCTTGCTTGCTCAGAGCTCGGGTGCTCTTTGCAGGGTGTGTATCAACCTCCGCCCTTGTCTGGGTGTGGCCGCCCCGGAGGCCGGGAACTCGTGCCTGCTGGGTGTCAGCTCCCCTCGGGCCCCTCCTCCCTCCCTCCTTCTCCTAGGAAAATGCGATTTGAGTCAAGCCACTTTCAATTACAGCGATGCAGTGTTCTGAGCCCACGGGGTGATAAAGGGCCTGTTTTCCCTCCTGGGAATGTTTGGGGTTTTCCAGGCACCAAAGGAGAGAGAAAAAGGAAGTGGAGCTAAGCGCTTCTTGGAGGAGCAAAGGGCTCCGACAGACCCCGGGGCTGGGTTGCTGCCCCTCATCCCACTCTGCAAGCTGCAGGCACCCTCACCCTCACGCAGAGACCCGCTCCCCAAAAGTGGAGGGGCTGGAGGGGCGGGGCTGGAGCCCTGGCTCCAGAGCAGGCGCCCCGAGAGCTGGGGACAACGGGGGCCGGAGTGTACGTGTGTGAGTGTGCACAGGTTAAGGGAGAAGCAATGAGTGTGTGTGAGTCTGTGACAGTGTGTGAGTGCAAGCACACGGGCGTGTGTGTGAATGTGAAAGACAATGAGTGTGCAAGTCGGTGTGTGCGCGTGGGAGCTGCGAGTGTGGTCGAGCGTGTGCACGTGGAAGGCGGGTGTGCGCTGGGGAGGCCCAGACCTCCAGCCTCACCCCGGGAGCTCAGCACTGCTGGGTGGGCTCACCTGCCCTCCTTGGACGCTAGCTCAGGACCCTCATTCCCCTGGACTCACCCCACCCCGCTCTCCCTGGAAGCACCTGGAATATTCTCTTTGGTTTGGGGACATTCCTGCCCCAGGTCTTAAAGCTGCAGCCTGGTGGGTCCACGGAGCGCACAGCTTCCTCTTCTGGGACTTTCCTCCCCCTCCTTCCCTCCTGTCCGGGTCTCTTTTCTTCCCACCAACATGGATGTGACATGGCCGGCCTCCTCTCCCGGCCAGAGCACGCTGGCCAGCTGGGCACCTGGCAGACCCTCTAAATCTGAGTTCATGAGTCATCTGAGAATCGGGCTAAGAAGCTCCCTTCACTGGGTCAGGCGAGCTCGGGCAGGCGAAGCACCCAGCGGCCAGGTGTGCCTGCGGGGCCTCGGCCGCATTTGTTCCTGCCCTTCCAGCCCGTCACATCCTCACGTCCCGCTGCCTGCGGCTCCCGGGACCCTGAGCCTCAGGGCTGAGGATGCTGCTGAGATGTACCTCCACCTACTGTCACCGCTGGAAATGGGTATGGGGGCCTGCTGGCCAGAACCGTCCCTAGATGGACGAGGACCAGCTGGGCCCTGCTCAAAAGGCTGCGGCATCCCCTTTTCCCTCCCACAAGGACATTCCAAGGTTGTCTGTTGACCTTTCTCCCGGGCTTCTCTCACGCCTGTATGTGCTGCCTCATTCTGGCTCTGGGCGGGCTGTCTCAGGCCCAAGCTCCCTCCCTGCCCCAGGCCATCCTGGCTGCAGGATAGAAGCTTGGCCCCAGGGAACCGCTGGTCCATGGCGGCTGCAGCCCACGGTGGACAGGCAGTGGGCCATGATGGCCTTGCCTGGTGCACTCCCGGCAGCTTCTGGGAAGCACCCCTTCCTTTCCCGCCTGCTTTACCAGGCCGCTCTGGGGCGGGGCCGTGGAAAGGGGCTCCCCCATCCATCCCTCCTCGTCCGGGGTACCATTCTCGGCCTGTCCTGGTTTGCCAGGCCCTGTTCCCGTTTTGCGCTGAGTGTGGCAACCAGGAGACCCCTGAGTCCAGCCCTGAGGGGAGCTCAGTGCCCACGGGGTTCCCAGCGGCCCTCAGAGGCTAGAGGGAGGCCCCACTTCTGCTGGGGTGGCCCGTGAGCCGAAGGAGCCTGGGCCCCGGGGCTTCCCCTCCCCCCACCAGCTGGCCCTGAGTTCCAGCAGCTCCGGGTAGACGAGGGCCACATGAGGGGCTGGGCGGGCTCCTGCCGCAGGCGAGGTGAGGGCAGAGGCAGGTGCGAGCATCAGTGCAGGAGTGTGCACGTGTGTGTGTGTGGGGGTGTCAGGTGAGCATGTGCACACCTGGGTGTGTGTTCCCACGTGTGGATCTGCTCTGTACATGAATATTATTATGTCTCCTGAGGTGCAGGCTGGTGTGAGCCTGTGCCTACCTGTGAAGGAGGATTTGAACCACGCTGAGACCCTCCCCCAGGGGGTCTGAGTCTGGACGAGGGGAGCGGGCAGGTGAGGCGTGGATATCCATGTCCCCAGGGGGTCACTGTGTGGCATGTACAAGTCCCCTGGGAGAGCCTGGCCTGCCCCCCGAAGTCACCAGGGTGGCTATTCCTGCTGGCCATGGATCACCTTCAGTCTATGCACTGGGGCAGGAAAGAGATGAGGGACCAGGGCTCCCGAATGTTCTTGACCTCGCTCACCTTCTACTGCAGAAATGTGGACTGTCTTTGGTGCATCCCCACTTTTGCGCTCCTGCAGGTAGAGCACGTGGGTGGGGCCCACCTCACACAGCCGTGGGAAAGGCTAGAAGCTCGGGCTCTGTGTGCTGGAGTTAGGTGGCAGATAGACCAGGTGAATCTCTGAAGGACACTGGAAGTGGGTGGCCTGCGGCGCCCGTACTGCTTGAACAAGGCCGTGCAGTCCTGTCTGGGTCCCCTCCCTCCCTGACACGTGTCTGTCTAGCTCATCGGGTCCCGCAATGCCACAGGGAAGGCTGAGCCTTAGGCAACGGTGAACTCGGAGGCCGAGCCCAGGTAGCAAGGGAGCAGGACAGCTGGGAGGCGCACGCTCCCCACACCTGGGGGCCAGGAGCCACAGCTGGGGGCCAGGAGCCACACCTGGGGGCCAAGAGCCACAGCTGGGGGCCAGGAGCCACACCTGGGGACCAAGAGCCACAGCTGGGGGCCAGGAGCCACAGCTGGGGGCCAGGAGCCACACCTGGGGACCAAGAGCCACAGCTGGGGGCCAGGAGCCACAGCTGGGGGCCAGGAGCCACACCTGGGGGCCAGGAGCCACAGCTGGCTGTGGGCCAGGAGCCACAGCTGGGGGCCAGGAGCCACACCTGGGGGCCAGGAGCCACAGCTGGGGGCCAGGAGCCACACCTGGGGACCAAGAGCCACACCTGCGGACCAGGAGCCACACCTGGGGGCCAGGAGCCACACCTGGGGACCAAGAGCCACACCTGGGGGCCAGGAGCCACAGCTGGGGGCCAGGAGCCACAGCTGGGGGCCAGGAGCCACACCTGGGGGCCAGGAGCCACAGCTGGGGGCCAGGAGCCACACCTGGGGGCCAGGAGCCACATCTGGGGGCCAGGAGCCGCACCTGGGGGCCAGGAGCCACACCTGGCGGTTTCTCTGAGCCAAGACAGACTGTGGCCACAGGATCCCGGGCAGCAGAGCCATGTGGACGCTGGGAGGCTGACTGCCTGGGCCCCTCAGTCGGCCGGGCTGGGCCCCCTGCAGTTGGGGCCCCGCCAGCAGTGTGCTTTGCCACCCCAACCAAGTCCTGGGATGTGGCCATTTCCCTGGCTTGCTGGATGGCAGTCGTGGAGGGATGTGGGTTGTGGTGAACAGCCTTCTCATGCCCAGAAGGCCACCTCTGGCCACGCCTGGAAATCCTCGAGCCCTCTGGGGTCTGGCAGTTCCCGGTCACGTCACCATCACCTGGTTTTCTCCTTCCTGGGCGCTCCCCCCATTCCCTACTTCCTCCCAGCCCTTCCCCCCTGGCCCTGGCCCTGGTCCTCATCCGTCTCCCCCATGGTTTTGTCCCCACAGACACAAGGAGGGCAGGCAGAGGCGTCTCAGGGGAGGGGACGTGAAAAGGTCCGGACGGATCACAACTTCGGGGAACACGGACAGGAGGTGTTGCCAGGACCGCGGTGAGCATGTCGTGTGATGCCTACCCTGCGGGTTAACCAGAGCCAACCGCAGACAGGCCGGCCTCCCCACCTCCTGAGGGCTCAGAACCTAAGTGACCACGAGCCTTGCTGGACCCTGTTGGAAGGGGGAAATCCCCGCAAGAGAGAAAGCTGGGACGGTTCCTTGGCCCCCAAAGGGAAGCCTGGGGCGGCCCGCAGCTCTGGGTTTGGCATCCTCACCCAGCACAGCTCACAGACGATGAACGGGACGCACAGCAGCTGTCAAGGAGCCTGGCCTCGTGCTCAGCTCCAGGTACGTCTCTACACGCGTGGTCCTGGAGAATGTTCACAGGTGTGTAAATGGGCTACGGAAAGTCAGTTCCTTGCAGGGGGCTGCCCAGTGGACGCCGGATCTGAGATTAGAACCCATTTCCGCGTCCTCCCCACGCGTTGTTCTCATGCTCTGCCCCTGGGAGCAGTGGGGGAGGGTGGCGACCGTTCCCTCCCAGGCAGAGAGGCATCAGCCAGGGGCCAGGCCAACTCCCCAGGCCTCTACCTGGGCCAGTTGTGTTTCTCCAGGACACACGGGCAGACGGGGCTCTGCAGAAAAATCACTCTGTGCTCTGGGACCTGAGAGCCATTTGGTGAGCACACCCTTCGCTTCCTGTGCCCCATCTCCAGTGACATTTTCCGCATTTTCTGCAGCAGAGGCCCAGGTGGGAGGGCCCTCCATGCTGCAGACTTTGCTCGTGGTCCCCATCCCCGCCCTGCCGTCCAGCAGAGGTCGGGAGCCTTTTCCAATGACTGGAGACCATTTTACCAGGATGAAGGCCAGGGCTATTGGGGTCAGGCCTGGGGTTTCCTAACAAGCCAGAGAGTGACCAGCAGACTCCCCTATCCCCCGGGGCACACAGGTGGCCACCCCTCCCTCCCTCCTTTTTTTTTTTTTTTTTTGTGGTACGCGGGCCTCTCACTGTTGTGGCCTCTCCCGTTGTGGAGCATAGGCTCCGGACGCACAGGCTCAGCGGCCATGGCTCACGGGCCTAGCTGCTCCGCGGCATGTGGGATCTTCCTGGACCGGGGCACGAACCCGTGTCCCCTGCATCGGCAGGCGGACTCTCAACCACTGCGCCACCAGGGAAGCCCCTCCTTTTTTTTTTTAAAACAGACTTCTTTCTTTTGGCCACGCCATGCAGCATGTGGGATCCTAGTTCCCCAACCAGGGATGGAACCTGGTCCCTGGGCAGGGCGAATGCAGAGCTCTAACCACTGGACCACCAGGGAAGCCCCTTCCTCCTTCCTCTGACCCTCCCTGGCCTCACCCTCTGTCCAGGCCTGGACTAAGAGCCGAAAATAGAGGGGTGACTGGGAGGCTGCCTCACCCTCCGGGAGCTTGGCTTCCAGCATGATTTTCCCTCCAAACTCATCTGTGTCCAGCGTGACCCACAGGAGGCCAAGCAGGAGGCACGCACGAATCTCCAGCTACGGAGCTGCTTTCCTCAGTGCTGAGCAATGAGAAGTGTCCAAAGATAATAAATGAAAATGTATTACACTTCCCCACGACCCACAGTAAATTCATTTCTGTTCCTTCACTGACTTCAGATCTTCATACACATCGGATCCCCATGAAGCGTCCTGTGTCCCCATCTCGTTATGAGGGCCACAGCTCCCCAAGCTTCCAGGGCCTGGGGCTGAGCTCCTCCTCAGAGAGGCTCCCCCTCCACCCCTCGTGCCTCCCGGGGAAGCAGGGGGCTGTGGACAGGTCTTTGCTCCAAGGACCTCCCGCTCAAGAGGCCATTGACAGACCGGAGGTGGGCTCCTGCCCAAAGCAGGGACCAAACAAACATGTGGAATTTGTAAGGAGATTCTACTGAGCTGCCGGAGCTCACAAAATTTTTACTGAATGCATTTCCTCTGGAGAACTTGTGTACTAAATCCTGCCTAGGCTGTGTTAGAGGAATAAAAATTCCATGCACAGACTTGACTGCAAATGTTCCTTCCTGAGGCAGAGGACACACTTTCTCAAAGGCCACTTTTTTTTTTTTGCACAGAGGCTGGGTTTCGGCTTGTCCTTGGCCAGGGCCTGGAGGGAAGCCAAGAACGAGGCTCCAGAGGGGCGGGCTCCTCCCTTCTACCTGGCAACAGGTGGGGCAGAAACCACTCTGCATCCTACCAGCCCACACTCAAGGCTTCCGTGGACCTTGGACCTGTCCTGGCAACCTCTCCTCACTGCTGCACCCTACGTTCCAGCCCAGAGTGAAACCCACCAGCCTCCTTGCTGGCATTCTCCTCCCAAGGGGTTTGGGGGTCACCCCCGGCTTCCTCCCAGCCCTCTTGGCAGACTCCAGAGGCACAGACTTGCTCCAGCCCTTAGCTGGAGGCCCCAGGGGCTCAGGGAAGATTCTGCAGGACGTGGAGACCCCCACAGAGCCATAGGCAGCTGAGGACTTTGGGTTCCTGTAGGTGTCCGTTTATCATATAATCACCAAACTCTACTGAGTGCTGAAAGGGATGGGAAGCAGGAAGAGGCAAAGAGAAAAGCCCCCAGCAGAGGGGTCGACAGATAAGGTAGAGGATGCCAGT
Source organism: Hyperoodon ampullatus (assembly GCF_949752795.1). Taxonomy (NCBI): domain Eukaryota; kingdom Metazoa; phylum Chordata; class Mammalia; order Artiodactyla; family Ziphiidae; genus Hyperoodon; species Hyperoodon ampullatus. The sequence continues at coordinate 5,497,407 of NC_136915.1, read as the reverse complement.
TAAAGTTGAACTTCAGACAATGAAGACATTTTTAGTGTAAGTATATCCCAAACATTGTGTCGGATAGACTTATCCTAATGAAAAAAATCTGTTGCATCTGAAATTCACACATAACTGGGCATCCACAATTTTTTTTTTTTACTAAGTCTGGCCACCCTACACACCGGCCTCCAGGCTGACTGCACAATTTCTGTCTCCTTGTCCCACCAAAACCCACACCCCACCGAGCACAAGGCCATAAAGTGATGTCTTCAGCAAGCCCTCTCTCTCCGGCGGGCTCTAAAAGACAAAAGTCATGAGGAGGCCTGCAGCTGGGAGGACACATCTGGTCTGGGAATCCGGGTAACAAATCACTGTTCTCAGGCCTCTCCCTTCATCTTGCACGGACCCGAGGCCCACGCTTGTGATTTCATCCCAGCAAACAATCGACCTCCCCGCCAGCCCTTCTGTTAGGCTTTTCTCAGACTGAGGCCTGACTCTGGAATGACTGCTGGCTGGAAGGGCAGGTCGGAGGGCTTTCCAGGGAGATCCTCTCCCGAGGGTCTCGGAGGATGCTCTGGAATCTGCTTGCCCAGCTGCTTCAGTTCCCGGCTCTCCAGCTGGCATCTCCAGCACCTCCGGCAAGCCATGGCACACACCACAGGTGGGCGCCAACCAGCTCCCTGCAAGAGCGCTCGCTTTCCTGGGAGGTGTATGTGAGGCAGTCCTGGCCCTGAAGCTCCTGCCTGCACCCCGGGGATGGCTCTGGATGGGTCTGGGCTGTAGGTTTCCAGAGTCTCTACCTGGGACTCCTCTTGTCAGCTGGGTCTGGCCATCGGAGTATGAAGCCCTGACGCTTCCTGGGGTCCGCAGAGACCGCAGGCTCTCCGCCAGGCTGCAGCATCACCCAGACTTGCTGCTTTAAGATGACAAAGAAAACAGGCTCTCTGCTTCCTCTTCCCTGAAGCTAATGGCAAACCACAAGAGGAAGGGAAAGCCAACAGGAGCCCTTGGTCTTTGATGAGCCAGTTCTCACCTCTGACTTTGAGGCTGGGCTACCACGAGCATGGCAATAACCCGAGTGAAGGAAGACCCACAAGAGGCTGCTGCCGCCACTGCTGCAGATGGGGGATAGAGTCTGGGGTGCCCGCCCAGAGGGTCCCCCCACATCCTCGGCCTCATGTGCCCAGGCTGGGGGTGGGCTGCTCACGTCCGTCTGTGCCTCAGTGTTTTGCCTCTGAACCTTGGGACTGACCCACTCTGTGGAATGCTCTGGAATTAAAATGAGATTTCCACCACCACCCCCCCCGCCATGAAGGTACATTTCTGGTTGTCCTCTGCCTTCCTGGATGGGTTCTCTTAAAATTCTCTTCTGGGCTCTGACTTTGTGTGGTTGTCTCCCCAAAGAGATAAGTCCCTTGAGATAAGGTACAGCGGGGAAAATGAAAGAGATGAAGCTCACGGAGGTATTAGAAGTACAAATGGAAGGCCTGCGCGAGGTGGGAGATTCTGTACCACCATCACACTGAGAACTCACCAGGATAAACCAACCAAGGGTTATTTGTGGGCAGGAGGCAGCGTGCCAGCAAGTGTGGATGGCACACAAGCCAGGGTTGTCTTTCTTGTTGTCTAGATGGGCTGTGACTGTCCAGGTTTCCCTAGTGAGTGAGGATGGGTGGCTCAGAGGACGGGAGGGGCGACAGGCCAGGGACTGGTCCCTGGGGGAGCTGCTAACATGCAGGGAGGTGCTGGCTTCTGGCTCCAGGCCTCCTCAGGGACAAGGCAGTGCCCACGACCAGCATCGCAGCTGAAGGGATGGGGAGTAGGCCCGATGGAGGCTCCATCTTTTGGGGGACGGAGGTGTCAGTAGCTATTCCAGCCTGGCAGGTCGGTCCCTCAGGGAGCCCTTTAGGTGAGTGGCCTCAGGCGAAGCTGCAGCCATTTTTCTTCCTGCCTGTCTTGGGGGACGCGTGATTTAATGAAACTGAACGGACAGTGGCCTTGGTGGGATGGGCTATTTGTCCTGGTCCTGGGGCTCCTGGGGGTGGCATCTGGCTTGACTTTATTACTTCCTCCCCAGGCTGAGCCCAGGAAGGGAGCGTGTCTATGTTTCTGCACACCCTCCGGACACAGGCTCCTGGGCTGCCTCCCGCCTGCGGCTGAGCTTCCTGACCACATGGAGGACAGGTGATGGGGGAGGGGCTGAGGCCGAAGGAGCCTCCTTCCCTCTGTGCTTGGAGGACAGCTGGACCACAGCCTTCTGGGAGACAGAAGGACGGGTGGCATGACCTCCCAAGCGCCTTCCTCTCACGGGGACGGCGAGACAGGTCCGGGGATGCCGCCCTCTCTCTGCCCTCATTTCCTGAAGCGCCCACTTTGTCATTACGGCCAACACCAGACGAGCAAGGTCTGACTTAGACGCTGGGGGTCAGTTCCCAAGGAAATGTTGCGGTGGCCGTGACATTTCGGCACGGCGGCAGTCACCAGGGTATTGAGGAGACATTGCAGTCAGTGAGTTACGGCTCCCTGTCAGCTGCACGGGGAAACGGATGCACATGTGCACATACGTGTAACCAAATGCCCCAGAGCTTGAAGGCTGTATTGGGTTCACAGTCACGGTCAATGCACACCACAGCCCACCACCCTTGCACTCTGGGGCTGACACATCCACACCCACGTGCTGGTTGCAGGCCACCCCACACCTGGAAAGTCCTACACACAAATTTGCGTGTCTGCTTTTCAAGTGCAAAGAAGCCCCGGCCTATTCAGACAAGCCGTCCGAGGCCGACCTCGTGCAAAGGCCAGGCCACCACGTTGCTCTGGGTCACACATCCCTCTGGGTCCAGACAGTTCTGCTCAGGATGCTCCCCTCTGGTTCCCGGGGGTGGGGTCAGAGAGCTGGCCCCGGCCCAGGGGGGAGAGAAACTGTGTTTCCACAGTTCTGAGCGGGAAGAAAGAAGCTTTCATCTACCTGAGATTAAATTATAGCCAGGAGGCACTTCTGAACAAGACCAAAATAGAAAACTGGAAAGAAGCAGCACTACCATAAATTCCCAGAATTTGCAGTCTTTCCCGGGCTGGTTTATCCTTGAGAAGCTCTGAGAGTAATTCTGTTTGAACAAGATCTAGGGGGTTCCACGTGGAAGAGTAGGGTCTTTGGGTTAACAGAAGCCGTGGTAGCAGAAACCTCCCTGACAGACTCTCAAATCTTCACCTCACACCCTGCCAGGGGCTCATGGAGACCCCGCAGTGGATCCTACTTTGCCCGGAAGGGGCCAAAGCACTTAGGGTGCTGCTTCCACCCCTGTTATGCCAGCAGGCCTCGCTGGCCCTTGGAACAAGTGGCCGGATGACAAGGGCCCAACAGCCTTGGACTCAGGCCCTGCCAGGCCAAGCAGGGTGGATGCTGGCTGGTGGTCAAGGCAAGCCACTTCTATGAAGGGAAACCTGGGTCCCGAGAGACAAATGATCTTAGAAGGGGCTATGACGTCCAAGGAATTCCTCACCACTCTCCCACCACTCCCCACCCATGGCCTGAACCGGACCCTCCCTGCAAAGAACCCAGAGCACAACCTCAGGCATCAAACAAACCCTGATAACAATGACGGAGGCGTAACAAAGCCAAAGGAGAAAAACTGCCAAACAGCAGTTTGTAGGCGTTGAAACCCTCTCCTGTCTCTCTGCCTCGCACCAGGATTCAGGCTTGCCATATGGGTGGAAACGATGATTAGATTTTAAATTATTGATGAGTTTGCATCTCTTACTCTTCTGTAGCAATCAGACAAGAGTCTGAGAAGTTTGAAAGAAGGTTTTACAAGATTTGCCCGTCCTTTTGGGTGACAGCATGCAGCTCAACAGAAGCTGCGGTTCCTTCTCTCTTGTCAAGAAGCAGGAGTGGGGTTGGCCCCAGGCACCCACCATGCTCAGCCCCAGACCTGGCTCCAGGGGCACAGAAAGCAGGGCAGGGTCAACATTCTCTACCCCAGGATAAAGCAAGCTTGGGCTCTGGGACCCTCACTGCTCTCCTCTGTGGCTCCCATCCAGCTGATCCCCCGGCTCGTGTCTGGGACCTGACCCTTGACCTACACATCCCCAGACCCCAGCAGCCTCGTTCGACCCCGTTCACGGTTTCAACTCCCGAGACTTCCTGAGCTGCCTGGCACACCTCCCCCGCGCCGTCCCCGGTGATTCAGTCTTTCTGGCGGGTGCCCGCAGCTCGGGAGATGGAATGCATTCTTATTTCCAGGTGCTATACATTCAGATGAAGTTCTTCTTCGGATCTTCTGCCCAGAAAAGGATAAATATTTCTGATCTACAGCAAATGTGTTTTCCTTTAGCTAACATCTTGGCGAGCAAGTACACTAATCTCCCAGGAAAATCTAGGGCCTGAATAGCAAGCAGATTTTTTTTCCCCTGAGCAAATAGAAATTCTGAGTTGCTTTTTTAATGCTGCCTTTTTTTCCCTTTTAAACAGCAGATCTGGAGAAAAATCACAGTCCATTAAATCTGCATCTCGTGAAAGAAAAACCCAGAAGGCCACCTCCCCATCAAAGGCAGAATGAACGGAGTTTGGAAGTGTGCTTAAAATGCACCAAGGGAGCAACAGCCATCCTACATTACCCCACTCAGCCTGAGGGTGGAAGGGTCCGAGCCCCCCCTACGAGGCCGGAGGAGAGAGGCCTTCCGCCTGGGAGGTGGAAATGGGGCTCCTCTGTCCCTGCTGAGGCCTCAGCAGCTCTCCACCTCTGGGTGCCAGGTGACCTCAGAGCTGAGCAAAGGACACACCCAGCAAGACCAAAGACTCCCCGAAACGTCTTCATTTCACCTTCCTACATTTTACGGGCTCCTTCTGTGGCCAGACGTGGGTCAGGAAGCGGCCCCACCTGTTCCCTGGGGGACGGGTCATAAAAGGAAGGTCAGAGAAGGACCTAAAACGTGTGGGTCCGCTGCTGTGTGCCCGGCACTGGGCAACGTTGAGGAGCAGGTGTTGTCCTCTCCATTTCTTGCTGTGGAAAGTTCTTTCCATGTCACTTTGCTGCCTCCCACACTGCCTTGGGCTCCTGTGAGCCGGAGGCAGGTGGGTGGACCGCCCCCAGCTCATAGGCATGTCTGAGCTGAGGATCCCAGGACTACAAAAGGCAGAACCAGCTCCTCTGAGCCTCCACGCATGCTACCCACGTAAGCCCTGCCCAGCCCGGACCAGTGCAGAGCAGGCCCTTCTGGAACTTTCTGTTCCTTCCCGCTCACTGGGAAGTTGGCTTGCCTGCCTCTCACTCTAAAAGGGGAGGGGGGGCTTCCCTGGTGGCATAGTGGTTAAGGATCCGCCTGCCAATGCAGGGGACACGGGTTCGAGCCCTGGTCCGGGAAGATCCCACATGCCACGGAGCAACTAAGCCCGTGCGCCACAACTACTGAGCCTGCGCTCTAGAGCCCACAAGCCTGCGTGCTGCAACTACTGAAGCCCGCGCGCCTACAGCCTGTGCTCCGCAACAAGAGAAGCCACCGCAATGAGAAGCCCATGAACTGCAATGAAGAGTAGCCCCCGCTCGCCACAACTAGAGAAAGCCCGTGTGCAGCAACGAAGACCCAAGGCAGCCAAAAACAAACAAACAAATAAACAAAAATTTATTTAAAAAAATAAAAAAAATAAAAGGGGAGTGGGTTGCTCCAGCCCTACTCACTTGGATGACAAACAACACTGCCACCCAGGAGGTTGCCTCGCACCTTTCCAACTGGGCGACCCACCACGTCACCCATGGGGAAGGCACCCCTTAGCCAAGTGGGAGAGCACCCCATCGTCTGCTCACCTCCTGGAACCAGCTGGTTGTCACGAGCTTCCAGTTCAGAAGCTCAAACCAAGCTGGTGAAAGTCCAACACTAACAATGTCGACAAAGAACTTCGCCGAAGACACGGATTGGACCACAGCGTGCATCTCTGTTTGGTCGGAACACACAGGCCTCGCAGAAGGGAGCACATTAAGCCTCCATTTTCCGTCATGGAACCAGTAAACAAACCCAGAGGAAGAGCTGCCCATCACCGAGCTGGCTTCCCGACAGGAAATGGTATGAGTGACTTCGTTTTTAAATATTATTATCCTCTTGAAAGCAAAAGATAAAGGACGCCTTGGAGCAGCCAAATTGCTTTGGCTCAAAAATCATTTTAAATACAATTTCCTTTAACAAGCCTACTGCCTGGGCAACAGATCAACGCTATTCATTTCAACCTTAGTCAGTAGAAAAAAAAGTCACTGAAGTACTTGTAATTATTTAGCTCCCTCCCTTTCTCCCCACCCAGATATGTTAACTAATGACCAAAACAATGCATACCCAAGGCCTATTTTAAACAGTCGAACATATCAGGGACCATTTTCCCTCTGTGTCTACTTGCCCACCTTTGCCCTTAAGATGAACAAGTCTCCTTGAGACGTCTTTATGCACTGGAAGGAAGGAGCCAGTCTACCTCTGCCCGGGGTGGGTCAGGCTCAGAACGGCTCAAGTAAAGGCAGGTTGACCTCTTGGGATACCATGCAGATGGAAGTGCTATAAAAAAAGACTTGGAGGATTTCAGATGTGTGGATGGAATGTGTGCTATGGTCTCCTTTTTGTTTTGGAAAGAAAATAAAAGGACTTTCCATTAGGTTATTTGCAGACAAACAAACAAGCAAAACATGCACATGTTCAAAGTAAATGACATTCACAGAGGAAAGCCTGAGTGGGTGGAATGGATCTGAGTTAACGGTTCTCGCTTGTTTGGGTGAAGAGATACGCTCACGGAAGCAAGTGCCTTTGCTACTGAAACAGGAAGGTCTGAACTGCTTCTGGGTTATATCCTCGCCTGGAGGGCTCAAGGTTTCCCCAGGGAAGAGTGTCCTAGCCGGGTGAAGGCCGTAGCTCCACCTGCAGTGCCTTAGGAGGCCACGTCCACCTCCAAGGACCTGGCTCAGGAAAGCCTATCCTCACAACTAGATCAGAAGCCCCCTGCGGGAAGCAGCATCTTGCAGCACAGACCCCAACGGGAAATGGACTCACTTTGGCACCAGTGCCCTCACCAGGTGGAGGGGCAGCTTTTAACCTTGCTCTTGGTAATTACGGTTTCAGCTTCACTGAAGCCAACTGTCATGTTTCCTGGAGGATCGACACTCGACAGAGTGACTGCCCATGTTAACTTGCATCTCTTACGGAAATAAGCTCTCAAAACTGCCCGATGAGCAGATACGAAGCCAGGAAGCCCAGCACCGGAAGCTCGACAGCAGAGGTAGGAGGAGAGTCTGATTCTGGGCCTAGGGGAAGAACTATTTACCCCCGTAGCCCTCTGCGACATTAACCAGGACGCCGTGTCACTTGCAGAGGAGAAAGCATCCCCTGGGCGGAGCGGCTGGCAGGGTAGGGATTCGCATTCAGATGCCTGGTGGGGCTGGCCCGTGAGGTCCAGCCAGAAGCATGTGAACTTTTCCACTGGGACCCAGGTGGCCTCTCGTAGCCGCTGAAAGTCACCCCGTGTGCTGAGCGGCCAGAAACAAGCTGATGACGCCAGTACCCAGTGTCCCTTCTGCTTGGGGGACCAGGCATGGAGGAGTGTGCAGGGACATGTCGCCACCTCTTCTAGGTCACAGGATGTCAACCGAGGGCCCTTGGGGTGGAAGCCGCCCCGTCTGGCCCTGCAAGGAGTGGAGGACCAGATGGGTGGGGCCTGGGGTCGCCCCGCCGACACACCAGCCTCGGGAGGATGCTTCCTCTCAGAGTCTCCATACGCGAAAGCCTGTGTCAGTAAAATGCACACATCCAGGGACGTTCTCTGTTTCCCAAAGGAATCCCACTGGGCTCCCGTGAGCATGTGCGCTCTCTGTGCCACCCCCGGACTGTAAGTGTCCAGAGGGCAGGGTACCCACCTGCCTGGTCATCCCTGTGTCCCCAGCACCCGGCACGGTGCATTGATGCCTGAAGAGTGAGTTCCTCTAGCGCATTTAAAAACAAGATCTCAGAGCCTAGCAGGCTGCTCAGTGACCCTGGGTGGAGCTGACCTGCGGATTCTCTAGGGATAGGCTTACCAGGCCCTGACAGCTCTGTCCTTCCCCCACGAAGACCCCAGGAAAGACCCCTTGGCTGTGAGTTTATTTGAGCTCTTCTGGACAGTACTGTAAAATATGTCGTCCAGAGAGCTGAAGAGGACAAATAGAAGCCTGGCTGGGGGACGGTAGGGTGTCACTGTCCTCTCCCAAGCTAGGACCACCATTGAGGGGGGGCCCCAGAGAGGGGAGGGGACTTCTACAGGGCCACGTGGAAGGATGAGCCAACATTTACTAGCGCTAAGCTTTCTGTAGGCGATTTCATGGAACCTTTACAAGGTCCCTACAAAATAAGTCTCATAACACCCACTTATAGACAGGGGAACCAAAGGGCCAAGAGAATAAAACATGCGCCCCGGGTCACGTGGTTGGGTGACCAAGGAGAAATGTCAATAGTGGAAAAAGGTCAGGAGCCCCCCGCCATGACTCGGTCTCCGATCATAGACAGCCACGGCCCCTGGGCCCATGTCTCCCGCCTCCTGGCACCGGGGATGGCAAGCAGATCCCTGACCAGTTCCTCACCATGCGGACAGCGGGCAGACCTCCAGCCGGTGCTCCACCCAGGGGCAGGCAGGTGTCTACAGCACGGCAGGCAGAGCATGGGCAGGTGTGTGATGGGCTTTTCTCCGAGGAATAGAGGAGGAATAAACACTCCCACTGAAGGTGTGAATGAGTGAATAAGTGAATGAATGAATGAATGAATGAACAAGGACAGAAGGTCTCCAGCCTGGAGCCTCGGGAAAGCAAAGCACATTCTGGGCCTCGGCTGCTGGCATGAACTGATTCCTCCAGTCCAGAGCTGGGAGTACAGAGTATTTCCATGACGATGAACAAGTCTAAAGCATGCACTTGGACCTGATTTCCAGCAACCCCAGAGGTGAGGAGAGCTGGCCACACGTGTGAGGGAATCTCCAGGACCAACGTTCCTGGGGTCCCCTTAGTCACCTAGACACAGTCCTTATGAGGCTGTACCAATAGTGCCGGGCAAGTGTCAGGAAGGGGACGGGGGTGCCATGGGGTCCCAGGGGAGGCCCCTGCCCTGGGGTTTGGGCCAGTGAGGTCTACTCTGGACCATGACCTCTAACCCCTGGCCTTCAGGCTGTGAGTGTGGCTGTTGAGAGCCACCACTCTCGGGGACCCGGCCTTGACACGCTCACAGGAGCTCTCGGGTTTGTGGACTGGAGAGCCCACGTTCAGCTGGGAACCGTTTTCTGGCTTCTGTCCGGGCAGAGGCAGGAGAGGCTCGCGGGATCTATGGTAGGACAGTGCAGAACGCCGCTTAGGGAAACAAAAGCCATCCGGACCTGGGCAGAGGCCCCAGGCAGGCCTAGCAAGGAGCTGACAGCTTTTTCTTTTCCGGTCCTCTTCCCGAGAGGAGGCACAGGTCCTCGGTGGCTTGGCCAAGGTGGCCTGTCCAGGGGAAGGCACATGGGTCTAGGCTTTGCCTAGCCGCAGGGAGGAGCTGTGGGACACTGGGCGGGTCCGGCCCCTCCGGGCCTCTGTTTTCCATCCTCAGAGGGCATTCCTGTGCTTCATGGGGCAAGAAGGAGAAAGGAGGGGCGTGTCACTGCCCCCCACCCCAATGTCTCCCCCCTCAACAACTCTGCAGACTCTGCACCTCCACAGATGCTCCTGAGGGCTGGCAAAGAGGGAGGTTCTCCTGCCCAAGACGCTCGCCTCTTATTGGCTGTGTCCTTTAATGGCCCCGGAGGGAGACAGCTGAGCATCAGGTCAGGGACCAGAGTGATGCCCCAGAGGACCCTCTGCAGCCGCAGGTGGGACCAGCTTCCCCGCAGCTGCCGGCCCTCGTCCTTCCCCGGGGCTCTCGGAGCAACAGCCCTCCCTCGGCCTGATTTTGTAAATGCGGTGGGCTTTTGACCCTTCACAGCACTTTCCCTGCGCCTGCCTCTGGTGGCTGCTGGATCCGCCCCCCCCAGCTTGGGTGGTCAGAGCCGCAGCGGCAGCAGCGCTGTGTCCGCTTTGCTTGCCCCGTGCATCTTCCATGTGGCCCTGCGCAGGCTGCTGCCAACTCGGGTCACACAGAGAACGCGGCGGGGTCACGTTCACACAGGGCGGCCGCGGCTCCGCTTGCAAACCGCACCCCCCCACACCCATACCAGCCTTTCAAGCCAGTTTCTGAGAGAAGCGTAGCCTGCGTGTTAATACATAATGTATAAAAACCTCAGAGAAAACTCTCGTTTCGTGGAGCATTTTGGTCTTTGAGGCAGGACCTGGGTGCCTCCTTTCCCACGCTCGGTAGAGATGAGGTCAGGGTGCTACACCTGCAGGCTGGTCCTTCTCAGGGGGTGAAGCATCTCTGGGTGTGCGTGTGTATCCGTGCATCGGTGTGTGTGTGTATCTGTGTATGTGTGTGTCTCTGTGTATCCGTGTGTCTGTGTGTATGTGTGTGCATGCATCTGTGTATAAGTGTGCGTGTATGTGTGTGTGTCTGTGTGATGAGATGGGCAGAAAGGTTGGGTGGACAAGGCCAAGTTGCAGTTTCTGGTTCCACCCCTCTCCCCGGGTCCCTTTGTCCCCGAGGCTTGAAGCGTGAAGCTGGGGGGTGATTCGAACTCTTTGGAGTGAGTGCTGGAGACCAGGGTCTGCACCCACCCCAGCCTGTACCCCAGGCTAGCAGGGGCACGCCCAGCACTTGGGCCCAGCCTCCACATGGCTGTGGATCTCCAGATCTGTCTGCGGAAAGGCTCTGGTCACCTGGGCCAGGTTGAACCATGACTGCCTAGAGAGAGTCAGATGGTGGCTGGGCAGATCCCCGAAGAAAAGGCAGGTTGCTGTGGTTTGATCTCCCTGGGGGAAGTGTGGGGAGGTAAGAGAAAGGGAGCACGGCTCTGGGAAATAGGTCAGAGGCCTTGAGACGGGTCTGGGAGCAGAACTGTGATGTATGGACAACTGAGAAGAGCCCAGCTGAATCGCAGCAAAGGGCCCCAATGGGAGGCAACTAACAGGACTGAGGACAGACCAGGCGCCTGGGTTCCCCATGCTGGGGCACTGGCTCCGCATGCCCTGGAAAGTGCAGCTTTGGGGACATTCTCTATGGTCCTTCCCTCCTTGTCCCTCAGCCAAGGCTCGGACACCTGCCCTATCCTCTGGGCCGCTCTAGCACTGGCATCTGAATGCAGTTTCTTCTCACAAGTTTTCTCAAGTCACCCCAATAGCAATCCTTGCGAGCACAGGCTGGTCCCCAGTGGAACTAGGGTGAGGCAATGGATGGGTCACGCGCCTCGGGTTAAAATTTAAGAAGGCGCCCAAAACACTCATCACTCTGAGACAAATGCTAACATTTTAAGTAAAAACAGGATGAGTATCACTGATGTCTCTTTTGGCCTTAAAACTCTGAGATGGCTTATCCTGGCCCCCGAGCTCGGGGGTCGTGGCTCCACCTCAAGTGGTTTATTACCCCATAGAGTGCTGCCCTCCTAGTCCCCGCTTGGTCACCACAACTGGTTTGCTCCATGGGTTAACCCGAAGAGACTGAAGAGCAGGTGGTAATTGCCGAGGGGCCTTGTGCATTTGCTACAGGAAGTGGGGAATACATGGAGGCGCAGGTGGCTGTGCGTCACAGCGCGGTCATTGCTACCACAGATTCCTCTTTATTGAGCATGTACTACGTGCCACACATCATGCTGAGTGCTTCATGCATGTTGGGGCTTTTTTTTCCTCCCAACAACCTCCAGAGGCAGGTACTATTATCATCTCCATTGTGCAGGTGAGGAAACTGAGGCACGGAGAGGTTAGGCTACTCCCCAGGGGAGTACCGGCAGAGCTGGGATTCGAACTCATAGCCTGGGCGTGCTGGGAAGGCAGGCAGGGAAGCCCCTGCTCCTGCCTCGAGTGAGAGAAGCAAGATCTTGAGAGCAGGACGGTGCCTTGGGAGGTGGAGCCCTGGGGAGCAAGCAACTTTAACCATGAAAGTGGGACCCAAGGGCAGCATTGACATTACCCTGATGAAAGGTCCACTTGAGTCATCCCAGGCCTGGGGGCGGGGGGGACAGGGTAGCCTGGAGTCTTGGGTTGGCATTCCATTGGAAGGTCTGGGGAGCTGTGACAGACACAAAGGGGACAGAGACCACCCTGGAAGCAGGTCTCAGATGCCCAAGGAAGATGTCCTTTGGCCTCAGAAATCTCCATGGTGGCAGCTAACTTGTCCCCGTGGAAACTCAAGTGGGAACCTCTGTCTTTTACTCCACAAGGCATGAGCCTTCGTCGTGGGCAAGGACTGGGGAGGCCCAAACAGGTCCTGGGACGTGGGACATGGGCTTCGGTTCCCGTGTCTGTGCTACACTGAGGTGACAGTGGTGTGCTGAGCCGGCTTGTGAGAGCTGCTTGTTAAATTTTCAAGAATGTTGTAACCAATGGACATCAAATAGGAATCCTGAGATCGGCTACAGTAGGAGTATTTACACCATGGAAACTGGCAAATGTTACCCATGAGGAATCTGTTTTTGTGCCCTGCTGCCCCCATGCCCGCCCCCGGGAACTGGTTGTTAAACATTTACCAGCACACCACTGCATTATGGGACAACATCTCAACACCTACAAAATCTGGCCATCTCCCAATCGGCCACACCAACTGAGGGAGCATCTGTGTGTCTCTTTCCCAAAGAGGCGATCATCATGCCAAACAGGGATTATACGCCAACATCATTTCTGGGTCTGAAGACGCGACCTGTTTCCGGCAGCAGAATGGTCTTTGATCTAATTAAGCTCGACTCAGGCTGATGCTGTGAGCCTGCATCCTCTGATCAGACACCAACGGCTGGCGACTGAGTTGCATGCCTGGGTGGCCTGGGAAGCGGCCTGGAATGTTAAAAGGCTGTGGGTCACCCATAGTCTCCACGTAAAGGGGTGTCCCAGAAAGAGGCGTGGCCTGGCCGTCGGGAAGCAGGGTTCAAGCCCAGCTCCTCCCGTCACTCAGGTGCCCCGAGGTAAATCTTCCAACCTCCCTGGGTAACCGCTTTCCTATACAGACAAAGGGGTGGGGCCAGCTGGTCTCTGAGGCCTTTAGGGCTCTGCTCCCAGTGAAGCTGAAACCTCCCAAGCTGAGAGGGGCCTGGCCTGGTGCCTGGGGAGCCCCTCCTGCAGAGTCAGGGTCACTCCCCTGGACCCCTCTCCACCCGGCCGCTCAGAGTCTCACAGGGTCCCAGCGACCCGGGATCCTGCCACTGAGGCTGAGCTCAGTGCCTGTCCAGCCTCCAGCCCCCAGGGACCCTCCGTCTGCTGCAGCTCTCTGCCCCGCACTGTCCATACTGCTTAACTTTTCAGGAGCCAGGACTGGCTGAGGAGGTGCCACGCCATTCATCCCTGGGCCTGGCTCCAGCCCCTCTCATCTCCCCGGCCACCGCCAAAGGCAGCTGCTCCCAGGAAGCAGGGAGCAGCAGTGTGTCAGGAAGCATCTCTGGGGCTGTCAGCATGGTGATGCCCGTCAGGGGTGAGCCTGGTTCCCCCCCTCCCCTGGGACGGTGGAGCTGACTGCTCTGACACGCCCCAGAGAGAGGGGGCGTGATGGGGCAGGAGACGTGGGTGACACACAGCAGACTGCAGCTGTGGATGCAGGCACACAAGGGCTAGGGGCTCAGTCCCGGGCAGGGAGGGACTGGCCCGGAAAGGGTGGGGCTGAGCTTCAGGGTGCGGGGGAGATCTTGGGGCAGGACTTCTCAACCTTAGCTTCCTAGAGGCAACGGAAGGATCTGGATCCAGGTCCGGGCAGCTCTGGGGACTCTGCTGGAGTGAGCTGGGACAGGCACGTTCCACGGGGAGCGTGGACCCGGGCTCAGCAAAGGGTTTCGGCTGTGAATGCCAGAGACAGGGGCATGGCCGAGGCAGAGGGTCATGGAGGGAAGGACCCAAGGCCGGGGCTCTGTTGGGTGAGCACTGGGTTTGTAACAGCTGTGGTAACAATAACCACAATTCGCTGAGCGCTGGCCTGTGATGGACCCAATACAAAGCACTACAGAATCTCTGCATCCTTACGACAGCACTGAACCACTTTTCAGTGAGGAAACTGAGCCCCAGGTTATGGGTTCTGTGACCCAAGGTGTGGCCCAAGTCACAGCTCCACGTGGCTTCAGAAACAGGGTTAGAGAGACTCACAGACGTAGAGAACAGACTTATGGGTGCCAAGGGGGAGGAGGCATGGGGGAGGGATGCAGTGGGAGTCCGGGGTTAGCAGACGCAAACCATCATATACAGAATGGATAAACAACAAGGTCCTAATGTGTAGCACAGGGAACTATATTCACTATCCTGTGATAAACCATAATGGAAAAGAATATGAAAAAGAATGTATGTATATATATATATATATATATATATATATATATATATATATATATATATATGTATAACTGAATCACTTTGCTGTATAAGAGAAATTAACACAACACTGTAAATCAACTATACTTCAATAAAATCAAAAAAAAAAAAAAAAAAAGAAACAGGGTTAGAACCCAGGTCAGCATGACCACCAAGCCCCTGGCCTTTATAGCTGCTTCAAAGCTGGGCGACTGGCAGAGAGGCCCTTTCAGGCCTCCCTGGGGCAGAGGCTTGGCCTCCTGGGGAGCCTGGTGGCCTTGTCCACCAGGGGGAAGGGACCCTCCAGTGCCTCCCTACAGGCAGAAGGCTGGGCCCTGGTGCAGGCACCCACCAGCCCAGTGCTCACCCACCTCTCGCACACGCCTGGCCCAGGACTAGGGACATGGGGGTAGCACGGACCCTGCGTCATATCTCTCAAATGAGCTGGTGGTGGCCCTGGTACACCAAGTCCAGGGTCTTGAGTGGCTGGGCCTTCTCTCTTCTGCTTGGTCAGGCCTGAAGCAGGTGCCAGGGTCTGCGATGTTTCAGCCCATGACTAAGTGAGTACTTACTACCTGTAAGGGGCTGGGCCAAGCCTAAGGCGGAGCTGACACCTTGCAGCTGCCATGGGGTTGGCTCCACTTCAGAACAGCAAAGCCCTCTTGGGCTGTCAGATGCACCCTGATAAGCCAGCAGGGCTTATATTTCCCCCTGGGATGACTGGAAGTGGGCCTTGGCGATACATCCACACAGGTATGATATCAAAACCAGTCATCGTGAGAGAAGGACAGTACAAGTGCAGGATGTTTGCAATGCATTTGAAATTAAGAGACCAGCATCGTAAAACAATCATGTGTATATAGATAGATAGATAGATAGATAGATAGATGGCTATATCAAAACCTCGTGGTAACCACAGATGAAAAAATCTATGACAGATATACACACAAAAAAGAAAAAGGAATCCAAACACAACACTAAAGATACACATCAAATCACAAGAGAAGAGAACGAAAGAGGAAAAGAAAAAAAAAGACCTACAAAAACAAATCCAGAACAATGAACAAAACGTCAATAAGAGCATACACATCGATCATTACCTTAAATGTAAATGGATTAAAGTACCGGTACGTACGTTGTCTATGATCAGATCACCTCGGTGACAGAGGGACGTGGGCTCCCGGAGCAGCTGTGTCCTGCCCCCTTCCCTCAGACTTTAACCCAGACAAGGGGCCTGAGTTGAGGATGCCCCCCAGGGTCTCCTGAAACCCCGGCCCTCCAGCAGCAGGCAAACAGCAGAGAAGGCAAAACTAGACCCACGGGAGCTAATTTCTTTGCAACAGACAGCCTTTTTCTGAGAACTCTGTCTTCAAGTTAAGAAATTTTTTAGCAACTCAGGATCAACAAACCTTTCTGCTCTGGATTTCCCTCTCCATCCTCTAAGCTAACCTCCCACGGAATTCTCAAGTCTCATGCCCCCGGGATAACCCTTCCAGGGAGTACTCTCTAAACTAAGGCCGGTGTAAAGAGCGAGCCTTCAGGAGGGATGGCGCGGAGGAAGGAGAGGGGTGCGCTGTCGGAAGATCCCAACCGCCCTCATCTCTTTACCAAGTTCTGAGGCCTGGGCACAGCCATGGGAGGGTCTGGGATCATCCCCAGGAAACGGGGACCCAGCCCTGAAGCCTGCCTTCTGGATGTGCATAAAGTCTATTCACACCCACCCAACAAACATGGACTCCGGCGCCAGGCATGGTTCTAGGCTCCAAACACAACATAATGCCCCTGCCCTTGAGGAGCTTACTTCTGAAGGATGGGGGTGGGGCAGGAGGATAGACAATGAATAAATAACACAGTTGATGTCGCAACAGGGTGGACGAAGCACAAGAGATTTCGCTGTGTGAAAGAAGCCTCACCCAAGAGTACTTGCTGGGGGACCTCCCTGATGGTCTGGTGGGTAGGACTCCACCCTCCCAGTGCAGGGGGCCTGGGCTCAATCCCTGGTCGGGGAACTAGATCCCACATGCATGCCGTAACTAAGAGTCCACAAACCGCAACTAGGAAGCCCATATGCCGCAACTAAACACGCCACAGCGAAGATCCTGCACGCCACAACCAAGACCTGGCGCAGCCTAAATTAAAAAAAAAAAAGTAAAGAAAAACAGAGTACTTGCTGGATGATTCCATTTGTATGAAGTTCTAGAACAGGAAAAACTAATCCATGGTGGACAAAACAGGACAATGGTAACCTCTGGGACATGGGTGTGGGGACCGACTGGGAAACGACAGGAGGGAGCTTTCTGGGGTGATGGTAATAGTCTAAATCTCCATGCGGGCTTGGGTTCTGTTGCTGCGCGTATCGATGGAAACTCATCAACTAGTATGTTAACATTTGTGCATCCAACTGTTTCGTTGTGTGTACATTTTCAAAGCAGAAGAAAAGAATTGCACTTTAAATATTGAACTCTGGTTGCCGACATGCGTTCTCTGCTCCAGTACGTGTTGGGGGAGGTGTACTGTGGTCTGCAACTTAGTTTGAAATGCATGAAAAACAAGTAAGTCGGATTTCTGGAGAGATGGACGTGTAAGTGATAAAACAATCTAGCAAAATGTTGAGAGAGTCTGGGTGGTTGGTAGAGGGTGCTTGTAAAACTCTCTCAGCTTTTCCGTTTATCTTAAACATTTGATAACCCAACGTTTGTTGGGGGGCAGAGTGGTTTGCAGGAGAGAGAGGGGAAATGAGGTGGGGCGTCAGGAGGGGCCCCTGCACAGAGGGCTGAGTTTAAAAGTAAGGCGCTGACTGGTGAGGTCAGGGTACAGCTGTATGTGTGGGAGTCGTTGGCATAAAACTGGCATGTGAAACTGTGGGCCCAGGTGAGAGGACCCAAGGAGACGGTGAAGACAGAGAAGGGAAGGCCTAGGAAGCTCAGGGACATTCCAAGATCTAGGGCTTGAGGAACAGGGGTGAGATCTATAAAGAACGAGCAGTGAGGGAGATAGCCAGCAGCAGGAGAAGAGAACATTCCAGAAAGAGGGGATGCCCAACCTTGGTAAGTGCTGCTGGGAGGTCCGAAAACTGAGGGTGGCAGTGAGGTGACCTTTGCGTTTTGCAACGCAGAGGTCACCGGTGAACTGGAGAGAGCCCCATCATGGCGCAGGGGATGAAGAGGAAAGCTGGAGGTGAGGGGTGAGGGAAGAATGGGAGGTGGGCAAGGGGTGAGGACAACCAGACACATATCCAAGGGGGACACTGGTGTGTCCGGAAAAGGAGAGGGGAAAGCTCCCAGGAAGTCCTGTCCGTTTGGGGGGTGGGGTGGCCTGGCAAGAAGTCTCCTTCAGGACCCCCAGACGCTTTCCTGGGAAGAAAGCAGATGAACTGAGGGGGAGGTGAGAGGAGCAGTGATGTCTGTGTGTACCTGCATTTACTTGTGCACACCTGTGCACACCTGTGTTCACCTCTGCATACCTGTATTCACCTGTGCACACCTGTGTTCACCTCCGCATACCTGTATTCACCTGTGTACACCTGTGCACACCTTGTTCACCTGTGTATACCTGTGTTCACCTGTGCACACGTGTGTATACCTGTGTTCTGTGTACACCTGTGCACACCTAAGTATACTTGCATTCACCTGTGTACACCTGTATTCACCTGTGCACACCTGTGTTCACCTCTGCATACCTGTATTCACCTGTGTACACCTGTGCACACCTTGTTCACCTGTGTATACCTGTGTTCACCTGTGCACACGTGTGTATACCTGTGTTCTACTGTGCACACCTGTGCACACCTATGTATACCTGCATTCACCTGTGTACACCTGCATTCACCTGTGCACACCTGTGTTCACCTATGTTTACCTGTGAACACCTGTGCATACCTGTATTCACCTACGCACACCTATGTATACCTGTGTTCACCTGTGTACACCTGTGCACATCTACGTATACCTGTCTAGCTAAAACTATTTGTAGTGAGTCTGGGGTGTGTGATGTGTCTCACCTGGGAATACCTGCATCCCGGAGCCACCGAAATAGTAACGGTGGTAAAAGCAGTTATGATGTCACGTCGGGGGACCAGAGTCTACAGCACCCCCAAGCAGGCCAACTTCACGAGCTGGGTGTCCCCAGAGGCCTAAGCGAGTGCTGATGTCCACACATGGAGCTTGTCACCAAAGACTCGCATTTTCCATTTCACTCTACCAAAGGACACCTGAATTTCATTCTTGGCCCTTTGAGCTCCTTCAGAAGCAAAATAGGAAGTGTTTCCTTGAAGCAAACTTTTGTCTTTTGCTTTGGAAACCACACTTTCCCCTTTGCTCCAAAGAAGATTAGGATATCCAGGACAGAATGTCAGCTGAAGATTACATGAAAAGGATAATTAAACAAAAGCCCACACTATAAGCCATCTAGAAGGGAAATTAAGCCGCTTTTGCCTTCTCCCTGTCTTTGAAGGGTGTTCTGTCGAAGGTGAGCAGGAATTGTTTGGCTTGATAAATAAAGATAGTAACCAAACTGTATCGCCCATTGTTCCACCTTTATATTAAAAGCAATCGCCTAGCCAAGCTGACAACACACACCATGGAGGCAGAAACCCCTCTGCAGACGGAAGGATTAAGAGGCTGACAAGGTCTGGATACTAAGACTAATTAATAATTTCCATCTCTAAGGAACTGCAACTCGTGCAGCTTCGTTCTTCCTCTGTCTCCCAGCCTGGCCCGGGCAGCCCCGTCCTCTAAGGGAAGGACAGAGGGTTTGCAGGATGGGCCAGGATAGACAGCAGTCAGTCCCAGCGGGGCAGGGAGCCGAGGGGGCCCTGGGGAAAGGGCTGCAGCAGACAGACAGCTGGAATGTGGAGGTTGCTTCTCACTAACCGAGCAGAGACGCAGAGTAACTTAGGGAACCGGGTTTGCCATCACATGGTCGCATCTGTTAGATGAGTAATTTGCCAATTGAAAGGTGGTCTGGATGGGACATTCCCAGGGGACCCCCCTCCCCAATTATACCCACCCACTCAATCCCCTGGAGCAAAAATGGCTGGAAATGGTCACAACAGAGGGATGAGCCAGCCACCATTGACTAGGGCCAAGCATGACCCAAGATCTCTGTGGGCATTGGCTCAGTTCATCTTCCCAGTGACCCCCAGAGGGAGGTATTTCATGCCTATTTTATAGACACAGACATAAGATTCGCAGAGGTTAATTCACTTGACACAGTCACGTGGCTAGGAGAAGGCAGAGCTGAGTTCAAATCCAAACTGTGGGCCTGGAAGGACCACGGGTCCAGGGGTCCCAGCACGTAGCCAGCGGGAAGCCTGTCCGGTGGCTACAAGTTCTCCCCCATACTCAGGAACCCCCTCGTCCACAAGGTAGGGGCAAGGCATCCCACTTCCCCACAGGGCTCCAAGAGCACAGGCAGCTGCGATTTGCAGGGTGAAGGTCAAGTAGCTGAGACCTGATCACAGGGACTTTCTGGGTTGCTCCCCCTGCAAGGTGACCAGGTGCAAAGGCCAACCACCTGGGCACGCCCCTGTCCCCGAGGAGGGGACCAGGATGAGAGAAGCTTCTGGAAAATGCCCAGTGACTTTCCTTAGAGAGGATAACGGCCGCTTTGGGGGGATATATTTTCTGGAGGCTTAAGGTGGTACAGCAGAGGCTTTGGCATCGTAAATTGCAATCAAGCAAAGATGTCTAAGAAGGAAATAATATCGGCTTTGCTGCACAGCCTTGGCAAAGATCCTGAAATCTTAATGGAATTGAGCAATTTTTTGCATAGTGCCGTAAATTCCTAGCGTCTACCTTATCTTCCCATCACGTTCTTCAAGGCACATTAAATGGAGAAAGAAGTGGAAGCTGCTAGATAGAATAAAACCGGAACAAGGAGGCAGCTCCAGAGAGATCTGTCGGAGACCACAATTCATTCCCACACGCGCCTTCTCCGTCGCAAGAGGCCTTCACCACTTGCTGCTTGTCTGCTCCTGTCTCTGCGTGTAAAAAGCCTCCTGGCGGCTTATGAGCTGAGGCTCTGGTCTAATTACCGGTCCCGCAGCCGTGCTCCATTTTGCATGGTCTCTGCCCTGCTCTACCCAGCACCCCCCACTCACCTGTCCTCCAACACCCCTTCTGGAACCCTGTCCTCGTATCCCTGGCCCCCTGCACTTCTTTCCAGATTCTGTCCATCTCCATAATTAGCTGACAACACAGTCGCTTGCTGGGCCATGGCAGCCCTGACTTACAATGGCTATTGTTACTGCTACTGGTAATAATCATGATAAGGGTGAAAGGCCACTGCTCTCCCTTCAGCCTGGAGAGGCTTTCACAGCAGTGATGAATGTGCAGCCTCTGGTCAGCCGGCCCCATCTCTCCTGGTCTCTCCTCCTGGGCCCAAGCAGAGGTGGGGTGCACGTTCTCCCCTTACGTCCCCTCCAAGTCACTTGACTGGCACCAGGGCCTGGGACACCTGTCCTGAGGCCTTCTTCTCAGACAGCCCTGTGCCTGGTCTGTGGACCTGGGGTCCCACACATTCTTGTCACTGTACACTGTGGCCCAGGCCTGCCACGTGTCAGAAAGGGTATGGAAGAACATCCCCGCCCCATTCTTCCACCCTTGAGCTCACCTCCTCCTCCAGGAAGCCTCCCTTGACCACCCAGCCCACTCTATGTCTACTTCTCTGGACTCATTGCATTGATGGGCTTCCGGTATCACCTACTAGGCACATAAATTCAGGGTCAGAAATGACTTTGGCGCCACAGGGTCCTTCACCTGCCTCTCCACACAGGAGTTCTCCCCAAATGCTCTGGGCCTGGAGGCTCCCTTCTCTGTGCTGCCCAGTCCCCGGTGGGCTAGAGAGAGCTCACTGTCAGCTGGGGAAGGACAGCCAAGGGTGTGGAACAGAGATGCAGCGTCAGACTCTCTTGTCCTTCTTGACATGGGCACCGACCCCCAGAGGTTAACACATCCAGGACCCGTCAGCCACTCCCCCTTCTCATCTCTGCTCCCTGCCCCGCCCGTGCCCCTCGGCCCGGGCACTGTGGCCTGTGAGCTCCAGAGGATGGGGCCGTGTGTCTTTAAAGGGCCTGGACCGGGCCCTGCTTACCCTAGTCTTTGGGGGTCCCACGTTCTCCTCGACCCTCGTTTTCCTCTTTTGAAAAAGTCAGGGCAAATTTGCCCAGTCCTGACTCCCTCCCAGGGCAGCTGTGAGAACCAAAAGAGCTGGACCTGGAGTCCCCACCAACTGCCAAGGGCCACCCAGTGCCAGGGCTGTGGTGTCCCCGAGCCTTGCACCCTCGGCCTCAGCCCAGCCTGTACGTGGCATCTGCCACATCCTCCTTATGGGGTCTGCAGGATGGAGCACAGAGGGGCCGGCTGGCCTGGGGCATGTTCCCCTCCCCACCAACCCAGGCCCAGGGGCCAGGGACTCCTCAGGCACCAGCTCGCTTCTGTTACCTGAACCACGTGGGTCAAAATGCCCCGTTTGGGACAGAGAGTCAGCCTGACCGCAGCGCCTCTGTCACTCTAAGCCTGTGAGGCGTCGTTCGAGGGCCCACGTACAGGGTGGGCTCTGGGATGCTTTATTTCCTGGACACTTCAATTTCACCCCGATGGAACACAAAAACCCTTACTGAGCAAGAAGCCTCAAGTATTTTTTATAAAGCTATAATATCCTCCATTAAAAAAAAAAGATGAAAGAGAGAGAAAGAAAGGAAGGAAAAAGGTGGGGGAGAGACTGTCTCCCACGTCTCAGGGCTGGCCTCCTGCTGGAGCCCAGCTCACCCCGAGTGGAGACGTGCCCCCATTAGGATGAGCCTGGAGACGAGGGGTGAGTGCAGACGCCCTCTTCCAGCTGCCCCGCTGGGGATGCTGGTCTCGTCTGGTGACCCAGCTCACCTGCAGGCCATGCTCAGGGCTGCAGGGCTTGGTCCCAGGTGGCGCCACGCTTCCAGATAGAGTGAGGGGGACGATGCGGGGGTGGGGGGGCACATGGGTTGCAAAAGAGCCGATCATTCCCCAGATAGATTTCAAGTCATTTTGGGTGGGGAGTGGGCACAAGGGACATTTACAGCCATGACGGTGTCCCCACTGCAGAGGAGGGTGGCAGGAAGGAGCAGAGGTGGCCTGACCGTCCCCGCTTTTGGTGGGGGCGCTGTGAGAGACGAAGGGAAGGTGCGAGGTGGGGACCACAGGGCTCCCTGGGGGCGTCAGGATGTCCCCTTATAGGTCCAAACTGGTACTGATGGCGTCGAGCTGTCCATCATCTATGGAGTGCTTGCCGTGGGCCACGAGCTGGGCTCCATTGTCATCTGCTCTGTGTTTCATTTATAGGGAATTCTCACAACAGTCCTGTGCAGTCCACGCCATTCTCATAACCATTCTACTGATGAGGAAACTGAGACTCAGGGAAATGAGCTCAAATGCCCAGAGTCAAACAGCTAATGAATGTTTCCCTGTGTGACCCCAATCCCACTATTATAAGAGGTTCAAACAAACACCATCCCAAACATCCGTCCACTGACTGCTCCGGGTTGGAGCTGGAATGGTGGCCTCTGGGCCATGCTGCAGGGGCCGGGGGTTCCCTCTGCCTAGAACTCCCACCACCCCACCTCACCCCAACGTTGCTACTTGAGGGAAGTGATGAGATCGGAGGCTTTCCTGGGGAGCCTCAGAGGCACTTGGCTCAGAGAGAGGCCCTTACGTCCACAGACAGGTCTGGTGTCGATGGACTGAACCATATGCTGAGGTCCTGTGGGTGTGGTGTTGGGAAACGCCCCAGGCTCATCTGATGCCATAGTCCCAGGTGGGAGGGGAGGCCCTAAGCCCACAGCCTGCTCACTCCCTGCACACTGCGGATGAATATGGTGCAGCTCAGCTGCCTTTGGGGAGGCTAAGGCCTTGTTCAGAGGTGAGGAGGCCCCAGGGGCACTGGTGGCAGAAGAGGGCCCTGAAGGAAGGTGGGGCTCCCTCAGGACAGGCTGGGGTCCAGGCCTGTCTCTGGGGCAGAAGCTGAAACTGGACCGTTCGCTACGATGGCCGCAGAGGTGTGCAAAAGGCCTTCTCTGGGGCCCACTGGACTGTATAAGACATTCAAGACCCATCACCCTAACCCTAACCCAAACCCTAAAACGAACCACGGCCCTAGCTCTAACCCTAAACTTAACCCTAACCCTAGACCTAACCCTAAACCTAACCCTAAGCCTAGCCCTAACCCTAGACCTAACCCTAACCCTAGACCTAACCCTAGACCTAACCCTAAGCCTAGACCAAACCTTAAACCTAAGCCTAGCCCTAACCCTAAACCTAACTCTAACCGAAGAACTAACACTAAACCTAACCGTAACCCTAGCGCTAACCCTAAACCTAACCCTAACCCTAGACGTAACCCTAAACCT
The DNA here is from genome assembly GCF_949752795.1 of Hyperoodon ampullatus. NCBI lineage: Eukaryota > Metazoa > Chordata > Mammalia > Artiodactyla > Ziphiidae > Hyperoodon > Hyperoodon ampullatus. Next base: position 5,473,668 of record NC_136915.1, on the reverse strand, counting down.
AACCCTAAGCCTAGACCAAACCCGAAACCTAAGCATAGCCCTAACCCTAAATCTAACCCTAACTGTAGACCTAACACTAAACCTAACCGTAACCCTAGCGCTAACCCTAAACCTAACCCTAACCCTAACCCTAGCCCTAACCCTAACCCTAGCCCTAACCCTAACCCTAGCGCTAACCCTGGGAGGTCTTGGGCCACTGCCTCCCCGCAGCAGCTGCCCTTTAAGTCCCCTCTTCCTGGCAGGAGAAATGCCCTCCTCCCAGGGGCCCTGCTCGGGGGGACGCTCCCCCAGTCCTGGTATTTCTGCCTCGGGAAAGCCTGCTCTCAGGACGGGGTGGGCAGAAGTTGACCACGCTGAGGGTGAAAGGCCAGCTGGGGGCCCACAATCCAACAAAGGGATTTAGAGCCTCAGCTCGACCCCCCAGGCCTCGCCAGCCAGGTGAGGAAGTGTGGCTCTCACAGGCACTTGTCAGGGGAGCCTGGGCTCTGCCCGAGCAACACTGGGGTCTCCCTCCTGCCCTGGAAGGCAGCGAGTCCTCTGGCTGAAGCCTCCGTCCACTCCAGGGTGGGGAGCTTTGGGGGGCCAGCACAGTCTGGAGTGAGCCCCCTTGGGAAGCTGGCTCTACGCCCGCCACCCCTGCACTCTTCTGCGCTGCCTCTGTACCGTGGCACTTGGTGGAGACGAGCTCCCTGCACCCACTGCTCCTGGGGGTCCTGGGCTGGCAAAGCTCAAGGTCAGGCGGGAGGCAGAGTGTGGGGTTGAAAGGCAGCTGCCCCTCCGTGGCTGCACGGCTGGTGCACTGCCTGGCCCAGAGTCAGTACCCGGGGTGGCCGGGTGCCAGAACTTGGAACCCAAACGCTTGCCACTCTCAGTGATCCAGGAGCCCCCAGTCCCAGGGTCCCCCCAAAGCCCCAGGGTCCCTGTATTTGCACAGCAGCAGTCAGGGGCCTGCAGGCCTGTGTGTGGGCTGCGGGGTGGTCCAGGGAGCAGCCCGCGCTGCCTCTGCCCCTGAGAGCTGGTCTCAACAGACACGCAGCCCCGAATGAATGGCGGTGGCAGACACACAGGGACACACCCCCTGCTTCACTTGAGCATGGAAAACATTCATTAAGCATTTTAGAGGACAAGGGCAAAAAGAAAAACACTCATTAGAAGCAGAAATAGTTTCCAAATGAGCCATACAGAATCTGCTGGCAAGTCTGGCCTGACATGGGGGCTTGTCCTCCTGGGGGAGCGGGTAGGGGGAGGAATGCACAGAAGGAGGGACTGTGGGGCCCAAAAGGGGTCACGAAAGGAGGCAGGAAGGCCTGAGCCAAAGCACTAGAAAATCCCAAAGAGGAGAGGCCACGCTGGCAGAGACGGAGGCCGAGGACCCTGGCTGTCTGGCCCAGCGTTGGAGCGGCCCAGCCTGCAGAAGAGGCTGCACCTCCACGGCCCCAGCAAGGCTCAGGGCCTGGGAGCACGCAGTGCTAACCATGGTCAAGGCCGCGGGAGGCAGAGGCAGGAAGGAGCCGGGAAGCCTGATCCCAGCCCGGCTCCATCGCTGACCGGCTGGGTGACCCTGGGCCCGACCCTGCCCTCTCTGGGCCTCAGCGTCTATCTAGGAGATGCAGCAGCTGAGCTTGGGGCAGCCTCTAAGGGCCCTGCCAGCCGTGACACACAGAGCCCTCAGTGGTGCTGCTGACGTAAGGAGAGAAGCTGCATGCTGGCTGGCAGCGGGGGCTTCTCAAGGCCCCAGGGCCGATTCCCCAAAGGCCCCGTAGAAGCAGCCTGAGCTCAGGTCCTCTGGGGTCTTGAGATGCTGCCCGTGCAGGTGACCACGTGGTGCCCACGGGGCACGGCAATGACCTTAGGTGCCATGGGCTGAACGGGCTTCAGTCCCTCCACCCTAGGGGAAGGCTCTGGTCCCTCAGTGTCTGCCGGCTCACATCCGGATAAAAGACTTATTAGCGAGATAGAGAGAGAAAGAGAGAGGGAGGTGGCACCTACCCGCACAGTCAGGTTACTCAGAAGCTAAGTGCGCCGGCCCCTCCCCTGTCCTGTGCAGCAGGGGCAGGGCCGGGGGGGTGGTGCCGGCCCCTCCCGATCTGGCTGAGGCTCTGTGCTGGGCCCTCAGGGGAGACGGAGGGAGGCAGGTGGCTCCCTTGGGGAGCTTACAGTGTGGTTGGAGAGGAAAGCCAGGTCTGTGTGGGCAGGGTCCCTGCTGTGCTAAGTGGCCTTGGGATTACAGAGGAAGGAGACGGCCGCTCCGCTCTGCTGGGACCGCAGTGGCTGGACGGGAGGGGCTGCTCCCAGAAGAAACTCTCTTTTATCCAGAAGCCCGCCCTCCCTCCCTCTCCTCCTCCCAGCCCCCTTCCTTTCAGGGGGCTCCCCCTGTCCCCGCCAGCCCACTAGCCTGGGCGGTGGGCTGTGAGGGGCGTGGCCACCCAGTGCGCCCTTGGTCAGCAGCGTGTCACGCTTAGGGGACACGCTGGCTTCTTTGTTGCCTGGTTGGCACCCGAGTTGCCTCTTCCTCGGCTCTCACCCCGTCACAGTGCCCTGACACTTCCACTCCCACCCCAAGCCTTTTTCTTGGTAATTGGTGTCAGAGACAAACTTGGGCCAATTTCCACCTGGGCCCGTGTCTCATGGCTTCTTGCCTATTTAATATCAGAGAAATTAAACCTGGCCACGCTGTCTTATCCCGGTGTTGTAATTAGCATCAGAACAAATTGCCCAGAGCAGGTGGCTGGCCCTGGAGCTCCAGGCTTCCGGGCGGGACTTGCGATGCGCTAATTGCCTTGACTTTTCTCCTTAACCTCCTCCTGCCCAGAGCTGACCCGGAAGCAGGAGCCCCCCCGCCTGTGTACCTTCCCGCTTTGTCACCTGCTCACAGAAACTCAGGGACACAGAGGCGGGGGTGGAGAGACAACTTCCCAGGGACCCTGAGAGAAGATAAAGACTCAGATTAGCCCTGGAGAAACCAGATCTGTGATCCTGGCCTTTGGGGAGACTCGGGTTCCCCGCCAGGTGGAAGGTAACAAACCCAGACGCACACGAGTCACCCCAGGTATGTCTCCAGCACGCAGTGGCCAGGATCGGAGCACCAGGGAGGGGAGGGCTGGGCAGAGGAGCAGCGGCCCCCCACTCCTTGCGTGGCCCCAGAAACAAGGCAAGGGCAGCCCAGGCTAAGAGGGACCTGGCTCAAGGGGCCTGAGTGAGTGGAATCCAGTTTGGGGAGCAATCGGCTCAGACTCCAAGGCGGCCTGGTGGCGTCTGAGTCCGGGGAAGGAGATCTACTGAAAGCCACAGGAGCCTGAGGGAATGGAGGCGTGGGGGTGGGAGAGGGGTCTGGAGGAGAGAGAGGAAGCAGCCTTGGAGAGCAGACAGCTGGGGCTGCCAGAGGGCTGAGCTGGCAGGAAGCTGGCCGCGGGGGTGTGGCTCCCTCAGGAGGGTAGCAGCCAGGCCGGGCGGAGAGAGCACAGCAAAGAGGTGCTCTGATGGGACCCAGAAGCTGAAAACACCCACGTGGGACCTGGGGGGATGGAGGCCCAGGAAGGAAGGAGCTCACAAGGGCTGCTTGAGGTGACAGCGTTTCTCTGGCAGCCAGAGCGCGACCCTGGAGACACAGGGACATGTTCTAACGGCACCAGATCTCTGCTGGCAAGGAGGAGCCCACTCCCGCCCCCTGCAGCCACCGAGAAGACCCTTCACCAAATGGCAAAATGCCTCGGGTCCATTCTTGTTAACAAGACCTGGAAAGCAGCATCCCAGGATTATACAGAAGGTCCCCTTCACAAGGACGCAGGGCTGAGCAAGTAGAAAGGCAGGTGTTACCATGCCAACCTCTGAGGGGGACAGACCCGGGAGACTGTAACGGGCAAGGTGCTGGGGAAGCCGTGTCTGCACATCAGCACCTCGTCTGACGGTCTCAGGTGCCGCCCGTCAATGAACTCGTTGAACCACAGACAGTTATTTCTGGGGACTAAGGGGAACGGAAATGTATGGCGGCGGGGGCGGGGGGTTGGCTGGGGGAGATGAGGACGAGTTGATGGACAGAGGGCCTGGTCTAGGTGTGGACACTGAGGCAGCCCTGTGCCCAGCAGACACCTTCCAGGCCACCTTCCCCGGGACCAGCGGCCCTTCTGCACTCCATGGCATGTGCAGCTCTCTTCTCTCAGAACACGCGCCATGAGCATTGGCGGGGGGCTTGCTTTCCCATCGGCTGGACCCCTCCCAACCGCGTCTCCCAGGTCACGGAGATCCCCAGATCCCCGGGGCCCAGGCTAACGTGGATGCAGAAAGTGAGACCTCTGGGGGAAAAGGCCAGAGGCAGCAGTTCCTGGGCAGAGGCCGTAGGAAGAAGTTGGGGTGATGCTGCCGGGACCCCCCGGGGATGTGTTCTACAGAGCGCAGCTGCAAATCAGAGGTCGAGCTTCGGAAAGGACCCAGGTCCAGGCTCGCTGGGCAGACCCCTCAGACCTTCCCACTCACAGCAACACCTTCCACAAGCAAGACGACCACAAACACAACCGGTCGGCTCTTGGCTGGGCGGCCTCGGGGCTGTGCACCAGTGCCATGGACACAGATCTGGGAGCCAGGCCTCCCTTGGAGCTTTGGCGACTGGGTGGCTCCTCCACCCCTTTCTCCATCCTGCTCCACAGCAGACATCACAAATCGATTACAGAGCTCCTTCCCTCTGAGCCAGGAGCTCCTGGTCTCCCAACAACCATCCCAATCTATCCAGCTACAACTGGCATGACTCTGGGAGCTGATTTTCCACATGTGCTGACGACTAACCCACCTGCGGTTTTCCGTGCAAAGGCTTTTCTCAGTCAGGGGCAGGTTGCCCACCCAGCCTTTTTCCTGTCCTCAATCAGAGGAAACTGAGGCACCCTGGAAGCAGCTGGCGGGACGTTATCCTCATGCGGCGGACAAGGACGCCCCCCACCAGGCTTCCTCCCCTTGCTGGCCTCTGACATCACACCGGGCCGGCCCCGAAGCTGGCCTCAGCGCCACACGCCGAGATCCCTAGGAAAGCTGGCCAGGGCGCCTGGGCCTGGGACCGCTGCACGTAGGAGCCCCACCCCACTCAGCTCCCTCCGCAGCCCCTTCCCCAGCACCAGAGACGGAAGAAGAATCCAGTCCCAGCCACCTACCTGAAGGAGCCAGTAGCACCTCCGGTGGAAGGTGGGGATGATGGAGGAATGGACATAGCAGCCGTACAAGCACTAGGGAGAGAGGAAAAACGAGAATTCAGTTGGAAAGAGGGAAGGGAGGGAGGAAGACAGCGCAACAGAGGAGGGGCAAGAGAGGGCCGCGGACGCTGCCACCACCCAGGGAGACCGAGGCGCGGGCGCCTCCACATCCGGCTCCAGGACCAAGGCTAAGGTCTGGGACACACCTAGGAAGCACAGCTGGGAAACACCAGTGGGCAAACGTGGATGGACAGCTGGGGTGCTCACCCTTATGAGGGCCATGGGGGCACGTGGGAACCCAGAAAAGCCAGGGGCCACAGAAATGCACATATGTATACATTTTGCCTATCGTTTGAGGGGCTGGGGTTTACCCTGACGTTCATGCATAGAGCCTGGGTTAAGACCCCTTGGTGTATGGGGACGGATGGAATTGATTCAAGTGCACACACACACTCCAGACCTTTCCCAGCCGAGAGCCGTCCCTGGCAGCCCTGGCTGGTAGGAGCTCCAAGGCTGGTGGGCCAGGGAGGAGCAGCACTTCCTAGGACTGACTTCCAGAGCTTGGGGCCCTTTGTGCACACCCCGACTGGCTGGGTTTTATTTACAGTTTTCTAGTCACATTTGTGTTTGTTCCAAGTATAAACCTGCATCTTTTACAGATGGATTTGGTTTTAGAAACCAGCTAGAGCCAGCTTGGAGAAGAAGGTGGGTGAGGATTTAAGTTCAGGAACAGCATGTAGAGGGGACATGAGGAGGGACAGCTCTCATGGAGCTTGTCACTTAGATCCAGGAGGGTGGAGCTGACCGGTGGGACAAGTCAGGGGAGCACACCGTACGCTGGGCACCGTGGGGGCTTGCCTGCCGGCAGGGGTGACAAAAAGGGGCTAAGTGTCCTTCCTGAAACTGAACGCTCAGAGTCTGAGTGGGAGGAGATTTGGCCTTTTCTTTTTTTTTTTTTTTTTTTTTTTTTGCCGTATGCGGGCCTCTCACTGTTGTGGCCTCTCCCGTTGCGGAGCACAGGCTCTGGACGCGCAGGCTCAGCGGCCATGGCTCACGGGCCCAGCCGCTCCGCAGCAGTGGGATCTTCCCGGACCGGGGCACGAACCCGTGTCCCCTGCATCGGCAGGTGGACTCTCAACCACTGCGCCACCAGGGAAGCCCTTGGCCTTTTCTTTTGGAGCCTCCAATTCCAAACTAGAATGAGCTCCTTCTATTTTCCTCGGAGTTCCCCTAGCTTCCCAAAGCACACGTTCCAGAAGGGGTGGGGCAAAAAGAGAAGGCAGGACCACAGAGCTTCGGAGGATGAAGGATGCGCAAAGTCTTCCCTTCCCCTCTCACTGTAGTCCCCCAACACCGACACCAATTCTGCAGAGAGAAATGGCCGGCAGCTCTGCCTTTACAGCTTTCATCAGATATGTTTCACACTCCCAAAAAGACCAAGTGCAATTTGGTTTGACTAGGAGTCCATTTGAGCCTTGCCTGTCTGATTAACAGAGTTGAAAGAGAAATCATTTTGGACTGTGGGATTCTGGCTGCAAGAAAATCAGATTTCCAAGATGTTAGAAACCTTACAGATTGCTGTCAGCTGGGACTTAAGCCCTTACAAACCAAACAAACAAAGCAGAAATTAATTTAAACGACTCCCTTGCAATTCTTGCCCACGAAATGTATTTATTATTAAGAAGGCAATATTCTTTCCTGACTTTTCTGGTTTTCAATAAACTGTGTGTTTCTTTCTTTAAAAAACAAAAACAAAAAACTGATAGCCATTCCTTCTTGCCAAAGGAGACTCGTGTTTGGACATTTTCTGTGAGCGTTTGGTTGCAACGGACGAGCAACCCACCCGCAACTTACATAAGCCCTTTTCCTTTGTAATTTGGGTGTTCTCATGGGCAGCCTCCTCGCTTTCACTCATGCAGTGAGCCCGATGGAGGGAGACAAACTGTTGAGAGAGGAATTCTCTCGCTCTCTTTGAAGTAAAGTCTTCCCATCTGCTCTTTCTCAGCGCTCGTCCCTCTCGAGAGTTTGCCGTGAATGCCCTGCTTCACCTGTCTCTTTCTCTTTCTACCGCTTGTTCTTGAACTTGAAAAGAACACGGTTGATTTGCAGCACCATCTCTCCCTTCATCCAACGCGTATCTATCTGTGTTGGGCTGCGGCAACCTTGAACCTCGTACTAAGGAGTCACCGAGACTTTACCGAACACCTACTGCGTGTCCCTCCTGTGAGAGCCCAGGAAGAAAGCACAGCCCGTTCTCCCCCAAGACGCCCCAGCACCCCTCTCTCAGGCACCCTCCCCACCCCAGAACCATCCAATAAACAGAATGATGTTAAAAAGAAAAATCGCTGTTTCTGCATCAAGGCTCATGCATTTTAATTAGAGGAACCCTCGGGGCCTCACTCAGAACTTGTTAGTCTATTTTTAGATATTTACTGTAAACACCCTGGTGATCCGATGTCTCTGGTCTCCACAGATGAGATCCACAATCTTAGGAAGGTGGGAGAGAGGTACCCCTGATGAGAGTGGGCCCCAGGTAGCCCCAAGTACACAAGAAGCCCGAGGGCACTGGACCCTTCCCACGCTGCCTGGCCCAGCGTGCTGGTCACCCCGTGGCTCACTTGTCCATCTGTATTCCCTGGACGGGGGCTCCTGGCAGGCAGGACCTTTGAATGAAGGGGGCCCCCAGTTCCCCCACCCAGTACCCTCAGGACACCAGTCTCTACAGCCTGGTACAGGGAAGGATCCAGAGACAGCACATGTTTAATTTCTGCTTGGGGAACTCTGAAGGCTCAAGTCTTTCTAAAACAAGACTAGAAAACCATCCTGAAAAATGGCTCCACGTTTAGTGCTTAAAGGGTTGAGCTTCAGTTTCAGGGAAAACTGACAGGTGTTGGGTAGCCGGGTTCCCTTGTCTGGAAGTTGGCTTCTGGCGCCCAGTCTTGGTGAGCTAGAGTCAGCAAGGGAGGATTTCTGAGCGGGGGATCCTGCTTGAAGTGGGAGACCTGCTGTTCACCAGCTGGGAGGGCCCTTGTCCTGTCCGGCTGCAAAACGGGCACTGTCCTTTTTCTGTCTTCTGGGTGGTTGTGAGGGTCGAGAGCTGATGCCTGTGCTGGGCTGCCCAGGACAGCAGGTGAGAGAGGGTTCAGGGGAAGCTACAGGGGCTTTCAGGGGAGCACGGCTGAAAGGGAAGAGTGAAAGAGAGTATTTCCAGCTTCAGGAAATGCACGTGGGGACAGGAGGTGAGACACAGTGGGCTGGGCTTGAGGACCCATAAGGACATTGGGATGGACTGGAGTGTCCACTGCACGGGGGCGTGGCGAGAGGCAAGTTCTGGGGAGACAAAGTGGGTCAGATCACAAGAGGCCACAGGGACTACAGCAAGGACATTGGCTTCACCCTGGGGCGGCTGGGAACAAAGGAACATCTGCGTTCTGAAGCTCACTGTGGCAGCCGTGTGGCCAGGGACCAGGGTCGGGGAGGGCGGGGGCATCAGGTCCAGTCCTGAGTCCAGGAGGCACGCTGGGAGCAGAGGCGGCAGCAGCAGAGAAATCGAAACACTGGCAGGGGTGAGGATGACACCCAGCTCCTGGCTGTGCAGACAGGTACACAGGTATACAGTGATCCCACACACAGGAAACTCTGGCGGTGCAGCAGCCTGGCCGCGACGGGCTGATTTCAGATTTCTGAGGAGCTCGTAAGGCTCCCAAGGGGAGACACACAGAAAGCAGTAAGTTTCTGAGATCTGGTGCTGGATCTGGGCTGGCCACAGTGATCTCCACATCCTCCGCACAGGGACGGCGTTGGAGTCACGTGGAGAGGCCCAGAGTGGGGTCCATCCACTCAGGCTGGGTTCTGCATCACAGAGCCATGCCTGCTGGCTCAGGTGGACAGAGCAGGGGAGGCCTGAACTTGCAGATGCTCCGAGCAGCAGGCATGTGGCGTGCTGGGCTGCCTCATCGTGTGCCCACGTACCTCACAACCCCAAACCACCCATGGCCCTGTCCTGCTCCCAGGCTCTCTGGCCAGTTCCCATCGTCACCACTGCCCTCACGCTGGACCACTTCTGCCCATTTCCAGTCCTCAAGACAGTGTCATCATTAAGCCAATCGGGGATTAATTGCACACTATCTCACGACGCAGCGTATCAAATCCATTCCCTTTAACCACTAATCAAGAAAGCAATCAACTTTGTCTGTAGTCATCTGTGTTGTACAAACTCCTGGTGCTTTTGGATCAGGCTCTGGGGGTCCCTTGGGGGGGTCCCTGGGTTGAGCTTTGAGTTTGGGGGCCGTGATATGCTGGGAGGGAGGGTCACATCCCAGGGCTGGCGGATGCAGCTACGTGTGCGTGTGTGTAAGCGGGTGGGTACACACGTGTGTGGATGTGTGTTCGGGAAAGCACACCCTGGGCCCCTTGTTTATGTGTATCATATAAAACAAAGAAAGAAAAAGAGAAAGCAACCAGCTGTTTATAGGAAACTCAGGAGAACGTCACCCTGTAGGTGAAAGCAACGTTCAAATTGGTTCTACTGGGAAATGAAGGTCTGACATCTTCCCTTGAACATGACAGTGGAGCAAGGAAGAATTTTTTTCTTTTTTTAAAATTTTTTATTTATTTTTATTAATTAATTAATTAATTAATTATTTGTGCTGTGTTGGGTCTTCGTTTCTGTGCGAGGGCTTTCTCTAGTTGCGGCAAGTGGGGGCCACTCCTCATCACGGTGCACGGGCCTCTCACTATCGCGGCCTCTCTTGTTGCGGAGCACAGGCTCCAGACGCGCAGGCTCAGTAATTGTGGCTCACGGGGTTAGTTGCTCCGCGGCATGTGGGATCTTCCCAGACCAGGGCTCGAACCCGTGTCTCCTGCATTGGCAGGCAGTTTCTCAACCACTGCGCCACCAGGGAAGCCCCGAATTTTTTTTCTTAAATACTCAAAATTGCTTGTATGAGTCTACGGGGCTTTTTTTTTTTCTTAAATAAAGAGGAAAGATAAAATTACAGGGGAGGGGCTTCCCTGGTGGCGCAGTGGTTGAGAATCTGCCTGCCAATGCAGGGGACACGGGTTCGAGCCCTGGTCTGGGAAGATTCCACATGCCACGGATCAACTGGACCCGTGAGCCACAACTACTGAGCCTGCGCGTCTGGAGCCTGTGTTCCACAACAAAAGAGGCCACAACAGTGAGAGGCCTGCGCACCGTGATGAAGAGTGGACCCCACTCGCCGCAACTAGAGAAAGTCCTCGCACAGAAATGAAGACCCAACACAGCCAAAGATAATAAATAAATAAATAAAATGTGACACCTTTAAAAAAAAAAATTACAGGGGAAACCAATAGCAAACAAGAGCTCCCTTCAGTTCAAAATATATGCTTCAGAAAGGGACGTTTCTGAAGAAAGCATCAGCCTCAAACCTCCTCAAAGGGACTTTTCCCCAACAGACTCAGCTGCCAGGGGTCCCCTGGGGGCCAGAAGGTCCATTAGGGCTTGATACCCGATGGTCTCGGTGGGCCAAGAAGGGAGCATCTCAGGTGGTGAGCGCAGCTTTATGGGTGGGGGTTGGGACTGGACGGTGGGTCCCCTTTAGCTCCAGCTCTCAATGGCTCCGAGAGATGAAGCTGCTTCTCCATCTCTGTCTCTCTCTCTCTCTCTCTGGCATGAGCTCAGCCCTCCCATTGTCCCCTCCACTCTCGGCTTCTGCTCTAGAAAATGGCTGACTTGCTGTCCCCACTTCCAGGCTTTCCCTCATACTGTCCCACTCCCCAGGGCGGGTTTTGTCCTCTCCTGTGCAAACCCTACCCTGCCCGAGTCCATCTCAGAGCCTCCCTCCTCCCGGGAGCCTCTCCTGAGCCGGCCAGTGGGAGGAGCCCCTGGAAATGACCCATCTGGGGTCAGGGGGCAGCACGGGAGGTAGACTCTGCCTTGGGGTATCACAGCCACCATCTCTGTCACCATTAGCTCACCTATCGCAGGGGCTGGCAGACTTTCTGCAAAGGGCCAGATGGTAGATGTTCTCGGCCTCGTGAGTTAGATGGTCTCTGCTGTAGCTGCTCAGCTCTGCCTTGTGGGGCAAAAGCAGCTTAGACGACAGGTAATGAATGTGTCCCCAAACTTTATTTATGGACATTGTAAATTGGACTTTGCATAATTTTCACCTGCCATGAATATCATTCTTCTTTTGATTTTTTTTCCCAACCATTAAAAAAAATGTGAAGACCATTCTTAGCTCATGGGCCATACAAAAATAGGTGCTGGGTTGGCTCCAGCCCGTGGGCCATAGGTTGCTAACCCTGACCCGTCAGATTGGGAGGAATGTGAATTGTATGGTCCTTTGTAAAATTCCCTGCGGTGATTTCCATGTAGCAGGTGTTCAATGAACTTTGGTTGATTTCCATACGATGTGAATATCGACGCCGGGCAAGGAGGGAGAAGCAAAGGCCCAAGTGCATAGAAAATAATAGACTGTACGTTTAATAAATACACTGAAGAGTGAGTATTGAACACAGTATCTTTCCCCACCATCGTCCACAGACTGCTCTCAGAGGACCTGGTTGTCTTTCGAACTAGACTTAGTTGTGGATGTTTGTTTTCTGGCCTGAGTGTGATGTGTATCACCTAAATGTGAGACGAGCAGACACTCGGGCACCATGCTTGGCCTGGAGGACTTCCTGGCACGTAACAGGTGCTCAGTGAAATCAAGGCTTCCTCTCCCTGTCCAGTGCCTTCATTTTATTAACCAAGCAGAATTCAATGAGATAAAGTAAGGGCAGCTGAAAGCAGGTAGCGCAGGATTGGAGATGTGAAGCTGCTTTACATCCCCGTGGCCTTGATAAAGCCTATGCAGTTTCTTCTCTGGGGAAGACCTTTTCATTCTGTTTTGGGGGCCCCCTCCCACAGGAGACAGGGAACCCCCAAAGCCAAGGCTTGCTGTCTCCCTCCTTCTCTGGGGAAACATGAGGCCAGCATCTTCCTCGCCTGGGGGACTGGGGGAACGCACATCCCTAGCCCCGCATGACAAGCCTCTCTAGAGGAGGGTGTGGCAACCCAGAGTCACGTGAGGCTGTTCAAATTCCAATTCTGATTCCTATTACGTCGTAGAAGGAAATAAAATAGAAACTCCACTTCCTCGGTTGCACTAGGCTCATTTCAAGTGCTCACCTACCACATGGAAGGAGCGGCCATCATGTTGGATGGCTCAGAAAAACCCATCATCATGGAAGGTTCTATCGGACACTGAGGCTCCGGAGAACAACAGTGGGGCCCGGTTCAGGGATGTTCAGCTGGGCCTCTTGGAAGCTGAGACCCCAGGGCCCAAGATTTGGGGAAGCTAGGGTTTGGGGGAAGAAGTGGAGGTTGGGACTGCAGGGTGGCGGCTCCACTTTGGGGAGTTGGAATGTTTGGAGGTCGGTACCTGCTTGAATCGGTCCGTGAGTGTATCCCCGAGCCCCTGGGCTCAGAAAACCTCGCTCCCCGGCTCCGCCCCGCCCCATCTCCCCAGCCAGAACCTCCTTGAATGCAGGGATAACACCTGCTTCCCCGAGGCTAGAGTGAGTGTAGCAGGGGTCAATGGTTGGTGCTGGGGCCAACGTGTGTGCTGATGGCTGAGAGGGCACCAAGGGTCTGACGCCCTGTCAGGTCAGGCTGGAGAGGGGAAGAGGGAGAGTTCTGCAGAAGGACGGGATGAGGGTAGTGTTGAAAAGCAATGAGGCAGGACCTCTGCAAGACTGCTTCACGGGTGGGGGCGTCCGCCATGCAGGTGACTTGGATGCGAGGAGGTGAGGGAAGCAGTCGCCATCTCTCTTGTCAGTGTGGTCAACTGCCAGCTGGGGAGCTCGTCAGTCACAAGTGCCCTCTGGGTCTCAGTCTCTCCAGCCATGAGGCAAAGAGACTGGGCCAGGCAGGCCTCTACGGTCGCTTCAGGTTCGACACCGATGCTAGGACGCTTACAGCGAATCTCCATCCCTAACCCTCCTTATGAGGGTCCCTCTGCTACTTCCTCTGCCGATGTCCTGCACCAGTCCCCCAGCAGCCAGGGAGGCCCAAGAGTTGGGTTAGGCTCGTGGCGGTGGCCTGCACTCTCCCTCAGCAGCCTGGCCCCGGGTCCCCCAGGGGCCTCACCTCTCTCCCCCTGGATCGGCGACTGTCTGCACAAGGCAGTCAGAGTGAAAATAGATTTTTAAGGTGCCTGGTTGATCTCACACACTTGAATCTAATGCACACACGATAAAGATGAATAGATTTTAAGATGTGTCATGGCATAAAGGTGACAGAAGAGAAAGAGATAATAGAAGGGAAGGCAAAATCCACCGGGATGATGATTTAATCCTGCTCTGCAGTGACGACGGGGCAGGAGCCGTTTACTCAGAATATTCCAGGCAGGGCAGGTGAAGATTCCAGTGCCGGGGCCAGATGGGGCGACGGCCACACTCTCCCAGAAAGGGCACCCTGGGGTGGGCTGGGCCTTGGCTTACAGGTAAGAGGAGGGCGTGTCAACCACATGTCACTACTGTCTGCTCTGTGCCTGGCTTGAGCCCTTGCCTCCAGGACCCCCAATCTGGTGGTTGAGAGACAGCCAAGCAAAAACAAAACCAGATCAAAACAGCCCCGAGGATAAGTGCAAGGTGCCCCAGGAGAGGGTGTGATGGAGCCCCCAGAAAGGGAAGGACCCCCCTTTTCATACTGAAGGTCGCCAAAGTCACCTAAGAGGAAGTGACATCTGTGATGGGTCCAAAAGGGTGAGCTGGAGTTGGCCACATGGACAAGACCAGGCCAGGTGGACTCGAAAGGGATCTTGAGCAGAGGAATCGGCCTGGGCAAGGATGTCAGCTCCTTCCCAGCTTTGCCATCTTTCCTATCCAAATCCTCCATGTGGGACAACACAGACGGTTCTATCAAATCCCCAATCAGACACGTTGACAAGTGGCGGCAGATGACTTTGCAATGGAAGCAAAGGTGCTTGATTTTCATGGCTTTTCCTTCCCACCAGCCTGGACCCTGCATGTTAAAGCAGATTTCCTGGGAGGACTATGGGAATTCAAGGAACAAGTGCAGGAGCGTGGCTAGAACTCAGATCTGATCCCACAGGTTTCCCTGCCTCCCTCCCACCCCCCGTCCCCCTCTCTGTCTCCATCTCTCATTTCTGTGTGTCTTCCTTGTGTTTCTTCCCTCCCACTACGGTTGGGCTGTCTCTATGTGGCCGGCAGCAAGAGTCCCATCGTTTCGGCTGCGACCCAAGAAGCAACAAAGCCTCTCTCTTCCGGATTAGGGGCGACAACACCAGGGAGGGACCCTCACCTCTTTGGGCTGTGATCCCAGCCCTGGGACCCTCAGTGGGGCAGGAAGGCACCTGAGCGGGCAGAGCTGCAGGGCTCCCAGGCTGGGGTAAAACGCGGGTCCTTGCTGCCAAAGTTCTGACATGCCCTGTAGAAGCAGGAGCTCTCCAAAGGGCAGGGGGAAGTAAAAACCCTCCAGCGCCTTCCAGATCTCCCCAAACCAGTGGCAGCTGCTGCAAGGGGGCAGGAGTAGGTCCAAGCAGCTCTGCTTCCCAGACACCTGAGAGCCGGAGATCCTGGAAGGTCCTGAGCAGATCTCATGCAGGGACATGGTTGGGAGGGGGGCAGTGACATGGAGTTCCTCTTGCCTTTTGTCTGCATTCGTCCTGCTCAGAGCATCCACGGGGAAGGCCAAGGCTGAACAGGCTAGTAGTCTGTCCAAAGTCATGTGGTAGCAAGAGGCAGAGGAGGACTCAAACCCGCCCTTGCCTGGCTCAAAGCCCTCGTTCCCTCTGCCCTGGCATGCCACCCGGATGGCGTCACTCAGGCATCCACGCCGATGGCCGAGGGTCAGGCCTTCTGCAGGGCCTGCCTTCATCAAAGACAAAGGGATGGATTCCTGGGCTGCTCCCAGGACTGTCCTCGCTGGAGGATTTTGTTCGTATTAATCTAAGATTAGACCAAATGATTCAATTCGCATGCTGCCTGTGAAAGCACTGGGCCTCAGAACTTGTTAAATAGTGAATTGCTTTAAAATGAGTTTGAGCTAAATGGATTGCAGTCTGGTTCGGCCTTCGGGGTTGGGTGACAGGAGAGATCTGGAATATTAGATCATCATTGACCTGGCCTCCTTCAACGGCATCTCCCAGAGCCTGAACCCCTGTCTGCAGATGCGGGGGCGGGGGTTCAGAGATGTCAACACCTTTCCCAAGGTCACAGGGATGTGTCCTCAGAGCTGGAGGGACTGGGGGTAGCAAACGTCCACCCCTCCCAGATGGGCAACGTGCCGGGGACACAGCCAGGAGACCAGGGCAGTGCCTGGCAGGCCTGGGACACGTGGGACCCCACCCCGTTGTCCTTCAGGAAGCACCCGTGGGTCCCTAGTCCCTGGAGACAGGCGAGACCCCCTCCCCCCAGGCACCTGCATTGGCAGGAGCTCAGAGGAGGGGCACCTGGGGGTAGGGGGTGGCACCTTGGGCAAGCAGAAAGGGCCACGGAGACCCTCTAGGTAGGGGCTCTGTTGGGGGGAGGACAGGTGGGCTGTGGCCCCAGGGAAGGATGGAAGCAGGAGGCACTGCCCCTGACCCCACCCCCAATGGGGGTGCAGTGGTTTAGGGTCCACCACCTCATTTCTTCCTGGCCCCTGGTTTGGGTGGGGAGCGGTGAGAAACAAGGGGGGTGGATCTTGGAGAGAGGCACTCAGTTCTCACGCTGGAGCCTCCCCCAATAACTCCACGGAAAGTTCTAGACCATCTGTAGAGCACAGGCCCTTTCAGTAGCTATAAAGGAACGTGAGGAAGAACTGAGGGGCAGAGGTAAGGGTCCAGGGGACAGTGTGAGCTCTGGGAAGCCCCCTCACTGCCGGCCTTTTCTAGGGACCGGGGAGGTGACAGTCCGGCGCCCCCGGCACCCCCACCTGCCTCTGCTCACCTGGGCCCCCTCCCCACGGGGGCGGCTGGGCGTCTGCAGGAGGGGCGCGTGTAAATAGGGCCGCTACAGCCTAACCACGACACGAGTCAGGGGCGCGATAGAAGTTAACTGGATTTTTAAATAAAAAGGCATAAAAATCATGTTTAAAGATATAAATAAAATCCCTTGGAGCTTCAGCTTTATTGTTTTGGGGGGGGTTCCAGATTAATAAACTAGTGGGCAAAGAATGGAATAATAGTCAAAAATTGAGTTAGATTGAGATTTAGGGAGGGAGTTGATCCAGTCACGAATCTCAAGCAGCAGATCAGAGCAGGACGGACGGGCAGCGGGTTTAACCCTCCCTGGTGTCTCCCAGCAGCTGTCCCCATCGGCTCGGCTCCGTGACCCCGGGAAGGAGCCTCTGCTGGGGTCCAGTACGGGTACGTGGCCGCCCTCACCTGTCCACTTTCCCGCCCCGTGGGGACCCTCAGCCGGGTCTACGCGGTCTCCTCTCTCTCTATTCCCAGCACTTGCCAAACTGCTCTGGGGAACCTGCCGCCCGGGGCATTTCCGTGTCTCAGAAATCCCTCCCGGCACCTGGTTCCAAGGGGCCCCCACTAGGGTGTTCATTCACCCTCTCTCCTCACGGGGTGCAGCAGGCAGCTCAGCTCAGCATCAGCCGTCCTGCCAGCAGCAGGAGGAACTCGTCTCCCTCTCTCTCTCTTTCTCTCTCTCTCTCTCCAACTTCTGATTCGGTTACCTCCCCACTCTGAGGTTCCTGTCCTTTAACCTGTTTCGATGTGTCTAGGCTGTTTATATCTCAAATACTTGCTAAGAGTACTGGATGTAAATAATACATAAAGTGAAATTTCCCTCCTCTCATCAAAGTGCATCGCGGAGACCTGTTCCCTGGAACCCTGCCAAGTGGCTGGACCTGACCTTGGCAGTGGTTTATGCTGATGGCGGCCTCCCTCCTCCGTTCTGCCCCGCACTCTCCCCCTCCCCCCTTGTTTCCACCAGCGGTTTCAGAGCCCCTTCAGTTTTCCCTGGGCCCCCCTGCACCGAGGACTCTGATGAGAAAAATGAACTCCCACAAGTATCTCTTGGTCTGGCTGGTGTTCCCTTTGCCAATCGGCCTGTTTAGGCTGACACATCGTAACGGGACCTGCACAGTTTAGCCTAAGTGGTTACTAATTGGACAGGGGACATTGAGCCTCTGAGGGGGCCAGGGGTTGTGTCCCTGGTGCTAGGAGCTTTCAGGGCACATTCCCAGGTAGCTGGCCTTGGCTTCTCGTCCCCCGTGCCTCCGTCCCCTGTTTCCAGAAGGGAGGACACCCCAAAGCCCCCAGAGGCCATTCTGGATGGCACAGAGGGCAAGAGCTGCCCAGGGCTCAGCTGGCCCTCTGACCGCTGCCCTGCTCAGCACACGTGGGGCTGGCATTTCTGGCTGTAATTATTGCTTCGCTCCAGAACCTGCTAGAACCCAGCTCCCAGCACTGTCCCATCCAGGCACCCATGACACCATCCAGGTACCCAGGGTCCCCTTCAACACACACAGCCGCTCGCAGCCAGGGAGCCCAGGCGAGGAATTCTTGCGTAAAGCAGGCGATGGGGTTGTGTTTCTTAAGAAGCTGGAGGGAAACTCCAGGACCGGGTCTGTGGCTATGTTAATGTAAGGCTGGGCTCCATGCCAAGACAGTAAGTGGAATCGAATTCCTGAAACCAGCTTTAATCAGCAGATTTTTAAGGTTAGGATTACTCTCTCCTCTCAAAGCCTTGCCAAGGTTAATTTGGGCCTGAGCATGCAGAATTAATGGGCTGGACAGAGGGAATTGGCCTTTTCCCGATTTTTTCTCAAGTTCACAAAACATCCCCACAAAAGACAGAGGGCAGAGCCCACCTGTGAAAGGAGCTCCCCGCATCAGAAACCTGATCCAGGGGCCGAGTCAGAAACACACACAAATGGAATGACGCCAATGGCCAGTTCCGGCCGAAGAGAGATGCCAGGATGGGCAGGGAGTCCAGTTCTCAGGAAGCTGAGTGAAGTACCAAGCGGGGTGAGCTCAGCCACGCCCTGACCCCTAGAGACAAACGTGCTGAAGACATCTGCGCTCTCGGTGTCTCCCGGTGCCCGAGCACAAGCCGCGCTCCCCGCCCGCCCTGGTGGCATTTAGCGGCCTCTGAACCTTGGCTGTGTCGCTGAGTCTCCCTGAGCCTCAAGTCCCTGGTCTGACCCTCCTCCTTCTTGGGTGGAGGACCCTGGTGCCTGGAGGGGGTCTTGGGTGTTGGATCCAGATCTGGGTGTGACTCCTGCACATCTGGAGATATAGCACAATGACTCCAGGAGGGAGGTGGGATGGACTTGGTGACTTTGAATCTCAACATCCTGGTTAACACAAGGCAGATGGACAATGACCCCAATCCTGCAGGCTTGTTGCACTAAATGAGGATCAGATGACAATGTGTTTGCAGCAAGCGGCACAGAGGCTTCAATAAACAGAGGCTCCCCCGGTTTCCCCGGAGACGCCCTCCTTCTGCGATCTCAGGATGCTATTCCACCTGCGCCCATCCCTGGGATCACAGTAGTTTCCCCTCAGCCGCCCCGACCCTGCTGAAGCTGTGTGTGTGTGTGTGTGTGTGTGTGTGTGTGTGTGTGGAGGGGGTCACCCCCATCCTTTCTCTCCAGCTTCCTCAAGTATCCAGGGCTCGTTTTAAAATAAGCAGCAGCGGCTGAGCTGCCTAGAACCGGCCGAAACGGAAATGGAAGAGGGAGGGGGCAAGAGTCAGGAGCTCCCGGCGACCTGGAGCTGGAAGTCCTCCCCCGTGCTGGATGCGCGCAGGGACCCTCCTGTTGTGGAAAACGTGGATCGTCCTGGATTCTGTCCAGGCTTCCCTTGACATTCCCAGCTTTCCTCCAGACCAGCCTTGACATTCCCAGCTTTCCTCCAGACCGGCCGGACTGGCTTTTATGGGACAAACCGCACACCAGGACACATTTCCTGGCCCCGGCCTGGCCGTGTGGGCCAGGCTGCAGGGAGGGGCTGAGGCCTGTAGGAGCAGAGACCCCTCAGCAGCACCAGGGGAGATGAGGCCCCTGCCCACCTCTCCTTCCCTCTTGCAGGGTGGGGGGCTTCTACGCACCACAGCCAATGCCTCTCTTCTGCCTGGAAGTCTGCTCTGCAGGCATTGCCTTCTACTCTGGAGAGAGGAGGGAAGGTGGGTGGGTCCCGACCGCTGGTCAGGGCACTGCCCGCCCATCGGGGACCACCAGAGTGGAGGAAGCAGTGCAGGGCGAGCGGACCCGCGGGCACACCTCGGAAATGGCCCCCCAGAAGCCTCGTCGCCCGTCACCCCACCCCAAAGCCTGCCGGCCCCTCTGCTGTACCTGCGCCACCCTCTTCACCTGGCTGGCTGCACGGCTCCACGGCCCCCTGGCTTCCCGCTCAACAGCAAGGCCAGCGTTTCACAGACAAGCATCCGATCCCATCCCTTCTCTACCGTAAATCCTGGAGGCGGCCACCCCTGCCCCAGGATAAAGTGCCAACTCCGTGCCCACCCGCTTCGGTCTGGGTCCCACCTACTCTGTCTTGTTCCTCAGAACACAGCGCCCCCCCCACCCCCGCCAACACGTCCACTCCTTGAAGGGCGAGAACCCTCTGTTTCCCCGGAGCCTGGCACGGCGGGTGGCTTGGAAGTCTATTCAAACATCCCACTTGAACCTCGTAGAGGAATTGCTTCCTGGTCCTCAAAAGGCTAAACATAGATCTACCATACGACCCAGCAATTCCACTCGCAGATATGTACCCAAAGAATTGAAAAAGGTCCTCACACACTCATGTCCCTAGCAACACTCTTCACAGGAGGTGGAAACAGGCCACCCGGGGGGACGCACAGACAAGCACAACGCAGCCACACCAAGGAATGTGGTTTAGCCGCAAAAAGGACGGAGGCACTGAGACATATTCCAACTCTGATGAATCTAGAAAACAGTCCTCTAAGAAACCAGGCCCCAAAGGTCACAGACTGTATGGTTTCTTTTATAGGAACTATACAGATTAGGTAAATCCATGGAGTCAGAAAGCAGATGGGGGTTTACCGGGGGCTGGGTCGGGGGTGGCAAGGAGTGACTGCTGACGGGTAGGGGGCTTCCTTTGGGGGCAATGAAGACATTTTGGAACTAGACAGAAGCTGCGCAATATTATGGATATATGAGGCACCTCGGAATTTTTCACTTAAAAATGGTTCATTCTATGTTCTGGGAGCTTCCCCTCAATTAAAAAAAAAAAAAAAAAAAAAAAACCAAGACAGTGGCCCAGGCACAGACAAGGGATAGGGACCCCTCTGTACCCAGTCCCCCGGGGCAGCTGCCTCCGCTGCGGGACCTCGGAGGATGGAGGAGGGAGCGGCCTACCCATGAGGCCACCTGTCCGGCCGACACACGCTAGCTGAGCACCTACTGCGTGTCGGGCCCTGTTCAAGGTGCTGGGGACTCCATGGGGGTCCGGACAAGGCTGACCCAGCCTCTGGGGCTCACGTCCTGGCACGGGGGCTGGCCCACCCTTCCTGCCTGGTTCCCTGCCCAGCACCTGCTGTCTAGATCTCAGCCCTGGAGCCGGGGTTGCCCTGGCTCTCTGCATCCTTCTCCATCCATTTCTGAGAGGCTCATCTTCTCAGTGACGCGGTCCCCTCCTCCTGGGTGTGGACTTGACCTTCCATTTCCCCCCTGTTGATCCCCCCTCCCCCTGTATCTGCAGAGGCCTGGCACAGAGGAGGTACTTGGAATGGTCTGTTGTCGGAACCCAGCTGGGAAGAAACCAGGATTGCCAGGGGACGGGCTGTGGGATGTTGGTTGGGGGGTAGGGGGGCTGGCAGGGACGCCCGCTGCTGGAGCTCCACCCAAACTCAACCGTCTACACCAGGCCTTGCTAGGAGCCCGCACAGAGAAGGAAGGAAGGCATGGAGGCTGTCTGCCCCTTTGAAAGGCTTCTCAAGGAGGTTTGGTCTCATGTTCCTCTATGCCTCCCAATCCTGGCACTGAACGTTCTAGAAAAGGTGTTTGGGCTAAGGACCAAAGGAGGAAATATCCCTCAGGAGAGATGGAGCCTGAGCTTCCAAGTGGTGTCGGCATCCCCCAGGCAGAGTCCAGACCCCCCCGGGCAGTGCTGCCACGGGGACGGGGGCCAGCTGGTGCTGGGGGGCGGGAGAGGGGCTGGTGGAAATGAGGCCCATGCGGGTGGAGCCCAGGGGCTGAGCTGCTCTGGGCCGTCTAGGTAGCCACAGCCGCCCCACACACTGTGGTCTGGAGCTGTGGAAATCCACCTTCCAAAACCTAGCGCTGTAGGTTCTGAGAGGTGCAGCCTGCAGGTGAGAACAGCACGTAAATGGCTCTCCCCTGGAGTGGGGCGGGGGGAAGACAGGGGCCAAGGCAGGAGGGGCTCTCACCCCCTGCCCTGCATTTTACCTGCCTCGTGATGGATCTTCGGGCTCTAGAGAGAGAGAATGCAATATTTTAAAGTGTGTAATGACATGCAGGCTGCATGTGGTACAAATTTCCTGGATGTATAAAATGGGAAAGAAACAGGTTTTCTGTCACCTGCAACTATTGGGCAGCGTTAAAATATGACTCTTCAGAATCCAATATTCTGCTAACCTGCACGGGGTGGTATTGAATCCTGCAGGTAGAGTCGGGGCGTGGTGGGGCTCACAGCCCCGGGCACCTGCGGCTAATTCAATGGCTCCAGTTCTGCATCTGGGCTGCTTACAAGGCCCGTGGGCTTCAGTGGCTCCTCCACACCAAAGTGGGGGCTGAGGCCTCAGGGGTCCCGCTTCCCCTCTTGCTGCTGCTGCTAATGGAAATCTCTTGTGTGATGTCACGCCTTCTGCATTCTGCATTCAGCTCGGCCACGGGGCTCATCTCCCTGGGCTTTTGTGTCTCTGGCCACTGTTACCTGAACAAGTGACACTGCACGCTGGCTGCTAGGCACACATCCTCACTCTGTGCTCACGATGGTCCTTCAAGGGGGGCATTAGAATCCCACTGGGAGGATGGCCCAAGCCTCAGAGACGTGAGTGCTTGTCCAAGTTTAACAGGGATTCGGACCCAGGGCTTGCTGGGCAGCCTCAAAGCTGGTGCCTGTGGCCCCCTAGTGGGCTGCATCCCTGCTGGACCAGATGCTGGGACTTCAACCTCAGCCCGTCTCTCCAAGCAGGGCCCCTGGCCTTAAAGGTAACGTGATGGCAAGGCCAGAACTGAGACCCCTTCCCCGTCTTATCCCGCAGCTACCTCTCCATTTCAAAGGATGGCGTCAGAGGCCTTGCACGCCGGGAACTGCTTTGAGAGGGGAGCCCAGCATTTTCTCAGGCCTGTTTTCTAAGAGAAGAAAGTGAGGCCTCGCGGTGAAGGGACAGCGCTGGGTGGTGGCCTGGCCTGTTCAAGGCGCACCCTGGCTGCACCTCTGCTCAGCGTGGGGGCCGGTATGCCTCTCCCGGTGCTCCCGCCCTGCTTCCGTCCTCCCCGGTGGGAAGCAGGGGCCTCAGGTTGGGAAGATGCCAGTGGGCCCCGCCCCCAACCAGCTTGGGCGCAGTTTCAGGTTAAGAAACCCTGGCTCCACCCTGACGAGGGATCCTGCAACCATCAGCCCCATGGCTTGTCCAGAGAAACCCCCATCCCTGGGATGAGGCTCTTCGCAGTTTTCCTTAAAAACAGGCAAACCAGCCATCTTCCCGGGCCAGCGGCGCCTTCCAGCAGCTGCCCTGAGCCTCTGGCCCAGTTCCCCCACTGCCGCCCACCCGCTGGTCCCAGACAGGCCATGTTTGCGATCAATAGTCGCAACAGGTTACTGTTCGTCTGGGGAAAGATTTTGCTTCTCTGCCTTAGAGCCATTTTCCACCCATGGGTGCCCACTAGCCCGGACGGCAGAGCAAGCAGGACGGGTGAAGGCCTGCCAAGGGGCCCCGTCCCCACTCTGGAGCAGAACACACCGCCTCTGCAGGCGACCTCAGCCGGGTGCCCGCCCCCTCGGAGGTCAGGCTCTCTCCCAGCACGTGGGCCTTCCTCCAGGACATAGAGGCTCGAGAACACTCCGGATCCACCGAAGCGTCGGATCTTACACCTTCCTGCCTGCCGGCGTAAGGAGCTGGAACTTGAGCACTTAGAGCAGGAGTCCTGTATCAGGATTCTGCACGGGGAGCCCCTGCCCCCAGCTCCACGTCTGCTGCTGCTAAAGGAAGCCCGTCAATCCTCGTGGCCTCCTCCTCGCCCAGAATTTGCCTGGGGAGGTGGGGGATGGGGGCGGCCTGGGCATGGGCATCCAGACTCTCTACTCTGCAAACACCCAGGGCTTGTGTGAGGGGGGAGGGAGAAGAGGGTGGCATAGGAGGGGGTCTGCTCACCCACTGGTAGAGCCCCCTGCACTGTACCCGGGAGGTTGGAAAACCAGCTGCTGCCCACGGAGAGCTGTTTCTGCCCCGCTTTGGTAGACCAGATGCCTGTTCAAGGAACGGCGGGGCCATGGGCACAGTTTGGGGAAGACCTGGGGAAACACCTCCCACCACAGCCCCCAGAAGGGACCTGAAGGGTTTCCAGCCCAGCCACTGGTCTGACAGAAGGTTCCCTTCACAGCACCTCCCGCGGTGGCACAAGCTGGGATCTCACAGCTGGAAGGCGGCCCCTTCTGGAGGAGGGGTTTCTTCGGAGCCTGCCGAAGCGCCCCCTAGAGGAGAACCCTATCAACGCGGGCTCAGCTCCCCCGAACCCCTAACCCTACAAGGCGCGTGGCCTTGGAGGTCACTTCATCTCTCTGAGGCTCATGCACTCCATCAGCCAACCTGTGGTCCCCCAGGCCCCTCACTGGAGGGAGCCTAGAGCCTCTGTCCTGCTCTCTCAGCCTCCTCCCCGCCGAGCGGGATTCCCCATGCCCGGGAGAACCGAGCCCCAGACAGATTCTCACCCTTTCGGAGCCTCTGTCAGGCCATGCAGCTTTTGTGATCAAATATTGTTATATTTACCTAAAGGTCTGTTAGGAAGCAATTTTTGAGACGATGAATATTTAATGCGATATTTAAATATTTAATAGGAACTTTTTCGAACCTGACTTAATAATCCATGTCACAGGGAGAGGAAAATGGGGGTTGTCTTTCAACATTTTTCACTTCCTCTAGTATGCTCTGTGTTTGCTGGTATCTTTATTTTTTTCAGGGCAGAGTTTTAATTATACTCAATATTCTGGAGAGAAATTCTTTTCTCATTAAAACTTAACTCTTGCCCACAGCAAGGTGACTGGGTGGGTGGAAGATGCATCAAGTCGGAAAAATGTCTGAAGCTGAAAGGATTGCTGGGATCGGCTACTCACTAGCCCGACTCCTTCAGCTTCCAGATGAGGAAAGTACGGCCTCCAGTGACCATAGCCTCAGCCCAGGTAGGGCCAGGCTTGCCCGGATGGGAACCCAAGTCTTTGGACCCCCAGATGCCAGGAGCCCCCTGACACCATCTTGACTCCTGACTATTTGCTCAAATCATGGCCCAGGGGGGCAGACGTCAGGTCACACCTCTTACCTTGTCCCTCCACCCCTGGCCATTGTCATAGCAGCAGCAATTTGAGATTTTGATCACTTAGGAGGTGACTTTGATGGCTTAGCCGCAAATCTTCTTGGAAGATTTGAAAAACTCAAACCAAGTGCCAGATTCTTCTAACGTGAGGGTAGACGTGACTGAAGGTTGGCCCCCTGCTGAAGCCAAGTCCTTGCTGGGTCCCGAGTGCCCCGCCGTCTCTCTGGCTCCCCTGGCGTCAGGCAGCCTGGGCCTTATAGTCCAGAGGGCAACTAAATCCTTCCACCGTGCAGGGTCTTGGGTCAACCCCCTGACTCCAGGTGGGGCCTCTCCCAGGTCCAGGGTCACCTTGGGCAGTTTGCTCTGTCTGTGCAGCCACACCCTGCGGGCCACCCCGGCCCAGCCTTCAGCCCCGCTGTGGGTGGCGGGCATCACTCTGCTGCCCACCCCTTCAGACTCAGCTCCAGTCACAACTCCCATAGGCTTCCCCTGCACCAGCCCTGCCAGCAGGTCGCTTCTGCAATCTCTTCTCAGAGCAGCAGCCTTCCCTGCTTAGATCATTCCAGAAGGCTCTAGCTCCTTCCTTCCCCTCCACTCCTCAGCCTTTCTCTGGTCTCATTCATTGACACTTCCCTCCATGCCCCCATCTGTTAAGGTCGCACCAAACTACTCCACATTCCGAGTGAATTCAGGCATATCCTTCAAAACCTGCTTAGACATTCTCTCCTCCTGGAAGGCATCCCTTCCCCCTCCCAGCTGATGCTTAGAAGTTATCACTCCTCCCTCTGCGCTACAGAGGTTGCCAGAACACGCTTTCATGAGGACAGATTTTATTTAGCGTCAGGGGCTGTTTCTAGTCTGTTCCCCCTACTAGACTGCAAATTTTATGAGGAGTAGATAAGGGTCCCTCTCATTTTTGTATTCTCTGGGCCTGGCGTGGCTTCTGGCATACAGTAGGTGCTCATTTGTTGGTTGGACGAGTCTCTGGATGCGCCGCATGCTTCCAGCCCTCTATGTCTTTGCACCTGCTCTGCTTTGGTTTTGGAGGGTTGGAGAAAGCCCTGTTTCCAGGCTCAGTGAACTTGTATTTGTCCTTCAGGGGGCCCTGCGAACACCCACTCTTCCTCTGATCCAGCTCAGACTCCGAGGCTTCGCCAGGTGGTCCTTCCTCGGCACCCTCATGCCCCTCTACTCACCGGCCATCACAGCGGGGCTGAGACCTCACTGCACCTTAGGGGTCTACCTCCCTGTCTCCTCCCTGCCTAGTGGGGAGCCCCCCTGACAGCAGAACTAGGCCTCCTTAGCTTACCGGCCCCAGCCCAGCCCGGTGCCAAGGGAAGAGAAAAGAACGCACACAGAATCCTGGGCTGGGTGAAGCGCACCGTGGAAAACGGGCTGCAGCCTGCCCTGCCCTGCCCCCTTCTCATTCCCTGAGCCAAGCTGGTGGGGGCCTGTCACGTGCAGAAACCGCCCAGAGAGGGCCAGGCTGAGCCGCCAGACATCTGTGCCTCTTCCAGAGCCAGGTGCACAGGGCGTCCTCAAAAACTGCTTGAGAAGATCTTGGGTCCTGGGGCAACCGTTATCCCTGGCTGGGGTGCTCGGACATGGCCCTGAGGCCGCACTCCAGAGGAAGGACGTGACAGATGAAGAGCTGACATGTTTAAGATGGTAACTCTTTTAATAAGGGGCCTTAATTATTTAGCAAAACAGTGGAAGAGACCAATTCAGCAAGGAGTGATAGTTTTAATCTCCCTGAGCACCAGTGGGTTTCCTCCAAGGGAGGGGATCTGGCTTCTCCCCGCTCCATGTCCCCACCCCCCGGTCCTCCTCCCCACTAGACTCTTGCAGTCTCTTTCTGGGGGCCTGAAGGAGGGCAGGCTCCAATGGCTCATTGATGGATCACGATGTGTGGGCCTCACCAGACCAAGAATGATGTTTCCTGTTCCTCGTGTCCAGGCAGAGGTGTGGGTGGGAGGCTGGGCCACCTCCTTCTGGCCTGTGTAGCTGGGGCCCTTGCAGAGGCTGAACAGGATGTTGGGAGGTAAAAATAGACAGAAAAGGGGGCAGGGACTTGAGGGGCAGGGGCAGTTTGTGTGTTGCCCACCCCTCTGCCTAGAACCCCAATCCCCCTCTTTTCCCAACTCCCATGTCTCCTAAAAAGCCAGCCCTGGCATCAGCCCATCCAGAACATCCCCGGACCTCTGCTCTGAGGCCCCATCTACACGGCCCTAACCTCAGGGCATTGCAATGATATCTTGACTCGGTCATCTCCCCTGTCCCACTGGATGCTGCTGGAAGGCAGGGGCAGGTTCCGGCATCTTAGCACAGCCATCTGCCAAGCAGGAGCTCAGTCCTGACACCCAGAAGATGTGGACCTGGATGCCCAGGGCTGGGGGTCCTCTACCCTGCCCGCTCTCTTCTGGAACAGCCACAACTATTACCATGATGCTTCTGAGCACCTTGACTCAGCATCCGTGAACTCAACAAGCATTTGCTAAGATTTTCCCTGTGCCAGGCCCTACACAGGGTCTGGGGATGCACTGGGAACCAAAGCAGACCTGGCCCCTGCCTCCTGGGGCCTACCACCCACATGAGTGGGGAAACAGGTGTCAGGCAGAGCATCACACACATGTCAGGGGTGAGCTTCTTCTGCAACTGGGTTATGAACAAGAGGCTGCAGTGCTTTGTGGGGCTGTCATGGTGGGGATAGGGGAGGGAGTGGGGAGGAGGCTTTGACCTGGGTGGGGAAGCAGTACACTTACGCTGGAAACTGAAGTTGTGTTGGAGTCAAGGAGGCCAGAAATCAGGGAGAGGGTTCCGGGGGGAGGAACCACGGGCAGGAAGAAGTGCTTGAAGACCAAGGACTGAACGGACGTCATGTGTCTGGGTCCAGAAGGTCAGCAGAGAATGTGGCACCTGGGAAGGATGGGGCGGTGGACCGCCCCGGGCTGGCAGGATGCTCCCTCCTGTGCCTCAGGGGAGACATCCCTCCCCATCCCTGAGCCACTCACAATCAAATCTCCCACCTAGGCCGTGCTGACTGACAAAACCCAGATCCTCAACACAGCCAGAAGCTCAGAGGGACCTGGCTGCTGTCCACCTCCCAGACTCCCCTGGGGATGCCGTCCTCCTGGCTTGCTGGGTGTTTTGGCCACGCTGGCCTCTGGACGGCTCCCATCCAGGCCCTACTGCTTCTCATGTCAGGGCCTCGTCCGTGCTTTGCTCTCCCTCTGGAACAGTCTTTCCACCTCCCCGCCCTGCCCACCTGCACCTCCTTACACCGAGTTAGCCCCAGGCTTTCCTTAGAGCTCAGACAAAATGTTCCTCCTTCCAGGAAGTCTCCCTGCCCCTGGAGGAGGCCAGGCTCCCTGGTTACTGCCCCCAGACCCTGTCCTTCTTCCCAGACCTCCCCAGCACCGGACCCAGTCATCAAGCAGGACTCCTGTTCAATGTCTGTTCTCCACTAGTATGCCAGCTCCACGAGGATTTGCCCGATTCCGGGCAAATCTCTACATACCAGCGTGGCACGGGCATACAGTAGGTGCTCAATAAATATTTGTAGAATGGATACAAAGTGCCTTCCAGACATCCCCTCATCTAACCTTACTGACGATCCAATGAGGGAGTGGGCACTAACATCCACATCTTGCCAGTGGGGGATGGAGGTGAGCATCTCAACTGAGTACCTAGTGCGTGAGCCACTAGGAGGCAGAATTTGAACCCAGGGCTGGCCCGACTCCAAAACCTGTATCCTCAACTGGTGTGCAATTCCGACGTCCAGGGGCTTCCCCCTGGGGAGCTGCTGCCATCGCTATGCAAACCTGGGTCCCACTCCCACCCGCCCCGGGGTGCCTGCTTATCTGTGCATCTCTCTTTATGAAAATGGGGATTCTTTCATCTCAGTCTAATTTTGTCTTCAGGGAAGCTCTGTCTCCAGGCTGCCTACAGCTCCTCAGGGGCAGGCGCCTACTTGTGATTCAGGCCGCCACATCGATCCGTCAACATGTTTGCCTCCTGTATCTGCCGTCTCTTATTTATAATCCCGCTCACATTAATGAATGACAGTAGTTCTCATCACAGGAAATTTGATTAATCAATTTAAGTGCTTAATCACCACAGCCTCGCTGAGTGCTGAACAGAAGGGACCTCGCTTTGATGTAGATGAATTCCAAACAGAGATGGGAGAGCGGAAACCAACGAGTCAGCACTCCTCCACGGAAACACGAGGGGTGAGGCCAGTCGGGGGTCTCCGGGAGCCAGGGGAGGGGGCTCTTGAGAGAGGACTGCTGGCTGATGCAGGCACAGAGCGGCCCTCTGAAACTTCTGGAATCCAGGCCTCCCCTGGGCGCTGATTCTGCTCAGCGTCCACTCTTCCCCTTTGGCTGGATGATAGGAGTAGTTGGGCAGTGCAGGCAGAGCCCGCCTTGTTCTAGAAGCCGGGGGGTGGGTGGAGGGAGCAGGCGTGGCCAGGCCACCGTGCCCGGGCCGGAATGGGGGCGGTGCTGCCAGCCACACTGCAGCACCAATGAAGGAACAAGGTAAGCCAGGGCACGGCCTGTTTCCTACTGGCTGACCTTTAGCAAGCTCCACCCCCCCTGGAGGCCTCGGCCCAGGTGCCGACTCCACCTGCGAAGCTGTCCCCGGCTCTCAGCCAACCCCAGTTCTGTGACCTTTCGGAGCTCAGCTCGGGACCCCATCGCAGGAAGCTGAATCTAACGACATCCTTCCCTCTTCTGAGCTCTTATGGCTCCCAGCCTGCGGCCAGCCTCCATCAGTGGGCATGGCCCTAGAGCCTGCACCTCGGCCTCTGCTGTTTCACATCTCTTTAACGCTTACCTCCTCCACCAGAGACAGGGCTAAGGGGGCCCTGACGATGCTCCTTAACCTTCAGGCTGGCCCAGCTCGGGGCCGAGCACACAGCAGGCACTTAATGTAACACCAGCAGCTTTTACACTCACTGGCCGTTTTTCGATAAGAGGTCCAGGGCACGTGACCTTGGGGGACCGGATCAAGATGCTGGGAGTGGGGAGCGGGCTTAACTCACACACTCAACATTACAACATGTTTTACTTGGGGACTGCAGAAAGATCCTATTGTTTTGAATCACAAACAACAGAAAGAGAAAACTCAACCACAGAAAGTCTTGGCTGGCAGAGGAACTCAGAGGCTCACAGAAGATGGGCATATGGGGCGGGGGATGCCCAAGGGGAGACTCATTCTGTTCATCCAAAGGGGATGTCAGTTAAAAAGAAGGACTTGAAACCTGGCACCAACAGAACCGGTAAAACTGAGACAGAATCAGCTTTCCAAGGCCACCGGGAGGGCAGAGAAAGGTGGATGAAGCTATCACTTTCTGAACGTGCATTAAGCATCTACTTGTTTGAGCTCTACATTATTAACTATTTTAACCTCCAAGTAGCTTCGTGAAATAACTAGAACCACGGCCATTTTACAGTTGAGGAAACTGAGTGCCGAGAGGTGACATCACCTGCCCCTGCGCCGCGGCGAGTGGAGGGGGCTCAAGGTCAGTGGGGGAGGCCCCTGCATCCCACCCACTCAGGGGCTCCGAGAAGGTGGGAGCCAGACGCCCCCAGCTTCCCGGGCACTGGGACCCAGGGACCAGCACCTCCCCCTGCCTCTCTCTTGAAGGAAAACAAATATTTACCACTGGCAGGTAAAAAAAGATGCATGCCGTGGTCTCTGTGATCACTGCTGTACAGACAAAGGCTAGTTTTAGAAACAGATTATTAAAAAATATATCCACTCTGAATGGCATAATCCATCAAGCCCTCAAGATGCAGACTCACCCCGCGTTCTGGGCCTTCCTGGCAACGCAGGGCTCCTCCCGGCCACGGTCCGGCCTGGCCAGGCCTCCTTCCTGCTGGGGCTGCCCTGGCTCTGTGCCCCCAACCTTTGCTTCCGGCCTTCCAGGCTCCAGGGAGGACGGCCAGGGGGCTGGGGCTCCCTTTGCTGAGTCATCTGGACCGGACTCCCGGTTCCCAACCCCTGACAACACTGGGGCTCCCTGGGGCTCCTAGGCCTTGAGCTGAAAGCCTCTCTCCCCCAGGTGGGGGGCGCAGAGAGGCTGAGACACCCGTGTGAGGGGTCCGGAGCCCCCGTTCTCGCCCACGCTGGGCTGATGTTCCGGGTCCGGTCGGCACGTGTGGAGGCCACACCTGCTTCCCCGGTTGCTGCCTCCTTCCCTCCCTCGCTCCCAGGCCCTGCCTGCTGGGCCTCCACAAAGCCTCGCAGGATTCTAGACAGGATTACAAGTTTGTTTAGGCCTCCTTGTTCTACAATTGGGGAAACCAAGGCCCAAGAGGGGAAGCGATCCGCCCACGTGGACGATGCAGCGTGCACGCGTCAGCTGCTCTGTACCCTGGTCTGCACCCTGCAGACCAAAAGCGTCAGACCCCCAGTCTTTGCTTCCATGAGGCTGGGTGCTCAGCACTCTCCCTTCCTGTACCTCTCTCGCCAAGTGGGGGGATGGGGTCAAGGCCCCTGCACCCTGAAGGCCTCCCTGCTCACGTCCCTGCCCGTAATCATGGTGGGGGAAGTTCTAGCTGAAAACCAGGCCAAAAGATGGCTCAGGTGAGGGCCTGCACTCAGGAGCCCAGCCCAGGAAGGGCGTCTGGATTCAGGGTGGCTGGCCCGAGCCTGTGGACCCCAGCATAGCGGCATTCTCACCAGCCCCCCCAAGGCGGCCAGCCCACAGCGTGATGTAGGGGGACTTCTGTGAGGCCTGCTCTAGGCAGGCGCTAAGCTGAGGTTCCCATTGGATCCACATGAAAGCACCGAGGCAGGCTCCGCATTTTCCAGATGAGAAAGTAGAGGCAGAGAGAAGGCCAGGACGTGTGCCGGCATCAAACCCTGGTCCTGATAGTAGGTCAGGCCTTCCCGCTCCAAAGACCATGTTCTTTCTGCTCCATCAGATCTGGGGCCCTGTGAGTCCTAAGAGCTGTGTGATTCAGGCTGGCAGCCGTGTGCCAGGCATGGGGCCACTCTCCCCGCTTCTGCCTTGCCCCTGCCCTCCTTGGGGATGAGCCTGAGGAAGCTGCAGGCCAGGCAAGGAGAAGAGAAGCGCTGTCCATGACCGCCTCCCCACGGGCTCCTGGTACACAGGGCCAGTAGGGGACAATGGGAACACTTGGGGACACTGGGACCAGGCTGACCAGGCTTCGATCCTTGGGGGGAAGGATAGGGACTCATGAGCCCAGGCCCGGGGGGCTCCTTCTGCCTCCGCCCCCATGGCTGCCCAGGGTGACCGAGCAAATCTCCAGCCACACCTCTCCCGGCTCTGCATTCCTCGGTCACCCTGCTGGCTCGCTGCATCTGCTTCTTTCTAGAAGCACTTGAAAGGCTTCAAGGAAAGCTCTGGCTGGCTTTTCCCAGAACAAAGTCCTTCTCCACCATGATTCCATCATCCAAACATGCTCCTTGGACAGTGTCTCACTGTCACAAAGTGTCCAGGGCCACCCCTTGCCCGGGGCTGGAGGCCTCTAACCGGCCTAGACTCTGCCTGCCTGCCGGGCGGGGAGCTCCTAGGGCCACGGGCCCTGATTGCTGGCAGCTCCTCCCTGGCCCCTCACACACTCCGCTCTGATGTCCCCCCAGTGCGCCTCCCGCCTTGGCCTCTGTCATCCCCGCAGCCTGTGACACTCTTCCCCTGGTTCTTCCAACCCTTCACTCAGATTTCAGCTCAAATGTCCTGTTCTTAGCAAGGCCAACATTATCTTCCATCGTGTCACCACTTTATTTCATTCATAGCTTGTATGCCCACTCGGGATTATTTTTTATATTTGTTGACCCTGTTTTGGTCTCACTGTACCTAGAAAGTAAGGCCCGGGGGCAGAACACTGCCTGTCTTGCTGTCTGCCCAGTGCATGGGCAGTGCCCCCATGGAAAACGTGCCTGTAAATACTCGTTGAGTGAGTGAATGAATGAATGAATGAGTGAATGAATGAATGAATGAGGTCTGCTGGCCCCAGACTTACCCCACAGGGGTCCCTGGGGATGCAGAGCCCCTGTCAGGGCCCTCAAACCAGCCTGTGGTCGTAGCCTTCTCTTCAGAACCAGAAACCAAGGTCTCCTAGGGGAAGGGTCTATGTATTTGCCCAAAAGTCAGAGGCCCCCTCTTATGGGTTGGGTTGTGTCCCTCCAAAATTCATGTGTTGAAGTCTCAACCCTCAGCATCTCAGAATGTAATCTTATTTGGAAATAGGGTCAGAGTCGACGTCATTGGTTGAGTTAAGATGAGGTCACGATGGTGGGTTCTAATGCAACATGCCTGGTGTCCTTACAAAAAGGAGAAATTCAGACACACACACACAGGGAGGAGGTAAAGATGAAGGCGGAGGTTAGGGCTTTACTTCTAGAAGCCAAAGAACACCAAAGATCTCCAGCAAAACTCCAGAAGCTGGGTAGAGGCCCGCAATGCATTTGCCCTCACAGACCTCAGAAGGAAACAGCCTTACCAACAACTTGATCTTGGACTTCTAGCCTCCAGAACTGTGAGAAGGAACTCTCTGTTGTTTAAGACCCCGGTGTGTGGTGCTTTGTTAGGCAGCCCGAGCTGACTAATACATCCCTTTACATGGATGGAGGCCAAGGGAGGGGCGGGGCCAGGCCCCCTTCTGTCGGGGCAGCCTCCCCTGCTTGCCCATAACTGCCTGCTTCCCCTTTCTGTTTTTGGCCTCACCTGGCCAAGCCACCACCTGTGCCCCAGAGGGGCTGAGATTGGGATCCAAAGAGATGGTTCTAAATGCAATGTCCAGGAGGCGGGCTTCGCATGCAGGTCAGCATACACCCCGCCCCGTGCCTAGCATGTGAGGCCTTCAGCCTCCACCTTGTCTGGCCTGCGCAGCTTCTCTGTGTCCCCCACCGGGACAGCAAGACCCTCAGCTCCCTGCCACATCCTGCATCCCATACACCTGTCTGCCCACAGGGACCCCAGCCCCAGCGCCTTCCCAGGTCTGAGGTCGGGGGCTGGCAAGTTAATAAGAATCAGCATTGAGACTGGATTGTCTGCCCTGGAGTTAAGTCTTTATGATGCTGCTGGCCTGTGGGCAGAGGGAAACGTCCCAGGAATTGGCATTAAACTAACTGGACATCCGGCTCAGGGGAGCTGAGGATACAGAGAAAGGCCTGGCCAGGAGGGCCTGTGATCTGCAGGCGAGGGAGGCCAGGAGACCGCCAGCCTGAAGGCTTGACAGGAAGCGTCTGCAGCCCAAGCCTCCGCCGGGCCCATGAGACAGCACTTCAAGACTTCTTCCAGATGCTGAGGGATCCTGGGAGGGTTTCCTCCAGGTAGGCCCCGGAGGGGGTCCTCAAGCTGTGTGCTGGAAATCAGCCTCCGGGCCAGCATGTCATCTGGTCCTGAGGACAGCACCGCCTGGAGGTTTCCCAGCCTCAGGCATCCTTTTCTCCATGGCATCTTTTCCCTGGCCTTGCCTCCACTCGCCTCTGACTGCTTGCAGAGCTCCCCGAAAGGCCTGGGCCTGGGGACTAAGGGAGGGCACGTCTCCTATCAGTATTCATCCCAGGCTGCAGCCTGAGCTGCTGCAAAGCTAAGAATCTGCTCGATAAATAATGGGCTAAGAAGCCCAAAGCCTCCCTTCTCCTGCTTGCTAATTGGCTGGTCTGTGGCAGCCTCCGGAGCTGGGGCGCTTCCCAGCCCCGTGTTGCCTTTGCAGTTGAGGAAGAGCCTCCCACAGGGTCCAGCACAGCCCGGACCCCGGTTGGATGCTGTGAGCAGGGTTCCTTCCAGGCCCTGCCCAAAGCCAAGGGAACAGGAGGAGGGAGGCAGCACCGTGAGGGAGGTCACTCGGGGGGGCCGTCTGCACTCCCACCTCCACTCCACGTGGGTCAGCCCCCAGCCAGTGTGAGCACGCCCCCCGCGGCAGGGACCGTGCTCAGAGGTTTCCACGAGTCCACCAGGCTGGGGGTGCTCTGGGCTGAGAGCCCCTCGCCGGCTGCATCCCCAGGGATGAGGCCTATAAGGTGCTGCTTCGAATCCTGAATGGCTGCAGGGCAGGAGCCCAGCCGGGAGTCAGGGAGGGATCCCGTGGGGAGAGGCACTGCCGTCCCAGATCTGGGATTCTGGAACTTTGGATTTCCAGGTCTTAGATTTACGGGATCCTGGCCTGAGCTGGTGCCTGAGAGAGAAGGAGGCCTAAGCCTGGTCTCTCCGCTAGACTCTGAGCTCATCAGGGCAGACAAGCCAGTGTCAGACTCGTTTAGAACACCCGGTGCCTAGGGAGGGTCCTGGAACAACACAGTGGGGTCTGAGGGCATTTGCTGAATGAACGAATGGGCGAATGGTGCATTCCTCCCAGCGCCCTCCTGAGAGACACGTGCCCGCACGCGGATCCGCCCGGCGGAGACGCGGAAGGCAGATGTCTGGCCATGTGTCTGGGCTTAGCCTGCTCCCTGGGCTCCTGCATTCCCTCAGCCCTTTGAAGGGAGACAAGGTCATGGCTGCCACCGTGAGCTGATCCCTGGGGAAAAAGCAAAGAGCTCTGCAGATGCTCGGAGCAGTCCAGGGCAGGCTTCTCTCTTCTGAGAGCAAGTGTGGAAAGGAAAGGAGAGAGAGCGGGTCAAGGGCACGGACACCGGAGGAGGGGCAGCTGGGGTGGGGTCCAGGCCAGCCCACAGCCGCCTGCCAGCCCTTCCACCGGGGCCTTCCCCGAGAGGAGGGCTGAACCCCACCCCTGCCTTTGGGGTGGAGAGCAGGGCCGCCCGCTGTCCTGGGACCAGGAGCCTCCCGTTTCTTCATCCCCAGACGCTGACCTTGACACAGTCAAGACGCAGAACATCCCCATCCCCTCGAGGATCCCTCCTGGTGCCCCCTTAGCCACGCTGCTCCCTTCCTAACCGCTGCCAGCCACTAATCTGGTTAATCCCCACTTCCCTGGTTCCGTCATTTCAAAAATGTTAATAAACGGGTCCTGCTCAGGTTGCCAGGAGGGAGGCTTGGACGAGGCGGAGGGTGGAGGTCGGGGGCGGCCTTCCCCTCCCCCCGCCCCTCCCTCCTTTTCTGACATCCACCTCCAGCCTGTTGGGACGGCGACAAGACTCAGGCTGGCCCGTCTCCGGGGAGCTCCTCCCTCGGGGAGCTTGAGCACAGGAGGCAGGCAGCCTGGGGTCTCTGGGAGCCTGGGAGCTGGGGGCTAGGACGTGGCTTAGCCGCTGGAGGAGGGCTGGCTGCTCCCCTCTGGGGGGCTGATTTCCCCCAGGCTGGGGGCCTGTTGGGTCTGCAGACCCCTCTGGGGCTGGCCCTGGTGCAGAACCCATAAACAACAAGACGCAGGCTCTAGCTGAGCCGCCCGCCCCGGCCCATCGCTACCGGCCTCCCGGCCGGGCCCAGCCTCCGCATTTCCTGCAGAGAGTGAAATAAACAAGGCCATAAATAAGTCTCTCCCCGGGAAGCTGGAAGACGGAAGGGCCCTGGATAGAGATAACAGGAGATGCAGGGCCACACGGGGGACAGCAAGTTTTGTTTGACTGTGTGGAACTCAGACAGCAGAAGTTGGCTGTTCTACGGAAAGAAGCCAGCTGCCTTTCCCAGGGCCGTGCTTGGGGCGGGGGTATCGCGGCACCAAAGGGCTAGCCCTGCTCTTGACCCTGCGGCCACGGCCCAGACAGAGGCAGAGCCAAGGCCCCAGCCTCCAGCATCCTTGCCGGTGGTGGCCCCGCCAGGAGCCTTCCTCAGCCAGGTGGGAGCCCTGGGCTTCTCCCCCCGCAGGGAGTGTTCTGCGTGCCCTCCTCCCCCGCCACACCTGGGACTCGTTCTCCCCATCCCTGCTGGTCCTCTGGGTCATGTTGGAAACATCCACAGAACCCCCCAGACTGAACTCCCCGGGACTCCACTTTGTAGTCAGGGTCCAAGTCCTGGCTTCCACGTGCCTGGCTGTGTGACCTTGGGGAGGTCACTTTCCCTCTCTGGGTCTGTTTCTCAACTGTAGATGTTAAGCCTAGCTCACAAGGTAAGGGTGAGGGTGAAAAGAGAGAGGAGACCCTCCTGGGACCTGGCACATGCTCATCCAACAGTCATTCTTGCGGCCCCAGCTTTGCCCGTGGCGCCCTAGCTCCCCACTGGGCGGCCTTGCTCCTGGTCTGCTTCATGATGGCTATTCCATCATCTCCCCAGGTTTAGGTCTTGTTCTCCAGGACTGACCACAGGCTTCTTGAGGACCAGGACTGCCTTTGCTCGGTTCAGGGCTCAGGTATTCCCCTGGCACCATCATCTGCAAATCGCCTGCGTGCCCACCACATGCTGGGTGCTTTCTACCATCCGTCCCTCCATTGGAGGGAGGTGGGCAACCAGCACACAGGCGCTGCCCTCTGAGGTCTCAGAGCAGAAGACTCAGGGCTCTGAGGTTGGTGGTGGGGGTGGGTGAGGAGAGGGTGTCCCCAGGGGTTCAGGTATCAGAAAAGGCTTCGAGTTGCATCTCAAAGACCAGGAGGGACTAAGGCAGCTCAAGGGCGAGGAAGGGGGATTCTGGGCAGGAGGGAACCCTGAAGAGTGCAGGGGCAGGAATTCACAGGGGGTCCTGATCTGCAGATGGGCTGGGACCAGACTGAGAGATACCACGGCGGGCTCAGTAGAGGCCACCAACAGGCCTAACTGCCTGGCATCCTCCCCAACGTGGTCACCTGTCCAGGGAGAGCCCTTGGGAATGTCCCTTCCTCTGTGTTCCTGGTGGGGCTGCCCAGCATAGCGCCAGGTCCCCTCCAGGAACAGGCAAGGATCTAGGCCCGCCACGTGCCTCGGGATGAAGCACAGTGGGAGCTGCGCTCCAGGTGGAAACTGGAAATCTGGATGCCCAAGTGACCGGGTCCTCTGGGGTCGGCTGTGATGGCCACCTGGGAGCAGCCAGGCTTCATCAGAGGCCATGGCCAAGGACACCCACATACCCCCTCCAGACCAAACTTCCTGACCAGGCTCTTCGGACACTCGGCTACTGATTGGTCCTGAAAGAGACATCCCTTGAGTTCTCAGAAATGGCCCAGGGGAAGGAGGCCTCCGGTGGCTGGGATGGTACCTCTGAGTCAGTAGAAAGCTGCCCTCTCTGAATCCCCATAAAGTGTCCTGCACTTCCACTAACTCATTGATCCACATGTTTTCCCAGGCCTAAAGATTTCTTAACTGTCATCACAAGGTTGGCAGAATTGTGAGTTGGAAAACCATGCAGCATATTAAAGTCAGCCTGAAATACTGCCCCAATACAGAGAAACATTTCATATTTATTCTCTTTTAGAAATTGATATAAAGGGAATATAATGAGAATGTTGCAAACGAGTGGAATATTTTCTTCTAACCTGACAATAGAAATATGTCAAAGGGATGCATGAAACTCTAATAGGCAACAGCTGATGGGCCCTGGAAGTGCAAGGCTTTAGCAAAGATTTTACCTGGTGCCTTTACTGGCCCACAGGGCAGAAATGGAGGTTTCTAGAGCAGCTTTTTCTGTGGGTAAATGCACAGATGATGGGAGAGGAGAAGATAGGGTGGTCTATGTGCCTGATCAGGGCCTGGCACTGATCAAATATCAGACAGGATTACAAAGACCTGAAGACACAGAGCCTAACTGAGCCTCAAAATGGCAGAAACATCACCACCACCCCCATCACCATCCCCCTCATCCCCTTCATCACCATCCTCATCACCATCCCCATCGCCATCCCCCTCATCCCCATCATCCCCATCCTCATCACCATCCCCATCACCATCCCCCTCATCCCCATCATCATCACCATCACCATCCCTATCACCATCCCCCTCATCCCCATCATCACCATCCTCATCGCCATCCCCCTCATCCCCATCATCCCCATCCTCATCCCCATCCCCATCGCCATCCCCCTCATCCCCATCATCACCATCCTCATCACCATCCCCAACCCCATCGCCATCCCCCTCATCCCCATCATCACCATCCTCATCCCCATCCCCATCGCCATCCCCCTCATCCCCATCATGCCCATGACAATCGTCATTATCACCATCACCATCATCATCATCTGATCCTCATCATCATCACCACCATCATCACCGTGCTAATAGTTTCAATTTGTTGAACACTTATAATGTGCCACGCACCATGCAAAGGGCCTTACATAAATTATTACATTTCAACCTCACAACAACCACATGAACTACTCTCATGTTTACCAAATGTAGAAACCAACATTCAAAGAGGTTTAGAACTTACTCAAGCTCACACAGCTATAGGTATGGAGCTCAATTTGGAACCCAGAGCATTCTGGATCCAACGTCCTGACCACGCTTTCATGAAGAGTCTTTTATGAAACCTGAGAGCAGCCCAACCAGTCTCAGGATGGTGAAGAATCTTCTCCAGAGGCCTCTATGCTGGGTGTATATAAGCTACGGGCTGAGAAGACTTGCGCCATCACTGTTGGCTATCAGAAGAACGTCCATTTAATAAATGCCCATGACGTCCTGCCATGTGCCAGGCACTGGGAACCAACCGAGGGAGTCAGACACAGAGACAACCAGCTCTGAACCAAAACGCAAAGGCCACACTCCATGAGACACGGACAAAGGGAATCCTTCTGATTCAGCAGGGCAGCCTTTATGGAAAAGGAGGCACTTGAACATGGCTTTGAAGGACCCAGACGATTTCATCAGGTGTATATGAAAAAGGGAGAACGTCATCCCAGTGTGGGAAGGCAGAGAAATAGCCAAGAGTTCCCAGAGTCTTCAGAATAGGATTCTCAGGAGGATGGGGGTTAGCGAGGCAGAGAGCCCTGACCTGTGCTCTATGGGGAGGGGTTTGGACATGACCCTGTGTGAGAACCACCCAAGGTGACCGAGCAGGGCAGGGTCATGAGAGGCCCCCAGTCCCTGATTTGGAGACTGGTCCTTGGCAAAGTGCCAGAGGCAATGAGCTGTCTCCTCCCCACTTCCTGAGTCGCACCCTAAGAACCCGTGAAGATCACACACACTTTCTGCACCGCTGCTCCACGCTAGGCGCTGTCTAGGTGCTGAAGTTGGGGGAGAGGACGCCAGGTAAGATCCTGTTCTTTAGGAACCCGTCTTCCACTGCACAGGGATAACGTTCCCAGGCCCTGACCACCTACATCCATGTCCCCACAACTCCCCAGCGTCTGATGGGTGCCAGTGGTCTCACTGTCCCCATCTTCCCCCCAGGTAGCACACCTGCGTGCTAGCCAGAACCTTCCAGAGACATGATATTTTCCCCAGACACCAAGTACCCCGACGTTGACTGTCTCAGGTCCCTGGCGAGTTGGAAGGGGAGGCTGTGTGTGGGTTGGGGGAGGAGTGGCAGCACGGCCCTTCCCACCCTCTGCTTTGGGTCCTTTCTCTAGGCCCAGGCTCATCTCCAGAATGCCCGAGAAGCGCAGCCTCAAAAGGAAGGGACGGGCAGCACGGAGCCTGGAGAATACTCTGGAACCCAGAGCTAAGTGTCCCCCAGGGCTGACCCTAGAGGACGTGCAGTGTCCGAGGGGCCGGCTGGCCAGCTGTAACATGCTCTCTCCCAGAGGGGCTACTGGGATAATTACTCTTCTCCAAGCTGAGGAATGCATGCAGAGGGCGGGAGGGACCCTCCTGGGGGAAGGCTTTCTCAAATTGACATTCAATTTCCCATCGCTAAAAATACATCTGAAGCCAAGCCATTCAGGATTATAAAAGAGACCTGAGATTGAACATTAAATACATATGCACTCAATGTTGGGAAGGCTTTGACCTTCAAAACTTCCTTTTGATGAATTCCCAAATAAAATACTATTTATACAGCTTAAAGCAAATTATCGTGTAGCCCACGACTCAATCTTCATATCCCAATTTAGACACCGCACACCTTTCTGGAGCTCAGCTATGTGGGCAAGCACCACCATCGGTGAGGGCTTGAGAAGGTCTTTCCCAACTCACTGCTGTAGAAACACTGAGTTTGAATTGCTCACAATCAACTTATAAATATTGTATTCATGTTTCCCAACCCCAGACAGCTGAGTGAGTGACTCAATGTGCTGAAATTCACAATACACAAACAGGACCGAGATTCGCTGACATTTGTGGGCCACTTAGGAAGCAGCCAAAAGGTTGACATCATCCTGGTATTAATTTTTTTTATCAAAGATGGCTGAGCTCATTTTCAGGCTTTTAATAAATAGCCCTTCTTGGCTTGGATGCCTCTGTCCCCCACCTGCTGGCGCCCTCCTGGTCCCTGGGGATGCGGAGGCCACCTCTTCAGATCTCTAAATCGCTGCTCTGCCTCTGGAAGACTCATCCAGAGCAGCTGAAGAGTGGACAGCAGCTGAGAATGTTGAGTAAGGAAAACACGATTCTAAATGCCACCGCTGAGCAAAAAGGCCTTAGAGGTGCCCTGATAAATTACCAAAAACACAGGCCGGATTTAAGGACCAAATTTCAGCTCAACCTGCCTCCGGGAAGGATGATTCCCAGGTCTTTCTAACTCCGGTTTTGCAGCTTTACGAGAGCCCTTATTTATAAGTCACGTGCGAGTGAATACGCTGAAACTAAGCACAAAATGATCCAACTCGGAGCTCCCACTTCTCCAGGTCTCAGATTCCTCCTTCCCAATGCGGTGAGCAAAGGAGTTTTCTCTAGTCTTCACCGACCCCCTTCTTTTTTGCAGACTTGTCACCAGCCCCCAATTACAGGAGCTCTGAGCCAGGCTGATTAATTATGGATTTGCCAAACCTCAAAGCTTTCACTAAAGTTAATCTTTTAAACAATCTCATGCAGATCAGGCCTTGCTCAGCCCCATACAGGGCCCTCTGCTTTATCTAACAAATTGTATCAATCGAATGGAGGAGGTTATTTAGCAAATAATGGGCTGCAAGCTGGAAACCCTAGGTCGGCAGTTCTTGGGGGAGATGGCTCCTGTTCGTCTTATATCAGCACCAGGACAGGGGTCGATGCGGCCCCCAGCCAGCCTGCCCCTTCCTGGTCCCATGCCCCGGCCAGCGGGGTCCCCAGGGAACCTCTGAGGGGACAGAGAAAGGATGATGAGGATGCCCAAGCAACTCTCTCTGGCCCCTGGGTACCTGGGGATACAGTTAAAAGGCCAGGCCTGCGGGAGGTGCCTTCACCTTTTCAAACTTTTAAATGTAAGGCTAGAAAGGTGATCCACTGGTGGGTGCTTAGGGATGGGGGTGGATGCAGGGCTACGGGAAGGAAGAGTACTTTCCAGATGCTAAGAGCCCCCTTTCCCTGCCATGTTTCCCCAGGGCCACGGCTCGCCCACACTCCTGAGGGCATAAACTACTTGATATTCACTGCAGCCTCTTTTCCCACACCTGGCATTGTGCCTGGCCAGAGGGCACTCAGGAAATAAATGCTTGTTGGATGACTGGAAGGGCAAACCTTGGCCACCGATGATTTCCCGAAGTTGCCTGCTCTGCCCAGAGGCCATCTGGGGTGGGGTAGGGGGCAGAGAGAAGATGGGGAACCTACGGCCACACTGCGGCACCTCTCTCTGTACAGAGGGACCAGAGCGCAAAGGGCCGGGGGCCCTAGAGTCCAGGGGGGCCCTGGTGCCCTCACCTAGGAGGCCAGCAGGCTGGGTGGACCCGCTTACTCCCTGTCCTGCCTGCAGGGTGAAGCGGGCAGGGCCTACCAGCCCCAGGGAGGCCCTCGGGCACGTGGGGGCCTCCTGGAGCCTGGAGGAGGGTGGTGCGGGGATGCGCTCTCAGCCCTGCTCTGTCCTCCTGGGCTTTCAAGCCTCTGCTCTTTTATTTTATTTATTTATTTATTTATTTATTTATTTTGCGGTACGTGGGCCTCTCACTGTTGTGGCCTCTCCCGTTGCGGAGCACAGGCTCGGGACGTGCAGGCTCAACGGCCATGGCTCACGGGCCCACCCGCTCCGCGGCATGTGGGATCTTCCCGGACCGGGGCACGAACCCGTGTCCCCTGCATCGGCAGGCAGACTCTCAACCACTGCGCCACCAGGGAAGCCCCAAGCCTCTGCTCTTTTGACACCCTGACCCACAAGCCCCCAGAAGCATCACCCCACTACCCCGTCTTCCTCGGTCTGCAAGAACCAAATGGCTGGTCGCTTTTCACCAAGACACAGCTATGGGGGCGGCTCCCAAGGACACTGGCCTTAAAGCACCCGCACCAGAGAAACCCCTCAAAGGTCTGTCCTTCTGTCAAGATGCCACCTACGCATCCAGACCGCAATGCCAAAGGCCCTGTCCAGGCCCCCAGGAGACTGTGCTGTCCTTCCTCAAGGCTCCCTGGAAGACCCAGCAGATGTGCCATCCAGCAAGGGAGCTGAGCCTCTGGCCAGTCCCTGTGGTTGCTGGAGCCATGGATCTGCCACCCCCATCCTGGACTGAGGGCCCTCGAGGCCCGACTCTTGTCTGCTGACATCTCTAGCGTCTGGCTGGGTGCCCAGAGATCTGTTCAGCAAAAGTGGGTTGGATGGATGGATGGATGGATGGATGGATGGCTGGATGGATGGATGTGTGGATGGATGGGTGGATGTGTGGATGGGTGTGTGGATGGATGTGTGGATGGATGGGTGGATGGATGGATGGATGGGTGGGTGGATGGATGGATGGATGGATGGTTGGCTCTGTGGGTTTCTGCTGCCGTCTGTACCTTCCTCTTTGAAAGAAGCGGCACTGGCTTCCATCTTTCTGGAGTTTCCACTCCGAGCAGAAATCCTCCTCCTCGAATGAAGGCAGCAGCAAAAACCCACATCTCGGGAGCAAAACCTCAGCCTGGGGACTGTGGACCCTCTGAAGCCCTGCACACACAGGTGTGGTGGGCTAATGTGCTTTTTTTCCCCCCCTGGGGTCCAGGTTTATAGCTTCAGTCCAATTCTCTAATACATTCAAGTTCTCCCAGAAATAAGCATGCCCTAAGGTCTCAGGGCTGAGATTTGCTTCTCAAACTCCCTTGGAAGTGACTTTGAAACCAGCCCCACTCTGCCTCCCCCTGTGCAGGGGCACCCCTTCTTCTGACAACCCCCTCCCCAAGCATCCTGGGGAGGATGCTACTGCTGTGTGCAGACTGACACAGTGCTGTGTTCATTTCAGGGGAGAGCAGTTTATCAGGTGCAGGGCCTGATGCCATAGAGCTGGACCATGGGGCCATCCTGCCTCGCCACCCAGCTGTAGCATGATGCCTCAGGCCATGCTTCCCTGGTCCCTGAAGCCACCTGGCACCTCCCAGGAGCCTGGGCCATGGCTCTGGAGGATTTAGCCCTTGAGAAAGTAACACTGTCACAGCAGTGCTCTCATCCCCACCCCATCAGCTGCACCTAAAGGCTCAGCTTGAGGCCAGGACAAGGCTGCCAGCCTGGCACTGTGGGCTGTGAGATAACACAGTGCCCCCCTCAGGCTGGCAGAGCCCCACTGTCCTCCCTCCATACTTCTCCTCCCAGCTCATCCAAAGGAGGAACGTCACTTCATGGGAGACC
Organism: Hyperoodon ampullatus; assembly: GCF_949752795.1. Classification (NCBI taxonomy): domain Eukaryota; kingdom Metazoa; phylum Chordata; class Mammalia; order Artiodactyla; family Ziphiidae; genus Hyperoodon; species Hyperoodon ampullatus. Next base: position 5,429,608 of record NC_136915.1, on the reverse strand, counting down.
CCTCACCATGACCCACTATGCAAAAAGGATGGTTTCAAGATCTGGCAGAGAGGATAAGAAAAACCAAAGTAGTTTAATTTACAGAGCAGGGGAAATGGAGGACGGAGAGCTCTTACGTTTGTTTCCTTCATAAAATTTCTATTAACGCTTATATGATAAATGACTTTTAAAAGTTTCTTGTTGATGCAAGAGAGAAGCTGCCTGTGCACGGATGGTTGTATCCGAGGGGCTGCGCCCCCTGAACCTCCAGCCCTTCACCCCCCACCCTAACCCCTCACCCCCAGCCCCCGTCACTGGGAGGAAATGAACACCCGAGAGAAGGCGGCCACTACTGCAGAGGAGAAGTCCCTTCGTCAAGAGCCAACCAAAAACCAAAAACCCACTGAGCGTGCAGAAGTGAGGAGAGGAGAGTCCTCTCACCCCCAGAAAGGCACAGCCCCGTGCTGGGGCAGACAGCACGGCACATACTGTTATTCAATAGGACCGCATAAGCCGAAACGTTCCCATCACAATCACCAGCACTGGGTTTTCATTTCATTTCATTTTTCTGTCTTTTCCAAGTGACGCTAGGGGAGGAAATGCTATTTGCTCGTTGCTTGAATTTACCTTTTATTGATTATAAGTGAAGCTGGATCTTTGCATATGACTGTTAACCAGTCCTCCGTTCCCCTTTAAAAAGAATAAATCATTTCCCTTTATCTATTCGTCTACTGTCTTTAATTTTTCTTGTCTACTTGCAAAGTCTTTTATATAGTAAGTATTTTAATGTAATTTCTAGTGTATCTTATTTTCCTTTAACTTTTCATTTGAATACTTTTTGATTAATATACACTTGAAGACTTCTAAGGAGTCAAACCCATAGATACATTTCATTTCCATTCCTTGTAAGCTGCTCCATCAGAAATTTGAGAAACATCTACTTTTATAGTTTTTTAATATTTTTATGGTTTAAGTTTTAACTCTTCAATCCATCCAGAATTTATGTTGGCATATGGTAAAGATTTAAATTAACTTTCTCTAAATAATGAACTATTGTTCCAATACCACTTGTTCACTATATTAAATGTTTACATCTACTGAAAGTATTTAGGATTATAAGTTTACCTCTTAATGTAGGTTGTGGTTACATTATAATTTTTGAGATATTTTCATTTTCATTATTTCCTACAGAGTATGTAATTATATTTTTAATTTCCTCTTTGACCAATAATTGCTTTAAGAGACTATTTTAAAATTTCTATGCATTTATAATTTTTTTTGCATAAGACACCTTTTTTTATTGAGGCACAGATGACACAAAACATTATATTATTTTCAGGTGTACAACATAATGATTCAATATTTGTATATATTGCAAAATTACCACTACAATAAGTGTAGTTAACATCCATCACTACACAAGTTACAATTTTTTTTTCTTGTGAGAACTTTTAAGATCTACTCTCTTAGTAACTTTCAAATATGCAATTCAGTATTGTTAACTATAGTCACCATGCTGTACATTGCATCCCCAGGACTGATTTATTTTATAACTGGGAAGTTTGTACCTTTTGACCCCTTCAACCTATTTCATCTGTCCCCACCCCCTACCTCTGGCAACCACCAATCTGTTCTCTGTATCTATGAGCCTGTTCTTCTTTCCCCACCTAGATTCCACATCCAAGTGAGATCATATGGTGTTTGTCTTTCTCTGACTTATTTCACTTAGCGTAATACCCTCAAGGTCCATCAAGGGTGGGCAAGGTCTTGAAGGACGAATAAGAGTTCACCTGGTGGATACAGATGAAAAGCATCAGAGTCCCTTCCTTTCTTACCCGCATTACTCTCTCCCCCAACACCAACTCTATTTTTATTCAGAACACTTTTCTCCACCTGCCATGTTATATATTGATTTGCCCAATGAGAGAATGAATGAAAAAAAAAGAGCACACAAGATCCTGAAGGCGTAAAACACCTGGCAACATAAAGCCCCACCCCCATTATCACTATTGACTCAAATATCAGCCCTATGAGGTAGGCAAGGAAGATAGCGGCCCATTTTATTGATAAGGAAATCGAGGCAGAGAGATTAAAGAGTTTGACCACTATGAAATTCATGTTAATTGACAAAAGCAGGATATAAAATTGAATATGTGGTATCATCTCACAAGAAGAACAGTAGGTACAGAATGAGAGAAATACCTCAATAAGGTAAAGGTGGGTGGGCTAGCTCTTGGGGGGTGTTTTGGATGTTTCCATTTTCTTAGCTACACTTCCAGGTGATTTCAACAAAGCATGTCAGCCAGGAGAGGATGGGCGTGCAGGTGGCACCATCCGTGCACTGGTTCTAAGCACTTAGGAAGACTTGGTGCCTGGCCAAGCCTGACTCTGGGGTTCTTTCTCCCCAAGACTCTGCCTAACTCATGCTATGTCTTCATTAGCCTTATTGGCAGTAATCGGCTTCTGGTCGAGATTAATAGAGAAAATATTTCCAAAACACTTAAACAAGCACTTCCATTAACCTATGTTCTGAAAATTAATCTTGTGGAGCAACCTGAGAAAAGGGTTAATAGCAGTTTCGGACAGAAATCCATGAGGAGCTTGCAGAGGGCCACTCACACCAGCTGCCCAGCCTCTGAGAGCACAGGGAATGTCTGTGCCTGGCTTGGCACTGTGGACGCAGCAGCCCTGGCCTGGCTGTGAGGGCTGCAGGCAGTGCTGAAAGCCTGGCCCCACTGGTTGTCAGCTGCCTGGACTTGGTCTTACCCTATCCAGCCCCCACTTTCCTTACCTATAAAAGGTGGATATTAAAACAGTTATTTTAAAATTTTTAATACTTTTAGTCCATTGTGTAAAAGACGTATCTTCATCATGGCAACCTATTCCCTGCCAGGCTGCTGGGAGGGGCAGCACAGCCCAGTGCAGAGGAGGTCAGCTGGCCGTGCTGTCAGCCCCTTTGCCCACAGTCCTCCCCCAGGTGGGAACGTCCTCCCACCTGTCCTTAGAGGCTGCTATGGACTGAATGTTTGTGCCCCCAAAATTCCTTTGTCAAAGCCATACACTTCAATGTGGTGGTAATTAGGAGGTGGGGTCTTTGGGAAGTGATTAGATTTAGATGAGGTCATGAGGGTGGGACCCCCTAATGATGGGATTAGTGCCCTTAGAAGAAGAGACCACCAGAGAGCCCCCTCTGTCCTCCATGTGAGGACCCAGCAAGAAGGCAACTGTCTGCAAGCCAGGAAGACAGTCTGCAAGCAGCTGTCCTGAAGCCCTCACCTGACCCTACCAGGAGTATGAACCAGGCCCTCTTTGCAACCCTGACCCCTCTCTGACCCTCTCTTCTTGAGTGGCTCACTGTTGCCTTTGAACCCCTATTATGGGCACACATATCTGCCTCTGCCCTTTGAAACAGAGCATTTGGAAGGCAGGGCCCATGCCCAAGTGTAGGACCCACAGCACAAGCCCGGCACGGGTTGGGGCGGGGGCTCATCCATGCCTGTCGAGCTCCCACTCCCTGCACACACTTGCCCCCCAGTCGGCCGGTGCTGGCTTTTGGCATTTTTATGCTGTCATGGTTTCTGATCTGTGGCACATTGCTCCCTAGGCCGTCTGCAGCATTTTCAGGGCCTGAGGAGGGTATCAGGAAAGCTCTGGAGAGCCATGAGTTCCTCCATCACGCTGTGCATCAATAGGGCACTTCTATGCACCATGCTCTGGTCTAAGTGCCGAGGTACCATTGTAAACAGTCACGGGAGGTGTCCAGCGCAGAGAGAGACATGCTCGGCCGTGTCCCACCCGCCCTGAGCTGTGGGGTCCACTGTGTGAGTTGACCGTGAACACCTGGGAGGGGATCCCTCCTACCTCACTGGTCCTTACCTTCCCATCCTCCACCCCAGGCCCCTGCCTGACGCCACCGACATGGTGATCACCATGAGCTCGGGCACCTAGGGCCCTGCAGTGCTTCATCACTGTTCCTATGGCTTCACGCCAATTAATCCTCACCGCGGCCCAAAGTGGGGGGGACTGTCATTGTCTCCAGTTCACAGATGGGGAAGCTGAGGCTCAGGGACATTACGTGACTTGCCCAAGGTGGCCCCACTGGTGAGTCACAGAGTGATACAGCTCTAGTCCCTGGGTTCAGCCACTGTACATGCCCTCTGCTTAAAACTATTCAGCTAAGGGCTTCCCTGGTGGCACAGTGGTTGAGAGTCCGCCTGCCGATGCAGGGGACACGGGTTTGTGCCCTGGTCCGGGAAGATCCCACATGCCGCGGAGCGGCTGGGGCCATGGGTCATGGCCGCTGAGCCTGCGCGTCCGGAGCCTGTGCTCCGCAACGGGAGAGGCCACAACTGTGAGAGGCCCGCGTACTGCAAAAAAAAAAAAAAAAAAAATTCAGCTAATACATATGGAGCACTTGAGGTGCCTGGTCTTGATTCTACGGGGTGCTGGAGGTCATGACAAAGGCCAGGAGGTGGCCAGAGGATAAGAACAAACCTATGGTTCTCTCAGGTGGTGGCGAGAGACAGTTGGGACTTTATCCCCAGGGAGAACACATGAACGGGTGTCCTGTCCTCCCCTGGGGAATGTCCCTGGAGGCCCCAGAGAACTGGGTGCCCAGTCCCCAGGGTGCTCCAGGTTCGAGTCCAGGATGCCGCCTGGGATCCAGCTGAGGCCCTTCTGCCCACCTGGCTGAGAGTCTGCCCCGAGGCCCTGTTGCCCGGACCCGTATTTGAACATCCTGACCACTTCACCACCAGCTTGGAGGCTCACAGAATATGCCAACTTGGCTCAGGACACTGCTGGTATTGGGACTGTGAGGTTACGGGCATGGATTTCCTGGAGACTGAGCGGTGAGTAGAGGCTGTTACCTCGTAGCTCTGCGAAGAAGCTGGGCCAGGGCTTTGGGGCACCTGCGGGGGGTGGGTGGGGATGTGTGAAAGGGAAGCCCTCCCAGCCATGCACTCAACCCCCAACCCCTGCGGTTCATTAGACGGTAGCTCCTGAGTGCCAGGAGCTGTTGCGGGCCCTGGGGATACGCAGCAAACACGCCAAGCCCCCAGGAAGCTCCACTCTAGTGGAGAGGCAGACAGTAGACAAACAAACAGACACAGAGTATTCCAGAAGGTAATGAAGGCCATGGAGCAGATCGAGACAGGGCAGGGGGTGGGCAGTGCTGACGGGAGGGCGGCGTGATGTTCTGGCACAGAAGCAGGAAGGCCTCTCCACTGAGGGGCTCTCTGAGCAGCCCCGGGAAAGAAGAGGATGGGGAGAAACAGGCCGGGTGCTCTAGATGGACGGAGTAGCAAGTGTGGAAGCCCTGAGGAGGGGCGTGGCTGGACGGGTCACTGGAGAAGAACATGGACTCAAGACGGCAGGTGGGACCAGATGCTGGAGGGCCCTTGTTCTGAGCTGCAGAGCCATCTGGTGACTTCTGAGCATAGAACTGACATGAGCTGACAGCTGCCGTGTTATAAATAGGCCATGGGGGGCCAGCGCTGGAAACACAACTACTGTGACGATCCAGAGAAACATGACAGGAGAGGGTTCCAGAGTGAAAGAAGTCATGGGGGTGGCGAGAAGGGGTGAGGCACTTGGCAGGAAGCGCCCGCGGGATTTGCTGGTGGATTGGAGGTGACGTGGAAAGGAAGGAGGGGGTCAAGGGTATGGTGCCTGGGTTTCTGGCCGAACACCTGGACGGTTAGAGTTGCCATTTCCCGATTCAGGGAAAACTGCAGAAGGGGGCGTGTTGGATGGTGGGGGGAGGCCTGGGGGCTGCATGCGCTAGGTTAGGTTTGATACTAAGTGCTCAGTGGAAGGGTTGATTATACACTCAAGTTTCTGAGTCTGAAGTCCAAGCCCTGGAAAGGACTTGGGAGTCATCAGCTAACATGTGACATTTAAAACCATGAGACTGAGTGAGCTCGCCTAGGAGGGGTGTGCACATGGACTGGGGGTCCAGAAGGGAGCCCAGGGGATTGAATGTTGATGAGTCAAGAACAGTTTGGGGAAACAAGCCAAGGAGACTTAGAAGGGGTGACCGGCAAGGTGGGAGGACACCCAGGACGTCGTGGACTCCTGGGAAACGAGTGAAGACAGCACTTCAAGAACAAGAACAGGGACTTCCCTGGTGGTCCAGTGGTAAAGAATCCGCCTTACAATGCAGGGGACGTGGGTTCGATCCCTGGTCAGGGAACTAAGATCCCACATGCCGCGGGGCAACTAAGCCTGCGTGCCACAACTACTGAGCTTGTGCACCTCAACTAGAGAGCCTGCATGTCGCAAACCGCAGAGCCCACGTGCTCTGGAGCCCACGCGCCACAACTACAGAGCCCATGCGCCCTGGAGTCTGCGCACCACAACTAGAGAAGAGAAAACCTGTGCGCCACAACTAGAGAGAAGACCGCGCGCCACAACGAAAGATCCTCATGCCTCAGCGAAGATCCCGTGTGCCACAACTAAGACCCGACGCAGCCCAAAGTAAATAAAATAGGACTTCTCTGGTGGCGCGGTGGTTAAGAATCCGCCTGCCAATGCAGGGGACGTGGGTTAGAGCCATGGTGCGGGAAGGTCCCCCATGCCACAGAGCAACTAAGCCTGTGCACCACAACTACTGAGCCTGCGCTCTAGAGCCCACGAGCCATAGCTACTGAAGGTTGAGTGCCTAGAGCCCGTGCTCTGCAACAAGAAAAGCCACTGCAATGAGAAACCCACGCACCGCAATGTACAGTAGCCCCAGCTGGCTGCAGCTAGAGAAAGCCCATGCACAAAAACGAAGACCCAATGCAGCCACAAATAAATAAATAAATTTAAAATAAAAAAAGTAAATAAAATAAATAAATCTTAAAAAAAAAAAAAAAGGAATGAGGACATGATAGGTGGTGTGGAGTGAGTGTTTGTAGACCACGGGATGCGGATGAGGGCTGCAGACTGAGCTGAGTGTGGGTCTCGGAGGCCACTGGTGACTGTGATGTGGGAGCCCCTGCAGGGCTTTGAGCAGAACGGTGACCTGATCCCACCTACATCTGAAGATCAGTCTGGCTTCGGTGTTGAGAATTGATGGAAGGGGCGAAGGAGGACGGTGGCCCAGACCCAGGCACCCCTGGCGTGAAGAACCCACAGGACTCACTGACAAGGGGGGACGAGGGCAGCAGAGGAGGGGAGTCAGGGATGGCGCTCAGGTGCTTGGCCTGAGTCTGGGAGGACGGAATCGCCACTGACCAAAGACTGAGGCAGAGTGGGTGCAGGGGAGGGGAGGGTCAGGACAGACGACAGTTGAGGCATTTACTAGACGGCCCAGTGCAGCTGTGGAGCAGACATCTGGACGGTCGATGGGACATTCCGGAGAGAGGTCTGAGCGAGGGATAAAAACATGGGGGAACCAGCATAGAGATGGCGTTTCAAGTCTTGGGGCGGGAGGAGGTCACTAGGAAGTGAGTGTCAGTGGAGAAGTGGGCACCCCCCCCCGCCATCAAGATCGGGGGGAACAGATCCTGAAAATGAGCAACCGGAGAGGTCGGAGCAGGGCCAGCAGAAGGGGGTGTCACCGAGGCAGGGCAGCGCATCAAGAGACGGGGGCAATGGACTATGTCAAAGCCTCCAAGACAGGCCGAGAAATGACGAACGGTGCTGCGCGGGGAGGGCAGGGGGTAGGGCCTAGGTCTTCAGACTTGGTTTCCCAAGTCATGGCAGAAAGCTGGCTTTTTTCTATGGCAACCTTTCACTCAGCCTTCTTTGGGTCCTAACACGGGCCAAGATTGCCTCTCTTCACCAGCGTTTCCTCGCATATAGAGGCCAGCGAGAACAGTCACCGTCAAGGGTGGCCTCAGCCTTCTGAATCATCATTGTCATCAGAAAAGTCCCCTTCCAGTCGACCTTGCTTTAGGTCTTATTTAATTTAATTTTAATTCTTTAAAGACCAGTGCTTCTCGTAAGGTCAGTGAGCTGCCTCGATTGACCAGAGCATGGGCGCCAAGCACAGTGGATGCAGGCCTGCCCAGGAGCGGGGCTGACATGCACGGCCCGCCTGGGTGCAGGACACACGGAATGGGGGCTGGGAAGATCCAGAAACGTCCCTGTACCAGTTCTCAGACCCAATCAAGCCACTGCGTCACAGAGGAAACCTTGTGTTTGTGTGCCAGAACCCAGAGGACCAGGGCAGCTTTGCATGACTGAAACTGCTGTCCGCAGGCCCGACACAGCCCCTCACACGCTGATTGGTCCCGAGGCAGCAAGGCGTGGGAAGATTCATTCTGAACCAGCTGGCTCCTTGTCGTGTGGACCGAGGCAAGGTCTGCTTCCTAGACAGCCAGGCAACAGCTAGGTGAGGTGAGCACCTGTTACACGATCTATTTGCTTCTCCAAAAAGACACTAAGGTGCACCTATGCCCATCCTCCCTGTGTGTGCATTATGAATCCAGGCTTTACAGGGTCCAGGAGAAATTCTCCTCTGAATCCAGCATGGGACGCGGCTAGCAGACGACTCTCAGCAGAGCGCCTTGCTTGGGTCTGGACCTCCCTGGGCTTTACCTGGCACCTGTGTCTGATGCTTTAGGGAGCCCACAACCTTCAAGCCCTGGCACGTGGGCGGTAGGGACGTCCCGAAGGGGTCCACTCTCCAGGGCGCTCAGATCACGAGTTCTTCTTCACCCCCAGCCCACGTACCTTGAGGAGCCTGTGGTCCTGGTCACACCTGTTCACCAGGGCCTCCTCTTCCTCTGTGGGTGACATCACCTTCTCCTCTTTTTTTCTTTCTTATATTTGCAGAGCGTTTTTACGGTTCTTAAATCTCTGAAGCCGTTGCTGACTTGGGTTCCGACACAAAGCCATCTGACAGTCTCCCACTCGTGCCACGTCCACACCACACCCACTCCACACCCCACATGGGCTCCTGGCCATCCAGAGGCTCGAGGCGGGGGGCTGTGGTGGCCCAGCCCCTCACTCAGCTGCTCTCAGGGACCACCTCTCTGGCCACACGTCCAGGGGTTTTTTTTAGGGGCCACTTTTGGGGTCTCTGGCTCTTCTCTGTGCTGCCCCTGTGTTTATCCCATCCAGTCTGTACTGAAAAAATTCCCAGTCCTGTCCTTAGCCCACTCTGCCTAACGGAAGAAGTTGACTGTACTTCCTGCTCACTTGAAAATCATTCTGCTTTCCTTCAAGGAGGACAAAGCAGTGAGAGAACAAGCTCCAGCCACAGCTTCCTCCCTTTGTTGAAACAGAAGCTTCTAGTCCTCCCCTTCAAAGCTCCTGTCCCGAGGCAGCGGTCCAGCTGCCGTGGGCAGGGTGGAGGCTCCTTCCTGGGCTGTTTTTCATGACCAGGTCCAGGCTCGGCCCTGCCCCCAATGCCCTACAAGGGCCTCGCCGGCCCAGCCACACCTGCACCAGACTCCCCACGTGGCCCCAGAGTCCAGCTCTGACGGCGTCTCCTCCCCTCCTCCTGAGATCCCACCCCAGCGGCCCCACCCACCGACAGGTACTCAAGGTAAGTAGGCAGGAACACGTTATTGAAACCCTATGCATGGGATTGTGCAGCAAAGTCACCAAAATCCATTTCAGAAGGGTTTGCTCGACCAGTCTTTCTTCAGTGAATCAAATGTTTAACAACCACATAACTGTCTTCCTAAGTGCCCAGCTGGGCCGGGGCTCTGGGTTTAAAGTGTGACCAAGTCCCAGGAGCGGCCGGCTGGGGACTGAGATATGGAAGTGACACGGGCCTCTCTCCCATTTAATCCCGCCCCAAACACTCCCATCTCCGGCGGGTGCACCTGCCTAGGGGGTAGTTTCTGCACAAACAACTCAGAGATAAAACCGACAGAAACTCAAGTGAGGTGGCCCGAAAAGCCCAAAGATCTGCATCTGTTGCTGGGGCAGCAGTGGGCTATCTGGCCATCCCTGTGCGCGAGCATGAAAGGGTGGCCGCACAGGCGAGCACCGGAAGGTGAAGGGAAAAGGAAAAGCCAAGGGTACCGCTGGCGACACAAGTGCATCTTCCAAGCGCCCATTTTAAAAAGAGTCTTTCTGAATTATGGTTTTCTCAGGGTATATGCCCAGTAGTGGGATTGCTGGGTCATATGGTAGTTCTATTTTTAGTTTTTTAAGGAACGCCCATACTGTTCTCCATAGTGGCTGTACCAATTCACATTCCCACCAGCAGTGCAAGAGTGTTCCCTTTTCTCCACACCCTCTCCAGCATTTATTGTTTCTAGACTTTTTGATGATGGCCATTCTGACTGGTGTGAGATGATATATCATTGTAGTTTTGATTTGCATTTCTTTGGTGATTAATGATGTTGAGCATTCTTTCATTGCAGCTCTATTTACAATAGCCCGGAGATGGAAACAACCTAAGTGTCCACCATCGGATGAATGGATAAAGAAGATGTGGCACATATATACAATGGAATATTACTCAGCCATAAAAAGAAACGAAACTGAGCTATTTGTAATGAGGTGGATAGACCTAGAGTCTGTCATACAGAGTGAAGTAAGTCAGAAAGAGAAATACAAATACCGTATGCTAATACATATATATGGAATTTAAGAAAAAAAAATGTCATGAAGAACCTAGGGGTAAAACAGGAATAAAGACACAGACCTTCTTGAGAATGGACTTGAGGATATGGGGAGGGGGAAGGGTAAGCTGTAAAAACAAAACAAAAAACCCCCCCAAAAAAACACATAATTTTGGAATGTCAAAAGAGCCTCAATTTGGCCTTCTTTAGGGTGATATTTCCTTTAATTCCCAACTAAGCAAGTACTTGTAAGTGTAAATTCTGTACATACATAATAAAATCTTCCCAGTGTGTCTTAACTGAAAAAAAAAAGAGTCCTTCGAACTCTCCCTGCTCCTGGCTGCGCCCTCAGACTCTGAGAGTTGCCCTGTAGGGCGGCGTCTGGCCTCATGTGTCGTCTTTCAGGAACACTCGGTGCTAATTAGCTCCAGTGCAAACTGGCTCCCAGCAGCCTCCTCCTTCGTCTCCAGACGCTGGGGTTTGGGGCTCCTGGTGCCCAGGTGCCGTGAATGATGGGCCGTGCTCCCTGGGGCCACTCCCTCCACACCCCAGATCTCTGCACAGACACCCCCACCTGGGGGTTCCCCTTCCCATTTTCCTGGTCCAAAGGAATCTGGAGACCAGACAGGGTTTGCTTATCATGGGAGGAATGGGCACCACCAAGCCGGTGCAGCTACAGAAGCCCCAGCTCCGCACTCAGGCAGGACCCTCGAGCCCTACAGTTGAACCTCTGTCCTGACTTCTCTCCACACCTCACATTGCAGCTCTGAGGTGAGGAGTGTGTGTCCACCATCAACTGCAAAACGTTCCCACCAGCAGGGGGCTGCGTGCAGAGTGATGCTCCCTCCCGGCCCCTGCAGCTGGGAGGCACCGTCCCGGCCAGCACCCAGGCTCTTATCCAACCCAAGTCACGTTTGTTACGCCTCGGGGTCCCGGTATGGGGCTAGTTCTGTCCTGTCATTCATGGAGGCTTCACACGCACCCACTGTGGTGTTATCCCCATTTACAGATTAGGAAACTGAGGCTCAGCAAAAATAACATGTCCAAGGTCAAAGCTTGTTGTAAGTGAGGCACCAGGCTTTGAGGCTCATCTTGGGGACCCCAAGTCTGGTACTGTTTTGGGGACACATGACTCCACTGTGGAGTCGGGAGGTGACACTGGCTGATGCAGAAACTATGTGGAGGCCACAGCAGCAGGTCAGAGGGAAGGGGGACCCGGGAACTCCTTCTCCCCCAAAGGCCACCCCCCGACAGCAATTGTCACCTGCAGCGAGCATCAGGTATAATAGGCATAGAGTTCAATGTTGCCCCATCTTCAGGATATTTTTACTTCAGCTCAGCTGTAAAATTAACTGATAACTTATCGTTGTACTAAAAAGACCTTTATTTTAGGCCGATCATTAATGAGGAGGCCTCACACCCCAGCCTGGTTACAGAAAGACCTGAAATTGCTTATATCAACCTCCTGGTTCTGCAGGGATTGACTTTCTCAGAATATGTTTTAAATTGTTTTCCAAAGGAAAGGAGGCCTGTGTAGGAAGCGGCTGGCCACTGAGAGTGGCCCTAGATGTCTCAGGGCCCGGCTTCTGACAGGGAACCCTTAGCAAGACTCCTGGGAGACCCCGTGGGGAGCCAGGGCCCTCAATCCAAGGATGGGGTCCCTGGAAACCCTGCGGCACAGACGTCTCCCCCAATCAGACCACACGGAGGATGCTGTGGCCCCTCTGACCCGAGAGCTCAGGTTCTCAATCAGCTTCGCGCTCAGCGCCAGGCTGGCCTTGTGGGTGAGCCCACAGAGGGCTGTCGCTGCCTCAGGGTGCTCACCAGCCTCTTGGGGAAACTGGAGGGTCATCGACTTCAGGGGACATTGGAAACCTGTCTCTAAATCCACGTGGAGTTGTTCAGAGTGTGGTGGGGGGCATTGCAGGGGGCTTTTGGAGAGGGGCAGGTAGAAGGATGAGATCCACACAGTAAAAGCAAGAGGGAACGGAACTCTTAGGAATAGGGGAGCAACTCAAGGATGGGCTCAGAAACAGGACCAGGACACGCTCATGGACCAGTGAAGCCACGGGCTGGACCAGAGCACAGGGGGTGTTGGGGAAAAGTAAAATGAGGACAGAGGTCAAAACTGCAACATCAGATAAGGTAGACTTCAGATCAGCGGGTAAAAAATGAGGCCAAATATATACTTTATGATGTTAAAGGCCGCAATTCCCAGTGACGATACAACTGCAACCTTAATAAAGCAGAAATTAAAGAAGAAGATTGGAAAAGTAGAAACATGCTAATGATAGAAGACTTTAATTCCCCTGCTCAGTCAAGGATAGATAAAGAAGACAGAAATATGTGAGGACAGAAATATAGGAGACTTAGCAAGATAAATCGTAATTATTGAATAGAAAAATTACAAATGCATAATTACCCTCTGACCCAGCGAACCCACTTCAGGAATTTATCCTCCAGATATACCCAAAATACAAAATGACATATGCAGAGAACTATTCCCCACAATAATGTTTCTCATAGCAAAATATTAGAAACAATAATAAATTATGGTACGTCCACACACTAGAGTATTATGCAGTATTAGAAAGAATGAAAGGGGAAAAAACGGGGAAGTTCTCTATGTACTATGGAAAACGTTTTCTGGGATGTACCATTAAATGACAAAGCAAAGGTTCATCATGGTGAATAAATAAATGGGCAAGAAGTGTAAGAAAGGGGGAAAGTAAGAACATATATTTGCAGTTGTACATAGAAATACTGGAATAATGCAATCTAAATTAATACAAGTTGCAACATACAGCTTTTTATAAAATATCATTTTGAATTTTTTTTTTTTTTTTTTTGCGGTACGTGGGCCTCTCACTGCTGTGGCCTCTCGCGTTGCGGAGCACAGGCTCCGGACGCGCAGGCTCAGCGGCCAGGGCTCATGGGCCCAGCCGCTGCGCGGCATGTGGGATCTTCCCGGACCGGGGCATGAACCCGTGTCCCCTGCATTGGCAGGCGGACTCTCAACCACTGCGCCACCAGGGAAGCCCTCATTTTGAACCATCTGAATATATTAACGTGGTCGGCTGAACAATGACCACCCAAAAATGCCCACATCCTAATTCCTGAAACCTGTGACTATGCTACTTCCTGGCAGAAGGGCCTTTGCAGATGGGATTAGAATTAAGGACCTTGAGATGGGAAGGTTATCCAGGGTCATCCAGGTGGGCCCCACATAATCTAATGAATCTTTAAAAGCAGATACTCTTCTCTGCTGGGGTGAGAGGGAGCTGAGACTATGGAGGAAGGGCCAGAGAAATGCAGCACTGCTGGCTTTGAAGATGGAGGAATGGGTCACAAGCCAAGGAATGTGGGCACCTCTAGAAGCTGGAAAAGGTAAGGAAATGGATTCTTCTCTGAAGCCTCCAGCCCTGCCCACACCTTGATTTTAGCCCAATGAGACCCATGTCAGACATCTGACCTCCAGAACTTTGAGATAATATGTGTGGTTTCAAGCCATTACATCTTTGGTAACTTGTTACAGCAGCAGTAAGAAACTAATACAATTAAACATATTTTAAAAATTACATGGGAAACATCAAGAAGACATTTTTGGCTTGTCCCGCTGGACTGGCTCAGACAATGCTGATGGTAAGAGATCCCTGGGTCAAGGCTGAGTAGGTGCACAGCTCACTGGCATGCCCTCACCTTGACATCCAGAAAGGCCCACTGTGGGTCCACCTTAGGACCTGGGGACAGGTTGAGAGCGACGGGTCTGGATACCCCAGCGAGGAGCTGCTCTGGGTGGGGTGTGGTCCTCGGAAACAACTTTGTCTTATGGACCACTCTCACGCCCTACGGTCACTTGGCAAGTGAGGCCAGACTTAATGGAGAGACAAGTTTGTTGCTGAAGAGTTATAAATGGTGCTTTGTTCAGACAAACAGCTTTTGACAGTCTGCCTGGAGGGCCTGCTGACAGCCGGGACAGGATGGAGTAAGTGACTCACAGTCTGGCTGATCCCAGAAGGTGCCCACGGGTCAGTCCTGACCAGACCCTTTTTGGAAAAGCCAGTGCAGCCCACAGAGCTGCAGTGGGAGGGTCAGTCAATGTGGCCGGCGCTTCCAGGGAGGCTGGGACCCCAGGGGGGCAGGGGACAGCCCTGGTCAGCACAGCGTCCAGAGGCGGGTCCATGGTTATGGCAGGATGGCAACAGATCCAGGTGGAGGGGTCATTGGTGGAATGGCCCAGGGCTGGGGAGGGAACCCAGAGTGCCCAGGCCATGGCAGCAGAGGAGGAAGAGCCACGTGGACTTCCTGGGTGGAGCTTTAGTTCCCTAAACCAGAGAAGCAAACACAATCATCATCAGGGCTGAGGTGCAGCCCGTGTGGTAGCTCTGGCATAAACACCAGGACAGGGAGCCCTGGCCCCGCTGCCCTCGTGTGATCATCTGGGGGTCACAGGCTGCTTGTCGCCCTCACCCAGAGGCCTCCCTGGGGGAGTAAGGGTCTGGCCAGATGACTTAAGCACCAGGGCTTTGGGGTCATGACCAGCTCTTATTCATCCTTAAAAGCCTAGTGTCATCTCCTCCAGGAAGCCTTCCTGGGGAACTCTCCTCTCCCTAAATGCACCTGGAGAGATCTCTATCATTAGTCTTATCCACCTTGTTATTCTTATTTTTGCGTCTGCCTCTATCACTAGGTCATGAGCTTCTGCATGGTTCATACTACTTCCCATTCATCTTCGTATCCCCAACACCTAGCGCAGTACCTGGCACATCACACATGGTCACTCATTCATTCATTTATTCCACAAATATTCTTTAAGCACTTACTCTGTGCCGGGGACTATTTTGTGCATGAAAGAATCATGAACGGATGCCAGTTCACCCGCCCCATCCCCACAGTGGACGCTTTGAGAACATTTCCTACTGACAGGGTCTGGGTCAGGGTGCTGTCTGAGCGAGGGACCACTCACGAGGCTGGTGTGATGGATTCTGGACTCCACTTCTCTTCCAGTTTCAACAGCGACGTCAAGTGTGGCGCCCAACTTCCCCCCACCTCCTGCTCCCCATCTCCCTTCCAGCTTCACCCACTGGTGCTCATGGCCACCCCAGCACAAGCTCCTCCCACACTGACTGTGAACCTCAAAGAAAGGAGAGGAAGGAGAATCTGGGGACCCCGAGAGAGGCAGGGCATCACTCTGGACGGTTGAGCCCCCGCCTTGACCAGGGCATCTGACGGGCCTGTGACCACAGGAAGGAATTCAACACCCTCCTCATGCCCATGGCTTGGAGGACGGGGCAGATCATCAACGCTGGCGAGGACAGAGTACCAGCGGTCACTGCCACCGGGCAGCTGGCAGGTGCCAGGCAATGTCATGCTGCTGTGGCAGAAAGTGAGGAGGGAGGGCTCTCAGGGTCTCCCAGGTGGGCAGGAGGGAAAGGTGAGGGAAGAGGGTGCTCTCAGGTGGGGGCAGGGCACAAACAAGGGAGGTTCCCGGGGTCTGCTGAGCCCAGTGAAAAAGTGGCAGGAGGCAGCTGTCTCCTGCAGCCATCAGTCCACTGCCCCCCACACACACATCCACTCTCCCCAAGATGCAAATGCTAATGCCTGGGTTAGTGAAAAATATAAAAATGACTGGCTCTCAGCCATGTCAGACCACTCATGCCCGAGCCCTGAGGCTCCTGCTGGCTTAGTCCCTCATCTTTAACACTCCTGGGAGCGATGGGAGGGCAGGGGGCTCGATCTTGGTTCTAGAGGGAGGAAAACTACAGCCAGAGGCTGGTGACTCAGAGTCAGGTGCCAGGATGATACCCTAGTGACCCAGCTCCCAGGCTCTGCTCCTGGTGCCAAGGAGACAGCCTGGGAGGGGGTGGGGAGGGCTGCACATGGAGCCCCAAAGACCTGACCTCAGCTCGATACACAACAACCAGAAATCAATTGCATTGCTATACGACTGCAGTGCACAACTAGAAATGGAAAACAAACAAACAAATACCAGTATCATTTATGATAGCAACAAAATATACCCAAAAAGTTAGGAATAAATCTAACAATATATGTGTAAGATCTATATGCTGAAAACTACAAAACACTGGTGAAAGAAATCAGAGAAGACCTAAATAATTGGAGACGTAGTCCATGTTGATGAATTGGAAGACTCAATAATGTTAAGATGTTAATTCTCCCCGAACGAATCTATAGATTCAATGCAGTTTCAGTCAAGATCCCAGCAGGGTTTTTATTTTGGAGAAATCAACAAACTAATTCTAAAATTTCTGTGGAAAGACCAAGGGAGTGGAAGTGCCGAAACAATTTTGAAAAAGAAGAACAAAGTTGGAAGTCACACGCTACCTGATTTCAAAACTAACTATAAAGCTACAGGAATCAAGACAGCATGGAATTGGCAAAAGTATAGATATCAATAAATAGGGTCCAGAAATAGGACCATCCATACATGGTCAATTGATTTTCAACAAGAGTGCAGTAGCAATTCAATGGGGAAAGGATAATCATTCCAATAAATGGTGCTGGAAAAACTGGATATCTATAAGCAAAAAAAAAAAAAAAAAAAAAAAAAAAGGGCTTCCCTGGTGGCGCAGTGGTTGAGAGTCCGCCTGCCAACGCAGGGGACACGGGTTCGTGTCCCAGTCCGGGAAGATCCCACATGCCGCAGAGCAGCTGGGCCCACGAGCCATGGCCACTGAGCCTGCGTGTCCGGAGCCTGTGCTCCGCAACGGGAGAGGCCACAGCAGTGAGAGGCCCATGTACCGCAAAAAAAAAAGGAAAAAAAAAAAAGAACTTTGATCCATACGATATACCAGATACAAATATTAATGCAAAATAGATCATAGACATAAATGTAAAACCTAAAACTAGAAAAAGCATAGAAAACCCTCGTGATCTTGAGTCAGGCAAAGACTACTTAATAAGATTTCAAAAGCATGATTCATAAAAGAACAAATCAATAAATTTGACTTCATCAAAAATAAGAATGAACATCTGTTCTTTGGAAGACACTTTGTTAAAAGGATAAAATGATAAGCCACAGACTGGGAGAAAATATTTGCAAATCACATATATGATAAAGGACTTATATCTAGAAAGTATAAAGAACTCTCAAAACTCAATAGTAAAAAAATAATAAGAAAACAAACAACCCAAGGAAAAATAGGCAATAAAAATTTGAACAGCCATTCCCCCAAAGTAGGTATGAGTATGGCCGATAAGCACAAGAAAAGATGCTCAACATCATTAGTCATTAGGGAACTGCAAATTAAAATCACAATGAAATACTACTAAACATCTATTAGAATAACTTAAAAAAATGACAATACCAAATGCTGGCAAGGTTATGGAGCAACCAGCTGCTGATGGAAACATGAAATGGTAGTTTTTTTGGAAAGCAGTTTGGCTGTTTCTTAGAAAGTTAAACAAATTTACCAGATGACCCAGCAATTTCACTCCTAGGAACTTACCCAAGAGAAATAAAAACTTACATTTACACAAAAACGTATGTGGATGTTTATAGCCCTTTACTTGTAATGCCCCAAACTGGAAACAGCCCAGATGTCCTTCAACAGGCAAATGGTTCAATGAACTGCCGTGTATCTGTACCACAGAACACTGCTTACCAATACAAAAGAATCCACTGTTGATACACGCAATCACGTGCAGGAACTTCACAATCATTATGCTCAGTGAAAGAAGCCAGACTCAGAAGGCTACGTACTGTATGGTTCCATTTATATGGCACTCTGGAAAAGGCAAAGTTCTGGAAACACGCCAGGGGTTGGGATGTGGGGAGGGCGTGAGACACAGGGACATTTTCTGAGCCAATGATAAAGCTCTGTGTCTCGACTGTGGTGGTGATGATATGGCTACATGCATTTGCCAAAGCTCTCAGGACTGGACACAGAAGGGGGGGTTTTACTGTACATTCATTGCACCTTGAGAAGTGCAGGAGACCAAGCCCTTCCAGTCCATGGGACCTGGGGCAAGTTACTCAAGTCTCTCTGAGCGGTAATTTCTTTATCTGTAAAAAGGGGATAATAAAAAAAATCTAGGGGCTTCCAAGGGTCAGTGAAAGGTGTGCCTATGTGCTCCATGTAAAGGGTCACATGAAACATCCAGATACTTGGATGCAGGAAACTATCCCCAGCACCAGGGTACCAGCTGGACATGCCACCCAGGTCCTTCCCAGGAGTGAGCCCAGAAATGACCATCTTGGGGGAAATGGCTACTCCTTCCTGGCACCTCGGGCCGTGTCAAGATGCCTGGCCCAGGCCCAGGCAGAGGTTCTCAACGGCAGTGTTGACGCCACCAGTCTGCAGGCTCCCCACCGCTCTTTTTCTTTATAGACTTGGGGGGATTCACTGGCATCCCTCATTCTTTCTTTGGTACCAAGTACTCACCACAGGGTGGGGGTCCTGCCAGGAACTGGTCATAGACAGGTGTCTATGTTAACTATGCTTTCTTATTTTCTGTATTCTTGAGGCCCTGGCATCTGGGGCCTTGCTGACCTGACCTGCGAGGGAACACCCCCTCCAGGCCTAGCTAACTCTTGTATAGCATAAGAGTGTGCCTTTCATATGCAAAGCAACCAATCCAGAGCCCATCCTTAGAAGCACCTCCTCTCTCTGTCTCCAGGAAGCAATATTTCTCTGCCCTAATCACCCCAGGGCATCAGACAGCTTGGACAGTTCCTCCATCCCAGAGTCCACTGACCTCACTCAAACTGGCCGATCCTAAGCCTGCCTACCCTGCCTTGACGATTCCTTCCTGTGGAAACCACAAGGAAGGCTCTTGCGCACATTTTCCTCCTGACCAATCCTGGTGCTTCCCCATGTGGCCCTGCCTGGCATCCTGATTCTAGGGACCTGCGAGTAGAAGCTTCTCTACCACAGTCATTTCTGTGACGGTGGGACCTACCGTGCCTGATTAAAACAGATCCTGGGAACACAGTAAAACAACCTCTGGAGAGTGGTCTGCCGCCACAGGCATTATCATCACCTCCACTGTATACAGAGGGCAACTGAGGCCCAGAGAGGAGAAATCAACACAGGGTCCCAGGGCTGGTATAGAGCAGGGCCATTCTTGCAGCCTCGGTCTGTCTGCTTCCCAAAGGGGGCACTTGCACTGCAGCTGGCTCCACGGACAGCCACAGCGTGTGCCATACAAGCAGGGGCACCCACCACGTGGGTGCAGATGGAATGGGGGGAGGAGGCTGGTGCGGAGCGTGGAGCTGGGGTGCCCACCTCGGAGTCCTCAGAGTGCACGTGGGGATGTGAGTAGCCGGGGTGGGAAGGGACCAGCCCTGCCCTGTCCTTGGGCTCTTGGCTCTGCTGTGCCTCTTCTCCTGCACCCAGAGCTGCATCACAGGTAAGGGGCAGGTAAAGGTGAGTCCCTAATTCAGGAGTGCCGGCCAGGCAACAGGTAGGTCTACAAAAGTTACGCAGATGCTGAAATAGCGGACGGTGATAAATAGTGCCTGTGTGCTAAATTATCTGCCCAGACTTGGAAAGCAAACCTCCCTGCGGTCATGGGACCCCCAACTGCAGCCTCGGCTGACCCTGCCCTGACCACTCCCATCTGGGCTAAGCATCCTGTCTTCTCCTCCAAGGCTTCGGAGGCCCCCAACTTTCTCCTACCTGCATCCCCCCTTCCCTTGGCCTCACCCCGCTCCCCTGGGAACCCTGTGCTTACACTCCACCCTTTCCTGTCTAGACCACTGCGAGGGACTTTTGTCACCTCCTGGAGAACAGGCTTTCCCACCCTGGCTCTCACTACCACCCCGCCCCACCAAATGCTAAGTAAGATCAATTACCCACCCACAAGCTGCCCACACGTATTTCACTGGAGCCCCGTTCAGCCTCGTGGCTGCCGGTGAGTTTCTAAGAGACCAGTCGAGGGCGAATCTGCAGAGAAGATGGGACTCTGCTCGGCCAGAGGTGTCAGGTGGAGCCGCGCACCTGCCTTCCTGTTCAGCCTGGGACAGGTGGTGTCTGGAAGCCACTTCTCTCTGCCTTTCTCCCCAGTCCGGTTGGAGAGCCGGCTGCTTACAAGAGATGCCAAGGGAACACGGATGTGCTGAGAGCAATGGTCTGGACACCTGAGCCCTCTGGGGCCCAAAGAGACCTGGCACGGGCTGTGGAAGGGAACGGGGGCAGAGCCCAGAAGCAAAGGAAATGACCCTAAAGCGATGCACTAGAAAGAGTGGAGCCGGGGCCAGAGGAGAGGCGGCTTGGGGCCAGGGGAGCATCTTCTTCAAGCGCCTGAGGGCCCATCTCGTTACAGAGAGTAGATGCCAGGGATGCCCTGAGGGGCTGAGCCGTGCAACAAGGGGCGAGCAGCCACACAGAACCCCCCACCCTCACGCCCCCCTTTGGTCCGCTTGCCCCTCCTTTCACTTGTGGAGCACCTGTCCAGTGCTGTGAGGCTGCGTGTCCCACCCTGGCCGCACTCTTCCGGCAGGGACACCGGCCCAGGCCGAGAGAGCAGCCTTGTGTCCAGGGCATGCCGACTGACCAGGGAAGAGTGGGTGCAGGGGCCCGAGGCCCTCCAGCCCGGCTCTGGGTGTCTGGCCTGGCCAAGGGACTGGCCTCTAGGCAGGAAAGGGGAGCTGCCAATGAGAAGCAACAAATGGCTCCACTGGACTCCCAGTTGCAACCTGAAGAGTGTTCCCAGCAGGCACGTCCTCAGTGGGAGCCGGGCGTTGTCCCCAGGCCGCGGTGGCCGGAGAGGCAGGCTGGTGGCCAAGCCCCCGGACACAGAAGTCCAAGGCCAGGACGTGCACCAGGGCCCCAGGATGGTGCTTCCAACCAGGGCTGGGCTCCCGGGCTGGGCCACCTCCCCTTCCAGCTTTCCAGGACCATCCCTCCCAGGACGTTCCTTCCAGGAAGAGAGAGGGTGTTTTTTGGGGGGGGGGTTTGTTTTATTTTTTTGGCCACGCCACGCGGCCTGCGGGATCTTAGTTCCCTGACCGGGAATCGAACCCGTGCCCCTGCAGTAGAAACACAGAGTCTTAACCACTGGACCGCCAGGGAAGTCCCAAGAGAGGGTGTTAAGGCTTTCCCGTCCCGTCCGATGACACGAACGTTTGAATTTTGTGAACTGGGAGCGCTGCTCACCTTCACGGTGACAATGATGACAACGGACACAGCAACGCGACACCCAACACCTGCTAGAGCTAAACGTTTCCTGGGTGCTATTCCACTGAATTCCCACAGGGACCTTATGGCAAAGGGACTATATCCCCAGTTCCCAGATGAAAAAACCTGACCCTTCCAATGGCAACTTGCCCCAGGCTAGCGGCTGGGCTGGGAGCTGAACCCTCCAAGGTCACAAGTCACAAAGGCAGGCACATGTCCCCAGCCCCAGGGATAGAGGAGGAGGCCCTGGGGGAGGAGTCTTTGCGGATCTGAAGATCCCCCATAAATGGCCCCAACAACAGAAAAGGGCTTTCCAGGCATTATCTGCAAAAAAAAAAAAAGCCAAGTGAGCAGGAGAGAAAAGAAACACAATAAAAGCAAAGATAAATTGTGTTGAAGACAAGATGGCAGGAAGATGGATCTCGCTGGAAATTCCTTCTGACTGGACTCTGAAAGGATCAGAGCAGTTTTCGTCCCAAGATTAAGCAAAATTCTTTTCCGTCATAACCTCCTACCCCTCTGTGTCCAATCTCCTGCTCTCATTTCTAGGCCACGTGCATTTTAAAGTCTAGTTTGCAGCTTTCTGTCTGTGTGTGTTGGGTGAAGGACGCTGCCTCTAGCTTGTGGAGCCCAGAGACCCCATGGCTTGGCTTGGGGGGAAACAGAGACCGGATAGAAGTGGTGGTTCTTAATAAGGGATTGGACTTGGGATGTGGAGGTGAGGAGAAATTAGGATTATGACATCTCCTGGTCGGGGACTGAGAGGATAGTGATGCTGCTACAACTATGGGAGAGAAAGAAGTCGGCCTTGGTGGTGTTGGTGGCAGGGGTCTTGGAGGATGGGAGGTAAGGGGCTCTGGTCTGAGCGTGTTCAGTGAGAGGGCCTGCAGCACACATGGGGGTGGGAGGCGAGGGTCACGAGAGTGGGGGAGATCCTCCCAGGGTCCGAACGTGGAGACCCTGGGAAGGAAGGAGGCCAAGGGCAGGGTCCCAGGGGACCTGGACATCGAGGAGAAGCCAGCAAAGGAGACCAGGAACCAAAAGGGTAGCAAGATAAGAGGGAACCAGGAGGTAGCATCGTGGAAACCACGGCAACGAGTCTCCAGGCATAAGTGGGCAGCACCACCAAACACCACGGAAGGACACACCGGAGAGGGCTGAAAAGCCACTGGACTTGGCAGTCGGGAGACCTCAGAGCGCCTCCGGTGGCCTGTGTGGGGCTGGAGCGGCAGGAGGAACCCCAGTCACGGGAGCAGGGCGTTTGCACAGTATCTCGGCGACGCTTCCGCCCGGGGGACGCTCTGTCCTATTTCTCTGCAGCCTTGGGAGGCTGGCTGAATGGTCACCTGCTGCAGGTGGCACAGCTGGCAAGGGTAGGGCTGGGCCTCCAAACCCGTTTGTCACCTGTCAGAGTGCATGCTCCTTGCAGGCGGAAGTGCGGGCACCACCGAGCAGGAGGCCTGGGAGAATGGAGGAAGCCAGGGAAGAGATGAGGAGAGGCCCCAGCAGCAGGGCTCAGGACCAGCCACAGCTGAAAACCTCATGTCAGGGCCGGGCCCTCGGCAAGGCTGGCATTGCCTCCACCCCACCTCACCATCAGGGAGGCTTAGGGGCTGCAGCCTCCCAGAGGACAGTGCCGCGTGCCAGTCTTTGGACCCTGCATCCCTCTCTTGTGCTGAGCAGCTCAGCTGGATGGCGGCTGAGGTCCCTGAGGTCAAGGGGAGAGGCGGAAGCCCACACGGGATGGTTGCTAAGCTCTGCATCATGGGTCTGTGAAACGGACTCAAAAGCATGTGGACGATTCAGGGCAGACAGGTCCCAGATGGAAAGATGGGCTCAAAATGCAGCTTTTCTGACAACAGGTCATCTTCCGGTGTGCAGCATCCCCCAGCCCACCACAGGGCCGGGCATCTGTGCCTCTGCTCGACAACGGTCACCGTGAAAGTAGCTTTCCCAAGGGGTCTGCCTTTAGCTCGCGCACGGTGTGCAGGAGCCTCGGGGAGTGAGGACAGGCTTCCGAGTGGCCCTTCGGAGGGAACTCTGAGGGAGGCACGGGGGTGTGATGCCGGGGGGTGCCCAGAGTCGTGTGCAACCCAGAGCCTCCGAGTAAGTGAGCCTCGGGCACGTGGAAAGACGCGCAAACTTCATGGGACGGTGCAGATCCGCCGGCTAAGCCCCGGGTTTCCAATCAGACAATCAGAAGCACTTGGGGCCAGGAGGGCAGGATGTGGATGGCAGTGGTGGGCAGGGTGGGGCCTGAGCTGAGCTTTGTGGGGAGGGCAGGGGGTGGAAAGGGCACCCCAAAGTCGCCTTGGAAACTGGAGAGTGCTGACCCCACAGGAGGGGTAAGTACGGCATCAGCTCAACACACGTCCAGGTCGTTGCCCGGCCGAGCACCCTGGGGGGCATCTCCAAGCGGCTGGCATGGCCTCGCCAGCCCATGCCCCTGGGGTCTGCTGTTCCTCCTCGTGCAGCTGCTTCTTCAACTGCCCGCTCCGGGCTGCGCAGTGGCCTCTCAGGACCCTCCCCAGCCTGCCTGGTTCCCCTCACTTCAAGTACTGGCGTGTGGGCAGGAAATTTAAACATCACAGGCATCCCCACAGAGATGCTATCCAAACAGCAAGGCTGAAATAAACATATTAAAGTTGAAATGTAAAACGCCTGGAGCAAATGTCTACGCAGCTTTATTTGTTCTGGAAATATTGCTTGCTGCTGTCCAGCTAAAATCAAGTGTCCTGTTAATAGCAAACAGACAACAGGGACGGGGGACAGTTAAGCGGGGATAGAGGGCAGGGCCCTACAGTCAGGGAGGCGCTAGCACCCCCTGAGGCTGGGAGGCCCCAATGTCCTCCGGGTAGAGTACAGTCTCCTGCAGCTGGGGCTCACCGCTGGGAGTCCCGGGTCCATCCCCGGCCTGCAAACAGTCCCCAGACAGAGGTACCCACTGTGGGGACAGGCAGAGTCCCACTGTGGCCTGGGATGTGGTCAGACGTGTCCCCGGAGTCCTTTTACCCCTTGCTACTCACGTCTGGTCATAAAAGATCCCAGCCTCACCTGCTTCGTTCAGCCCCTCCGGATGCAGCATTAGGGACCACGGGACAGATTTAGGGCTCCAATGAGGGTGTGAAGAAGGCTGGCGGGGCAGGCCTTTCACCGCTCCCATCCCAGGGCTGCGGTACGTGCCTGTGGGTATGTAAAGTGGCAGCCATTTCTCCCTGGACCAAGCATTCTTCATAAATGAGAGAGTTGGACTGCCAGGTGTCCCAGGGACCACCCCGTCCTGACAGCCTATGGAGTGGCCTTCTGGCCAGCCCACCTCACACTCAGGGCCTGGGGGTCCCATCAGGCCCTGAGCTGGAAATTCAGGCAGCAGCTTCTAAGTCAGGAGGGACAGGCAGGGGTCCTGGAGAGGGAGGCTCCCACAGGGGATGAAGCCCCCTTTTAACACAAAGGCTGCTTAACCTCGGATCTCAAGTCTTCAGAAGGGCTTTGAGAAGGGGGCATCCCCGAAAGGACAGTAGGGGGCACCAGACCCCCTTAGAGGCACGGGGCAGGAGAGAGAAGCTGCTCTAAAGGAGGCTGAGATTCGGGGAGGGGAGGCAGGTGTCTGTTTGTTGGGGGCAGCCAGGAGCTGGAGGCCAAGCAGCTCAGGGTCCCTGCCAGGCGCCCAAAGCCACAGCCGTGCCTCTGATTAACAGCCGCGCGCACGCCTGGTCTCACACTGCAGTGACTCATGGGGTTGTACGGTCTGTGATTTAGCACACCTACACTTGACTAGCTCCATCCTAATTAAATTAACAAAAAATTAAGAGTGACAAAATGGCAAAGATGTACTGATTTATCTAATGCGTGCCCTTGCGGCTTAAATGGGCACAAACTCCTTTTAACTTTGAATGAAATAAAGGGAAATATCAGGCTTTTGAGCTACGTGTTTGCTAAAAAATTAGCACTGGATCAGCAGAGGCTCTCCACGGCCCACACACTCATTTGTATGGATCATCGCACAGCACTGGGGCCCGCACTGCAGTGTCGAAGAACCAGAGCCAGGCACTCAGGACTTGCACCAGCTGAGGGCCTCAGCCCTGGAGGATTCTGGCCACTTTCTCTCCGTGAGAAGCAATGACTACACACTGTGCTGCAGGCGGGCTTCTAGACTGCTGAATGGAGCCATGCCTGCCTTTTGATATACTGTCCCCTGCCCCCCACACACCCTGCATAGAAGCCTTCCCATGGAGGTTTCCAGAAAGGGGAGCCACAGCTCTCCCATGCCTCCTCTCCCTTTCCAGGTCCCACGTGGGGAGTGGGGGAACAGACAAGCCCAGCCCTGCAGCCCAGATCCCTTTTGCTAATCCACAGCGTTTACTCGGCCCCGTGGTCACCTTTGGATGTGTTTGCTCCATGCCATACTGGGGGAACGGAGGCAGAGATTCTCTCTGTTCCTCTCTGCACACAGGGCACACAGTGGAGACTCAATAATCCCATACAATCAACGTTATCATCACCATCATCTTCCTCCTCTTCATCAATGTCACCATCACCATCATCACTGTCACTCTCAACCTCCTCTACACCAATGTCATCATCATCACCACCATCATCATCACCATCATCATCACCGTCATCATCAACATCATCACCACCATCATCACCACCATCTTCCTCCTCTTCCTCAGTGTCATCATCACCATCATTATTACCATCATCACCTTCATCATCATCATTTTCATCCTCTTCCTCCTCATCATCAATGTTATAGCAGCAGCAGCAGCAGCAGCAGCACCTTCATCATCCTAAGCCAGCACTTATATTGGGTTTACTCTGTGCCATATGTTATTTGAAGTGCTTTAAATGTAGTAACTTACCTTAATGCTCTCAATAACCCTATGAAGTAGGTATACTATTATTTACCCCCATTTTACAGATGAGAAGACTGAAGGGCGAAGAAGTTAGCCCATGTTGTACAGGATTAGTTAATGGGCTAGTGAGAGACAGAACCAGGATCTTAACCAGTTTGAATCTCTCTGTCTTAAGGGTTCACGTTCTAGGTCACTATACTACAT
The DNA here is from genome assembly GCF_949752795.1 of Hyperoodon ampullatus. NCBI lineage: Eukaryota > Metazoa > Chordata > Mammalia > Artiodactyla > Ziphiidae > Hyperoodon > Hyperoodon ampullatus. Next base: position 5,402,920 of record NC_136915.1, on the reverse strand, counting down.
GGTGTTAAATGACTGAGAAAGATTAAATGAATAAATAGGCAAGTAAATGATGAATGAATGTTCAACAGATATCAAGGAGCCTTAGGGAATAAAGGATGCTTTTCTCACTATTTATCTTTGGCAACAATGTCCATCTTGGCCCTCCTTCTTCCTTTCCAGTGGCAAAGGTCTCAGTTTGTCAGTGATGTAGGGTTGGGACCCACACTCTTGGGGCACTGTGTGTTTTTGCAGTGCCATTTATAAGTAAGCGTGTCCTTGTTTTGTGATAATGTGATGACCTCGCATCTTTGCCCCATAGAACGCCAAGCTCCATCCAAGCAAAGAGGTGGTATGTCTGTTCATCACTATATTCCAGTGCTTAGCACAATGCCTGGCACATAGGAGGTGCTTAGTAAATCGAAACAGGTTGTATAAATAAATGAACTAACAGGCAAAAGAGAAGCATTTCCTCCAAATTTCTTAGACTCACCATTGGAGATATATATATATATATATTCATTCCTATATCCGTGTGTCCATGTGTCTGTGCGTGTGTGTGTGTCCGTGTGTGTGTGTGTTGGCTAATAAATCACTGGAACAAAATGGTATGTACTTAATGTTTTATGTCAAATGTTGTTTCTTTTATTCTTCCCATGTGAAAGAATGTGTATAAACATAGGAGAAATGAAGAGAGCAATGGATTTGATATCAGAGGGATGCATTGGGCCCTTGGGCCAGCCTCTCTGCTGGGGGGGCAAGAAGACCTACACACTGAGTTACTGTGGAATTTAAGTGTGGCCAGGTGTGTAGACATGTTGTGTAAACTACAAAGTGTAAAACAAATTACATGGTTTACCAAATCCCTATCCCTAGTAATGGAGCCTGGCCTCAGACTGAAGAATTAGAGGTTGTACTTATCCTTGGAACGATGATAATTCTCACCATTTGTTGGGCCCTTGCTTACAAAAGGCCCTACACTACACATTGAAGACATTCTTATGTATTCTCATAACAGCCCTATCAAGTACCAGTATTTACCTAATTTTATGGATAAAGGCATGATATTCAGAAGGCAGATCCTAATTCACCCGAGGTAAACAACTAGCTTGCATCTAGGTCTCTATGGCAGAGACAGCCATCTGCACCTCTTTATCCATTCTTTTCTTCCTTGAGTACTAGAACCCCCAAATTTAATTGGGCGAATGGCCATCCAGAATGAAGACTACATTTCCCAGCTTCTTTTGCAGTTAGATCTAGTTGTAACTGAGTTGTGGCCAATGGGAGATAGGTAGAACTATTGTTCTCCCCTTTCTTGCTGCTGGAATGCAGGCACTATGGCTGGAGCTCAAGCAGCAGGTATCTTGTGCCATGAGGTGGAAGACATGTATTAGGATGGTGATTCTGGGTTACGGGAAGCCAAGACTCTGATCAGCCACCAGCTGCCATGCTGGCTCTGGATTCCCTAACCAAGCTTTTCCAAGGCAGGGAAATCAAACTATCCTATTTAAGCCATTGCTGTTTTGGGGTTTTGGTCACTTGCAGCTGAACTTCTCTTAACTAATATGGTCTGTCTGACTCCATAGTACATTTTTTTAACCACTTCCTTTAGAAAGCAGCTTACCTTCATCATCCTTCCAAGACCTCAGGACATTATGACAAAGCCCGTGGCACAGTGTCTGGCTCAGAGTGAATGCTCAGTAAAGGCTAACTAGCCACTGTTCTCATTGCTCTAGCTACTGCTGCTGCTATGTGCAAACATGTGCCCCCTGAGAGTTTTGTTTAGCAATCCAGAGTGATTGCATCAAGTTGTCGGGCAGGCAAGACAGTTTTCATTAAGCCCCAAATGCTCACCCTGTCTGGCATCTGAAGGACTCTGATTTCAGCTCCAGAAAGAGTCCTCAAACTCTTTGTACCAATTGTGTATTTATGCCAGAGTCGTACTTAGGCGTGATGGAATTAGGCTATAAAGAGGGAGAATTTTTTTCAGCTCGGCAACCCCAGTGGAAGGGTGGCCAGAAACGGTGAAATGTGACCTCACTGGGCCACATTTTAAGGACACCCAAGGAGAGGGACATGCCAGGCAGATGGACACTAACTTTCTGAGCTTGCAGGAAAATGAACCCAAAGGTCTCTCGGAAAACTCTTTTGCAAAAACCAGATTTCCATATAAATAATAGACATGTCAGAACATATGATGTCTGAATTTTGGTATTTATCCTAAGAGCTGAATGTACAGTCTGTAATAATTTTCTCAAATTCTAGAGAAGCTTCTGCAGATTCTGTCCTCAGCACTGGCTTTGGGCAATTAATTAAATTGCCTTTTTCTTTCCCAAAGTGGTGACTGCTGATTAAGAATTGCCCTTTCCACCCCGCTCACTTTGGTGGCCATTTTTCTGCCTGGCTGCAGCCTCATCAAGTCTCTGCTAGAGAACACAAGACAGACGCAGAGAGGCTTTCTCGGCTCCCAGATGGTGTACAGTTTGAACAGTGAAAACTCAAGGAAACATTTCCCTGGAAGGAGAGGTGAGGAAAGGCAAGCAGGAAAACTGAAAGACCAAAGTGAGGAATCAGAAACAGAGAGAGTAAGAAGTTCAAGTCCCCTTTCAGACGTCCACTGCCCTTGCCTTGCCTTCTAGGGAATTCTGCTGACCGAGAGGTCCAGTTAGCACTTCAGAATGCCCTGATGAGAACCCAGCAGGAGGAAGACCCATAGGTAGAGAAAGTGCTTTGTTTTACAGTTTCCTGGGCACCAACACCAGCAGACTTTTCTGCCACCAGCTGGAAATATGAGATGCTAATGTTTGTTCCCAGCTCCCTGAATTTAAATTACATCACCAAGGAAGAACCTTCCCGAAGGAAATGAATCTCTGCAGATAATGATCCCTCACAATGGACTTCAAACTGTGATAAAAATATAACTTGAATGTTAAAGGTGAATTTGAATTAAGGATCCTATCACCTGTGTTGCTCCACACCACAATTAAAAAAAACAACTTATTTCACTGCCAACAGCAAGTATCCTGCGACACCTCTTTGAAAACCAACTATTTTCGAAAGCCAAGTTAGAAAAACACATGCGCTCTAGGGTATAAAGAAAGCTGCACTGTGTATAAAATGTAATACTGAGCAGTAGATCTTAGTATATTGACATTATAAAAACCGGGTAGCAATGGGAAATAATATTTTTACAAAGGTGGCAAACATAAATGTCAAACCTACAGGCACATTTATAGACCCTGTCACGCATTGTGGCATTTCGCCACCAGGATGCTAAAAAGAGCCGGGCAAGAAGGTCCCCCGTGGTGCCACCCGAGGCACACACACCGCCGTCAGAGCGCCTCTGCGGGTTGGGCACCAGGGCTGCCTGTGCACGAAAGGTGCTGGAGGAGAGTCTGTGTGAGACATGAGCTCAGGAAGAGTGGGAATAAAGTTGTGCCCGAAAGCCAGGCTTTGGCCCTGGGGCTCCTCCTCTGAGCGCCTACAGAGCCACGAGCCTTCCCACTAGCTCAGTGCTGACTCGGGCTCTGATTTTTTTCTTTTTAATTGACGTCAAATTCACATAGCATAAAATTCACTATTTTGAAGCATGCAGTTCAGCAGCATCAAGCACACTGGCAACGTTGCAAAGCCATCAGCATTACCTAGTTCCAGAGCAGTCTCATCACCCCCAGAGAAACCCATCCCCGTCTGTCATGTGCTCCCCTCCCCCTCCCCACCCCTGGCAACCACCAATCTGCCTTCTGTCTCTGGATACTTCATAGGAATGGAATCGTAGAATACGTGACCTTTTGCGTCTGGCTTCTTTAATCAGCATCACTTGTTTGAGGTCATCCATGTTGTAGCACATGTCGGTACCTCATTCCCCTTTATGAGTGAATGATGTTCCGTGGTATGGAGAGACCACATTTATTTATCCATTCTTCAGTGGAGAGACATTTGGTTGCTTCCACCTTTTAGCTCTTCCCATTTTTTTTTTTTTTTTTTTTTTGCAGTACACGGGCCTCTCACTGTTGTGGCCTCTCCCGTTGTGGACCACAGGCTCCGGACGTGCAGGCCCAGCGGCCATGGCTCACGGGCCCAGCCGCTCTGTGGCACGTGGGATCTTCCCGGACCAGGGCACGAACCCGTGTCCCCTGCATTGCAGGCGGACTCTCAACCACTGCGCCACCAGGGAAGTCCTCTTCCAATTATTTAATGCAGCTTGTTCTCTCTCCGAATCAAGCTCTCTCTGGCAGAGCAAAGGGGGTTAGTTCCACGTAAGCCCACCAAGCTTCATTTGCTAAATGAATAAATAGAGAGGGTGCTCAAGGGGAGAGGTTGAACGCCTTTCCGGCATTTAATCCACCCCCCGCCCCACTGCGTAACAATCATAACAGTTGGGGAATTTCCTCTTATGCCATCTTCCAGGATAGACTCAGGTGTGATTGAGCCAGGGGTTGGCAAACTTTTCTGTAAAAGCTCAGCTAGGACATATGTTGAGCTTTGTAGGTAATACAGTCTCTGTTTACCGTCTCAATTTTGCAGTCATACACAATATGTAAACAAATGGCTATGGTCATGTTTCAAAAAAACTTTCTTTACAAAAGCAGAGGCAGGCTGGATTTGGTTGATGGACCATGGTTTGTCAACTCTTAGTCTAAACTAATTGCATCTTCTCAGCCACAGTGATTGGTTCCAGTGGTCAGGTGACCTAATTGATCCAATCAGAGTGAAGCCCAGAACTTTTTGCTCAGTGGTTTGCTTTTCTTTTGGACACTGGAGTGTGGGTTTGTAAGGCCTGAAATACCTACAGCCATTTTATTGACATGAGGAAAGCCAGCCACGGATACAGAAAACAAGGAGGAGGGAAGCATTGAGAAGATCAAGAGAACATGACCAGAGTCTTGATCAAGCCATGCCTGAAGTCCCCTCTTTATCTGGACTTTCACTGCCTAACGTATATATTTTGCCCTTACACATTTATTTCTTGTTTCTCTCCCCATTATGAGGATTTTGTTAACTGCTATATTCTTAAAGCTTAGCACTTTTTAAGTGCTTAGCAAAAATTTGCCAGATGAATGAATGCTTGGAGATTTTCAGATCTCTCCTGAAGCAGAGGGTGAAGAGGCGGGGGGGAATGAGCCAGAACAGCTCACACTCCCCTATGAATCCACCAGGCGGGTGCTCTCCATGTGCTGGGACCGGGATGGGGGCTTGCTGGCGGTGTCGCCCTGCCACAGCAGAGCCTTCTTCAGAACAGACATGCAGCAGGGGCCAAGTCTGTGATCCAACCTGTGATCTCATTCACAAGAGCCTTCGGACTCGGGCTCAGGATAAAGTAGCCCTGGGGAGCAGCACCCATCGGAGAGGTAGTTTCGTTCATATGGGCAGGTGGTAATCAATGCTGGGCAGAAACTGGCTCCTGTCTCCAGGGCAAAAACGGTACCAGGTCCGGAGAGCAGACAGTGCCTACAGTCAGATGGACCTGGGGTCAAACCCTAGCTCCATGGGGCTACAGTTTTTTCCTCCTCTGGCCTGGAGTATAAGGTGGGTCTGTTCACCCCTACCTCTTAGGAGGGCAGTACCATCAAGGGCGGACGTGGTGGCAGGGATGGACACAGCCCCTATCAACCCCCTGCACCCCCATGAGCGGGCCAGCACAGAAGGACCAGTTAGCCCCGTTGCGGCCTGACTCTATTGGGCATCCCCTCTGCCCTCTCTTTGTAGACCAGTTCCAGGTACTGGGCCAGGGTCACCAAGTCGACGGCACACCCCGCCTCGCGCTCAGGTGTGGTAGCAGCACGCGCTCCTCCTTAGCCCTGGAACTGGCTAGCTTCATTCTCGCAGTTGAGGACAGAACACAACGCAGGGCTTTCACTTAGATGCTTCCCAAGCAGGCAGGCAGCTGTCAATGCCGGACAAGCACACTGGCCCGGCCAGAGCGGAGGCCCCTTGCTGTCCAGGGATACCCAGACCCAGCTGGGTGATGAAAGAAGCAAAAATAAATTCATAATCAAATAAATAAATAAAGAGCTGTATTCTTGCTATTCATACTTCTGCAACTTGAGACATTTCTGCACTGAGGTGGCCAGGATGCTGTGAATAAACAAGACCCACGGGAGCCCTTGGGTGACTTGAAATATTTATTCGGCCTCCCCATTAGTGTTTTAAAAGCCAAGGACTCACGGGCTCCCGGTCCAAGGCAGGCAGGCGCCCTGGTAGGGCTGCTTCCGAAGGAAGGGCCCACTTAGGACAGCAGAAGGTGGGCCCTGCCCTCGGCCCCCCAACTCCATCCCCCCAGGGCCCTCTCCCCTGGACCCTGTCTCTGCTGACAAAGGGGGGCTTGGAGAAAGCTGGTCCTATAGAGATATTTGCCTTAATCAGTGGAAAGACCATAATGGTGTGAAACATCAGATCCTCAAATTCACAGACAAACCCAAGTCTCACGACTCTTGCCCGGAACTGGGGCCCCCGTATTTATCACCATCCTCCGGTGTGGGTAACCACGAGTTTCCTACCCGGAGGAGCTGGAGCTGTGAACTGGGGCCAGGCCTGTGCAGGGAGCAGGGAAGACGCATCATGACGGCCGAGCTCCTCGGCAAACCCGCCTGTCCCTACCGCGCGCAGCCCCTGCGGCTGGGTTCTTCCCTTCTTCGCCAACACACTTATTACCTGCATCCACCTCAGACCCCCCAGTGGCAACCAGGGAGCCCCGAGGCCAGGTTGCCGTAGCAACAGTTACTCTTTGAAACAGGATTTTGCTTCCCCTGGGTGAGGTGACCCAGCGCCCTGTCAGACTCAGTGGGCTGTGGTCGACGGTGGGTGGGGGGCAGTGGGGTGGCCAAGGACCGGGCTGAGTGACCCCTTGCCTTGGAGGCCGAGGACAATGGCCCTGCTTGCACAGGTGTCTTCTCCGACTGTGCCCCAAAGTGCCCCTTCTCACAGAAGGCCTCCTTGGCTCTCTCAGCACCCCCAGTGGAAATGACCCAGGCCACAGACTCATTAGACCTCTGCTTCTAGAATCTTCCAGAACCTTCTAGTAACACACAGCTCTACCAAGGAGCCCCTCACTGAAAGCACACTGTTGAAAATACAGGATGCAGGGAGGAAAGGAAACCACGTTGCATCTCTGGTTCACGCAGCTGGGCTGGTGGCTACCTGTCAGTTATTTAGCATGAATGTGGGCTAGTGGGTGGGCCCAGAGAATGCCCCTCCCTTCCTAGGGTCCTCCATTGCCTCCTTCTTTTTTTTTAATACGTAGTTACAGGCATACCTTGTTTTTTTTTTTTTTTTTTTTGGCTGTGTTGGGTCTTCGTTGCTGCACACGGGCTTCTCATCGCAGTGGCTTCTCGTTGTGGAGTATGGGCTCTAGGCGTGAGGACTTCAGTAGTTGTGGCACGCAGGCTCCGTAGTCATGACGCACGGGCTTAGTTGCTCTGCAGCATGTGAGGTCTTCCCGGACCAGGGATCAAACCTGTGTCCTCTGTGTTGGCAGGCGGATTCTTAACCACTGTGCTACCGGGGAAGTCCAGGAGCCTCCTTCTTAACCTAGGAGCCATTCCACCGATACGTGCAGAGCCTCTGTACTGGGGAATGCCCAAAGACTTCTCGAACTTTCCCACCTCCACCCAAGTGAGGCTGAGATGGAGCAAATTGCTTCTGTGTTCAGGAGAAGCAGGTACTCAGGGTTTTCTTGCTGTTGTCAGTAGCCCCTTCCATCTCTCTATACCTGCAGCCTCTGCCGGCTCCTTTCCTGTTTGCCCCAGGATCGCAACAATTCCCTTTTATGTGGAATGTGAAAGTTCTTCCACTTCCAGTTTGAGGCTATTACTCTGATTTCCCCTCTCTCAGCAGTCCGTGAATTTTCTAATATGGAGAAAACAAGGTGCTGTTATGTGCACGCATGTGCACACACACACACACACTCACAACTTCGCCCAGCCATGAGTGGTGGTATTGAATAACAGCTCTATTAGAATTGCATCTCCGAGGCGGAGCAAGGAGTTTGGACAGGGCGCACCCTTGCCATCTGTGCTGAGGTGGGCGGTTTTCCCTCAGGAACCCAGCTGCTTCCTGGGCAATGTCAATGCCACGTGCTAACCCGAGGCTGCGGTTGACAGCGCCGGCCGAGAGGCAGGCTCGGGCCATCTCCCTCGAAGGGGTCACCGGTCGGGACCCCTTCCCGCTCTTCTGGACTTTGCCAAACTCAGAGCAGCCAGTCACCCCTGTTCATCCCATCTGTGGGAGTGTTCTTTATTACCCCAGGAAACTGAGGCTGTCCAATGGTGAGGGAGGAATAAATCATGGTTCGCAGCTAAATGGAGTAGTGCGGATCTGCTGCAGATGCTGCCTTTTATCACAGTGCAAATAATGAAGATTCCATGCGCTGAGGACAATGAAATGAGCCACTACACTCCTGATGGGGTGTTTGTATGACTCTTTGAGTTATGTTTCAAAACCAGGCTCCGTTAAAGATGCAGAACCCTTTTCAGAAGCAAAAAGACTAATATTGCTCTCCAAATAATTTATAAGTTTCCCCACACGGCAGACAAGCAAAGTTGCCTGGAAGCAGGCGGTCGCTGTTTGGGGTAGGGGCGAGGACTGAATCCACAGACCATCAAGTCCTGCCCTTGTCTCCTTACACCGCAGCTTTGCCAGTGGTCTTCAAGCCCAGCGATTTTGCCCCCACCACTACCAGGAATGCTTGGCAAAGGCCGGAGACACTCTTGGTTGTCAGGACTTGGTGGGGGAGGTAGAGATGCTCCAGTGGGTGGAGGTCAGGCATGCTGTTGACTATCCTTCAGTGCACAGACAGCCTCCACTGCAAAGACTTATGCAGCCCCAAAGGTTGACGGTGTCAGGGCTGAGAAAGTCTAGACTAAAAGTCCCTGTTGCATTTCCTCCTGATGGCTATGCGGGGGCGTGCAGGGAGCCAGCCAGGACCTTTGGCGTGTCCACGTGGGACACAGGCTGATTACGAAGCCCTGGAGCCATCAAAGGCACTGCAGAACCACCATGCGAGCCCAGGGCCACTTCAGTGGTGCCTTGCCGCCTTGGAACACGAGGTGCAGCCACTGAAAACTGGAAGCCCTGCAGGGTGGTGGCTAAGACGCATGGCTCTGGACGACAGCTGCTCTGGGTTCAGATCTTGGCCTGGCTGTTGATTGGCTGTGCAACCTGAAGCCGCTTGTTTAATCCTCCCGAGCTTCACTCCCATGCCAGGGAGGTGATAAGCACACACCTGCCTTATAGGGCTGTTGCGGGTGATGAATGAGCTCATACGTGCAAAGCACTTACGAGAGTGCTGGCAGCTTGGCACTCAATGAATGTAGGCTGTTATCATTACTAACACGGATGACGATGAAGTTGATTGAGAAACACACAGAGGGTCCCTGTTTAAGGCCAAGTAAGAAAGTGAGACACCAAGTCATGTGCCTGTTATGCCTGCAACTGCCCGGCAATGAACCTCTGGTAGACCCAGCCCAGGGAGGATGTGCATGGCTGCTAGGGGATGGGCCAGGGTGTAGACTTCTGGATAGCTGTCTTTGGAAAAAGAAATTAAATGCTAGCTAAATAAATAAAATCACATACTGTAAACACACCACATTGGAATCGTCACCAAAAAAATTACCATCATTTTCAGTCTTAGAAGGAGTTTTACCTGGATTTGTGTTTATTGGCATAAAGTGGGTCTGGGCTCCCCACTATGGAGCCAGCAATGGCCTCGCCAATACTGGAAGGGAATGCGGCTACAGAAGCAGGGGACAGGCCAGAGCAGGGCAGGAACTGGCCCTGGCGTTGCTGAAAGATTCAGGGCTGTAGGAGGAGTTCCAGATGGGACGGAGCTGTGGCGCCCGACCACACCACCAGCAGCAGAAACTTGAGGGACAGGTCAGAGCAGGGGGCCCCCAGTAAAGAAGAGAGGTTCCTGGTCAGCTCAGGACTTCCCCAGGTTGGCAGCTCAGGTCTGGCTGAGATGCGGAAACAACCCAGTGGATTCCAGGAGGCTCTTGCCCATCTCGCCACTGGTTGGTTGTATGACTGCAAAAGGCACAAAACCTTCCTGGATCTTAGGTGCCACCAGATGCCAGGACCCCACCTCCCACCCCAGGTGTGACCGTCGCAAGGTCTCCAGTCCTTGCCAAATGTCCCAGGGGGCAAAATCCCCTGCAGCTCCCTCCCCCGCAGTGGCGAACCGCTGAACTAGCTGGTCTACAGGATTTCTTCAGCCGTCAAATTCAAACACTCCGGAAACAGATTCACGTTTCCAATGCATTTTAAAGATGTGAGCAGATTTCTGCAGGTAACTGCTTTACTGCCAACGGAAGCAGGGCCTGTTCCTAGAGAATCTTGGGCTATTTTCAGCCGCAGAAATGATCCAGCAGATTTGGTGAGGATGCCCAAGAGACACTAAAGGACAGAGAGGTGCAAAAGACAAAGTGTGACAGAGCGCGGTACCCCAGGACTCGGGGCAAAGAAAACCGAGTTAGGCGGTGAGGGCGATACGGATGGTGAAGATGCACATGCGCGTCGGAATACACTGCCGATGAAACGTGAGAATGGAAAACTGGCAGCATTTCTCTACTGACATATTAATTTGTGCAGCACATGATTGAAAACACACGAGTAAACACATTAATAAACAGCAAGAGGCCTGACGAGGCTGTGTGAAGGCCCTTCCCCCCACCCCGCTCTCCTCTCTCACTTGGCGATGAGTTAATCCTTGCACAATAACACGTGTCTATAATGAACAGTCTGTGGGACATGAAATGTTAAAAGCGTTTCCAGTAATGTGTGTCTTTCCTCGAATCCGACCTGGATCATAATGGATTATTTTCCTCCATTTCTGGATATGCATGTTTCTGATGCATATTTTAAAACCCTTGGGTTCCAATGTACCTTATTACATTTTAAAGTCTTTGGATTGTAGCAGAAAAATGTTCTGCGCTATAAAACATAGAGCGTAGCTGAGGTTTGATGGGTTTGCTTCTATTTTCTACCCCACAAAACGCTTTCTAAATGCCATTAAAATTTAGCATACACCATAATAACCAGGCTGCATTTGTTCCATGTGTAAGTCAATTGGCTTCTGAGTTTTATTTCTTTCATATACATCAGACCCAATAAAGTTGCTGCTGCAGCCGGAGGTGAGGAAGACACCGTTCTTGTGTAGACCAAGCCCTGCCGTCCCCACAGAGGGCTGGGTGGGTTTCAGAGAAGCTGCGGCTTCCAGGGGATGGGATGGGCGTGGGAGTGGGGCTTGGCCCTGCTGGGAGCCGTGGGAGAAGGGAGAACACGCGGAAGGGAGGGTGGTCTTGGGGAGGCCCCCACCTCTCACGCATGGCATCTGGGATGTGGCAGAGAGCACTCATCCGGAGTTCCGAGTTCACGTCTCACCTCTGTCCTGCCCCTGCCACCCAGGCAACCGTAAACGTAGGGCTGGGATCAGCCGCACCTGAACGCCATCCTGGCTCGCAACCCAGATCAGCATGACAAATGGGTGTCCTCCCTCTTCTCCTGCACCCCGGGGTTGAGGGTCCAGTTCAGACCTTTTGCACCAAGGTCACCACCCTACCTCCTCTGGGTCCCTGTGATGAGGGTGGAGGAGGGAGAGGAAGCAACTTGCCCGACCTGGGGCTTGGCCAAGCCTCCTTGGGCACCTGTGCCTCCAAACTTTCTCTCCTCTAGTCTTGGGAAACATGTCAGGTTTGACGGAACCCCCCCACCCCCACCCGCAAACCAGAGGCAGAGGCAGAGGAGGAGAGGTATGGCGTGTCAAATGCAGCGTGACTGCTGTGGTGTGATGGGAGGTCGGAGATGCAGTGGCTGTGGCCTGGGCTTTGCGGTGGGACAGCGGGGCTCAAACCCAGGCTGTGCAGATGACCAGATGACCAGCTGGGCAACTGCGGGCAGGAATTCATCTCACTTCACTTCCATTCAATCATCAAACCAAAGCACGAGGAGCGCCTGCCATGGGCTAGTACGGTGTCGGCGCCGAGTTAGGGCAGCATTCCAGAAGAAATGGAGCCGTGGCTACTGGGGAGGGTAGGTGATGAACAAAGACAGTACAGGTGACAAGTGCTACCCCAGGGGCAGATGGAGGCCGTGTCCTAGTGGAGGGCGGGGTCTGGGAAAGCTTCACCACCGGCAACCTCACTTTGCTCATCCGTCAAATGGGTATATGGGGCTGCTTTATGGGCCGGCTGTCTGAACCCAATGAGACCACGGGTACCAAGCGTCTGCTCAGGGTCTGGGTCAGAGTGAGGCTCAGGGGACGGGGTCTATTGCGGTGTTAGGTCCAAGGCTGTACGCACGGGCCACCTGTCCTCCTTGTAACGGTCCGGCGGGTCGGGGAGAGAGCAGGAGAATGCAGAGTGCCACAGACCTCCCCGCGTTTCTCCATCGGGGCCACTCACCCCCTGCCCAGAGCCAGGCCAGACTGACAGTGCAGAGCCGGTGTCAGCATCGGGGCAGTCGGCTGGACCTGTCGAGCCGGGCCTCGCGAAAGGAATATGCAGCCGCCCTAATGTGTTATGACAGGAAGGAAATACAAATAAACACAATAAATCTGGCGGCGTGGTCATTATGATGGAGAGTCTGGAGGGAAGCTGGGGACGGGGCGCAGTCGGGTCTCCTTTATGTCAAGGGAGCTTACAGCCAGCTCTTCCGTTTTACCTGGGGCTCTGTTCTTTACAGCAAATTGGACCTTTCGCTCTGAAAGAAATAATTACTCTCCTAGGAGAAGAGTGCTGGCCGTGAATGCTGATACGACACACAATGTCACCTTGCCAGTCAAAAGAGTTCCAACTCCTCAGCTTGGGTCCCGGCCAGCAAACCGTTTCTTTCTCATAATGGAGGTCACCTCTCTATAGAATTTGTTGATGATCTCCAAAATGACAAGGAAGAAAGCTCCTGTCAGCAGGATTTTTTTTTTTTTTAAGAGGAAAGAATAGCGCAGAGATGAAGGTGGCCAGCAGCGTGGGGTGAGGAGAAGGGAAGGGGCCCAGAGACGGAGCCAGAGGTCAGGCTTTGCAGAACCAGAAGGAAGACAGCTATGAGGCTCCATCCCAAATTAACTCAGGGACCAGTGACCCAGCGGATGGACCGTATCAGAAATAGGGCGCTGCCCCTTGCCCGGCTCAGAGAGGGAGGCTGCCCAGCTGGCCGTCCTGTATCAACACAGGAGGCTGGCGCTGGTGCCTCCAGCTGGTGGTCCGAGAGCCTTCACTGTAGATGCACATGCTTAGATGCTGACTTGCCAGGGGAAATAAAAATATCCACGGCCACGGCCCTGAAGACGCATCAGTGGTGGTGGTGGGGGTATTGTTGAATGCTATCGTTAGCTCCCAGCAGGAGGAGAGCCTCGACTTCACCTGCTGCAAGTTGCCAGCGGAGCAGGGAAATCTCGGCCTCGGTGCTTGTAAATAAGTCCATCTGCTGAGAGTCCACAAAGGAATTCTAGCTGTGTGCGCACCCAACCAGTGCCCACGTGGGGCCTCAGAGCTATTCTGAGCTTTCTCCCAGGCAGACCCCGGCCTTGGAGGAGTCGTCCCTGGGGAGATAGGGGCTGCTTCCCCCACCAGCCGAGGTCAAACAGCTCCTTCCTCCAGCATAATCCCCAGCAGACCTGGCAGGGGGACGGGGATTGGGGGGTGGTCTTTCCCAGGCTGCACCTCTACGACTGCGTATCCACGTGGAAACATACCTCCAGCCTTAGATCCGTGGAGTTAGCCAAGAACAAATGGAAGCAATGAAGGAAGGTAGGCGTTGCAATTGACTGGTCAGGATGTCCTTGGCCTGGGAACCCAGATGTACCGAAAACTTCACCTCTGCCCTTAACAAGTCCTGAGGCCACCTCCCTCCCCAAACCCACTCTGCTTTCTGGGTACTGATGTTAATTCCGCTCTCCATCAGACAAACGTTTTCTGAGGACCACATGTCGGTAGCTGGGCTGTGCCCACCCGGGTCATGGTGAGCAAGCAGAGGCTGGAGGGGAAAGGTCACTAGGAGCTAAGCATTTGATGGAGGCTTGTGAGCCCTGTGGGGCCTGGATGACCTCCCAGGTCTGAGACTCCGACTCAGGAAGCAGGATGGCTTTGTAGAAGTGGAAGCAATCCACGGGGAAGAGGAGAAATTTTCCCAGGGGTGGCACTTTCCACTGTTCCCCTGTCCCGGGGCCTGACCTCCCTCCAGGATGCTGAGCCAGCTTCCCTAGGTTCATCAAATCCGTGGAAAGGCCAAATTCTGGACTATATGACCAGCTTTCCCAGAACTGTCTTACTGGCCAATGACCCCAGGGCTGGCCAAACCAGTGACAAAGGGAACTGCCATTTGGGCCAGAAGTACAGTGAGAGTTTTATGTTTAATCTTAGCATTTGACAAGAATCTTACGGAACAACCAAGCCAGAGGGAGAAAGGGGACCATCCTCACCAAAAAGGGGTACCAGAAGGGGACCCGGCATCCCAGCCCAGGCAGGGCTGCTATCTCTACCAGCCTACCCTGGCGAGGACATACCCTGGCATGAGGCCCCAGGACAGAGGCTTCACGGCACATTTAGAATTTTAGAAGCATAAAAAAAAAAAATAGAAAGGTCTGAAATTATTTTTTTTAATATGAGCAGGAGGTTTTAATCAGAACATGAGAGAGGAATTCCTTTCAAGTAATAGCCTGGTAATAGCACTTCCTAAAGTAATGAGATTTCAGTATTCAACAATAAAATGTGATCTATTCAGGATTCGAGGAAATAAAACTCTAGAGATAATTTTTAGGGTGATTTTCAGAGGCCTGGATTGGTGTTACAGGTTCAGGCCATTAAGCCCACCTGGCGGAGGGGCAGCCAAGCGCATGATGCTAGAAAGGCCTCTTCACAGAGGCTGGAAGACCGTCTCACTGAGGGCCTCCTTCCCTGAGACCTCTGGGGACCATGGCCCTGCGGTCAGGCCTCACGGGGCCTCAAAGCCAAGTGTGAAGCGGCTGGATGTCACAGCTGCTCCCCGAGAAGGTCACCCTTTGGCATGGCCACCAGTGTTTCATCATCAGGCAGACCCAGACCAGAGGCCATCCACTCTAGAATCAACCACCACCACTGCCACCCCTGCCCTGCCTAATCGGAGAGGCCACGGTTGACAGGTGGCTCACACACTCATTCATTCATTCCACACACGCATCCTGAGCCTCTGCTTTTGTGCCCAGGACTCTGACAGATGCTGGAAGTACCATGAGCAATGTTTCCACTGGGCTTATCCAAGCACCCCAGACAGGCGACCTCATCTTTGCGGTCTCAGTGCACGACCCAGAGGGACACCCTTTTCCCATGGTCCCCAGAACATACTAATCATCTTCGTGTCCCACTTCAAGGCCGTCCTCGGGGAAGACTTTCATCGCTCTCCCTCCACCAGAGCTGCCAGAGTCCCCTCCCCTTCCCCGTCACAGCACATATCGGAGCTGCGACAGTTACCGTGGGTTCTTTGGTTTAACAGGCGTTGCCCCAGAGTGCAGGAACCCGTGTCTGCCTCGCTCTCCGTGGCGTCCCCAGGACGCCACATAGCACCTGCATACAGCTGGCCCTTAATAAACATTTATTTACAAACTAATGAAGTGAGCCTAGAGCCATCCCATAATGGAGAGCTCTGGATACGGAGGCCAGAGTTCAAGATGCAAGTGGAAAATCTGCTAGACCTCACGTGCGACCTTGGGAAAGGCCCTTGGCTTTTCTGAACCCAGTTCCTCTCTGCAAACTGATGGGGCTGGGCTAGACAAACATCTTGGGTTTTTTTTTTCTGATTTTAAACTTTAGTGACTTAACGGTTCTGTGACTCTCCTCTGGGTGCTGACCGTAGGTGTCTGGATCCTTGCGATGCTCTGGCTTGCTGTCCCTTGGAGGAGGGCTGGCAAGACATAAAATCTTTAGCAGAGGGCCTTTCTTCAGAAGCCCCTTCAAGAGACACCCACACCTGGCTGGCTGGCCACAGGGCTGCCACACTCCAGACACACAGAGTCCCTGCTGGGGTCAGTATAGCTCCACCACTGCCTTGAGGAGACAGACAAGAGACCTCCTCCTCCCCACTCTGGGGGGCCCCCAAATAGACCTGCCATCACTGAGCCTAAATCCTCCTAAGGTCCCAGAGACAAGCAATGTCCGACGTCACCCGTCGTGTGGAAATATTACTCACAGGCAGTAACCAAACCAGCTGGCCCGCAAGCTGCATATCCTGCAGGCCGGGAGTCCACATAAAAGAAAAGATTAAGTGAAGTCCGGTTGGCGGATGATGTTCTACCAAAGGTCCCCCCACCCAGATCACCCCTCCACTCATTATTTATTAACAAGCCCCAAGACATGAGCATTACATCAAATGTCCAGTGTGGGGAAAATGATAAAGTAATATTTTATAGCTGGAGGCCTCTTAAAGGTGTTAACAAAAAGCTTACAAAGTGATTTCAATGTGTTAACAAAATAATTTAGTAAGAATTCACCGTAGCCGAACATTAGAAAAGATATTAATCACCAAGTGAGATGGAGGTAAGAAAAACAGCACACCCACGTCCATGAGTAATACAACGACTGAGCACCACATCCACGGTGATCGAGCACTTGGGTCAGACAAGGGCACGGTACCTCCTACCCACAGCTCACACATTTCCCACTTGGCGTGTGTCTACATTAAAATTTTTTTTCCCAAATCCTCCAACTTCTATACAGAGCTTCCCTCATCTGAGTGGGTGGTGAAAATAGTCATGTTTCTCTGGTCATGTTCTAACAATTGCCTTTGCCCCGAGGACCCCAATTCACCAACTCCACCCAAGTCCACCAACTCCACCCAGGCCACCAGCTGTAAAAGAAAGGCTAAGACAGAATAAAGTGTAAGTTCCAAAATCAGGTAACTGGAATGTAATGCAGGTCGGGGACATGTTCTATGGCTTTGTGAGTACATCGAGTGATCTGGGAATAGCTGTGACTATTTGCACATGGGCCACCTGGCCCTGCCCAAATACAGAGAAAAGTGTCATGGTTGGTTTTCTAAGACAGATGGATTGTGACCTGTTTGTTTTAGGAATATTAAACTCTGAGAGGGTGGATATCAGGGGTTCTTCCTCAAAGAGGAGTCAGGGCAGAGGGCAGACAGACCAGGCCACTGGGAATCAATTCAGAGACACAGACATTCAGAAAAGGGGATGGAGAATCAAAGATGGTTCACATGCATGGACCCTGCTCAGAGGAAAGAGAGGGGACAACTCCCACCAAGGGAGTTTTCACCCTGAACTCCTTCAACTAGTAGCAAGCCCTCTGTTGCATAAGAAATTGATTGTGATGTATAAAAGTTTAATGCGCCCCAACCTTCCAGGTTAATATTTATTGCATGAAATGAGATTCACCTTGACTTTTTAAAAAGTCAAGCTGTGGAAAAGTCATTTAGGTGACTGGATACATCGGACCTGTATATTCTGGTTCCTTCTATGCAGTAAACAATAAGAATCACAAAAGTCCTTGAAGGAAGAGGACTCATTTCCCCAGGGGTCCCAGGTCTGCAGCCTTCCCTTTCGGCCTAGCCCGCTCTGACTCACCACCCACCGGGCGTCAGCCAGAAGGCCACCTCCCCTGGGAAGCTTTTCCTGACTTCCCCCTCCCGCCCTGCAGTTCTCTGCTTGACTTTTTTTTTTTTAAAATTTTTATTTTGTATTGGAGTATAGTTGATTAACAATGTTGTGTTAGTTTCAGGTGTACAGCAAATTGATCCAGTTATACATGTACACGTATCTATTCTTTTTCAAATTCTTTTCCCATTTAAGTTACTATAGAACACTGAGCAGAGTTCCCTCTGCTTGACTTTAAGTTCCATGAACCTGGGGACCAAATCTGCCCTGTTCCCCTTTATATCCCAGTACTGGTGGCGGGCATGGCCCAAACTAGGAGCTCAGGAGATATTTTTTGAGCAAATGAATGAGCGTATATTCAGAGAGAACCGTGGTACGCACCCCTTTCCATCAACCCTAAGGTGGCAGTCGGTTACGATGAGGGTTCACAAATTCCAAATCAACACGGCACCCCTCCTATTTTCTGTCGAAGGTAATGCCTGAGCCAGGCTGGCAGGCAGCACCTGAAGAGCCAAACCGAGCTTCTAGTACTAAATCTTCCTGTGAGCCATATCCTTTTCCAAGGAAGAAGCATCCAGAACGATGCCCTAACACCCACAGGCCTGCTTTCCAGGGGCAAGTCCCATTAGCAATGGCTGGTGCCCCAGAGCCCAGAGACCTCAGCCGAGTGCAGACAGATTTATGTGCTGCAGAAAATCACTCTATTAAGTTCAGCAGTGAACTCCCTTCAACCAAGCCGTGCTGTGCCCTGACTGCCAAGTGGCTGCAGATGGATCCAGTGGAGAGAAGGTGGCAGATGTGGCAGAAGGGGGGTGGCCTCTGGCTTTCTTCTCTTGCAACAAACCCCTGCACCTGTGTCGGCCAGCACTGACCGACCACACTGCCAGGCTGGGTGAGGACGTGGCTAAGGGGAGCTGGATAGAGAGGGACAGCTTCAAGCGGCATATGGTCTGGGGGGACATATGCACAAAGACCGTGAGCATCTACCATGTTCCCAGAGGAGGGTGGGTGTACACAGACTTGGTGCTGCTTCTTTCACTGGACCCATGATCAGCCTTCCAAGGTGGGCGGTCATACTGTCTACAAACAGGAAACTGAGCTTTGGAGAACCGAAGTCATTGGATGGAGGTCACTCGCTGGTCAACAGTAGACCTGAGATTTGAACCAAGGTTTGGGCGGCCTGTCTTCTCAGCCCCACACTCCACTGCCTCAGCACGGGGGTCCCGTCGGACACCTCCTTAGTGGCAGTCACCTTCTGAAACTCCCTCTTTGGTGAATCCCAGCTTCCATGCTGATAGGTTGCATCTCTCCTTTCTTAGCTGTTAGGAATTGAACTGTATCCCTCTTTTTTTTCTTTTTGAGGTACGTGGGCCTCTCACTGTTGTGGCCTCTCCCGTTGCGGAGCACAGGCTCCGAACGCGCAGGCCCAGCGGCCATGGCTCACGGGCCCAGCCACTCCGCGGCATGTGGGATCTTCCTGGACCGGGGCACGAACCCGTGTCCCCTGCGTCGGCAGGCGGACTCTCAACCACTGTGCCACTAGGGAAGCCCCTGAACTGTATCCCTCTTAAAATCCGTATGTTAAAGCCCTAACCCCGGTATCTCAGAATGTGATCGTATTTGGAGAGAGGGTCTTTACGGTGTTAAGTTAAAATGAAGTCGTTAGGGCCCTCACTCAATATGACCAGTGTCCGTATAAACAGGGGAAATTTGGACACAGACACGCACACTGGAAGAACACCACGTAAAGACGAAGGCAGAAGCAGGGATGATGCATCTCCAAGGCAAGGAGCGCCTAGGGCTGTCAGCAAAGCCCCAGAAGCTAGGAGACGGTCATGGACCAGATTGGCCCTCAAAGACCCCAGAAGAAACAAACCGTGCCAACACCTCCATCCTGGACTTCCAGACTCCAGAACTGTGAGAG
Organism: Hyperoodon ampullatus; assembly: GCF_949752795.1. Lineage (NCBI taxonomy): Eukaryota > Metazoa > Chordata > Mammalia > Artiodactyla > Ziphiidae > Hyperoodon > Hyperoodon ampullatus. The sequence goes on along the minus strand of NC_136915.1, from coordinate 5,383,445 downwards.
GACAGATTTCTGTTGTTCAAGCTGTCCAGTCTGTGGTGCTCTGTTATAGCAGCCCTAGCACACTAATACACCAGCTCTGAAAAATCCCACCCAGAGCCTGGTTCAAAAGAAGGCAGGTGTTTTATCTTCTCTGCCCTCTTTCCTTTCAGAGTTTCTACTCCAAGAACACAGCGGGAGCCCCTACACCAGCTCTAAAGAGACACTTGGGCAGGGCCCACCGGTCCATCTGCAGACCGCCACACCTCTGCAAATTACAGTGATCAACAATGTTTCTTGCCCCAGAAGAGCTAAAAACTAACTGCAAAAGGAGAGCAGGGGAGAGAGAAACGAATTCGAAGTAAAGGCTGCGGGAGGAGGTGAACAGCGTGTTGGAAGATGAGGATGGTTCTGAGACTCACGGGGGTTGGCGGATGGGCTGCCTGAGTCCGCCTCCTCCTGGTGGGTTGGGTCCAGCCTGAGGGGCACGGAGGGGGCCAAGAGAGAAGCGGGGGCACTCCGGCCTCTTCCAGAGGCCAGCACTTGTCCTCCCTGTCCTGGGATTGGGGCCATCAGCTCCTCTGTGGATCCTGGGACCCCCTGCCCCCCATGCCCCCACCGGCGTGCCCTTCTTAGGGGACAGGGATGAGGAAAGGCTGGCCATTCTCTGAGCCCTGGTGTCCCCAGAGTCTCACTGGAAAGGGGTCACCTGGTCCCCACCACTGAGAACGGGGCTGTACGGATGGAGCCAGCGAGCTCTCAGCCAGCACCCCTCCGGCACGTGGCTAGCCTGTTCCACCCCAGGCTCTGCAGCAGGTGAGGCTCCCAGAACTTTCTAGAAGGGAGGTTCCCACTCCCCTGTGTGCCTTCTGGGATGCTGAAGGGGGAGACTTTACAGCGAAAGCCTCCGGGCTGCAGGTCTGGGGGGTCCTCAGCCCCTCCGTCTCTTTCCTGGCTGTCAGTGCCCATCAGAGGCGAGGAGACAAAGCCGGGCGACCCGCCAGTCCATGAACACCGCGATTCACAGGGAGGCGCCCCATTCACAAGACCCCGAGGCCTCGTTTGGTCTGTAAAGAGCACTACCTCCCCTATCGTGAGGCTACGGTGGCACACGAGGGTGGCTGGCTGACATGAGGAGGCTGCAAATCACTTCCCCTTGAAGGAGCAGGAAGGAAAATATATCTCTATGTAGCACCGAAGGTTTCTTTCTGCACGAGGTAGCCAAGTCTGGAGAGGTGAGCCCGAGTGCGGCGATGGAGGGGCGGCAGAGGCCAAGGGCAGGGGCGCGGCTCTGGGGCTCGGAAGGACCACATGGGCCCCTGGAAGACAAATCCAGCTCTGCAGCCTAAGCAGCCTGTGTGAGCGATGGGTACCTGAGCATGACTACACCAATAAAAAATACAAACAGTGTAAAAAGTCATCAAGTGGAGATGAGTTCATTACTAATTATGAGAAGCTTGACATGCTCCGACTCCTCGTAAAATAAATGAAGTCCATTTTTTATATCTGCTTCCGTGACTCCTAGATAATAGGCGAATTTACTTCAAGGTCACATCTCATTTATCAAGTCAAGGTTTTTAGCCGCAGATTCAGAAAAGCAACGGGAGATCCCACCTCCTCCCCTGGAGAACAGAAAACACCAGGACGTGTACCTTCTAGTTCCCCGGGACCACTGCTCACAGCTTTCCCATCACTCCTTTACTGGCAAAGAGAGGGACTCAGAGAAGCCTGGAAAAGGGGACGTTTTCTGTATCCATTCATCTTTCAAAGATCTGGGCCTGGACCTTCCTTTTGAAAAATGAGTCCACGATCCCCTTATCGCCCCAGCACACAAACAGCCTCAGCATAACCCAGAAAACCCCGGGCCCTGTCTGCAGCCATCCAAAGGGTCACCGAGGGTAAGCATAGCCTTCTAGGGATGAGGATGGTCTCCCACCACTCAAGGTGGGCAGGAGGCCTGGGTGCGGGACACCTGCTTCGACACTACATGGATTCCCACCCAGGGATTTCCCCAAATCAGAGGGAGCCTCTGCATTGCAAGGTCCAGGAGCAAGAACTCACCAGATCCTAGGAAGCAGGACATGAATTTCAAGCAGGGAAGGGACTGAAAGAGAGGAGCCCTGTGGCTGAAACGAGGCAGGACCACGGGCTGGCCCTCCACGCACACCAGCCGGCAGCTGTGACCCACAGCAGCGGCACAGAGCACAGGCCACTGTCCTCCAAAATGAAGTGTGAGTCTCGGTTCAGCCATCAAGAGGAGCCGCCATGGGCTTCCCTGGTGGCGCAGTGGTTGAGAGTCCGCCTGCCGATGCAGGGGACACGGGTTCGTGCCCCGGTCCGGGAAGATCCCACATGCCGCGGAGCGGCTGGGCCCGTGAGCCATGGCCGCTGAGCCTGTGCGTCCGGAGCCTGTGCTCCGCAACGGGAGAGGCCACAACAGTGAGAGGCCCACGTACCGCAAAAAAAAAAAAAAAAAAAAGAGGAGCCGCCAGTGGAGGTGGTACAGAGACACCCCCCCCACCCCCGTCGCGAAGCTACTTCTCAATAATAACATTTATCTTTGTTGAGCAAGTCCTAGGTGCTGGGTGTTTTACATTGAATCTTCAAGCCAAGTCTGGAGGCAGGTTTGCTTATTGTTCCCATTTTCCGGGTGTGGAAACCAAGGGGGTGGACGTATTAAGTAACCGGCCCAAAGTCACTGAGCTAACAGGCAGCAGAGCTGGAATTCAAATGCACACCCGCATGGCTCTAACCTGTGTTTCACCCCTGTGCTATTTCAGAGAGGGAGTGAGGGATGGAGAGAGGGAGAGAGGGAAGAACAAAGGGAGAAACAAAGAAGGGAAGGACAAAGAAGGAGGGAAAGAATGACTAAGAAGACAGAAGACGAAAAGAAGAGAAAAGGAAGGAAAAGAAAAGAAAAGGAAGGAAAAGAAAAGAAAAGGAAGGAAAAGAAAAGGAAGGAAAAGGAAAGGAAGGAAAAGAAAAGGAAGGAAAAGAAAAGAAAAGGAAGGAAAAGAAAAGAAGGAAAAGGAAAGGAAGGAAAAGAAAAGGAAGGAAAAGAAAAGAAAAGGAAGGAAAAGAAAAAGAAAGCCCCATGTCTGTGTACACATGATGACAGCGGCAGTGGAGACGGGCAGGTTTCCAGCCAAGGTTCCTGCCCGAAGAAGCTAGAGGGGCAGGACGGAGCAGTAGAGGGACAGCCAGGATGAGACAGCACCACTGGGAGGATCGTGACCTCCCACCAAAAACAACTTTTCTCGACATTCAGAAACAATAAGCTAAGAAATAATAAAATCTTTAATATTCAAATTCCCTTCCTTGGACTTCAAAATGCTCTAAGTTTGACTGTATTAAACCAATAAACTTTTTTTTTTTTTTTTTGCGGTACGCGGGCCTCTCACTGTTGTGGCCTCTCCCGTTGCGGAGCACAGGCTCCGGACGCGCAGGCTCAGTGGCCATGGCTCACGGGCCCAGCCACTCCACGGCACGTGGGATCTTCCCGGACCAGGGCACGAACCCGCGTCCCCTGCATCGGCAGGCGGACTCTCAACCACTGCGCCACCAGGGAAGCCCTAAACTGATAAACTTTAACTCACTGTATCTAAATTTAACAAAAGTGCAAAGAACCAGTTGTGTTTTCTAAGCCCGAAGGCAGGCTTCCCTACCCTCGGGCAGGCCCAGCTCTGAGCAGCATTCAAGCCAGGATTGCCCCGGGACCCCCGTCCACCCACCGCCAGGCACACACAGCCCCCGACCTCAGAGCAGCCCAACATTCTCTTCCGCCCGACTGGGTGCTGTTTCATAACATGTCACTGGATCTCAGTCCCCTAGACAGAGGCACACAGGGACCCACCACTAGATGAAGCCCATGTCCTTTGAAGTGGGATTTCCCAAGATGGTGTGCATCATTCTCTTTATGAAGACTGGCTGGTTGTCCAACAACAATGGTCACGGTGAACATAATAACAAGAGCTACAGTTCCTGAGCGCTTCCCATATGCCAGGCACCGTGCTACCTACTGCACGTGCATCTCACTCCATCCTCACAATTTCCGACCTGTTCCTCACTTGGGAGTCAGAGTAATCTTTTAAAAATACAAATGAACGACAGTCCCCTGTTTAAAAATAACAAAAACCAACCAACCAACCAACCAGAAACCCTTCTATGGCTTTCCAGAGCCCTTTGGAAAAACAGTGAGATCTTTAGGACCATGTGGATGGCCCTGCATAACGCCATCCTTCCCAGCCTCGTCACTGTCCCTCTCAGTTTTGTTAAATGGAAGAATGACTGAATATCCCTGAGATAGGAATCATTATCCCCACTTTATAAACAAGGAAACTGAGGCCTAGAGAGGTTAAGCGACTGGCTCAAGGTTGCCCAGCTGGGAGGGGTAGTTTCAGGACTCGAGATTCTAGCATCTGGGCAGCTTAGTTCCTCTCCCTCGCAGCTCTCCCTCCACCAGGTCACTCCCTCCTTCTCACCAGAAGCTCTGGATGGCCCCTCGGGCACCAGGAGCTGAAGGAACAAGGCTTAAGAAGGGAGCCTGGATCTTGGGTTCTTGGGAAACGCTCTCCCTGCAGTGTAAGGGCAGGAAGGAAAGCAAAGGGGGCGAATCCATGGATGCAATCACCCCTCCCTGCTGACCGCCTAGGTTCCTGACCACTGACTTCTCTGTGTCATCCCCTTCACCTTGTGGTCAAGGCTGGTGACCTCTGAGTGTCTGATCCAGTGTCTGAACCCACAGATGCTCCATAAACATCTGCCACCATCTTGACTACTGCGCCAGTCTCTGGCGGTGGATGGGGGTCCCTCTGGACCTCGCTGTCTGTACCTTGGTGGGATGGCTTCCTTGGAGGGGAAAGAGATTTTCACACCAGTTTCTTGGCATGATACTGGACAACATCACAGGGCCCTCGGTTTTATCTCAAACCCCCTGTGAGCCAAAAAACCACCAAAGCCCCAGTAGGGTCAGGACTGCCGTTGGCGGGATGATCGGCCAGGTTGAGGACCTGAGGTGCACCTGACGTCGACAGGCTTGTTCCTTTGGGTTGGGGTGTTCTTACAGGACTGGGGGATGCCCAGAGCCCCCAGGGGAACTCTGAAGAGGTGGGCAGTTCCTGGGGCCTCTGTGGAGGCTTCAGGCTGGGGCACGTGTGCCCCACACCTGAGCACTTACTCACTGGGAAATTTTCCAGCCTAGACCTGAGCTTTGGCTGATGCTGTTTTGACTCCATCCTAAGTCAGCCACACTGGGTGATCTTGAGTGAGACCTGCCTCTCGAAACCTGTGTTCCCAGAGTCTCCGAGCCTCTTCTACCTCGAGATGCACATGGAGCCTACAGATGGTTTGAGGGCATTAGGAAAAGTGCAGGAGTGACTTCTCCTTCTCTTCCTCAAACCCCTAATTCTAGGTGAAGTGGGGAGCCCTAAACCCATGGGCTACCAGCAGGCTGCCTGTCCCTGGGGCTCCTGCAGCCTGCCAGGACTCAGCTCTGCAGGTACCCAGGCTGCCCCATTCCCAGTGGTTGCTTTTATAGGGAAACAGTAGAATGTTGGTTTAGAACAAGAGTTGGAGAAATAAATTGGGGGGTTATCGGCATAGAGGTAGCATTTGGTACCTAATATGGGTCAGGCACGGTGCTAACTATGGGGAACAGACGGCGAAACTGTGAGAGGTTAGGTAACTTGACCAAGGTCACACCATGACCCAGGCTGACCACCTAGGTTCCTGACCACTGACTTCTCTGTGTCATCCCCTTCACCTGGTGGTCAAGGGTGGTGACCTCTGAGTGTCTGATCCAGTGTCTGAACCCACAGATGCTCCGTAAACATCTGCCGCCATCTTGATTACTGCATCTGTCTCTGGGGGTGGATGGGGGTCCCTCTGGACCTCGCTGTCTGTACCTTGGCGGGATGGCTTCCTTGGAGGGGAAAGAGATTTTCACACCAGTTTCTTGGTATTTTCTCTCAAGATTGGGCCTTGCCAAGAGTCAGGGGTCCAGCCAGGGAAGGGCGGGGCTTCTGATTGATCCACAGGTGTGACGCTTGGAAGGGTGCCCCTCCAAGTTGGACCCCAGGGAAGGCCCACACCAAGGCCTCACCCAGAAGGTCCACCTGCCCTCCCAGGCCTGCACAGGAGCTGGCCTGCTGGACCAAGAGGCCCAGAAAACACTTGGCTTATTATGGCTGACGAATCCCTTTCCTGGGAAGGGAACACCTGGCCGAGACCACAGCCTGAAGAATCTTCTCATTTATCCTTTTTAGGAGTTGTCAAGGCCTCTTAGATGACAAAAGTAATGTCCTCTCCCTTGGAAGCAACTAGGAAGCCCAGGTTGGCAATAATTGGAGGAAAATATCAACGCCAAGTGCGGTAACCTCTGACACCTTCTCTTTCCACTCTCTCCTCTGCTTCTGCCTCTCCTGGTCTTCTGCGTCTTTCTCTCTCCTCCTTCCTGCTCTCCCTTCTTCCCGTCCCCTCCCTCGTCATCTTCCTCTCCTCTCTCCCAGAACCCAGCGATCCTTGGAGGGGGAACCAGCCCACTTATTTCATCAGCGTCGACGTCTGTCTTGGCTGCCCCAGACCTGACACTTTCCTGATGGTTTCAATTTTCTGCCCTTCGCTTCCCTGCTTTATAGCGGTAGTATTAAAAGGGGGAGCACATCACTTTGTTCTCTTTTGTATAAAAACTCCTCTCTCACTTGTGTACTCTCAGTGCACTGCCTTCCCCGTGGTCGGAGTCTCATGATTCAGTAGTAATAATGCTCCGTTTATCCTTGCTATAAATGTCAACCCAAAGAATATACTGCAATTGCATCTTATCCTGCACCTTGGGGACTTACGCACGGCTCCAAATGCACAGTTAAAAGGCTTCCCAAATGACTGTCACTCCTTGAAGGTCCTCTGACCGACCCACCCTGGCTGGACTGGTAAGCAGAAGGGGACGATGCCCTGGACAGAAAATGGAATCACTCTCTAGTCTTGGCTTCCAAGTTCATCTCCCCGCCTGGCCTGCCTCCCTGGAAGCCCGGCTCAAGGCACAGCCACAGGGCCCAGCCATTGACCTGCAGACCAGGCAGAGGCCACTGAGATGTCCCTTCTGAAGGAAGACTTTCCTGGATGGCGGGACTGGCTCCCTCTTGGGCGAGTGACCTCTGAGTTTTGTACCAGAGCCGTGTCATCCATGCAATCTGCATTTCGGCCAGGTCAGGATGCTGGAGGCATTTCTGGCCTTCGTTCTGCTAGAAGCTTCGACCTGGCTGTTTGCAGCTCCCCAAGCACCTGGCACTAAGATTAGAAAGCAGAACACTTCACCAGCTCTGCACATTCCCCAGATGAAAGTAATTCTTCAGACATCAGGGTCATGCCTGGGAAAAGTGCGAGGTCACTTAGATTCTCTCCGGGAGAAAACGCTCACTTTGGCAGGTGGCTCAATCTTGTCAAGTCCCAGGGTCACGCTGCCCAGCCCCACGCGTCCCGGGTGTCCTAGGACGGTGAGGTCTGCGCCCCCACAGCACCCACAGGGACTGTGCGGGCCACAGCGGGTGCCCCTGCCCTTCATGGGCCTGGGGGAGCCAAGGAGCAGCCTGTGCTGAGGGTCCAGACAGCAGAGCCAAGAGACTCACATCTTCAAATAGCAGTGATCCCCTCCATCAGCCCAAGAGAAAGCACAGGACCCGGGCAGGCCATGGTGGGACACAGCCCCCGTCCTAAGAAGTGCTCTATCTTGTGCACCATGAGTGTGTGTGTGTGTGTGTGTGTGTTGCATATGCATATGGACCCACACGTTCACACTTGCACACCCACAGATCCTTAGAATTTTCTTTGTATATCTCCCCTGCTACGACTCTATACCAGCAGTTCAATATGCAGGTAGAAGTCCTGGAAGATGGATTTTGGTTCAGTATAAAGAAAAGAAATGAGATTTTCTGACAGTTGGTACTTCCCAGAACAGGAACAGGCTGCAGCAAGTGAGGAGTAATGAACATCTCATTACAGGAAGTTTCCAGAGGCCAAGCTGCTGGCTTCTTGTGGGTGACGTCACAGAGCCGACGAGACTGCACCTTGCCCCTCTTAAATCTTCCCCGGAACAAGGGAGGGTGAAAAGAATATGAGATAGAAATTTCAGGTCTCCCTCGAACCTGCAATCATGTGACCGTGTGATTGTGGGTTTGGTTCACTGGAGGGACACAGGACCCGGGAGGGCCAGGAGGACTGGGTGTGAAACAGCATCAGCAATTAGCACCCACTCTGGGCACCTTCCCTGGCTCCAGGCCGCAGGCCGAGCGCAGCACCCACAGTTCCCGGGGCTGAGCCATACTCATTGTTGGGAGACAGGTGGGAGGAGACTGGTGCCAGGACAGCGTGAGGCAGGGAGCACCCAGGAGGGAGCTCCCCTCTCAGGAGGCTGGACTGGGCCTTGCCAAGGGCCATGGGTGCAGCCGGGGAGGAGGGTGTGGTTCTGAAGGATCCACAGCTGAGGCACTTGGAAAGGGGTCCCCCCGCCCTTGAGTTAGACCCCAGGGCAGACCCACGCTGAGACCCCACCCACACCTGTCCCACTATAAGGACCACCTGCCTTCACAAGGTCTGTACAGAAGCTGGCCTACTGGCCTGAGTCTGGAAGGCTGGGAAGATATGTGACTCGTTATGGCTGACTTTACAGATGAGGTCCAGGTGCTGTTATGGGGTTAATGGTGTCCCCCCAAAAGATGTTGAAGTCCTAATTTCCAGTCCTAACCTGTGAATGTGACCTTATTTGAAAATAGAGTCTTTGCAGATGATCAAGTTAAGATGAGTTCATTAGGGTGGGCCTTAATCCAAGATGACTGGTGTCCTTATAAAAAGGGAGAATTTGGACACAAAGATACACATGGAGAAGATGATGTGAAGACACCAGGAGAACACCATCTGCAAGCCAAGGAGGGCCAAAGGCCACCAGGGGCTGGGGAGGGCCTGGAGCAGACACTCCCCCACAGCCCTCAGAAGGAACCAACCCCACAGACCCTTTGATTCAGACTTCTGGCCTCCAGGACTGTGAGACAATAAATTCCTGTTGTTTTAGCCACCCAATTTGTGGTGCTTTGCTAGGGCAGTCCCAGGAAACTAAAACAAGAACCAACATTACAAGCACCCCAGTCTGATTCTGTCAACCTTGTTTAGTTTGCAGGAAGGGAAACCAAGGCATCCCATTTGGGATCATGGCTCTGTCTCGCATTACTCATGAGTCAGTGACAAATGTCATGGGCCTTGGAATTGAAAAGACCTGGGTTCAAATCCCACTCCACCACAGCAAGCCTGTGTGACCTTCAGCAAGTTACTCAACCCCTCTGCATTCAAGTTTCAACTTCCAAAAGGATGATAACAATAGGACATCCTACACAGGGCCACAGTACGGATTCCACAAGAACACATACACAAAGTTGTAGTACAGTGGCTGGCACATACTAGTTGGCCAACGTTTCAGATTAAGAAAGAATAAATCTATTCTAGTGCCCAGCCAGTGCCTAACTCAAAGTGTGGACACTTGACAGTCTCCCAATCCACAATGACTTGGCCTCTGCAGTGCCCCTGAGCACTGGACCATCTGACTCTCTCCAAACAGAAACTTCCCCAACTCCACCCAAAAGAAGAAGGACCATGTGATATATTGTCCAAACCAGAGTACTTTTGACATGAAAGGGGGGTGATCAACAATTAGGTGGGGTCAACAGACACAGCTGGGAAGTTTGATGCCCCCTAGAAAAAGGCAGCTCCATGGAGAATCTCACTTGCTCAGAAAAGGCTGCCACCAGGCCCATGGGAATTTGGTGCATGTTATGGGCTAAACTGAGTCCCACCCAAGTTTGTATGTTGAAGTCCCAAGCTCCAGTACCACATAGAGTGGCTGTATTTGGAGATAGGGTCTTCAAAGAGGTGATTAAGGTAAAATGAGGTCACTGGGGGTGGGTCCTTACCCAATACGACAGATGTCCTTATAAGAAGAGGAGCTTCGAGTACCAATGTTTCCTTAGGTTCATCTCCCAAGGCAATCGAAATAAAAGCAAAAATAAACATATGGGACCTGATCAAACTTACAAGCTTTTGCACAGCAAAGGAAACCATAAACAAAAGGAAAAGACAATCTATGGACCGGGAGAAAATATTTGCAAATGATGTGACTTTAACTTAAATGATTAAAGTTAATGATTTAAGTTAAATGATTTTAACTTCCAAAATATATAAACAGCTCATACAACTCAACAACAACAAAAAAGAACAACCCAATTAAAAAAATGGGCAGAAGACCTACATAGACATTTCTCCAAAGAAGACATACAGATGGCCAACAGGCCCATGAAAAGATGCTCAACATTGCTAATTATTAGAGAGATGCAAATCAAAACTACAATGAGGTACCATCTCACATCAGTCAGAACGGCCACCATTAAAAAATCTACAAATAACAAACGCTGGAGACGGTGTGGAGAAAAGGGAACCCTCCTATGTGATTGGTGGGAATGTAAGTTGGTGTAGCCACTATGGAAAACAGTATAGAGGTTCCTCAAAAAACTAAAACTAGAGTTGCCATATGATCCTGCAATCCCACTCCTGGGCATATATTCGGACAAAACTATAATTCAAAAAGATACATGCACCCCAATATTCATAGCAGCACTATTCACAACAGCCAAGACATGGAAACAACCTAAATGTCCATTGACAGATGAATGGACAAAGAAGATGTGGTACATATATACAATGGAATACTACTCAGCCATAAAAAGAATGAAATAATGCCATTTGCAGCAACATGGGTGGACTTAGAGACGATCATACTAAGTGAAGTAACTCAGAAAGAGAAAGACAAATACCATATGATATCACTTACATGTGGAATCTAAAATATGACACAAATGAACTTATCTACAAAACAGAAACAGACTCACAGACATAGAGAACAGACTTGTGGTTGCCAAGGTGGGGGTGGGGGAGGGATGGATTGGGAGTTTGGGGTTAGCAGATGCAAACTATTATACATAGAATGGATAAATGACAAGGTCTTACCATATAGCACAGGGAACTATATTCAATATCCTGTGATAAACCATAATGGAAAAGAGTATATATATATAAATAACGTGAACATATGTTATGCCTGCATGCTATCTACAAATACCCTTTAAATTCACATTATACATTGCCCTCAAGCATTGAAAATGCCTAATTAAACTTTCAACAAATAGAAAAAAAAAAAAAAGAAGAGGAGATTAGGATACAGGTACACAGAGAGGGACGACCATGTGAGGACACAGGGTGTTGACGGCCATCTACAAACCAAGGAGAGAGGTCCCACGACACCTTGGATTTATAGTCTCCAGGACTGTGAGAAAATACATTTCTGTTGTGTAAGCCTCCCAGGCTGTGGTGCTTTGTCAGGGCAGCTGGAGCTGACTAGTGCAGCCACTCCTGGTAGCTGAGCAGATGGCACATGTCAGAGGGGTCCTGGGATGGAGGGACCGAGAAGACAGGCAGGAGATCCCCAGAAAGAGTCTGGAGGCAAACGTCAGGGCTGGCGGGCTCATAAGGCAGTAATTAACAGTCACAGAATACTCTTCTCATTGGATGCTTTGGGATATTGTACGAGTCTCCATTTTGCTGACTTCGGAGAAAGAAATGGTGATAAATAAATGTAAAGCACACTGGTGATGGTGTGAAATGATGTTTCATCTAATTATCACTATTCCGTGGTGTCATTAACACATAATCGAGGAGAATGGCAATGACTTTTACATTTATGTCACAGCGTGGATTTGCCATCTTAAGCCCACAGTCCTGGGACATGATACTCCCCAGGACAGACTCACTTACAGACAAATGATAAGATTATACAACTAGGTAAGAAGAATTGACTCACTGTGGCTGAACTGCAAACAGCATCATGTTACAGAGGAGTCCAGGAAAACCCGAAGAAGACCAGAAAGTCGGGAAATGAGGAGCGGGTAACTTTGATGGGCACCAAGGGTGCTGCTGGAGAATCTTTCCTAATGAGGGTCATGATACAGGGAACGTGGCTCCATCTTTCTTTGAGGCTTAAAGAATAGTGGCATCCCTGGAAGTTGCTGCTCTTAGTCTGAGGGAGACTTGGACTAATGCTAGAACACCCCCTGTGGTTGCTTTTTTCCAGGTACCTATTATCTATTTCTCTCTCCTCTCAAACTGGAATAAAACTAAAACTATTTTGGTTAACTGACAATTTGACAATTCCACTTGGTCAGATCCTGGTCCCTTGAGGTTTTCCCACACTCTGTACTCTCGTGGGCATCCTAACCTCCACCAAGTGCCTGGGATGTTCCCGAGGGACAGGTGGAGGTGTGCGCTTGGTGCCATGGCCCCATCCTGCTGTTGGACCAAAGGTGGACACACAACCCTGTGACATCCAGTCAGCAGGCTGGCTGGCCACCTGTGCAGATGAGAAAAGATGGATGCAGCCAATAGGATTTCCTCCCTTAGGGACCAGCCTGGGAAATAGCAGAAGGAGGAAGTGTTTAGCAGCAGATACTAGAGCAGAGAAGCTGCTTAGACAGAGGCTGGAAGAGCTGAAATGGGACTATGAGAAATCAAGACAAGATATGAGGAAGAGGACGCCGATGTCCTGGAGAGAAATACAAGAGAGAGCATAGAGGACGGTTGGCAGTGAAAAGAGAAGCAGGCCTGCCAAGTAAGGCAGATACCAGAGAGACAGCAAGCTGAGCGTCACACAGCACAGGCCCCCACCAGCCGCTCCCCAGAGCTGCCCAACCCCTGCTCTTGCCCCGAGGTCTAGCCCTCTACCTCAGCTTATCAAATGCACTCCTCCCCAGGTGGCTGTGTGGACTGAAAATGATCCATCCACGTCCTAACTCTCAGAACTTGTGACTGTGAGCTTCCTTGGGAATAGGGCCCTTGCAGATGTAGTACGAGGTCCAGATGACGTCATACTGGATTAGGAGGGTCCCTAAATCCAATGAGAATGTCCTTCTGAGGGACAGAAAAGGACACACAGAGGAGTCAAATGAAAACGAAGGCAGAGATTGGGGTGATGCACGTAAAAGCCAAGGATTACTGGCAGCCGCCAGAAGCCAGGGACAGATTCCCCTTCAAAGTTTCTGGAAGGAACCAAGCCTTCCCACACCCTGATTTTGAACTTCTGGCCTCCTGAACTTCGAATGGATACATTTCTATTGTTTTAAACCACCCGGTTTGTGGTAAATTGTTATGGAAACTAACACAAGTTGTTCTGAGCCAATCCCAGCTCCTTGCAACCAAAAGGAGAGCACTTTTTAAAAAACATAACCAAAGGCCATGCATGACCTGGGGCTTGGCGTGACAGCAGAGGCCTGTGGTGACCTGGCTACGGATCTACCTGGCCACCACCCACTCTGTGACCTTGGGCGAGTCAGTCCCCTCAACGGAGCTCAGCTTCATTTTAGAACATGAGGGATGAGCCTTGAAGCCCCTACTTGATGGAACAGTCCAGGCCTCCTTGTAGATTTCTATGGAAGAGGCAAAATGGGGACAGGCCAGTGATTAGGGAACACATCCTGAACTGTTTCTTAGAACCTCTGGCCACTGTCCTCTCCGAGGAATGTTACTTACACAGCATGAGGATGAAGTGGCTGAATACTTCCTGCCATAAATAGCTCGGAATCTCAGTATGTGGGATCTTTCTGAGGCTGTCCCCAAACAGCTGAGCAGCTCGGGACAGGTCGCTCCGCAGAGATGGAGGACAAATGCATGGATGCTGTCTGCCTGGGTCACTCTGTGCTCCAGTGCGTGACAGCTGGTGGATGGATTCAGGACATGGGCTCTCAGTGGCCCGGCTTGGTCCCACGGGGTCCCGAGAAAACCTTGGGGTCAGCAGCCTGGCCTCCTAAGGTGAAGGGGTCTGGGTACCTGCTGGAGGTGCCACACGCCTTCAGGCAATCAACCCCCTTCAGATGCTAAAGCTCTGAGAGGCTGTCCCCTGCCTGGACCTGATGGCTGGGAGGATGAGTCTTCCCCTGGAAGGGAGCCCACCTGCATTTCAAAGGCCTCCAGCTTAACTTCCCACACTCTTCCTCACAAATTCATTAAAAAATATTTCAAGGTGGGAGAAATGGGGAGATACTGGTCAAAGGATACAAACTTCCAGCTATAAGATGAATACGTTCTGGGGATCGAATGTACAGCATGGTGACTATAGTTATTAATATTGGATTGTACACTTGAAATTTGCTAAGAGAGTAGATCTTAAGTTTTCTCATCATAAAAAAAAATGGTAACTAGGTGAGGTATTGCACATGTTAATTAAATTGTGGTAATCATTTCATAATATATATATATATCAAATCATGTTGTACACCATAAATATATACCATATTTATTTGTAAATTATAACTCGATAAAGCTGGAAAGAAATAAGAAATTAAAAAAAACAAAACAGGAGTGTCCTGTGAGGAGCTTCAGAGCTCCCAAGCTGAGGTGTAGGCTCAGTCGTTTCACGAGGAACTCTGATCTGAAGGGCAGGAGGCAAGGCCTCTGCACGGAGCCTCCTATGAGCAAGTGAAACAGACTAAGCACAAAAGGAAAAAGGGTGGATGAGCTAGGCCTGAAGTGAGATTGCCAGATTTATGTCCTTTCCAGATGAAGTGTGGATCCTCTAGCAACAGGAGTAATGGGAGATTTCCCTAAATCTGCCCTCAAGCTTTCCTTGATTGATCTGTGAGTATGGAACACTTCAAAACTGAATAGTGTGAAGAGAGAGGACCTTCAAGACGGTGGAGGAGTAAGGCATGGAGATTACCTTCCTCCCCACAGATACATCAAAAATACATCTACATGTGGAACAACTCCTACAGAACATCTACTGAACACTGGCAGAAGACTTCAGACTTCCCAAAAGCCGTGTGGCTGACAGGGTCTTCATGCTCTGTCCGGGTGTCAGGCCTGAGCCTCTGAGCTGGGAGAGCCGAGTTCAGGACATTGGACCACCAGAGACCTTCTGGCCCCACATAATCTCAATCGGCGAGAGCTCTCCCAGAGATCTCTGTCTCAATGTTAAGACCCAGCTCCACTCAACGACCAGCAAGCTCCAGTGCTGGACACCCCATGCCAAACAACTTGCGAGACAGGAACACAATACGACCCATCAGCAGGGAGCCTGCCTAAAATCGTAATAAATTCACAGACACCCCCAAAACACACCACTAGTTGTGGTCTTGTCCACCAGAAAGACAGGACCCAGCCTCATCTACCAGAAAGCAGGCACAAGTCCCCTCCACCAGGAAGCCTACACAACCCACTGAACCAACCTTACCCACTGGGGACAGACACCAAAAACAACAGGAACTACAAACCTGCAGCCTGCAAAAAGGGGACCCCAAACACAGTAAGTTAAGCAAGATGAGAAGACAGAGAAATATGCAGCAGATGAAGGAGCAAGGTAAAAACCCACCAGACCAAACAAATGAAGAAGAAACACGCGGTCTACCTGAAAAAGAATTCAGAGTACTGATAGTAAAGATGATCCAAAATCCTGGAAATAGAATGGAGACAATACAAGACACGTTTTACAATGACCTAGAAGAACTAAAGAGCAAATGATGAAAAACACAATAAATGAAATTAAAAATTCTCTAGAAGGAATCAATAGCAGAATAACTGAGGCAGAAGAACGGATAAGTGACATGGAAGATAAAATAGTGGAAATAACTACCACAGAGCAGAATAAAGAAAAAAGAATGAAAAGAATTGAGGACAGTCTTAGAGACCTCTGGGACAGCATCAAATGCAACAACATTCAAATGATAGGGGTCCCAGAAGAAGAAGACAAAAAGAAAGGGACTGAGAAACTATTTGAAGAGATTATAGTTGAAAACTTCCCTAATATGGGAAAGGAAATAGTCAATCAAGTCCAGGAAGCACAGAGAGTCCCATACAGGATAAATCCAAGGACAAACATGCCAAGACACATGTTAATCAAACTATCAAAAATTAAATACAAAGAAAAAATATTGAAAGCAGCAAGAGAAAAGCAACAGATAACATACAAGGGAAATCCCATAAGGTTAACAGCTGATCTTTCAGCAGAAACTCTGCAAGTCAGAAGGGAGTGGCAGGACATATTTAAAGTGATGAAAGGGAAAAACCTACAGCCAAGATTACTCTACCCAGCAAGGACCTCATTCAGATTTGACAGGGAAATTAAACTTTACAGACAAACAAAAGTTAAGAGAATTCAGCACCACCAAACCAGCTTTACAACAAATGCTAAAGGAATTTCTCTAGGCAGGAAACACAAGATAAGGAAAAGGCCTACAATAACAAACCCAAAACAATTAAGAAAATGGTAGTAGGAACATATATATCGACAATTACCTTAAATGTAAATGAATTAAGTGCTCCAACCAAAAGACATAGAATGGCTGAATGGATACAAAAACAAGACCGATACATATGTTGTCTACAAGAGACCCACTTCAGACGTAGGGACACATACAGACTGAAAGTGAGAGGATGGAAAAAGATATTCCATGCAAATGGAAATCAAAAGAAAGCTGGAGTAGCAATTCTCATATCAGACAAAATAGACTTTAAAATAAAGACCATTACAAGAGACAAAGAAGGACACTACATAATGATCAAGGGATCAATCCAAGAAGAAGATATAACAATTGTAAATATTTATGCACCCAACATAGGAGCACCTCAATACATAAGGCAAATGCTAATAGCCATAAAAGGGGGAAATCAACAGTAACACAATCATAGTAGGGGACTTTAACACCCCACTTTCACCAATGAACAGATCATCCAAAATGAAAATAAATAAGGAAACACAAGCTTTAAATGATACATTAAACAAGATGGACTTAATTGATATTTATAGGACATTCCATCCAAAAACAACAGAATACACATTCTTCTCAAATGCTCATGGAACATTCTCCAGGATAGATCATATCTTGGGTCACAAATCAAGCCTTGGTGAATTTAAGAAAACTGAAATCATATCAAGTATCTTTTCCAACCACAACACTATGAGACTAGATATTAATTACAGGAAAAAAACTCCAAAAAATACAAACACATGGAGGCTAAACAATACACTACTAAATAACCAAGAGATCACTGAAGACATCAAAGAGGAAATCAAAAAATACCTAGAAACAAATGACAATGAAAACACAATGACTCAAAACCTATGGGATGCAGCAAAAGTAGTTCTAAGAGGAAGCTTATAGCAATACAATCCTACCTCAAGAAGCAAGAAAAATCTCAAATAAACAACCTAACCTTACACCTAAAGCAATTAGGGAAAGAAGAACAAAAAACCCCAAAAGTTAGCAGAAGGAAAGAGATAAAGATCAGATCATAAACAAATGAAAAAGAAATGAAGGAAACGATAGCAAAGATCAATAAAACTAAAAGCTGGTTCTTTGAGAAGGTAAACAAAATTGATAAGCCATTAGCCAGACTCATCAAGAAAAAAAGGGAGAAGACACAAATCAACAAAATTAGAAATGAAAAAGGAGAAGTAACAACTGAAACTGCAGAAATACAAAGGATCATGAGAGATTACTACAAGCAACTCTATGCCAATAAAATGGACAACCTGGAAGAAATGGACAAATCCTTAGAAAAGCACAACCTTCTGAGACTGAACCAGGAAGAAGTAGAAAAAATAAATGGACCAATCACAAGCACTGAAATTGAAACTGTGATTAAAAATCTTCCAACAAACAAAAGCCCAGGACCAGATGGCTTCACAGGTGAATTCTATCAAACATTTACAGAAGAGCTAACACCTATCCTTCTCAAACTCTTCCAAAATATAGCAGAGGGAGGAACACTCCCAAACTCATTCTACGAGGCCACCATCACCCTGATACCAAAACCAGACAAAGATGTCACAAAAAAAGAAAACTACAGGCCAATATCACTGATGAACATAGATGCAAAAATCCTCAACAAAATACTAGCAAACAGAATCCAACAGCACATTAAAAGGATCATACGCCATGATCAAGTGGGGTTTATCCCAGGAATGCAAGGAATCTTCAATATATGCAAATCAATCAACGTGATACACCATATTAACAAACTGAAGGAGAAAAACTATATGATAATCTCAATAATGCAGAAAAAACTTTCAACAAAATTCAACACCATTTATGATAAAAAACTCTCCAGAAAGTAGGCATAGAGGGAACTTACCTCAACATAATAAAGGCCATATATGACAAACCCACAGCCAACATCATTCTCAATGGTGAAAAACTGAAACCATTTCCACTAAGATCAGGAACAAGACAAGGTTGCCCACTCTCACCACTCTTATTCAACATAGTTTTGGAAGTTTTAGCCACAGAAATCAGAGAAGAAAAAGAAATAAAAGGAACCCAAATTGGAAAAGAAGAAGTAAAACTGTCACTGTTTGCAGATGACATGATACTACACATAGGGAATCCTAAAGATGCTACCAGAAAACTACTAGAGCTAATCAATGAATGTGGTAAAGTAGCAGGGTACAAAATTAATGCACAGAAATCTCTTGCATTCCTATACACTAACGATGAAAAATCTGAAAGAGAAATTAAGGAAACACTCCCATTTACTACTGCAACAAAAAGAATAAAATACCTAGGAATAAACCTACCTAAGGAGACAAAAGACCTGTATGCAGAAAACTATGACACTGATGAAAGAAATTAAAGATGATACAGATGGAGAGATACACTATGTTCTTGGATTGGAAGTATCAACATTGTGAAAATGACTATACTACCCAAAGCAATCTACATATTCAGTGCAATCCCTATCAAACTACCAATGGCATTTTTCACAGAACTAGAACAAAAAACTTCACAATTTGTATGGAAACACAAATGATCCTGAACAGCTAAAGCAATCTTGAGAAATGAAAACAGAGCTGGAGGAATCAGGCTTCCTGACTTAGACTATACTACAAAGCTGCAGTAATCAAGACAGTATGGTACTGGCACAAAAACAGAAATACAGATCAATGGAACAGGATAGAAAGCCCAGAGATAAACCCACGCACCTTATCTTTGATAAAGGAGGCAAGAGTATAATGGAGAAAACACAGCTTCGTCAATAAGTGGTGCTGGGAAAACTGGACAGCTACATGCAAAAGAAAGAAATTAGAACACTCCCTAACATCATACACAAAAATAAACTCAAAATGGATTAAAGACCTAAATGTAAGGCCAGACACTATACAACTCTTAGAGGAAAACATAGGCAGAACACTCTATGACATAAATTACAGCAATATCCTTTTTAACCCACCTCCTAGAGAAATGGAAATAAAAACAAAAATAAACAAATGGGACCTAATTAAACTTAAAAGCTTTTGCACAGCAAAGGAAACCATAAACAAGACAAAAAGACAACCCTCAGAATGGGAGAAAATATTTGTAAATGAAGCAACTGACAAAGGATTAATCTCCAAAATATACAAGCAGCTCATGCAGCTCAATATTAAAAAAGCAAACAACCCAATCCAAAAATGCACAGAAGACCTAAATAGACATTTCTCCAAAGAAGATACACAGATTGCCAACAAACACATGAAAGAATGCTCAACATCACTAATCATTAGAGAAATGCAAATCACCTCACACAGGTCAGAATGGGCATCATCAAAAAATCTAGAAACAATAAATGATGGAGAGGGTGTGGAGAAAAGGGAACCCTCCTACGCTGTTGGTGGGAATGTAAATTGATACAGCCACTATGGAGAACAGTACGAAGGTTCCATAAAAAACTAAAAGTAGAACTACTATATGACCCAGCAATCCCACTACTGGTCATATACCGTGAGAAAACCATAATTCAAAAAGACACATGCACCCCAATGTTCATTGCAGCACTATTTACAATAGCCAGGACATGAAAGCAACCTATGTGTCCATTGACAGATGAATGGATAAAGACGATGTGGCACATATATACAATGGAATATTACTCAGCCATAAAAAGAAACGAAATTGAGTTATTTGTAGTGAGGTGGATGGACTTAGAATCTGTCATACAGAGTGAAGTAAGTCAGAAAGAGAAAAACAAATACCATATGCTAACACATATATATGGAATCTAAAAAAAAAAAAAGGTTCTGAAGAACCTAGGGGCAGGACAGCAATAAAGACGCTGATGTAGAGAATGGACTTGAAGATATGGTGAGGGGGAAGAGTAAGCTGGGACAAAGTGAGAGAGTGGCATAGACATGTATACACTACCAAATGTAAAATAGATAGCTAGTGGGAAGCAGCCACATAGCACAGGGAGATCAGCTCGATACCTTGTGTCCACCTAGAGGGGTGGGATAGGGAGGGTGGGAGGGAGACGCAAGAGGGAGGAGGTATGGGGATGTATGTATACATATAGCTGATTCACTTTGTGATACAGCAGAAACTAACACACCATTTTAAAACAATTATACTCCAATAAAGATGTTAAAATAATAAAAGGTGTGAAGAATGAAAAAAATACCCCAGATTTTCAAAATAATCCACAATGATTGTTATAATTGCTAAGGGAGGAAATCTTATTGGCTGTGCCCATCTTTTCACACCAGCCCACCTCCTGGGAGGCCAGGCTGGTGATTTTTAATAATGTGGAGGTACGCCATTATCTTCTGAAGTCTACCCAATTAAGAAGCAAGCTCTCAGCTGCTTACATTTAAAGCGAATACTTGGGCTTCTCTTATTCTGGTTTCAATTCCCCAGCATGCGACAGGTTGGCATCATCAAATGCCCACCTCCGTTGTAGATCCAGAGACCATCAGCAAGAGGAAGGCACTGAGAGACTGTCTGGGCCACTGATGGCCCCTCCATTCTAAAGGGAAGTAACCTGAAGATAAGAGAGAGGGAGAGTGACCTGTTCAAGGTCACACAGCAAAGCAGAGACAGAAGAGGGACCCGATCCAGGACTTTGGTGCCCGTTTCTCTTCCTAACTCCCAGTCTCCAAGGAACACGTCTGACTGTGGAGTAAGAGATCCCCAGGGGCTTTCAAACCCTATCACCATTAACCCCACTAAAAGCCAGCCCCACGTTACCCCTGCAACCAGCCCTTCTTCAGTTTCACTCCCAAATGCCCTTGCCAGCCGGGCTGGTCCCTGGATTCTCTAGTGTTGAGGGATGCACCCAGGGGGAGGCTCCAACAGAGAACGTTCCTGCACACCTGAAACACCTGCTCAGGATCCAGCAGTCCTGGAGTTTCTCCCTCTCCCCCTGTCTTTCCACGGATGCGATGCGATTCTTCTCATGTGTTTGGGAGCAGAAGGCAAGTAGGTCAGTTCCAATATTTTACCCAGAACAACTAACTGGAGCCCATGCTTAAACAGTCAGCTAGAGACGACAGCTCCCAGGCATTAAGCACTTATCACGTGCCGGACCCCGGACGTAATGAACTGGATTTAATCTTCACGGTGAGGGATGGAGGTCCAAGCAGCTCACTCAGACTGGGCGTGGGTTTGAGCCAAGCAGGCAGATTGGGAGACCTCATGGTTCACCCGGCTGGCCCACCAAAGAGCGAGGGAGATGTGGAAAGTGAGGCATGGGGTTTAAAAACAATGTTCCCACGGGTATGATGGCTATGGCATGGCTTCACCCAAATCTCTCTGAAAAGCTTCTAAGCACAATAAAAGTCTCTCAGGATGTTCCCACCACTGCTGATACATCAGAAACAGCGTGGCAGATCATGGGAAAGCGGTTAGAAACACTGTTTATCCCCAAAGGGAAAAAACAGAAAGGAAATCAACTCCAGATAGATTCAGAATTAAACCGTTAACATCAAAACCTTAAGAAAAGTTGTGATGAACATCCATCTGACTTTGAGACAGGGAAGGATTTCTTTCTTGAAGAAGATTAAGAAGTGCCAACTGTGAAATAAAATATTGATAAATGTGCCTATATTAAAAGTAAGAACTTCTGTTCAACAAAAGATATCTCAAAGAAACAGAAAAGCTAAAACTGGGGAAAAAAAAGATATTTGCAATATATAAAAAGGAGAAAGGATGAGTATCCATTAAATACAAAGAATTCTTACAATACGAAAGAGACAATCAAGTAGAAAGATGGGCAAAAGGCTTAAACGGGAAAGAGGAAAAACACATGGCTGATAATTTTAGGAGGAGATGTCTCACCTTCCTTGAGATCAGGGAAATGCAAATAAGACCATGGCCAGATCCAGCCGACAGCTACTCCACTGACACCAATTAAGGACCTGACATGGTCTGCAGAGGGTGGAGAGTTTGGGAATGATTTGTGCATTGTGTGTGTATGTGGGTGTGTGTGGCGGGGGCTGTCGGATGATGGGATCACTTGGGTTAACTTGTAAAGATGAGGAGTCGCCTGTCTTACGGGATCTAGTGAAGATAACTGCTTTTGCAACTCCTCAGAGAGGTGAGATCCAGTTCCTCTGCCCTTGAATCTGGTCTGCCCCCTTGTGACTAGCTTCACCAACGCAATGTGATGGGAGTGAGACTCCCATCTGAGTTCTGAGGCTTTGGGGTTGACCACAGAAGCCTGCAGCTTCCAGCGGGCATCTGGAAAAACTCGCTCAAGGGACGAGGTGAAAGGACCATGTGGAGAGGTCCTGGGCTCCACAGGAAGAAGAGGGGTCAGGCCAGCCCCGGTGCGCTGGCCCCGACCACTCCAGCCACCCCACCCCGCCCCCCGTGAGCCCTGTGAGTGGCACCACGTGACGCGTGGTATGTGTCACAGCAGTAGACAACCAGGCAGACAGCATGGCCCACTCCCAAGAGAAACCCCCATCTAAGTACAGCCAGGAGACACACAGACACACGGCGACTCTGGGCAGTGCTGTTCATAAGAGCAAGAAGCTAGCAACGACTAAATGCCCATGGGCAGGAGGAAGTGAATGGTGGCAGAGACCCACAACGGAGTATTATACAGCGGTGAAAATGAGTGGGCTCTGGCTACACACACCATAAATGGGTCTCAGTGACATGAGGTTGGAAACCAGGCAAATCTACACAACGGATTCTTTAGGGATACACGTATAAGTAATGACCAGAACAATAAGGTAGGACATTTAAGCATGAATTCAGGATTGTGATGATCTCTGGGAGATGGAAAGGCAGGGGAGGGATGGAGCATCCCCCATGGAGCACAAACGGAGATGCATTCATGGTTATAATGGTTAAGCCAACCCTCAAAACCAAACAATAATAGTATGTCGTGAGCTAAGACTATCTAATCCAATTACTCAGTTACTCTAATTCGCCCTGTTTTAAAAGCAAATCCCTCACTGGACAGAACCGGGTTCCTAGTTCTACACGACCACAGGGGGATGGCCAACATGACCCAGGCTGAAGCCTCTAGCTTTAGGTGATGAGCACATGATGTGTCATCAATCACCCCTAGGTGCCACACACAGCACAGTCGAGGAATTCTGAGCCTAGGAAACGTGCCACCGTAAAAGGCAGCCTTGCCACCCACACCCCAAACCACTCGGAGTCACCGAGCCTCGTGTTTTATTTCACAATCGTGTGTCTACCACTTAACACAGAAAGATCTGACTGAGAAAAGATGACTCCTGAACGGAAAGTCTGGGGTTTTATTATACCTCTGGGCTAGATTGGGCGATCTTTGAAGAAATAAGGTTCTACCCTTTTCATTTCCTATCCACAGGATGATATTTTAGCAGCACCCAGGGCCAGGGGGAAGGAGCCCAGGGCCCAGCCATGTGCTGCGTGGTAGGAGAACCAGCACCCACAGAGTAAAGGGGTTTCAGGCCCGCAGAGCAGCAAGGAGACCCAAGTCTGGCTGATGGTCCCAAGGAACGTGGAAAATCTCTCTCAGAGCGCAGGCGTGGGCTGGTGGGAAACCGCCGGGGAGGTGGACAGTCAGCCCGTGGCCAGCCGGGGCAGGGAGTGCTCAAGCTCCTGTCCGAGATGGCTCTGTCTTCGGCCCCCTGAGTTCCAGTCGAGGCTCTCCAGGGACCAGCAGTGGCACTTGGACAGCATTTTCCCTTCCCTTTCCTTCTCCCCGAATCACCTCCTATTTCCAAGACAGAGGTCGAATTACCTGTTTCCTAAAGAGGCTCCAGCCCCGCGTTCTAGGAAGTGCTATAGGACTTTAGGAGTGCGGGAACAATCTTCCAGGTCACCGGGGCCACCTGTTGTGAGCACCGTGAGTCATTTCTCCCCACCCCAGACCTCAGTGCCCTCCGGCCCACCCCCTCCCCGCAGCCCAAGCCCACTCCCCAGGCTCAGCGGGTTCTGAGTCAGTTCCCATGCAGGTCACGGGTTAGCAGGGAAAGAACTCAAATCCTGCTGCCCTGACCCCGGGCTGGCTCACCAGGAGCCCCGGAACTGCAAGAGGTGCAGCCAGCTGGGTCAGTGCTGGGAGGGCGGAGGGGCCTTGCCTCCCACCCCAGGAAGCCCAAGGGTCCTCCTGGGCTCAGCACCTGCCTCGCTGCCTCTGGACAGGCCATGGAGCCTGGAGGACTCTGAGGTCACCAGGCTGCAGCAGCCTGCCCTCCCTCTAGGCCATCTGAGACCTGCAGCCGCTCCAGAGATGGCCCTGACGTGGCTGAGACAGACGTAGCAGCAATATATCGCGCGCCCAGTTTCCTGATGAAGGGACCACTGTACGGCCCACTTTCCTCCTCCATAAGAGTTGATGATGGCCTATCTCATAGGGTCAGTTAGTGTGAAGATGAAACAAGGTAGGTGACAGCTCCCAGGACAGGGCAAGCACACGCTCAACCAAGTGCTTCCGGCATCATTCAGCATCGTCGCTCCTGCGATCTGCCCTCCAGCATGAGGACACCGGTGGCTGCAGGGAGCCCAAAGGACACCCAGGCTGGTTGCTTCCCAGGTGGCCAGCCACGCAGCGCCTTCTGAAATTTAATTCTGCTTCCCGCCCTGGCCGTGGACACCACATCTCATTTCTGCTATGGAGACAAGACAGTCACGATTCTGAGTTCTGGGGAGAAAGAAAGCACTGGACCCTGGCCAACCGGACGGGCCCAGCCTGTCTGAAGATAACGCACGCACAGATGATGTTTACGGCAGAACAATCACGCCGACATTAGGCTGGTGGCAGCCGCGGGAAACCCAGGCTGGCCAACGCGTTCATCGTCCCTGGCAGGGGAGCCGGCTCCAAACTGGGCAACAGCTCAATTCAGGGGGAGCAATGGGTGCCCCTAATGAGAGCTCAGCCTATTCTTTGTTCCCAAGAACAATCCCCGACCTACTTTGTTTGCTCCTAGATGACAAAGAGAAAGGAAATATTCTCATTTCACTGGACACGATGACAGCTGCTCCCCACTTCCTGGAGGGGGTCCCGTTCTGCTCAGCACACACGGGCTGGTCACGTGTTTCTGGCGGGACGGAGGAGAGAGGTGACTTTGCTTCTCTTCCTCACGACCCCTGGCCCCCCAACAGCAGACACTCCTCAGCACTGTCTCTGTGGCCTTGGGGACTAGCTCTCTTCCCACTCCAGACCACAGGGCTGCCGAGGGCTCTACACAGCTGACAGGCAGACCTCCACCTGCCTGGGACCAGGACCCAGAGCTCAGGGGGCAGGCTGGCCCGCAGCCCTATAGGAAAAGTTCCACCTCCAAGACCATTTGGGGTCGAGGAGCTGGTGTCCTGAGAGAGTGTGATAGACTGCTGACAAGAGTGAGTCTCCGTTTGGCCCGAGAAGGAAGGGTTCCCAGGGTGACAAGGACCCCAGCCAATCACCCAGGCCACAGCATGCCTTATCTTTATCACAGCATTCACTCCCTGGGTTTATAGACTATGTATGGGATTGTTCATGGCGGGAGATCCTTGAGCACAGGGAGTGTGCCCTGTTCTCCACTGAAGTCGAGTGGCCTGATTCATAGCCAGGTGCAGAGCAGGACCTGAGAATGTTTGAGAATGAGGCAGTGCAGACAGATGGAGGGATGGACGGGAGAATACATGTATGGATACATGTATGGATGTATAGATGGATGCATGGATGGATGGTTGGACGGATGGAGAGATGGACGCATGGAGAGATGGATAGATGGATGGAGGGAGGGAGGGACGGATGGAAGGATGGATGGATGGATGGATGGATGGATAGATGGATGGATGCACTGATGGATGGATGAAAGCTCATTGGCTGCCTATGGAAGAAAGCAACCATCCAGAAAGGGCTATTCCTGGGCCTTCCCTTAGTCTTGACCTCTCCGCAGAGATATGTCTGTGTGTCTGATAGGGATCCTGCTTCATCCTGTTGCCCTGGGGGAATCCAGCTGAATGAAGCACTTCACATGCCATCTCCTGGACACAAGTTTAAGGGGGAGAGACAGAACATCCAGCCTCCCTCCAATCTCATCTTCTTTAAAAGGGAGTCTTTCCAGAGAAGAGAAAAGGGCAATCTAGAGCAGGGTTGGCTAACTCTGGTCCCTGAGCCAAATACAGCCTACCCTGTTTTTGTAAATAAAGTTTTATCGGAACACAGCAACATCCGTGTGTTTACAATTCCATGGCTGCTTTTGTGCCATAACGGCGAAGTTGAGGAGTTACCACAGAGACCAGACAGCCTGCAAAGTCTAAAATATTGACTCACTGGCCCTTTGCAGAACAAGTCTGCTGACCACTGGGACAGAACTGTTTGGGTCCCTGGCACTGACTGTGGGACTTGGATCAGGCCCTGAACATGTGCTTCTCACTCTGTCTGCTGGAAAAAAGACAGAAAATGAGGATGCCTGGAATAGAACACAGAGAGATGACCAGTATGAAAGGGCTTGGGTGAGAGGAAAAAAACCAGAACTCAGAATGGGCAAATAGAGCAGGCCGGGCTATGGAGGCAGCAGGCCTGGGATTGCATCTTAGACCTGCCACTGTGGGCAGGACACTCGACCTCTGCAAGATGATGACAGTAATTCCCACCAAAGGTTGCCTTCTCAGACAGGTCTTCCTGCCAGCTGTTCTGAAATGGTCCACCCCCATCTGGACTCTATCCTTCTTTTATCAAAAACAAGTTTATTGGGCTTCCCTGGTGGCGCAGTGGTTGAGAATCTTCCTGCCAGTGCAGGGGACAAGGGTTCGAGCCCTGGTCTGGGAAGATCCCACATGCCGCGGAGCAACTAGGCCCGTGAGCCACAACTACTGAGCCTGCGCGTCTGGAGCCCGTGCTCCCAACAAGAGAGGCCGCGATAGTGAGAAAATAAATAAATTAATTAATTTTAAATAAATAAATAAATAAAAATTTAAAAAAATAAATAAAATGCACTCGTTCGGAAAGACTCTCTAAAAAAAAAAACAAGTTTACTGAGATATAGTTCACTGACCATTCAATTCACCCATTTATTTATTTATTTTTAAATAAATTTATTTATTTATTTATTTATTTTTGGCTGTGTTGGGTCTTTGTTGCTGCGCATGGGCTTCTCTCTAATTGTGGCGAGCGGGGGCTACTCTTCATCGCGGTGCGCGGGCTTCGCATTGCGGTGGCTTCTCTTGTTGCGGAGCACGGGCTGTAGGCACGTGGGCTTCAGTAGTTGTGGCTCGCAGGCTCTAGAGCGCAAGCTCAGTCGTTGTGGCGCACAAGTTTAGCTGCTCCGTGGCATGTGGGATCTTCCTGGACCAGGGCTCGAACCCGTGTCCCCTGCATTGGCAGGCGGATTCTTAACCACTGCGCCACCAGGGAAGCCCCCAATTCACCCATTTAAAATGCACAATTCAGTGGTTTTGGTTTATTCATAGCCTTGTGCAACCAACAGCAAAATACATTTTAGAACACTTTAAAATTATGTTTAAAATTGTGATAGGATACACCTAATGTGAAACGCGCCCTCTTGCCCGTTTTTTTTTTTTTTTTTTTTTTGCGGTAAGCAGGCCTCTCACTGTTGTGGCCTCTCCCGTTGCGGATCACAGGCTCCGGATGCGCAGGCTCAGCGGCCATGGCTCACGGGCCCAGCCGCTCCGCGGCATGTGGGATCTTCCCAGACTGGGGCACGAACCCCTGTCCCCTGCATTGGCAGGCGGACTCTCAACTGCTGCACCACCAGGGAAGCCCTTTTGCCCATTTTAAGTGTGCCATCCACTGGCGCTACGTGTGCCATCCACTGGCACTAAGTACAGTCACGTTGTTTGCAACCATCACCATCACGGCCCCATCTTTTTGTTCTACTTTTTTTTTTCCACGTGGCACTTACATCTACCCCAAAATAAACAATATATTTATTGTTTATGGGGTGCCTTTGCCATGGAAACCCCACGAGGGCAGGCCTTGGTCTGGTCCACTATCCCTGACATTTGGATAGCGTTAGGGACCTGGCAGGTGCTCAGTAAAGATCCACATAAATGAATGAACGATGGGTCAGCGTATCAAGCGCATCACTGCACCCACGGCGTACTTTACGTAAAGGCTCATGGATGTGTCTGGCGCATGGTCCACACTCACATAAAGGCATCCAGTTCCGGACCCACCAATCGCACCAGTGCCTTCGTGCAGCATCCCTGGCCCCTGTGAGCAGCCTTCATCCCTCGTTACCTGGAGTGAATGTATAAGTGTGGCCATTTGCATACAGTTGTTCCACAGGAGGGGGTGTGCTCCTGTATTTTCTCTCCTGAGTCCTTCCTTCTGGGCCCTAACAGAGGGCTGGTGGCTGGGAGGGTCGCAAAGCAGGAGCATCTGGAGCAGAACCCCCAAAACTCTGGAGGAGGGGTGACCCGTCATCCCTGTACTCGTCCGTGTTCTCCAGAGAAACAGAACTAGCAAAATACATACATATAGAGAGAGGGATTTCTTTTAAGGAATTGGCTCGCGTGATCATGGTGGCTGACAAGGCCAAGATTTGCAGGGCAGGCTGGCAGTTCAGGTGAGACGTGCCGTTGCCATCCTGGGTCGGAACTCCTCGGGGCAGCAGCCTGGAAACGCAGGCAGGGCTCATGCACTGCCCTCTGGAGGAAGAGTTGCTTCTTCTCTAGGAAATGTCAGGCTTTTTCTAAAGACCCTCAACTGACTGGAGGAGGCCCACCCACATTCTACTTCCCTCAGAGTCTGTCGGTTTAAATGGTAATCACATTTACAAAATACCTTCATGGCAACTGGTGTTTGACCGAAACCTGGGAGCCACAGCCTCGCCAAGTTGACACACAAAACGAGCCACCGCAATCCCAACTGCATGCATACTGTCCCCTCCTTCAAGTCCTTTTTACCCCCTTGCAAAGGAAGAGGGCCATGTGGTGGTCTGAGTGGACTCCCGGTAAAGGCTGCGGAGCGGGCACAGGCCCTCGGCGCCCATCCCTGTCACCAGGCCACAGGCAGCAGTCACCCGGCTCTAGGCCAGGCCTCCGGGAACTGCCGTGTGACTGTGGGACTTGCCAACAGCCTGCTCAATAATCTGTCATAGGCTGTGTAAACAACCACTCAGAGAGTCAAAGCCTTAGAAACTGTATTCAAGTTATGAATTGGCTGCTGCTCCCATGGCCTCAGGAACATAAGCCAAACAGAAACATGGGTTCTGAGCCCTGCCACTGCCCTTTTCTCTCTTCCTGGATGGGCCCTGGGAGCTATCACTCGAAGCAAGATGTGAAAGGTGGCTTCTGTTTCCTTGGGACACACGTGGGGACCCAGGAGGATGGATGAGAGAAGGACCTGGCTCCGGGAGCTCCGTGGACGAGGCCCAGCACTGAGCCTGGACGGGATGCTCCCAGCCACCCTGCCTCCCTCAGGACACGAAACATGGAAATGTGATCATTCCAGGCTCTCGCCCTTGCTGTGTCCACCTCAGTCTCTCTGCTGGTCACTTTTCAACAGAACTTTCTGCACCTCTTCACCTTTCCCAAGTAGTTTATGTAAGGAGCCCTGTGCCTGTGAATTAATTGGTTTTTTTTCTGGGTTCACGTGCTCATTCTAACAAGGCTGGTTCCCCCATGCCAGGAATTCAAGCCAGAGCCCCACCAGGCAGCTCCGGGCAGCTCTCAGGTCTCTGCCCTGACACTCACACACACACACACACACACACACACACACACACACACACACACACACACACACACACACACACACACACACACACACACACACACACACACAGCTCTGGGCAGCTCTCAGGCCTCTGCCCTGACACTCTCTCTCTCTCTCTCACACACACACACACACACACACACACACACACACACTCCTGTTCTGGCAGAGCTACCCAACCCCACCTGGGGCTTCACTGGGGACCAGCTGGGCTCACCCGCCTTCCTGGGAACCAAACCACCCAAGTAACCCTGCCCAACACCCAGTCCAGGTGGGCAGTGGCCAGGCGGACGGTAGGAGTGGCCACTCCAGATGACCAATCCGGGCCTTTGTTGGGTGTCCTTGTGGGACAATGAATGAAGAAACATCACAGGTGCTCAGCCGAGGGCTGCTTCTTGGGCAGGAAGGCCCCGTTATCAGAATCAGTGAGCCAGTGGTTACATTTTAATTAATTTGAGAAATAATTATGCCTTTGAGACACCCAATCCGCCTTACAGGTGCTCTTTTCCACCACCGATAGATTAATCTTATTTAGTCACATTTTACTTATTGCGCAAACCTGTGTCTGCATCTAAAATACCAAGGTTGCGGAGGTCTTGTTTTCCGCATTATCTGTGAACACATCTACCTCCCCCGACTGGCAGAATTCCTGCACCCCGAGTGCACCTGGCAGCCTCCCCCCGGACGTACACGTGGTGCGAGCTATCATCCCTTCTGAATCCAAATCCTGGCTTCTCTCTGCCGCTGTGTGAAAGCCCGGCCTTGGTTCCCTCCCCAGAGCCAGATGTTTATGATTTTCAGGTGCAGGGTCTTCTTTCTCTCTAAAGTACCAGGAAGCTTCAAGCTGGAGCCCAGCTCAAGGGCATCGGGCTGGCGATGAGCAGAGCTGAAAGCACTCAGCTGTTCTGATGGGCATCTCGGGGACCGTCAGCATCCCAAGGAACTGACAGGTGGCTGCTGGGTACACTGTGATTTAACCTACATGTTTACTTTGATAAACACACTGATAGGAACATGCTGCCTATAAATTTCAGTCCTTGGGAAAAGAAAGAGTCTTCCATTTCCAAAGATATGGATTCCCAGCATTGCCTGCCTCAGCCCTCAGCTCTGCAGAGCAAACCAGGACTGCACTAAGATCTAACTCTGAGATCTAACTCACTTCGAAATTACTGGGAATTTTCATGGCAAAAATCAAAACAAAACCCCGGAAGGGTTGCCTCGGGTCTGACTTGGCCCAGCCTCCATGTCGGTCTCTTGTGTTGTGGGCGACTGATGCTCCTTCTCGTCCACAGGGCTCGGGTCCAGTCAATTCATGGCAGGTGCATCTCAGAGCCTGGATTCCATTGAAAAGATGGTTTGTCCTAAAGGGAGCTGTATGAGCTTCAGCGAGCAGATTCATCAGCCTAAATTGTCTGCGGAGTGCAAAATCTGAGCTTCCTCCTAAAACACCCTATGACATGTTTTAGTTAGGAGTGAGCATCCCAAATTCCAGATGCCAGGTGATAAGAATTACTGATGCATTGCTTTCAAAGCAGTTGGTTTTATGGTTTGGCAGGGCTGGCTTGGAGGTTCTGCTGGGCTTCATTTGCATACTGAATGACAGCAGAGGAAAAAGCACTGGGGGGCCTCAGACACGCTTAGCCTCTTCCATCTCTGCTGCCAGTTACAGGTCATTTTAAACTAACATCTGGTGAATGTACTTTTAAACCATATATGTAGCTTTAATTAGGGATCTCCCGGGAATCTCAGGGGAGGAAAAAAGAGAGACATCCCCAGGGGAAGATTAAGACATTGGCAGTTTCATTGATGCAAAGCCCCGGAAGCTACCTTGGCCCGATTTTATTATACTGTATGATCCACTGTGATAAGGGGGTCCTTTGTACAAGAGGATCTTAATATGAGCTAGATGCTGGGATAAGCAGAAATTCTGTTTCCACACCCGAAAGAACCTATTGCCTCCAGAAAGTAGCTTCTGTGCCCCAAGATCCAAGAGGGGTTTCCCTTCTATAAGCAGCCACAGAAACCAAATCTGTCCCTAAAATGGCCCCAAGGAGTTGAGGTCACTTTGGACTCTCTTGCCAAGAGTATGTGCTACAAGGAACCAGTCAAGAGGCTTCTCTGCCCTGCTAGGGAGGTTGATTTTTCCCCCCTTTCAGTAAGGACAATTCTTAAATGGTACCTCATTAAATAAAACAGGTTTTATCTTCCATACTGGCCAATGAGAATTAACATTCTCCTTACACATGTTCATTTCTTTCAGCGATGTTTGAGATCTAAGTTACTATTTTAAAATTCCACAAACTCTCAGGGATGTATATCTTAAACTGAAATAAAAATGGCCTTTCCCCTTCTTTCTACTTGCCTGGTTAAATGGCATGCTTCACTTACATCAGGCTGTAACCCACTGATGAAGAGAGAAGCTGGTGGGCTAAAGAGAAGGCAACCCTGTCGTTTCGCTGTTTCCATCCCCACCTCCTCTCCTGATTAAAAAAAAAAATCCTCCATTTCACTGGAATGCCCATTAAAATGTAAACACATAGAGAGGATTTTGAGTAAGCTACAAAAATGCTTTATTCAAGAGACTGCAAAAAGCAAAGCAAATCTAAAGTTGATTTTTAAACCTAGTACATAGTATGTAAATATGCCGTTTTCTCTGTTCCTAAGAGGTATGCAGAGAGTCTACGTATTTATTGGAAAATCTGCACTATGGTGTCGGTGGGCTGTCAAGAACCCCTGCAAGGACGCCGGCCTGGCCTTTCCCTTTACAGGCTGTCTGTCTGAATCAGACACAAAGGACCTGATGCCTGGGGCTGCCCTCGGCAAGAGCCCCATGACATTTCTCACTGACAAAATATGGGACCTCTGCCTGGAAACCTCCCATGAAAAGGGAATTTCAGAGCAGAAAGAATGGTGTGTTCTATCTGCACCCACTCAGGATGCTTTTTTCCAGGTGTGACCTTGAATGAAGGTGCACCAATGCGACGGCTCAGAGGGGCAGCCCCGGGTCTCTTCCTCATTGACAGGAAGGACAAGTGGATTCGACTGGTGCCAATGTCCGCGGCTCGGTAGGTATTGCTGAGAGCCCAGGCTCACGGGGGAAGCTGGTCATCCCATTCAGAGTCAAATTCTGACACGCGGTTGCTATCCCTGTCTGAAAACCGCGAAAGGCGCCACCCTCAAGTCTCCTATCGGTTCAGTTCCGGAAAGCTAATTAGCTGTTGGATGCCCCACTGCTGGGATTAAGGGGGATCCTGTTGCTGGTGCCGTTTCGAACGGGCGCAGGAAGAAGTGGCTGAGAAATGAGAGGCGGCAGAGTGTCAAGGTCACAGTGCTTGCCCCCTCTCGGGGAATCTCCCGGTTCCTTCCACCTCTCCATAGGCTCACGGTCCTCCAAAGGGCTGGCCATGGAGTCCACCGGAAACTTACAGAACACCGCGTCAGCTTTCCCCATTCATCACAGAATGGTAAGTTCGTGTCCCGTGCCGTCACGGGGGCGACAAGCTGCTAATAGATGATGTGTATGCGTGTATCTATGGGTTTGTGCATATCTATAGAGTCTGTGAGTATATTCTTTATTTGTACTGCCTGCTTTGTTCAGACTGCAGACAGCTCTAAGACCCTCAGCAGACTCCTAAATTATAGATCAGCTCACCTCGTACACTGGGTCACTCATTAGCTACATCATCTCGCAGCTCCACACAACGATAAACTAAGGAACACAATAGCTGCAGGAAAATTAGGTGAATAATTCTCACGTTAAACTAAAAAGTTTGGGTTGTCTTTAGTCTGTGCCAGGCTGCTCCTACAACAATCCAGTACCATGAACAGACAAGAGACAGGACCCTAAATTCCAGGGGTACCATCCTTCAGAGCAAGTTAGGTGTGGTTTACATTAAAAATAGAACAGGCTCCCACACAGACTTGTATTTATATAGAATGTTGTGACAGCTGTCATTTTACATTCGTCAGAGAAATCCCACAGGACCAGTGTAAGAATTAAATGTGGCAATTTTTTTTGTTTACCGCCAAAACATAATAAAAAGAACACAGCCTCCTGGATGACATTCTGGATGACTTCTTTCCCCTCTCTCCCTGAAGTCATTCATAAAATAAACATGTGTTCCCAGTCCTGGCCGGGCTTCTTTCTGAGAGTCTCCTGACAATGAACCAGGAATGATGGGCAGAGCGGGGGTGCCCGAGATCCCAGACCAGCAGCTCCCACGCCAGGCCCTCTCTCTGAGTTCCCATTTGTTGCCCAAACAGCAACCACAAAGCATCATCCCAGCATCTTCCTTGAACTGTGTAGTGAGCACGGAGTTACGGGGTTTCAGGAGGGACATGTACAACATGGGGAAAGCCAGGCTTGCTGCACAAATGAGTCGGGGAGAGGCATCTAGACCATGAATCCCAAATAGCTCGCGATGTGCTTCCTTCTTGCTGGGGATCTCCAAAAAGCTCCACGGAACCACGCAAACAAGAAAAGCAGAAGGATTGGGGATGGGGACGCTGCTCGTGTAGATTCGGCCTCCCTTGAGGGCAACCTGCCCAGGTTGTTGCCAGTGAGAGGGCCGAAGAGGCTGGAGGCCACAGGAGACACTGACCATGGTGTGAGGTCACCTGTGGTCCTGCCGGGTGCACAGTCAGTTCCTTCTGGCCGGTTCTCCAGGGGTGTGCCTAGCGCAGAGGTTAGCAAAGCGTGCGTGGCCCGGGCACCCACACTGTCCTCGCAATGTCCCTAAGACGTGATTTGCCTCCAGTGGCCAGCGGTGTTTTCCAGAAGCTGCAGGACACGATGATGAGGCCACTCTCCCAGCTCGTGGAAAGTGCAGTGCTGTGTGCTCTCACGTTTTAAAATTCCTCCAGTTTTAACTCAATGACAGTGAATATTGATAGAAGTAATACACACATAATCGAAAGCTCTTTGAGATCCTCATTGACCTCAAAGAGTGTGAAGGGGTCCTGGGAGCTGTTTGAGGACCACGGCTGCCACTGGGGGTAGGGGAGCTGGCCAAACCGGCACGGGCAGCCTGGGGGACGTCACTGAATTTTACCTCTGATCTCATGAGCCAGATACCTCTGCCTCTCAAGCCCACACCTGCCTCAGGCAGTGCTGGTTTGCATGACAGGGATGCCACCCCTACCTGTTCCCCCAGCCCCTGCTTGGCCATCCTGGTCTGTACAGACAGTGCCTCCATTAAAGAGAGACAATAGCATGAGGAAGCCTCTCGGCATGTGATGTTTTCCCTTATAAAGGGAGTAAAGTTTGGGGTAGAAAGTTTCATCATAAGCTCAGCAGAGGAACTCAGTTTTAGGGGCACTCAATTTCAAGAACAGCTCAGGGAAGTAGATGTATTATCCCCATTTTACAGTGAAGTGACCGAGGATCTAAAACAGCAAATGGCCAGCACACAGCCACATGGGCAGTGGTAATAGGAACAAACCCCAGTGCACTCTTGTCCCGACTGTGCTGGCAGGAGGAGGCCTCGCGGTGCAGCTAACTCTGCAGAAGAGGCCAGTCCCTTCCCTACCCCAAGCTCCCCTAGTCCCTTGGCATCCTCTGCCTTGGCTTGGGGGTAAAGTGTGAATTGTCTTCTGAGGATCCTCTGGGCCCAGATGTGAGTTGAGACCAGAGGTGAAACCAGTAGTACCTGAGTGAGCCAAAGTGACCCCAATAGGATTTGGGCGTTTTGCCTCATTGAATCAGATCTTTCCTTGCAAATTTAAGACGACCCGAGTCCCACACACCTGAATTTGAAATGAAGACACTACTCAGGATGAATGAATATGTAGTAGAAAGTATAAATTATTCAGTCACATTTACTCATACTAATTGGCTCTGTTTACAATAGCCAGGACATGGAAGCAACCTAAGTGTCCATCGACAGATGAATGGATAAAGAAGATGTGGTACATATATACAATGGAATATTACTCAGCCATAAAAAGGAACAAAATTGTGCCATTTGCAGAGATGTGGATGGACCTAGAGACTGTCATACAGAGTGAAATAAGTCAGAAAGAGAAAAACAAATATCGTATATTAACACACACATGTGGAATCTAGAAAAATGGTACAGATGAACCGATTTTTGAAGCAGAAATAGAGACACAGACGTAGAGAACAAACGTATGGACACCAAGGAGGAGATGTGGGGGGGGGATGAATTGGGAGATTGGGATTGACATATACACACTACTATATATAAAATAGATACCGAATGAGAACCTACTGTATAGCACAGGGAACTTTACTCAATGCTCTGTAGTGACCTAAGTGGGAAGGAAATACAAAAAAGAGAGGATATGTGTATACATATAGCTGATTCACTTCACTGTACAGCAGACACTAACACAACATTGTAAAGCAACTATAACTCAATTAAAAAAAAGTTAATGATTAGGAATGTGAAGATGTAGCAATGAAGAATAGCTGTTGGGCAGGGAAATTGGTAACAATTTAGACTATAACTCCACCACATAGCAGCATCACCAAACTCACAGTACCATGAAAGATATAAAGGGCTGACACACAGTCCTAATTTGTTTTTACAGGAAGTAGACCCCCACCAGAAGAAAACTGCTGACTGCAAGCACATAGACCCTAGAGTGGCTGAAACCAGAAGGCTGATGATGCTTGAAACTTCACCTTGATGCCAACCCATCCTAGAATTGTGCACAAGCTGATCACGCACCCTGCAGACCCATCCCTCACACTGCCTTTAAAACCCCTTCCCTGAAAGCCATAGGGGAGTTAGAGTCTTTTGAGCATGAGCCGCCCATTCTCCTTCCTTGGTGCCTTGCAATAAATGCTGTACTTTCCTTCACCACAGTCTGGTGTCAGTGCATTGGCTTTACTGCACATGGGCAAGTGGACCCAAGTTTGGCTCAGTAACACTCTGAGGGGTAGAGGAGATCTCATGAGCAGAGCCTTGGCTTTGCACTTGACCAACAGTCCACCCAAGGCTCTCTCCTTCTCTTCCCGGCAGGAATGGCCCAAAGCTGATCCTTGTGGCCACCAGTCCAATCTCCATGCCTGCTCCCTGCCTAGAAGCCAGAAGAGAAAGGGTGGGGAGGAGGGGAGGGGAGGGCTGGGACACACCCACCAACAGCCTAAAAACCATTTGTGATGCCTGTTACCTCTGAGCATGGGTCTGGGGGAGGTGGTGGGAGAGACAATTTTTATTACCTATCCTTTTGTACCATCTGTATTTTTACCAGGTGTGTGTGTATTTTCATAATAAGGTGTGTCTTCATATTGAAATAATCGTCATTATATGAGATTTCATTCCATCGCCTATTAAAGGGACATTTTTGCAAGCCTTGGCATTACAGAACTTCTGTAGCAATGAATTTGGGGTTATGCATGGAAGAGATGGTGCATCACTTCTGTAATCAAAGGGACCCCCCCATGCCAATACCATCCCACATAGATGGGGTGTTTCTTAGACTTTTTCTGGACATCTAGTTGTCAGCTTCCAGGGAGGGATGGACCTCTAAGCCCCTTCAGCTCTCAGGTTTGTGATTCTAGAGAGATTAGCCCTGGGAGAAACATGAAGGAGTTTTCCAACTGAGAAAATTAAAGCCTGAGGCAAAACTTTATTGCTAAAAGATGGGACAATTTGGCATCTTAAAGTGGCAACATTTAAAAAAGCAATCTGAGAATCTTTTGGTTCTAAGTTTGACTTAAAATTTTCAAAGTTCTTTCCACTAATAAAACAGGTCTTACAGTCAGGGGGGAAAATGATTAATTATGAACACAACTGCAATGTCCTAATTATTAAAAAACATTAAATTTAATTATTTAGACAATATTTAGTCAGAGTTTATGTTCATCTAGGGAAGGAGATTTAAAAACCTCAACATAATTAGAAATTACATTAAGTTTTTAATTTAGAGTTCAGGATTTCTTTTTCATAAATTTACTTATTTATTTATTTATTTATGGCTGCGTTGAGTCTTTATTGCTGTGTGCAGGCTTTCTCTAGTTGTGGTGAGCAGGGGCTACTCTTCGTTGCAGTGAGTGGGCTTCTCATTGCGGTGGCTTCTCTTGTTGCAGAGCACAGGCTCTAGGCTCATGGGCTTCAGTAGTTGTGGCACACAGGCTCAGTACTTGTGGCACATAGGCTTAGTTACTTTGCAGCATGTGAGATCTTCCCGGACCAGGGATTGAACCCGTGTCCCCTGCACTGGCAGGTGGATTCTCAACCACTGCATCACCAGGGAAGTCCCAAGGGTTCAGGATTCTTTTCAAGGTGCTAATTCTACCTGTTTGACTTAACACATCTGCAGCTTAGATTATAGGGAAGATAATCACACTCCTTGGATTTTAAGGGCACATTCAGGAAGGATGGAGATGCATTAAGTGGAGTTAAAGCACTTTGATTTTATCTCTGGTGCAGCTTTTGGGGCACAAGGTCATAAGAAGAAATCACCAAGCACAAGAGGAAACAATTCTCCATAAACAAGAATCAGCACAGACAAAAGAAGTTGAGAATCAGAACTGAAAGGCTCAGATACTGGAATGATCAGAAACAGAATATAAAATTAGTTTATTTAATCTGTTTAAGGAAAGAAACGGGGAGGAATAAAAGTATGAGGAGGGAACAAGAGAATTTCAAAACTGACTAGGCAGATTTGAAGAAAAAGGTAAATAGAACTTCTTGAAATAAAAATACAATCATTAAAAATTTCAAACTCAATGTAAAGGAAATATTAGACAGTCAAAGAGAGAATATTATTTGATATTACTAAGAAGACCAATAGACAGGGAAAATGTTGGAAAAGAACTGGAGGTAAAGATGCAGGAAATAGAGTATACTACACATGGTCCAAATCCAAGAGGGAGAGAGAAGGATAAGCCAACAGGAATAACTGAGTTTGAGAACTTTTTAGAACTCAGAAGTTCTGAAAGGCATCCAGCGATCCACAGGTTCAAGAAGCCCAATGAATCCAAATCAGTAAAAGCAAACACAAACCCTTGCCTGGCCCGTGGTAGTGAAAACACAGAACACAAAGAGACCACCTCAGCTGCAGTCGGGAAAAGAGAAATGACAATTAGAACAACAGCTGATTTCTCAACTGTAACAATAAGCCCCAGGAGACATTGACTAGGGTTTTCCTGTGCTGAGACAAAATAACTGTCCACCGAAAATCATACATCCAACCAAACCATCTTTCAAGAGGAGGATGAAATGAAGATATTTATAGCAACGGAACAAAACCAAACCAAACCTGAGGGAGTTCACTACCAACAAGACTACATTAAGGCATCTTCCCAAGGATGTACTTCAGGAAGAGGACAATGATCCCAGAAGGAAGGTCTGAGACGTGAGAATAAATGGTGACAAAGGAAGTGGTAGAACTGAGGGTGAATGTGAGCGGTCCCTCCTCCCATATACAAACTCTGCCCCTCCTCACCTAATCAAGGACATGCCTTGGGCAGTTCTCCCCTCTGTCTCCTGTATTATCAATATTTCAGTCTCTACCAGATCATTCCCATTTGTATCCAAACGTGCCGTTATTTCTTCCATTAAAAAAAATCTTGTCCCCGTGTCTCTGACAGCTACCACCTCATTCTTTTGCTTTCCTTTACAGTCAACCCTTAAAATGGCCATCTTCACCCTCTTCCTCTCATTTCTCTTCCCCGGGTCTCTCTTAAACCAACTCCAAAAAGACCTTCACCCCCAACATTCCACCAAAGCTATTCTTGCCCATCACCTCCTCAGGGCTGAATCCAGAGGTCAATGCTCGGTCTTCCAGGAGTGTGACCTGGAGGTGGGATTTCACTCCTTCCTCCTTGATATTCTTAGTTCACTTGCCATCAGAACCCTGCCCTCCTCAGTGTTCCTTCCCACCCCATGGTCTCATATTCTCCACCTTCTCTCCTGTGTCTCATCTTTCCCTGACGAGCCTCAGGGCTGATCCTGGTATTCTTCTTCCACACTCCCTCTCTCATTGTGTTAGTTTCCTAGGTTGGTTTCATGGTTCTGGAGCCTACAAGTCTGAAGTCAAGGTGTTGGCAGGACTATGCTCTTTCCTAAGGCTTAAGGGAGAACACTTCCTTGTTGCTTCCCAGGTTTTGATGTTTGCTGGCAATTCTTGATGTTCCTTGGCTTGAAGTTGCATCATTCCAATATCTGTCTCCATCATTTCATGTCCTTCTCCCCTGTGTGTGTGTATCCAATTTTTCCTCTTCTTATAAGGACAACAATCATATTGGCTTTAGGGCCCACCCTAATTCAATATGACCTCATCTTAATTTGATTACATATGCAAAGGCACTATTTCCAAATAAGGTCACAGGTGCTGGGGTTAGGACTTGAATATATCCAATCTCATGACAAGAAATACCACCTCCATGCTGATGTCATACACATTTATATTTCCAGCATGGACTTCCCCCTCAACCCTCCCAAAGGCAGCTCTCTATCAAGCTCATGGAGCTAAAGTTTCTGGACCTCTCTTGTATGTGATTTGTATGTAATTTTGCATTTTCTTCCTTAGAGAAGGCTCTTAAAATTGTGTAAGCTTCAGGCCCACAAAACCTGGCTCTACCTTTGAAACTCCAGACTTGGGTATCCAACTGCCTATCTGAGTTTCGAGACATCTCAAATTCAGTATGCCTGAAACAGAAGTCCTACTCTTCCCCCCAAACCTGTTCCTCCTATAGTTTCCTTACCTTGGTTGATGGCCACTCCATTCTTCCAGCTGCTCAGGACAAGAACACTCAGAAACATGCTTAATTCTACCCTACACCTGATCCTTGAGGAAGTCTATTTGTGCCACCTTCAAATTACACTCACTATTGGACCCCTTATCACTATCTACCTGGCAACACCCTGACCCAAGTCACCACCATGTCTTGCCTGGATTACTACATTAGCCTCCTAACTGGTCTCCCCCATGCAATGGAATGAATGTTTGTCCTCCCCCCCCCATTCATATGTTGAAATCCTAAGCCTCAATGTGATGGCATTAGGAGGTAGAGCCTTTGGGAGGTGAATAAGTCATGAGGGTGGAGCCCTCATGAACAGAATTAGTGTCCCTATGAAAGGGACCCCAGAGAGCTCTCTCACTCTATTTCCACCTTGTGATGATACAACAAGAAGTCATCAGTGTGCACCTGGAAGAGGATTCTCACCAGAACCCGACCATGATGTCACCCTGTTCTTGAACTTCCAGCCCCCAGAACTGTAAGAAATAAATGTCTGTTGTTTAAAATCCACCCAGTCTGTGGTCTTTTGTTATAGCAGCTCAAACTAACTAAGACATCTATGTTGATCCTTCCTCCTCCTCTCATGGTCTGTTCTCAACACAGCGGTGGGAGGGATCTTTTAAAATATAAGGCAGATCCCATTGCTGTCACACTCAAAGCCTTCCAGCGGCTCTCCGTTGTGTTCAGGTGCGGAGGAGACAAAGCCCTTACAGTGCACAGCCTACAAGCCCTCTGGGACCTGGCCCCCCACCTCCTCCCTGCTCTCATGTCCTCACTCACCCTGCCCCAGCCACGCCAGCCTCCGTGACGTCTTGAACACGCCAAGCATGCTCTCACCTTAAGACTCTGCACGGCTGTCCCTCCCACTCCATGTTCCTTCCCCAGGTGGACATGGCTCCCTCCTCACTCCCTCCAGTCCCAGATCTCACCCCTTTCACTGAAGTCAGCCCTGACCACCCACAGAAACCTGCAGCTTGTGTTCCCAGCCCCCCTTATCCTGTTCTACCATTTTCTCATAGTAGTTATCCCTTTCTCACATCTTATAACATCTGCCCATGGATTATGTTTATTGTTTACAATCTGTCACCCCTCCTGCTAGAATATAAAGTCCATGAGGGTGGAGACCTTTGTCTGTTCCACTCATTATGTATCCCAAGTGCCTAGAACAGTGTCTGACACACCATGGTCAATAAATATCTGTGGAAGGAAAGAATGAAAATACTAGCTGTGAAAGTGGTAGTGACAATAATATCTATATTGTGGGATATTAAAAAATCAAGATACAATCAACATCTTTATAGCAAGAACATATGAGTCAGATGGGGAGGGTCTGGGTGGGAGTCGGTCATGGTCGAGT
Source organism: Hyperoodon ampullatus (assembly GCF_949752795.1). NCBI lineage: Eukaryota > Metazoa > Chordata > Mammalia > Artiodactyla > Ziphiidae > Hyperoodon > Hyperoodon ampullatus. The sequence continues at coordinate 5,341,398 of NC_136915.1, read as the reverse complement.
TCCTTGTGTTGTTTCTTGTATTGTTTGGAGGATGATCAAGCTAGTGATTAATTTTAGACTCTGTTAAGTTAAACATCTATGTCAAAATTTCAAGGTAACCATTAAAAAAATAGAAATAAGGAAGACAACTTCCAAACCATAGACTTTTTTTTTTAATGGAAAAGGGAAAAAACACAAGGCCCAATCCATTGAAAACATGGCAAGAAAAGAGAGAAAAAAGAATCACACACAGAAACCCAGAACAAATGGAAAGTACTAGATGGTAAAAATGAACTCAAACTGATCAATGATCGTAGCCAGTATAAAAAGACTCAGTTCATAAGTTAAAAGAAGAGATTGTCAGCCTGGATTAAAAATAAAATCTTGCTGTTCAAATCTTGCAGAGCTAAAACATAAGGAAATTAAATGTTTAAGGTAAGAAGATGGAAAGATATACACCAAGTACCCAAGTACTAATCAAGAAAATAGATAAAATAGACCATAAAGCCAAAAGCATTCCTAGAGGTAAAGAGGGTCACTACATACTGATGAAATGTTCAATTCAAGAAGAAGATTTCTTTCCTGAGAAGGTGAACTTGGGGCAAAGATCTGAAGGAGGTGGGGGAGAAAACCATGTGGATTTCTGGAGTAAGAGTTTTCTAGGATTTCTATTATGGAAGTCTTTACCCTCCCCATATATTTGGAAACTTTTGAATACTTCAGACAAGCCATGAGTCTTATAGAAGAAATAAAATTGAAAATCAGATAATATATTGAACTAAGTGACAGTGGAAATGCTCTGATTAAACTTGTGTGTGTGCCTAAAATAGCATTTTGAGGGAAAAAATTATATATTTTTTAAAAACTGAAGAACGGGTGGAAAATAATGAGTTAAGTAATAGAAAATATTAAAGAATAAAAACAAAGAAAAAAATTAATCAACACAGAGAGTAGAAGGAAAGAAAAGGGAAGGAAGGGAGGGAGGGAGGGAGGGGAAAAGAAAGAAAAAGAAAAGAGACTGGAGCTGAAATTTATGAAGTAGAAAACAAACATACAACAGAGAGGATCAATGAAGTTAGAAGTTGATTCTTTGAAAAATCTAATACTGACAAAACTCTAGCAATTTTTAGAAAGAGAAAAAGAGGGAAGGTACATTTAAACGATCTTAGGAACAAAACAGGCACAAAAGTACAGATGAGGGGCTTCCCTGGTGGCGCAGTGGTTGAGAGTCCGCCTGCCGATGCAGGGGACACGGGTTCGTGCCCCGGTCCGGGAAGATCGCACATGCCACGGAGCGGCTGGGCCCGTGAGCCATGGCCGCTGAGCCTGCGCGTCCAGAGCCTGTGCTCCGCAAAGGGAGAGGCCACAACAGTGAGAGGCCCGCGTACGGCAAAAAAAAAAAAAAAAAGTAGGGATGAAATGAAGATTAAAGAGATAGGAGAATGTTATAAACACTTTTATACCACCTAGTTTGAAAATGCAGGTGAAATGGATGCATCACTGGAAAAATGCAAATAACAAAGTGTGACTCAAAAAGAAACAGAAAGGGGCTCTACCATTTACATTCCCCCAGCAGTGTCAGAGTGATCAAATTGGGATTATGGGATGGCACGGCTGTTGCCTCTGATGCTCTGCAGCTAGGACAGGCAAACAACTGCCCAAAGGCAGTTACAAACCTGTGTTTGTAAATAAAGTTTTATTGACACGCAGTCACACCCATTCACTTGCTCCTACCTATGGCTGCTTTCACAAAGGCAGAGACTGACTGTATGGCCTGAAGGCCTGAAACATTTACTACCTGTCCCTTTAAGAAAGAGTTTGCTGACCCCTGCTTTACTGGAAGGTAATGAAAAACTGAGGGCAAGTAATAGGTGATTGAAAGCCAGATGTGAAAGCCAGAGAGCCTTCTGGTTGCAGTGCAGACTGAGCCCAGGATCTAACAGAGAAGTGACTGAACTGCAGAGCAAGTTAAATGACCACGAACCCACACTTGTGATACCAGGACCAGGAACCAAGCTGGGAAAATTGGAAACCCTGACACGTGGAAAGGAGGCATCCAGGCAGATGCCCCCAAAGACTTTGATTCTTCAAGACAACTTGGAACCTCCCAAACCTGCAGCAGTGCCCCCTCCTCCCTAGGAAGAGCTGGTGCCCCCTCTGTGCTGGCAAACAATGCAGAGGCCTCAACGCAGGAAATGTTCCCACTTCCCCTAATAAATATTGGGCCGATAACTAGGGTTAAGTAACAGCATAATCCAGGGGGTGTGTGCTGGCCTGATAAGAAAGGAGAGACTGCACCCCAAAGGAACTGCAAGTCCCAGTCAACAAGCACCAGCAGGAAGGAGAAAAGACTTGGTGGATGGATTCTGAGGGTGCTTGGTCAAGGGGGCCTCACCTTAAAGTTGAATAGTGAACACATCACAGAGCAGAGGGGCTCTCTGCTGAGATCTTATAGTCTGTCAAGGACCCGAGGAGATGGTGTAAACTCTCTACTGGGATGGTTCCTAAACATATTCAAAAAGGGAAGCTTAAATGCCAGGATTGTCATGGCCGATGGCAGAGGAAAGGGCCACAAGAAGCAGGTATACCACCCACGGCCGAACACCTGCTGACGAGGTTCTCATGGGAAGGACCACAGAACACACTGTTCTCCAAGGTCACAAGGAAGGTGCCAGTGAGAGGGGGCCAGCATCACTACAAAGTTCAGCAGTGACCGTGGCCCCTTTGTAGCCAGGACTGGAGGGCTGTCAGAAGGAGAGGCTGTTAGAGAACTTGGCTTGCTGATAGCAATGGGATGACAGGATGCCAAAGCCGTAGAGGTGACAGTGCTTAGCCACCAGAAACAGGGGTCACAATTATTGAAACAAGCAGCAAGGTCAGAGTGGCAGCCAAAGACTGCAGAGAGTTACAGAGAAGATTGCTAGAACACAGGGCAAGAAAGAGGGGCAGCCGATAAGCTTGCTCAGCAGAGGAAATCAAGGATGAATGCCTGGGAGGCTGAGGGCAGGGCAATTATCCCAATATAAAGTCATAACCCCTTACCTAATTTCTGGACCTGAGCAAATTTTTATGCCGGGAACTCCCTGGAAGAAGAGATGGCCAGGTGCCCAAGAGAAAGGACCCTACAATTCCACAGCAAGTATATACACTGGGATGATTCCTCAAGTCCTTCCTACTGCCATTTATTTGGGTATCTGTGCACACACTGCGTATACCCAGAAATTTTAAGGACTGTTAGACACAGGGACGACTTGACGCTCAGAGTGATTTGAGTGTCATCGTCATCCCCCTGTTAGAATGGAGGCCTGGTAATAAATGGAATCCTGCTCAAAGCCCACTTACAGTGGGTCCACTGGATCTGTGGATCCATTGGATGATCATTTCCCCCATCCTCAAATGTATAATTGGGATTAACCTACTTGGTAATTGGCACAGCCCACATTGGGTCCTTGGTCTCTGAGGTACAATGAGGGAAGACCAAACGAAACCTCTGAAATTACTCCCTTCCCCATGCTGATTAAGACAGAAAACCAACAACAATGTCACATCCCAGGGGAATGGCAGAGATAAGTGTCATCTTGAAGGATCTAAAGGAAGCAGGGGTGGTGGTCCCCATTATGTCATCACTTAATTCACTGGTGTAGATCCTGCAGAAAACAGATGGATCCTGAAGGATGACTGTTGACTACTGCAAACTCTGAGCAGCAGTCTCACCAATCCACAGCCACCATGCAGGTGTCTTTCCTCGAGCAGATTTTACTACAGCCCCAGATACGTGTCATAGGGTGATTGATTTGATGACTGTGTTCTATTCTATCTCAACTCGAAAAGATCAGAAAAAGTTTTCATCCATCCAGTTTCACATGGAACTGACAACAATATTCATTTACAACAAACAATCAAAAACTGAGCAAACTGGGAATAGAAGACAATTCCCTCACTCTGATAAAAAAAATGTGCATTCTGAAACCTTAGAGCAAATACCATAATTAAGGATGACTTACTGGAAGCTGTCCTTCTGATATCAGGAGCAAGACATAGATACCCACAATCACCATTTCTACTTGATATTGTACTGGAGGTCCTAGCCAGTGTAATAAGTCAAGAAAAAGGAATCAAAGGTATAAAGATCATAAAGGAAGAAATAAAACATTCATTATTTGCCGATGACATGATTATATATGTAGAAATACAAAAGATTCAGATTAGCTATTAGACTGAAAAAAAGAATTTAGCAAGGATACTGCATACAAAGTCAACATACAGAAATGAATTGCATTTCTCTATATTAGCAACCATAAAATACAGAACAAAAATTTTGAAAGATAAGATTTAGTGTATCATCAAAAATATCAACTCTCTGAGAATAAATCTAGCAAAAGATGCACAAAACTTTATACTTTGTTTTAAGACGACTGAGGGCAAGGGCCTTATTTTGCTTACTGCTGAATCTCCCCAGCACTTGGACCATGCCTGGAACATAATGGGTGCTCAATAAATATTTGTTGAATGAATGAATGAATGAACGAACAAATGTATGTGTATTCCCATTATATTTTCCCCCTTTACTATCTAATACTCATCTTTCCTTCAGATCTTCGTGTAAATATCACTTCTTCAGATAAATCTTCTATCATCCCTGTACCACATTAGGTCCTCGTGTTTTCATATTCTCTTTTGAAGTGCCACCACAATTGCACTTAAGTAATTAACTGTGTAACTGTTCAATGTCTACCTTCCCCACTAAAATGTAGATTGCATGAGGACAGGAAATGTACTTGGTATAAGATGACCCCCAAATATTCTTTAATTTAATGAATCAAAATTCCTTGCAATTCAATAAGTTCTTTGAGGCTCTTCAACTGTCCACTTCTACCCATCCAGCACACATGACTTCATGCTGCCTTCATCTTTTCCTAGTTTTCCCTACCAAATGCTTCTTCACCAGTCACTACTCATTCATCCATCCATCCATCCATCCATCCATTCAACAAATACATTCTGAGACACTTGCATGTGCCAGGCACTGTACCAGGACTTAGGGATGGAGCAGGAAATAAGGCTCGAGCAGGTAAAGCACCCGAGGGCTGGCTTTCATTGGTAGTCGGTGCGGCCATTGAATAACAATAAGAAAAATCTTGGCTGCAGAAGAGAAGGGTTCTCCTTTTTTACAACATCTTATGCTATCCCCCAAAATAGCTCAGGAAAAATACTCCTCTGCTATTTGTCACATCCAATAATCCTCTCCCATGGAATTCCAATTTGGTGGCTCCCTCGGCTGAGTAGTCATCGAAGGAAACCTCATTAATACAGTCAGAGCTTGTAGTAGCTGTGATTCATTTAATACCAAAATGGAGGAGAAAAATCAATAATACTTATCTCTGGTCACACTACATTTTTCTTTAACCAAGGTAAGTGTCTCTCATAAATATCCCCCCAAAATGGTAGCAAAACTCACTAACCTCCCCCTCTCCATTAAGTCTGCCCAATGTTGTGTTTCATTCAGGATATACTGACCACCCCCCAGGAGAGGCTCCCAGCCCAGTTGTCACGGACCGAGTTCACATCCCCCAGTGAAGCCTTGACTGACCCACTCAACACGGGGAAGCTGGGAAACTACGTGTGCCACTGGTACAGAATTGTGCTTCCCTGTGATGATGCAGTGCAATTTCTGCCTCATTGGGAGGAACACAGCCTGTTCTTTGAGCAGCAGTAAATTCTGAGCAGGGAGGCACTCCCTGGCATAGCCTGGGAGCACTGGGCTCTGACATTGACTTTGCAGAAGGACTTTTTCTTCTTCCTTTCAACCATGCTAGCTCCACACCTGCCCATCTCCCCCAGGGCTTCCTCCTACCACATGATAGGCACGTGGCTCACTAGCCAGTGGGGCCTTCGTGGTAGGAAGGGCCCCTATAAGCAAAGCTCTGGCCTCTTCCCAGGGCTTTAAAAGGATCAAGAAATGTGCCCAAAGCAGGCAGGGACAGAAACAAATCAGTGATACTTAGTTCTGGTTACAATATATTCTTCTATAAGCAAAATAAGCATCTCTCATAAATACTCCCAAAAGTGTCATGAAACCCTTTGCCTCCCTGTTCAGTTGCCCAGTGTTGTGCTCCATTCAGGACACATCAGTCAACCACCAAGGAGAGGCACCCAGCCGACCAGCCACTCACTAACCAAGAGCATGGGCTCAGATATGACATCTGCCCTATAAATGTCATCTGGCTCAACTGCTTCCAGCCTTTGCCATCTCCTCCACCTCCTGTGTTTGAAAGCATCCAAGCATGATGAAGACACACTGGCAAAGAGTTGTTTCCAGCTCATTTTAAAACACCTTTGATTGGGCAGTCTCTGAGCTAGCAACGTGAGCAAACCTGTAACCGGTTTCCTGTGCGTCAGGCACCACGTTAAGTGCTTACATGTATTCATTCATTTAACCCTCAGTGATACTGTCATTCCATTTTGCAGATGCGTATAGGCTGCTACAGAGAGGTTAAGTAACTTCCTTAAGGTCACAGAGACCAATCTGAGGTTATTCACTCAGGTACAGCCAACAGCTACGCTCAGCATCCCCGAGGTTCTAGGCCCAGGCTCAGAGATTGGGAGAGCAGAGTGAGCAGCCACCCTGAGGTCAGCTTTCATGGGCCAAACACCTCCTCGGAACCCACCTTGGCCCCCTTGCTCCTCTCACAGGCCCGTTGTTATCTTTTCCCAATCACAAGCCTTTCTTCCCTGTGCCCCCAGACAAAGGGGTCCTTCCCTTCCCACAGCATCGGTCCCCAGGAGGGAGAAGGGGGCCGTGCTCCCCACAGAAGGATGCATGACCAGTTCCAGGAACAGGGTCACATCTTGATCATTTGTTTCTCTACCACCTTTCTCACCTCCAGTGACAGCATGGAATCTGCCAGAGTCGGGGCCCCACACAGCAGGCAGTGAGTGACTGATTCTCTTTCCCTCCTCCCAGCTCTTTCACAAGCTGATGCTCCCTCCGTTATTTGGGGGTTACCCTTACTTTTCCTTGGGTCTCATCTGAGAGGCCACCTCCTCTGAGACTTTCCCTGATTCCCCCAGGAGGCCTGACAGCAGCTTTCCCCTGTGCTCTCCTGGCACACACTCCCGTCCTCACTGCAGTGCAGCTGCTCTGTTACAGGGTGTCTGTCAGTTACCTGCCCACCTCCTCTCCAATGGTGACCTGTTTGAGAACAAGGGGCCATGCCTTTCAATTCTGTATCCACCAGCCTAGCAGAATGCCTGGCATAAAAAGGTCTGTGACTGACTGAATGAACAGAATTGTTGTTAATATTTAGAAGCAATAGTAAAGCCACAAGGGGCTCTATAAAAGGTGTAAGTAATAATAACCAAAGTAACAATAATAGACACCACGTATTGAGTACTTTCTGTGTGTTAGACCTTATGCTAAATACTTCACAGGTATTATCTCATTTAATCATTCATACCCAGACAAAAGTCCTGAGCTGACAACAGAGATAAACTGTCTGCAGCTCCAGGTCCTGAAGGTCCCCCTCTTGGGCAGCTTGGAGTCCTAGGGTGTGTGGGTAGATTCAACATGAACCTTGGCCCCAGTGCTGCCCTGTAAGTCAGCAGCTGCTGATTGCTTTCCAAGAGAGGGAGCAATGACATTGAACCTTCGAGCATCTTCTCTTTGTGCTCAATGACACCCATCACTGACCCACAGGTCCAAAACCCCTTCAACATCCTCGCCCTTGGCCTCTCTTTCTCTGAATCTAATCATTCCTCTTATAGATGTCTCAAGGTCGTGTCTGCCCTTCAGCTAGAGAGAGTCTCAGGATGATTAAAACTTGGGGATGCTCTCTGTCACTTGGAAGGAGGGCTAGGTTCCCTGTGGGTCAGACCTCAGAGGTACAGAAAAGGACTTTAGGCTTGCTGGGAGTGCGCCTGGACCTCAGCCCCATAAGTGTAGAATTGGGAGTGGGGTAGAATTAGTTATATCCCAGAGGGAGAAATAGGTAACTGTTAGAAATGTGAAAGGTTTGTCAATAGCACACCGTATCAGCTACCTAAATTGTGAAACCTAAGTCAGGATTCCATTTGCTCTATGATAAGTTAAAAGCACAACTCTCTTTCTTTCTTACTCTTCCCTTTTCAGTTCACTCACAGCCTATTCATTCATCTGGTTAAGCATTATTGGGAGCAAACGTCTAAAAGACACCTGGGTGCCATGACGAAAAGAAACAGCAATGCCTTATCTGGAAATTTTGGTTGAGGACCATGGACAGCACCATAAACTATGCGGACCATGGACAGCGCCGCAGATACACACTACCCCTGTGCACAGACCAGCCCCCCAGGTCCCTGTCTGGTCCTGGGAGCTGTAGTCTTTGACCCAGATAGGGTTCCGTCCAGGGAGCACCAGGGTCGGCCATCCTCTCCAGAGCTGGCACACAAGGAGCTGTTGTTGGGAAAGCCTTCTGTTGAAGTACTCTGGCTTCTAGTACAGGAAGAGCTGCCATACACGTGGAGAGAAACAGATTCATGGGGGTCCCAACTAGAGAACAGCACCAAGGGACACAAGCAACTAGAAGGCAGATGCCAGGATCTATGCTGTCCATCCCTGGGAATGGATCCCCTCCCAAGAGAACAAGCTTCTTGTCCTTGCAAATAATCCCCTCTCAGGAATATTTGGGTTCATTGCCCAGCCTGCCCTGAGTGGGAGTTCATATTCCTAGCCAAAAAAATGCCTTCAGAGCATGGAACACTTTAATTAAGTGGTCATTTGTTGTCTCCAACAGCTCTCTCTGCCCTCATATGATTCCCTGCCCTGCTTCCTAACTGCCTACCTGAGAATGAAGGATGGCTACAGCTAAGCAGCTCACCTTCCCAGCCTGTCTTTCTGTTTTTTCATATTTACTGTCTCCCCACATACTTCTTCCCTAGCACATCAGGTTACATTTATTTTAAAAAATTGTAAGGACATCTAAGATTCTTGAGGGCAGTTTGATAATGTGTATCAAAATGAGCCTACCCAAACTCTGGTTATAATAATATGGAGTAAATACGATATTATCCCCTTCAATTCAAACTCTAAGCTTCGTATCCAGAAAATATCTCCACTCTCCTATAATAGTGTCTGCAGAAGGGCTGCCCAATGCAAGAAGATCCAACAGGGTTAGGGGAAGATGCTTAAAGAGTATGTCTTCAACTGCAGATCAGGCAAAGCCTGCAGAGTTTAATTCATCACAACAGAGAGCATATGCCCTGAGGTGCAAAACCAATCCACTTATGTTTGGGACAAAGGAAACAGGATAACAGACTGGCATCAGAGAACTGCCAGGATTCAAGGCTGGTCCAGAGAATTGGATGTGGGAGAAGGTCAGAGAAGAGGATAGAAGACATTGAATTGATAGCATCCCTGAAGCTTCTTATTTCTATTGGCTGGGGAGAAGTAAAGGCTCATGGAAACATTCAACTCCCTGTGATAAGGACCTTGACTGTGATTCAGGGGAAATTCCTGCTAACCAGAAACACTGCCTTGGACTGTCCCCTTTAGGAAATTCCTTCAAAGAAAAATTAGGAACAACAAGAAGAACCAAAATCAAATGAGTATAACAATACAGAGAAAAGTAGAAGCCAAATAGAAATAAATGGATTTAGAATACCCACCAGAAAAATGTCATGGAGCCACTAAAAATTGCTGAAAAACATTACCAAGAACTCAAAAATATTAATAAAACAAATGTCTCTTTAAAATAAAACCTCAAAGCAGAGATGCACAGTCTCAGGAAAGGTACAGCATGGCATCAAAGGGGAGTAAGACAAGAGTAGGCAGAGCTCAGGAAAGAAGTAGAAAAACAAAATAAAGCCATTAGAGACATGAAGTCATACTGGAAACAGACTGAACGAGAGCAAACCTGCTGAAAAGACAATAAGGGACAGAAAGGATGGCATCTGGAAAATGAGCAAAAATGAATGGAATTAGTTCCGGCTCTGGGCAAGAAGAAGTGACCACACAAAGAAGCTATAAAACCCAGAGCGATGCTGGACAGCAATTCGAGGACTCTGAAAAGGAAATAGTAGCAGACAGACTGGGGAAGAAGAACCTGAATTAGAAGTGCTACAGAAGCAGCTATGAACCATCATCTTTCCTCATCTTTGAGCCTGAACTCAAGACAGCCTGAAACTAAGAATGGGGCACTAGCATGTGGAAAGAGAGAGCCCAGGAGAGCCTATCTAGTTGTAGCTCAAGAAGGAAGCAAAGGGGGCTTCTGATACTTAGGGAGAGTAAAGGAAATGCCCCACTCTTCTTTTTTTCTGTTCCCTGTACCCCCAGGCCCCTGGCAATCCTGTGGTGGTGATGGTAGAAACAGCAGGGCCCACAGGTGCCTAAAACCATGAGGGAAGGGAAACTTCATCACCACTAGGAATATCTGTGGGCCCAAGAGGGTGCGGCAAATCCCTGGTGCTTTTCTCTCTCCCTCTGTGTCTCTCTGACCTATGGCTGTAGCCTTTGAGGTAGACAGTCATCGGATCTGCCCAACAGAGCAAGGTTAGTAAAGCCCTAGATTTCTGGCCAGAGGACTGAAAAGGTGAAGCCCAGGGAGATGGTGGAGAGGGAGAATCCCATTAGGTTGTTCATGAATTCCTAGACTCACCCTCAAGCTGTGTACACATGGATCTGATCCTAAATAGCATGCCAAAGACTTTGAGGTAGACTGTCCCAGACTGGCCACTAGGCAGTCCACACAAAGGACAGCTCCTGGTAGGAAACAAAGTCTTTGAAGCAACTAATGTTGAAATTACAACTCACAAAATGTGGTTGGAACTTATAGCTTGAACCCAACTATGTTGTCTACTAAAGCAAAAATATCCAACATTTCCCTTGGGATTTAAACAAGACCCGGAGACTCATACCATAAGAATTGAAATGTACAGAATATAACCCAAAATTGACTGGTATAATAAGAACTAGAAAAATCTCAACTTTCATGGGAAAAGATACGTAGATGATGAAGTTACCTGACAAAGATAATTATTATAAAGTTATTCCAAGAAGTAAGAATAAACACTCTTAAAATAAACAGAAGCACAGAAAGTACCAGAAAATAAGTAGAGAATATGAAGAAAAAATAAATGGGAATTTTAGAACTGAAGAGTAACATAAACCCAAATAGAAAACTCATTGGGTGGTTAAATAGCAAAATGGACATCTCAGAAAAAAAAGAGTTAAGTGACCTTAAAGATAGAACAATTGGCATTATCTCATCTGAATGACAGAGAGGAAAAAGATTGAAAAAAAAAAAAAAACAGAACCTCAGGGAACTGTAGGACTATTGGTTTACCTTTTGTGTCATTAGAGTTTTGGAAGGAGATGAGAAAGACTGTGGTGTCTCTCTCTCTCTCTCTGTGTGTGTGTGTGTGTGTGTGTGTATTAGTAAATAATGGTTGAAAACTTCCCAGATTTGGCAAAAGATATAAACTTACAGATTTGAGAAGTTGAATGAACTACAAACAGGATAAATCCAAGATACCTATAATAAGACACATCATAATCAAACTGCTGAAAACTAAAGACAGAGAAAAAATATCTTGAAAGTGATCAAAGAAAAAGTGACACATTACTTATAGGCAGGGGTCAGCAAACTATGGTCCATGCACCAAATCTCACTGTCTGTTTTGGTAAATAAAGTTTTATTGAAACATAACTATAACTATCCCTTTATGTATTGTGTATAACTGCTTTAGTGTCACAATGGCAGAGTTAAGAAGCTGTGACAAAGCCATATGGCCTGCAAAGCCAAAAATATTTAATATCTGGCCCTATGCAGAAAAATGCTGCTGACCCCTGTTATGGGAAACAGAAATTTGAATGACTCCAGATTTCTCATCAGCAATCATGGAGGCCAAAAAGAAGTGAACTAACATTTTTTAGGGAGTGAAAGAAAAAACTATCAACCCAAGATTCTATATATAGCAAAAAAATACCCTTCAGGAATGAAGGAGAAATAAATCCAATATCGGATGAAGAAAAACTAAGACAATTAGTTGCCAGCAGACCTGCTTTAAAAAACTGCTAAAAGAAGTTCTTCAGATAGAAGGGAAATTACATAACAGAAGGAAAATTGGAACAACAGTATTGAAGGAAGAGCAACAGAAATGGTAAACATCTGGGTAAATATAAAAGACTATTTTCCTCTTGAGTTCTTTAAAAATCTTTTGATGGTTGAAAGCAAAAATCGTAACACTCTCTAGGGGAGTTTTCAATGTATATAGTTGTAATATATTTAACATAAAACAAAATATAAATCGAGGAGAAAAAGGACCTATATGGTGGCAGGACTTCTATAGTCTACCTGAAATTGATTATAAGTAGATTGATTCTAAGAATTATACTGTAATCCATAGAGCAGCCACTAAAAAAACTGTACAAAGAGTATAGTCAAAAAACACAATAGATAAAATAGAACACGAAAAAATTTCAAATAACACAAAAGAAGGCAGGAAAGGGAAAACAAAAGGACAAAAACATAAGAAATAAACAAAAAACAAATAATAAAGCACACCAATAAGTATATTAAATATAAATTGTTTAAATGCACAAATTAAAAGACAAGAGATTTTCAGAACAGATAATAAAAAATATGACCCACCTATATACTGTTTACAAAAACTCACCTCAGTTATAACAGTATGAGCAGATTAAAATTTAAAGGATGGAAGAAGATATACTATGTAAACACTAGGCAAAATAAAGTTTCAGTGACTATATTACTATCAGAAAAAGTAGATTCAGAGCAAAGAAAATTATCAGGGATAAAGAGAAACATTACATAATGATAAAAGATCAATTCACCAAGAAGACATAACCCCAAATGTGTATGCACCTAACAAGAGAGCTTCAAAATATATGAAGCAAAACCCGAAAGAACTGAAGGGGAAAATAGACCAATCGACAACTGCAAATGGAGACTTCAATACTATTCTCTAACTAATAAATAGAATGAGTAGACAGAAAATCAACAAGGACACTAATAAAACCTGAATAACATATCAACCAACAGAATCTAATTGATATTTAGAGAGCATTCCACCCAACAACAACAGAATATACATTCTTTTTAAATGTACATGGAATATTCACCAAAAAAGACCATATGTTGGGTCATAAAACAAACCTTAAAATGTAAAAGAATTGAAATAAAACAAAGCGTGTTCCCTGATGGTAATGGATTTAAACCAGAAATCAATAACAGGACCATAACAGAAACATCTTCAATACTTGGAAGTTAAAAAGAAAACTGTTCTAAATAATCCACAGGTAGATCCATAGGTGAATCCAGAGAAAGTCTCAATAGGAATTAGAAAATACTTTCAATTAAATAAATGGTTAAAATACAGCATATCAAAATCTGTAGGACGAAGCTAAAGCAATACTTAAAGAGAAATTCATAGTATTAAATAAAGGCGTAGAGTAGAAAAAAGTTCTCAAATCAATAATACAAGCCTCTATCTTCAGAAACTAGAGAAGTCAGAGCAAATTAAACCAAAGTAGGCCAAACGAGGGAGATAATAAATGTAAACATGACTTGCAAATGAAACTGAAAACAGAAAAACAACAGAGAGAATCAATGAAACCAAAAGCTGGTTTTTTTAAAGATAAATAAAAATAATAAACCTCTTTCAAACTTGACAAAGAAGACAAAAATTACCTATATCAGGAATAAAAGAAGAAATAGATAACCTGAATTGTTCTCTAACTACTAAATAAATTGAATTGGTAGTTTAAAACCTTCTGAAAAAGAATTCTCTAGACCTAGATGGTTTTGCTGGCAAATTCTACCAAACATTTAAAGATGAAATTATATTGATTCTACACGATCTCTTCCTGAAAAGAGAAGAGGAGATACCACTCTTCAACTTATTTTATGAGACTAGCATCACCTTGATACCGAAACCAGGCAGAGATAGTACCACAAAGAAAACTACAAATCAATATCCCTCAGGGACATAGATGCAAAAATCCTCAATAGAATATTAGCAAGTCAAATTCAGCAACATATAAAATGGATAATATACCATAAACAAATGAATTTTATCCTTGGAATGTAAAGCTGGTTCAATATCCATAAATCAATGTAATCCACCATATTAACAGTTTAAAAAAGAAAAACCATATGATAATATCAATTCATGCAGAAATAGCATTTGAAAAAATTCAACATTCATTCATGAAAAAAAGCCTCAGCAAAATAGGAATAGAAGGGAACTTCCTCTTCCTGATGAAGGGCACTTATAAAAACCTACAATTAACATCATACTTAATGGTGAAAACCTGAAAGCTTTCCCTCTAAGACTGGGAACTACACAAGGACTCTCACACCTATAGCATTATATGGAAGCTTTAGCCATTGCAATAAAGCAAGAAAAAGAAATAAAAGTCATATAAATTGGAAAGGAAGGAGTAAAACTGTCACTATTTTCACACAACATGATTGTCTACATAAAAAATCCCAAAAAGTACATCCCCAAAATTAACACTCTTAAACCTCACATGAGCTTAGCATGGTCACAGGTACAAGGTCAACATGTAAAAATCAATTGTATTCCTATACACTAGCAATGAACAACTGGAAACCAAAAAAATTTTTGAATACAATTTACAATAGTTCCAAAAATTTGAAATATTGCATTAGCCAAAAAGTTTATTCTGGTTTTTCCTTAAGATGTTAAGGAAAAACCCAAATGAACTTTTTGGCCAACTCAATACTTAGGTAAAAATCTAACAATTTTTGCAGGATCTGTATGCTGAAAACTACAAAATACTGGTGAAAGAAATCAAAGCAGACCTAAATAAATGGAGATACACATCACAGTCATGGATGAGAAGACTCAACATAGGAAAGATTTAAATTCTCTGCAAAGGGATGTATACATTTAATGCAGTATCAATCAAAATCCAGCAGGAATTTTTGTAGCTCTAGACAAGCTGATTCATAAATTTATATCAAAAGCAAAGAACTAGAATAGCCAAAACAATATGGAAAAAGAAAAATCACATTAGAGAAATTAAACTACATGCTTTAAAGACATTATAAACCTACAGTAATCAAGACAGTGTGGTATTGGTGAAACAATAGACATATGGATCAATGGACAGAATATGAAGTCCAGAAAGAAACCCTCATTGATTTTGATAAAGGTGCAAAGGCACTTCAATGGAGAAGGGACAGTTTTTCAACAAGTGGTGTTGTAACAATTGGTTATCCGTATGCAAAAAAAAAAAAAAAAAATAGGACACTTGACCTAAACCTTTATAGAAAATTAACTCAAAATGGATCATAATCTAAGTTAAATACATAAAATCATACAATTTTTAGAAAGGAACATATAATAATTGTGACCTGGAGCTAGGCAAAGAGTTCCTAGACAAAACACCAAAAGTAAGATGCACTTTAAAAATGATAAATTGGACTTCACTGAAATTTCAAAACTTTTGTTCTGTGAAAGGCACTCTTAGGATAATGAAAAGTCAAGGTACAAACTGGTAAAACAAAAATTGTCAAATCACATTTATGACTCAAAAAACGCAATTAAAAATGGGCAAAAAATTTGAACTGAAGCATTGCTAAAGAGGATATAGAAATGACAAATAAGCACATGAAAAGCTGTTAACATCATTAGCCAGTAGAGAAACACAAATTAAAACTACAATGAAGTACCAACACACATCTAGTAGAATAACTAAAAAATAAATAAAAATTTAAAAATAAAACCCCAAACAATAAGAATGGTTTATCTGTTTCTTATAAGGTTAATCAAACATTTACCATATGACACAACAATCTCACTCCTGGGTATTTACCCTAGAGAAATAAAAACTTATGTTCACACAAATACCTATGCACAAAAGTTTGTAGCAGCTCTGTTCATAATCAACAAACATGAGTTTATTCAGTGAATGGGTAAACAACAGTGGTTCATCCACACAGTGGAATTCTACTGAGCATAACAACTTGGATGAATCATAAAACATTACACAGAAGGAAAGAAGCCAGTCTCAGAGGTTCCATACTGTATGATTCCATTTGTAAGACATTGTGAAAAAGACAAAACTATGGCAACGGAGCACAGATCAGTGGTTGCCAGGGTTTCAGGGTGGGGTAAAGGTGTAACCACAATAAAAATACCAACCAGGGCTTGCTTTTAGGTCTGGACAATCATTCTAAAGTTCATTAGAAAAATAAACAAGTAAGAGCTGCCAAGAACATTCTGAAAAAGATAAGTAATAAAGGTGGATTTGCTCTATGAAAATGAAAATGTATCATAATTTGGAGTGTAACAGTGGAGTATGAGTAAACAGACAAATCCCTGAAAAAGTATAGACCATCCCAAAATAATCCAAATACAACTGGGAATTTAGTATATGGCAGAGAGGGGACGTGCCCATCAACAGGTTAAAAAGTGGATTAATTCAGTAAATAGTTTGGGGACACTTGAGTATCTCTGTGGGGAAGAAAAAACTGTATACTGACTCTATTCCTTCTACCTTAATAAATTCCAAATCGATGAAAGATTTAAAGTAAGAACAAAATGAAACAATTAAAGTACTAGAATACGTTTATTGTAACTTTAGAGTAAAAGAAAAAAAAGCTTTTTTCACTATGTCACACACTTTGGAAGCCATAAAAGAAAAGACTAATATATTGGACTATTTAAATGTTTGGGGGGGAACTTTCCAGAACGCTCAGTGAAAAGGTGGAGAAGCAGCGGCTGCCCGAGCTGCACACAGCAACCTGCTCCTTCCCACTCCCCCACACCAGCATCGGCCTGCTCACCAGCTGTAGGAAATGGTGAAAGAAACCATTTATTATGATGCTTTGGGAGTCAAACCCAATGCCACCCAAGAAGAATTGAAAAAGGCTTACAGGAAACTGGCCTTGAAGTACCACCCTGATAAGAATCCAAATGAAGGAAAGAAGTTTAAACAGACTTCTCAAGCTTATGAAGTGCTCTCTGATGCAAAGAAAAGGGAATTATATGACAAAAGAGGAGACCAGGCAATTAAAGAAGGTGGAGCAGGTGGCAGTTTGGGCTCCCCCATGGACATCTTTGATATGTTTTTTGGAGGAGGAGACAGGATACAGAGAGAAAGGAGAGGTAAAAATGTTGTGCATCAACTCACAGTAACCTTAGAAGATTTATATAATGGTGCAACAAGAACACTAGCTCTGCAAAAGAATGTGATTTGTGACAAATGTGAAGGCCCAGGTGGTAAGAAAGGAGCAGTAGAGTGCTGTCCCAATTGCCGAGGTCCTGGAATGCAAATAATAATTCATCAGATAGGACCTGAAATGGTTCAGCAGATTCAGTCTGTCTGCATGGAGTGCCAGGGCCATGGAGAGCAGATCAGTCCTAAAGATAGATGTAAAAGCTGCAATGGAAGGAAGATAGTTCAAGAGAAGAAAACTCTAGAAGTTCATATTGACATAGGCATGAAAGATGGCCAGAAGATAACATTCCGTGGTGAAGGAGACCAAGAACCAGGACTGGAGCCAGGAGATATTATCATCGTTTTAGATCAGAAGGACCGTGCTGTTTTCACTCGACAAGGAGAAGACCTTTTCATGTGTATGGACATACAGCTGGTTGAGGCATTGTGTGCCTTCCAAAAGCCAATATCTACTCTTGACAACCAAACCATAGTCATCGCTTCTCATCCAGGTCAGATTGTCAAGCATGGAGGTATCGAGTGTGTGCTAAATGAAGGCATGCCAATTTATCGTAGACCATATGAAAAGCGTCGCCTAATCATTGAATTTAAGGTAAACTTTCCTGAGAATGGATTTCTCTCCCCTGATAAACTCTCTTTGCTGGAAAAACTCCTACCTGAGAGGAAGGAAGTAGAAGAGACTGATGAAATGGACCAGGTAGAACTAGTGGACTTTAATCCAACTCAGGAAAGACGGCGCCATTACAATGGAGAAGCATATGAGGACGATGAACATCATCTCGGGGTAGTGTTCAGTGTCAGACCTCCTAATGGGGCCAGTGAATAACACTCACTGCTGGCATTTTATTTGCAGTAGTGACTGAGTGAAGGACTATAATCATAATATGCTCACTACTTGCTACTGTTTGTTTTAATATTCAACTATAGTAGTGTTTTAAAGTTAAATGAAGAATAAACTCAAATATAAAAGCTCAAAAAATGTTTTTTGAACAGGTAGAATAAAAAGTTTTTTAATCAAATAAAAACTTAGAAATTATTTAAGATACATATTACAGAAAAAAGGGCTAATTTCTGTAATATATAAAGAGCTTCTCCTAACCAATAAGAAAAAGACCAACAATCTAATACAAAATTTTATAAATACGTGAATACACAGTTCATAGAAAAAGAAAATACATTCAACTTTCTTAATAAGATAAATGCAGAGTAAAACTATAGGATAACTCCTTGTATAAGCCAGAACCACATGAATAAAACAGTACGATAGTATAACGTTTAGGTAAGAATGTGAGGAAACAGACACCTTCATATGATGTTGCTTGGTATGTAACTTAATTCATCATTTATCTATCGGCAGAGTGTTGATTAAATCAAGTGTTGTACATTCATTCTGTTGACTACCAGCTCCCAACTCAAGTCTTTTCCTTGCTGTCATAAAGGAAAGCTTCTCCCCTGGAGTTCCACAGGGACCCTTGCTCCATCAGCTCTTTGCTCGTGGATCACCCTCTCAGTGGGTCTTTCCTAATCTCCCAATTTAAAATTGCACCCACTTCCTATGCCTTTTTTTTCTGCTTTATTTTTCTTAATGATGCACACCACCATCTGACATACTATATACATTTTTTCATAATTTACTGTCCGTCTCTCCTCTCCAGAATGTGTATCAGAAAGGGCTACTTTGTCTTTGGCACCTAGAACGATGCTAGGCACACAGTAGCTGCTCAATAATACTACTTACTAAGAATGAGGCAGCTCTTTACGTACTAATGGAAACCAATCTAATACAAGTTATAGTGTTACATTGAAAAAGCAAGATGCAATATGTGTATGAAGTATGCTACATTTGCACAAGAGAAAAGAAAGGAAAAAGTGTCCATCACTGGAAGGATTGATGAGAAATTGTAACATGTTGGCCTCTGGGGAGCTGATTGGGTGAGGCAGGGTGGGAAGTGGGGAAGGGAGACTTACTTTTTACTGTATAGCTTTTCTACCTTTTCAATTCTTTATCCTGTATTATTCCTTCAAAGTTTGCATAATTTATAGTTTAAAAATATATAACAATATGGGACCTCCCTGGTGGTCCAGTGGTTGAGACTTTGCCTTCCAATGCCGGGCGGGGGGGGGGGGGCGGGGGCGGTGCGTGTTTGATCCCTAGTCGGGGAGCTGAGATTCCCACATGCCTCGTGGCCAAGAAGCCAAGACATAAAACAGAAGCAATGTTGTAACAAATTCAATAAAGACTTTAAAAATGGTCCACATCCGAAAAAAAGAATCTTTAATGAAAAAATACATAACAATCTTAAAAATATGAAAGTCCTCTAACCTATAATACCACTTCTAGAAATTTAACCTAAGTACATAAAAACTGTTCAAGGATAATCACTGAAGTATGGATAGAAAAAAATCTGGAAACAACATAACTAGGTTATGTTGTAGGTTAAGTCCCTGCAAGGAACTACTGTACAGCTGTTAAAATATATTTATCTGTGTTGATTTAAAGTTCACAGTATATTGCTGGTTAAAAATGATACTTTTTTAGAGTGTGTGTGAAAATGTGTGTGTGTTCATTGGATTTAGGGGGGACTTTTACTATCTATACATTTTTATGCTGGTTGCCTTTTTATAATAAATTACTTTTGAGATTGAAACAAAGACAATGAAAAAAATAAGGTCACTTCTTCAACAGAAAATTTTATAAGATGAAACATACAAAATAAGTTGTTTTTCTTTATAATTCTTTTAAATGTTTCTTTAAATTTCCAAGCTGCATTAAAAAAAATAAAATAAAAAACAATGGCAATGAAAATATTTTCATGTCGGAGAAAATACAATGTCTCTTTCACTCACCCCTGGCAGTAATGAAGGCCATGCTCTTTAACCAAGAAAGAAAGTGCTCTTGCCATGATCTCAGCTGTTAATTTTGGGCATAAGACAGCAAGAAATCAAGTAATAATGAGTGTGGTTATAATAGTTAACATTTGCCTCTTGTTTAGTTTGTGCCAGGAACTGCTCTAAATAAATGCTTTTATGTGCAGGAACTCATAGAATACCCCCAAGAGCACCAAGAGGGAGGAGACAAGGATACACCCCACTCACAGATGAGGAAAATGAGGTGGAGTTTGTTCAAAGTCATCCTAGTCACCTCCAGCACCTGGGTGCCCTTCTCCCTGGGCCTCACCCCCTGCACTGCTGTTACTTGTTAATTTGTCCATCTCCTCAAACAGACGATGCAAATTTTCAGACTCATTCAACTGTGGATTTCCAGCCTAGCACAGTTCAGAAACACGGCATACGCTATTGAACCTTTGTTTATTGAATCCATGTGAACGACAAACAAAGAAAAAGGTTCCAACCAGGGCAGCCCAGCACCGGAGAGGTGCTACCTGCAGGGCTCCTGTTGAGAGGAAAGGCCCTCATGAGGGACTCCCAGGGGAGAAGCGCAACCTGGGCTCTAACTAGGAAACAGATGAAGTACCCCAATTCCTCCTCCCAATTTATAGCATGTGCTTGCACATCTTATAACTGCAGATATTAGAGGTGCATATTTCATTACTTTCAGCATTGCGTATTTATAATTTAGCAGTGTGTAAAAATTTATAAAGGCACAACTAGTGGTTGGTTAATGACGGTTACTGTGGCAGCCCATATTTAGTGTATTTTTCATGTCATGGAAATCTGGCCTGGAACAGAATGCCACATTCATAAAACAGGTGATGAAAAGGGGGAGACATGGGCCAGGGGCTTTGTGACAAAATGCTCCTAGACTCACAAAGGCTGTCCCTCTACTGTCAGTGAGAGGTGAGCTGCTCCAAAAAGGACACGTGAAAGCAGATGCAGAGGGGTCAGAGGCATCTCTCGATGAGCCAGATGTATGGGAGCCTGCTGCCAGCCCAGCTTCAAAGAGCAAAGCTTTCTGATGGAGAATAGTTAAGACGAGAGACCCCCAAGAGAAAGCGGTCGATGCTTCTGCTGTATTGACAAATGTATAATTTTATCTTGGAAAAAGAAATCCTCTGCCTTTCCAAAAGTGAGTCCTAAAATAGCTGCCTTTCAAGGACCAGCGTCCTAATTGAGTTTTTATTCATCAGTGGCTACAGATGAGCCAGAGCAGGTCCTGGAAGTTTATCCCCGAAGCCATGGTCTGGTCTCACAACTCATCAATTCTAGGCATTGGATGACATGGCGCCGGGCCCAGGGGCCGGGAAAGTCTGCAGCCCAGCCCCATTACACAGCTCAGAACAGCTCAGCTCTGGGTAGGGCTGGGAAGACGGAGGCCTGATGCTGCAGGAGGTGAGAGCTGGCTGGGCGGGGGCCAAGGGGCATGACGGCTTTGCAGCAGAGATCCCAGGAGCATCCCTCCTGCCCCCCAGTACCCATCGTCCCTGCCCTGCCCTCCAAAGATACTAAAGAGCTTTGGCTTTTCCTGTCCTATCCATACTGTGAGGAAGAGGTGAGGGGACATCCGCGCAGGTGTCATTAAATCTACCCGTAGGTTAAGCACTGCCAAGCTCTGCTCAGGCCACCCCAGGGTCAGGCAGAGCCCAAAATGCTGTCTGTCCAGGCTGAGAGGGATTCTCCCCAGGCCCCACCTGGCAAACCCCCTATGGTTACCAACAAGGGCTGAGAAACCATAAGACCCCTTGTACTCCCCAAACACAAAGTCAAGGGATTTGATAAACGGAGTCATCTATTTTCACTTAGTACAACAATTAAAGCAGATCCTTATTTTCAAACCATCACCCTAAACAAGTCAAACCACACTATAAATCAAAAAAGAATAATTAAAACCTACAGTTCTCACAATACCACAGGGTAAGGCAATTACAAGGCACTTCTAATGAGCAATTTATGTAATTTAAAAAGTCAGAACCATAATATGCAAAGAACACTTCAGTGAATTACTGCCAGGGACTCTGTGCCCTTTGGTCCTTGTGCCTGGCCCCTGCTGCTGTGACTTCTCAGTCACCCTCTCCTTGTATTTCCGGGCACCTGGAAAATAGCCACAGAAGATTTTCTTCACAAGCTCAGACTGTGCCTCATACTTAGAAAGCACATTTAATACCAACTTGCATAACGGATGGTGGGTAATTGCTGCTAGCATCCAATATGAGTGCTGTATCTCATCTATGATATGCAATTTAGAAGCGATATTCTAGTAAGAGAATTTTATGACTTGCTGTCATGATAAATAAAAGTTTATGGCATAATGGAATTAATATTTACTTTGAGTGCAACACAGACTATTCAAATAAAGTTGTTCTGGAATCACTTTACACCAGGACAGTTGGGAAATGTTGCCAACCGACAGCAGGACTTGAATTCGCTTCCCCTTATCACCCGCCGATGACTGACAATCTTTCCATTTTCTGGTTCAATCTGTGTCCGGACAATTTTTTAAACAATTGCTGTAGTTAAAAACGTTGGTGTTGGATGTGATGTGTTAAATGTCTGTTGAGCTGGCAGCACGTGCAGGGGTGGGGCAGGAGGAGAAGGGGAGAAAGAAGGGTGGGGGGGTTGATTCCGTGCCAGCATCTGAAGGAGCAGCTTTGGAAGAAGGAAAAAGACGTGTTCTGAGTAAGCCCCTCTAATGCTGTTGTTTTCAGAAGGGCATTTGTGACTCATCAGACATTCAATCTGTTGCTTTTATGTGAAGGAAAATTTTTTACAAAGAATACTAGCTCACATCTAAATCACGCAGTGGCTGCTTGATTCTAACATAACTATACAGCAAGCAATTCTCTTACTTTATCCTAAATTATAATTTACTGAAGGTGCGGGGAGCAGTTATTCCAGATCTTAAGTGAGTCAGAACCGCAGTCAGGTTTACCGTGAAGCTACCAGCACTGAAGCTTCAGGACTGCCCCCCGCCTCACCACCCGTGTGTTGCATGGACAGACCCCTTCCAAGATGCTAGGCCTAATTTTGTGTTCATTATTTTGTATTTATACAAGATCCCCAACTGTATTGGCTTCAGACCCCATGAAATTGGCATCTGCCCCTGATCAGAAATAAACTTACATTTCAAAGCAAAACAAAACAAATTCCTAAGAGGAGTGGGAAATCCTGTCTCAGGATGGGGTTGGGACCTCTCGAGGTCCTTGGCACGAGTGTTCTCGATGGCGCACGTGGGCTTGCGGTGGTGGTGCCGCCGGGGAGGGGATGGAGACGTAGGGCTTTATCTGAAGGGTCCAGGAGACTAAGACACAATGGCCAGCTACTGACTCAGGGGAGCCGCTGGCTGCCGGTGAGGCTGGATGCTCTCCGAGTCTGAGTCATGCAGGAGCAGGAGGCAAGTTGCCCAGACTATAAACAAGTGGAGAATTCCAGAGAAAGCAGGGATTAGTGGGGCGGGCCAGACCACCCACCTTCTCCCCCTGCCTTAGTCCCTGTGAGTCACAGGCAGGATTGTCATAAGGGGGGAAGACAGCTGATGATGCTGTCACAGGGCCAAATCTGAAGCTCTTGCTCAGAGGCTATGATGGTTTTAATAATATTCCTAGTGGTAAAGAGTGCCTTTAATAAAAAGAAACCAAGTCGTTTCATATACTGTTTTGCTACAAAGAATAGTTTTACTATTGGTCTTCTTAATGACCAATCCATAAACACATAGAATGACCTGGGTAAGGACCCCGAGTCTCTATACCTCCAGCTCATATTTTGAAACAAAATTTTCATATATTTTGAAGATGAGGAGCCAGTCCCAGAGAGGGGAAGGTACTCGCTTAAGGTCACACAGCAAGTCAGTGGAGTGAGGCAAGATGCAAACTCAAGACATCTGACTCTATTACGGTAGCCCCTTCGTTAAAGCAAGTCACCTCCTTAGGTCACTGCTGGAGAAGGAAGAAGCCAGCTGTGCATCCAGAAACCCTGAGCCTGGTTGGCAATGGAGCAGAGGGTAAGGGAGGCCCAAATGCTAACCACTCAGGAGTGCCCGTCTTGAAAGTTTTGGTGTTTCCCATCTCAGTGCATGAGTCCAGACTCACCCTTCTCTCCAAGACGGTCCCTGAGTACATTTCTGAGGCCCTAGGTCAGGGATTTGGGGGTTCTAGAACCTAGCACAATGCCTGGCACATCTTAGGTGCTTAATAAAAGTTTGCTGAATAAACAATTTAGTACGTATCTATTGTAGAACGCATTGAGACATCTATAAAACATCCTTCAGATAGAAGTGATGAAATATGCAACAGACTTCTGGTACTTCAGGGCCATTTGGGCACAAAGCTCTAGAATTTCCCCTGTAGCAAGTCACAGGAATCCCAAGCCTGTAGGTGGAGGGAGGTACCTGTGTGAACAGACGCCCAGGAGAGAGGGTGACATGCACCAGGTCAGAGAGAGCTACCGGTCCTGTTTCAATTCACAGTCAGAGAAAAGACAATCATTGTCCCTCCAAGCTGAAAATCCATTCCTGGCCATCCCAGGGACCCTGGGCGGAACTTGTCAGTGGCCTTTCTAGAGCAGAAAGTAGCTTTGATATAAGGAAGAGGGGAGCTCTGTTGCACGGGAGCATCCCGGGTTGGGGCAGGGGGACCATGCATCTCTGGGGAATGCTGAGGAGGAATTCAGCCCTCATAGCTGCACCCAGGACCCCTGCCATGTTTCCTTGGCTCTTGCCCTGCACCTCCCTCTCGGGAAGTCCACCCAGTCCTCAGGCCTGGAACTCTCTGTCCAACCACATTCCATAGAGTCTTCCTTGAGTACCCGCCCCTGCAAGTTCCCTACAGACACCAGCCTAAAAGTGCAACCACAACATCTTTACGATGGTCTTTGTTTATTTCAGATTGCAAATTGTCTGATGATTTTATTTCAATGAAAGGGACTGCTCTGTATTACACTGCAAACATATACAGAACTGTTGCCCATAAGGGTGATGATCTGGTGCAGGGGATGGGAGGAAACAGTAAACATTAAATCAAAGCGACTCAGCTTCCAGCCACAATGAAGGGACTGAAGCTGGACCTGCCCTCCTGCTGGAAACAGCCATAAAACTCGATGAAAATATCTGAGGCTACTCTTTGCAGGCACTGGATGACAGGCAGTTCAGGACTGTGATCCCATAAGAAAGAAAACACACAAGGTGAGCCCTACATCTGCCGAATTTCTGGACCATTACGCAGGGAGGTAGGGTCCAAGCTGGGCACAGCAGCCTCCCTGATCAGAGAAGGCAAAAATCAGAATTTGGGGCTGCTGAAGCAGCTAGAATTTGCAGGTCTGAGCCCTGGAGAGAAGGGAGCTGTGTAGAAGGAAGTCTGCAGAAGTCTGCTTGGAGGTTCCTGGGGAGTACCCGGTTGAGGGCAGAGCTGCCCATGTGCAGGGCAAGACGCTAGATACTATAGCACTGAAGGCTAAACAGCGATACTGGAGGTCACGCAGGGTTGGGGGACCTCGAATTATGGCCCAGCCAGATGTGAGAACCCTCACTGGGTACCTGCAGCATTCACTTAAGTCTCCAGAAAGCCCAGGCTTAAGAGGAAGGACCACATCCTTGCATAAGCAGCAGAACCTTCAACTAAGGGCAAAACCAAAATAGACCAACCATATCAAAAGAGTAGAACCAAGTAATCTGTCAGAACAAAAATCAACATGCTTTACAGAAAACAACACAATCCAGACTCCCTACAACATAAGTTCCATAATATCTAGAGTATACCATGTTCATGGATTGAAATTGGTCTACAGATTTAATAATCAAAATCAAAAAGAGCTTTTTTTAGGGGGGAGAAATTGTTTTTGCAAAATTAGGATCTTTCTGAACATACAGTTTTACAATTTCTTTTCCCATTGATCCTCCATCCCTGTCCCAATCATACCCTCATCAGGCATTTGGCACAGCTAACCACTTCCTCTTCAGAGTTCCTCTTCACTTGGTGTCCAGGTCATCACGCTTTCCTGGTTCTCCTCTGCCTCATGATTCCCTTTGTCTCCTTTTCCTCTGCTGGCTCTCCCTATTTCTCCAAGACTGCTAAATGTTTTAGGTGTCAGAGGGTCTCAGTCTTTGGTAATTTTCTCTCCTCTGTACACTTTCCCTGGGTGGTCACCCATGGCTGATGCCTACAAAGGTCTACATCTCTGGTCTGACAGCTCCCCTGAACTCCAGATTATATATCCAATAGCTTACTCAACATCCACACTTGGATGTTGCATTTAATGTGGCTGAAACATACCTCTTGATTTTCCCCCCAAGCCCTCTCCTCTCCTATGATTCTCTATGTCCGTTAATGGCACCATCCTTCATCCAGTTGCTCACGCTGCAATTTGGGAATCATCTTCATATTTTTCTTTCCCGTTATCCCACATCCAAGTTATCAACAAGTTCTACCAACAAAATCTTCAAAATGCACCCCCTGTCAAGCTCACTTCTCACCACCTCCACTGCTGTTAAAGTAACTGAACAACCATCTTTCCTTGTCTGGAAGACTGAAAGTGGAGCAATGGTACAACGAGATAGGTAGGAGCACGGATGCTGGGACCAAACAGCATGAAGCCAAACCCTGGCCCTGCCACTTACTAGTTGCATAAGCTTGGGCAAAGTACTTAATCTCTCTGTGGCTCATTTTCCATCTGTAAGGTGGAGCTCCTAATAGCACCTTCCTCCCTCAGAAGATTGGTACAAAAGACTTTGAGTCAAGGGTCCTAGAAGGCTCACTCCCTTTGGCTCTTCTCACTTGCTCTGATGTGTTGTGAGTGTGATCTGCAGAGGTCCACATGGGAGGGAACTGAGGTGGCATCCAGCAAATAGCTAGTGATGAACTGAAGCCCTCAGTCCAACAGCTCATGAGAAGCTGAATCCTCCCAACATCCATGTGAGTGAGCTTGGAAGATCTGGGCCCATTTGGCCCTGGAGATGACTGCAGCCCTGGCTGTCACCCGGCCTGCAGCCTTGGGAGAGACCCCGAGTTGGAGGACCCAGCTAAACCATGCCTGGATCCCCAGCCCACACAAACGGTTAGGAATAAATATGGCTGTTGTAAGCTACTGAGTTTTGGAGTAATTTGTTACCCAAACATTGGTAACTAATACACCCTGCCTTCTTAGAGGCACCAATCACCTCCTGGATTGTATCTGTCCATTGTGTCAGTCTCCCCTGCTGTTAGTAAGCTACACGAGACCATGGATATTATCTGTCTGGTTCACTTCTGAAGCCCTAGAAACTAGGGCCATGCCATGGCAAGCACTCAATAAATATTTGTTGTATAGATGAATAAATATCACACAGTGGGCCTTTTCCTGTGTGGCTATGTGATGTTGAAATGACGAACACCTGGGAGTAATTTGGAAAAGACTTCTTAATCTACACCCCCATTCACAGTGCCACCAGCCATTCAATCAGCCAGCGTGGACTAGGACTCTGCCAGGCTCCATGGTGCAGACGGGAAAGAAACATACAGCAAACCCTCCCCTGAAGAAGCTACAATCTGGTTGAAAAGAAGAAGTCAGCTCGTGAAAACGCATAGAGGGGTTTAGCTCTCAGTCCTGGGCCGCTGACCGAAAGACCTTACGTGGAGATCCGTGGGTCCCCTGATGACACTGAGCACATGTGTGAGTCACGTGCCACTCCAAGCGTTGGACACGTGCTGCCCCACATGTGTAAATCTCCAACCCCCAGAGAGGTAGGTGCCACTACGATCCTGGTTTTACTGATAGAAAAGCAAAGCAGAAAGGACTTATATAGCTGCTCTCGGTCATATGATGGGTAAATGCTAGATCCAGTGTCTGACACACCTGAAAAGCAACTGCTAGCCCAGCCCGTGCCCCAGCCCCTACGCGGTGACTGGCCCGTGTCCCTGCTCGCACGCGATGATTGGCCCGTGTCCCTGCCCACATGTGATGATTGGCCAGGCAGCCAGATGGAGGCGGGGTATGAGGGGAGGAAAGTTGACACCAAAATGACCTTGGAGACCAGGTCAAGTGCGGAGGGAAGTTGTGGGGAAAACCTGTGACCAAGGGCCTTGGCCTCAGAGGCCATTAGGGAAAGAACCCCCAGAGTCGCTGCCCCGTGACTCTACCCAGGCAGGGCTAGTCCTCACCTGCAAGGAGTCATGGCAGAGTCGGAGAGTGGCTGTCTTCCCTTTAACCAAGTTCATAAGGCACAGGGATAAAATGAAAATTTATTAACGTCTGACAAGAAATCACTACTCCAGGGACCAGAAAGTTGTATGATTTAGAACATTTTCTTTGGGAAACCGAAGGAGAGCAGGTCGGTGGTTTCTGTGTTTAAGCCTTTGGGCAGAGGAGGCCAAGGCAGCCCTTTCTCCGTGGTCTCACCACGGACCATGTATGAGCTGGCTGCTGGCCAAGACTGCCTGTCCCTCTGATGCTGTCTCTTGTCCCAGGGACAGCTTCCATCAGGTGCAGTCCAGTTCTGGGGGCCTGAGTCCACTGTCCTTTAAGGTGACTGCCCACCTCTGCAGTTTCACAAGGATTTATGAGAGCTGTTGAGTTTCCCTCTTTGCCTGCTCCCCGGAGAAATGCAGTGTAGCCCCAAACGCCTATGCTCAGCAAGTGGGCAAGAGTATAAACCCTCAGGGGGGTCAGACCAGGCTGAAGAGCACAGCCCCACCCACAAACCCACGAGGGAGTCCCCCACCACCTGCCTCCCCCGCCCCCATCCGAGCACCCCAGCCACTTGCACTTCTAGGGAGAGCTTGTTCAGCAGTGATCTCCTCAGGCACCTCCTCTGACAGCCCAGGATTAACTGGTGCCCTCTGCACAGAAATGAGGGAAGCCTGGATTACTCTGGGCTTGGGGCTCGACTGTGTTTCCCCTGGGAAATGCCTGCCAGTGGTACCCCTGCACACTTTAACAGTGGGAAGCATAAGGCTGCTGGCATGGAGCAGAAGGATTACAAAAGCCAAATACTCATTACTACCACAATCTCCTGCAACCAGCTCCAACGAGACCCCAAAGGTATTTCTGAGCTTTTGGAGAAAGGTGGGCACGAAATAGCTCAGGACCCTGGGCAGCAATATTACAAGACGCCGCGAAGATACTCCTCGTCCTCATGCCCAGGGGAAACCCCAATGCCTTGAGGCATTAAGCTGGGCTAATTCGTGTCTGGAGTGCCCTATCCAGAGTCCTAAGTGGGATGCTGTCCATTTCCAACTCCTCCACCCTCTGCTTCAATTGCATTGAAATAGGAGCACTGTGTTGTAACAGATGAAAGCAGGCCACCATATTATGAAAGCTGTAGTGATAAACACATTTCCCGGTGGATGGCGAGAAAACAAATGACAAACAAACCCAAACAGGAAGGTGCACGTGGATCACAGAACCACCTGGGCTTTCGTGCCATAACACTCTGTATGCGCTATAAATCGGCTCGTCATGACTCTTCCGTCTTGGCTGACAAACGACCAAATGGGCTCTGCTCACTCTGAGTGCCAGAGAAACGCCAGCCCGGGAATGGCCTCCAGGTGCGGGCAGGGATGACTCTCTCGGGCCGGCTGCCTTCCAGCACACGTCATCCGGGTCGCAGCGGGCCTCTGGCAGCAGCTTCTGAAGCTGGGGAGGCCTCTGGTCGCTGGGACAAGCTGTGTCTGTGTTCTTCATCCTTTACCAGCCTCCACCCCTACCCCCAGCTTCTCCAGCCCAGGTCCCTCCCTTTCTACTAGAAAGCAGTCAATAGGTGGGGTACAGCAGAAAAATTACCAGGAAATCAGCTGGGCTTTAGAACTCCCAGCAACCCAGCAGGGAGCTGGATTCATGCCGAGTGCTTGCTGCTGCTTAGGTGATTCTCCAGGATTCCCAGGAGAACGGGCGAGGACTGGCTTTCCGGGAGATCACTCCTGATGTCTGTCTATTTGGTGGTGGAGGATGGGCTGGGGTGGGCCCCTGCTCTGCAGGAACTCCTGTGCAATTCCCAGAGGGGAAGCAAAGTGCAGAAAACACTCGGCTTTGAACTGGGAGGCTTCTGGAAGGGAGCTGGGGGCGCGACGGCAATAATGCCAACTCGCTTGGGCAAAGTGGCTGAGTTTTCTGAGTAGGCAAATGCACCCCAGGCTGCAGGGGCCTCGAACAGGACAGGGAAGGAACAGCAGCCCTCAGTGATTTGTAAGGGCTGGGAAGGGATTTCTTCAGAAGGAATTCAATCAGGGAGCAACTGGGGTGGATCAGGGAATGTGAGCTTCTCGCTCCTGAGTACAGAAAGTGGGGGACCTGGCATCTGGGCTGACAGTCCCAAGAAAGAAGCAGCACCATAATGTATCATCTTTCAGAAGACAATCAAGTCCTCAGAATGGATGGCGAGGCTGGGGTAGCAGAGGTTGAGGTTTTGGTTTTGGGTTTTTTTTTTTTTTTAAAGATTTTTTTGATGTGGACCATTTCTAAAGTCTTCATTGAATTTGTTACAGTATTGCTTGTTTTATGTGTTGGTTTTTTGGCCCCAAGGCATGTGAGATCTTAGCTCCCCGACCAGGGATCAAACCGGCACCCCCTGCCTTGGAAGGTGACGTCTTAACCGCTGGACCACAGGGAAGCCCCAGGCTGAGCAGTTTTAACAGCACCCTCAGCCTCTCCAGTGTATTCAAGCTTCCCATAAAGATCCGAAAGAGATCCACATTCACTGGAGCTGAAACACAAGGTGGCTTCCAGAAACACAGGATATCGGCTCTGTCTGCTAAATAAGTTCTTTCAAATAACTTTTTTTCTCTCCTTTTCAAACTGCCAGTATGTAAGAGTCGTTCAGAATTGATCCCCAGAGAAGGCTCTGTCCAATAAACCTTCCCTCTAGCTCACATCCCAGGAAGCCTCAGAACAAGCCACCGCTTCAGCAATTCAGTCTCCATATATTTTATTTTTAGAATATTTAATTTCTGGCCACCAGTCCTTAGGTCTCCAATCTGACTTGGTTTCTATACATGGATTTTTCATACTGTTGGTGGAAAATATATTTAATTTCAAATTTCTTTTCTTTGGCTGCACCATGCGGCATGTGGGATCTTAGCTCCCTGACCAGGGATCAAACCCGTGCCCCCTGCAGAGGAGGCATGGAGTCTTAACCACTGGACCGCCAGGGAAGTCCCTAATTTCAAATTTCTGCAAACTAAAATATTCAATGTAAACGTCAGAGCATGTGTGGGCCATCCATTCCCCCTCCCCGCGATGCACGCGCCAGCTTTGAGATAGGCGTGTGTGCCCTTGGACGGTGTTCTCAGATGTTTCCATTTACAGAGCCCCATCCAAACAGCGGGGGAAGCTGGCATCTGGTTTTCTTCCCTGCACCACTTTCTGCTTCCAGACAGTTGTTGGAAATGTGCCTCTAGAGTTCCAACTAAGAAGCCGAATTTAGGTGACAACCAAAAACGTCTCATGCTAATGACGCCCATGGAATGGATGCAGGCTGGCTGCCCTGTCCACACTGGTCACCGTTCCTGGGCTAAATTCTCTGCTCTTCCACTTCTGCCAGCACAGAAGAGTGAGGCATTAAGCCCAGGGCAGGCTGGAGCTGTTCAGGCGGCTGAAGTAACCCCAGGAAGCATCCCTCCAACAGCAGCTAATTCATCACTAGGAAATAATTTGGGCCTACAGGACAAGTAGATCATTTGCTAGGGGTGATAGGAGGGTGCACTTAGAGGAGCGATCAGCCTACTGGGAGCAGGCACCTAATAGACACCTTCTTCCAACAACGCCTAGGAGTTATGCATTATGAAGCCTATTTTAGATGAGGAAACTGAGGTTCAGAGGGCCCCGCCGTGGCTGCATAACTACTCCACGGCAGAGCTGGCTCAGGCTGGTTCCACAGCCCACGTGCTCCCTACCAGGGTGGCATTCTGTCAGGAACAGGTCTTCTGAGATTCCCCAGTGCAGCACGAGGTGGTCCTGCCACAGGGCAGCTGCTCCTGCGTCTCTCTACCTGTTCGAATCCCCACGACCCCCAGCCCTGGGGCACTGCTCCTGCACCTGGAGCAAAGGCCCACCTGGGGCTTTCAGTGGGTGCACCACGAAGAAACCAGACCCTGCCTTCCATACACCTTCCAGAACCTTCCATGGACCAGCATGGGGCCATGGTTCTGGCAAACTCAGAAGAACATGGGAGCCCGTACCATACACCCAGCACACGAGAGTCAGGGATCATTTCCTCCCCTGCCCTTGAGAGCTGAGTCATTTCACCTGTGACCCTATTGCCTCACCTCCCAAATCAGGGGAAATTCCAGAACAGTAAAGTCCAAAGGAGCCTCAGAAAACATGCAGGTAAATACACAAACTGAGAAAATGTTGGGGATTTTCCAGTGACTGGGAGTTTGACTCCACTGCTCTCTTTCATCAGGGGGGACAAGTGAGAGTCACTGTCCCCACCGTACTGATGTCACGCTGAAGAGGAAGATGGTGACGATGATGAAAATAAACGGTTGCAAAGGATTTGCACTTACTCAAGTAAAGAAAAGCTGAAGATAAGCAGTCAGTTTAAATGTGGAGAAAGTATTTTAAATTTATCTTAATACAAGCTGGAAGATTAAGGCAGCAAGTGCTTTGGTGGTAGGAGTTTCAACACTTCTATTTGGAAATGCAAAACGGCCTGACGGAGACCGGGGGCATTTCTCACAGATGCCATGTGTCCCAGTTACCCTCCCTAAAGGAAGGCAGTTAAAGCGCAGGAACCGGAGCCCCACCCATGGCTCTTTCAAAATCTAAAAGTGAAGCAGGTAAACTGCTTCTACCAAGGCTGCAGGTAACCAGTAAGGTTAAAAAAAAAAAAAATGTTTTTTTAATCACCTAAATCCAGAGTCTACACATAATACAGGAGAAAACCTCGGCTAGGCCAGGTCTGTGCAGCGCTGCCTGACTTTCCCTTTTGTGATGACTTTGACGAAAGATGCCACACATTTGATAGCAAGTATACATTTCACGCTACTTTCAAATGCATCTCATGTGTTCCCCACTGTATTAGCTCCCTGGGGCTGCTGTACAAATTACTGCAAACTGGGGGGCTTAAAGCAACAGAAATTTATCCTAGCACCGTTCTGGAGGCCAGAAGTCCAAGAGCAAGGTGTTGTCAGGGCCCATCTCTGTGTCTGTCTTCACAGGCTTTTCCCTCCCTGTGTCCACGTCCAAATTTCCCTCTTCTTATAAGGACACCAGTCACTGGATGAAGGTCGCCCTAATCTAGTGTGGCCTCATCTTGATTTGATTAGTTACATCTGCAAAGGCCCTATTTCCACATAAGGTCACATCCTGAGGTTCTGAGTGGAAATAACTCTGGAGGGGATACTATTTAACCCAATACACCATGGTAACCATGAAGAGGGTACAGGGGAAAACACCCTCATTTCGTAGATGAGGCATCTGGGCCCATATTCCCCTTTTTCCTCTGTCTCAGAGATCCTCTCGAAGGTCAACCCTTCACCTGGGATCTTAACCTCTTGCTTTCCTCCGTCCTCTGGGACTGGCTCTCAAAACCAACCCTTTCCCTTGACTCTTCACTCTCGCCCCTTCTACTCATTTTCCCTCATACAGACACACGTGGAAGACCTCACCCCAACTTTGCTTCCACTACCCCATCTCTCCTGTTAATACCAAATGTGTGACAGGAGAGGTCTCCACCTCCCACCACTTTCCACTCAACCCCTGGCATTCTGGCTTCTGTCCATTATTTGTTGTCCTGTCCAAGGGCACCAATAACCTCTTGGTTACTGTTCTCCTCCGATATGCTTCTGCTTCATGTAACAAAATGAACCGACACCTCCTTCCCAACCCTCGATTCACCCTTGGCCTCGCTGCATCCAGCACACTGCCCTTCCTCTGGGTCTTCATCCAAATTCTTCTTTTCCTGCCTCTCCCTTCCATACTTTTGACCCCAGGCTCCCTGTTGACTTAATGACCCTCATCCTAGGTACTCTGTTCAACTAGTGTTCGCTAAGTATCTTTTAGGCTAAGGACATTGCAGAGATGCATATCTGACATTGATTCTGCAACTTAAAGTCTAATAGAGAAGATAAATTGAATAACCATAGTGCAAAGTAAAATGGAGGTAAAGTGCTCCAGGGGTTTTGGACAAAAAGCAACCCCTTCGTGTTGGAAAGCACTCTGGGTGTGAAGCTCTTTGTGTGGGCTTGTGTGAGTGGGGACCTGAGAGCCGTAATTCCTATTCCTGAAGTCTAGCTCTACCACTTACCAGAGGAAGTCAGGGAACCTCCCTGTACTTCAGATTTCTCTTTTACAAATAGGGATAATAGTGACACCAAGTCCATGGGATTCTCTGGAAAAGTAAGTGAGATAATATACATATGGTAGAGACTGGCCAGATGTTCATCAATGTCATTTCCTTCCCCTGAGACAAGAGAGACTACATTTCCCAGCCTCCCTTACACGTAGACTGGCCATATGACTGAGCTCTGCCCAATAAAATGAGAGTGAAACTGATGTACACCACTTCTGGGCCTGGCTCCTTCTCTCTTCCCTGTCCTCAGGGCTGTGAAGGAAAGTCTCTGAGATGGTGGAGCCATACAACGGAAGGACTGGGATCCGTGAGTCACTGCCTGGGGGAGAACCACTCTGAAGAGGTGTCTGACTCTACCGGAGTTGTAATGTGAGTGAGAAGTAAACTCGTATTGTAATCAGCCATTGTATTGCAGGGTTTATTTGTTACACAGCATGGTCTAAGCTATCCTGACCAATATAACATGTAAAAATATTAGCTAGGATGATGATGAAGGAGGAGGGGAAAATGGCAGGTGGAGGACCTTGGTTAGAAGAGCCCAGTCCAGTCCCAAGAGCAGTTTTGTACACACATGTTAGAAATCTCATGAGACCAGGCCTGCTCAGAGGTCTTTGCCCCCAGGTGACCACCATGCCCCACGTCTGCACCATCACAATGAGATAAGACCCAACTGGACCCCTAAAGCAAATTAACAGTGATGCCACATTCAGCCTTCCTCACAACAACATGCATTCTGCAGACACATGCGTGTCCTTGGCTGGGGCGTGGACCCTCCCACATGCAGGTGCCCTCCCTCCCCTATGAGCTGCTAACTTTGCTCCAGCTGCTCCCAGTCACTAAAATCCTCCTCTGGAGCATCCTCCCCTCCCCCAAGCCTGTTCAACCTGCCAAGTGTTTCGTGATAAAAATAACTTACTTTTCCCTCGTTCTCTGGTCTCCCCTGCTGCCAAAGTTGCTGTTTCTCAGGGCAGGCTGATCTCAGCTAGGCAGAATCAGATGGACTGAATTTGGACACTTACAGTAATAAGAATAGGAGTAGCAGCTCCAGCTTCTATTCACCAAGGGCCAATTCAGTGAAAAGCCCTGGCCTAAACTCTACACCCACAACCTACAGTCCTGAGTGCACCTTTGTCCTCGGGACCAAAGGAGGAAACTGAGGCTCAGGAAGCCCGGTTAACTTGCCTGAGGTCTCACTGCTCATGAATATGAAACTGGAATTTTCACTCCGGCCTATCCTCTCTCCACTCAGCCCCAAGAGACCCCCAAATCTCTAACTTGTAGACTGTCAGACATATTGGGAGTCACCCTTCCCACTCTGAGCCTAACATACTTTGAGACTTGAGAGCCCATCTCTAGCCTGGTGGTTCCAGAAGTCTTCACCCTGTGGAGAAAAACGTTGGCTACCAAAATGCTGCCATGATATCATGATCACTTTCGTTACCCGTCGGCACTTCTCAGGAGGACAGCAGCATTTCCACTCTGAACGGGTGTAATTCCAGCCAAAGAGAAGAGCTTGGACACCACGGCCATGGCCACAACTTATTACAGAAGATCTCTGTTTGGCCTTCTAAAATGCTGCAAACAGCTGCAGACCCCTGTGACTATCTTCAGGGACCACCCACATCCCAAGATCTGGAATCGCTGCTCTAGCAGTTTTACAGCATGAAGACACACTCTGGCACACTTGTCCCTACCCCTGCACTGTCTCCTCTGCCCGATGCCCCTCTGTGCTTGGCCCACTCTTCCTCACGCTCCAGGACTCCAATCACTGCTGGTCTCCCAGGGAGGCCTCCCCTGCCCTCCCAAGACTCACCACCCCCTTATCACTCAGGCGATGGGTGCCCTGAGGGCAGAGACCAGGTGGCGTCAGTCCTTGGAGCCCAGCACAGTGCTCGGGATGCAGAAGGCTCCATCAGCACGGTGGTGGAGGCATCAGAAAGAGCCACATGTGAGAACACATAATAGAGGAGCAGCTCTTTCCTGGCCTTTCTGCTGTGAATAGAGGACACATGTGGCCTGTGAATTTGTAAAAGATTTAGAAATGTACATGGTCACCTGCATCATGAGTCTCCTGCTGGTCCCACTTTTGCATTGTAGGGATCTCAGCCATCAGTGGGGCTTGGAACAAAGGAGGCATTATTGTCATAGCTTCCAGGTGCTACGGTCAGCAAGTGTCATTGTGGAGCTGCCTGATCCTTTCGGGACCCTACTTTCACTCCAGAAGGAGGCCTGTGAATCTCTGCTTTAGTAAAAAGAGATGGGGCAGATGTGGTCACTGGTTCACTTGAGCACAGGTTTCCCTTCCTGTGATGTTTAGGTTAGAGCGTTCCCTTGCACCAAATAAAATAGCTCAGCTGTTCATAAACCATAGTATTTGTGGTATTTCAGAAAGGAAAAAAAGGCTTTGGGTGTCTGTTTAGAAGAGCTGCCATGAGATGGGCAGGGCACTGGTGATGCCTGCTAATGGCCTGGAGAGAACCATGGATGATCCTTGAGTCACAAGTCAATAAAACCACTGGCTAGAATGCTCCCACAAAGGTGACACCACGGCCAGGGTCAGCCCACACATCACAGAGCTTCCCAAGTCAGCATAATGCACCACGGAACTGGGTGTGAATTGCAGACTTGGCCGGAAAGTTGCTCCACACTCTCCCCTCTGGGATGTAATTACCTGACAAGGTTCTGTCTGTCTTCTCTCAAATTAAAAGAAAACAAAGAATAGGAAATTGGCCCTTGCTGATCCTCACGATCCATTTTCTCATCAGCAGCTGTGCCGACAGGGGAAGGGGTTATGTGGAAGTGAGCTGCCGGGTGCACACGTGGCTCTCTCTGTCCAGCTCAGGCTGGACAGCTCCTCCTGGGACTTATGGCCATTGGGGCCACCTGGCCAGAAGGAGCCTTGGGATGGTAAGTCACCACCAGAGGCCACCAGAACACTGTGGGGGAGCCTTGAGGAGTAACGGGTTTCCAAGAGAGCTGTGGGACCTGTGTCTTTCCCCGACACGTGGGACCGGAAAGCTGAACTCCACTCCATCAAGCCATCCCTCCTTGGACAAGTTCTACGATTCTCTAGGAAGGAGGACCCAACGTCAGGGAGATGTGGCCTGATCAGTAAGGCCAGGAAGCAGCATTAAGCCAAGACCCGAGAATACATTAATTAGGGGAAGAGGAGAGGGAGTGTTCAGGCAGAAGAACAACATGTGCAAAGGCCCTGTGGTGGGCAGGCACGTAGTGAGCACAAGGAACTCAAGGAGCATGTGGATCTCAGGGACAGAAGCAGCATATGGCACAGGATGAGGCTAGAGGGACCATAAGAACAGCCAACAGCAACCAAGGGCTTACTCTGCAGGCAGCATGCCCGTCAGCATCTTGCCAGTGTTGACTTGTGAGTTTCCTACTACAATCCCTATTTTACAGACAACAACAGCAAAAGCTGAAATAGCCTTTCTATGTGCCAGGGCTGATCTAGGACCACTGTCTGTGATCGACTCACCCAATCCTCACAGAAGACGAGAAAACTGTAACACGGAAGGGGGAATGGGGACTCAACCCAAGCAGGCTGGCTCCAGAGTCCCTGTTTCCAACCAGATAGTTCCAAGTCCCCTTCTGAGAACTAGAGGCAGGGGACCCAGGGAGTTTTCACTGTGGAAAGACCCTCAGTACAGAGGATGGGTTGGGGGTGAGAGCTGACACAGGTGGACCACTTGGAAGAATGATGCTAAGTCCAGGTGGTGGCAGCTTGGGCTAGTGTGACGGCCAAGAAGATGGTGGGAAAGGGATGGATTTGTCAGCTTCGGGATGTAAATGGATTGGAGTTTATCTGGATAAGGGGCTGACGGGGGTGAACATGTCCATAACTCCTCCTGGCTCTTGGCTTGCATAACCGGATGGAAGGTGTGCCTTTCCCTGAAACATAGGCATGTGAAGACGAAGGTCATGAGCCTGGTTTGGACTTGCTGAGTCTAACAGGAGATGTCAAAGGGGGCAGTTGACTATCCTATCGGGAGCCCAGAGAAGAGGTCTGGGGAGGGGGGTGGGATAGAGAAGTTCAAGTCACCTGCCAGCAGGTGCTGATGGAGGGCTAGGCATGGATGACATGGCCTTGGAGAAAGTGGAGATCAGGAAGGGAAGGTCTCCGTCCAAACTTCGAGGAGCGCCGTACCCCAGAACAACAGTCATCCATTCAAATCAGGACTGCAAGACGTATTCAAGGACCCAAGAAACCACTTACCACAGAGTATTAAGTAGAAAAGCTGATCCAAAGCACACGTGGATGTCTGAGTCAGGATGGCAGTGTGTGTAGTGTACCTTGTGTGGAGGGGAGGGGAGGGAAAGACATAAAAACATTACAAGTGCCATCGGGGGATAGGATTAGAGATGATTTATTTTCTTGTTTGTTCTTCTTGTGCTCTTCTATGTAATCATCTATTCAACAAGTATTTGAGTACCCTGATTTATTTAACTGGTTCCTTATTGTCGGAAAGTTGGGCTTTCCCAAATTCCCTCTATTATCAATACCGCTGTAACGAACATCCTCATCCAGAAATCTCCCGGACATGTGCCATATTTCTGTCCTGCTCAAAAACTTCACTTGTTCCCTACGGCCCAAGGCAACAAAACCAAATGTCTCTGTACCCCAGGATACCTACGTGCCGGCCTGACCTGCCTTTCCTGTACTTCCTTCTTTATTTACTCAGCCTTCAAGCAGAGTCGCTCTCAAGGCTCAGACCGAAACCTGAACAAAGAGGAGTGGTGAGATGGAGATCACCAAGCCCCAGACCTCTGGGTCAAGGACGCCAAGAAAAAGGAGGTTCAAGTAGGGTGGGATGAGCCATTATCAAAAGCTGCCAAGAATTCATCTGGGCTGAGGGATGAATAGCTTTCCGTTGAGTAGAATAGAGATCGCTGGTCATTGCTGGCCTAGCAGTTCTGATCTGGGGGCAAGTATCAGAGAGGCAGGAGTCTCAGGGAACCAGGAGGAGGTTTTTGGGGGTCGAGAGAAGGTGGGATTCGGGCACAAGAGCAAGAGCTAGGGGACGTGCAGAGCAGAGCAGCCTTAGAGAGACTGGAGAGCCAGAAATACGCTGTGTCAGGAGGCGAAGGGTGTTGGGACTGTAGGATCCTTGGAAAAGTACTCCAGACAATTACCATCTGGCGTTCCTCTCCAGTGTGCTGGTGTTTTTATTGTGCTCCGAGCCAGAGAATTCACAAGAAATAAGCCTCCCGAAAAGCCCCTTCTCGTAATAATGGGGCCATTGCCTCGGCTGCAAAGTGAAGGGCTGACCGGGATGCCTGTAAGGCTTTTCTGCTCCTAGACTCTCCTCTGGAATAGCTGTGTCTCTTGTTAAACCAATCATTTCTCAGGGAAACACAGAGAGCTCCAGGCCTGGAGAAATGCTGATTCCTGGCACAGCTGGCAAGGGGGACAGATTGGTTCTCATCTGTTCTATG
This sequence comes from Hyperoodon ampullatus, assembly GCF_949752795.1. Lineage (NCBI taxonomy): Eukaryota > Metazoa > Chordata > Mammalia > Artiodactyla > Ziphiidae > Hyperoodon > Hyperoodon ampullatus. Next base: position 5,301,610 of record NC_136915.1, on the reverse strand, counting down.
AAGTAGGGATTTGGGTGAAGACGCATCAAACACGCGTACACTTTTCTCTATTACTCCTTCCATGAACAACAACAACAAAAACTACACGGATTTAGAAGATTTTGCAATGATAATTTAAAAGCCGCTTAACACTCCATGAAATTCAAGCTGACAAACTGAATGGACAGTGATATTAAAATAGTTCATTAGATGCTTTTTATGCCAAATTAAGCTGCTGTAACTATATTGATATTCACAGTCTGCATTAATCTAAAACTATTTCAAGACTTTTTCTAATTTAGCATGATTAATTCTTTCACTTAAGAACACACTCATTTTCAAGTTTTTGATGGTTCTCCTACTTTTCTGCTTTGACTTCTCTTTGCCAGAATACTCAATTCACAGGGATTCCTACTCAAGGGGATGGAATCCAATTTTTCAGGGCATTTACTTACCTGGGAATAAGGTTTCACCCTTGTTTCTCCAACAATTATGTTCTCCATGTGGTGGACCGGGCCTTTGACACATTAATTGGAAAGCACTTCAGTTTATTAAATATATATCTATGACCTTGAAGCCCAGAAGGCCATTTTTTAAAGAGATTCCTGAATTGGTTTGCAAGATGAATATTCTGCCTAGTTATAAATTTAAAAGTTACGGGGAGCCGGAGGAAGATGGCGGAAGAGTAAGACGCGGAGATCACCTTCCTCCCCACAGATGCATCAGAAATTCATCTACACGTGGAACAACTCCAACAGAACACCTACTGAACGCTGACAGAAGACCTCAGACCCCCCAAAAGGCAAGAAACTCCCCACATACCTGGGTAGGTCAAAAGAAAAAAAGAATAAACAGAGACAATAGGATATGGACGGGACCTGCACCAGTGGGAGGGAGCCGTGAAGGAGGGAAGGTTTCTACACACTACAAGCCCCTTCGAGGGCGGAGACTGCAGGTGGCGGAGGGGGAAAGCTTCGGAGTAGCGGAGGAGAGCACAGCAACAGGGGTGTGGAGGGCAAAGCAGAGAGATTTTGGCACAGAGGATCGGTGCCCTCAGGCACACACCAGCCCGAGAGACTTGTCTGCTCGGCCGCCAGGGCGGGCGGGGCTGGGAGCTGAGGCTCGGGTATCGGCTTTCAGTCGGAGCGCAGGGAGAGGTCTGGGGCTGGCGGCAGGAAGAGACCCTGAAGGGGTTAGTGCTAGCCCGGAGGGAGTCCGGGGAAAGGGTCTGGAGCTACCGGAGAGGCAAGAGACTTTTTTCCCTTTTGTTGCCTGGTGCGCGAGGAGAGGGCATTCCCCTCCCTCCCCTCTGCCTGAGTGAGCCAGAGCCCCCGAATCAGCGGCTCCTTTAAACCCGTCCTGTCTGAGCGAAGAACGGACGCCCTCCGGTGACCTACGCGCAGAGGCGGGGCCAGGTCCAAGGCTGAGACCCGGGAGCTGTGAGAGCAGAGACAGGGAAATCTCTCTGTGCAGCCTCCGAGGCAGCGGATTAAAGCTCCACGGTCCATTTGATGTGCCCTGCGTCTGTGGAGTGCATGAATGGACAGCGAATCATCCCAAATTGAGGAAGTGGACCTTGAGGACAAGATTTAAGACTTTCCCCCCTTTTTTTTCCCTCTTTTTACAACGAATTATCTCAAATTAAGGAGGTGGACTTAGCAAGATTTCAGACTTTTCGCCCTTTTCCTCTTTTTACAACGAATTATCCCAAATCGAGGAGGTGGACTTGGAGAGCAAGATTTTTGATTTTTCCCCCTGCTCTCTTTTTGTGAATGTGGTGGATGAAAGGCTCTTGGTGCTGCAGCCAGGAGTTAGTGCTGTGCCTCTGAAGTGGGAGAGCCAACTTCAGGACACAGGTCCACAAGAGACCTCCCAGCTCCACATAATATCAAGCAGCGAAAATCTCCCAGGGATCTCCATCTCAACACCAGCACCCAGCTTCAGTCAACGACCAGCAAGCTACAGTGCTGGTCACCCTATGCCAAGCAACTAGCAAGGCAGGAACACAACCCCACCCATTAGCAGAGAGGATACCTAAAAACATAATAAGGCCACAGGCACCCCAAAACACACCACCAGACGTGGACCTGTCCACCAGAAAGACAAGATCGAGCTTCAACCACCAGAACACAGGCATTAGTCCCCCCCACCAGGAAGCCTACACAACCTACTGAAACAACCTTAGCCACGGGGGACAGACACCAAAAACAACGGGAACTACGAATCTGCAGCCTGCAAAAAGGAGACCCCAAACACAGTAACATAAGCAAAATGAGAAAGCAGAAAAACACACAGCAGGTGAAGGAGCAAGATAAAAACCTACCAGACCTAACAAATGAAGAGGTAATAGGCAGTCTACCTGAAAAAGAATTCAGAATAATGATAGTAAAGCTGATCCAAGATTCTATTTCCCAGATCCATAATCTTGGAAATAGAATAGACAATATGCAAGAAACAGTTAACAAGGACCTAGAAGAACTAAAGATGAATCAAGCATCGATTAAAAACACAATAAATGAAATGAAAAATACTCTAGATGGGATCAATAGCAGAATAACTGAGGCAGAAGAACGGATAAGTGAGGTGGAAGATAAAATAGTGGAAATAACTGATGCAGAGAAAAATAAAGAAAAAAGAATGAAAAGAACAGAGGACAGTCTCAGAGACCTCTGGGACAACATTAAACGCACCAACATTCGAATTATAGGGGTTCCAGAAGAAGAAGAGAAAAAGAAAGGGACTGAGAAGATATTTGAAGAGATTATAGTTGAAAACTTCCCTAATATGGGAAAGGAAATAGTTAATCAAGTCCAGGAGGCACAGAGAGTCCCATACAGAATAAATCCAAGAAGAAATACGCCAAGACACATATTAATCAAACTGTCAAAAATTAAACACAAAGAAATCATATTAAAAGCAGCAAGGGAAAAACAACAAATAACACACAAGGGAATCCCCATCAGGTTAACAGCTGATCTCTCAGCAGAAACTCTACAAGCCAGAAGGGAGTGGCAGGACATAATTAAAGTGATGAAGGAGGGAAACCTGCAACCAAGATTACTCTACCCAGCAAGGATCTCATTCAGATTTGATGGAGAAATTAAAACCTTTACAGACAAGCAAAAGCTGAGAGAGTTCAGCACCACCAAACCAGCTTTACAACAAATGCTAAAGGAACTTCTCTAGGCAAGAAACACAACAGAAGGAATATACCTACAATAACGAACCCAAAGCCATTAAGGAAATGGGAATAGGAACATACACATCAATAATTACCTTAAATGTAAATGGACTAAATGCTCCCACCAAAAGACACAGAGTGGCTGAATGGATACAAAAACAAGATCCATATATATGCTGTCTACAAGAGACCCACTTCAGACCTAGAGACACATACAGATTGAAAGTAAGGGGATGGAAAAAGATATTCCATGCAAATGGAAATCAAAAGAAAGCTGGAGTAGCAATTCTTATATCAGACAAAATAGACTTTAAAATAAAGACTATTAGAAGAGACAAAGAAGGACACTACATAACGATAAAGGGATCGATCCAAGAAGGAGATATAACAATTGTAAATATTTATGCACCCAAAATAGGAGCACCTCAATACATAAGGCAAATACTAACAGCCATAAAAGGGGAAATCGACAGTAACACAATCATAGTAGGGGACTTTAACACCCCACTTTCACCAATGGACAGATCATCCAAAATGAAAATAAATAAGGAAACACAAGCTTTAAATGATACATTAAACAAGATGGACTTAATTGATATTTATAGGACATTCCACCCAAAAACAACAGAATACACATTTTTCTCAAGTGCTCATGGAACATTCTCCAGGATAGATCATATCTTGGGTCACAAATCAAGCCTTGGTAAATTTAAGAAAATTGAAATTGTATCAAGTATCTTTTCCGACCACAATGCTATGAGACTAGACATCAATTACAGGAAAAGATCTGTAAAAAATACAAACACATGGAGGCTAAACAATACACTACTCAATAATGAAGTGATCGCTGAAGAAATCAAAGAGGAAATTAAGAAATACTTAGAAACAAATGACAATGGAGACACGATGACCCAAAACCTATGGGACGCAGCAAAAGCAGTTCTAAGGGGGAAGTTTATAGCAATACAATCCCACCTTAAGAAACAGGAAACATTTCGAGTCAACAACCTGACCCTGCACCTAAAGCAATTAGAGAAAGAAGAACAAAAAACCCCCAAAGTTAGCAGAAGGAAAGAAATCATAAAGATCAGATCAGAAATAAATGAAAAAGAAATGAAGGAAACGATAGCAAAGATCAACCAAACTAAAAGCTGGTTCTTTGAGAAGATAAACAAAATTGACAAACCATTAGCCAGACTCATCAAGAAAAGAAGGGAGAAGACTCAAATCAGTAGAATTAGAAATGAAAAAGGAGAAGTAACAACTGACACTGCAGAAATACAAAAGATCATGAGAGATTACTATAAGCAACTCTATGCCAATAAAATGGACAACCTGGAAGAAATGGACAAATTCTTAGAAATGCACAACCTACCAAGACTGACTCCGGAAGAAATAGAAAATATGAATAGACCAATCACAAGCACTGAAATTGAAACTGTGATTAAAAATCTTCCATCAAACAAAAGCCCAGGACCAGATGGCTTCACAGGCGAATTCTATCAAACATTTAGAGAAGAGCTAACACCCATCCTTCTCAAACTCTTCCAAACAATATCAGAGGAAGGAACACTCCCAAACTCATTCTACGAGGCCACCATCACCTTGATACCAAAACCAGGCAAGGATGTCACAAAGAAAGAAAACTACAGGCCAATATCACTGATGAACATAGATGCAAAAATCCTCAACAAAATACTAGCAAACAGAATCCAACAGCACATTAAAAGGATCATACACCATGATCAAGTGGGGTTTATTCCAGGAATGCAAGGATTCTTCAATATACGCAAATCAATCAATGTGATACACCATATTAACAAGTTGAAGGAGAAAAACCATATGATCATCTCAATAGATGCAGAGAAAGCTTTCGACAAAATTCAACACCCATTTATGATAAAAACCCTGCAGAAAGTAGGCATAGAGGGAACTTTCCTCAACATAATAAAGGCCATATATGACAAACCCACAGCCAACATTGTCCTCAATGGTGAAAAACTGAAACCATTTCCACTAAGATCAGGAACAAGACAAGGCTGCCCACTCTCACCACTCTTATTCAACATAGTTTTGGAAGTTTTAGCCACAGCAATCAGAGAAGAAAAGGAAATAAAAGGAATCCAAATTGGAAAAGAAGAAGTAAAGCTGTCACTGTTTGCAGATGACATGATACTATACATAGAGAATCCTAAAGATGCTACCGAAAAACTACTAGAGCTAATCAATGAATTTGGTAAAGTAGCAGGATACAAAATTAATGCACAGAAATCTCTGGCATTCCTGTACACTAATGATGAAAAATCTGAAAATGAAATCAAGAAAACACTCCCATTTACCATTGCAACAAAAAGAATAAAATATCTAGGAATAAACCTACCTAAGGAGACAAAAGACCTGTATGCAGAAAATTATAAGACACTGATGAAAGAAATTAAAGATGATATAAATAGATGGAGAGATATACCATGCTCCTGGATTGGAAGAATCAATATTGTGAAAATGACTCTACTACCCAAAGCAATCTACAGATTCAATGCAATCCCTATCAAACTACCACTGGCATTTTTCACAGAAGTAGAACAAAAAATTTCAAAATTTGTTTGGAAAAACAAAAGACCCCGAATAGCCAAAGCAATCTTGAGAACGAAAAACGGAGCTGGAGGAATCAGGCTGCCTGACTTCAGACTATACTACAAAGCTACAGTAATTAAGACAGTGTGGTACTGGCATAAAAACAGAAAGATAGATCAGTGGATCAGGATAGAAAGCCCAGAGATAAACCCACGCACATATGGCCAACTTATCTTTGATAAAGGAGGCAGGAATGTACAGTGGAGAAAGGACAGCCTCTTCAATAAGTGGTGCTGGGAAAACTGGACAGGGACATGTAAAAGTATGAGATTAGATCATTCCCTAACACCATACACAAAAATAAGCTCAAAATGGATTAAAGACCTAAATGTAAGGCCAGAAACTATCAAACTCTTAGAGGAAAACATAGGTAGAACACTCTATGACATAAATCACAGCAAGATCCTTTTGGACCCACCTCCTAGAGAAATGGAAATAAAAACAAAGATAAACAAATGGGACCTAATGAAACTTCAAAGCTTTTGCACAGCAAAGGAAACCATAAACAAGACCAAAAGACAACCCTCAGAATGGGAGAAAATATTTGCAAATGAAGCAACTGACAAAGGATTAATCTCCAAAATTTATAAACAGCTCATGCAGCTCAATAGCAAAAAAACAAACAACCCGATCCAAAAATGGGCAGAAGACTTAAATAGGCATTTCTCCAAAGAAGATATACAGACTGCCAACAAACACATGAAAGAATGCTCAACATCATTAATCATTAGAGAAATGCAAATCAAAACTACAATGAGATATCATCTCACACCAGTCAGAATGGCCATCATCAAGAAATCTAGAAACAATAAATGCTGGAGAGGGTGTGGAGAAAAGGGAACACTCTTGCACTGCTGGTGGGAATGTGAATTGGTACAGCCACTATGGAGAACAGTATGGAGGTTCCTTAAAAAACTAAAAATAGAACTACCATATGACCCAGCAATCCCACTAGTAGGCACATACCCCGAGAAAACCATAATTCAAAAAGAGACATGTACCAAAATGTTCATTGCAGCTCTATTCACAATAGCCCGGAGCTGGAAACAACCTAAGTGTCCATCATCGGATGAATGGATAAAGAAGATGTGGCACATATATACAATGGAATATTACTCAGCCATAAAAAGAAACGAAACTGAGCTATTTGTAATGAGGTGGATAGACCTAGAGTCTGTCATACAGAGTGAAGTAAGTCAGAAAGAGAAAGACAAATACCGTATGCTAACACATATATATGGAATTTAAAAAAAAAAAATGTCATGAAGAACCTAGGGGTAAAACGGGAATAAAGACACAGACCTACTTGAGAATGGACTTGAGGATATGGGGAAGGGGAAGGGTAAGCTGTGACAAAGGGAAAGAGAGGCATGGACATATATACACTACCAAACGTAAGGTAGATAGATAGTGGGAAGCAGCCGCAGAGCACAGGGAGATCAGCTCGGTGCTTTGTGACCGCCTGGAGGGGTGGGATGGGGAGGGTGGGAGGGAGGGAGATGCATGAGGGAGGGGATGTGGGAACAGATGTATATGTATGACTGATTCACTTTGTTATAAAGCAGAAACTAATAAAAAAAAAAAAAAAAGTTACGAGTCTGTGTTTTAAAAACTGAACTAATGTCTTTAATATAATTTCTGCTGCCAGCAGGGGGCTAGAAATAGAGGAGCCCTGTGTTCAGATGGAAAAAACGGCTGATTGGGGGATGTGCAAAGAGAATATCTCCATGTTTGCCAGTACTAATAATTTTTCACTGGAAAGTTCATCAATGGAATCATTAATTCTGTGTTTTTAGAGAATTTGGCCCTTTAATTCAAAACAAATGTGTCACCTTTTGGATTCTTGTTTATGAATATTTGTTTTTGCTTTTCAGCAGTCCTCTCCTCATTTGACTTTAATAATACTAATTTTAAAAAAGGGTACAAGTTACAGTGCCAATTTCTTTCTCCAAGATGCACCCTGCCATTGTAGTATCAATTACTCAGACAATTTCAATCCATCCAGACAATCATGTCATTAGCCCATGGAGAATCTTCCGAAATAATTTACATAGAAACTGCCTTTACATGCTAAATGAAAAATGTGCAGCCATCGTCAATGGAATTTGAATTACAATCCCACCACATGCAGGTTGGTTTTATTCATGCTATCTATTAAACAGGAAGAAGGTGATGCAGTAAATTACAAAGCAATTACCTGAGCAGTTACTGCAAACCTGTGCTACCCAGCCATTAGGAGGCCGCCTCCCTAAGAAGAGCTTGCCCTTGATCCCTCTTCTCGACCCCCACCTGGCACCATGAGCCCACCCTTCCTCCATATGCTGCCACTCAGAGTCTAGAGCTGGGCTGCTGCTGCAGAAGCCCCCTCATAACGTCAGTCTTTGCTGAACCCAGTACTTTTGTCCTTAGGACTGGAGGGTCTTATCATATAAGCAGGGGGATTGGGAATCATTCCAGCACTCCCTCGAATGAACCAAGGGGAAGCTATTTACATGAATCCTTCAGTTTTCTTCCTGGTGGGGACCATTCAGAAAACCAGACAGCTTCCACTGACCGGCCAGCCAGACAGGGTGGAAGAAATTAGCATGAGGCCAGGCACCCAGGTGGGCAAGAGGCATGGCTATGTTGAGGCTAGGAAGATCATGGTCACTGGTTTGGTTTTTTGTTTTTGTTTTAAGGCCAGGAATTTCTGACATTTACAGGAATAAAAGCATCCAAGGAGGGCTGAATGGCCTTTATAGGTGCTGCAAGGTTTCTGCAGCAACCAAGGGCTCCTCTCCTGATGCAGGGCACGTCCTCCCCTCTGGGCCTGCCTGGCACAGCACGAAGAGTGCTCCCTGCTCTCCCTTCCTAGCTGTGGGGCTCCGGGATGATAAGGATCCTGCTGGGCATGTCCTTTCTCTCTGGGCCTGGGCTCTGCTTCAGTAACGGAGGCTGTGGTTCAGGCTTCTTCTCATTCCTGAGAACAGACGTAGGGAGTACCTGCTCCTACGTTGGCCGGGCATTTTAGCCTGCAGGCTCCACGGCGTCCCAAAGCCCCTCACTGAGGGCTTTGGAAGTACCGAAAACAGATGCTGGAAGAGAAATCCTGGCCCACAGCAGGGGAAGCACGGGGGTGGAGGCCAGGAGGTTATCTCTGCAGAAACCTGAGCGTTTTGTTTATGATGTTCTGACAATGCTCAGAGCCACTCGGAGCAGCTGCTCCGCGTACCAAGCTGCTTGACATTCTGCCTGGAAGGTAGCTGCGGCTCTGGAAGGATGACTTGCGTGACATATGACAGCTTTTGGGGCTGCCGGTCCCCTGGCTTCTCTGCTCTAAGACCCAAGCCATCTGTAGCCTCTCAATTCTGATGCTGGGGGCCCAGAATAGTAAAACAGAAGAGGGAGAAGAAAGTAAGCAGAACAGAAAAGGAAGAGAGAAAGGAAAAAGGAGGAGCCAGCCCACCTGTTGTGAAGAATGAAGAAGCCCCTCCTATCTGAATCCTCACTCCACCCCAGTCAGTCCTCCATACAGCAGCCTAAGCGATGTTTTTAAAACAATAAAATGACGCTCTTCACTTACGTAAAACCTCCCAATGGTTCCCGCTGCTCCAGTGCTAAATTCAAAGGCCTTAACCCAGCCCCTGAGACTCTGCTGGCTCATCACTGCCCCTTCAAGCTCTGCGCTCCAAGTGCACTAACTGGCCTTCAAGCCTGACCTCCCGCTCCCATCCTTCCACGTGCCTCAGGGCCTTTGTATATGTTCTCCCTCTGAAGGAATGCTTCTCCCCTTCTCATTGCCCTCCCCACCCTGCTCACTGGCAATCTCAGTGAAACGTCACTTCTTCAGAGGTGCCCTCACTGATCCTCAGATCAGATCAGATCCTCCTGCTATAAGATCTTAGCGTTCCTCCACTTTTCCTTTACAGCCTTAATCACAATTAGGTGATGAAATTATGTCTCCTCTACCAGACCGGAAGCTCCGTGGGGGCAGGGACCTTATCCGCTACCTACTCTGCTGGCCCTTGAAAGGTGCTCAATAAATATCTCTGGAATGAATGACTGGATGAACGAACTCCAAAGCCAAGGCTATTAGGAAAAGGAAGACTTACAAGTTAAAGTCAAAATCCATGACTGGAGTTAGAGAACAGGTCTGCACTGGGGAGTTAGGACGTCTTGCGTATGAATCATGCTCTGCTGCTCACTAGCTGAGCAACCTTGGCAACTGTTCAATTCTCTGAGACTCAGTTTTTCATCAGTGAAACATCTCAAGAGTTCTTGTGAAATTAAGATAAGGTATGAAAAGCACTTAGCATAATCAATGGTAGCTTCCATTATTACTTTGATTGTTGTTGTAGTTTTTATCATTATTAAATGGCTGAATGGCAGGTTGGAAACCTCACTCCAAAAACTGAGTCCACACTGAGGATGGACTCTTTCTTTCCTCTCTGTGAGCTAGAAGCATTACACACACCCATAGTGATGTGCAACAAATAATTTTTGCTTCACAAAAGGTTTCACCCATTACTAAGTTAATAATACTAGGCACAGACTGTGTACCCTGCCCTATGCCAAGTCCTGCAGGATGGGGCCCATTTGTTAAGCAGTAGGACCTCAAAAATATTGGTGCATTTGAAATTAACACAATCTTTCTAAAGGACGATCTAGCCATATGTATCAAATTTGTACGTAGACACAAATTTGACCCAGCATTACTATTCCATTCCTAGGAATATACTCAAGAAAGCAATTGTATAAGTATAAAAAGCCTGCCTCATAGTAGTCCTTAAATATTCGTTGAATGAATCCTGAATATATGATTATATGGTTAATATCCTTTGTTATTTTAAGACGGTGAATCACACTGATTGATCTTCAAGTGTTAAACCAAGCTTGCATACCAGCAATTAACCCCATTGATCATGGTGTATTGTCCTTTTTACATACAACTGCATTCATTTGCTAATACTCTATTAAGGATTTGTACATTTATGTTCATGAGAGATATTGGTCTGTAGTTTTCTTGTAATGTCTTTGTCTAGTTTTGGTGTCAGAGTATTATTGGTCTCGTAAAATTAACCAAGAAGTGTTCCACCCTCCTATAATGTTTGGTAAGATTAGCATTATTTTTGTCCTTAAATGTTTAATAGAACTCACTATGAAGGAGTTTTCCTTATGGGAAGATTTTTAATTACAAATTCAATTTAATAAATACAAAGCTATTCAGATATTCTATTCTTGTTGTGTCATTTTTAATAAATTTTGTCTTTCAAGAAATTTGTCCATTTCATCTAAGTTGACAAATTTATTGCTGTGAAGTTGTTCATGGTACTCCTTTATTTTACCTTTAATGCATGTAGCATCTGTAGTGATGCCTCCTTTTACGTGCATAATACTAATATTTTGTGTTTTCTCTCATTTGTTTCTCATCAGACTAACTATACGTTTATCATTTTATTGGTCTTGCAGAAAGCCAGCTTTTGTTTTGTTCGTCTATTTACAAATTGTTTTTCTATTTACTATTGCATTGATTTCACATTTATGTTTACCATCACTTTTTTCTACTTTGGTTTTCACTGGCTCTGCTTTTTCTAGCTTCATAATGTAAAAGCTTAGATCATTTAAACCTTTGTTATTATGAATTACATTTATTGATTTTAAATGTAAATATCATATAAGCAATTAACACAAGCATTTAAAACTATAAATTTCCTTCTATGATTTGCTTTAGCTGCATCACACAAATTTTATGTCATGTTTTAATTTTCATTCATTTAAAAATATTTTTTAGGGCTTTCTGGTGGTGCAGTGGTTGAGAGTCTGCCTGCCGATGCAGGGGACACAGGTTCGTGCCCTGGTCTGGGAAGATCCCACATGCCGCGGAGTGGCTGGGCCCGTGAGCCATGGCTGCTGAGCCTACGTGTCCGGAGCCTGTGCTCCACAACAGGAGAGGCCACAACAGTGAGAGGCTCCCGTACCGAAAAAAAAAAAAATATATATATATATATATATATATATATATATATATATATTTAGTTTCCTTTGTGATTTTTTAAAGTTTTACTCTTAGAAGTATGTTGTTTAATTTCCAAATATTTGGGAATTTTTCAGATATATAATTTATATCTGAAACTCTAAATTAATTCAATTACTGCCAGAGAAACAGAGAGTAATCCTTCTAAATTTTTTTTTTTTTTTTGCGGTACTCAGGCCTCTCACTGTTGTGGCCTCTCCCATTGCGGAGCACAGGCTCTGGACGCACAGGCCCAGCGGCCATGGCTCACGGGCACAGCCGCTCCGCGGCATGTGGGATCTTCCCGGACTGGAACACGAACCCACGTTCCCTGCATCGGCAGGCGGACTCTCAATCACTGCGCCACCAGGGAAGCCCAGTCCTTCTAAATTTGATGAAACTTGTTCTATAGCATAACACAAGGCCTAGATTAGTAAGTGTTCTATGTGCAGTTGAAAGGAGGTACATTCTTCTATTGTTGGGTATTTTGTTTCAAAACTGTCAATTAGATCAAGTTGGTTGATAGCATTATTCAAGTTTTCCACGTCCTTACTGATTTCCTATCTGTTTTGCTCATCACTGAGAAAGGAATGTTGATGTGTCCCACTACAATTGTGAATTTATTTATTCCTCCTTTCGGTTCTGTCACTTTGGCATGTATTTTGAAGCTATGTAATTAGGTGCACATACATTTAGAACTGTTACGTCTTCTGGATGAACCTTTTATTACAAAATGTCTCTCCTTATTTTTTAGTAATAGTCCTTGTTCTGAAGTCTACTTTGCTTGAAAATACAATCACTTTCTCTTTTTTATGGTTTGTGTTTGCACGCTATATCTTTTTTCTACCTTTTTGCTTCTAATCTATCTGTGCCTTTATTATTAAAGTGTTTCTTGTAGAAAGCATATAGTTGGGTTTTGCTTTTTGTGTCCACTCAGATAATCTCTAGCTTTTCAATGGAATGTTTTAGCCAATTATGATAGATGTTTGGGTTTATCTCTATCATCTAGCTACTTGTTTTCTATTTGTCCTGTTTCTTTCTTTTTTTTGAGTTTTCCACTTTATCTCCACTACTGGGTTGCTGGCTATTTCTCTTAGTTTTTAGTGGTTGCTCTAGGATTTGCAGTATATATTTTTAATCACAGTATTCTATCTTCAAATAATTATAGCAGTCCATCAATAATGTAAAAACCTTTCAACAACATGCTTCCACTTCCCCATGCGTTCCTTTGTATTACTGTTGTCATACACTTTGCTTCTATATATTGTTATTATTTTTGCTTTACACAATTATCTTATTGATATATAATTTACACACTGTAAAGTTCACCATTTAAAGTGTACACTCAACATTTTTAGTATATTTACAGCCTTGTGTAACAATCATCATAATCTAATTTTGGAACATTTTCATCACCCCAAAAAGAAACCTTATTCCCATTAGCTGTCACTCCCCATCCAACACACACACCTCCAGCCCTAGGAAGCTAGTGATCTACTTTCTGTCTCTATAGATTGTCCCTATTCTGGGCATTTGATATAAATGGTATCATATAATATGTAGTCTTTTGTGACTGGCTTCTTTCACTCAGAATAACGTTTAGCAGTTTATCCGTGTTCTAGCATGTATTGGCACTTCATTCCTTTTTATTACCAAAAACCACTTCCTCATATGAATATACCACATTTCATTTATCCATTCATCAGTCAATCAACATTTGAGTTGTTTCCACTTATTGCCTATTATGAATAATGCTGCTATGTACATCTGTGTACAAGTTTTTCCATAAATATATGTTTTCATTTCTCTTGGGTATATACCTAGGAGTGGAATTTTTGGGTCTTACGGTAAGTCTGTGTTTAATATTTGAGGAACTAACAAACTGTTATCCACCGCAGCAGCACCATTTTACAACCCCATCAGCAATGTGTGAGCATTTCAATTTCTCTACATCCTTGTCAACACTTATTATTATCTGTCTTTTTTTTATTATAGCCATCTTAGTGGGTGTGAAGTAGTATCTCACTGTGGTTTTGATTTCCCTGATGATTAATGATATTGTTAAACATCTTTTCATATGCTTATTAGACATTCATATATCTTCTTTGGGGAAATGTCTATTCAAATTCTTTGCCCATCTTAACTGAGCTATTTTTCTTTTTATTAAGTTGTAAGAATTCTTTATATATTTTAGATACAAGTATTTTATCAGTTTTATAAGTTGAAAATGTTTTCTCCTAGGCTTCAGGTTGCCTTCTGACTTTCCTGATGGCACCTTTTGAAGAACAAAAGCTTTTAATTTTGATGAAGTCCAACCTATCAGTCTTCTCTTTAATCATCTGTGCTCTTGGTGTCATAAAAGAAATCATTTCCCAGACTAAAATTACTAAGATTTATTTCTATCTTCTTCAAAGACTTACATTTTTAGCTCTTACATTTAGCTCTATGCTCTGCTTTGAGTTAACTTTTGTGTATGATATAAGGCAGGGGCTCAAATTCTCTTTTTGCATGTGTATATCCAGTCATCCCAGAACCCCTTGCAAAAAAGACTATTCTATCCTGATTATATTGTCCTGGCCCCTTTGTAGAAAATCAATTGACCATAAATGTTAAGGTTTATTTCTGGACTGTCAGTTTTATTTCATTGATCTATATGTCTATCCTTATACCAGTATCACACTATCCCGATAACTGTAGCTTTATAGTAAGTATGAAATTGAAAATTTTGAGTCCTTCAATTTTGTTCTTCTTTTTCAAAATTATATTGACTTTTCTAGGCCCCTTACATTTCCATATGAATTTTAGGTTCAGCGTATTGATTTCTGCAAAAATGTCAGCTGAGATTTTGATATGGATTACATTGAATCTGTAGATCAGTTGGGGGACTATTGCCATCTTAATATTAAGTCTTCTGATCCTTCAGCATGGGATGTCTTTCCATTTATTTAGAACTTCTTTCTTTCAACAATGTTCTGTAGTGCCCAAGTCTTATACTTCTTGTCAGAAATGTGTTCCTAAGTATTTTATTCTTCTTGACACTATTATAACTGAAATTGTTTTCTTAATTTGATTTTCAAACTGTTTATTTGCTAGTGCATTGAGATACAATTGAAGTCCTTTGAAATTTCCCTCCTCTTCTACATTCTGGAATAGGTTGTCAATGACTTACGTTAACTATTTTTTAAATGTTTGCTAGCATTCACCAACGAATCTCTCTGACCCTTGGCCTTCCTTTGTCAGGAGATTTTTAAATTACTATCTTTCCTTGTTTTAAGTCTGTTCAGATTTTCTATTTCTTCTTGAGTCAATTTCAGTAACTGTATCTTTCTAGGAATTTGTCCATTTCATCTAAGTTATGTATTTGTTGGTAGACACTTGTTCATTGTATTCCTTTATAATCCTTTTTATTTCTATAAAGACAGTAGTGATGTCCCCTCTTTCATTCCTGGTTTAAGTCATTTGGGTCTTCTATCTATCTATCTATCTATCTATCATCTATCTCTTTTTGTCAGTCTAGCTAAAGGTACCTCATCTGCTGATCATTTGAAAGAAACAACTTTTGGGTTCATTGATTTTTCTCTATTATTCTTCTATTCTCTATTTCATTTAAGTTGATCTTTATTATTTCCTTCCCTCTGCACACTTTGGGGTTAGTTTGCTTTTCCTTTTCTAATTTCCTGAGGTGGAAATTTAGGTTATTATTTGAGATCTTCCTTCTTTTTTCATATAGCCATTAAGAGCAATAGCTTTATAAGTTTTGGTCAAATATTTTTGAAGAAAATTTTAAAAACAAAAAGGAGAGTATTTCACATTTACCTACATATTTATCACTCCTGCTGTTCCTTATTCCTTTGTGTAAATATGAGTTTTCATCTAGTAGCATTTTATTTCAGCCTGAGGAAATTTCTTTAATACATTTTGTATTTCTGTCTAAAAAGGCCTTTATTTCATCTTCATTTCTGAAGAATACGTTTACTGAATATTGAATTCTAGGTTGAGTTTTATTTTCTTTTATCAA
Organism: Hyperoodon ampullatus; assembly: GCF_949752795.1. Taxonomy (NCBI): domain Eukaryota; kingdom Metazoa; phylum Chordata; class Mammalia; order Artiodactyla; family Ziphiidae; genus Hyperoodon; species Hyperoodon ampullatus. Next base: position 5,285,806 of record NC_136915.1, on the reverse strand, counting down.
TTTAAAGATGTTTTGTCTTCTAGCTTGCCATGTTTATGATGAGAAATCAGTAAAAGCTCTTAACTTTGTAATGTGCCTTTCTTCTCTGCTTAATTAAAAGGTCTCCTCTTTGTTGCTGGTTTCAAGCAATTTGATTATAATATTACTTGATGTGTTTTTATTTATATTTATCCTGCTTCATGTTCGGGTTCACTGAACTTCTTGTACCTGTGAGTTTTATAGTTTTATCAAAGTTGGAAAAATCTTGGCCACTGTTTCTTCAAATATCTTCTGCTGACCCCGCCCCTCCCCCTCCCACTATGGTCCAGGTCTCCACTTGATATTGTTTCACAGTACACTGAGTCTCTGTTATTTTTCTCCTACCCTTTCCTCTCTGGGTGCTTTAGTTTGAATAGTTTCTATTGCTATATCTTCAGTTCACTGATCTTTTTTCTACAGTGTCTGATCTGCTATTAAGCCCACTGTGACAGCTAGACTCTAAAATGGTCCCAATAAACTCAACCTCCTGTTATCCATACCCTTGTATAATCCCCACCTCTTCTTTGTGGGCATGTTGGTGACTTGCTTCTAATCAAAAAGATACATCAAAGGGGATGGAATGTCACTCCTGTGGTTAGATTAAGAGAGACTGTGACTCCTATCTTTCTAGTAAACTCTGTTTATTATCTTTTTGGCTCACATACTTTGCAGAAACAAGCTTCTGTTTGTGAGAGGCCCATTTGGCAAAGAACCGAAAGTGGCTTCTGGCTAAAAGCCAGCTAGAAACTGAAGACCTCAGTCCAACATCTGCCAAGGAACTAAATTCTTACATCAACCAAGAAGCTTAGAAGTAGGTCTTCCTTGGGACTTCTCTGGTGGTGCAGTGGTTAAGAATCCACCTGCCAATGAGGGGGACACAGGTTTGATCCCTGGTCCAGGAAGATCCCACATGCCACGGAGTAACTAAGCCTGTGCACCACAGCTACTGAGCCTGTGCTCTAGAGCCCGCAAGCCACAACTACTGAGCCCACACGCTGCAATTACTGAAGCCCGCGCACCTAGAGCCTGTGCTCCACAAAAAGAGAAGCCACCACAGTGAGAAGCCCGCGCACCGCAACGAAGAGTAGCCCCCACTCGCCGCCACTGGAGAAAGCCCACGTGCAGCAACAAAGAACCAATGCAGCGAAAAATAAAAATATAAATAAAAATTAAAAGTTAAAAAAAAAGGAAGAAGTCGGTCCTCCTCAGTTGAGCCTCCAGATGAGACCTCAGCCCTGACTGGCATGTTGATTGTAGCCTGTGAGAGACCCTGATATAGAGGACTCAGGTGAACCACTTGTAGAGCCCTGAGCCTCAGAAACTGTGAGATAATAAACGTGTGTCATTTTTAAGCTGCTATATTTGTGGTAATTTTTTTTTTTTTTTTTTTTTTTTTTTTGCAGTACGCGGGCCTCTCACCGTCGTGGCTTCTCCCGTTGCGGAGCACAGGCTCCGGACGCGCAGGCCCAATGGCCATGGCTAACGGGCCCAGCCGCTCCGCGGCACGCGGGATCCTCCCAGACCGGGGCACGAACCCGTGTCCCCTGCATCGGCAGGCGGACTCCCAACCACTGCGCCACCAGGGAAGCCCTGTGGTAATTTTTTAATACATCAATCTTTAACTAATATACTCATCTGGTGAAATTTTCACTTTAGATATTGTATTTTCCAATATTGAAAGTTCTACTTGGTTCCTTTTTCTATCTTATGGTTCTCTCCTCACACTGTTCATCTTGTCCTTTAAATCACTGGGGCTATTTATAATAACTGTTTTAAAGTCCTTGTCTTCTAATTCCATATTTATGTTATTTGGGGCTTCATTTCCACTGATTTCTATCCTGAACATGGGTCATGTTTTCTGATTTGCTAACATGTTTAGTAATTTTTGATCAAATGCAGGGCATTGGGAATGATATATTGTTGAGTGTGTATTTTGCTGTCTTACTTTAAAGAACATTGAGTTTTCTTATGTAAAAGGCACTTGTGTTACATGCAGGTCAACCTGCTCATTTTGAAGTTTGTTTTTAGCCTTTGCTAGGGTGGGTCTAGGGTAGTCTTTACTTCCTGGAGAGTCTAGCCCTATTATTAAGGTGTGAACCTTCTGGGGTCTCTATTGAATGCCTCAGGTGTTCTATAACATCTCTTCACACAGCATCTTCCAAATTTGAACACCTCCCAGTTCTGTGTGAACTCTGAGAATTTTTAGCTTACAGCTTTCAGTGGTTGCTTTTAGACAAACTTCATGGCGTTTCACCTTATACACACTCAGCTTAATATTTAGCTATAGCCTCAAGGGGACCTACTATGAAGATTTCTGACCTCCTCCTCTGCTTATCTCTCCTCTTTCCAGTACTCTGTCCTATAAATTCCAGTTTCCTTGACTTCCCCAACCTCTGAGCTCAATCTCCTCAACTCAGCTAGACTGCCATGTTTGGCATGCCACTCACCCCCCATCCCCACCCTACTGGAAAAGGCTCCATCCAGAAATCCAGAGCTCCTCTTATCTATTTACTCCCTTCAGGTATCCCAGTCCTGCACTGTCTGTTGTCCAGTGTCTGACAACCATTGTTTCACACATTTTGTCCAGGGATGTAGTTGGTTTTGTTGAGATGGTAAGTTTGCTACCAATCTTTGTCACTGCCATTAGAGATCTCGGGGCATTTTTAGAGATGAACAAGAGGAAATGGGATTGGCACTTGGCTCCATCCTTGGGTTATTAAGCTTCTTGCAGACACTCACCTTGCTTATTCACGGTGGGGGTGGGAAGGGGGTAGGAAGATGCATTGGAAATGTTCCTCACTGGTTGTGTCATAACCCCCAAAATCCCAAATCCTCATTAGCTGCACTCCTGACAACCTATTCCTTTGTCTTCTTAGCAAATAACTTGTCAGTGTGAGACAGAAACCTATCAGAAAGACCCTCACTCCACCATGGGTTTATTTAGTCTGTGGGTTGTATACAATTCCCTTTATACAAAGTGATGCGATTATAATTTCTGAACTAAGACCTTTGGTCTGATGATAAGTCTAGATATTTAAACTTGGTGGTGGATGGGGTGTCCCAGGAGACCCTGTGTGTCTCAGGCATCTGGCTACAGGGGCTCGCTTTGTCCCCTCATAGAGGTCCAATCCCCAGGGAGTCTCCAAACAGGCTGATATGTGGAATCAATCACTTGGGAAGCCTTTAAAAATCACAAATGCCCAGACCCCACCCCAGACTACCAATTAGAACCTTGGCAGCCCACAGTGACTCCGATGCAGAGCCCAGGATCACTCTGTCTTCTTGAATCTTATGAAGCCAAAGAACTCACAAACATGGAAGCTGATGGCAATGTCAGCGTCTGGCAGGCCCTCCAGGATCAGCCATGGGGGGCAAGAAGGTCCCTCGACTCCAGGAGGGGGAAAGACCGAGCTCTCTCTGAATCACGGCAATTTTAAGCAGGAAGAAAACTTCCTATTTGGAGAAGGCTCTGGCCAACTTCCCTTCCCCTCCCTCAGCCTTTCCATTTTGTAGATGAAGAAACCAACCCCCAAGGGATTAGGTGACACGCCCAGCATCCCTCGGCCCAGGGCCAAGTTACCCAGCCAGGACTTTCCCCACTGCCTCCCAGACCCTCCTAAAATCCCACGAGTGACTTCTTATGACCCTTAGAACAGAATCCAAAATCCTTACCGCAGCTGAACCTCCATGCGACCTGGCTCCAGCCCCTCCAGCCACACCTCACGCCACCCTGTCCACTGCTCCCCAAGCACACTGGTCCCTTTCCGTCAGGAGAAAACCAAGGTCCTTCCAGCCTTGGGGCGTCACGCTGTCCTGTCTGAGGATGCCCTGCCCCAGATCTTCACAGCAATGGCCCTTTGTGCTTTAAGTCATGGGTTGACTGTTCCTGCCTCATTGAGGCCCCTGGACCACCGAAGGCCAGGGCCCACTCATTATTCTCCACCTGGCACGGGCTTTGTTTGTCACCCCCAGCACTTCTCGGCGGGGGTGGGTCCTGAGGTCCTTAACTGCTTACTCTGCCGTGTCTGTCCCCACCCCACTAAGTTGGGGGGGCTTTGAGAGGGCAGAGAATGTATCTGCTTTCTGCCTTACTGTATCCCCAGTGCCCAGCCAAGTGCCTGGCACAGAGGGCTTATAATAATGTTTCTTGAATGGATGGGTGGATGATGGAAGAATTGCATCATTAATCAACAACTAAAAAGTGACAGAAATCACTTTGTCTCTAACCTCCCAAATGCTATGAAGGCAAAGAGCTTCACCTGAACCCGGCAGGGGTGTGCCTGGGGCTTCAGGGACCTAGGCTGTGCCTGCAGTGAACCACACAGTGGGCTCAGCCAGAAGCCTTCTGGTGTTGGGTTATATTCTGAACATGCTGATGCCATAAGTCCAGACATCCTGGTGCATGGCAGGGCCCGGGTTTCCCTGTGAATGAAATGGTGTCTATCACTCCCTCCTCTGGCATGTGCGCCTTGGTTCTGCAGACGTGCCGTGGGGCAGACCTTTTCTCTGGCCCTTCTGATGGGCCTGCATGAGCAAGAGAAGTTAGGATTCATCATTTTCCACTTGAAACAGCCTGGGAGCTGGGCTCCTCCATCCACAGGCGAAGGCTTTAATATTTAAGCTAGAAGCACCAAAGCGCCATTGAAAGAAAAGAGCTCAATTTTCTTTTATCAGTTTTTCTCCCACGTGTCCCTCAAATCTCCAGCCACACCATCAAACAAGACCGACCCTTTCTACTGCATTGCATCCCAAGTTTCTGATTACGAGTCAAAGTCTGATGCAGCTCCGGCAGAAGAACAGAAGCAGAGTCTAAACAATGAGCGTGCTCAAAATTAATCTAGGGCCCAGCCTCTTGGTTAGTATAGGATAGCCCCAGAGCTGCCCAGTGGAGAGACAATATAAACCACATTTTAAATTGCCTGGTAGCAGTGGTAAAGCAGTAAAAAGAAACTGGTAAAAACTAATTTTAATGATATATTTTATTTGGCCAATATATTTTAAATATTTCAACATGTAATCAATAGAAATATGAATGGGTTGTTTGACATGTTTTTTTTTTTTTCACGCTAAGTCTCGGAAATGCAGTGTGTGTTTTACACATCCAGCATGTTGCAGTTGGGACCAGGCGCATTTCAGGTGCTCAGGGGTGACACCCAGGTCCTGGTTTGGACCACACACCAGGAAGGGTCCAGCTGCTCACAGGCGGCATGCCGGCACCCAACCCAAGCTGCCGGAGAATGGAGAACGTACCGGCAGAGAAGACGAGAAGGAGGCTTGGAAACCCTGCTCCCTGGTCCCCGCAGCCCCCTACCCACCCTGCAGGCGTGCGTGTCGGTGTCGGCATCGGACAAAGCAGGCAGAGGAAACCACAACTGCCGCTCAGGGTTCTCTCTGGATGCTTGGATTAACTCACTTGTATTTATTTGGCTTTTTATAAACAAAACTAAGACTTAATGCATTCCATTCATCATGAGGAAAGGGCAGTAATCCTAAGGGGATCTGTCAAACAGATGCTCTTTCTGTAAATAAATAAAAAGGTGACTGTGCAGGAAAGGAAAATTACACTGAACTGAAATCTGAGATTTTTTTTTCCCCTTTTAGATCCATAAGCCAAAATATTGCTAAGGCTTTTTATAAACAAAGATAATGAGTTGTATAATTTATGTAAATTAACTAATGCTGCTGCATTTTCTAGAAGTAACATACACTGCATTATTTATTTGACATGCCTTTTGGAGTAAAAATAATTATAATTGGATATTATACCTAACAAGTTTCTCCCTTTGTTTTCTTATTAGTATTTGTGGTTTTGAATATAAAACACAGAATCACTGAGTTCACCACAGGTGTGGCTTTCCTTTTGCACATATAAAACTAAAGATGATCTTTTGAAAAGATGGGAGTTGGACCAGGGCCCTTGACCACAGCTTCTGAGCCCAGCGTAAACTGCCCTGTGCCCCAGGCATGGCTCGGTCAGTGGGTGTTAGTTATTTTCAACTAGCAGGGGGTACTAGTTTTTCAGCAGCCTGTGGGATACAATCGATATCATTCTCACTCCCTGACGTCTTTCCATCTTCACTACTCCAAGTATGATTTAGGACCAGCAGCCTCACCACCGCCTGGGAACTTGCTCTGAATGCAGCATCTCGGGGCCCCACCAAGACCAACGGAATCAGAATCCTTGGGGGACTTGTATGCACATTAAAGTTTGAGAAACGCTTTTCTACATCATTTGCAGAGAAGACCCAGTCCCTTCCTGGACCCCTCCTGCAGGAGACGGAGCTGAACTCAGGAAGGCACAGGGCTGGGTCCCCCAAGTCTATCTGTTCCCGACATCAACCCACATTTCCCCTCGCATCTAGCATATATTAAAATGAGCAATACATAATCACATACTGCAATTCTTAGTATTATCATATTAGGAGCATTAAAAATGCAAGAAAGGATAATTAAGCAAAATAAATTAAACAAGGATCTTGAAATACACAGCCTTGGAAATACTTCTGCTGCCTAAACGCTTGCTAACATCTGTTAGCCTCTATCACGCTCGCTATCCTTTTCTGATAGTCAAAGCACAAAATACGATCAAACACCAAATGTAAATAGCTCTGATTGGTAACCTTGTTTATGCAGCCAAAGATGGCCCTAAGGTAGAGGAAGGACCTCTGTTGAAAACCCACTGATCTTTGGAAGGACCATCTTGTTTGGGAACAGAGGTTGGGGGGCCCCTGCTCCCCCCACCCCCCCCCCCATTCATTCAGTACCAGGGGTGGAGAAAAAGAAACCAAAAATATCGCAGACCAAACAGGAAAGGAGGGTAATTTACTGAATTCATTTCATCTCACTCCCTTAATCATGTAAAACAAAACCCAAAAATGTTCTACATTCTGGTTTGTGTCCAACACAACGTGCAAACTAATTGAGTGTAAAAAGCGTTCCTTTGCATTATATCAGTTACAGTAAATGTAACAATTGCTCTTCCTACCCCAGGGCTCTGTTTCATTTCTGTTTTGGTTACAATTCAGTCCATTCACAATATGTCATTGCAAACACTATTTGCAAAAGAAAGTATAAAAAACAGATTCTTTATTTCTTAGTGCATTTATTTTCATTTCCCTTCTCCAGCTCTCCAGATTTATCCCGTGCTTCCATCTGGAGGGCTTAAAAAAGTTATAGACCAAGTTACTATACATAATGAGACGCACACTCATCTGGCATTTAGCCAGAAAATTTTATTGCCAGGTGTTGTGAAAGGCAAAAAATATATATGCGGCCAAAATGCCGTGCTGCGTTGCATTTCCAAACATTTCATGTCACGTCTGAAGGTGTTCATTCATTTGGGAGGGAAGCTACTTCCATGACGTTTACTTAACCGCCTCTCAGGAAAAGGCAAATGTGAGGGTTCTTCAAGCCAGCATGAGGCTGCCGCACTTGACCCCAACCCCGTGGGAATGGCAGACTCGGTTCAGGCATCGGGGAGACCACCGCCCCCATTGGGAACCTGAAATCGATGGGTTGGCTCCCCTCCACGTTCATTGCCGTCGTTTGGGAAATATGAACTGAGTCCCCACAGTGCTCGGTGCTGGAGAGACGGAAGCTGACAGACAAACAGGGACTCAGGAGCATCGTCCAAACCGCCACCCTCATCAGGGGAGTGCTGAGGGGTCAGGGTCCGGGGGCAGGGAACTAGATGAGAACAGAGCAACCAAACCCAGCCCCGCTGTAAAGAGACCAGGGGAACTTCATTACGCCCACCCTTAGGTGGGGGCTGTCACGGAAGACTCTTTCAACTATTTCACAGCAATTAAGGAATTAAAGGTCAGCAGCAAACTCACTTCCTCCCGGACTGATTATTCCCGGGGAAAGCCAAGCAGATCCTGTTTGGGAGAAATAACTGCTGAGCAGTTCAGTGTGGATTCTTTGGGGAAACGGAACCTAATACGGCATTATATTGACCATTAGGTCTAATTCCATGTATAAAAACACACAGCAAAATGAGGGGTTTAAGTAAAATATCAGAGTCAGGGCGTCACAGCAGAGAAAGGGCTAAGCTTGCGTTTCGGCTGCACTGCGGTGCACGGAAGGAATCGGAGGAAAATCAGGCTTCTTGGGGTTTCCCAATTTCTTTTCCCACAGTCTCCTACAGAAAAGATGATGGTATTGAACCATGTGTCTAATATTTTGGAAAGAGAAAGAAGTCATGGAGTATTTTGAAACTCGAGACAATGCTAATACCTTCGAAATGACACCATAAGGCGTGTGGACTTGTCCTCCTGGCTGCATGTCACCTGGGAGCTCCTTCTGCCTTACCTGTCCTGCAGGGACGGCTGGATGGCCACACCTGCGCTGCCTTCAGCAGTGCCTGCTAACCCTCCCCGGGCCCCTGTCACCTAATAAGGGGCGGAGTCCCAGGGCTTCCCACCTGCTGTCCTACAGATGCAACCCACCAGATAAGCATGGCTGCCTGCTGGCTTCTGCAAGAATGGGTTCAGGGTAACATCCTACAACCCATCGGAGTTCTGAGGTCTAATACGCATTCACAGTCCCCTCCAAGATTTATCAAACCTTTTAGGAAATTTCAAGCAAAGGGGGCGCTATCTTGGTCTCCACCAGCATCTCATGTGCTGAAATACATAGACCTCAGCCGAGCTTTTTGGCATTAAGAATTAGAAATGGGAAAACAAAGATGCAGACGTTAAAGGACTGTAAACACTAGACACTAACTGAGGGATAAAGCAGATCATCTGTAAGGAAAGGATGGAAGGAGGCAAAGGGAGGGAAAAAACCCACAGCCACTTGCTTAGAATTTATGTTTCCATAAACATTAGGATTCTAGTATGAAGAAGAAATTATTGATACATGTGTTCCCTTAAGGAAGGCTTCTCAAGAGGCCCATTCTGGATTTAATAATAATCCATATTCTTCCCCTGAAATGGCAAATCGAGTCTTTGATTTCCTTATCACTGCCACAGATACATGAATCATTAGGCTGCAAACCAGCAGGGGTTCAGTTTATCACACGCCACCTCGAATATTTAATAAAATAAATTCTAAATAATCAATTCGGGAAGAGTCAACATTTCTTACACTTTTGTAATAAATGTCTACCTCTTGCATTCATCAGAAACCTGTATGTAAATCGTGGGATCCAAGATGAAAGAGAAAGTCCCTGGTCTTCTCATGCTGTCATGTAAGTACTTAAACATGGACAAATACCGTCTGCACCCTCCCCACGGCCTCTGTTCTAGGGGGACGTTGGCACGTCAAACACATCCAGGCTGCTTTCAAAGCACTCTGAGCCCAAAGATGCAGGCGGTACCGCCTTTCTCTCTTCCGCGAGATCCTGATCCTTTAACCCACCTGGTCTCAGCAAGGCCACACACCATTGGCTCAGCTGTCCCTGGACAAGGGAGCTCAGAGCGCATCACTGGGACTTGCCCGCCTTCTCTGCAGCGCCATGGAGCAGTGTCTTGGGCTCATGGGAGAGACAGGACGCTTCCCAGCGTTCACCCCCAAGCTGATTGTTGCAGGAGGCTCTGCCTAGTTTCTTCAGATGGAGAACAATTATCCCATGCCCCGCAAAATACGCCAGATTGCCACCAAAAGTCAAGAGAAAGGAGAGACCCTAACTTCGCCAAGACAAACACAACTAACAACACTAATGTGACCGTCGGCGTGTTGTGCAAAAAACTGTTAATTCCTTGCAGAATTATAAGCTAAGTGTGAATACCGTCAGGTTGCAAACATGAATCCTAGGACACACCAGTGCTCAGATTCAAGTCCATAAGAGGGTTTGGTGGCCAGTCCTTGATCATCCCCTGCCATCTCTCACCAGTCCCCATAGCCCCCTGCTCCTTCTAGAACCTGCTGCTGTAACCTAGAATGGAGATCGGAAAACTACATCCACGGTCCAAATCTGGACCCCAGCCTGTCTTTGTAAATAAAGTTTTATTGGAACACAGTCACACCCATTCCTTAATTACATAGCCTATGGCTGCTTTCACGTTACAGTAGTTGCCATGGAGACCTCTGGCCAGCAAAACTGAAACTATTTACAGGTTTCCCTGTTATCCGAAAGTAAAGCATTCCTATGAAACCTTTTGTAAGTTGAAATGGTATAAGGCAAAGAAGCAGTTACCTTAGGACACACGTAAGAAAAGCACAAAATAAATGGAGATAAAGCACAGATGCTCAGACCCAGGCCACAGCTCTGGTGACTGGATGCTGAGGTGCTGAGTGTGGTCCTGGGGGAAGGAGCTTGGTGGGGTCACTCCTTCTGCTCGGGGTGCAGTCTCTTCTACCTCAGCTGCTGCAAAACCAACACTGAACACTATTTTCGCCTTTTTTCCTAAAAGCGAAAATTGTCTTTGGATTTCTTTCGGTTAGTGAAAACAGGTGCGAACGTAGGTCTTTTGTAAAAGCGACATGGTGTAAATTGAACTTTCGAAAAGTGGGGGATCCCTGTACTGTCCAGCCCGTCACAGAAGAAATACATCATTTCATTCATTCATTCATTCAAAAAGTGACGGGCTTCCCTGGTGGCGCAGTGGTTGAGAGTCCGCCTGCCGATGCAGGGGACACGGGTTCGTGTCCCGGTCTGGGAAGATCCCACATGCCGTGGAGTGGCTGGGTCCGTGAGCCATGGCCGCTGAGCCTTGCGCATCCGGAGCCTGTGCTCCGCAACGGGAGAGGCCACAACAGTGAGAGGCCCGCGTACCACAAAAAAAAAAAATAAATAAAATAAAAAAAAAGTGTTTATTGGGCACCAACTCTGTACCAGGTACCATGCCAAGCACTGGGCTACAGGGGGGACATTGGATCAACGCGAGGGCAGGGCTACTTCCCCTGGAGGAGAGAAGCTGAGGCAGCTGCTCAGTCGCTGGCAGCCTCGCTGCGTGCTCTGCTTCCAGAGACCTGCTGTTCTCTCCCCTTCACGGCCAAGGGTAGAGTAAGGAATAACAGGCTCAAACATCAGAGGTTTCAGTGAGATATTTTTCAAAGACGCTGGGAGTCAAGTAATGAATTACCAGACTAACGTGTAAAATTTTCCTTTACTTTTTTCTTAAGATAAGTTTAGAAAAACCACCTGCCTGGGACGGAGTCACCAAGGGAGGACCCCACCAACAGCAAGAGGATGGCATGTGTCCATCTCTTCCAAATGCACGTGCCTCTGCATCATGGGGGGAGGGGGGTCACATCAAAAGGCGGATCTGGATTCAGGAGATGCGGGGCGGGGCCTGAGAACCTGCCCTTCTAATGAGCTCCCAGGTGGGCCGGTGCTGCTGACTGACTGACCACATGGTGGGGAGCAAGCAGCCACGTGACTGCATATGTGTCTGTGCAGGTCTCGGCTTTTGCAGGAGTTTTGCAACAAGAAGGAGAGGCAAACCCTGAAGGGCACACAGCATCACGAGGTGCTGGAATTAAGAAGAGCAAAGAGGAAATGCAAGGTCATTTCATCTCTCTGGAAGAAAAACTCAAGAACCAGAAAGGTGCTCTTTCATGAAATCACCTGCTTTCCGTCTACAGTTCTGGCCTTGCATCCAGGGAGGGCAAGCGGAGAACAACTTAGCAGTCAGAAACCCCAACAAACTCGCACAAGAAACCAGGTGACAAGAGCCAGCAGCCATCGAAGCAGCCTCCACCCCAGCAGCTGCGTGAATGGCTGCTCCATCCTTCATTTATGCAGTAATGCTTCTCTCTGCCCCACTCCTGGCAGCACAGAAGCCCTTCACTGCTCCTCTATGTCCCCATGGTTTTTGCTGTGGCCTGTGGGAAGCGGACAGACAGAGCGATGCGGGCCTGATTACTCTGCAAGCCACGATACCTTCCCTGTGTTGGTGTCAACTAAGGGGGGCCAGGTGTGACTCTTCTAGGACAAGGCTGGAGATTCATACCCTCTGAGCACCAACTGCCCCATCAGAGACAAGCCGCAGCTACCGATGGCAGAAGTACATTTCTCCAGCAATGTTAGGGAATTGAAAGATGTGCAGGAGATCGATAATTTACTATTCCGTCAAGTGAAGGCCAGAGACATCCTTTACCCAATGCAAACAACCACATCGGGTCATTTACTAAGGCGGGGTAGGAGATATATCATGTTCTTAAAAGGCATCCCCACCTTCCAGACGAGGCCACAAATTATGCTTACAAAATCAAGGTTGTGTGGCCTGGGTAATGTCTATCTCTGTGCCTGCTGTATGTGGAGGTCCAAACAGAGGAAGGCCCTGGGTGAATTTTGAAAATGGTGCTCAAGGGTTTCCGTTGTAATTGAATATGCTAAAATTTCCATTCATGTCCTCGTGGGCTAATCTGCAATGATATTAAGAGACTGCTATGATAATAATTAAATACAAGCTCAGCATACCAAGTTGGCATTCTGTGGCTCCACCTTCACGGGGAGTTTCTAGCTCAAGAAGGCTGCAATCAAGCTTAAAAGGAAACTGCAAAGTATTTTCCGTGTTGTAATCTACCAGAGATATGAGGAAGGCAGAAATTACAAACGTGTTTCTTTCGAAATCTTCCTGGCACCTCTTTCACTAACAAGCTGCTTTCCAAACACCACTGGCAAGAGGCCTGCATTCCTCGAGGCAGCGACCTATAAGGGCATGGAACCTGGGCTCCAGCAGACCTAGTGGGAGACAAGGTTCCCACGACTCACTTCCCAGAGAGGGCAGGAGGGGCCCAGGCCTGGCCACACGTGGCTTCACTAGCTAACTGCCACGAAGGCTTTCTTTCCTAAGCCGGGGCCAGTATCTGTCCTGGTTTTTATGGTTCCTGCATCAATAACGCGTCTGGAGAGAAACCAACTCAGTTCCACAAGTCTTCAGTGAGACCAATACCCAAGCAGCCAAATCTCTGTCTGCAAAGACTCCCAGGAAACTGCTCTGATGGTGGGAGGGTGGCTAGATAAAATACAGGACTAAATGTGAGCTTCAGAGAAGCAACAGATAAAATTTTAGTATAAGCATATCCCCAAAATTGCATGGAACATACGTGGACTAAAAAATCTTTTTTTTGTTTTGTTTCACTCAAGTTAAAATGTAACTGGGCATCTGTCTCTCATGTATGTGTATGGGTGTGTGTTGTGTGTGTGCGTGTGTGTATGTGTGTGTGTGTGCATACACGCTAAATCTGGCAACCCTACACAGGGAGAGTGAGCACACAGACCCTTATCACCAGAGTGAGAATATCCTGGAAGCTTGAAAGCTGTAGCTTCAGGACAAATGGAAAAGGGCAGTTCATTGTGGGAGCAAATGAACATAACTTGTTATCCCTAAGAGGAGGTTGACATGGGAATATGAGAGGCTCGTAAAGGACTTGAAATCAGAGCTAAGGCAGGTCATGCAGGGTATTCAGAGTGTTGGAGGACGAACTCCCAACCCCGGAAGTGGATGGCAAGGGGCATCCAGGCCTTCCACAGTCCCTGGTGGCCTGAGGGAGCCAGGGTCCTGGGCTGGAGGCCCAGTGAGGTAGGGGTTCTTTCCTCTTTGACTGGTTCGAGTTATGAGGAAGAGCAGCCCAGTGGCCAGAAGGGGGCCCATCCCTTCTCCTAAAGGCTTTCCCGATCCCCAGTCTTGACTTGGACCCAGGCTTGGGTGCTCAGTACTGTATCTTAAACCCTTCGTCCTCAGCACCCTGTGGACCAAGAACACATCTTCTGGGGATCCAGGTGTTTTGGAAGCCAATGAGGAATAGTGATGAGGAAACTGGGAATTTGGAAGCAGCAGACCTGGGACGGTATCTTGGCTCTGACACGAACCAGCTAGGTATTCCTGGATACATTTCTTAACCTCCCGGAAATGAATTACTGCTACAAAAATGAAGATAAGGGCAGTACCTACCCAAAAGGGATGTTGCCAAGTCACTGAATGAGGTGATGCTTATAGAGGGATGGGTACAGGACCAGGTATTCAGTAGGTGCTCACTAAGTGCTGCACACCATCCTTGCTGTTGCTGTCACTAGCTGGCTGTGGTCAGGGAGGAGGAAGCCTGAAGAAGGAGAAGCAAAACTGGCACCCTCGCCAGGCCTCTGTGAGCCAGCGGACTGTGAACAGACAGGGTCCTCTTGCCACTTTAAAACGCCGGTAGCTTATGTTATTTATTAGTTAAAATTTTAATCTTATGAATTGTGTGGGGACATGTCACCAGGGATGCTGAGTAATTAGAAATTAAGGAAAGACTATGGATTTGCGTTCCTGAATTGATACCACCAAAACACACCCAGGTAACAGGAAATTAAGTTTTAACATGTTTGCGTGCCAGCAGAATGCGGCACAAAAATTCAGATGATTAAAAGTCAGAAGAGAGCCCTGGGAGACCCTCTGAGCTGCTGCTAAACAGACCGGCTCCCTGCACTGGAGTCATGAGACCAGACACCTGGACCACAGCTCTCGGTACCGGACGGGAGGGGTGGCCCGGACTGGACTTGAACCTGGGTTCAAGTCTCAGACATGGGACCAGTAGGGATAAAAATGCTGCAGTGATTAAATGGCAGGGCTGGGTTGAGGCTCAGATGAGGAGTGCCTGTGAAGGCAGGTGGTCCTTCAGCAGATCCCACTGCTCAGAACGAGTTCCCATGGGTGACTGATCAGACCCTGTCCTCAGACAGGGAAACAAGTTCGTTCTAACACCATTTCTCCATGGCAACAATCACCGCATCATATTGCAATGACCAGGTTCATGGTTCTGAAAGTTTCCCAAGTAGGATGCTCTTTCCTGAGACTTCCCTGGTGGTCCAGTGGTTAAGACCCTGTGCTCCCAATGCAGGGGGCACAGGTTCGATCCCTGGTTGGGGAACTAAGATTCTGCACGCCTCAGGGTGCGGCCAAAAAATAAATAGATAAAAAAATAAAATATTTTATAAAAAACAGTATTAAAAAAAGGATGCTCTGCCTTACTTGCCTCTCTAGATCCTGTGCTTAACAGATCACCTAGTATCTAGATACCAGATAGAGGTGTTCTAGTATCTAGAAAATACTAGATACTTAATTTATGTTTGTTGAACTGGACAGAGCTCATATAGAGTCAAAGAGAACACCTCTTCAGGAAAGGTACAGACGGAGTGCCACGGCAATGAAAGACAGGGGATACTTTCTTCTGACTGCAGAAGATCAGGGAAGATGCCCTAGAAGGTTCAGAAGTTACAAGGCTAACACAGTCTCGATGTAGACGTGGGGAAAAGAGGTTCTGAGCAAGGAACACATTATACAGTGTAGACCAGTGGGCGCATGGCAAGTCTGAAGAAGAACGGGGTGAAATAAGACATCCACAGACCAAAGGTACACGATCATTTACGGAAAGCAAAAAATCTGTATTCTGTTTAAAAGCACAAAGTGTCAACATGCAGACTCACTTGACCTTTTGTGAGCTTCTGCCACTCAGCTGTTTCATCAGCCCACTTACTTACCCCTTATCTATTCATTGCTGTTTCCCAAACCCAATTTGGGCACCATGCATGATTGTGGCTGGCTATTTCAAATATTTCCCATCAGCTGCAAGCAAGATACCTATTTATCTTATGGCTGCAAACAGAGCTGAAATGATCTGACATCGCCACGAGGCAGACAGTTATTTCATGCCCTGTTAATTCCTAATGCGGTAACTGCAATATCGTTCCTACTTTTAAAAGAGGTGCTTTTTTTTCCTTCTTAATACGTGGCCTAAGCGTCCAAATAAAGAATATCACTTCTAATGAGGCCATGTCCAAAAACATAACCTTGCCTGCCACTTCCACATTCAAGACAGGGCTTTGAGCTTTCGGGCACTTAGTTGAGAAGTCAAAGCAGCTTTTCATTCTTTCAGGCAGCACAAACAGGTCAGCAAAACCAAACTCTCTCTTCACTGCTGAAAATTCTGGTCAGAGGCAATGGCTGGCATTTCTGCTGGGCAGATGGTCCAGGCCAGGGGGTACCTGTCTACCTCGGAACAGGCTCAGTGGGGAAGGATGCCTTTGTCCATGCTACCCACAGTCAAGTCAACAGCTTCTGTGCAATGTCCACGCATTGGTTCCAAAGGCAGGACGTCACGGCAAGGCACATCTTGTGACCAGAGCAGAGAGCCTCGTCCCCAGGCGGGGGAGTATGTGGTCTGCAAAGGGCTGAGAGAGATGCTAACACGTCACAGTTCTGGGCCCCTGTTGCTGTAAACCATGTTAGCTATTTTTCAGCAGCCTCTGCCTCTGCCCATTGCTCGTTTCCATCCCTACCCCCTCACTGTCCAGCCCTCACCAGCACCTGGTTCCCTGCGTTGATGTCGTTTCTTAAGACCAAGTCTGCCTTAGGCACCCCTGCTATGTGTTTGGTCCAGAGCCTTGTAATTCTTCCATCCCAGCCCTCATGACCCCACGTTAACGTTTTGATTTTTTTTGTCCCCACGAGAAGGGGAGGGCTCTTGTTGACATCACTGCCTCCTCGGTACCTCTCCCAGTGCTGGTGGGTAGAAAGCATTCAACAGCTGGCTGATGAACGAAGGGTATGTGCTGGACTTGACCCAAAACCCCGCCAGAATGCCCAGGGCGATTGCTCACACTGTAGAGCCAGGCGGATCTTGGCTCACGTCCCAGCTCTGCATTGATTCATGGCGGGATGTGGGGCAAGAGAAGCTCTCGCGAGGTGCCATCTCTTCATCTATGAAACGGGTGTAGTAATAGGTACCCGGTGTGGATGTTTTGAGAAGGGTCGAGGGAGATGGTGTACAGGACACTTGTAAGCCTGTGGCCAGGGGTGGCTCCTGTTATGGGAACCCAGCAGTGAAAGTGCTATAGGAAGTCGACAGCCTGGATTCTGAGACCCTGGCGCTTTCAGGAGAGAGGGGTGAGGACAGGGCAGAAGACAGCCCCGCAAGCTTCTGGGGCCAGAGAAAAGCACCATGAACTTGAAAGGTACTCTTCCAGCTTGGCCCGAAGAACAACATCTCCTTGGCGTGACTTCACCCAGCTCACCCCACCCATGGCGTTGTGATCCTGGAGACATGGGGGCACCAGGCGTGCCTCTCTGCATTCAGGAAATGCTCCCCCCCCATCAGAGGTCCTCTCCCTGCACACCCCAGGCCCCAGGTAAGCAGGCATCAATCTACCTGGAGAGCAGGACCCGCTTCAGGCCTGCTGAGATTTCATCTCATGAAACATTGACATCACAACCACCTCCTTTCTCCTCCCTGCCAACCTCTGTCATCCCAGGAAACCTTATTGAGCTGGCTTCTCCTTGGCTTATAGACAAGACAACTAATCACGGACCTAAGAGCTCGTCAGCTTCAAAAGCGGCTGCCCCCATCCTGGGCCTGGATGAGAAAATCAATGCGCCTTTGAGTTGCCGTGTGTACCAAGGGCCTGAGCCTCTGAGAACAAAAGAAGCCAGACCTCTGAGCAGTTCTACAAACAGGGCTGGAAGCTCTCCTGGCCTGAGGGAAGGCTTACAGCAAGTGATATGTTAAATGGTAGATACAAATATCTATCGTGCCCTCGAACTGAGGAAACCAGCTGGAGTGGTAGAAAATCACAACTCCAAGACCCTGGGCAGGACTGTCTGCCTCACCCAGCGGTAGGGGTAGCTGGCTGGCGCCGTACCTGGCATGATATATGTACTAAGTCCATGGGAAACACCTGACTGAATCCACTGAAGAAGGAAGCAGAGTCCAAACTGGGAAGCCCCCCTCCTCCTGTGAGACGCAAAACCCATGTATATCTGCATTGCAATTTCCCGGGTGGGGAGGACGACCTGCCTACCGTCCCCTGCATGACAACTGGGCTTCCCAGCCACTGGTCCAGATCAGAGCAAATGCAAGAGAAACGTCGGTGAGATGTGGGGCTGCTCTTGCCAGATAAATCCTCCTTTGGGGCTGTTTAAAAATCATGCCCATGGTAGACAATCCACAGCAAAGGACATCCATGAACACGAGAATGAGCTCAGCCCCACGAATAACTACGAAAAACCCAAGTTCAAATTGAACAGGGTGTCATCTTTCACCCATCAGCGTGTGAGTGGATGCAGAAGCAATGGTCAGTCTCAGTGCTGGTGGGCAGGTAGTTAGCACAGCCACTTGGGAGCCATTTGACAGCATCCAGTTAAACTGAAAATGCTCAGACCCTACACCCAGCAATGCCAGGTCTGGGTTGCACACGTGCACAAGCAGACATGGATGAGAACGTTGACTGAAGTATCGTAACATTGGAAAACTGGAAAGAATCCAGAAGTCCACCGACCAAGGAGCGATTCAAATGCTTATACACTTGAATACTATAGGGCAGTTCCAAGGGAAGAGGGGATCTCAGAATCCAAAGGCTAAGTGAGAAAGTTAAGCTGGGAAACACCACGTTACACACACAGTCCTCCCCAACTATAAGAGCTTAACTTATGGCCCGTCTCACCCAGGAAGCTTCTCTGATCATCCCGGCCCACTCTGAACTCCCAGGACACTTCTCTTAAACGCTCAGCTTTCTGTACTCCTCGGTACTGTTCATGACTTGTAGGTATGGACATGGCTACCTCCTCGATTTGAATGCGAGTCCCTGGGGCAGAGAACACGGCTCCTATTTTCGCAGTAGACACCACAGGGCCCTGCACAGAGTAGGGGCCACAGTCAACGTCTGCTGATCGACCCAATGGGACAAGCTCCCCAAGCCCAATGGGAGCGGCCACCACACTTCACACCCACCTGGGGCGTCACTCTCCAAGAACCTGAAAACACACCCCTTGTGTTGCTGCTAAGGTTCCTCCAAGCCCGCCTCCCGTTCCTACTGCCCTGCTGTTGCTCACGCCCAGAAAGTCATGGAAACCCTGCACTGTCTTGTCCATCCCCTTCCTCGGTGGTCTGAGGGTCCAGGCCGCCCACACACTCATGTCTACGTGTTAGACCGCAAGTGAGGAAGCCACGAGTAACTCCGGACATAAACATGGCCTAAGAATAACCATAAATCATTCTGATTCCATCCAGGGACGATTCTAATTTATCACAGGAGGGAAGAAAAGGAACCCTGTGGCTTCCCCACCCCCTCCCCGGGCTTTGGCTGCTGCTGAGGTAGAATCCCACCCTGCTGTTACTTACAACCAGAAGTTCCTGATTTACATAGTACGGAGATGAAATATACCAGAGGCCCACAGGCATGGGGGCTGATGGCCCAGGTTTGGGTGTGAATTCCCGCAGCACGAGTGGCCCCTCACTTGCCCCTACCCCACTTCTCACTTTCTTATCTATTCCTCCATCTAGGAGGATACAAGCAAAGCCCCACCTCCCTCAGTTTCGGTAACAATGGCTAATCTGTTTGCACAATCACCAGTCACAGTCCTGGAGTTGGGTCTGGAGCAGCATGTTCTGGTAATCTGCATTTGAATGTTTCGTGCAGTTGCTTCTCTCATGCTGTGCAAACACTGAGCCCAGGAGAACCCAGGGAACTGGGATTTCTCCTATCCCGACTTTTTCTTTGTTCATCATCATAAAGCATTGTTACTAGGTGTTTAAAAAAAAAAACGCAAAAGCATAAACACAAGTTATCTCTCTCTGTGGAGCAATATAATAAAAGCCATTGGATGCTATTTTTAACAGCCGTAAAAGCACATGATTAATATAGAAGGAGTCATAATGATAAAGTGCATCACAAAGAACGTCAGCGTGGAGGGTGAGCCGTTGAACTCGAGTGGGTCCTGGAGATTAATCCTGACACACTGGAGGACCCAACACACCAGCAGACTCTGGGAGCCCCCTTGCTGACCACTGTGAATTCCCAGGTGGCTCACAGCCAGCTTCCCAGCTCCTGGCCCAAGACAGCAGCTGCCATACTCCCGGGGAAGATCCTTTACAAGGATCAGCCAGGAAAGCAGAGAAGTGGGTGCTCACTAACTCACTGGCCAAGAACGCACCACAATTCACATCCTCGCTCTCCCGCTGTGACACATGGCTCAGGCCCTCAAACAATGGAAAAGAGGAACTGGGGGGACGTCTCCATGGGTCCTCCAGAGTGAGACACGTGGGGTCAGCACGACACCAAGGAAACCAGACTGTACCCTGTCCTCCCGCAAACTGAAGCTTGCACAACATCCCAAGATGCTTTCTACCGTGCCCACCTCTGTCCCAGCCCTGAGTACCTGTGAGCTCCCTGAGGTTGCAACACCCAGTGGGAAACGGAAGGGTCTGTCACTAGAGAGAGGGAAGCCAGGCTCTTGTTGGGGACCACCACTCCCACGGGATCCGCTCAATAGAGGCGTCCCTGGCCACATCAAGAGGGAGATGCCTTACACAGCTCTCTCTTTCCTCCCAAACTCTCAAGGCACCGGAGGCTCCTTGTGATTCTGCAAGAATCTTGCTGCTCCCAATCTGTACACCAATGACTCTCAAGAAACAGGAGTTTTCAGGGAAAACTTACATGGTGACTATGGGGTAAAAAGTTAGGAAAAAAGAAAAACAACAAACAGGGTCTTGACAAACAAAATACTGTTGACAAGAAGTGCCTGGCATCAAATGACTCGAAAGCAGTTCCATCCTATGGCAGCCCAGAAATGACATTTGTAGAACAAGAGAGCCGTGTCTGCGCTTTACCTCTACTCCCTGGACCTTCAGTTTCATGTGGTCCTCTCTGGTCGTTTTCCCATCTTTCCTCTTTTTCCAGCAATACCCATCTTTCCTGTATTTCACTTTCTTCCTGTTGTAGAGGATCATTGAGCCATTTTGCGGTCTGAAAACAACAAATGGTTAAGTTACCAAGAGAACCGAGCAGAAGAAAAATTTATGAAGAAAGATACCGTAGACCAGTAAAAGTCTCTACAGAAGAGCAATATTCCACATTTGCTGGACCGTAATTTTTCACCTTTTATTGCAGCTCCCTGGATTAACCATGTTTTATGGCCATGCAAAATTTGCTTGTGGATTTGGTACCTAATGAATTAAATGTGTCAATGGTAGGCTTAAAAAACATCCCCTTAGTAATATCCACTATCTAATCAGGATATATGGCGTGGGAGCCCGAGCTCTGCCCTGAAAAGTAGGAAAAATAGAAAGAAAGCAAAAAGAGCCGGGAGTGTTATGGCAGCCGGCAATATCTTATCTCTTGTAGAAAGATTTTCTGCACATCTTTTAATCCATCACCTAAGATTAGTAAATAAATAAGTTTAACGCAGACACTAGATGACTAGTTTTTATGGAAAAACTAGTCGCTGAGGCCAGACGCTCTTGATTCATCGCCTGCATTTAGATTCCTGCTGGATGTGGAAGAGCCCTACAGCCTTTCTTCCCAAGCAAGCTAAATACCTGATTCTTTCCCATTTGGGCTTCAGTTGTGAAAGGGCTCAGCACTGCCAGGCCAATTTGTCCATTCGGTCCATGACCACCATATCTTAGAAAAATAGTTACGCACTTGCTGAACACTAAGAGTGGGATGGCCGTTCTCTGTGCCATTTAAAAAGAACAAAGAGAATCTTGAATTTCCCTAGAAGACCCCAAGCGTCAACCACAAAGAGGAGAGGATGTTTATGCTCATCCTATAGCTGTAGCAGTGACAAATTTTGGTTTGGAGACACCAAGGAGACAAAGAACTAAACTCTCCTGGCAGCTGAGGGCAAGTGCTATGGTAAACCTTCCAGAATAAAGCTCCAGCAGCTGGAGGCAGGTCCATCCTTTAAGGAAGATGCCCCCGAAAGCTACAAGACATGGCACACCAGCCCTACCAGCTGTGTCACTCTCCACCTGAAGGCTCAACACAGAAAAAGGAAAGGGAAGTGATCTGTGCACCCAGGGGACAACACAGGCCTTCCAGCTCCTTCCTAGCCGGGGTGAGAGAGCTCCTGACACAAACAAGGCAAAGGAAGTGGTTTCTTCTTTTTCTTTTTTTAATCAATATATTTTTTATTGAAGTATAGTTGATTTACAAGGTTGTGTTAATTTCTGCTGTACAGCAAAGTGATTCAATTATACATATATATATATATATTCTTTTTTAAAAATATTCTTTTCCATTATGGTTTATCATAGGATATTGAACATAGTTCTCTGTGCTGTACAGTAGGACCTTGTTGTTTATCCATTCTATATATAACAGCTTACATCTGCTGACCCCAAACTCCCACTCCATACCTCCCCCAACCCCCCACCCCCTTGGCAACCACCAGTCTGTTCTCTATGTCCGTGATTCTGTTTCTGTTTCATAGATAGGTTCCTTCTGATGCAAGTTGGCTCCTGTTTCTCTGCTGTGGCAGAGGAGAGAAAGCAAGTAGCCGGTCTTCCCTGGGGCTGGGGCAAGAGCCTCCATCCCTTTCTTTTCTTCTCCTTTGAACTATGGGCCACTTCACAGTTGGGCACAGAACGTTAGCTATTGATGTCTTACTATTCCACTGTCTGTAGGGGAAAAAAAATCACTCCAGGTTGACAGCAGCTAATTGTAGTTCTCACCCAGACGGGCTGTGTCGTTCAGCGGCCAGGTGATGACTCAACAGCAATTCCATTGGAAATTATCGACCTTCAGCAGCGACTCCTAACACTTCACTGTTTGCCAGTCACTGTGCAGTTGGTTTGTGTCAGTGTTGGTTTCCTCCCCAAGTCTGCACCCACTAAAACAATGGGGAAGCAGCTCCACGCGCTGTCACAACCTGTCACCTGACGGTATCTGTCTCGCACTTACGAGTCTGCACTGAAAACCTTACAGTTCTCTTTCATTTCTGAATGGCAGGTGGGCTGGAATACGGTCCCCACGGTGCCGGCCCCTTTTCATTTCAGCCCCGCTCTAGGTACAGGCACCCAATCTCCAGAGTGCTGTGAGTCCTCCCGCTTCCTAAAAGACTCATTAGAAGGTCCCCAAAGTCCAACGGCTGTGCTTAAGCCACTGTCCAAGGAATAAGTAAAGGAAGACATCTGATCAAATAGACGGGCTCTGCTTGTCTCGCCCCCTCCAAACAGGAAAGAAGACACCCACGAGAGCGTTGCAGGGACTCCCTCGGTCCCAGAATACTCATCTGCTCAAGAAGACAGGACATTAATCCAATCCAGCTTCTCATGAGCTAAGACAGGAAGTGTGATTTGCTCCATCCTCTTGCCCTGTCTAAACATGGTCAGTGAACCTCAGCAGTGTCTTCAGGCCAACTGTCCACAGATCACAAACGGTATGACCCAGAGAGAGGGGACGCCCCCAGACACCATCATATCCACAGTCAGAATAACAACGGCACCCACCCGAGGAAACCCATCTTCCTCTGGTGACCTGCCCTTTGCGTTCTGGGAGCGTGAGGGGCCCTGTCATCCAACACTTTCAGTAGGACATAATCCCACAGGGGACAAGAGTGTCCAACCTAAATGGCCTTAATAAATGGAATCATCATTTTAACTTGCAATAATGAGCAACCGAATAGTGTTTAATCCGCCACTCGGATTTTATTAGAACTTGCTGTGCTCTGCGTGATGGGGGAAGGTCCCTCCCCGCACAGTTCACAGGTCCTGAGAATGGCAAAGGGAAAGCCAGACAGGCTGCATGCAGAGGGGCCCACGTGCCCCACAGTGCAAAGGAAGTGAGGCTGTGCCACCTCCCAGAGCACAGTCAAGAGCAAGTCGGAGCTGGTGGGAGGGATCCGAGGAAGGCAGGGGGCCAGAGTGCTGCCCTGGGGAGAAGGAGAGGTGGGGGCCCGTCAGGGGAGAGCTTTGGTAAGTTTCATGACAGCACGAAAGGGAGCACCCATCTGAGAAGAGCAAACAAGCAGGAATGGAGCTGAGGACAGAAGGTGATGGCAACCGCAAGGATGAGGCACCAAAGTCCTGCCACACGACAATGTCACCAGCTCCCAGTTACTGCCAGTGCTGGGGGAGCGCGCCACGTGTGGCCTACGTCTGCTTCTATATCTACATCTACATGTCTACATCTATGCCTACGTCTACATCTATATCTACAACTACATCTGTATCCAGTCTATATCTATGTCTGTATCTCCATCTATGTCTATATCAATGTCTACACCTGTGTCTACATCTACATTTATGTCAACATCTCAATGTCTATGTCTACATCTACTTCTGTATCCATGTCTATATCTACACCTGTATCTCCAATATGTCTATATTTATGTCTACACCTGTGTCTATGTCTACATCTACATCTATGTCAACATCTCTATCTATGTCTACATCTATATCTGTCTACACTTGTGTCTCTATCTACATCTATATCTATGTCCGTACCTACACCAATATCTATGTCTACACCTATGTCTGTATCTGTATCTATATCTCTATCTACATCTATGTCTCTATATCTCATCTATATCTCCATCTATGTCTACATCTATGTCTCTATCTACATCTGGATCTACACCCACATCTATGTCTACACCTATGCCTGTATCTGTATCTATATCTACATCTACATTTGTATCTACATCTATTTCTATATCTATGTCTGTGTCTATAACCTACATTTTTTCATCCTCACAGCAACCCTACGAGGTAGGTATTATTACCATCCCCAACATAAAGATAAGGAAATCAAGCCTTTCTAGCCAGAAAGTGACTGAGCAGGATTCACCTGGAGTCACTATGACTCTCCAGAGCTTCCTCCAAGGCACAGACTGTGGGGCCAGTCCCGGTTTGAATCCCAGTTCTGCTCTACTGGCTGGGTGAACCCTGATGCCCTGAAAGCACCCCTCACCCAATGGACGGGCATTTGGTGGGTGGCTCCCCAGCTTCCTCACTTCCTGTCCAGGTTGGGATAACACAGAAGCCATCCAGACCTCCTCGCCCCATGGTTAGGATAACTCTAGGTACTCTGTACCGTCTCCCAGAGCACAAGCTCCAGTCACCCACTGTGGTGACTTGCTGGGAAAAAAATACCCTTTCTTTGTATGCCTCCCCTTCCTCTCTCACGTTCATACTCCCCCTCTGTTGTTTCCTGGGACAACCTCTCAAATAAACTGCCTGTACTGAAATCCTCATCTCAGGACCTCCTTCTGAGAGAAGCCAAACTAAGGCTGACAGTGTAAGAGGGTCTCGGGAAAACAATCCAAGTCCTCCATTGCAGCAGGGAGAGGAATGTCAAGGGAAAAAAGGTGAACAACCAGGAGGTTCTTTCTAACCAGGGAGGTTTCTAGGCAAGAAACCTTTTAATCTAAGAAACTAATAGTTAGCAAAGCCAGTAACACTCAGTGCAATATGGTAAAAAGATCATGGGACCAATGGAAAATCTGCTGCAAATTACAAAAGTAAACAAACAGGTATAAAATTAAGATACATAATCAATAAAATATACATGTTTAAATAATAGCTTATGTGTGTGTGTCATATACACACACCCACATGTGCACACACACACAAAACAGACAGAAGGAATGACAGAAGACTCCATTTACTAGAGAAAATAAAATGAAGTACCTAGGCATAAATATAATAAGAAATTCCCAAAACCTAAGGAGAAAAACTAAAATTATCTAAAAGACACAAAAGTAGGTTTCAATAAATGAAGAAGGTTAGAAAAAGTTAGGATCATAAAAATGTCAATCTTCCCAAAGTTAATTTATCAATGTAACATAATGGCAACAGGAATCCCAGCAGAGTATGTTTTCTGTGTCTAGAAAAATTTATTATAAAGTTTATTGGGAGGGGAAAAAAACACCAAGAATGGGCAGAAAAATTCCAATAAAGAGCACCTAGGTTTAGAGGCTAGCCCTACCAGCTATTAACACATTCTGTAAAGCCTCTCTCTCTCTATATATATATATAGATAGATAGATAGATAGATAGATAGATAGATAGGTAGATAGATTTTTTTTTCTTTGCAGTACGTGGGCCTCTCACTGTTGTGGCCTCTTCCGTTGCGGAGCACAGGCTCCGGACGCGCAGGCTCAGCGGCCATGGCTCATGGGCCCAGCCGCTCCGCGGCATGTGGGATCTTCCCGGACTGGGGCACGAACCCGTGTCCCCCGCATCGGCAGGTGGACTCTCAACCACTGAGCCACCAGGGAAGCCCAAGCCTCAATATTTTAAAAAGTATGGAATTGTCATACAAATAAATAGACAGCCAATAGAACAGAATAGAAAATCCAGAACTATCCCCACTTACATACACAAATTTAGTATACAATGAAGGAGGTATCTCAAGTCAGTGGGAGGAGACTGACTTTTTAATAAGTGATGTTGGCATGTGGAAAAAAAGATAAAATTGAATGAATCCTTCACATCTTACAAGCAGCATAAATTCCAAGTGGACCAGAGATTTAAATGCAATAAATAAAATCATACATTACTCTAGAAGAAAATGCAGGTAAATTTCTCTAACCTGAAAGTAGAGAAAACTTTCCTAAACATTCAAAAATCTAGCAACAGTGTGTGAAGGATGGGTACATCTGATCACATAAAAATAAAACCGCCAGATTATTTTCCAAAGTGGTTGCATGATTTTACATTCCCTCTAGAAATATATGAGGATTCCAAAGTCTCCCCACCCTCCCCAATAGTTGGTATTGTCTGTCTTTTGGATTATAGCCATCCTAGTAGGTGTGTGGTAGGGTTTTATTGTTTGTTTGTTTTGTTTTTATTTGTTTTTTGTTTTTTTTTTTTGCGATACGCGGGCCTCTCACTGCTGTGGCCTCTCCCGTTGCGGAGCACAGGCTCTGGACGCGCAGGCTCAGCGGCCATGGCTCACGGGCCCAGCCGCTCCGCGGCATGTGGGATCTTCCTGGACCGGGGCATGAACCCGTGCCCCTTGCATCGGCAAGCGGACCTTCAACCACTGCGCCACCAGGGAAGCCCTGTGGTAGGGTTTTAATTTGCATTTCCCTAATGACTAATGATGTTGAGCATCTTTTCATGTCCTTATTAGCAATTCATGTAATTTCTTTGGTAAAATGTCTATTTGAATCTTTTGCCCATTTTTAATTTAGTTGTTTGTCTTCTTCTTTTTGAGTTGTAAGAGTTATTTACATAAAATCTGGTTACAAGTCCTTCATCAGATATGTGATTTGCAAGTATTTTCTCCCAATCTATGACTCTTTTTTTTTTTAATTGCCTCTTTTAAGGAGCGAAGGGTTTCAATTTTGGTAGAGTCCAATTTATCAATTTTTTTCTTTTATGAATCATGCTTTTAGTGTCATATCTAAGAACTTTTTGCCTAACCCAAGGTTGCAAAAATCTTCCCTTGTATTTTCTTCTAAGAGTTTCATAATTTTAGCTCTTACATTTACGTCTATGATGCATTCAAGTTCATTTTTGTGTATGGTGTGAGGTAAGGGCCTAAGTTGATTTTGGGCACATGGATATCCAATCGTCCCAGTGCCATTTGTTTTTGTTTTAGTTTTTTAAAAAAAAAAGGTATCCTCTTCCCCACTGAATTACTTTTGTACCTTTGTTGAACATAAATTGACCATAAACATAAGGCTTTATTTCTGGACTTCATATTCTATACTATTTTCTATCTTTATGTCAATACTATACTGTCTTTTTTTTTTTTTTTTTTTTAATACTGTCTTGATTGTTGTAGCTTTATAGCAAGCTTTGAAGTCGGGGTTATAAGTCCTCCAACTTTGTTCTTATTTTCAAAATTGTTTTAGCTATTCTAGGTCCTTTGTATTTCTGTATACATTTTAAGATTGGTTTTTTTCATGGACAAAATGGAAAAAAAATCTTAAAATGTATACAGAAATACAAGGACCTAGAATAGCTAAAACGATTTTGAAAAATAAGAACAAAGTTGGAGGACTTATAGAAAAAATATTTGCAAATTATATGAGCAATAAAGGGGTTAATATCCAACATTATAAACAGCTCACACAACTCAACATCAACAAACAAAAAACCCAATTTAAAAATGGACAGAAGAACTGAATAGACATTTTTCCAAAGAATAAATGCAGATGGCCAACAGGCACATGAAAAGATGCTCAACGTCACTAATCATCAGGGAAATGCAAATCAAAACCACAAAGAGATATCACCTCACACCTGTCAGAATGGTCATCATCATAAAGAACACAAATAACAAATGGTGGAGAGGATGTGGAGAAAAGGAAACCCTTGTACACTGTTGGTGGGAATGTAAATTGATGCATTCACTGTGGAAACCAGTATGGAGATTTATCAAAAAACTAAAAATAGAACTACCATATGACCCAGCAATTCCACTCCTGGGTTTATATCTGAAAAATCAAAAACAGTAATTCAAAAAGATGCATGCACCCCTATGTTCACAGCAGCATTATTTACAATAGCCAAGATATGGAAGCAACCTAAGTGTCCATCACAGATGAACAGATAAAGAAGATGTTGATATCTATATACAATGGAAAACCAGCCACAAAAAAGAGTGAAATTTTGCCATTTGCAGCAACATGCATGGACTTGGAGGGCATTATACTAAGTGAAATAAGTCAGACAGAGAAAGACAAATACTGTATGATATTACTTATATGTGGAATCTAAAAAATACAACAAACTACTGAATATAACAAAAAAGAAGCAGACTCACAGATATAGAGAACAACTTAGTGGTTACCAGTGGGGAGAGGGTGGGGGGAGGGGCAAGATAGGAGTAAGGGGTTAGAGGTACAACTATTAGGTATAAAACAAGCTACAAGGATATAGTGTACAACATGGGGAATACAGCAAATATTTTATAATAATTAAAAATGGAGTATAGCCTTTAAAAATTGTGAATCACTATATTGTACACCTGTAATTTATATAATATCATACAACAACTATGCTTCAATTTAAAAAAAAAGATTCATTTGACAATTTCTGCAATGACAATAACAACAAGACAAAAGCCCACTGGGATTTTGATAGGGGTTGCACTGAATCTTGAAATCAGTTTGGAAATAACTGCCATCTTAACAATAGTGAATCTTCCAATTGCTTCCAATCACAAAACATAGAATATCTCTCCACTTATGTAAACCTTTAATTTCTCTCAATAAGACTTTGTAGTACAGGTTTTACACTTTGTACATTAAATTTATCTAAGTACTTTATTCTTTGTGATGCTATTGTGAATGGAATTGCTTTCCTAATTTCATTTTTGGATTGTTCATTTCCACTGAAATAGAAATACAATTGATCTCTGTATATTGATCTTGTATCCTATGACCTTGCTAAACTTATTTATTAGTTCTGATAATTTTTTTGCAGATTCTTTCAGATCTTCTACGTATACAATCATGTCACTTGTGAATAAATGTTGTTTCACTTCTTCCTTTCTATTCTAGATGCCTTTCATTTCCTTTTCTTGCCTTATTGCACTGGTTAGAACCTCCAGCACAAGGCTGAATAGAAGTGGTAAGAGGACACACCCTTGTCTTGTTCTTCATCTTAGAGGGAAAACATTGTTTCACCATTAAGTATAACGTGAACTGTAACAGACTTAAAAATTTTGTGAAAAGGACCCAGGAACCAACTTGAAGAGGCTCCCACTAACCAAAGATGGGATGATTTGAACATCAATAAGAATAGTAACAATGTATTAAAACACATTAAATATGTTTAAACCCATAAGTTCATAAATGATCTTAAAGAACACAAAAAATTAATTGATTATTGTTGGAGGATGGTAGCTACGCAATACATTATTTTGAAAACTAAAAAAAGAAAGAGAAGGAAAGAAAGGAAGGAAGGAAGGAAGGAAGGGAGGGAGGGAGGGAGGGAGAAAGGAAGGAAGGGAGAAAGAATCAGGCATTTATGCTACCTTCCCTGTACAAACTGTTCCTTTAAGTAGCAAACAGCAGAAGAGAGGACTTTCCCTATAAAAGTATTCCAGACAATAAATGAAGTGAGAGAATTAAAATATCACCATTTTGCAACCTCTAATGAATTAATGGATTACCAACAGTGACTGACATCACAAAAGAGACAACCAGATAGTATGTGTCCCTGATGGAAGAACATTTTGCTGTAAGCAAAAACAAAACAAAAAAGGAACTTGAAATTATTCAGGCCTCTTGATCTAACTACAACTTTATAAGATCTACAGAGGGCAGATGAACACAGCAAAAAGGACATGGGGATATAGACAGCAAAATTCAGGCTGTAGGAAACTCTATAGGACAAACAACCTGGATTCTTCAACAAATTCAATGACAAAGAGAGGAGAGTGGGAAAAGCAGGAATATACAGATTAAAAGAGACAATGAGATACATCAACCAGTCGCAATGTGTAAACCTTACTTGAATACTGAGCCAAACAAACTGAAAAAAAAAAAAAGGCATTTGTGAAACAATTGGAATTTCGAACAGTGATTGGATACTTAATGATGTTTAGAATTATTATGAATTTTTAGAGTGATAATTATAGTGCAGAAGTATTTTTGAAAGGTGATCATATGTAGAGGGAGAGATATAGATATATGTGTATATATGTATTAGAGATACATACTGAAACATTCACTGATGAAACTACACAGTCTAAGGTATGCTTCAAAATAATGTGTGTGGTGGGGTCTGTGTGTGGATGAGACAAGACTGGCTATCTACTGTCTATCAGAGTTGAAAGTGGATGATAAGTATACCGAGTTCATCATACTAGTTATTATACTAGTCACTATACTAGTCTTTCTACATTTGTAGATATTTGAAATTTTCCATAATAAGAAGTTTTTAAAAAGAAGATGCTGATGGGATTTGGAGTGAGCCCTAGGGAAACCTTAAATCTTGGTTCCGCTCCTTATGAGCTGTGTGACCTTGAACAAATTACCTGATCTCTCTGTTGCAGTAGACACAATGTATGCAAGGTGCCCAGCATGCTGCTGGCCATAGAATACATGTTCTTCATGACTAATGATGATAATAAACCCGGCCCCCTTTTGCAGGGTTCCCTGCAGGAACCAATGATGGGACTTAGGAACTAATGAAATGGCACATTGTGGGGTGCTTCTGGAAAACGCACCATGGGAGAGCCCCCCAAAAAACACTTGGGGTGCACACATAGGCATCCACCACTTTAGGGTGAAATATAGTTTTCAAACTGGGTCGATAGACGATGATTCATAACTGAAAGTCAGAGGAGCAATGTGTCCTTGACAGGTTTTGTGCGTGGATATCAAATAGGAATTTATGGCACAACCAGGGGGTGCATCCAAGGCGAGGTTAATCCTATAAAAGAAACGGTCTGGATACCCTTTCCAGTGCCTGACTCTAAATTTAGAAATCAGGGGACCCCACACAGCTCAGGGTCACAGTCCTTCCTCTGAGAACCTCCACCTTCCCTGTCACTAACTGACCATTTCCAGGACCTCGACAACCACCTTAAAATCCCATGCAGACAATTGAGACCCTACCCACTCCAGCAATCCCTGGACTTCCTCGGGTGCCAGTCTGTTGTGGGTCCATCCCTCCGGCCTAGAGGCAGTGGATTTTGTGCAGTAAGTTCTATTCTGGTTGACCAGCTACTGCTCCACTGAATTCACACAATCTGTTCCTTGCAGCTGTCCTTGGAGAACAGATGATGTCCTCGTTTCTAGTAGGACCCTGAACAAAGTCTGGGTGGCTTCTAAACAGTGAACATCTCCAAAGAACTTCTCTTTCCCAGCTGGAACCCAAACCCTGGGCAGACTCCTCCTTCCTTTTCCTTGCCTTTGGCTGCATCCCTCCCAC
The DNA here is from genome assembly GCF_949752795.1 of Hyperoodon ampullatus. NCBI lineage: Eukaryota > Metazoa > Chordata > Mammalia > Artiodactyla > Ziphiidae > Hyperoodon > Hyperoodon ampullatus. The sequence goes on along the minus strand of NC_136915.1, from coordinate 5,254,246 downwards.
CACAAGGCACATGGCAGGGCCCGGCTACAGGGAAATGCTGTCCCTGCATTTCTAACGGCCTCCAAGACCTTACCCCAAATGTAAAACAGGCCCCTGTGACAAGCACAAACCGCACCGTCCTGGAGCCATGGATGCCGGCCCTGAGGCAGCACTAAATCTCCACTCCCGTGGGCAGTTAGGAAATGAGAAATGCCACCCTAATTACGGCTCACATATTTATGTGCCCACACCTTTCTTTCTGATCTTTCCAACATGGAACGACCTGATTTAAATGCACCATTACAAGTACACAGCCTGGTCCAAAATGTCAATAATAAGCATGGCAACAATTACTATGACAACAAGCAGGGGCTCTATTTATCAAGCATTTATTGTGTGTCAGACACAGCGGAAAGCCCTTTACACCCATTTCTCATCCTGATCCCACAAGAACTTTAGTGGGTGGGTATTGTTCTCCTCATTTTACAGATGAGAAGGTCTGAGGCACAGAGAAGGGAATTCACTTTCCCAAGGTCACACAGCTCACAAAGGCAGAACCAGCGAGCTACCCACTGCACCCCCTTCCTAGCATCTTGCTATAAATTCCCGGCACATCCCAGCTACCCTCTCTCCTTGTCTAGAAGCAACGACCCAGCGCACTTTTAGAGCCCACAGGAACTGTTCAATACTTCATACAAAGGAAGGGTCGTTTGAGCCTGATTTAAATTGTTCCTGTAGTTCTTCCTTTCGTTGCAAGGGGAAGAAAGAAATCTGGAAAAGGCATGTCTCCCCTGCTTATCTCCCTCACACACAAACCCATCGAGAGTGGTAATTGATGGCTAGAGCACAGCAAGGTGGATAGGACGCCAAACGGAGCCCCACGATGCCCCAGCAACAGCCCGAATCTCACGGGAAGGGGCTGGTTTATTAGCTTTTCAACCTGGCCTTTTCTTCTGACTTGTTTATAGGGTCTTCACGATCTGGAGGACAAGGAGCATGGAAACGGGTGGGGAGCAGCCCGTGTCCTCCCCTCCCCTGCCCCAGTCTGGCCACTCCGGGCTACTTATGGAATGATCAGGAAGAAAGGGCTGTCAGGCCCGGCCCGGGCCGCCATCTGCCAGATATGAAAACCAATTGCTTTTCATAATAAATTCCAGCTGGAGCCATAGAAATAATAAGGATGAGGAGAAGGTAACACCAATTTGCTTTATTTGATTAGCTCCGTCTTAGGCGGTCCAACCCCGGCTTCTTTTCATCAGAATAAGGGCAAATTGAAAATCGTAAAAGAGGCTTTCTTATCAGGGAACAAATGACTGGGGAGATTCATATGCCTAAAAGCCCCCCACCCCCACCCCGTGAGCCACGCGGTGTGGGCGCTGCGTCTGCCGGAGCTGGTTTAAATGAGCTGATTCCAGAAGGAGCTCCCGGAGCCGGGCTTGAGGACCTCTCGGCACCCGCTGTCACTTTCCTAAATAAAGGCTGAGATGACCCCAGCCTACCCACAGGCAGTGCGGATGTTGTCGGCCTCATGCAGGCCTCACCACCACCCCTGAGGAGGCCCGCGGCCCACGGCCCCGCGAGGGGACCCCCAGGCGGGCAGCCCCCAGACCCTCGTCTCCACGGCCAGCAGTCTCCGTGGAGGACTGAAAGCAGATTGGGGGCAGCTCAAGCTTCCAGAACTCAGAGGCGGAGTCAGTGTGTCTTTCCCAAGGCAGAGCCAGTGTGTCTTTCCCAAGGCAGAGTCAGTGTGTCTTTCCCAAGGCAGAGCCAGTGTGTCTTTCCCAAGGCAGAGTCAGTGTGTCTTTCCCAAGGCAGAGCCAGTGTGTCTTTCCAGAACTCAGAGGCAGAGCCAGTGTGTCTTACACGCAGGCTGCTTCATTTCAGTGGTGGCTGGAGGTCACAGAAAAGAAAAGGCTGCCCAGACATAGGGATGGTCATGACCAGGACTCACTCCAGGGTAAATCCTCAGGGACTCATTAGTGGCTCCATTCCTAGAGCTCCCAGAGCGCTCGGCTTAAAACTCTATTATGACATTCGGTGATTTATTCAACTAATATTTATTGAGCAGCTATTACGGGCCAGGTGTTCATGTAAGGCCGCTCTAGGTGCTGATGGGAACAGAGGGGACCAAAGCCCTGCCTTTGTAAAGCTCAGCGGGGAAGAGCCTGGGGGTGGACGACGGGTAGGAAGCACTGGGGGGTTTCAGGGGCACACCTCTGGGGGTGTGAGGGACAGCAGACACCAATGAGTACGTCCTACGACAACTGGCAGTGACGGGTGACAGGCAGCCGGGGAGACCTCTTCCAGGACGGAGCATCTGAACAGAAGCCTAGATGAAAGCAAGGCCACCCCCAGGGCGGCTCCCCAGGAAAGAGCTTTCTGGTATAGACAGCAGCTAGGTCGGGGCCTGAGCAACAGGCTTGGGACGTGGCTAGAGAGTAGGGAGCAAATGTGGGCATGCAGGCAGAAGATGAGGCCAGAGAGCAGGGCGGGCCTGGCTGAGGGGTCTTGAACGAGGGTGGCTTTTGTCCGAAGTGTGAGGAAACACACAGATTGACCAGGTAACAACTGTGTTACCTGCCATGAAGGAGAAGTGAGGTGTCTGGATTTTAATGCAGGAGTGACCCAAAACAAAAGGCGACATAAACTCTATAGCTCCAACATTGGTAAATGCAAGGAAGAAAAAGTAGATGGTACACAAGAGGGTATCACAGGGGGCGTCTCAGCTAAGTTGGGGCAGGGGGGTTTGTGCCCTCCAACCTGCAGCCCCCATCCCCTCTAAGAATTCTGAACTTGACCCTCAGGGGAATGGGAAGCCACTGAAGGTTTTAAAGCAGAGAAGTGGGGTGACCACTTAGACGTGGCATGTCTGGCTCACCCAGACTGGCTTGTTCTTACGCCTCCTCCCCCATCATAAAATCTTGTAAATGTTCATCCAATGAGTGAGGTAATCAAGCAACTCGGTGGCTGGAACAAAGGAAATCCTCTCTCTGTTCTCGAAGACAAAACATACAGAAAACATCCCTTACCATTTAATGTTTGGCCCATGAGGAAGCAAAGAAAAATGGTGAGAGAAGAAATGGCTTCCCTGGCTGTGGACTCAATACTATTGGGAAGAAAGCAGACCTTCCATTCCTGCCTCTGGCTGCAACCCAGGTTCGGGAGCCTGAGCCTGGAAGAGCAAAAGAAGGCATTGCTCAGATGCCACCCGGTGTCTGGGTCATGTTCGACCCCACCAACATCTCAATTGGCCCTAAATAGAGCTGGCACTTGCACGGACCCTTACTGTCATTTTCCAACACCTCTATTTTATTAATAATCCAATGTAAATCTAAGAGAAAATTAATGTGTCATCTCCTAGCAGGAAGGACTGAACATCTCAATGTGACGGTCTGTTAGAGTTGTCATTTATCATTAGCATGCAATTCAAGGCAAGCTTCCCACATTCTGGTGGGAGCTTTCGAGACAATGAATCTCTGGGAATTAGCTTCTGGTCCAATTACTCCTGTTTTCCCCCCCTACCCCACACCTACCTAAGAGATAAATTCTGTCTCAGTGGGAGGGAAAAGAAAAGAAGAAGAAAAGGGGGAGGAGGGAGTTTGCTATTCTCCTTCCTGGTTGAAATCAATTTTTCTCAAGGAGACAAGGCAATATTCATTTTGTGAGAAGGGAATACAGCTATACGCTAAAGACCAATAAATGGAGCTGTTCTGATGAAAACTTCCTCAAATCAAATGTAGGGGAACCTCTTAATGGGCTTTGTTCTTCTTTTCCATAATCCATAACTATTAAGAGAAAGATGGGCAGAGAGAGGATACTGCCAAGTGGGCAGCCGTGTAAACAGCAGCCAGGGCCACCTTCCAGGCTGACCTGAAGAGGTCACTGCAAACATTGGTCTCTCCATCCACTCAGCACACCGTCTCCCCTCCCGCCAGGCATCCCTGGAGGCTCTGGGGATGCAGCATAGCACAGACAGGCCTGTCCTGGTCCTCAGGGAGCTTACAGTCTAGCAAGGAAATCCATCAATCCAAAAAAACAAAACAAAACAAAACTAATAACAGATAAGTGCTATCAAGAAAATAACCCAAGGGCTTCCCTGGTGGCACAGTGGCTGAGAGTCCGCCTGCCAATGCTGGGGACACGGGTTCGTGCCCCGGTCCGGGAAGATCCCACATGCCGCGGAGTGGCTGGGCCCGTGAGCCATGGTCGCTGAGCCTGCGCGCCCGGAGCCTGTGCTCCTCAACGGGAGAGGCCACAGCAGTGAGAGGCCTGCGTACCGCAAAAAAAAAAAAAAAAAAAAAGAAACCCAAAATAGGAATTCTAGGCATTAAAATAGAATTGTTTTGTCTAGGAACTTTTTAAAAAATCTTCAGTGAAAAACAGAAAAATGCAGTCGGGAGTAAATCAGGCTTCTGGTTCCAAAGCGAACAGGATAGTCAGGATGGACACAGCTTCTGGAGGCAGCTGCCGGCTCCTCCTGGCCGATGGGACCCGGCCACGGTACCTGGGAGCCCTGCCCAGGCTGACAGCCGGGCCCGTGAGGGTCCAGGGGCCCTTCCACCATGGATGGAGCTCAGAGCCAACCACACTGTGTGCTCCAGCAGTGCAGCCAACCTCAGCCCACAGGCCTGTGCAAAGGGCTGGGGGCTCCGGGTCAGGGATAGAGCGCTCAGCCTGGGGGTCCGTCCACAGGCCCTGCTCTCTCTGCTGGGCCCCCCACCATGAGGGAGGTGTCTCCCCACAATGCCTGAGCCCCACCACGTCCTCCGCCAGCACCGCGTGCAGCCCCATCAGGACACTGGGCAGGCCGAGCGGTCCCTGTTCCTGTAGCCTCGCGAGGGTAGGGACCCCGCTTGTTTTGTTTGAGCTCAAAGGATTCTCTCCTTTGACCCACACCACCCCATCAGGTAGCTGCTCTGAGCTCCCCGTTTCACAGAGGAGGAAGCCACGTCTCAGAGGTGACAAGTGACTCAAGGCCCCAGAGCTGCCGAGTGGAGCCCGAACTCAGCTCCCGGGCTGGCAGATGGCACGGGGAGCTACCACGGCCTCCCCGCCCCCATCTCATGATTCTGCTGTCGCACAGACTTCGACCGGAAGCCTCACGGCACACGTGCACTGGCTGAGTACGTGAGGAGCGCTGGGCCCCTCCCTGCCCGATGCTCACCCCCGCAGCCAGCCTGTCCCCCGCCTTCCCCTCTCTCCTTCCCGCCCTTCCTCTCCTGACCTGGCCTAGACGGCTTCTGGCTACTTCCCAACTTCAAACCACCATCACAGGGCAAAGATGTTGCCTGGCAGATGCCTAAGGGCTCTGAATCAAGACCACCTGCCCCACCGAGGGAGGGGCACTTGCCGGGGACACATTCAGTGCGCAGACTCAAGTGCTCCCCGAGTTGGGAGCGAACAAATCCTCCTTTTGCGCACAGGTGCCTGGGGACACAGCTATGGCTCCTATTCTGCCCGCCCTGTCCCGGGCATACAGGGTCCCTCCTACTCTGGCTACGAAAGGCTCCCCCCAGCGGTGGGCACGCAGGTGAGACATTCTGAGCTCGGGAAAGGGACCCTTGAGCAGGAAACACGCTGTCTGACCACAGCAGGACAGGCTCTGGTGGCCTAAGCCCTCAGATCTCAGGGAAGCCATGGGCACGGTGCCCGGGGACTGCAGGACGCATACCGAAACCATCTCAGCTGCCTTTCGCCCGGGCCGAGAAGTGATGAGTCTCTCCCCGATCTCGCATTGGGTCCCAGGCAGAAAAGCCCAGGTGATAACCACGGAGGCCAGGACTTGCAGCCCTCACCTCCATCTTGACCTGAGCCAGGACTTTTTCCCAGCACAAGATGCAAACCCCAGCAAACGCAGCTGGGGTTAATAAGAGAATCAGGGAAATGAGCTTTTGTGCAGATGGAGGGGTGGTGGATGTTCCGGGCGGCAGGAGACGGCAGAGAAGGAGCTTCTCCATGAGGAATAGCCGGCCTGGGGAGGGCCCTGTGGGAGCCGGGGTGGCCTAGAGGGGGGATGCGGCCACAGGGGCAGGATGGGGATGCTGAGTGGCCTTGGGAGCCTGGGGGCCAGAGAAACAGGTCAGAGAGCACAGGGCCAGGGCTGGAATCTGCCAGTTTCCCTCAAAGACTTTTTCCTTCCCCCCACCCACCCCTCGTTCCTGCTTCCTGGAAGCTCCCTTTCATTGCCAAGGGATCCTTTAGTTTTCCAGGCGGGCCCACTGGAACCCCGCCCCCTGCAGGCCCTGCCTCACTGGCACTTGAGGGTGTCACACGTTTAGTTTTGCCTTCTGGTTCCTTGAGAACAGGGACCGTGTCTTACAAGTCTCTACAGACTTGCGAAAAGTCCGCCCGTGCAAGTGTCAGGCCTTCAGGTGGTGACGGTGGCACGGACAGGAAGGTGACACTCTGCTGGGTTGATCAGACAACCAGCCCTGAGCACCCGCGTCCCTGCCTCACCACCCTTCTCCCCCCAGACCCATGAGTCACTTCGCCCCCCACTTCCTGGACACTGACAGCCCCGACAGCGCCTGCTCCAGGGTGACAGTCCCCACACTCGGGGACACACGGACCCACACACTTTCAGTGCCCCCCAGGAACAGAGCATGCCTTAGCCTGGCATCCAAAGCCCTCAGCCAGCTGGGCTCAGCCCGCTTGGCCGTCCTTTTCCACAGGTGGCCTTAAGCCCCAGTGACCCACAGGGTCATCTGCATGACGTGTCCCCTCAGGCCTCCACGTCTCCGTGCAGTGTATCGCCTTAGCCCAAAGTCCCTTCCTCAATCCTCTGGCCAAAGTCCAAAGTCCGGTTTGGCTCTCGGAGGCCCGTCTCCAGTGCTGCTGCTGCCGCCTCCTTCCCCAGCATCAAATTAAATGTGGCTCCTCAACCCTCCCAGAGCATAGGGTCCCTCAACCCGACCCCTCCCTGCACGGGCCCTTGTTTCATTCCAGTTGGTTCCACATGTCTGCCTCCCCAGAAGGCTGCAAACCTTTGGGGGAGAGCCATATCCTTTTTTGTGTGTGTGGGGAAGTCTCCTACAGACCTAAACGGCGTGTTAACTCTGGAGGGTCTCCAAAAAGATCTCCGATGGGTTTCCTGACTGGGGCTGGGAGCAGCGGTGACGTGTAAGGACCTCCTCAAGCCCCAGTGGGAGGCAACATGTGCTGAGCGCTAAGTGAGCCTTGGAAACTGGGTGACATGCATGCACCCATTTGATTCATGCGATGACCCTGTGCAGTAGGTCATACTGTCACCTGTCTTCACAGTCGGAGGCCCCAAGGCTCACAGAGGTTAGACAATTTGCCCAAGTCCACAAGGCAGGTACGGGTGACACCAGGGTTTCCGTGTAGGTGGGTCTCACTCCAGAGACGTGTTTTAACAACTGTCCTGTGCTGTCTCCCTCGGAAGATGGTGACAATTTTCACAGAGACTCAAAATGCAGACCAAACCATCAGACGCCCGGGAAGGCTCTAGTCCACCTCGTCCCCGACCTGAGTAGCGTATGTACCCCTCAGTGCTAAATCCCCCCACGTCCAATGCACACGCTCCCCAGATGGAAACGCACAGTCCAGACTTTCCAAAGAGCTCTCAGCCCTACCCTCGAGTTGCAGGGCTGCACCATCAGAAAGACTCGTCTCTGACTTTCATTAATGACAACATGAATCGTGCTGAAGGTGTTTTGCTCAATAGAGACTTCTCGCCTACGCTCTCCCAAGCTCGTAAATCAGAGCCCTATGGTCTGATGGCCGTGATGTTCCCCTAATCATCTTACTGCAATATTAATAAGGCTCTTCAAGGCAACTGGTTCCTTCTAAATTGTCACATAAAAATTTGGTAAATGTCAGACACATCATTTAATAGAAAACGATGTTTTACTGTCAGGGGAGGTAGGTGGCTGAGAGAATGAGGTAAAAGGTCCAGAGATGACCTTAAGGCAGGCTCAAGGCACAGAGAACTCTAGCCTGGGGCTCCTAACTTGGGTCCTTCTCAAGTAGGACTACTGGCCGGTAGCAGTGCCCTCAGAGGCCACTGTGTGCAGGACACCGGGCAAGGGCAAGGACTCCTGGGGGAGGGGCAGGGTTAGGGTTAGAAGGAAACAGTAGTTCCAGTCCTCAGGCAGCAGATAATCTTGTTGGAGCAAGAGAGACAAATGACACGCAGATGATTGACATTCCGCGGTGGGGGGCAGGCAATGATGCAGCAGCAGGGAGTCTGCAGTGGAGGCAGCGAGCTCCGTGTTATCCCCCGTTTACGAGAAAGCCCACCCCTGCCCACCCCCTGCAAGCAGGTTCCGAAGAGGCGGTGTCTGGCCTGGAGGAAAGTTCTCACTGAGCACTGATGTGGGGACAGTGAGCTTGAAGTTGGCAAAGGAAACACGTTTACTCAGAGCGGGCCGTGGACCAGACGCTGGGGGGACCCGCCATGCTCCTTATACCATGTGATGGACCCCACAACAGACCCATGGGGGTGTGAGGACCTCAGCCTTGGAGGTGAGGAAACGCAGCCTCAGAAAGGCTGTTTTGCTGCCCGGGCTGTACGGGGACGGGCGGTGGGGCTGCAGTCCAAAAGGTGAGGGAGCCGGCTTCCCATCCTCCACCACGAACACGTGGCCTCCCTTAGGGGACAAGAACCCCCTTTGCACCGGACAGGACTCAGAGCCCACTAAAGGCCTGTACGTCTCAGATTGTGACCTCTGGAGAGGAGACCAAGGCAGATAAGCGAACCCCAGAAATCACGGTAACTGTCCTCTGTGTTTCTCTGGGGTAGTTAGCTGCCTGGCACATCGCACTGGGGTACCAACCTCACCACCACTCCTGCGTGGCTTGACTCCCCGAGAAGGGAAGTTCCAAGCTCCAGAAATCCAATGCCTTAGATACTAATTCCTATTGCTAGTCAGAGAAGTTCCTGGGACATTGTTGCCGGGCTGGGGGGAGGGGGGAGGAGGGGGCGATGTGGGAGAATAAAAGGTTGGACCGTTAGCGAGAAACTGCACCAATGTGGGGCTTCCCCCTCCAGCTGGCACCCTTTGGCTCCCTCCTGACACTTCTGGACTCTCCTCCAACCTCCTCACGGGTCACAGAGCAGGAGGCACTTTCTGCCACTCCGCTGGCTGCAGGCTGATGGAGATGCACCTCGCGTGAATCGAGGCTCATCACAGCGGCAGCCTGTGCAGAGAGGCAGCAAATGAAGCTGCAGCATGGTGGGCAGGGTACCATCCATCCATCCAAATGACATGGGCTGGCTGTTATGCAGGGCCCTGGGCAGCTGGGCCAGCAGGAGAGGTGCGTCCACTGAGTACCCCCACTCCCAGAAGCCCAGGGGTGCCTTGGCCGGTGCCTCACCAGCCCTAGAGTCTTGTCCTTGACAATCACCTGACACCAGGAGAGAGGAACTGTCCCTCCATGCCTCCAACCTGCTTAGGGAGGCGTCGGCACCCCACCGGAGCAGGGGAGGGCTCTTGAGCTCTGTGCTGCTGTGCTTCATCATCTGAAATGATCATACTAACAGTAAAAACCACTACATAGCAGATTTCCTTTAAAATTAATTTTAGTTAGTGGCACTAGTTCTAGAAATCTTGCACCGTGGACCTCGTTGGGAGTGTGAACACAGCCGCTGGGATTCAGCAGTTCCTGGTTTCTCCCCTTCCCGCTGGGTAGAAGCTGAGCCGCCCCCAGCGATGCCCCTGCCACCTCGGAGAGCCCTGTGGATGGGCGCAAAGCTAGGCCAGCCAGTGGCAAGCTCACCAAGTACCTCCGCCCCGGCTTACAGCCTACCTTGAGCAGCTATTACATTTCCAACTAAGCCGCAGTCTTTCCTGCTGTAAAAGGAGGCCGGTGAGACCTCAGGCCCCACCTGCAGGGAGCCGGCCTCTCTCCCCTAGGAGACGCGCAAGGATGCTCTGAGCTCTCTGGCTTTGTGTAAAGGTTCTGCACGAGTCAAGGGGCCACATACGCCGTTACACATCATGATGGTTTATGCTAGTGAATGTAATCATGCCTATTCTGTGGTCATAATAAGCCCAGCATCTCTCTGGTCATCAGGGCTGATCAAGGTCTTCAGGAATCTTCCACACAGGACATCACCTGCTGGACCACCTGTCTACCCTCTACCCACCACACTGAAGATGGAATGATGCCTTTGTTAAATTTCTCATAGATCCAAGTGAAAGACTGAGATCTAATAAATAAATTAAAATACATCTACTAAGATAAAATTTGAGATTAAAAGGAAGCTTGCTTGCATATTCATGAACCAAGTGAAAACTCAAATGAGCTCTTCGAAGCATCTTGTTCATGGGGCGTCACAGATTGAACATGTGCTGAGGGCATTTCTTAGCAAATATAAGCCTGGCAAAGGCACATTCATCCATGAATTCATTGAACAAGCAGTGATTAACCATTACTTTGCATTACTATTTATTTTGCATCTTCATCTCTCTTTGTAAACCTAGTACCTCATAGAAATAGTAGGCCCTCGATTGACTGCCTGTTGATGAGACTGGTTTTCTCAGGCCCTAAAAAGCACAGTTCCTGTCCCTGAGTTTCTTGTATATAGTCAAGGAGGTAAGAGTCACTTCCTCATGAAGTCTTTCTGATCCTGCTGGCCCATGTTTGGTGACCTTGCCATGCATTTCCCAAGCAGTCCTTACTCCCCCTGCCTAGCACCCACCCCCACCACATACACACACATACACACACACCTGTTTCATCATCTCTGTCCTCTGCTGGACTGAAAGCTTAGTGAACACAGAGACTGAGTCTGCTCTGCTTCCCACAGCCTGGCACATACATGGAGGAAACGTCCAATAAATCACTGGATGATTGAAACAAGGAATGGATGGACAGATGGGTGGACGGATGAGGGGGTGAATGAATGACTGATGGATGGATAAATAGATAGGTGAAGGGGTGGGAGGATGGGTGGGCAGATGGAGGATGGATGGATGGGTGGGTGGATCATGGATGGATGGATGGATGATGGATGGGAGAATGGGATGATGGAAGGATGATGGATGGGAGAATGGCAGGATGGGTGGATGACGGATGGATGGATGATGGATGGGAGGATGGGAGGATGGGTGGATGCATGGATGAACCAGTAATAAAAGGCAAGAAAAAGGTCTAAGCTATAGCCCATGATAGAATGGATTGAGATGGTGGCCAGCAAGGGCAGGAAGGAGTGAGGGTATTGGTTAGCTAGGGAAGAAGATCTAGAAGGAAATGTCTCTGAGGTCTTAAGGAAGTGAAAGATTTGGCGTCTTCTCTGCCAGGCAGTGTGCTGGGTATCTCATGAGCATAACACTGCACCCTCACCACATTTGAGGAAGGTATTTCACCCACGTAGGGAAGGAAACAGGGTCCTGTAGGTCAGCCCGCACAACTGCAAAACCCGCATGTGGTGGAGCCATGATGGAGACCACGTAGTCTGGGTGACATAAGCTCCCTCCACGGTGGCTGGAAGACCAAAGGGCATTTCCTGGCCCAGCATGGGACAGTGCCATGAAGAAAGAGGTATCTGTAGGAATCTCTGCACTGGCAGAGATGAAGTTGCTGGCATGGCAGTCATGCCCCTCAGAACAAAGAACAAGGAGTCAGGGCTCTCCAGGGGGTCCCAGGATGCATGACCCCCTCCAGCCTACAAAAACACAAGCTCCCTCTCCCGGCAGGCACAGCTGCTATGTCACGGTGGGGTGTGGAGTGGGGTGGCCTAGAGAGGCCATGTGACTTTCCTAAATAATCCTCTGTAGTTGCCAGAGCCAGGAAATAGGAAGGCAGAAAGGGAACGGGAGGGGGTGAAAGAGAGCAAAGCCCAGAAAGGACCAAGTGTTCTGTACGGATCAGATCTCTGCTACCCTTGCAAGTACACTAACACTTGAGGCGCAAGTGCTCACAGCCAGAGGCCCCCACGGAGCCAGCTCAGGTGATGCGGCATCACCTGGGGTGAGGACGGAGAAGGTGGCCTTCCAGGGTCCAACCCCCTGACACAACACTCAGGGACTTTCTCAAAAGCATCATCTATTTAGTTGATGGTCCTGAAGTGTTTCATTTAGCTGGAAATCATGCTTGGTCCATTTCCCAGGTCTAACTGACATGATAAGAACCCTGCACATCACATCTGGCAGCAAAGCAGTTCAATAACCCATTGCGGTGAGTCAGAGTTCCCCCCAGTCTGGGGAGCTGACAGCTCAGACAACTTCGAGAAGGCAGGGTCACTGCTGCCTCCCAGGCCAGGGTTATAGGAGCCTGTGTTGTGTGTGTCTGCGTGTGTGTGTGTGCACTTTGAGAGGGGGCAGAGATACCGCATGGCACACAGCAGTCACCATCCCTCCTGACCACGGGGTAAAAGTTGCCAATTCCTTTACCTATTTAATCCTCCCACTGGGGCAGGAACCATAATCAGCAAACTACTTATGAGAAAACCAAAGCCTAGCGAGTTTCAGGGGGCCCTGATCCCGTAGCTACAAGCAGCAGAGCTGGGATTCTAACCCAGATCTGTCTGGATCCAAGTCCGTGCTCTCACCCATGACCCCGTGTTGCCCCTGTCAGTGGACCTGGGAGGCGTTGCACAGTTTGCCTTCACAGTGTAAGGAAGAATAGAGTCCACAGTTGAAGACATTTGCAAAATTTTCAGTTTAACAAAATTGAACAGGCTTGATTCTGGACGGACTTCCTCTTTCAAAGGCTCACACACCGTGAGTCCCCAAGAGCCATGGAACCACACTGCTCTTCAAAGCTTCCTGAGGACAAGGCCTCTGAGTCTATCTTTGACTCTCTGAGTCCAGTGGTTTGGGGCACAAGGTAGAAGAATGCAATATTCATTGAAAGTGTGAGTGAATGAAAGAATGAACAAGTAAATAAATGCCATGAATGGCAGCTCTGCCTAAAGATAAAAAAGTAGGGCTCTGGGAGAAAAGCTCGCAGTGTCCCCAGTCACGGGGTTTTCCTATCATCCACAGCATCTCACCCAGCGCCCGCCCTCCTGGCTGCCTCAGTGTTCCACAGGACGGATTCTGAGGACACCACATCGTTCATTTGGGCCGCTGTCCTGTGGGCTTTCAGGGTCTCTCGCCTCTGGCTCTCCTGCCCTGCAGCCTCCAGAAGGGATTCCTGGCCAGAGCTGACTCTGACGCCCACTACTGAGAGGTGGGGGAGGCCATCTGGTCCTGTCCGAGGGTGGGAAGAGGCTGTCGTGACTGAAACCTGCTCCTTCTCGTGTCCTCCTACTCTTGACCACGTCCCCGTTGTCCAGGCACGCAGGGACGCTGAAACCCCAAAGTGGAACGGTGGTGACAGACTTGAGGGGCTGGAGGGCACTGAGTGGATGCCAGGGCACCAGCTCTTCACCTGACCCACTTTCTGAGAGCTGACACGCAGGGGTCACAGGGACCCTGACGCGCTCAGCTGCAGACCACCTCTTATGATGTCAGGGCAGCTCAGACTCTGCAATGTCCTTTCAGAGTCTGTCTGAGGCACCTGCCCATCCTCCAGAGGGGTCTGAAGCTCCGGAGCTGAGGTGGCCCCTTTTCTTGGAACCCACTGAGAACAGAGAAGGTGGGCAGCACCCCGAGGACAGCAAGTGACCAAACCCACCAGTGGGTATCCGGTGATCTGGATGCTCCTGCGAACGTGCACGGTGCCAGGAAGGAGGGTATGACCCAGAGGGAACAGAGGTGGGCCAGGACCCACAGGCCAGCAAGCAGGCGGGAGGGTGAGGCAGTGACCTGGCTGCTCCCACAGCAGAACCGAAGCTCCTTCGGAACGTGGATTTGGGGGCTTCCCTGGTGGCGCAGTGGTTAAGAATCTGTCTGCCAATGCAGGGGACACGGGTTCGAGCCCTGGTCTGAGAAGATCCCACATGCTGCGGAGCAACTAAGCCCGTGTGCCACAACTACTGAGCCTGCGCTCTAGAGCCCATGTGCCACAACTACTGAGCCCACGTGCTGCAGCTACTGAAGCCCGCGTGATTAGAGCCCATGCTCTGCAACAAGAGAAGCCACTGCAATGAGAAGCCCGCGCACCACAATGAAGAGTAGCCCCCGCTCGCCACAACTAGAGAAACGTGCGGCAACGAAGACCCAAAAGTAAATAAATAAAATAAATAAATAAATAGGAAAAAAAAAACAGAAGGTGGATTTTAAGTGGAGCTTCTACAGTGTGCTGTGCCTCTCTCCGTTGCTCATCTGGGACCCCAAACAGATCCTTTATAAACTTTCCCTCTCCTTCCAGGGGCCTTGGTTTTCCTACTGTAACAACTCATAGGTGGTCTATTTTCAGAACAAAGATAGTCAATTCGTTCATTCCATGAACATTCTTAAGCCCCTGCAATGTGTCAGGCACTGGGCCCCTTCCCTGGCCATGCAGAGCAGAATGCGACTCAGGTTCTGGACCCTGCATAAAAATTCTGTCAAAACATGGTCGGATGGGAAGTAGTCCTTTCTGGATAAAGACCTGCAGACATGCACATGTCACAGCCACTAGATCACACTCTGGCAACAGAGCAGCACTGCCCCCTCCCGTGTGCCACACCAACATAACAGCCTCATCGGGTCCAACCAACGTTCCCCTCCCCCACCCCCCAAATGCAGAAACTGACAAGTCTCCAATATTTGCCTGAAGTATGAGAAAGGGCCGGCCCAGGAGATGAGATGTGGGTGGGCTTCCAGGGGAGGTGCTCAGCCGTCCTCAGAGAGCACACCTTTTTGAGCATGTCCTCAAGATTCATTTGTATACAATTAACATGAAAACTCTTTGATGATGACAAGCTTGAGTTACTATGGACTTGAAATTGATGCAACTGCACAATCTCTCAAAATTCTCTCTAGGTGTCTTCCCGGTAACCAAGGCATTGGTGGTCACAGAAATCCAATTCTCCCAACTTGTCCCCCCAAAACAACACAGATCAACAAGGAGAACGAATAAAACCACAAACAACCCACAGCTTTAGCACGACTAGAAGACGGAGACACTATAATGTCAAATTACCTCTAAGTAGAAAGATAAACATCTGTTTCCAGTGAAGCTACTTCTTGAATTCCCACCCAAAACCTCTGTAGAGAGCAAAGGGGTGGGAAAAGTCCCAAAGCCACATTAAGTGAGAAGCAGACAATGGAGGGCTTGAAAATAAACCAAAACTACCTAGAGAAAGAGAAAGTACACCTTAAGTGAAAAAAAAAAAAAAAAAACTGGAAAAAGAATGCTGATAGACCAGAACATTGACCAGAGGGAAGGGTTTCAAGGTGGGCTTGGGAGGGGGAGAAGCGGGTGAGAAAGGAAGGGTGGGCATCATACAGAAAGTGTGCAGTAAGGGAGAGAAAGCAAGAGGTTGACATTTATGAATCTGCAAAACCAAACTAATAATAAAATAAACCCAAGGACACACTCCTCCCCTCCCCCTTTCCCCACCAAAAGCCAACCATTAAAGAAACTGCACTATGCTACACTAACAGAAGAGGGGGCGCTTGAACTAAAAATCACATGAACCACTCAAAAAGTCAGCCGGGCCTGTGAAATACAGAGGTGGGAGCATCTTCATCTATATAAAGGCTACTCAAAGAAGGAAGACGAAAATGAGAATCCAAATATTTCAGCTGATGAAAATTACTCCAAAAATACAACCATAAGGCAGGAGAAAAAAACCCTGAAACATAAGACTGCAAATGGAATTAAAAACCTCAAAGAAGCATTTGAGAAAATATCCTCACAGCCTGAAACCAAAAGATCAAATAATTTACAAGGGCAAGGGATTTAGACTGTCATTAGACTTCTCAACAGCAACCTACAAAGCAGAGCAGCGATGGAGCAGCATTTTCATGAAACTCAAAGAAAGAAGGTGTGAATCAAAAAGTTTATATCTAGCAAAGCAGGTCTTCTAAAATCAAAGCCATAGAAAAAGGGTTTTAAACACACAAGAATTGAGGGAATAATGTACCCAGGAGCCAGCCCTTCTTAAGACATCTACTAGAGAATTAACTTCATCCAGCCAGGAGATAACGGAGGACTCTGGCAAATGGACTTATGGGGAACACTTTATATATTTAATTATAGATCTAAATTTAAAATGGGAAAAAGAATAAATAGGGAGAAGAATACTTTACATATTTTACATGTTTGGCCAAAGTGAAAATAGTGCAACTACAAAATGGTAGACAACAAAAGAAAGAAAGACAAAAGCAGAATAAGCTCAATCATGGTTGTATAGGAATTTTATATAACATATACATTTCATATAATGATGGCTGTATAGCAAGTCAAGGGATTCCATAGCAACTGACAAACCAGACAGTAAAAGTTTACAGGGGACCAAAAAAAAATTTAAAGGTAACCATTAGAACAAAAATGAAAACTTCTATATATCAAAAGAAATTAAATAATAAATGAGCAAAGCAGATGTGTCATGTAGAGAAAGAAGTACAACAAATAGAACATAATACGTAGTATTTATAAAATATTATGAAAATATTAAGACCATGCATATGAGTCATATAAATATTGAACATATATGTAATTGTGGACAGGCTTAACTCCCCTGTGAAAAGAAACAGATTTTTGATTTGGCTTAAAAAACAAGATTCAACTATATGTCATATACAAGAGGGACACTTTTTTGTTTGTTTGTTTTGTTTGTTTTTTTGTTTTTTTTGCGGTATGTGGGCCTCTCACTGTTGTGGCCTCTCCTGTTGCAGAGCACAGGCTCCGGACACACAGGCCCAGCGGCCATGGCTCACGGGCCCAGCCGCTCCGCGGCATGTGGGATCTTCCCAGACCGGGGCACGAACCCGTTTCCCCTGCATCGGCAGGCGGACTCTCAACCACTGCGCCACCAGGGAAGCCCAAGAGGGACACTTTTAAAAAGGGATTCAGAAAGGCTGAAAATAAAGAGATAGGGAAAGATATATCAGGCAAATGGAAACAAAACAAGTATTGCAATCTTGATATCCAAGTTGAATAAATAGAATTCAAGGACAAAAAACACTAAATGTGGCAGACATGCTCTAATACTAAAAAAAACCCCAAAAAACTCCACAAATACTAAAAAAGGTCATGGTTCACAATGAAAATATAATAGTAATGAATATCAATGCTCCAAGCAACACTAAAATTACCTTTATTAGTAGAAACTGTAGGAAATGAAAGGAAATGCAGATGGAAACACACTAATCATAGAACACTCTAACACACCACTTTCAGCACAAAAGAGACCAGGTAGACAAAAAGTAGATAAAGATACAGAGTCCTAAACAACATAATCAATAAAGCAGATCATATGGAGATATTTATATATTTGATATTAGAGATTAAACCTTCTTATTAAGTGCACGTAGGATATCCACAGAAGTTGATCATGTATTAGATGACAAATAAATAATCAGTATGCCACATAAAGTAGAAATATTTCAAAGAATATTTTCTGATCACAGTGTAATAAAACTAGAAATTAATTTTTAAAATAAAGAAACTATTTGTGAAGATACAAAGGAGTATCTCTCTTCTGCATAAGAAAAAAAGGGAGAAAATGATAAAATATTAGCAAAAGAAACGCAGGACAGATAAAGAGAAAATGATGAGATTGGTTAGCTTCATGGTGGGAGAATGGGGGCAGGAACACTGCTCTGAGTCCACCTTTTTTGCATAATTTTGACTTTTGCAACATGTGAATGTTTTATATACTTAAACCAACAAAGATGGGGAGGGACCCTAAAATTGAACAGAAACGAAAAAACAAAAGAACCTAACTGTGTTATTTCCAAGAATAACATAACTAGAGTAAATGGGGGTGGGGAGAGAAAGATTAACCTGAGTAAACTTGAACTGAGTATTTCAACTTTTTGACCTCAGACTAAAGACCAAAAGTGCTATAAATCAATTCTGAACTCTAGTTATGCTTGTTTTCTTCTGTGGTATGGGTTAACTCTTATTTAACTACTTTGTATATATTTTAGGATTTGGAAAATAATGCATTTAGGAAAATTTCTCCTTGTTGGGGAAGGAGGTCCTGTATGTGGCAAGATGAAAGGCTAGAATGAATGCAAGGCGCTGGATTGGAGTTGGTATCATTACAAATGCATGGTCTTACACACACGCACGAGTGTATATGTGTAGAAACAGGTGTAAGTGTATATATATGTTTGTGTATTTATGAGTGTATACTCACGCATATGTTCTTAGCTCTTTCTATTAAGAGAGAGAACACCTAGAAGCCGGTGAGACAAAACTGTAGCAATGAATACACCTAGAATCCAGAAACCATTCTCTGCTAAAAGAAGCCAAGTCTCCTTCAAGAGAGAGCTAAGCCCAGGACTGGTGCAAGGAAAGTACAAGGCAACCTTGGAACAATTTGTTGTTCCAGAAAGTAAGGAAATGCTCAAAAATGGATGGAATGAATGAGTGACTGATATAATCAATGACACGAATGAATCTCAAAATCATTATGATGAGGATAATTCTTACACAGAAGAATACATACAGTACATGCTCCATTTACATGAAATCCCAAAATAAGCAAAACTAATTTATGGTGTGAACAAAATCAGAACAGTGGTCGCTCATGAGGAAGATGTGGACAAGGACTGAATGGAAAGGAACATGAATAAACTTCCTTGGGGATAATGGCAATGCTCTACATCTTGATATGGGTTTGAGTTACATAGGTGAATGCAACTGTCAAAACGCTATATAGGTGAATGCAACTGTCAAAATGCATCAAGGGTACACTTAATATTTGTACATCACACTGTATATAAATTTTACCTAATAAAAGAACTGTAAAAAAAAACTGATCTGTAGACAATATCATGTCTGCCAAGTGTTTAAGGATGTCTACAGCTTACTTTGAAATGCAATTAAAAAATAAGATGGGGGCTTCCCTGGTGGCGTAGCGGTTAAGAATCTGCCTGCCAATGCAAGGGATATGGGTTCGAGCCCTGGTCCAGGAAGACCCCACATACCGCGGAGCAACTAAGCCCACGTGCCACAGCTACTGAGCCTGGGTGCTACAACTACTGCACGCAGCAGTGAAGACCCAACACAGCCAAAAATAAATAATAAATACATAATTAAATACATAAATTCTCTTTTTTAAAAAAAGATGGATTTCTGGATGGTAGACGAGTAGGTATTTGATAAAGCAACCAGGGTAAAATGTTAATTAAAGAATCTAACTGATAGGTATATGCGTGTTCACCAAATATCTATTAACTTTCTGTATGTTTGTAAATTTTCAAAATAAAATGTCGTAAAAAATATTATGGGGATTTGTCACAAGGACACAGCAGCCAAATTGAAGGTGCTCCCACTGGCCAAATCTGTGACAATACCATCAAAATAACTAGATTATAAACCACCGGACAAATATATAACCCACTGAATGTAACTTAGTCAATGTAACCCATTGAGTAAAACAGGAATACATGAGTAAATGTGGGTATAAATAAATGAGTAAATAAATAAATGTAAGAAAGCAAAAATTCTTCAATACAGTAGAAAGAACAAAGCAATAAATAAATTTAGAAAAAAACACCATCTGGCAAACATTATAATAATTAATTCAGACAAGAAATGTCAATGGACGCTAAAACAAGTGGGTAAAAGTTTAACGAAAAACAAGATGTTTACATAGACCTAAACTATCTCCTCACAAAATACTAATTAATTACAAAGGGGGGGAAAAAACTTTACACTTAGAATTGTACGAATACCATCTTAACCAATGATCAGCGTTAACAACTCCAGGAACAGGACAGCTGGTACCATGTGCTTCTTTTTTTTTTTTTTTTTTTTTTTTTTGCGGTACGTGGGCCTCTCACTGCTGTGGCCTCTCCCGTTGCAGAGCACAGGCTCCGGACGCGCAGGCTCTGCGGCCATGGCTCACGGGTCCAGCCGCTCTGTGGCATGTGGGATCTTCCCGGACCGGGGCACGAACCCGTGTCCCCTGCATCGGCAGGCGGACTCTCAACCACTGCGCCACCCGGGAAGCCCCCATGTGCTTCTTACTAAGATGCACTGGAAGGACCCAACATGACTTCTGTGGTCTTCCTGCCTGAAATGCATATTCTGAGCCTAGTCATGAAGAAACACCAGACAAATCCAAATGAAAGGACATTCTTCAAAATAACTGGCCTGTATTCTTCAAAACAATGCCAAGGACATGAAAGACAAAGAAAGTCTGAGGAACTGTTCCAGATTCATGGATATTAAAGAGACATGGGAAGCAAATATGTGAGATTTTAGACTGGCTCTTATACCAGATGATGATGATTATGATGATGATGGTGATGAGGATGGTTATGTTTTGCTATAAAGGACTTTATTGGGACATAATTGGTTACAGGGAAAAAGTCTGTAGATTGGATAATGGCATTGTATCAGTGCTGTTCTCCTGATTTTGATCATTGTCCTGGGTTATGCAAGACAATGCCCTAGTTCTTTGGAAATACACACTGAAGTGCTTAGGAGTAATGGGGCATCATGTCTGAAACTTACTTTCAAATGGTTCAGAAAAAATGCGCATGCACACACCACACACACAGAGTGACAAAGCAAAAATGACAGCACGTTAACAATTGGGAAATCTGGATGAAAGTCATATGGGATTTCTTTGTACTATTCCTACAACTTTTCTGACATGTTAAAATTATTTCAAAATGTAAAAGCTTTTAAAATATAAAATAAAAAGAAAATGCTAGATAACGCAGGTTATTCTCTAATTCTAACTAGTCTCTCCTGGTCCAAAATGGCGAGGTGCCACCAAACCAAAAATCTCTAAAGATTGAGAGCTGCTGTGGCCATTTGACACACCCTGAAGGGACACAGCCTTCAAGGTACGAACCAGAAGCTAACCAACCGGGGTGACCTGCAGAGTAGATAGGCAAGCCTCTTGGGTTGAAGACAGGGGTTGTTTCATACATTCCTCTGGCCAATTCCAACAGACTGTTGCTGACAGATCCCTGAGTTCTCTCAGAGAGAGTGCCAAGGAACAGGCCTGCCAGCTGCCTCCCCTCCCGGTGCTGGAACCAACATCAAAGATGCAATTAATCATCCAAGGGCAAGGCTCCTCTATCTCCTACAGCCTTGGATACAAATCAACCCCAAAGTGTTAATAGATCAACAGTTATCTCTAATACCAAATACAACTTGCATTTGAGATGACATCTGCAATATTTTAAAAGCCAAAGTCTAAAACAACAAACTTGGCAGTTTTTCTGAGTAGCAATTAACACAGTGACTAATCCGATCAAAGAGACAGTAATTGGCATGGAGATATCCTTCTCACACCAGCAGCAGGTTGAAAACCTTAATCCTAACCTCTTTTTAACAGCACAGACTCTAGAGCATCTCTGCTCATCAAGGAAACTAATGCAATTATTAAGGACAAGGGTAATTACCCTACAGTTTCAACAAAAAAATAAAAGTGCTGAAACAGCAGTCACACAGGAGAAGGACGGGAGGCTTGACTCACGGTTGAAGGCTATTTCTGTGTCATGGCCATCCTAACGTTAGGCTATGCGACCTCCAGGCCCTGCCCAGGGTAGAGGGTCAACCACAGCCAGTTCTGCCCAGCATCAGCCACTCCAGGCCACAGCTTCCTATACCAAGTTCCCAAGTGCTAATCTGGTTGCATAGGAGGTCCCAAGGATGTAACATTTGGAACAGTTAACACATAGCATCAAGCTGGTCTCTTCAGTGTCTCTAGAACCCACTGTGTACATTCAAGTGATTCTCCCCAAGTATGATGCCCTGGATTCTGTCTAAAGTCTACCCATCCTTCAGGACTCAGCTTAAGTTTTAGGGAGTGATCCTAAACAACTCCAGCCCTCAGTGAACCCTGAGCAATTTAAGCCCCTCTTGTCCAAACCATGATAGCAAACAAAGAGGTGCCCTTGCTCATTCACTATATCTTGATTCATTATTGGCTTGATTTGCACCCTCAACAGAACCACAGGGTTTTCAAGAGTCAAAACCCTGCCCTGAGCAGCCTTCATATCACCTAGCACAGGACTAGAAAACAGGCAAAGTTCTGGCAATAAGTCAACAAGCTCTCAGATGCTCAGAGACACCCAGTGTTCTGAGGGGTAAAGAGAGAAGGAGGTTCTTTGCATGTGTGTGGCTGACTGGATAATTGTAGGACATTCAGTGAAGCCCACAATATATGTTTAACACATGATCAGTGAATCAGTAAATGAACAAGTGAACAAACCAAGTAGCCCAGGTCAGTTTGCTTGGTAGGTTAGCAAGTGGACCTGGCAAGGTCATGGTTACAGACAAGATGTCTGCACAAGCCAGCCGGCCTTCCCTGAGAGCACTGCGTGGCAGTAGCCCAGTCTACACCTGCAATGCTGCCCAGCTGCCTGGAGGGTGGGCTGTCGGCCGCAAGAGGACCAGGAGATAGATGGAGAGGTTTCCAACTCTGAAAGGATATGTCATTCTTAGGTAAAATGGATGAGGTGGAATTTTATTGAGCATGCAAACTTCTTACCCCTAAGCTATGACCAAACCTTAGTCATCACCCCAGTCTTGGTTAGCAGCAGAAGGAGGAATTGCTAATTGAGGAAACAGCTAGACTCTGGGTGTGGAGGCACTTCACACTGAGAAGCCCAAGAGAGGAAGCAGGGCCCTTGACACCAAAAGGAAGGGAAGACCACTGCTCTCTGGAAGGCTGGAGAGATCAAGTCAGGGCTTCAATCCTGGAGGGACCAGGAGCTCAGCATCAACTACAGCATGGGGAGAACCACAGAGCCAGCGACCTGGTCACGAGAAACAAAGACGCTTCAAGCACCTGGTGCAACGTCACAGTTGGACCAGCCACCAGATCTCCTGACGCAGGATCCTGAAGTCTGCACACTTAGGAATAAGGCTGATCCTAGGTCCACCCACTAGAGGTTAAATTCGGCTCAAAGGTGAAATTTAAGTTGCTGGTGATTGTACAGATTAGAAAGACAAAGGAGATATATTAGATGGTGTATACATTTTTCTTAGGATGAACTTAGCCTGTTTAAAACTAGAAGAAAAAAACTCAGTGACAGCTTTTTCTCCTGAATTTGTAATATCAATAGAATATGAAGGAAGAGATATGCTCTTTTCTTTTTACATTCATTTTTATGTAGACCTTTCTGTCTGCATCAGTGACCTGGCACTTAACATCCTCACAGGGTATCTTTGGTGTCATCTCATGGTATCTTCTAATGTTAACGTGTCGTCTTTTCCAATTAGGTTACAAGCCCCTTGAAGGTGTGGGAACTGGGTCTGCTTCATCACTAAACCCTGTACAGAGCCTAGCAAAGTGCCAGGTACAGGTTATGACTCGACTAGTGCTGATTGTTGATAATTATATAGCAGTTATAAATGCAAGTCACTCAGCAAAGAAATGCCAGACGCGAGGCTGAGCATTCCTCGTCTAATAAAGGATACATTTAATTGTTACAGAAGTGCCTTTCCCAGGCTTCCCTGGTGGCACAGTGGTTAGGAATCTGCCTGCCAATGTAGGGGACATGGGTTTGAGCCCTGGTCCGTAAAGATCCAACATGCCACGGAGCAACTAAGCCCATGCGCCAAACCTACTGAACCTGTGTTCTGGAGCCCACAAGCCACAACTACTGAGCCCGCATGCCACAACTACTGAAGCCCGCATGCCTACAGCCCAGGCTTCCCAACATGAGAAGCCACCGCAATGAGAAGCCTGCGCACCGCAACAAAGAGTAGCCCCTGCTCGCTGCAACCAGAGGAAGCTCGCGCACGGCAACAAAGACACAACGCAGTCAAAAATAAATAAATAAAATAAATATATATATATTTTAAAGTGCCTTTCCCTCTCAGGCGGTTATGAAAGAGGCTCCACAGTTCCCAATTCCCATCAGCAGCTAAACATTTCTGAGTGGGAGGAGGGCACAGAAAGGAAGCAGGCATGGAGGTGTGCAGCCTGCAGAGAACTGTCCTTGTGGGAGGGATCATTTGGCTCAGAATTTAAAACCAAAAACTTAAGAAAAGTCATTTAAAGCTTTGTTACTCCACCATTTGTTACCCATCAGACTGACAAAATTTAAGGATCGACAATAGCTAATGCTGGCAAAACCATGAAGCAAAAGGGAGTCATACACAGATGGGAGTGAGAACTGATATAACCACTTTTGGAAACTACTTGGCAATTCTGACAAATAGAAAACAATCTAAATGTTCATCCACATACGAATAGATAAATATACTCTGGTATATTCATACAATGGAATAAAATACAGTAGTTAAAATTAATAAACTAGAATTACAAGCATCCACATAGATGAATCTCATGATAATATGCTGGAAAAAACACATTAATAACTCGAACCCCAAAAAAGAGGATTCAGTCAAGTAGGAGAACATAAAATTAACATTCAGAAATCAATTTCAGAGAGAAAATCCCAGTTACAATAGCAACAAGATAAAATACATAGGAATAAACTTAGTAAGAGATGTAGAAAACCACTATGAGGAAACTTTTTTAAACACAAAACACAAAAGTATTTTTGAACAAATGGGAAGAGGTAAGTTGATCTTGGGTAGGATAATTCAATATTGTTAGGATATCAGTTCTTCCTAAGCTAATTTATAAGTTTAATGCAATTTTATGAAGCTAGACAAATTGATACTAAAGTTCAGATGGAAAAATAAACTTTCAAGAATAGCCAGGGGGAAAAAAAAAAAAGAACAGCCAGGAAAACGTTGAGAAAGAAAAGCCTCAATGGGGGCGTAAGCCCTACCAGACATTAAAAATACTACAAAGCCTCCATAATTAAAACAGTGTGGCATGGGTGTATCAACAGAGAAGTAGAAGAAGTTCAAATATAAATGCAGCTATATTTGGAAATTTTGTATATGATAAAGTTGGCCTCTCAAATCACTGAAGCAAAAAGGGACTTTTTGATAAATGTTGCAGCTAACAATTTAGAAAACTATAAAATTTCATCCATACCTCACATCAAATACAAGAATAAGTTCCAAATGGATCAAAGAAGTAAACAGAAAAACTAAAACCATACAAGTACTAAAAGGAAATGTGGGTGAATTCCTTTACAATCTGAGTGTAGGTAAAGATTTTATTACTATGATTCAAAAATACATATGCAGTAAAAGAAAATATTGATAAATACGACTACATAAAATAAAAACATTTTGCACCTGAGACACATTTTGGATTCAAAGATACAAATAGATTGAAAAGAAAAGGGTGGGCAAAATATATCATGCAAACAGCAACCACAAGAATGTTGGAGGTGGAAATCTACACTAATATCGGACAAAATAGACTTTAAATAAAGACTGTTACTAAAGATAATGAGGGACATTTCCTAATGAAAAAAGGGGCAACACATCAGGAAATATAACAATTATAAATACATATGCACCTAATAATGGCACCAAAATACATGAAGAAAAAGACTGACAGAATTAAAGGTAGAAATAGACAACTCTACAATAGTATTTGGAGGCTTCAATATCCTACTTCCAATAATGGGTAGAACAACTAGATAGAATATCAACAAAGAAATGGAAGACCTGAGTAATACTATGAACCAACTAACCTAACAGACATCTTCAGAATACTCCACTCAACAACAGACTATAGGGCACATGGAACATTCTCTAGGATAGACCATGTGCTAGGCCATAAAAAACCTCAATAAATATAAAGGAATAGAAATAATACAAAGTATGTTCTCCAACCACAATGAAACTAGTTTAGAAATAAATAGCAAATAAATGGGGGAAACACACAAATACATGTAAATTATAAAAGACAATCCTAAATAACCAACAACTTAAAGAATAATTAAAATAGGAAATCAGATAATACATTGTGATGAATGAAAATGAAAACAGAAGATATCAAAACTTATGGGAAGCAGCAAAAGCAGTGCTTAGAGGGAAATATATAGACAAAAAAAATCTCAAATCAATAACCTAATCTTCCACCTTGAGACAGGAAAAAGAAGAGCAAGATAACCCTAAAGCAAGAAGAAGGAAAGATATATTGACTTGGCCAGAAAGTTCGCTCGGGTTTTTCTGTAAGATACTACAGAAAAACCCGAGCGAACTTTTTGGCCAACCCAATAATAAACATGAAAGTGAAATTCAATGAAATAGAGGACAGAAAAACAGAAATAAAATAAAATAAAACCTAGTTCTTTGAAAAGATCAACAAAATTAACAAATCTTTACCTACACTGACCAAGAAAAAAAGAGAGATGACTCAAATAACTAGAGTCAGAAATGAAAGAGGGGACATTACTATGACCTTACAGAAATAAAAAAGGATTATAAAGGTATACTATGAGCAACTGTACACCAACAAACTAGATAACAGATGAAATGGACAAATTTCTACAAAGACACAAACTACTAAAACTGACTCAAGAAGAAATAGACAATCTGAATATACCTGTAACAAGTAAGGAGACTGAATTAGCAATGAAAAAAATACCCACAAAGGAAATCCCAGGCCCAGATGCCTTCACCACTGAATTCTCCCAAATATTTAAAGAATAATAATCCTTATTAATTCTTCACAAACTCTTCCAAAAATTGTAAAAAGAATACTTCCCAACTCACTTTATGATGCTAACATAACCCTGATAACAAAACCAGACAAAGACATCACAAGAAAACAAAAGTACTCACCAAGACCTCTTATGCATATGCATGCAATAAGCCTCAACAAAGTACTGGCAAACTGAATCCAGCAGCATATAAAAAGAATTATACACCATGACCAAGTGAGATTTACACCAGGAATTCAAGGTTAGTTCAGCATCTAAGTAATACATCAACTATTAATAAATAATTCATTATATAAATAGACTAAAAAAACCTCATGATCATCTCAATAAACACAGAAAAAACATTTGACAAAATCCAACATGATAAAAAAAAAATTCAGCAAACTAGAGAGGAACTTCCTCAACCTAATAAAAGCCATCTACAAAAGGATCTACAGTTAACATCATATTTAATGGTGA
The DNA here is from genome assembly GCF_949752795.1 of Hyperoodon ampullatus. Classification (NCBI taxonomy): domain Eukaryota; kingdom Metazoa; phylum Chordata; class Mammalia; order Artiodactyla; family Ziphiidae; genus Hyperoodon; species Hyperoodon ampullatus. Next base: position 5,227,289 of record NC_136915.1, on the reverse strand, counting down.
AAGACTGGATACTTTCCTCATAGGATCAAGAACAAAACAAGGATATCCACTCTCATCACTTCTATTCAATATTGTACTGAAAGTTCTAGCCAGCGTGACTAGGCAAGGAAAAGAAAAATAGGCATCCTGATTGGAAAGGAAGAAATAAAACTATCTATCTGCAGATGAGATGATCTTATATAGAGAATATCCTAAGGAATCTGCTTTTTAAAAAAACTATGAAAACTAATGAACAAGTTCAACAAAGTTGCAGGATTCACGGTCAATATACAAAAATCAAATGTATTTGTATACAACTGCAATGAACAATCTGAAAATAAAATTAAGACAATTCCATTCATGATAGCATCAAGAAGAACAAAATACTTAGGAATAATTTTTAACAAGAAATATAAAACTACACTGTGAAAACTAGAAAACATTTTTGCAAGAAATTAAAGACCTAAATAAGTGGAAAAAGATTAATGTTCATGAATCAGACAACTTAACATTAAGATGGCAATACTCTAAATTGCCATACAGATACAACAATCCCTATCAGAATTCTATCTGACTTTTTGGAAGCACTGACAACCTGGTTATAAAATTCATATGGAATTGCAAGGGATACAGAATATCCAAAACAATCCTTTAGAAGAACAAAGTAGGAGGACTCACACCTCCAAAATTGAGAATTTACTACAAAGCAATGATAATCAAGATAGTGTGGTACTAGTACAAGGACAGACGTATAGATCAACAGAATAGAATTGAGAGTCCAGAAATAAACCCACACATCTATTGCCAACTGATTATCAAAAAGGGTGCCAAGACCATTCAATCAGGAAAGAATAATCTTTTCATCAAATGGTGCTGGGACAACTGGATAGCTACATGCAAAAGAATGAAATTGGACCCTTACCTCACACCACATACAAAAATTAACTCAAAATGAATGAATCAAAAGACCTAAATGTAAGAGCTAAAACTGTAAGACAGAAGTAATCTTCATGACCTTGAATTCAGCAAAGCATTCTTAGATATGACACCAAAAGCATGCACAACAAAAGAAAAAATAAATTGGACTTCATCAAAATTTAAAATTTTTGTGCTTCAAAGGATACCATCAAAAAAGTGAAAAGACAACCCATGGAATGAGAGACAATTTTTGCAAACCACATGCTTGATAAGGGACTTATATCTAGAAGATACAAAGAACTCTTACAACTTAATAATAAACAGATAAGGAGCTTAATTTTAGAACAGGCAAAGGATCTGAATAGACATTTCTCCAAGGAAACTATACAAATGGAAGATATACAAATATACACAACATTGGTCATCAGGAACATGTACATCAAAGCCATAATGAGATACCATTTCCCATCCACTATGATGTCTAGAATCAAAAAGTCAGATATTGGCAAGTGTTGATGGAGAAATTGGAACCCTCATATACTGCAGGTGGGAATGTAAAATGGTGCTGCCACTTTGGAAGAGTCTGTGTCTGGCAGCTTCAATTAAACATAGAGTTATCATACGACCCAGCAATTTCACTATGAGGTATACACCCAAGAGAAATGAAAAATATGTCTACACAAAATACTGTACACAAATGTTTATAGCATCGTTATTCATAAGAGCCATAAGGTGGAAACAACCGAAACGTCCATCAATAGACAAGTGGATAAACGATGTATGGAGGAATACTCTCAGCCATAAAAAAAAAAAGAATGAAGTACTGACACCTGCTACAACTTGAATGAACGTTGAAAACATTATGCTAAGAGAAAGTCCACATATCATGTGATTTTATTCACATAAAAGTCCAAAAAAGAAATAGAGAGAGACTGAAAGTGAATTCATGGTCACATAAAACTGAGGGGTAAAAAGAACCTTGAAAGAAGAGAACTACATCAGACTAGTTCATCTTAAGCAATGCAATAGTGAATTGAAATATTTCATTAAAATGTTGATTTCTAAGTAAAAAAAAAAAAGACTGAGGGGAGGGAGTGAGGGTGGGGAGGTAGTGAGCTGACAGGTAAATGACATGGGGTTTCTTTTTGAGGCGATGAATATGTTTAAAATTAATATCTGTGAATATACTAAAAGTCATTGAATTGTACACTTTAAATGGGTGATTTGTGTGGTATGTGAGCTATATCACAATAAAGCTGCTGTTAAACATTTTAAAATTTTAACTTTGATGAGAAACAAGATATTCACACAGTCCTCAAGTATTATCTTATGAGATACTTAACTAATTACAAAAAGGAAATAGCAACTTTACAGTGGAGAAAACTTGCAGACACCACCTTAATCAAGTGATTAGATAACATCACGCAGCAATGAGGCAAACAGACATCGTGCACCTAGAAGATGCACGGAAAAGGCCATAGCGTTACCTCTGTGGTATTTTGGACAAAACTGTGTAATCTCATCTAACCATGAGCAAACGTCAGACAAACCAGAACCAAGAAGGCATCTACAAACTATGCTGTCAAACTCAAGAATGAAAGAAAAAAGACTGAGGAACAGTTCCAGATGAAGACACTAAACACCACTCGTGACAACTAAATGCAACCCATGATCCTGGATTGGATCCTGCACCAAAAAAAAAAAAAAAAAAAAAACCTGTGGGAATTCCCTGGTGGTCCAATGGTTAGGACTCCTCGATTCTACTGCAGGGGGCATGGGTTTGATCCCTGGCTGGGGAACTAAGATAAGATCCCACAAGCTGTGTGGCGTGGCCAAAAAACAAAAAATTGTTTTGCTTTTGCTATAAAGAGCATTTGTGGCACAATCACTGACATTTCTATAAGGTCTGAGGGTTAGATAATAGTATTATATCAATGCTGATTTCCTGATTTGGGTACTTATACTGTGCTCATGTAAAAGAATAGGCTTGGTCTTAGGAAGCATGCATGCACTGAGGTATTTATAGGTAAGGGAACATCCTGTCTACAACTCATCTCAAATGTTTCAGAAGAAAATTAAAACGTTACATATGTACACTATTTCACATATGTGTGTGAGTATATATATATGCACACATACGGTGTGTGCATGTGTGCACACAGAGAGAGAGACAGAGAATGATTAAGCATATGTAGTAAAATGGTAACAACTGAACTCTGGTGAATATTTGTCCTATAAGTACAAGTGATATTTGTACTATTTTTTGCAACTTTTCAACATTTTGAAATTGTTTCAAATAAAAAAAATTTAATTAAAAAAGTGTTTGCAGGGGCTTCTCTGGTGGCGCAGTGGTTGAGAGTCTGCCTGCCGATGCAGGGGACACAGGTTCGTGCCCCAGTCCGGGAAGATCCCACATGCCGCGGAGCGGCAAGGCCCGTGAGCCATGGCCGCTGGGCCTGCGCGTCCGGAGCCTGTGCTCCGCAACGGGAGAGGCCACAACGGTGAGAGGCCCGCGCACCGCAAAAAAAAAAAAAAAAAAAAAAAAAGTGTTTGCAGTACATGCAGTGATTTACATAAAGTTTAAAAACATATGAAAGGAAATTATTCATTGTTTAAGAACATATCAATATATACAGAAACATTAATGATAAAGGTTAGCTCTGGGGAGAGTGGAGGAGAGTATATACTAGCTGTGATTTATTTCTCAAGCTAATGGTGGAATGGGGCTATGAATTTTATTATTATTTATATTTTATATATCTAAAATATTGAAAAATACTTTTTTAATTGGGATTTAAAAATACTCCTCTCCTTCGGCTACCTCTCCCATCCCCTCTTCCATCTCCACTAACCTCCCCTCCTCCGATGACGCAGGGAATTCTCTCTCGCCCTCAGATATATTTCAAGAGCACTGAGAAATTCTCACTGCACACAGGAGATGGATTCCCTGCAGAAAAAGACTAAGGAGAGAGAGACACACACATCGTTCTTCTTACGGAAAAGGAAGACGTCTCGCCAGACAGCGGCTGGACCTTTCGCAAAGGACCGGGGAGGGGAAGGCTCTGCACCACGGCTGGGGGTGTCCCAGTGGCAGGGGCAGGTGGCTTCCCAGCCTCAGGAGGGGGAGGCTGGCAGGGGATGCCCGGGTCTGGGGAGCAATATGGGGTTCCCATTGCTGCCCGGGAAGCAGGCATTCCCAGCAATACTAAGCCAGCAGGGCGTTCTCCTCCCTAAAATGGAGCTGCCACCAGTGCCGGCAGGTAATAAGGGAAGTGACATCTGCCTGAATGACAACTGGCCCTCTGGGCCGGCTTCCCTGACAGTCAGGCTGGAGGAGCCTCGTCCAGGCAGGATACCCAGCAAGGGCAGAAGAGCGATTGCCGGCTGGAACCCAAGACCCATAGCAGGGCCGGGGGTTGGGGACTGGTCTCTATCTGCCCTCTGAGCAGCACTGTCGAGCATGGGGCCAGTCCACAGGATGGAGAGGGTGCCTACCACGGGCCGTGCAGTCCCCCAGGCTTTAGGGAGAGATGTGGAGGAAACGGACAGAAGCCTCCTTCTTCCTGGAAATGAAACAGGGGGGAAGGGGGCAGGGCACAACCTTTAAAAGAATGACGCAGCCATAGGACACGACATAAACTGGTTAGAACCAACTAGGTCCAAGATGTCAGACAAGTCCACGTTCACTAGACCTTGAACCTCAGTATACACTCATTGTAACACATCAACAAGCTAAATGACACACCCAGAGGTGCCATGACAGTTCCAAGGCCAACCATAAATGTCAAAAAGTGGGCAGTGGCGCTAGCTCCCGGAAATCCCCACCCTGTCCCCAAAATACTGGAATACGCCTCCCACCCTTTAGCCTATGAAATTACCCACCCTTATAAAAACTGAAAACCCCGTACCCTGGGGCCTTTCTCACCTTTTGAGAAGGCCCACACTCTGTGTGTGGAATGTGTTTCCCTCTAAATAAATCCACTTCTTACCCATCACTTTGTCTCTCACTGAATTCTTTCTGCAATGAGACATCAAGAACCTGAGCTTCATTAAGTCTTGAGACCAGGTGTGTGATCTCAGTTAAAAGAACGTGGGCTCAAACCCAATCTGGGTTTTGGCTGGGTTCGAGTCCTGGCACGTGGGTTCAAGTCCCAATCTGAGTGGCACGGTTTCAGAAAGACCTTGGAGCAAAGCCGAGGGAATGAGAGACCTTGTGGTTATGGGGGAAAGATGGCTCCAGGCTGTGGCAACAGCAAGATAAAGGGCCTCCTGAGAAAGGGAAGCCTGCTTCCCACAGCTTGGGGACCCCAGACACAGCAGCTTCTGAAGATGAGGTGAGTGCTGTTGAGATCCCTGAGAAGTTGGGGGCCTGATGGGCTGTGAGGTCCCCACAGGTTGATGCGGGGAGCACTGGAGGCTTCAGAGCAAAGGAGCGATGGGAAAGTGACAAGTCCCTGAAGGCTTCTCAAGTGTTTGCAGCTGCCATGTCCACGGGGGACATCGGGGCGACTTGGGGTCAGCACCTGATTCTCTCTGCAAACCAGCCCCTCATTCTCGTCCTGCAGCCTCACTTCCCATGCGAATCAGGGGTAGGACTTTGGGGGGGCAAAATGTCAGGAAGGGGTCCTCCCAGGGTCCCCAAATGCAGGGACGGCACCTGAGAATCCGAGCCCCGCCCACAGTGCTGAGCAGGGGCCCCGGGGAAGGTCCACTCGCTTAAACAACTCTACCTTTTATGGCAGAGAAGAGCAAGGGCAGAGGCTGGCTTCCTGGATTTGGGGCACCCGGATATCCTAGAAGTCACTCAGCAGAGAGGCCCTGTCGGCTCCCCTGTGGAATGCTCTTGGTGTCCCGGAAAGGGGCGTAGCCTGACGTCAAGACCTCTCTGCAACCTTCCCACTGAGGGGCCTGGGGCGAGGTTTCCAACCTTGGAATCTATCTTCTCATCTATGAAAAGGGGGTCAAAAATACCCTGGGATTGGGAGGATTCAACGAGATAGGAAGAGTGTCAGCAGGGCCCACAGAAGGGACAACACTGTGAGTGTCCTTCGTCCCTTGGTGTCCTTTGTCCCTCTCTCTCTTCCTCTCCCAGAAATGTCCCATGCTCTGGTTCCTAAAAAGACAACTCATCTCAGTCTCCGGGAGCTGGAAGCTCACAGTTCCTCAGGAAAGGATGCTACCTGTGACGGAAATCAGACATCTCCAGAACCACCCAGCCTAGGCCGCTGGGAGAGCCTCTCCATGTCTTTGGGAACTCTGAAAATTCCTTCCTAGGTTCACAGCTACCCAGAGAGGGGCTTCTCTCCTTGCCCTGGCCAAGTCTAGCCAGGGTTTCCAGACCCCGTGTCCCATCCCCGACTGGAAGCTATGTCAAGTCTTCCAGCCCCCGGTCACCCTTCCATCCTCTCGTTTGGCAGGCGTCCACGTGCTGCTTCAGAGTTCTCAGATAGTTTCATGGCTTAGTCTTCCCATGAAATGTATATTTCTGGAGTTCAAGAACCACATACATATTCTACTTTTTCTGTATTCGCCAAGGCTCCTGGCACAATGCCAGACCATCAGTTCGTGAATAATAGGTACTTGTGGACTCGAAGGTAATAAAATACGTATTCATTTAAATTTTTTAATTAGAAAAAAATGACTAAAATTAGATAATGAAAGTTCTGCCTCGTGTACCAAATTTGAACTTTTTCTAGAAACACTTTTTTTTATGGACTTTGCTGGGAACCAAGCAATTAATGCCTTTTCATTACAATTTAGGACCGAAACTGGAATATTAAAATTGCCATTCTGTGGGATGCCCACGAAATGCTAAAAGTCTCCTGGTGACTAATTCCTGGTTATAATGACGTGCTATATACTTAAATCTTACTCCTAGACACGAAAAAAAAAAGACAGTTAAATCAACTTTGTCCATTTAAATATCATTTTAAGATCTCTAGAACCCATCTCTTTATTGCTCAACAACCCTTAGCAATTTCTTTTGCCCCCATTTATTTCTGGTTCCCAAGGGAATCCTGTCTGATTTATTGGAAATTAGTTCCCACAGCTAGTAAATGCTTTAAACTGTTTTCATATAAATCACTCTCAAATCTGCTAGTGCGCTGACGCCTGGTCAAAGCAATCTCCTCCAGCAACGCTGAGCACCCCACACACCCTGCCCTGGGAGAGGCATGTCCCCTCACCCGCAGGGTGCTCCCGGGAGCAGGAAGACAGGTCTCCAAGGAAACTTACATTTTCTTCACATCACACACACCACAGGCACGTACACACTGAATCAGACCCTCCTTTACCTTCCGCTTGTACAGTGATTGGCTATCAGTTAGCACGTGAGCAGCCAGCTTCTGCGCGGGGTCGGAGTTATCCCTAGAACAATCGTGGTAGGTGGATGAGTCACCCAGTATGATGGAAGCATCCCCAGTGAGTGTTGCGTGTATTAATCCACCTACGTCAGTCAGGGGAGGTTGGACTGCGCCCCAACGATACGGGTTGATTTCCTGTTCATACCACACAGCCGTGATGGCCCATTGCCACACTCTTGTCTTCACTCAGGGAGCCAAGCTGATGCCAGTCTGTCTCCACGTGCGCTCCCCAGATCGCCGCGGCAAATATGAATGCGGTGAATGGCTCTGGGCCACTTAAAATGTGCCTTGGAGTGACACGTGCCTTTTCCACTCTCACGTCACCAGCCAAAGCAAGTGACATGATCACCCCAAATATCAAAAGCCCCCAGGAAAAGGAAGCCCCCCATATATGCCCCAAAGCCGTCCGGCACTCATGGCGATCAAACTAACTACCCAACCCTTGAGTGTGCTAGACAATGGCAGTCCCTCCATCCTTTTTGTTTCTTTGTTTCTTTTCACCATAAAAGCAGGAAACTTCAGCCCGGCCAGCAGGAATTTTCCTACTCTGAAAAGTCTGACAGTGTGCCACATTTTAGTCCTTGAAATCCCTAACGCACTCTTCATAGGAATCAATTTTAAAAACAAATGGTTGTTATCTAGATAACTACCAGGGATAGAAAGAGAGCTCTTCAAATGGACAAAGAAGGAGAATGGAGGGAGGGAAGGAGGCCTTGGAGGCGTAAGTGGAGAATAAAAATCACAGGATTTGAAGACTCTTAGCAGAAGAGAAGAGCCACATCCTTCCCGTAGCCTGAAGACACTGCACAAGAGCTCGGGAAAGGTGGAGGTGGGGCTGGGGACTGCGCTGTCCTCCAGCCCCCCTTCCGGGGCCCAGGCAGACGACATACAGCGAGTTCTCTTCCCTGCCCTCTCCCTTTCATCTTTTCACAAATAAAGAGCTATTTTCAGAAGAAATCCTCCTGTAAAACAGCAGGATATAATCCTCACCATAATAACAAAGGTATGTAAAACATCATCTGTAGAAATCATTTTTAAGTTGAGATACCGTTCAACGGCAAAGTGATCTACATGCTGAAAGACAGCGCTCATCCGTCTTGCAGAGAAATGATAGGGCCTTATTCGGTGATTTAAAGAACAGCGCCATAAAAAAAGTAATTCCACATATAAATATTCAAATATAGTTTATTATATTCAATATCTGTCCAAATATATCCTCTGTAGAGATCTCTTCCAACCACACTCAGAGCTGGCGAACCCTAACAGTACTAACAAGTATCAAAAAAAATCAGTTAGAAAACTTTGCCGTGCTTTTGGAAGATAAGACTGTTTCTTAAAAACCAACTTACAAAAAGAGTAGCTGTATTTTGATCAGATATTGAAGAGGAAAGGGGACTGCAGAGGGAAGGAATTGAATAAAAAGTATTTTTATTCATTTTCATGTCATGCTTCTAAAGACCGCATTTCATGAGCTAAAAATACTTAATATTCTTAGGTACAATCCTGTATTTAAAAATGGATCCTCTAAACGGAGGCCACCCATATTCGTATGCATATGTATATAATGCTTCCATTCATGTGTATCTATCCCCAAATTGATGAGATACAGTGCTAAGGGCATACAGAATTTGGGATACAGCACAGGTTACCACTTGTTCTGTTGTTGTCTTCAAGTGCCCTGTCATTTCAACATCAGAGATTGTGGAAATCATTGATGGAAATCTGACAGCTGGTGACAACTTCAAACTGTGAACCTCTTCTATAAAATCTACCTGAACAAACACTGGAAAGGCACCCAGAGAAAATCATTTTCCAACCTTCCTATTCTTTCCCACCTGCATGCCTATAGAAATCAGGTCACATGCATTGTCTGAGTTCTGACAAGCGGTCCAGCGTCCACCTGGGCTTTCTGCACGGAGGCCCAAGCTCCTATCCGACTCTCCCTCACCCACGGGCACCCGCAGGTGGAATCCTGTGTCTCAGGGTCTGTGTCCTTCACCTCCCCACTCATGTGCCATCTCCGGCAGCTGGACTGCAGTGGGACTTATCTACTATTACCAGAAACGTCGACAGTTTTTGAGAAACAGATGCAATTGGGCTGCAGTAACCTACTTAGGTACCATAAATTCCAGAAGGCACTTGGCTTTCATTGCAGATGTGTGACTTGAAAAATGACACACTCTCCAGAGAGCAAACCACTATTTTGAAAGGACCAACAGAAGATGCTGGACTTCTCAAACATTTTTGGCACTTGTGGGGACCTGTCATGCGGTGTGGAGCCCCTCCCCAGAGCCGCTGGGGACCCGAGCTCTCTGAAGGATGAAACTGAATGACCCAGCTCTCAGCATCTAATTTAGGACCTCAGTCCACTGCTTGCCCAGCACAGATCATCCTCACATTCTCAGCTCCTTCTCCCCCTGGGGGTTCCACATTCACGATCTACTCCTGGTTCAGATCCTAACTCTGCAAAGACTTTAGATGTAACCCCACGAAGCCTCGCTTCTCCATCTGTAGAATGGGGTTTGTGTGCCTGACCTGTAAGGGATATAAAGAGGCCATGATACCAGGGGGCTCCCAGCACCACACCTGGCAGGGAGCAGGCACTTAGGACCTGGTCTTCCCCAGTCACCACTGCTCCAGTGCGGCACACTCAATGCCTTGGTTAGCAATGGCCACAAGCACAGACGGTCCATCTGCATTACCTCTGGCCCCCGGTTCCAGCTCTAACTCAAGAATTCCCAAATACGAGAGCCTAGGGGCTGCTTCTTACAATGACTGTATTTCCACCTCCAGGCTCTCTGGCTTCAGGCCCTTCTCACTTTGGGACTTGTCCACAAAGGACTGGCATGTTCCTCGTTGAGAAAATATACAAGATCCTGGAGGTGGCAGTCACTTGTGAATAAAGTGATGCTGCCCCAGCCGAAGGCCAAGTGCCAAGGCCCTCGGCCAGGTTAGAGCCCCACACAGCACAAAGTGAGATTCCCGGGCTTGTCAAACCTTAGCCTCAAAGTGGAGAAGGACGCAGGCCAAAGGGCTGGCTGCTAACACTCTTCCAACATCAGCATCAGTGTCTTACGGATCTCATCCTGCAACCCTACCAGCAAAGCAAAAGCGCCAGGGGGTTAGAAGCAAAGAAGTCAAATGCATATTGACATGTGATCATCCAAATGATGCCCCTTGGATTTTTGTAAGAGCACCTAACAAAAGATGGCACTATTCCCCCACCAGCCCCTGAAATGTGCTGAAGGAACAGGACATCATGGATATCAGCCCATTTCACAGATGAGGATGTCAAGGCACAGAGAAGCAGGAACACGTGTCCGGGGTGACACGGTGTATTCCCAGGCTTCTCAGGAAGTGAGCCCAGCTGCCGTGATGCCCAGCTGTCCTGTATCGCCCTTCACGCCACAGGAAGAGAACGTTCTTGGAGAAATCATGCAGGGCCTCATGTTTCTCCAGGAACCTTATTCCTGGGGGTTGCACACTAGCGGTGCAGAAAACCATCAATGACAAAGTGCTTCCTCGCCATCCTTTGCATTTGTTATCACCACTCTGCCCTCAGAGTACAGCTGCAAGGCATGTACCAGATGTGGAGAAAATTACATGTTCCCTGAAACTTAATGACCAAATTTAAAGCAATTTCGAACTAATCAGGGTTTTGTTAAGCTGATTTTATTAATTTAACAGTTTTAAGAGTTTAACAAAATGATGCACTTGGAAATCTTTGTTGTGGAAGCTGCTCGTTTAGGTGCAGAAGGCATGGTGCCACCCAAGAATTCCTCCTTCAAAAAGAAAGATGACATGTAGAGCAATAGAATAATCCTTCTCAAAAACACACAATTATTGATAACACGGTGCATGGTAGGATACCATACCCACCACTTAGGCTATTAGGAACAATTTATACTTGGTGCTTATAAAGAGGAAAATTCATAAGACACTTGTAGCCAGAAGAGGAGACTTCAGTAGTAACTTCCGAATAATGTGTCAAGTCTCCATTTGCATCTAGGGTTCAGAACAAAGCTATGAGGTGTCCTACCTATTACTTCTTTTTATTTAAAATAGAAGCACAGCACCTTTCATTTCTGATGGAGACCGCTGACAAGTTCCTGGCACCCTTCTCATGATCGAGGGCTCTTAAAAACGGAGCTGTATTCAAATGAAGCCAAACAACAACACCAAAAAAAGCCAGACCCCAATGGTCCTTGAATCCTGCAAGCACAGTCTGCAGCATCTCATTATTTTTAAAGATAAATCAAAAGTTAAAATCCAGATTTTTAAAGATTACCTGCACATCTGTCTAGAAGAAAGTCATCTCGCCATTAAAGAACTAAATATGCACCACTCACTAGCTGTCTGACTTCAGGTGAGTGACTTCACCTCTCTGAGCTTATTTCCGCATCTGTAAAACATGGATAACCTCCTTCCTCGTGAGGTTTGGTGGAGGTAAATGATTGAGTGCATTTAAAGTGCTTAGAATAGAGCCTGGCTTTCAGTGAGCACTTGAATAATATAACAATTACCACTATGTGTATCTGAGCTACCTGTGGTACCACTGCTGAAAGTCTGTGCATCATGACATACGCATCAGACTTACTGTGTTTGTTTTGTTTTTTTTCTTTCTATGTTGCTATTTTCTAAGTTACAGAAGTAATACATCCTTGTAAAACAAAAACAAAAACCTCAAACAATTGGAAGCATTACAAGTAAATACTGAAATTCCCCTTGCCATTAACTTCAGTCTTTTTCTCAGAAATAGCCACATACATAGGAATAATTTACATTACATATAATGCATCCTTCTATACACCATATATAATCCATACACACTTCCACATGTGTCTGTTCACACATGGAGTTTTTAATGCGTTAATTCTCTCTTTTCACTTAAGAATACATCATGGACCTCATCCTATGTCGGTACTTGCAGATATAACTCGTTCTGTTTAATTGCTATGTGGTCCTTCATGGTCTGTGTGTGGCATACATTATTTAACCTTTCCTTTACTGATGGGCATTCAGGGCTTTTTCCCTATTAAAAAACCACGCAGCAGGATTTCCCTGGTGGCACAGTGGTTAAGAATCAGCCTGCCAATGCAGGGGACACAGGTTCAAGGCCTGGTCCAGGAAGATCTCATGTGCCACGGAACAACTAAGCCCATGCATCACAACTACCGAAGCCCACGTGCCTAGAGCCTGTGCTCCACAACAAGAGAAGCCACCGCAGCGAGAAGCCCGCGCACCACAACAAAGAGTAGCCCCTGCTCGCCGCAACTAGAGAAAGCCCGCGCGCACCAACGAAGACCCAACGCAGCCAAAAAAATTTTTTAATTAAAAAAAAAAAACCCATGCAGCAAGGACGAGTCTCCTGTATACAATTTCATGCACACAGCAACCATGAGGAGAAGGGGTGAGGCCAAAGAGAGGACAGGACGGGAGTCGGGGATAGAGGACGAATATCCAGTTTTCGTACTACTTGATAATATAAATACAGAGCTTAAAATGTAATGGTAACTGATACTGCTTTACAACCACTAGGATGGCCATTATCAAAAAAATAAAAAAGAAAGAAAGAAAAAATAAGTGGAGAACTGGAACCCTTACTATTGGTAGGAATATAAAATGGGGTAGCCACTGTGGAAAACAGTATGTTGGTTCTTCAAAAAAACTAAACATAGGGCTTCCCTGGTGGTGCAGTGGTTGAGAGTCCGCCTGCTGATGCAGGGGACACAGGTTCGTGCCCCGGTCCGGGAAGATCCCACATGCCGCAGAGCGGCTGGGCCCGTGAGCCATGGCTGCTGAGCCTGCACGTCCGGAGCCTGTGCTCCGCAATGGGAGAGGCCACGGCAGTGACAGGCCCGTGTACTGCAAAAAAAAAAAAAAAAAAAACTAAACATAGAATTTCCATATCATCCAGTAATTCTACTTCTGGGAATATACCCCAAAGCACTGAAAGCAGACACTTGAACAAATATTTGTACAACCATGTTCATAACTGCATTATTCACAATAGCCAAAACTACCCAGAAGTCCACAGACAGATGAATGGATAAACAAAAGGTGGTGTGTGCATATAATGGAATACTATTCAGCCTTAAAAAAGAAGGAACCTCTAGCCTATGTGACAACACGAATGAAGGTTGAAGACATTCTACTAAGTGAAATCAGTCAGACACGAAAAGACGAATGTGATCCCACTTAAATGAGGCCCCTAGAGCAGTCAGATACATAGAGACAGAAAGCAGAAGGCTGGGTGCCAGGAGCTAGGGGAGGGGAAATAGCCCATTAGTATTTAATGGGGACAGAGTTTCATTTTGGGAAGATGAAGACGTTCTGCAGATGGATGGTGGTGCTGTTTGCCCAGCAGTGTGAGTTATGTAATGCCACTGAACTGTATGCATAAAAATGGTTAAAAAGGCAAATGTTATGTATATTTTACCACAATTTTTTTAAACGTGAAATGTTTTGTTTTGTTGTAAGCTCAGTCCAAAGGTCCCTGCATCAAAACAGCTGCCTCAAAGAAGCAGCTTCCAAAGAGTTCTATGAAAATAACTGTATCAAATATTGTTCAGGGGCTTGAATAAGATCTGGCCCCTGCCTTCAAGTGCATTACACCATGAGTTGCAGGAGGGAGGGGGAGGTAACCAAATCCTCACGGGCAATAGAAGAGTGAGAACCCTGCCAGTACAAAGGAGCGTGGGCTCTTCTGACATCCAGAGGGCAGGCAAATAGATCTTCCTCTTATTTGCTATAATTTTCTGTATGTTTAAAATAGAATAACAATTCTAAGTATACTTTTTTTATATATAAAACTGGAGAGTGCCATAAAACTCTCTTCAGGAAGTCTAGAATGCCTAGGTTCCCAGATGTTTCGATTTTATGATCCAATTTTTAAAAATGTGATGGAGAGACAAATATAGGATTGACAACTTTTCATTTTGCTAAGTAAGGCCATTTTAAAAATGCCATCTGTCTTCAATATTATTAGTAAAAGAACGTATATTTTATGTTTAAAAAAGCAAGCTTGGAGATACAAGATTGTCCTTCCCAAGGAGAAGACACATCCCTTCCCACCCTGAGTGTTCAGATACCTTATTGCCCTGATTTTGCACATTTTGCCATAGACTAGTGTAAACTTCACAGGATGGCACTCCTCTGGGTTCCTGGATTTGGGAACCCCCTCCCCAGCCCACATTCCTCACCTGCAAACACAGAGTCATTTCCAATGTCAGCTCAAAAGCCCTAAGCACTTCCCTTGCCCCTGGTCACCCCGCCCTGAATTCTAGCCACTCCTCCAAACTATTGTGAGCTTAGCTTTGTTCCCTGACCCACATCCTCTCTCACAGGGCACCATCTCCAGTCCTCCTCCAAGACCCATCAGCACTAACTCTCCAGGGAGACTCCAGCAGGAAAATCCAAAATTACCCACACTGGCGAGGCTCCAGATTATACCCACCAGGAGACCATGAACACACCCGCTGGGAATAGGCACCCGAATGTGTATATTTCTCTACACTCACTGTTTTGTGTATTTCTTTCCCTTATACTTCAGTGTTAATTCCTGGAAGCCAGTTTATTGCAAGGAATGGTGCCTGCCATCTCATTTTCAATAAATGATGTTTAATGAGTGAATAAATTAAATAATGAATGACCGAACCTCATGCTAAAGTAGGTCTATCAGGAAGATCACCCACCAAAAATGATGGCTTCAGTGGGGACTACCCACCTGCACAGTCACACAGCGGGTGGGGGTCAGGGCTGAGCCATCAGTGAGGCTGCCGTCCATCATCATCTCCCAACCACAAAGGGATGCTCAACAGGTCAGCCTTTAGGCAGCATCGCCAAGCTAACAGCAGAGCTAACATTTCCTTGGTGGCTCCTATGTCCAACCCAGCACTGAGCATTTCTATGCATGATCTCACTGAATTCTCCAATGCTCCCAGGGAGGGCATCTTACCAACCCCTTTTCATAGATGTTTATTTTGAAACATTTTAAGATTTACAGAAAGTTTGCAAAAAATAGTGCAAATAGTTCTTGTACATCCTTCACACAGATTTCCCAAATGTTAACACATACCTCACTTGTGTTCTCTCTCCAGACACACACACACACACACACACACACACACAAATCCACCCACATACACATATTGTTTCTGAACTGTGTGAGAGGAAGATGAAGCCGCAATGCCCCTTTATCTCTAAATATTGTGTGTTTCCTAAAAATCAGAACATTAACATTGACATAAAACTATTATCTAATGTACAGATCTTCCAATTTCACCAATTGTCCTGTAGCGTCCTTAAGAGCAAAGGAAAAGAACAAAAAATCGTCTGGCCCAGGATCCGATCCAGCACCACACCCATGGCTAGTTTTTATGTCTTAGTCTCCTGTAGTCTAGAAGAGTTCCTCAGATTTTTTTTCTCTTTCATGAGCTTGACATTTTTCTTAGAGTACAGGCCAATTGTTTTGTGGAAGTCCCTCAATTTTGGTTTGTCTGATGTTTCCCGTAATTAAGTTCAGGCTGTACATTCTGGCAGGAAAACCACGGAAATGGTGCTGTGTCCTTCTCAGTGCATCATACCCGGAAGCACAGGATGGCTACCGTCTTACTATTAGTGATACTAACTTTGATCGCTTGATTAAGGTAGGGTCTGCCATGTTTCTCCACCGTAAATTACAATGTCCCCCTTGAGATCATAACAATTTTGTGAGGAGATGTGCTGGAACTTTATAAATTCCTTCTATGTTGGCAATCTACTCTAAGGAAACACTTTTCTTTCTTCCCCACTTATTTATTTATATTAATTTGGTGCTCGGTTATCCCAGCTTTGACCCCTGGGCGCTCAGCTCTTGTGTCCTTTTACTGTGTCTCCATCATCTTTGAGCGATTCCCTACTTTCTGGTCCAGACTGCTCCAAGCTCATCTTGTACCGCCTCTGCCCCAGCCCTGGAATTAGCCATAGCTCCAAAGATCTCGGGTACCTTTTAGTGGAGAGGTTATTTAAAAAACAAGATCTGGGTCCTCGGTTTTCTATTGGGGTGTCATGGCTTTTAGGCCCTCTTGGCAGACAAAGCCACATCAATATACTCATATCTATATTTCTAGATCCCTGTGTGTGTGCGTGCACACATGTGCGTGTTCATGCTATTACCTTCAATTCCAATCCAACACCACGGGACTAATTCTAGCTTTCCACCTTCTAATATGTGCAGTTGCCTCCACTAAGTTGGAGAAAACTGGCTTCCAGTACTCAGAATACATTTACATATTTCCTCAATCTTCAATATAAACAAAGTAATTTCAGAATTACAAGTCCACATTACTTAAGACAAACCTACTAATGAGACTAACAATATATTTGTTTACAGTTATTTTTTGTTATTAGCCTGAGGGTATATGGTCAAAATACTGGGTCCAAAAGTTACTTGGGGAGCTGGCCTCACCCTCAGCATGGTTTATTACCTATTTGGGATACAGCTGGATTCACTCTGTTTCTGTATTTATTCCACAGTGGGTTTTGATGCTTTCTCTTTTTTTTTTTTTTTGAGCTGTGAAATATCGACATGATTATAAATGCTGCAAAATACAGAAAATCATACTCAGAGAAATTCTACTCATCATCCCTTCTGACCCATTCTCATCCTCCCATCCTTTCGACCCTGGTCCCAACCACCTGCATAGGTAATCAATATCATTAGATTCTAGTTTATCCTTCCTATATTTTGTTTTTGCCAAGATACATACGTATTTTTTATTTTACCTCCTTTATTAAAGAACAGTAGCATACTAAAAATGTTCTTCTGTTTTAACAGCTTTGCTTAGGTATATTTTTTATACCATAAAATTCACTCACTGTAGGTACAGAGTCTGACGAGTTTTAATAAAAGTATGTAATGTGCAACTATCACCACCATCCAATTTTAGAACACTTCTACACCCCAAAAAAGTACCCTGTGTTCACCTGCATTCAACCCCTGCTCCCCCCCCACCAGAAGATACTCTTCTGCACTTTGCTTCTGTCACTTTTATATCTTAGAATTCTGTCACCCCATGTCAGTTCATAGCCATCCCCCTCTTTCTTTTTTGCTGTTGTGTAGTACTCCATTGCATGTATATACCAATGGTCACTCAACCACTCCACCATGTTTGGGCATTAGGTTGCTTCCAATATTTTGCAACTACACGTATTTTGCAATTACTACAAGTAATTCTGGAATGAATAATCTTGTGCAGGAGTATTTTCATATTTTTGAGGTATATCTTCAGGGTTAATTCTTAGAAGTGGGATCTTGGGTCAAAATGTAAACACGTAGGTAGTTGTGATAAATATTGCCAAATTCCCCCTCAAAAGTGTTGTACCTATTTGCATTCCCAGCAGCAATGTACACGAAGGCTTGTTTCCTCACAGCCTTGCCAATGGATGTGTTGTCAAGCTTTTTAATTTTTGCCAGTTGACAGGTGAAAAATGGTATCTCAGAGTCATTTTAATTTGTTTTGTAATTACGACTGAAGTTGAACATGTTTTTGTAGGTTTAAAGGCCATTGTATATCTTTTATGTGAAGTACCTTTTCACGTCTTCTGCCTTTTTTTCTATCTGGTTCCCCTCTGCCCCTATTTCAACAGTTCTTTATATATTAAGGATGTTTAACCCTTTATATCTGAAGTATTTTGCAAATATTTTCTCCCACTTTGTCATCTGCATTTTGTTTGTGCTTAAGGTGGGGTCTTTTGTGGGTCTGTTTGTTATTTTGTTCGCCATGACAAAAGTGTGTATGTAGGGCTTCCCTGGTGGCGCAGTGGTTGAGAGTCCGCCTGCCGATGCAGGGGACGCGGGTTTGTGCCCCGGTCTGGGAGGATCCCACATGCCGCGGAGCGGCTGGGCCCGTGAACCATGGCCGCTGAGCCTGCGCGTCCGGAGCCTGTGCTCCGCAACGGGAGAGGCCACAACAGTGAGAGGCCCGCATACCGCAAAAAAAAAAAAAAGAAGTGTGTATGTAAAAGTATTTAGTTTTATGTAATCAAACTTATCAATCTTTTCTTTTACTACATCTGGAAAAAGCCATAGTTAGAAAACTTTTCCTCATAGCTATGTTATAGGAAAATTCATCCATGTTTCCCTCTAGTATTTTTATGATTTCATTTTCTATAGTTAGGTGTCAGACTCACTTAGAGTTTATTCTTGTGCAAGTGTAAGACATACATCTAACTTTATCTTTTTTCAAAGGGCTATCCAGTTATCCCAACACACTGTATTGAAAAGTTAATCTCTGCTCCCATGATTTGAGATGCTACCTTTATCATACACTAAATTCCATATGTAGTTGGCTCTGCTTCTGGACTTTGCATTCAATTCCACTGCAATTTTATCTCTTCATGCATCAACACCACACTAGTTTAATTACAGAGGCTTTATACTTTGTTTTAAAATCTGGTACAGCTGTTCCCCCCTGTAACTTGTATTTTTCATGATTTTCATGGTTATTTCATGTTTGGTTTTTTCATATAGACTGAAGTATCACTTGTCTAGCTCCATAAAAAAAACTTATTGCTATTTTCACTGGGATCATGTTAAAGTCATAAATTAACTTTGGAAAAACTGGCTTTTTTATGATGTCAAGTTATCCCATCCAAGACCAAGGGGTGTCTTTCTATTTGTTTGAGACTACTTTTGTGTCTTGCAGAAGTGTTTTAACGTTTTCCTGAGATAGGATTTGCCCATTTTTTGCTAAGTTCATTTCTAAGTATTTTGTCTTCTCTGTTGCTGTTGTTTCCTCTTTTTATTAATTTATGTAGAAGAAAGCTATTGATTTCTATATATCAAGTTTTTGTCCTGCTACCTTAATGATTTATTTTATTAGTTAATTTACTTTTATCACTGATTTTCTAGGGTTTTCCTAGTTCATTATCATATCATGTGCAAATCGAGATGGTTTTGATTCTTTTTCTCTAGCACTTGTGCTTCTAATTGATTTCCCTAATTGCTAATACCTCTAGTATAATGGTGGGATAGTAATGGAGATCCTGGGCATCTTGCCTTGACCCTGACCTTTGTGGAAATGCCTCTAGTGTCTTCCCATCACGTAAGATGTTGACTTTAGGATTTAGGCATATAAAATATTTTATCAAGTTAAGAAGTAACCAACCGTTCCTGTTTTCTTATCAGGCATGGGTGTTGATTTCTATAAAAGGCCTTTCAGCATCTATGGAGATACATGATTTTTTTTTCCTTAAGTGTATTATTATATTAATGGATTTCCTCGTGTTGAACCAAACTTGCATTCCTGGAAAAAATATCATTTGGTCATGGTGCATTGATTTCTTAATGTTGTGTTGGATTCAGTTTATGAATAATTTGTTTAATACTTTTGCTTCAATATTTATGTGATATTGCTCTATAATTTCTTTTTTGTACTTGCTTTGTCAGATTTAGGTATCAATGTTATACTTACTTTCAAAAAAGAATTAGAATATTTTCCTTTATTTTCAATGCTCTGAAACAATTAATAAAGAATGGAGAAGAGTTGGTCTTTGAAAGTTTGGTAGATTTCTGCTGTGAAACCATCTAGACCTGGTGCTTTTTTGTAGCATAGTTCTTTCACGATTTTTTCTAGACTTTTATGGAAATTGTTTTTTTTAAGCTTTCTGTATTGAATGGAGCTGATTTTGGTGCTATACTTTGGGTTTTTGTATCTATTTTTATAGAAGTCTGCCTAATATCTCTTATGATTTATTCAATTTCACCTGTTTCAATGGTTATGTCACCCTTGTCATTCTTTATTTTATATATTTGTGCTTTCTCTCCATTTTTATTGTTAGCAAGTGCTTTCTCTATTTTGTTACTGTTTTAAAAACTGTATTTTAGGGTTGTTAATTAGATCTACTATTCCTCTATTCTCTAACTTATTATTTTCTGCTTTACTCCTTATTACTTTATTTCTTGTGCTCTCTTTTAGTTTACTTTGTGGCTCTTTTCCTAGCTTGTTGAGCTGGGAATTTAGCTCATTTATTTTCATTTTTTGGTCATTATTCATAAAAGTGTTTAGGGATGTGAATTTTCCTCTGATCACTGCTTTAAATGTATCCCATGAATTCTGATAGGTACTGTTTTCATTTCATTATCTCTTTTTTGTTCTTATATATTTTGCATATTAATGTTCCATGTGCACTTGAGAAGGCAGATTCTATATTATTATGGCATAAATTTATATATTTATATATATAATATCTACCTCGTTGATTATGTTATGTTTTTGCCCACTTGATATGCCTTGTGCTGAGCATAGTATGTTAAAAATCTCCCATTATTAGTGTATTTCTATCTACGTCTCCTCATTTCTTTATAGTTTCTGCTTTATAAAGGTTGTTCCTCTGTTATTTAGTACATAGTTATTCATAACTGTCATATAAGTATTTTGAATTGCCACTAGACCCCCTTTTTCTAAATGCATTGATTGAGCACCTCCTATGGGCAAGGCAGTATCCATAAATTGCCATTTATTCTTCCATGTACCTGGGAGCAGTGGCCACAGAGGGACACAGAGATGCCTTGCCTTGGTTATGAAGACACCTGCGGCTCTGGCACAGGTGTTCCTCACTTAGGTCACCAATTATTCTAGAAAGAATTCATGACTCCTGGGCTATTCCCACCTGTACACCCAGCCAGCATCCTGCAAGGCACCTCCACAGCCAAAGTCGAGCAACCTACTGCTGCTGAGAACAGATGCTTCCAATCAAATCATGTCTTTAAAAATCTAACACAACACAAACAAAGGAAATCCCAGAGGTTATGGATTCTTGATACAACACCATGTTCTGTTTAGCTAAATTATGCAGACTTCTTATAAGAGACCGAGGAGGGCTTCATCTTGCATCCAGCACAACTTCTGGAAGCTCTCCGCACCCTGGCAATTCCACAGCACCCTTTCTCCTCTGCCTCTTTACAGAACCCCTCCCTGCACAACCAGGTGGCCACTCCCTCTATAGATGTGGCAAAGCAGAGAGGCACCCTCTTGGAGCACAGAAAGCATTTTAGAACCAAAGTCGGCATCCCTTGGCTAAGAGTCAAGTCAGGATGTAAGTGCAAAGACAGTCAGCTAGACTTCATTGATTAGCAGAGTACCAGATGTCCCCAAGTGAACCTAGGGTTAATCAGCAAGCTGGGGGAGGGGTGTGGCTTAGTTCAAGGCATTAGCACACTCTCCCTCCTTGCCCCAACACACAGTCAAAAATGTTATGTAGAACTCGCCAGCCTAATTACAAAGGTTGAGCTTTCATTTGGTAGGCAATTAATAGTCGCTAGAAACATAAATCAAGACAGAGACACAAACAGGGGATAACTGTTCACAAACCTTTTTAAAATTATCAGCAGAGATACAGTCTGGCCAGCTTTCACACTACGAGGGCAGAGAACTTATGGCCTAGAAAGATAAACAGACTCACTATTTGGCCCTTTACAGAAAAATCTGTCAACCTCTGGACTAAGGAGCAAACAATATATTTTTATTATGTGAAGCCCCTGATTTGGGGGTTGCTACACAGTTGGCCTACCCAGATCACTCATTAACGTAATTGTCCTTTATAGAAAGCCTAGGAAAGAGTGGAAGCCACCTGAATCAGCCACCCAAGAGGGGCTGATAATATTACAGCTATTGTGATGGTTAAAGTTGACTATGTGCACCCAGATCTTGGTTTCTAATACCATTTTCCAATAAAAGGAACCAGGGCACCTTGGAGAAAAGGCTGATTCTAGGGCTGGGGAAGGAAATATACAAGATGAACTGGAGTCTGCCACAAAGTAAAGAAGTACTTTAAAAATGCACAGTGATGTGGATATATCAATGTGGACACAGAAAGATGGCCCAAAGATGGAGCAATTTGGGCAATGAAAGGAAGAAAGTAGCACTGCATGCTCAACATCCAAAGCATAAATATTCATCAGTCCATATTGATATAAACAAATGATTGAATAGATAAATAGGGGAGAAGGGACAAATCTCCCATGCAAAAGAATTCCAAATAATTTATGCTGATACTCTGCCCTGAAGGGGTGGAGCTTCCAATCCTCCAACAGAAGGATCCAGGGCTGCATAGTGACCTCCTTCCAAGAGGACAGTGTGGAAGGAGAGCAGGGGACAAAGGGAACACCTGGAGACACCTGGCAAACACCACCTCAGCCAGGTGACCAAAGTCAACATCAACAAGGGTAAGTGAGACTGATAGCAGGGACCCTGGATATGACGTGATGAAAATGGTACTGCACCTTTGTGGTCTCCCTTCCCAAAATGCGCGAGCCCAGTCGAATCATGAGCAAAACAGCAGACAGATCCCAACTGAGGGACAGTCCTCAAAACACCTGGCCAGTCCTCCTCAGAACTGTCAAGGTCATCAAAAACAAGGAAAACCTGAGAAATTGTCACAGCCCAGAAGAGCCTAAGGAGACATGATGACTAAATGCCATGTGGTGTCCTGGGTGGGATCTTGGAACAGAAAAAGGACATTTTTCTAGTTTTTACTAAGGAAATCTGAATAAAGATTTTAGCTGATGATAATGTATCAATATCTGTTCATTAAAAATTGTAACAGGGGCTTCCCTGGTGGCGCAGTGGTTGAGAGTCCGCCTGCCGATGCGGGGGACACGGGTTCGTGCCCCGGTCCGGGAAGATCCCACATGCCGCGGAGCGGCTGGGCCCACGAGCCATGGCTGCTGAGCCTGCGCTCCGCAACGGGAGAGGCCACAACAGTGAGAGGCCCGCGTACCACCAAAAAAAAATAAAATAAAATAAAATAAAAATAAAAAAATAAAAATTGTAACAAATGTACCATTCTAACATGAGACATGAACAATATGAGAAACAGAGTGGGGTATATGGGGACTCTCTGTAGGATCCTCACAACTTTTCTGTAAAGCTAAAACAGATCTAAAATAAAGTGTATTTTAAAAATATTTTTTTTAGTAAGTGCTCCAAAGGCATCCAAAGGTTCGTGCTATATATCTGACACACACACATCTCATTCAACCCCACAACAACACTGTGAGGGGAACAGTTTTATGGAATGAGTTACAAAGTGGTCTCTCTGCTTTTCTTTTGACAGGGATTGTAGAAAACTCGTATAATTTCTTCCGTAAATGTTTGGTAGAATTCACCAGTGAACCCATCTGGGCCTGATGCTTTCTGTTTTGGAAAGTTATTAATTTTTTATTCAATTTCTTTAATAGCTAAAAGCCTATGCAGA
Source organism: Hyperoodon ampullatus (assembly GCF_949752795.1). Classification (NCBI taxonomy): domain Eukaryota; kingdom Metazoa; phylum Chordata; class Mammalia; order Artiodactyla; family Ziphiidae; genus Hyperoodon; species Hyperoodon ampullatus. The sequence goes on along the minus strand of NC_136915.1, from coordinate 5,203,791 downwards.
GCATCTATTTTTTCTCGTGTGATTTTGGCAGGCTGTGTCTTTCAAGGAATTGGTCCATTTCATCTGGGTTATCAACTCTGTGGTCATAGAGTTGTTCATAATATTCCTTTTTATCCTTTAATGTCCATGGAATCAATAGCGACAGCCCCTCTTTCTTTTCTGATATTAATAATTTGTGTCTTTTTTCTTTTTTTCTTAGCCTGGCTAGAGGTTTATCAACTTTATTGATCTTTTCAAAGGACCAATTTTTTATTTCTTTGAATGTCTCTATTGAGTCCCTGTTTTCAATTTCAGGTAACAACTTTTATTTTCTTGACCTTAAAGTGAGGAAACTGGGTTTGGGAGACCTCAAGGGAGTCTCACAGTGGCCTGATCGTTGCTGCAATTCGCACTTTTTTCACTATACACCATGCTGCCTCCCAGCCCATCTGCTCTTCCAGAGTTTCTCGATTAAATATTATATGCCATGATCTGGTCTAGAAATCCACAATTGCACCTAATGCCCCAGAGCAGACACCCAGCTAGGAGACCCTGGACAGTCAGCCTCAGGATTTGTTTGTCCCTACCCCTGACCCAGGCCAAAGAGGAAAAAGTGCAAATGACCTAGCAGGTCAGAAGCAGCTGGAGCTGGTACCCAGAGTGGCTGGACTCGAAGGGCACTTGGACTCTAGCATGCGTCCATCCCTGACCCTGAGGACACCCACTACACAGCTGTGTGGGGTTCCTGGGGGACCCTAGAATGAGCACCTCGTCTCCTGAAACCACTTAGCTCCTCCAGAACACCAGAGTATCCTTCCCTCGCGGAACCGAGCAGGACCCTACGAGGCCTTCCCAGAATAGACCCCGCCCACATCTTCCGCCTGCCTTTTGTCTGCAGAAAAACTTGAGTCGAAGAATAAATTTAATCAGAGAAGTGAGAAGATGCAGAAAGAAAGGAAAACAGTCAAGCAAGACAGAATAATAATACTTTAGCCATTAAACAAAGTCAAGGACTTTTAGTTCCTCCTCAAGGGCTATAGATGATATTCTGATCCATGTCCTTACAGCTGTTTTGCAGCTACTGAAACCCCTACCAGTTAGGAGAAGTTAAGTGCATGCTGCCCCCAGACCAGGTGGAACCAGAAGGTGGATGATATTGACCCCCGATGACCTCACCACCCACCAATCAGAAGAAAGTCCATGAGCTGACCACGCCCTGCTCCTTGAACACTGTAAGACTCCTCACTACCCCCTCCAGAGTGGGACACACAATTTTGCGGCATTCGTTGTTGCCGCCTTTGCCTGGCAAAGCAATAAAGCTCTTCTTTCCTAGTTCACCCAAAGCCCTTGTTTCCACATTTCTATTTGGCGCTGGTGAACGGAGGCCAAGTTTCGGCAACGCTCAGAAGACGGCCCTCATGCAGACTCCAGGCAGGTGACAAAAGTTAGCAGGCCCCCTCTGAGCTCCCCAGGGCTTCTGTAGTCCCCAAAAGTCCCCCGGGTGACCCCAGGAGCATACATTTTCTCAGTTAGCACAGAGCTCCACATGCCCTGAGTCTGGGTTTTTCCTCCCTTCAATTTTGCCTCCACGCCTATCCCCCTGGCCAGACAGAAACCCTCAACACTCAACTCAGTGAAGTGCGAAGTGCATCTCACTTGAAGAAAATCCTTGCTGCAAAAATCTCATCTTACAAAATGCAGCAGGGGTGGCTAACCACAGTACGAAAGGGGTCCATACTTGTAATAAGAGTAGTGAGCTGTCCCCACTCCCCCGTCATGTCCATCGCGGAGGAATCCGAGGTCAGAATAGACCAAGGAGGGTGTGCAAGGCCAGGGGACAGAGCGGAGGCGCCAGGAGGCCAGTGCAGCCCCAGGGAGTGGCCTCCTGATCCATTCCAGGGTTTGCCTATAGATCATTAATTCCATAAGGCTGGGAGCAGAGAAACTGACACAAAGTGTGGGGAAGGGCTGACAAGATCGATAACAATGAAAATAACATATTTGTGAAATCAGTGTTTGTCGGTGGGAAGGAGCTTTCCCTGACACCCGATTTTCTGAAAATGTGACAGTGTAAGGCAGAGCCTGCATCCAGAATGGCCACAGGGACTCAAGGGGACCTCGCCCGCTCCCCTCAGCGGCCTGCTGCCCAGAAGAGTGGGGAGAAAGACCCCAGCCAGGGGAGCTTTGCACAAGGCGGGTGTCCCACCGGTTTGTGGTTTGACTCAGAGCCCGACTCCAGGACACATCCCTGCATTCGGCGCCAGGGAGTGGCTGAGACTTTCAAATTTCGGGTTAGCAGTGGAGTTGCTTTTGCAGATAAAGAAGAGATGCTCTCTAGGAGACACAGGCACGAGTCCAGCATCACCCCTTGACCCCTCCCTTGCTCAGTGCAACACCAGCAGCACAGGGTGCTGCCACGGAGCCCTGCGGGTCCTCAGACCCCCTGAAATCCACGGATGTAGTGGCAAGGGCACCTCTGATCAGGGAACACGGATCTGGGCCCAGGTTTTCCACTTACCAGTGTGAGCTTCCGAAACTTCACCTTGGCAGACCTCAGCTTTTTCTTGTATAAAACGGTGCCGCATACATATATATATATATATATATATATATAATATGATAATATAATATAATAATAATATAATAATATAATATAATGATATTATAATATAATATATAATATATATAATATATAATAATATAATAATATAATATATATATATACAACAACAAGAATTTACGAAGCACCTACTGTGTGATGAGCCCCCAATACTGAGATGAATCCACCTCATGCCAGGAAACGTCACCACGTGCAGGACACGAGGTCAGGCAGCAAAGGCCAACTGGAACCCACAGAGGTAGGGTGCCCGGGGTCAAGAAGCAGCAGGGGCCAGTGATGGGGGATTCAGGGCAGCTGGCGGGGATCCTGACGCCGGGCGCACGCACATGCGCACACACAAGGCCCAGCGCTGGATCTGTCTGAGCGCCCTCAGTCCCCACCTGGAGCAGACAGTGGCGCCTACTTAGAGTTCTGTGCTGAGGATGAAGGGAATGCAGCCTGGAAGGGGGTGCCTGCTAGGCAGGAGGGGCCCGCAGCCAGGCATCAGGCTCCGAGCGGCATTGTGCGCCTGGAGGGAGGAGCGGGGCAGCAGCCCAGGGCACCCCACCGCGCACCCAGACAGACTGTGAGCACCCACACGGGTGCGTCCAGCTGCCCGGCCCCCACCACCTACAGGCATCCACGCTGCCCCTCCCCCAGCTGCTGCGCCTCCCATTCCCTCAGCTTTGTAGAGGAGCACATTTTGGAAAGGTTGGGATTCCACAGTTTAATTCTGATTCTGACTTAATACGCCACGTCGACTATTTGGCCTGGTGCCTTTCCGCTGAATGGATGAACATTTTAATGGAATTGGATTATCATGCGCATGTGTGGCCAACTGTTCAAACAAGACACGCTCTCTAGCTTTCTTGAAGAACTAAGCAGGTAATGGGAGAACAGAAAACCCAAGAATAGCAATTCCAGAATCAGACATTTATGCACTGAAATAAACATTCCCATTGTTTTATTGACATGCCTCTGACGGCCCCATCACATATTCTAGGGCATTAAAACTGCACGGGAGCCTCACAGCCAGATGCCCACGGCCCTGTCTATTGTCGTTCCCACAGTGTCCACGGGGACCAGAGGCGACACCTGGACACCTGAAAGCTGCCAACATCTAGGTGTGAGCTTCGTCACCTGGGCCCGTCTGTCTCTCTCTCTCGCTCGCTCTCCCGTACTTCCATCTTACACACACACACACATATGTGCAGCACACTCCAGGGAGTGCCAATATAATTTACGACTTTTCCCCTCAATTTCTATTTCCCAAGTTACCTTAGAGTTACAATATTTGAAACTATTTTGAATTTTTTTTTTTTTTGGCCACACCACTCGGCTTGTGGGATCTTAGTTCCCTGACGACCAGGGGTTGAACCTGGGCCCTCAGCAGTGATAGCATGGAGTCCTAACCCCTGGACCGCCAGGGAATTCCCAGAATATTTGAAATTATTTTGAATTTTCTCCATAATTTTCAAAAAGAAGTTAGAAAAGCACCACACACTAAACCTGGGGGGAGATGAGCTGGATGCCAAAGTCTGACCGAGGACACTGCCCTCCCATCATCTCTGGGGATGCGCATCCTCAGGGCTGTGCGCCGACGATTCCCGACTTCTCCTGCCCTCCCAAGTCAGCGAGACACTCAGCTGAGAAACAGGCAGAGAGAACCAACCTTCTGCTGGTCCCTGGCCGGGAGCAGTGGGAATCAAGAGAACTGGGGTCCCAGGTCTTTCCCCCATTTCCCCTAAAGCAGTTTTCTTGGCGTCCCCTCAGAAGTGGTCACCTGAGCCTGTGGTCAGGTGTCCTCAGCAGCCCCTGGGTGGGCAGCACGTGCTCCCCCCCCCCGCAAGCTCCAGTCTGGCTGCAGGGAGCGTGCTCTGAGCCCCACCTCTCAGCTTTACTCCTTCTGGAACCTTCCATCACACAAGAGCTCTTTGGGCTACCTCTTCCCTCACCCAAGGCACTTGTAAACAGTGACTTTTTTGAAAAAAGGCCTTGTGTATTTTTATGTACCCGAGATTTATGGAAATAATTAAGAAATTTGATTACGATTCCATTGTGGCTGTTTACTTGGAGAACAAACATTTCATGTGAACTCTTCCTGGTGCTGACTAATGAACTCGAGTTTCTTTTTATTTTTAAAGCATAAATTTTCCTGCGGATAGTGACTTTGTATAGCGGCTGCAGCTGGGGCTGTTTTTACTAAGCTTCTCATCTAATAAGTTCTGCAGAAGAATCATACAGTGGTTTTCACTGCCTGACAGAGCTGCTCCTTCAGGGGATGGGGCCTGGAGAGCCTGCTTTGCGCGGCTCCTCAACGGGCTGATTTTCTTCAGGAGAGGGAGACAGGAGGTGAGGAAATTCCTCCAGTGTCAACTGAATACAGGGTTTGACAGTCATGATAACAAGGAAAGGAACCAGGCAGAGCCCCCAAAGGCACCTTGGAGGGTGGAGTGGGGAAACCTCAGTGATGAGGCGACCCACACAGTAAAGGCTGGGTCTTCATGGGCTCCACTGGGTCCCACTGGTTTCCACTAGGCCCTACTGGGTTCCGCTGCATCCCACTGGGGTCTGCTGGGTTTCACGCGAAGGGAAGTCTACTGTTATCCTCCTCCCTACATCCTCCGTCCCACAACCAAAGGATCGCACAAAGACGTCGAGAGACAAATGAGCTTTAAAAAACTTACTCTCTTTTTTCCTGCCCTGGCACGAAGACTGAAGAAGGGATGCGGCATTAATTAAGCACCTGTGACGGCCAGGCATCGAGTAGGTGCTGTCCCTTTGGTATCTCACTGAATCTTCACAGCTCCACGATGCAGGGATTGTAATTCCCAGTTTGGGCAAATGTGCCTGGGAGCACAGGACTGGGGTTCAAACGCAGGCATGTGGACCCACAAGAGGACAGACGGCAGCAAACTGCTATTTTGGTGGCTTCTGAGGACGACACAAGCTGAAGGGGACCTCAGGGGAGCCACATCCGGCTACTGGAGATGCTGAGCCTCGCCCACCCAGAATGTCACCAGTCGCACTTTGGCACAGGATGGATGGAGAGAGCTGGCCCATCCTCCCCCGGGCACAGGGAAGGGAATCTAATTTTAGTTCACAGGGTCTAAAACTGCTGGAGCAGAAGAAGATCATTAAACACTCAGCTGTCCCCAACCGAGGGGACTGCGGGAGGAGCGTCTGCAAAGACCCAGGATGTGTGGAGCTGCAGCGTCTGCGTCACCGTCCCTCACACCTCACTGGCCAGGGCCCCAGGGATGCCGGCCACTCATGGGTGCTTCCCAGGAAGCAAACGTCCTTCCTGAGGCCAAATACAAGCATCCTCCCACCTCCCCAGGGAAGGCCTAGTGGGAATGAAGACATCAGGCTGGCGGAGATGCAGCAGCCTGGTGACACAGTGGCTTAAAAGTCAAGGAGCAGCCCCCCAAGGCTGGTTCTCCTCACCAGGAGGGCACGTGCAGAAACTCGGCTGTGTGCTTATCGACTCCCTCGATGCCGTGAGCATGTGGCAAGGCAAGCCCAGCGCTTCCTCCTCCCACAGGCCTCTGGTAGATGCTCCCCACACCTCCCCTCCCCAGAAGCTCTTCTGAATTAAGAAGCAGTGGGTGAAGATTTCCATCTCCACTGACTTCAACTGGAACCTCTTCCGTGATAGTCAAAAACAAAAGGTCGGCTGAGGGGCAGAGTGAAAGGAGAGGAAAACTGGGCTGGAAACACCCCAAATGTCCATCAACAAGCCAATGGATGAACAAGAGGTCCATGCATGCAAAGGCGTATTGTTCAGCCTTAAAAAGGAATGGAATTCTGACACATGTGACAACAGCAATGACCTGAAAACGTGGTGCTAAGTGGAAGAAAGCCAGACAAAACAGGTCACGTATTGTATGATTCCACTGATATGAACTGTCCAGAGTAGGCAAATCCAGAGGCAGACAGAAAGGAGATGAGTGTCTTCCAGGGGCTGGTGGGAGGGAAGTATGGAGGGGTGACTGCTTAATACACTCAGGGTTTGACTTTGAGTGATGAAAATGCTTTGTAACCAGATAGACATGGTTACACGACATTGTGAGTGCACTAAATGCCACTGAATTGTACTTCAAAAGGATTAATTTTAGGTTGTGTGAATTTCACCTCAATTTTTAAAAGTTTAGAAAGGAAGGATTTGGTTTGGGGGGAAATAATTCATAGGAAAGAGGTCCTTGAGGGCAGAAACGATTTCAGTCCAGTCAGTACTTGTTGACCACTGAGTCCGCGTTGGTCCTGTGTTCCATGCAGGTGATAGCAGAGGACACAGGAGAGACAACTAATCACGATAAGTGTTGAGCGGGACTTGGAAGGTAAAAGGTTCACCCGGTAAACAAGGGGGAGAGAAAAGGGGGTCACAGACATTCTGGGCAGAGGGCGCAGCATGAACAAAGGCGCAGTTGTGAATGTGTGCGGCCGAGTTTCTAGATCAACACAATTGAACAGACTCCTAACCGCTCACTGCTACTGAAAATGATAGATGCGACTCCAGCCTTCCCTGAACTGGCCACCGGGCAAATGGAACAAGGAACAAGCTGCGTTTTCCTCTAGTTCCAGGAGAACGGGTCAAAAGCAAATTTATCAAGGAGTAAGGTAGTCAAGAAAGGAAAGCTTAGACAGACAAGAAGAAAATGACGAATCCACCATTACAAATGGGAGCTTTTTTAGCACAGCTTTCTCAGTCATTTGTAGATCAAGTAAAAACTAACATCAGTAAGGATAAATAAAATTTGAATGACACAGTTAACGGGCTTGACCCAGAGAACACATTTAGAACACTGCACCCACCAGATAGAGAATACATGTTCCATGACCCATATTTACTGGAACCAATACTGGGTATCAAACATTTCAAAAGGACTAGCATCAGAGAGATCATGTTCCCCAAATAACTATTAATTAAACTACAAATCAAAATTAAATTAGGAATCAGTAGCAAAAAGATGCTAGAAAAATCCTTATATGTTTGGAAATTAAGAAGTCACTTTTAAACAACTCAAAAAATAAAATAGAATGGGAGTTATAAAATATTTAGAACTGAATGATAAACAAAATACTACATATTAAGAAGCCTGGGAAACAGCTGAAACCTATTTAGAGAGGAATTTATCCATTTAAATACTCATCTAGAAAAGAGAGAAGGTTAAAAATCAATGAGGCAAGCTTCCAAGTTCACACGTTAGAAAAAGGAAAGTAGATAAACTCTAACAGTGTAGGAAGCAGGAAATAAATCTAAGAGAAATTAATAAAAAATAAAACAAATGTAAATAGATATGAACAACAAAGCCAAAAGTCGATTCTTTGAAAAGAGCAATAAATACAGTTGACAAAATTCTGATGAAAAGAAGAATGAGGGTATCAGGAGTGAAAAGAGCATAACCAAAGAAACATCGAATATTGAAAAGTTATTGAGCAGATATATGACAATCTCATGACAATAAATTGGAAACATAAATGAAATGGACAAATTCCAAGGGAAAAAAAAAGCTTATCAAAACTGCTTCAAGAAGATATAGACATCTGAATATTCTTAAACACCAAAAAAATTGAAGCAGTGGATAAAAATATCAAGCCCAGATGGCTGTATTATTTAAATAGTTCTATTAAATATTTAAGGTAACAAACAATTCCAATCTTACACAAATTATTCCAAAGCACAGTTATTCCATAATCTCAGACTAACACACTCTTGACACCAAGCCCGACAAGAACATCATAAGAAATGTAGAAGCCAGTATCATTCATGAACATAGATGCAAAACTCCTAAACAGTGGGGGAGGGAAGGACTGGAAGTTTGGGATGAGCTGATGCAAACTATTATATATACGATGGATAAACAACAAGGTCCTACTGTACAGCATGGGGAACTATATTCAATATCCTGTGATAAACCATAATGGAAAAGAATACGAAAAAGAATATATATATATGTATAACTAATCACTTTGCTGTACAGCAGAAATTAACACAACATTGTAAATCAACTGTACTTCAATAAAATTTTTAAAAATAACTGTTTTAAGTCTCAAACTAAAGACATTTGTAACACATATAACTTAAAAAGGATCAGTATCTAGAAAATACAAAGAATCCCTACAAATCAATCAATTACTAAAAGATAAACAATTCTCACTTATATGTGGAATCTAAAACAAAACAAATGAACAAACATAACAAAGCAGAAACAGACTCATAGGTACAGAGAAGAGATTGGTAGTTCCCCAGGAGGAGAGGGGTGGGGGACTGGGCAGAACAGGTAAAGGGGATGAAGAGATACAAACTTCCAGCTAGGAGATAAATAAGTCACAGGGATGTAATGCACGCATAGGGAATACAGTCAACAATTGTAATAACTCTGTACAGTGACAGATGGTTACTAGACGGCCTTGTGATCAATCTGTTATGTATATAAATGTCAAATCACTATGTTGTACACCTGAAACTAATATAATATTGTATGTCAACTACACTTCAATTAAAAAACAGAAAAAGAAAAGACAAACAATTCAGTAGGGAAAAAATGGCAAGGGAAATGAATGGACAATTTACAGAAGAAACCCAAATGGCCATTAATATACACAAAAGCAGCTCAACCTCACTGGTAGCATGGGAAATGGAAATTAAGACCTAATGAGATAGTTCATAATCTTCGGGTTGGCAAAAATGTTTAAGTCTGTGGTGAGAATGTAGACAAATGGGAGCTCTCACACGGATAGTTGGGAGCGTTAAGTCAATACAATCACTTTCAAGAGAAATTTGACAATATCGGGTGAGTTGAAGATGGATGCGGTCTACCACCAGGCAGTTCCACTTTTAGGAATGTGGGAATATCTACACACACACACACACACACACACACACTATTTCTAGTTCACTTAACTGTATATAGAATTTCCTTGCATTAACATACATGTGCTGGTGTTTCTCTAAGGGGGGTGTGTGTATGTGTGTGTGTGTGTCTGTGTGTGTGTGTGTGTGTGTGTGTATGTGTGACAGAAAGAGAGAGAGAGAGAGAGAGAAAGGATAAAACTTAAGAACAATGTTGCAAGAGGGTATTGGATGGTCTCATTTATATAAAGTTTTAAAATCTGCAAAACAATGCTATATATTGTTAATGAATGCATAAATATGTGATAAAAGTATAAAAAATAAATTGGAATGAAAAATATGCATCAGAATAAATAACACCATCCCTGGGGCAGGAGGGAGGGAAGTAGGAGCCAGATGTGTGTGTGTGTGCTAGGCTTTATTTCTTTTCAAAAATACCAAGTGAAATGGGGCAAAGAGTAAGATTTCATAAAGTTGGGTAGTAAACAGCTGTAATTGTAATATTCTCTGTATTTTTCCATAGGTATCATATTATGAATAGTCAATAATCCACTTTATTATGTTTTTAACATCTTTATTGGAGTATAATTGCTTTACAGTGGTGTGTTAGTTTCTGCTTTATAACAAAGTGAATCAGTTATATATATACATATGTCCCCATATCTCTTCCCTCTTGCATCTCCCTCCTTCCCACCCTCCCTATCCCACCAAGCTGGTCACAAAGCACCAAGGTGGTCACAAAGCACCAAGCTGATCTCCCTGTGCTATGAGGCTGCTTCCCACTACTTATATATTTTAAGTTTGGTAGTGTATATATGTCCATGCCACTCTCTTTGTCCCAGCTTACCCTTCCCCTTCCCCGTATCCTCAAGTCCATTCTCTAGTAGGTCTGCATCTTTATTCCCGTCTTGCCGCTAGGTTCTTCATGACCATTTTTTTTCTTTTTTTTTTTTAGATTCCATATATATGTGTTAGCATACGGTATTTGTTTTTCTCTTTCTGACTTACTTCACTCTGTATGACAGTCTCTAGGTCCATCCACCTCACTACAAATAACTCAGTTTCATTCCTTTTTATGGCTGAGTAATATTCCATTGTATATATGTGCCACGTCTTCTTTATCCATTCATCTGTCGATGGACACGTTGGTTGCTTCCATGTCCTGGCTACTGTAAATAGAGCTGCAATGAACATTTTGGTACATGACTCTTTTTGAATTATGGTTTTCTCAGGGTATATGCCCAGTACTGGGATTGCTGGGTCATATGGTAGTTCTATTTGTAGTTTTTTAAGGAACCTCCATACTGTTTTCCATAGTGGCTGTATCGATTTACATTCCCACCAACAGTGCAAGAGGGTTCCCTTTTCTCCACACCCTCTCCAGCATTTATTGTTTGTAGATGTTTTGATGATGGCCATTCTGACCGGTGTGAGATAATATCTCATTGTAGTTTTGATTTGCATTTCTCTAATGATTAGGGATGTTGAGCATTCTTTCGTGTGTTTGTTGGCGATCTGTATATCTTCTCTGGAGAAATCTCTATTTAGGTCTTCTGCCCATTTTTGGATTGGGTTGTTTGTTTTTTTAATATTGAGCTGCATGAGCTGCTTGTAAATTTTGGAGATTAATCCTTTGTCAGTTGCTTCATTTGCAAATATTTTCTCCCATTCTGAGGGTTGTCTTTTTGTCTTGTTTATGGTTTCCTTCGCTGTGCAAAAGCTTTGAAGCTTCATTAGGTCCCATTTGTTTATTTTTGTTTTTATTTCCATTTCTCTAGGAGGTGGGTCAAAAGGATCTTGCTGTGATTTATGTCATAGAGTGTTCTGCCTATGTTTTCCTCGAAGAGTCTGATGGTGTCTGGCCTTACATTTAGGTCGTTATTCCATTTTGAGTTTATTTTTGTGTATGGTGTTAGGGAGTGTTCTCATTTCATTCTTTTACATGTAGCTGTCCAGTTTTCCCAGCACCACTTATTGAAGAGGCTGTATTTTCTCCAGTGTATATTCTTGCCTCCTTTATCAAAGATAAGGTGACTATATGTGCATGGGTTTATCTCTGATCTTTCTATCCTGTTCCATTGATCTATATTTCTGTTTCTGTGCCAGTACCATACTGTCTTGATTACTGTAGCTTTGTAGTATAGTCTGAAGTCAGGGAACCTGATTCCTCCAGCTCCGTTTTTCTTTCTCAAGATTGCTTTGGCTATTCGGGGTCTTTTGTGTTTCCATACAAATTGTGAAATTTTTTGTTCTAGTTCTGTGAAAAATGCCAGTGGTAGTTTGATAGGGATTGCATTGACTCTGTAGATTGCTTTGGGTAGTAGAGTCATTTTCACAATGTTGATTCTTCCAATCCAAGAACATGGTATATCTCTCCATCTATTTGTATCATCTTTAATTTCTTTCATCAGTGTCTTATAATTTTCTGCATACAGGTCTTTTGTCTCCTTAGGTAGGTTTATTCCTAGATATTTTATTCTTTTTGTCACAGTGGTAAATGGGAGTGTTTTCTTAATTTCTCTTTCAGATTTTTCATCATTAGTGTATAGGAATGCCAGAGATTTCTGTGCATTAATTTTGTATCCTGCTACTTTACCAAATTCATTGATTAGCTCTAGTAGTTTTCTGGTAGCATCTTTATGATTCTCTATGTATAGTATCATGTCATCTGCAAACAGTGACAGCTTTACTTCTTCCTTTCCAATTTGGATTCCTTTTATTTCTTTTTCTTCTCTGATTGCCGTGGCTAAAACTTCCAAAACTATGTTGAATAAGAGTGGTGAGAGTGGGCAACCTTGTCTTGTTCCTGATCTTAGTGGAAATGGTTTCAGTTTTTCACCATTGAGGACAATGTTGGCTGTGGGTTTGTCATATATGGCCTTTATTATGTTGAGGAAGGTTCCCTCTATGTCTACTTTCTGGAGGGTTTTTATCATAAATGGGTGTTGAATTTTGTCAAAGGCTTTTCTCTGCATCTATTGAGATGATCATATGGTTTTTCTCCTTCAATTTGTTAATATGGTGTATCACGTTGATTGATTTGCATATATTGAAGAAGCCTGGCATTCCTGGGATAAACTCCACTTGATCAGAGGGTATGATCCTTTTAATGTGCTGTTGGATTCTGTTTGCTAGTATTTTGTTGAGGATTTTTGCATCTGTGTTCATCAGTGATATTGGCCTGGAGTTTTCTTTCTTTGTGACATCTTTGTCTGGTTTTGGTATCAGGGTGGTGGTGGCCTCGTAGAATGAGTTTGGGAGTGTTCCTCCCTCTGCTATATTTTGGAAGAGTTTGAGAAGGATAGGTGTTAGCTCTTCTCTAAATGTTTGATAGAATTCGCCTGTGAAGCCATCAATAATCCATTTTAAATAAAGATCTCAAACCATTAGTTTGTATATTGAAAACTTTTGTCCGTCCTAGGATGATTTTGTAATCTTAACCAATTTTAAGTGATTTGTCTCGCTTTGATTTAGTTGTCTTTTTGTGTGTGTGTGTGTGTGTGTGTGGTATGTGGGCCTCCCACTGCTGTGGCCTCTCCCATTGTGGAGCACAGGCTGTGAACGCACAGGCTCAGCGGCCATGGCTCATGGTCCCAGCCGCTCCGCGGCATGTGGGCTCTTCCCGGACCAGGGCACAAACCCGTGTCCCCTGCATCGGCAGGCAGACTCTCAACCACTGCGACACCAGGGAAGCCCTGATTTAGTTGTCTTTTTAAAAACGAGATCTTTTTTTAGCCAGGGTTGTCTATTACTGACATACTTCCAACATTTTTCAACTATGTTGTGTTTAAGCAGATTTCCAAATATTTTTTCATAAAGACAAGTGACAGCTCCAGAAAAGGACAAAGGGACAACCAGTTTAATGTAGGAGTGTCCTGAAAAGGACAATACCATTATAGATGTTTTTGCCATTGACAAGGAGGGCAGAAGTACTTGTCTACACCATTTCTCTTGGTCATCCAGTAGTCACAGACATCATTGGCCCTTTAGCCCTAAATGCACTATCCCACAATTAACCGGTGTTCTTCTCTCGCTTCCATTAATCAGCCCATGTAAAGGTGAAACAGACCTCACTGGCCAAAACGTTGCAGAAACAAGTAACAATTTTAATTTTCAGTCTGTCCCTTTCCATTTCTCCCTGGCTTCCAAAGGTGCAAATATAAGTTCAGCACTTCCTGTGGGGTCTGACCTCCAGCCCAACCCAGCACGTGACCCAATGGGCCAGTCCTGGGCACGGGACCAAAGACTGGATGCTATGGGTTGCCGGCTGCACAGCTTTGGAATTAATAAAGTGCCAGGCAGCGTGAGGGGTGCCAGCTCAAACACAGGCCATGCTGGCAGCCAGCTGCCTGCCCATCAAACCCCTAGCACTTCTCTAGAATCCTCCGATTAAATAAATATTTGGCAAAGCACCACTGGCAAAAATGATAATAAATTCGACTCAATTCCCACCACCAACTGGCAAACTCCTTCAACAACCCAATCCAATCTGTCTGTGTCAACTTCCAAGTAGCTAGTCATGGGGCTAGCTGGGGCCTGTGGTATCCTCGTAGCTCTGAGTCAGTATCTTATGCCTTGTTATTTGACAAAAATTCTGAGATGAAATGCATGACAGACTTGACTTCTACACTAGGGTCAGAATGAGGAGGAACTCATGGAGTGGGGGATGGGAAAAGCTCTAATTTGAGATACTCTTTGCCCCAGGGCCCTGCACCCTGCTAGACTCACACTGTAACAGCATCATGAGAAGAGTCTCCACCACCTCCCATTCACTCAACAGATATCACTGAGCACATACTAGGTGCCAGGCCCTGTGCTAGCAACTGGAGATACGGCTGTGAATAATCAAGATATTCTCCCTATAAAACAGAACGTTCAGTCTTAGGGGAGGACAGTTGTACCTACACCGCCAATCTGTTTCCACGTCTGCTCTTTCCCCAGGACCCTGTCTCTCTGTGGCCTTCAGTTGCTACCCTTGTTCTCACACCCCAAGTATCCCAGAGCCTAAATGTGAAGCTGGTGCCCTCCTTGTTCCCAATTAGCAGCTCCAAAATAGTTTTCCTGCTTCCTCCCCCAAACCTCAGTTCCTTTAAGGCTGGTGCCACTGCATGGCGGTTCCTCCCTTCTCGTTGCTGCCATTACAGCCCTCCTGGCCATCCCGCTTGCTCTGGTCTATTACGCCTGGATCATCCTCTTCCTCTCCAGTCCTGTGTCTGCTGTCGTTCTGGGTGACTTCAACGTCCGTGTGCTGACCCATCCCTCCCCCGGCCCCTCAGCTCCTCAACTGCCTTCCCTCCACCCCAACTCTGGTCCCCCACTCCTCCAGACACCAGTAATGGCAATGCCTCTGAAGCTGCCACTGTGGACTTTCTCTGACCAGCATCTCCTGTCCCTCTAGCGCTCCTGTGCGGGGACTGACACCCAGCACTTCTTGGGTTAAGGAAGACATCTAACCTCACTCTCCATCACCCCCCTCATGGCCTCACTGCTCTCCTCTCCTGGATTAGGGTGTGTTGTTATATTTCCTCCTAGACACCCTGTCCACTGTACCCCTCTCCCTGCATCTGACTGGAAGAAGAAGGAGGGGAACAGGAAGAAGAAGGCGGAGGGGAAGGAGAAGAACAGAAGAAAAGGAAGGGAGGGAGGGAGGAAAGAAGTGGGGGAGGGAAAAGGGACACACCAAACACTGGAACCCTGCTCTGTGTCCAGACAATGGCACGTTGCTGGGAATGGTCCAGGCAACTCTGCTGGAGAGCCTCAGGTAAAATCCACGACCCCGCGCTCCTTCCCTTCCTTGGAAGCCCACTCGGCTGCACTCAGATGACAAGATCACATGTCCTCACCCCTGAAACATCCAACATCACTTTCGTCCCCCACCACCCAGACGAGACTTGAGTTTACATGTCTCTGAGAAAATAGGAGGGTTCCCCCACCATATTCTATCCTGCCCACATCACCTGCCTTTCCTGGCCCTCTTTCCTGACCCAGGAGGGAAAGCATCCCTGCTCCCCCCAGGGGCCGCTGTCCTCCCGGCCACTGCTCGGCCCCTCCTCAGGGACATTTCTCTCTGATTATCCTCCTCCCTCTGACTTATTGGGTTTTACCTCTCTGATGGGTTATTTCCAGCAGAATTTAAATATGCTCTAGTGTCTTCATATTATTAAAAACCCTCCTTGACTTCATACCCTGTTCCAGGTACCAACCCAGTTCTCTGCCCACCTTCACAGCAAAACTGACTGAAGATATTTCACTGTTACAACTTCTCTTTCTCTCTGTCACCCGCTTGTGTCATTTAAACATGCTGTCTGCGCCACCGAAATTGACATGTACGTGGCCACATGTAATGGTCACTTAGCCTTCAAACAACATGACTTTCAGTAAAATGGGACACTATGCCTGCACCCTCCTTAAAACATCTTCCTTCTCTGTTTCCAGGATTCCGCCCGTGGTCTCCTGATTTTCCTCTTCCCTTGCTAGAGATCATTTTCAGTCTCCTTTAGTCGATTCTTCTCTGCTTAACCCCTAAACTCTGTAATACCCCATTGCTGTAATCCGAGAGCCACCTCCCTACCTCACTTCCTTCGCAGGTTAACTAACATCCCCTGACTTTAAGTATATCTGTGCGCTGATGCTTCCAAAGGTGTATCTCCCCTCCTCACCGGGAGGCTCGTATATCAACTGCCTTCTTCCCATCTCTTCTTGCAATGCCTAATAGGCATCTGAAACTGAATTTACGCTACAGAGAGCACTTGGTTGAATCCCAGTCCTCTCCCCTCACTAAATGGCACAACTCCCTCTCCATTCCTCCAGTGAAAAGCCTTCCCGGCTTCTCTTTCTCTCACCAAACATCCAGTCCCCCGGGAACCTGTCAGCTCCCCCTCCGCGATACACTCCTGCCGGTCTTCCCCCCTCCATCATCAGTACAGAGACCCTGTGCGGCGCAGCCCCTCTTCTCCCTGGAGTCCTGCCCCAGCCCCCTAGCCAGTGTCTTGCTTCCTAAAATCCATTCTCTAGAGCAGGAGAGGGCTGTAACTTTTAAACCTTGAAAACTAAATCTCTGGTGTGAAAACAAAATGGAGCAGCCACTTTGGAAAACAGTCCAGCAGTTCCTCAAAAGATTGAATGCAGGGTCACCGTATGACCCAGAAATTCCACTCCCACATATATGCCAAAGGGAACTGAAAACATGTCCGTGGAAAAAGGTGTACATGATGTTCACAGAGCCAAAAAGCAGAAACAACCCAAACGTCCATCAACTGAAAAATGGATACACAAAATGTGGTCTAGCCATACAATGGGCTCTTACTCAGCCATAAAAAGGAATGAAGTATGGATACGTACTACAACACGAGTAAAACTTGAAAGCATCATGCTAAGCGAAAGAGGCCAGTCACAGGGGACCACATTTTATACGATTCCATTGATATGCAATGTCCAGAACAAGCAGATCTGTAGGGGGAGGAAGTAGATTCATGGTTGTGATGAAAACTGATTGCAGTTCTAAAATCGACTATAGTGATGGTTGCACAACTCCATGAATATACTTTAAAAATCATTAAAATGTACATTTTAAATGGGTGAATTGTATCGCATGTGAATTGTCTCAACAGAGATGTTGTATTTAAAAAAAAACAAACCTAAATTAGATTTTATCACTCCCTTGGTTAAAACCCTCCACTGCACTAAAACTAAGATCTAAAACACCTTCCTGTGACCTACGAGGAAAGACGTGGCCCTGCGTCCACAACTTACCTCTCTCCCCAGGGCTCACTATACATCAGAAAACCTGGTCTTCTCTCCATCCCTCAAACAAATCAAGAAACCTCTCTTCAGGGCCTTTTTTTTTTTTTTTTTTTTTTTTTTTTGCGGCACGTGGGCCTCTCACCGCTGTGGCCTCTCCCGCTGCGGAGCACAGGCTCTGGACGCGCAGCCTCAGCAGCCATGGCTCACGGGCCCAGCTGCTCCGTGGCATGTGGGATCTTCGCGGACTGGGGCACGAACCCGTGTCCCCTGCATCGGCAGGCGGACTCTCAACCACTGCGCCACCAGGGAAGCCCTTCAGGGCCTTATGAGTTGTTCCTCTGCCTGGGCCATCCTTCCCTCTGATCTTTGCATGGCTGGTTTCTCCAGTTCCCCCCGGTAGAAGTTCAAAGGCCACCCGGGGTGGGGTATCCAATGTTTCCAACATAGAAACACATGTAAACTGTATTGCATCACCTCGTTCTGTCTTCTTCATTGCTCTTGTCGCTACTGGAACCTAAAGTATTAGTCGTTTATGCACTTACTGTCTTTCCCGCAATAGAGGTCAGATCTGAGAGGGTAAGAACTTGTCTCTCTTCTGCAGCCCTCCATCCTCGGCGCCTGGACGGAGGAAGCACTCAGTGAATAATTGTTGCACGAATGAAGGAAAGAGATCAGGGAAGGCTTCCTGGGGGAAGTGACAGCTGAGTCCTAGAGGATGAGTGGGGGTTATCCAGGAGAACCGGTGGAGAAGGAGTGTCGCCAGGAGCAAGAACGAGATGTAAAAGCCCTCGGGGAGAGAGTGCACAGCACTTAGAGGACCTGAAAGATGGAAGGGATGGTCGGAGAAGGGCAGCCTGGAGCCAGATTAGGCTCCGGCTTGTAAACCGAATTCAGGAGGTTGGATCTCCCATGGTACTCCCATGTGTTAGGCAGGAAACGACATAGTTAAAAATGGAGCTTTAGAGAGGGGAATTCCCTGGAGGCCCAGGGGTTAGGACTCCGCGCTTTCACTGCCGAGAGCCTGGGTTCAATCCCTGGTCACGGTGCAGCCGAAAAAAAAAAATGGAGCTTTAGAAAAATGATGCTGGTCTCAGGAGAGAGAATGAATTGAAGGAGGGCAAGAGAGGGAACAGGGAGAAGAGGCTTTGCAGCAAGACGGGAAGGGAGATGATGGAAGCCTGGACTAGGACAGAGAGAAGGAATCTCATTCTAGTACTTAGGAGGGAGAGTCAACACGAGGGTGATGCATTGGGTGTGGGAGCTGAGAGACAGGAGAACTCAAACGGATGCAGCATGTACGGCGGTAGAGAGCTCAGGAGGGGAACACGCGGGAGGGCGGGGGGGATGCCCGCGCGGAGGTGCCCCTGTCCAGTGGGCTCCGGTTCTGAAACCAGGAGAGGCACCTGGGCTGTCAGTAGAGACTTGGGTGTCATCGTTAAAACTAAAGCCGTAAGAGGCAATGACACTTCCCAAGAGAAGATGCTTCAAGGAAGGAAACAGAGCCTTAGGCCACATCTTGAGTGTCACAGACGTTCAAGGGATAGGCTTAGGGATAGGAGCTCGCTGGCAAAGGTAAGAGAGAAAAGCAGCCAGAGAGTCAGGAGGAAAGCCAGAGCCTGCGGCACCACAAAGGAGCAGCAGCTGCTGAGATCGGCAGAGGGTTGAGGACGGAGGACCAATGGGTCTGGCAACTGGGAGGGTGTTGCTGGGAGCATCTTCAGGACCGGCTTACAAGGCAGAGACAGCCAGTGGGAGGCGATGTCAAGACATCTGGGTGAGGGGCAGAAATGGAGGCAGATCACACGGACTTCGTACAGAGAGACATAGAAAGGAGGCATAATGTGTAGAGTTAAGTCAGAATAGCTCACAGCTAACGTTTACTGAATTTGCATGGTGTGCGGCACCCTTCTAACCACTTGAGAGATATTGATCATTTAATTGTTAGACAACAGCGCTATGTAGTAGGCACGGCAAGGTGAGGTCGCTGCACATTTATCCAGTGATGGAGGGAGAGGACTGTGGGGTGCAGAGCTCAGGAAGATAGAAAACAATGGATCCCTCTCTTGGATTTCCAGGGTGGGGACAGCCGGGCAGTTGGTAACTGGAGGCGTAGCTGAGGACCCTGGTTTCGTGTCTTCATTTCGGTTGGAGAAGCAGGAAGTGAGGTCATTTGCAGAGAGTGAAGAGGGAGGGTTATTGGATTTGAAGTTTGGGTTACCAAAGTTTGAATTCCAGCTCTACTGGTTTATATGTTTTTCTATGTACATTTTAAAATAACTATATGGAATACATTGTTGATACTATGTATAAAATAGACAACTGATGGGAACACACTGCATAGCACAGGGAACTCTCCCTAATGCACTGTGGTAACCTAAATGGGAGGGAAGTCAAAAGGGAGGGATCTCTGTATGTGTATGGGTGATTCATTTTGTTGTGCAGTGGACGCTAACACAACATTGTAAAGCAACCATACTCCAAGAAAAATTAATTTTAAAAAAATAAAATAAGCATATGGAAAATACCCATCACCTTGACTTTTGCAACTAAATAAAGTCAAAATTTGAAGGGCCACTTTCCAAAGTCAAGGGAACATCACCGTTGACCCCTTGCTGGATCCCTACTGGTTTCTTCCCCTGAACTCCAGCTTGCCCTGGTGATGAAGAGCTGACCCTCTTGGACCCAAACTATGTAAAGCCTACTGAAAACTGAATGGCATTGTTATTTCCTTTATAAAATATCTTCAGAGCCTTATACATTCTTTCATATTTTTATTGTGTAATACTTAACACATAGAAGGACATATGCTCTGTATGCGTAAATTACAAAGTTTAAATACTATAAAAGACCCATTAACCCACCCAACTTAGAAACTAAAACATTCCACGTAAAGTCTCTGTGGGCATTTCTTTGGGATCAAAAGCCCAAGCAGAGAGATAACCACTATTTAGATTTTTGTTTATAATTCCCTCAAAACTTTTTTTTTTTTTTTGCAGTACGCAGGTCTCTCACTGTTGTGGCCTCTCCCATCGCAGAGCACAGGCTCCGGACACGCAGGCTCAGAGGGCATGGCTCATGGGCCTAGCCGCTCTGCGGCATGTGGGATCCTCCCAGACCGGGGCACAAACCCGTGTCCCCTGCATCGGCAGGCGGACTCTCAACCACTGCGCCACCAGGGAAGCCCCCCTCAAAACTTTTTAATCTAGTTTTACCAGATATGTATGAATCCATGAAAGACATATTACTTAGTTTCCCTCCAACATTTTATTATGAAAACTATCAAACATACAGAAAAGCTGAAAAATTTCCGAGAAAACACTTGTTCCCACTGCCTAGATCCTACAATGAACATTTTGCTATATTTGCTCTAACTTATAATTATCCATCTTTCTATGCACACATCAATCCACTTTATTTTCTGATGCATTTCAAAGTAAATTGCAGACATGAGTACACTTCTGCCGGCATATTGTTAACTAGAGTTCAATATTGGTTTGCAGGGAGGTTTTTTTAGGTAAAATTTACAGAGAGTAAAATAAATGTACGGATGTGAAATACATCATGGGATGCATTTTGACAAATGCACATACCTGTGTAACCCAAACATATGTCAAGGTATAGGACATTGTTATAATCTGCAAAAGTTCTCTCATGTCCCAGTAAATTGCAGACACCATCACCTACAGTAGAGGCAACCACTGTTATGATCTTTTTTCATCATAGATTAGTTTTGCCTAATCTAAGGGTTCATATAAATGGCACACATAATATGTACTCTTGTGTGTCTGGTTTCTTTCACCCAGCATGTTTTTGATATTCAACAATGTTGTGGCATGTGTCAGTAAATTCTCCCTTTTATTGCTGAGTAGTATTCCACTGTACGACTATCCCTCTTTTTTTTTTTTTTTTTTGTGGTATGTGGGCCTCTCACCGCTGTGGCCTCTCCCATTGCGGAGCATAGGCTCCGGACGCGCAGGCCCAGCGGCCATGGCTCACAGGCCCAGCCGCTCCGTGGCATGTGGGATCTTCCCGGACCGGGGCACGAACCCGTGTCCCCTGCATCAGCAGGCGGACTCTCAACCACTGCGCCACCAGGGAAGCCCAGACTATCCCTCTTTTTATCCATTCACCTGTTGGGGGATACCTGATTTGCCTCCCATTTTTAGTTATTATGAATAAAACTGCCAAGAACACTCTTGTACAATTGTTTTTGTGAACATATATTTTCATTTCCCTTGGTAAACATCCAAGAGAGAAATTGCTGAGTCATAGATACGTATTTAGCTTTGTGAATAAGAACCTGCCACATATTCTTCCAAAGTAGGGTCATACCATTTAATATCCCCACCAATAATGGATGAAACTTTCTCTGATTCCCAAATTTGTCCACATGGGTGTCCTCAGTCTTTGTATATTTTATTTTAACTTGTTGGCTGGGTGTGTTGTGTATCTCACTGTGCTTTTAATTTGCATTTTCCTGTACTATAGATTTTTTTTAAACTGGAGTATAATTGCTTCACAGTGTTGTTAGCTTCTGCTCTACAATGAAGTGAATCAGCTATATGTATACCTATATCCCATCCCTTAGATTTCTGACAGTTATTGTTACCTTTCATCACACTAAGGTTTCCCTCTCACTTGTTGAAAGTTTTTATCACTAACATGTGTTAATTTTTATCAAACACTTTTTTTCTGCATAAGAATTTTTTCTGACTCATGATTTTCTCAGGGACAAGGGAGGTGATTGAGAATTTCTGCCTTAAAAGCCTCCCTCTCATAGTTCCTGCTGGTCATAAGCCACTGGCGACAATAACAGACACTAGTAAATGGTGGTGGTCTTATTGTAACGGAATATTGTGAAAAATGTTGACAGTATGACTTGGCTCAGATAATCTGAAATTGTAAATGGTCAGCTTGCCATAAAATTACACACGGGCCACAGAACTGCCCAAAGGACAGAAGTGACAATTGGTACCTATACTTCTGAAATCATCTCAGACATCAGGCTTAGCAAAGCTGTCGACAGCTTGTGACAAAAATGTCTTACACTATTTTCTATTTGTCATGGGGCCTCTTCAGTCTTGCAGACAAGGGCAGCACCTGGTACTGTCCATGGTACATCTGAAGAGTCCATGTAGGTCCCAGGGAGCTCATTTGGGAGGGAATTCAGTTCAGATGTCCCCTCCCTGTCGAGACACTCACTCTGGTCCTCGTGGGCCTGCTGGGGACCTTCCTCTCTGTTCCCAAGTATGTATTTCTATAAATGCCCTTCTTAAGTCACATTGTATCTAGACATTGATGCGTCTCTTTCCTCCACTAGACTCTGAACTCCTTGAAGACAGAGACAATCTCTTGTTACCGTCATTATGTCTCCTTTGGGGCACAGAACTGGACCTGGAGGAGGTACCCAGCACATATGCAGCTGAGTGATGGAGAAGTTGGTGGAAAAACGAGGTCTCCTGCTCTCACGCACATGTGGGAAAAACTGGACTCACAAGACGTGTGGTCTGGAGCTGCGGTACAGCAGGCTGTGGAACCCCAGCACTTACAGATGGGAGTCTCAGGTGGGGGTTACTCTCTGGGTTCTATCCATTTATCTTCTGACTCCAGGAAAGGGTACCCGTAAACTATATTAGTGGGTGGACCCAGGCACCTCCTGCATTTTTCACTGCTCTCTCCTACAAGAACTTTTCAAAGTAGCTCACATAAGCCCAACCTAACTGGGCGTAGTGATGCTACAGAGGAAACAAGGATTCACTGGCAGGTGGTCAGGATCCCCAGTGCCCTGGCTGATCTCCAGCCCAGCACCTCCAGGTACGTCTGGGACACCTGGCACTGCAGGAAATATCTGCTGTGTCCAGGGCCATGTAAGAAGTCAATGGCAGGATTGTGACAGCCTTCAGTCTTGTCCCAGGTCACCACCCCACCATTTAGGGGCTACAGCTTACCTCCCGCCTTCTGATGGCACGTACACATCATCCACGAAATGCACCCAAGACTCAGACCTCCGTCTCACCCTGAGGGGCCCCAAGCCGAGGGAAGAGGAAAAGGGTCACAGACCCCAGGCCCCAGAACACACTGTGTCTTCATGCAGGGAGCCAGCTGGGAAGGCGTGGGGGGCAGGGCAGGCGTCCAATCCCACCCACCGCACACTTCACGTGGATGGTCCACTGGGAGGAAGAGAAGGCAGGAGCTCTGGTCCCTCACCATCCCCACCCCCTTCCCTCCCCTGCTGGTCCAAGACCTTTCTCCTCACACACCTGACTCCCGTCCTCTGGTTTGTGTTGTTCCTTCAGAGGGTCACCTACAGTGGAGGGAGAGACGAGACGTCGCTCACTGACGGGCTGGGGTCTGTCACTTCCTCACTCTCTCCCTTCCCCTAAAATGACCTTGTAAACAGGAAGCTCAAGTTGGACAGAGGTGTGTGCCTTTCCAACAGTGGCCTAAAAGGCTTCCAATCCAGTCTTCAATTTTTCTCCTTCTACCAAGTGACAAAGATCGCTGCTCCGAATGTAGATTGTTGGGTTCTACACTGGAGTCAAGTTTCCTAAGTCGTGGGGATTTGGGGTTTTTTCATGAATACAAAATATTTCCATTAAAGGTCTACTTTGTTTTTCATTCCAAACAGTGCAAGAGACAGGAGCGGGTTCAAGACATCCATTATGCATCTCTCACAGTCCCTCACCGGGCAGAAGTCTGATAAATCACTGCAATTCAATATCACCGCATCCGCCCAACTTGCTTCCAGTGTCTATGAAATGACCTCGAGGTTCTCACCGTTTCTGCTGCTGATGCAGTATGCAGATTTTACAAACAAGATTTAGGTTCACAGCTGGTTTTCAGAACAGCTTAGAGTCAAAAGATTCAAAATACAGAACACAGCGAATGGGTTCTTATCAAAATGTCAAAATCGATTTTGCCAGAAAACCTTGGCCTGAAACATCTGTGAAAGGTCAGGGGAGAGCACCACTCCCTCTGGCTCATACAGGCGCCAAATTAATCAGGGCAAATGGAACATGACAAAGCAGCGTGAGGCTCCAGGGTTCTCCGGAACCCACCCAGTCTCTCTCCCGAGAGGGAGATAGTCTCGGGCTTTGCAGCTGGAAGGCGCCCTGAGAGGCCTCCAGCGGGGCAGAGATGTGCTGGGCATGGAGCAGAGGGAAGAGCCACGCAGGCGTGGAGCGCCCTGTCCCCAGAGGGGCTTGGAAACCTCAGAGCAGGGACTGGACATTGCCGTCCTTGTCAATTTGCCCCTTTTCCCTGCACAACGCAGAGGTGGCCTTGACACAGGCAGAGGGGAAAAGTGAGCATGCCAAAATATCTATATATATACAGATAGAGAGATCTATCTATCTATCTATCTATCTATCTATCTATCTATATATATATATATATATCCAGCAGAAGACTCGGGACACATCCTCCCGGCAGGCAGCATCATCTGTCAAAAATAGACCTGGGACTTCGCTGGCAGTCCGGTGGTTAGAACTCCACACTTCCACTTCAGGGGGCCTGGGTTCAATCCCTGGTTGGGGAACTAAGATCCCGCAAGCCAAGCCAAGTGGCCAAAAAAAAAAAAAAAAAAAAGAGGTGGAGTGGGTGCCCGAATTTGGGGGCTTCAAAGTGTCCATTTGCAAATGGGTAGAAATCACACCCACCCTGCGTGTTTCCCTGGAGGGTCCCATCTAGACATGAGGTGTTTTCCATGGAAGGAAAAGCTTTAAGCCATTATAAGCAGAAAGGGGGAAATGAAGGGGCTGGAGAGACAGAAGTACCACGGTCTCACCACTGCTGACACAAAGGGTTCCACGGCCTCACGGGAAGTTTCCTTAAATGCCAGGCGCTTTGATCCCAAAATTGGTATCGTCTCCTACACAGTGCAGGCTTGTGTTGAGGTCAGAGCTAATTACTGATTCTAACTTTTTTTCACTTCAGACAGAATCATAACATTATTAAGATCTAATACATTTACGGCTGTGATTCTCAACCGGGCAGTATTAAAACTTGTGAAAGTGACTTTGCAAATTACCAAACAGTCACCAAGCTAATGAAGCAGGACTTTTAAAGTGAATGAAAAATAATTTCTATATTATAAAGACAGCAATCTGTGAAGGGAGATTTGGTTTTAAAAAAACGCATTAGTTCGTAAAATGGAAAATGTTAATCTGTGGTGAATTCAATCAGAGCTGGTTGAAGAGAAAAACATAAGGAAAGTGAAAATACAAATGAAGTGCTTGCACTTGAACACATGGGAGGAAAACTTTCCGGGAAGGAAGTTCCCTCCTGGGCCTCTCGGTGGTCGCCAAGCACTGAACCAGCAGCCTGCGACCTCCCCACTGGGAGACCCTCCTGAAAGCCAGAGGAGGGGATTCCCCTATGAAAGCACCGCCCCCCCGCCCCCCCCGTGTGCCCTGACCCCTGAGAACATCGCTTGGACACGGCCAGGAATTGGCGATGCCTCCGTGGTGCTCCCTGTTGCATGGCTTAGGGGCTCTAGCAGGAAAAAGGAGCTCACGTTGTAGAGCACAGTAACCCCCAGAGATCTGGCTCCAAGCAACGGACAGCAGGGACACAGGCTACGTCAAGAGGGGAGTCACCAGGAGGACCCTGCCCCATCCAAGGTCCAGACAGGCTTGCTAGGCAGCCAGGCTGGCCGCTGTAAACAGGAGATGAGCGGAAAGGGAGCAGGTGGCCCCAGGCCTGCGTCGGTGCTAATGATGAATAATTAGGGTGGGTGCTCCCTTGCAGAAGAAGCTCTCTCAATAGTGAAAACACTTTAGAAGGTGCCACATCAAAGCACAGCGCAGAAGAAAGTCAAGGAGACAGACGCACGAGCCAACACTGGCCAAAAGGGAGACAAGGCCCATGTTTCTTGCTAGCACTTGACAGCAAGCACCATGTGTTACTCAGTGAACCAAATCCTCCTTTATGCAAAAGTGTTTTTCTCATTCTTGGCCCAGTGGTTTCAACGGTTGCTTCCCCCGCTCCCCACCCCCACCAAACCCCCTGCAACAGATTTCAAATCCTATTATACAGTAAACATCTGTGGCATTAATTTTCACCCCGTAAACAAATGCAGGCAGCTGAGGCAGATCATTTGATGAGTCAATCAATATATGAACAGCACACAGCGCCTGCTTTCTTTGCTCGGGCAAAATGAAACGGTGCTTTGCAAGCCCGTCTGTAGCACCAGCCAGCAGCAACTATATCAGGAGAGAGACGAACTCCCCACTTTCACGTCCAGCCAGACCCAGGTCCTTTCCTCAGAGCATCCAGAAGGAATGAGCACTGCCCCAGGCTCTAGGCTCCATGCCCTGCCCTCTGTACACACCAGTGTTCAATCTCCAAAGAACCTACGTCTTTGCACTGTGTGGAGCACAGTCCTGCCATCTGCAAAGAACTCTGCATCCAGCTTTGTCTCCTGTTCTCAGTGTGCGCCTGGGACCAGCTAGAAAATCTAGCCCAGTGTTCAGACCCAAACAAGAAATAACTCATGTTACTGACACTCTGCCTTCACGGACATTAACTCATAGGATCCTCAGAACAGCCTTAGGAGGTGGGTGTTATTATCCCGGGCTCAGAAAGGTTAAGCAACTGACCCAAGACCACACAGCAGCTCAGTAACCAAACTGTCACCTGGGCTGAAGTTGGTATTTCTACCACTGAAGGCTGTAGAAGGGAAAGCATATTTCCTGCTATATTCCATCACAATAGAGAGCTAGGAAATGAGCAAATTCCCTTAGCTGGGAGGCCCCCAGGCCCCCCAGCCCTGACCAGGCTGCCCCAGGAGCTGTTTTCAGGGTCAGGCCCTTCTAGGTTCCAGCCGCTGTTTGCCCAGCCAGGGACACTTGTGCTGCTCAGAAACGAAGGCCATGTGCTCAGACAAGAACACCCCCCTCCTCCAGGGAGGAGCGTCCCCTTCCAAGCCCAGATGGGAGGCATCTGGGACCCCCAGTTCCCTGCAGGGGAGGCTGTCCACCTCCGCCCCACTGAGGCTTGGCTGGGGAACGGCAAGACGGGACCCCTATCCCATCCCGCCCGCCCACAAGTCCCCCGAGGAGCCCCTGCTCCACCTCTGCCACATCCCAGTCTGGCGGGGAGGGCACCCTGTGGAGATGCCAGGCCACCGGGGGAAGTGCCCAGGAGCCCAGGCCTCTTCCCTCCACCCTATTCCTCAGAGGCAGGCCCATAGGGTGGGAGGGCCCTCTGCACCAGGCGCCCATGTCCTCCGACATCTGCCAACGAGGCAACAGCACTTCTGTGCCCTTCTCTGTGCCAGCGCTGGGTCCTGGGGACAAGCAAGCCAGGCTCTGACCACAGCGACCCTCAGTCAAGTTGGGCAGAGAAGCAAGTGACCAGACGTCCTGACAGTGGGACGGGTAACAGGGTGGTACCCGCTCGCACTGTGGGTCAGTTCTGTGCAGGGGCCACCTTCTCAATGTGCTGGAAAATGTCCACACTCAGAGGGCCTAGTGACCCCCAGATAAAGGCGGAAGGAGCTGGAGCCTGGTGGGCAGCAGACACCAGACTGAATGGGCAGGCTGGCTGGACCCCAGATCGGAACAGGAGAACCTGGGTTGCACACCCAAAAGTTGGCGATGCTGGGATTGGACCCACTCCACTCTCTGCTGGGTAAAGGTGCCTGGTGGTGAGTGCAGATGGCAGCCTACTGGGGGTGAGCTGAAAAGGCAGGGAAAACACCTCATCACGGAAGACAGACAGATGGCAAGTAAGCCCATGGAGAAGATGTCCCACGTCATATGTCATCAGGGAAATGCAAACTCAAAACAACAATGAGACGCCACCACACACCTATGAGAATGGCCAAAATCCAGAACACCGACACCACCAAATGTTGACGAGGATGTGGAGCTGCAGGAACCCCCATTCGTTGCTGGTGGGAAGGCACACTGGGGCCGCCACTCTGGCAGAGAGCTGGGCGGCTTTCTACAAAACTAAACATACTCTTACCATACAGTCCAGCAATCACAGTCCTTGGTTTTTACTCAGAGGAGTTGAAAACTTATGTGCACATAAAGACCTTGCACGTGGGTATCTGTAGCAGCCTTCTTCATAACTGCCAAAATTTGGAAGGAGCCAAGATATCCTTCAGTAGGTGACTGGATAAATATACTGTGGTACATCCAGAAAATGGTATTCAGAGCTAAAAAGAAATGAGCTATCAAGCCATGAAAAGACATGGAGGAACCTTAATGCATTACTAAGTGAAAGAAGTCAATCTGAAAAGGCTACATGCTGTATGATAGCTGTGTGACATTCTAGAAAAGGAAGAGCTATGGAGACAGTGAAAAGATGAGTGGTTGCCAGGGGCTTGGGGGATGGGGACAGGGGTTAATAGGCAGAGCATAGGGGATATTTAGGGCAGCGAATATACTCTGCATGATACCACAATGATAGATACGTGTCGTTATACATTTGTCCACACCCACAGAATGTCCTACCCCAAGAGTAAACCCCAGCGTACACTATGGACTTTGGGTGATGATGCATCAGGTTCATCAGTTATAACGAAGGCACCCCTCTGGTGGGGCTATTGATAATGGGGGGCGGTCTGTGAGTGTGTGAGGTCAGGGGGCGCATGGGAAATCTCTGTGTACCTTCCCTTCACTTCTGCTGTGAACCTAAAACAGTGAATTTTTTTAAAAGTAGGGAAAGGAGCAGAACTGAGATGTGGAGCAAAAGCAGCCGTCGAGGTGCTTGTCAGAAATCCAGCAAAGGCAGAAGAGGGAGCACATACACGCGTGTGAGTGTGCGTGTGTGTGGCGTGGGCGTGTGTGAGAGAGAGGCCCCGATGTGCCAGCCCTTCCCCCTCCCCCCTCTGACACCCCAAGCCGCCCGTCCTGCGACAGTCCCGTGAGGATGCAGCCCGAGTGCAGGGCACGGCTTCACTCCCCAGCGGCAGGTCTCCGGGCCCCTGCTCTGGGCTCCCCACCCACACCCTGGGAGGAGCCTTCAGGATGCAGCGGCTTTCCCGTGCGGTGCGGGGAGAAAGGCCTGGGGTGTGGGGTGCCTTGCTGAGCAGCACTCACACTGCGGAACACCAGCGGATTTCCTTCTCATCCAACCACTGCAACGATATGCCCAGCAAGAGTTCTGAGGGGAAGAATTACTGCCTTTCTTAATTGAAAGATAACCTTCCTGCATGTTCTTATCTCTTCACGTCTTTCATACGTGCTTTCTCCCCGCAGCATCTGTGAAAATGAACATCTTCTATCCTGGCTTATCGGCGAGGCCAGGGGTGGGATGTGCTGGTGAAAGGCTCAGGGCTGAGGGTTGCCAAGCCTTGGTGCGTGGGGCACTGTGGCGGGACCGAAGGCCTACCGGTTACTTTTGGAATCACCCGCTGCCCAGCTCTAAGGGCGGGGAAGAAGGAACTGCCGAGACTGAGCGTCCCCCAGGGTGAGATCCTTGGCTGGACCTTTAGAAACAGCATCTCATTAAAGACCAGCACTCAGGGCTGCCCTGGTGACACAGTGGTTAAGAATCCGCCTGCCAATGCAGGGGACACGGGTTCGATCCCCGGTACGGGAAGATCCCACGTGCCGCGGAGCAACTAAGCCCGTGTGCCACAACTACTGAGCCTGCGCTCTAGAGCCCACGAGCCACAACTACTGAGCCCATGAGCCACAACTACTGAGCCCACGTGCCACAACTACTGAAGCCCACGCGCCTAGAGGCCGTCTCCGCAACAAGAGAAGCCACTGCAATGAGAAGCCTGCACACCGCAACGAAGAGTAGACCCCACTCACCATAACTAGAGAAAGCCTGCGCACAGCAATGAAGACCCAACACAGACAAAAATAAATTAATTAAAAAAAAAAAAGACCAGCACTCAGCAGGCACCAGGCATGTAGTAAGTGCTCAGTAAACGGGCGTGATGATTCACATCTGCGACAACGCAGAGGCTGCAACTCTCCCTGCTGAGAAAGCTGAGGTTTGGGGAGATTCGCAAGTGGCCCGAGGTCACAGCTCAGAAACAGCATGAGTGGACTGAACCCAGGACTACCCTAGTCCAAAGCCCTTTCCTCTTCACTGTAAGAACCTCCCACCCACCCTTCATCTCCCTCAAAGTCATCCTCTCCCCTACTCAGTTGGAGGCTTCATCCACCCAACCAGGAAGCCACCATGAAACGGCTGATTGCCTGCAGACAATTGTGCTGGGATGCCCGGTGGCTGTGACAGTCTCGGCCCCCAGGGGCTCACAGGCTCGTGGGTTAACACTGCTCCATCCTGTCAATCCAAGCTCCAGGTCCTGCCACCAACCCAGGGCCACCGAACGCTGAGCTGTCATTTCCTGTGCCCTGCCTTCCCCAGGACAGCCATGGACCTGGGGAACCTTCACCTGGGCTCGGTTCTACGATGTCCCCGAACCGCCCTCCTTCCCAGCCCGGTGGCTTCGCTGCTACTTCTTATCTCTATTTCCATTTTCTCTTTAAGTTACAGAGCAGTTCTGCTCCTCCTATACTAAAAGCCCAATTTTCCCTGCACTGTTTAACAAATTTCTTCAAAGATAGAACCTCACATTAAATTAAACCCCTTTTCGAAGTCTTTAGTGGTTTCCATAAATACAATAGATGAATAATCTGGCAGCCTACTAAAACCCTTATTTAAGGCAAGATGAAGAGGGACGTGGAGGCCTGCACAAGCTGGGAACAGTGGGGGCAGGGCTGTCCTCCCTGCCCCGGCCCAAGAAGGAGAAAGGCTGGACTCTGAGGGGCGGCCTCAGCGGAGAGGAGGCACCTCTGGCTCTTGGGGTTAATATGGAGTTTTTGGAGATGCAGTGAGAGGGCCCTGGACACGAGATTCTCCTCTCGGCCGAAAGACCTCGGCTGTGTCACTGAACCTCTCTTTCCTCCCATTACTTGTCCCCAGAGCCTAGTGATGCGGCAGAAAGGGACACGGCTCTGGGGTGAAGAGATCCCATCCAGGTTCAAGTCTGAGCCAGTGATTCAAGCCGCCCTTGCCTCTTTCTGCATTTGTGAGATGGGAAGAATAAACATGGCTTGTTGGGAGAGACAAAGGACCAACTTATAGTTGAATTCTTAGAGTTGTTCAAATCACAGGGAACATTCTCAATGGCTCTACTTTGAATAACAAAGCACCATTTTATTAAAAAGTTCTATTTTATTACAACATGAAGACACATTAGCTAAGACCTCAATCAATCCTAGTTTGGGATGCTTATAGAGGTCACCAACGGAACTGGTGTCCAGAGGCAAATAAACTTGACACGGTGAGTACTCTGAGTGGTACAGCCTCACGGTGCAAGTTCTGATGTCTGTGTAAACAAGCCTCGTAAAGAGCTTGAAACAAGAGTAAGTCCTTACAATATGGTGATCACAAACATATACCTACAAGGCAAATTTTTAAATTCTGCCAGATGTTATATACACTGAGTCTTGTGGCATGACACCAGGGGCTGAATTATGTCCCCCCCAAAATGTGTATCTTGAAGCCCTAACCCCCAATGTGAGTATATTTGGAGATAGGGCTTTTAGGAGCTAATTAAGGTTAAATGAGGTCATAAGGGTGCAGTCCTAATCCAGTGTGACTGTGGCCTTACAAGAAGAGGAAGAGAGAGAGATCTTTCTTCCGAGGAAAGCTCACTGAGGAAACAGCGAGAAGGCAGCTGTCTGTAAGGCAGGAAGAGAGGCCTCATCAGGACCCGACCCTCCCAGCTTCCAGAACTGTGAGAAAATACACTTCTCTTGTTGAAGCCACATGGTCTGTTATATTTTGTATGGCAGCCTGATCTAAGACCCATGGGACACAATTTCCACTGCAGCATCACACCAACAGCAGTTTCCAAAAGTGGTGCATCTCAAACCCCAGAGGGTAAAAATGTCCTGTGTCCAACCACATTCAGAATGGCTCCACCAATGACAACATGCACAGGGAGAATATGAATAAAAACGATTTCACAAAATGTCAGAAGAAAGCTACATCTCTACAAATAATTTAGTTAATATACATGACATTCTACATGTCCATATGACTAAATTGGTCCAGTAAGTTGACATCTGACTACTTAATCTAAATCCCTAAAAGTCAAAATTTCAAGGTAATCAAAAATAATTTTTATCCTATCATGAAGAAAGGAGGTGTTGCCTTGGAGCTGAGGTCACCTACATGCAGGTGTGTGCAGTAATTGCCCTGTGAGGACTCCTCACGACAGGTGAGAGGCTGGATGAAACAACACCTAGGGCATCTTGATTCCTTTCGGAGAAGCCTCAGTGTCAGCTGTCAATGTGGGTTGTTGTCATGAAAAGGAGTTGCCGGTTCCCTCCCTAGGTGGTAGCAGGAAAGGTTTCCCCTAAGGTGCAGGTAGGAAATCCCACATGGACCAGAACAATAATCAGGCCAAAAACGCCAGCTCCATCCACAGACAGGAGAAAGGCAGCCGCCGACCCTGGGGAGCTGGATTAGGTGCACAGAATGTAATTAATTTTGGCTTCACACACATCTAAAGTGGCTCTGAGCAATGCTAACTCTGGAACATTCAGAGATGTCTCCAGGAAGGTTTTTGCTTCTCACAGTGGCGAGTCCTTGAGGTTAGGATTGATATTCAAAATATGTAATAACCGATTAGAACGGAAACCTGCACCTGTGCGCCAGGTGTGACTATTAGCCCAGCAGTCCGAGGGCTCAGCCATCACCAACATCCCTCCCTGAAGCATGTCTGTGTTTTGGCCCAGCTCACCTTGCTGTCAAAACCCCTCCTTCCACCTGGGAGCCGTGGACTCGCAGAGCCAGTGCCCCAGGCCCCACTCTGCATGGAAGCCCCTCGGTTTCCACAGGCTCAAGCCTGGCCCCTCTCACCGCAGCCCTTGGAGGGGTCAGCACATAGTCAGACCAGCTGCCCATCTTCCTATAGGGTCACTTGGAAGGGGAGAGGTCTAGACCTAATCTACCAAGCAGATCTAAGACCAGAGCAGGTATGAAAACACCAGATCAGAATGGACATGTGTGGCCCGAAAGCACCTGGAAAACCGGCTGGTAAGGGAAGGAGCCCGAGGCCCAGGGAGGTGACGTCACCTACACGTGATCACAAGCCCAGCCGGCCCAGACCCCCTTCCCATCACTGCACATGTTGACCCTCGCCGCACTGTCTCCCCAGCATCATCCACCTCCCTACGAGGGGTCTCTGCCCTCTCCTGACAAGGGGAGCCACACAGCACCCCAATCAACACGGCAGTGAGCCTAGATGGTCACCACGTCCCGTCCTGACCGTCCGTGGTTCTAACTCAAAGCGCGACGTGACCCTGTCACCGGCATACAATTCCACTCGTCCGTCAATCATCCTTCTGTCATCTTTCTCCTCCATCAATGTCTGCCTTACTCCCAGTTCACAGCACCCTGCGTGAGGCCAGGACGCCACCCCGAATGGGCCTGCCCACCCACCATCCCGCTTTCACGGGCCCCCTCCCACCCCACTGCAGGCTCCACCTCCTCCAGGAAGCCTGCCTGCTTCCGGAAGCATCCACAACACAATTGGTCCCGGGCTATAGGTGATGCCTCGCACCACCTGCCCTAGACCCAGACACACGCGTGCTGTTTCCCAGGCCAGCCAAAGGCAAGCCCCTGGAGGGAGGGGAAGCGTGGGTTCTCCTGAGCCCCCAGAGAGTTCCTGCAGGCTGAGCTCTGAGCAGAATCCTTTTTCTCCCACGTCTGATCCGCTCATAGCAAACCTCCCGCGAACACCCTGGGAGTCTAGAGAACTGCAGGTCCTGGACCACTGCTTTCAAAGACGTCATCACCACCACCACACTCCAGGGCAGGGAAAGCAAGTGGCATTTCCTGGTACGGGGTGTGGATGGTACCTGATAATCAGTAGGGTTGCAAGAAAGCAGAGAGGCTGCTGCGAACAGGAAGATTCTTTAACGGCCAAGGAGACCCCCTGTGGCCAGCTGTTCTGTCCACAGCCTGGGAGGGCGGTGGTAGTGGGCGGGGCTCTCTCAGACTGCAGGGGGCACCCGGGCATCATAGCAGCAAAGTAACTGAGCAGCTTAGCCTTGGCTCTGCCCAGTGCAGAGCAAGTTGAGATGAGGTGAAGCAGCGAAGCTAGTGGAACGAACGGCTCTGCCACGGCTCGCTTTGTGCACTGGGTGAGCCCCTTCTCTGCTAGGAGCTCCTGTTTCCTGTCCTGAAAACATGCGGCCAGGCGATGTCCCCTCAGTTCCCGTCCCCATCTAATGGCCAACAGGTCCTCCAGGCCATGTAAGGAATTGCTTGTTTTACTTCCTCTTACCCATTGGCAGGTTCCAGAGAGATCCTAAAGAGGGCCTAGCAGGATCTGATTACAATTAGAACAATAAAATATTCATCATCTCAATAATAGCCAATATTTATTCAGCGCTCGCTGTGTGCCAGGCTCTATCATAGATACGTTAGAAGATGGATCTCATCTAAAAAAGTAACATTGAGTGTGTTTACAGCTGTTAATTAGCTACAGCCAGAGCCAGGCTCAGGGAGGACCCCAGCACCCAGTCTGCCCTTCTGGGTCCTCCCCTCTCTGCAAAGGCCATTTCTGGGCACCGATATCCACTCTTCTTATGATCTTTCACGAAGGACCTGGGGACTTTAGCCATATCAAGGGGTCAATGATGGATGAGGAACCAGTGGTCTATATTTTAACGGAGAATGAAACATCAAATCAAAGGGATGACCATCCTCCTCCCCCAAAAATCAGATACCAGAAAGTCAGTAAAAAAGATATGGGGGGGGGGTTGAAACATGAGCAAAGGGTCCTACTGTCTATGCCACTCAGAGGACAGACACCTCCCAAGGCGGTTCACACCTGGGTCAGGTCAAAAAGAGCTGGGCAGGTATCATCCCCCTGTCTTCCCAAAGTGCTATCACCCTCTTCATTTATGGAATGAGCTGCAAGTAGTTGGAAGGTTTGACCCACCAGATACATGAGGGGCTACCCTTTGGCCTGGAGAGGGCCCGAGCCCGGCTGAAGAGCCACAAAAATTAATATTTAATTGAAAATTGATTTCCTGAATCAATATCCCCAAAGGTTCATAGAATAGTCATGCTGCTTCATCTACTATCGGTAAATTTTAAGAAAGAGGCAAAGAGGTAACAGAGAGTGGGGATGGTGCAACTTTAAGGTACATTTTTAATTAAAAGAAAAAGATCAGAGCTGTGATGCGGCATCATAAAAGTAGATAATTTTACAGCTGGATGGTCTCCCCCTGATGTACTTGAAAACCATTTTCAAGCGACATAAAGTTTAACATACCGGTACATCTGCCTACCCACTAGATTCTACATGGATTTTAAAATTTAATTATATTAAAGCTTTGTTACAGTGTGCATTGCAAGCATGATAGCCAAGTGGAACTTTCACAAAATCTCCGCAGATAGGTTTTCTTTCTTTTAAACTCGGTTTGGTAGAACCCAGCGTTTGGCAAACAGTTGATGATTCTGTCCAAAGTGTTTACTGATTACATAACAAACCACTTGGGACCTCAGTGTCTATTCTTCTGGGTATAATTCATGAGTTCATCTTCTCTTTGCTAAGGCAAGAAGCAGCCAAAGAAATCAAGTAGTCAGGGAGCTAGGCTTGACCATTTGAGGCCATGGAAGGTTTTGTTTTGTTCTGTTTGTTGTTGGCGGGGGGGGGAAGGTCGGGAGAGAGTTAGTTATTCTGGAAGAGAGTCTTATGGGCACTACTAGTTTTGTGGGCAAATGAAAGAACTATTTTCTCAGGGGGGAAAGGTTGCCATATTAATCTGTTAACCACAGGTTGGGTGTTTTTTGCAATTAAAAATGCAACCAGTTCCAACAGGAAGAAACAATTCCATGCAAACCTGGTTCCCATCAGGGAAGTGCAAGGTTGCACTTGAGAAGCTGGCAGCCCAGGTTTGAACCTTGCTTGGCTCTGTCACTACCCAGCTGTGCATTCTTGAGCAAGTTACTTCACCTCCCTGAGCCTATTTTACAAAATGCAAATAATCATAGCACCTAATTCATCTAGATGGTTGGAAAATTAAAGAAGACAATGTATATAAAGCATCGAAGCACTGTGCTCATACCAAGTAAACACTCGGGCAGTGGTAACTGTCATTTTTACTGTTGTTATTGTTGCTGCTATAATTTGTTTTTAAGAAATGCCAATGCTAAATCACAGCTGAGCGAGCCGGCAACTTCACCTGAAGGACTAAAGTAAGAAGGCTCACCCACCCCCACCAGCTAGCAAACCTGCACAGTTTGAGTTATGAAGCATTTTGAGATATCCCTTAGGGGATAAAAAGGAAGAGAAGCTGTCCTTTCCATTTTTTCACATATCCATCCATCCATCCATCCATCCATCCACCCACCCATACAACAAGCATCCCACAACTATGGAAGATACAAAACTACAAAAGATACACACTGCCTGGTCTGCAAGGAATTGTAATCTAATGAACCAGACAAGTAAGTAGCAATGCTACAGGCAAAAAGAAGGTGGCAGAAGAATAGGGAGGAACAGTGCCAAGAAAGTTCTGAAGCGGGAAACATCGCCCTCCGCTCAGAGAATCCAGGCTGGAGGGAGCGAGGAGGGGGCAAAACAGAATCCCCAGGTGTCAGACTTGTCCCCAAAGACGTGAAGGCACCAGCACAGAGAAATAGCTTTGGTATATGTGTAAGTGGGAAAAAAAAAGGTGACCTATACAGTATAGAACAAGATACCACTTTAAAAAAAAGTCTGTGTGTGTGTGTGTTTGTGTGTATTATCTATGGAGAGAAATGATGTACACAGAACTGTCAGCAGAGGTGTACCACTGTGGGAAGTGCGATAGCAAGAAATAGAGATGGGGGAACGTGTGAAAAGGGCCATCTTTCACTTTTTATTATGCATTTCTGTACAGTTTGAATCTTTAAAAATTAGCATAAATCTTTTATAATAGTTATTAATGATAAAAATGCACATTCAAATTTTAAGTGATTTCATTTCTTTTCAGTCATCATATTTAATTTCTAAAATTTAAATTAATATTAAGGAGGGCATGGGATTTTTATATTTATTAATTTAGGACATGGGTTGAAATTTATTCACTTTTTAGAAGATTTACTGAGTCCCTACCACACCTGGGCACTTGTCTAGGCTCCAGGGAGCACAGTGGACAAAAGAGTCAGGGTACCGCCCCTTGTGTCCCAGCTGGGGACACAGACAGTGACAAATGTAATGCCAGATGGTAGGAGAGGAAGGGGAATGAGAGAAGGGATGGGGTGGACAAGGAGAGCCTCCTGAGAAGGTGACACATGGGGAGACAAGTGAAGGATGCAAGGACACCGGGGGAGAGTGCATTCCAAGCAGAGGAAACAGAATGTGCAAAAGCCCTGAGGTGGGAACATGCACGGTGTATTTAAGCAGCGTGGCTGGAGCAGAGGGGGTGAGCGGGAGATGAGGTCACAGCATTGGCAAGAGCCAGATCTCCAGGACTTCGTAGTCCTTGAGCAGGACAGGAGTTGCTGGGGGCTTTTGAGCCATGGGGTGACATGATTGAATTTCCTTTTAAAAGGAAACTCTAAAAGAGGGCTCTAATGGTAGCGCACAAGAAAGACGAGGGTGGTGTAGACAACAGTGAGAGTAGTGAGGGTTTCGACCCTGTCAACAGATTCTGGATCGATTTTAAAGTTAGAGCAATAGGATTCACTGATGAATCCGATTAGATGAGGGAAGAGAGAGAAAATGGAGCCAAAGATGACTTGTAGGCGTTAGGGCAAGTTGGAGTTACCATTTCCTGAGATGGGAAAGGGCAGGGTACGAGCATCATAGGAGGTGATAAATCAAGTCTTGTTTTGGACATGTGAAGCATGAAATGCCTATTTGACATCCAAGCAAATAGAGAGATCTGAAGTTCAGGGAAAGGTCAGGGCTAGAATTATAACCTTGGGGTCATCAGCATAGAGATGGCATGTAAAGCTAAGGGCCTGGAACATTTGGGTAGAGAAGTAGAGAATATGGTAACTGAGCCCTGGGCACTCCAGCCTTAAGAGGTTGGAGAGATAGCACAGGGAGCTCATCTTGGTGCTCTGTGATGACCTCGATGGGTGGGATGGGGTGGAGGCTGGGAGGGAGGGAGGTCCAAGAGGGAGGGGATATATGTATTCATAGAGCTGATTCACTTCGTTGCACAACAGAAACTAACACAACACTGTAAAGCAACTATACTCCAATAAAATTTAAAAAGTAAAGTGAAAAAAAAAGAAGTTAAAAGCAACTGCTGCCTGAGGCTAGCAGGATGGATATCTGTAGTTGCTTGAAGCTGTATTTCAAAAAGTGAAGTGTGGAATTTTATTCATATAATACATTGTGTTCAAAAAATGACTGTGGATACTGTAGGCTGTGCAGGAGTCAGAGGGCTGGTCACTGGTTCTGTGGTATTTATTTACAGAATATTCTTGTTCTGTGTAATGTTTTCCTTCTAAGTAAGAGTAAAGGGAAAGTTGGTGGGGGGAAGAGATTGGGGAGATAAGGAGACACTCAAGGGAGACTGAAGAGGAGCAGAAGGAGGAAGCCAGGAAAGAGTGGGCTCAGGAGAAAGAGGTGACCGGCCACGTCA
The DNA here is from genome assembly GCF_949752795.1 of Hyperoodon ampullatus. Classification (NCBI taxonomy): domain Eukaryota; kingdom Metazoa; phylum Chordata; class Mammalia; order Artiodactyla; family Ziphiidae; genus Hyperoodon; species Hyperoodon ampullatus. The sequence continues at coordinate 5,165,039 of NC_136915.1, read as the reverse complement.
AATGCCAGTCAGAGGCCAGTGAGGTGAGGACAGAAACCCGACCACTGGATCCAGCGTCCTTAACAAAAGTAGAGTGAAGTAGACAAAATCCTGGCTGAGTTGAAGAGAGAACCGGAGGAGAGGAACTGGTGAGAACAAACAAGACGAACATCCATGTTGTTTGCTGCCAAGAGTGAAGCCAAGAGAAGCTTCAGTAGCTTCAGAAGCTTGTGGTAGCTGCCAGGATGGACTTCTTTTTTTTTTTTAAAGATAGGAGAGACTATAGACTATGTTATGGTGCTAGGAATGATCTGATAGAGAGAAGAAAACTAAGGCTGAAGGAGAGAGAGGGAACAATGACAGGAACGATGTCCTTGAGTAGCTGAGGAGGAATGGAGTCAGCACAGAAGCAGAGGCGCTGACTGTGGTTAGGGGCACAGACCAGTTGCCCACAGGAACAGGAGGGAAGGCTGCCCGTAAGGTTGTCAATACAGGAAGGTAGGTAGGTGGGCTGATGGGAGCATGCAGAAATTCTCTGATTTATTCTATTCTCTCAGTGAAATAAGAAGCAAGGCCAGGAGCGGAAACTGATGAGGAGGAAGAGGTCCTTTTGAGAGGGAAGAAGCTGTGAGACACTTCACACGGGTATGATCAGAACAGTGTATAGAGTCTCTAGGTAGCACTAGGGCCGGGGTGGGGGGCGGCGTGGTCGTGGTGGTGGATTGCAGATTGAAAATGAAACCAGTTAGCACTGGTATGCATTTTCCTCCAGATACATTGGGCTGCTTGGACGGAAGCCTTCAGAAGGTACAAAGTCGGATTTAACCCGGCGTGGGGTTTTGCGAGGTAAGTGCCAGGGAGGTGTGCTGGACTTGGCATAAGCAAGAAATCATCTTTTACTGGGTTAAGCAACTGAGAGTTTGAGGTTTGCTGGTAATAGCACAGAGCATTACGTATTATAACTAATACTCCTGGGTTTTGAGAGGATCTCTATGTGGATATTAAAAATTACCAAGAATTATGACAAGTGTAGTGTTGGAAAGAGACAGTGAACTAGGTGTTAAAATCTTCAAGGAATGAGAGAAAGCCATCAGGGAATCTGTAGTAATTGCAAGAAGACAGGATATTGGATGATAAGACCTTGAAGGCATGACTTTTAAAGGAGCAGGAAAGTTTTCAGGAAAGATGGGATGACAACGGTCTGGGAATGAAAATGAGAACAAGGGGGACACCTGCACTGTCTCCAGATCCAGTGACACCAGAGTGTGGGTGAGAAGACGTCCACCACTGAAAGGGATGGAGGAGTGACCTCAGGGAGCAACCAATACTCCTGCGAGAGCAGCAGCTCTCCAGATTTTGTACCGCAGAACTCCTTTATATTCCTAAAATTAGCGATCACTTCTGCTGTCAGCCACCATGGAATGACAAGGACTAGATTTACCCTCCCATCTTAAGAAACTTTTTAAAAAGGATGTAATGTATAAAACAACAGTTTTCAGATACTGACAGTGTAGGAGTGACGCCAAGAGAAAAATCAATGGCTCTTTGAGAAGATCAGTAAAGCTGACAAACCTCTAGACAAACTGATCAGGAAAAAAGAGAGAAGAGACACAAATTACCAATGTCAGCAATGTGAGTGAGTACATCACTACAGGTCCCATGGGCATTAAATGTATAAAATAAGGGAATATTATGAACAATTTTATGGCAATAAATTCAATAACTTAGGTGAAATGAGCAATTCCTTAAATGACACAAAGTACCAAAAAAAAAGATAACCTGAATAGACTTTTACCTATTAAAGAAATTAAATGTGTAGTTAAAAGCTTGCCCACAAACAAAACTCCAGGCCCAGATACCTCCACTGATGAATACAACCAAACATTTATTTTTTAATTTATTTACTATTTATTTTTGGCTGCGTTGGGTCTTTGTTGTGCACCAGCTTTCTCTAGGTGCAGTGAGTGGGGGCTACTCTTTGTTGTGGTGCGCAGGCTTCTCATTGCAGTGGCTTCTCTTGTTGTGGAGCATGGGCTCTAGGCACGTGGGTTTCAGTAGTTGTGGCACGTGGGCTCAGTAGCTGTGGCTCACGGGCTTAGTTGCTCCACGGCATGTGGGATCTTCCTGGACCAGGGCTTGAGCCCATGTCCCTTGCATTGGCAGGCAGATTCTTAACCACTGCACCACCAGGGAAGTCCCAGCCAAACATTTAAAGAAGAAATAATACCAACTGAACACAAATTCTTCCAGAATATGAAACAGGGAACATTTTCTAACCAATTTTATGAATTTAGCATTACTCTAATACTACCACCAGACAAAGACATTATAAGAAAATATTACTGTGACCAATATCCTTCATAACATATATGCTAGATCCTTAAAAATATGAGCAATTCAAATCCAGCTATATATAAAAATAAAGATACATGATAGCCAAGTAAAAGCATGGTTTAACATTTGAAAATCAATTAAGGTAATTCACTATATTAACAAGCTAAACAAGAAAAATCATATGATCATCTCAGTAGGTACATAAAAAGCATCTGGCAAAATCCAACACCCATCCATGATTAAAAACTCAAAAGAGATATAGAAGTAAGGTCTGTAGTCTAGATAATAGTATTGTACCAATTTCAGTTTCCTGGTTTTGGTAACATCCTATCACTGTATAATATGTTATCATTGGAGGAAGTTAGGTAAAGGGTACAGGGAATCTTTGTACTATTTTTACTTCTTGAGTGCCTATAATTATGTCATGATTAAAAGCCAATCCCCTCCCAAAAAGTCCTCCCAGTAAACTAGAAATGGAAGAGAATTTCCTCAACCTGATAAAAGGCATCTATTTTAAAAACCCTACAGTTAACATCACACTTAATGGTAAAAGACTGAATGTTTTCCCCCCTAATATCAGCAATGAGGCAAGGATTTCGGTTTCACTATTTCTCTATATTGTTTTGGAGGTCCTAGCCAGTGCAATAAAGCAAGGAAAAAAAATAAAGAGCATAAAGATTAGAAAGGAAAAAATAAAACTGTCTTTATTCACTGATGCATGATTGTTTATGTAGAAAACCTATGGAATCAACTAAAAAGTTACCAGAACTAATAGGTGAGTTAAGCAAGTTTGGGGGAATACAAGGTCAATATACAAAAATCAATTGTATTTCTATATACTAGCATCAACAATAAATAGTTTTTAATGCCACTTACAATAGCATCAAAAAATATTAAGTACTTAAGAATAAATTTGGCCAAAATATGTACAAAACCTGTACATATTTTGTACAGGTTGGGCTTATTCATTTACAATTTTATTGAGGTAAAAACTCAATAAATGAAAACTATCAAACACTGCTAGAAGAAATTAAAGAAAACAAAAATAGAGAGATATACTATGTTCATGGAAAGGAAAACTTAGCATTGTTGAGATGTCAATTCTCTCCAAATTTATCTATATATTGAATTCAATCTTAACCAAAATCCTACCAGGCTTTTTGTAAAAATTGATAAGATTAATCTAAAATACATATGGAAATCAAAGTGACTTAGAAAAGCTAAGTTAATTTGAAAATGAGCAAAGTTGGAATATTTACACTACCTGATTTGAAGATATCTTGTAAAGGTACACCAATAAAGTGTGGTATTGGCACAAACATAGACGTATAGAAAAATGGAACAGGATAAAAAGTTTAGAAAAAGACCCACACATATATGGTCAATTAATTTTCAGCAAAGGGGTCAAGGCAATTCAATGAGAAAAGGATAATCATTTGAACAAATAGTGCTTGGGGAAAGAAAGAACTTTGATCCTTATCTCACAATACATACAAAAACTAAGTGGAAAAGATGATAGACCTAAATATAAGAGGTAAACTGTAAAACTTCTGGAAGAAAACATAGAAAATCTTAGTGATCTTGTTTGACAAAGATTTCTTAAATATGACACAAAAAAAACATTAACCATAAAAGAAACAGTCAACAAACCTGACTTCATCAAAATTAAAAATTTTTAATCTTCAAATGACCCTGTTATGAAAATAAAATGGTAGGCTGCAGACTAAGAGAAAATATTTGTAAAACATATATCCAACAAAGAATTTGTATCTAAAATATACAAAGGACCCTTACAAGTCAATAATAGGAAGACTATCCAATTTTAAATAGGCAAAATACTTGAATATAAACTTCATCAGAGAAAATGTATGGATGGCAAATAGGCACATAAAAAGATTATCCACGTAATTAGTCATTAGGGATACAACCATACATCCAGTAGATTAGCTTTAAAAATGTTTAAATAGGTGAAGAGCAGCCAAGCTGGTGGAGTAGAAGGACCCTAAGCTCACTTCCTCTCATGAGCACAGCAAAATCACAACCATCTGCAGAACAACCATCTTTGAAAAACTCTGAAACCTACCAGAAAAGATCTTCTACAACTAAAGACATAAAGAAGGAACCAAAATGAGACAGATAGGAGGGACAGAATCATGATGTAATCAAATCTTATACCCCCCAGGTGGGTGACCCACAAATTGGAAAATAATTATATTACAGAAGTTCTCCCACAGGAGTGAGAATTCTGAGCCCCACATCAGGGCCCCCAGCCTGGGGGTCCAGCAGCAGGAAGAGGAGCCCCTAGAGCATTTGTCTTTGAAGGCTAGTGGGGCTTGATTGCAGGAGCTCCACAGGATTGGGGGAAATGGAAACATCATTCTTAAAGTGGGCACACAAAATCTCACATGCACCAGGACCAAGGGCAAAAGCAGTAATTTCATAGGAGCCTAGGGCAGACCTACCTGCTGGTCTTGGAGGGTCTCCTGGGGAGGCGAGGGGTGGCTGTGGCTCACTCTGGGGACATAGACACTGGTGGCAGATATATCAGGGAGTATTCATCTGCATGAACTCTCCTGGAGGCTGACATCTTGCTTGGGTCGTTAGCACCAAGACCTGGCCCCACCCAACAGCCTATAAGCTCCAGTGTTGGGACGCCTCAGACCAAACAACTAACTGAGTGGGGACACAACCCCACTCATCAGCAGACAGTGGGGATGTGTCTAAAGACTACAGACTTCCTGAGCCCACAGCCATCTCTAGACAGGCCCATAGATATGGCCCTGTCAACCAGACATCAGCAGACAGTGGGGATGTGTCCAAAGACTAAAGACTTCCTGAGCCCACAGCCATCTCTAGACAGGCCCATAGATATGGCCCTGTCAACCAGAGGGCCAAGACCCAGCTCCACCTACCAGTGGGCAGGCATCGGCCCCTCCCACCAGGAAGTCTGCACAAGCCTCTAGACCAAACACACCCACCAGGGTGCAGTCGCCAGAAACAAGAAAACTACGGTCCTGCAGCTTGCAGAATGAATCCACAAACACAGGCCAGACCTTACCCTGGGACAAGCTGGCCCCTGGCCAGCTTGGGTGACAAGAGGGGAGTGCACTCCTGGGATGCATAGGATGTCTCCTACAGAAGGCCACTTCTCCAAGGTCGAGAAACATAACTAACCTACCACATACATAAAAATACAAATAGCAATTTAGGCAAAATGATGCAACAGAGGAATACATTTCAGATGAAGGAACAAGATAAAATCCCAAAAGATGAACTAAGTGATGTGGAGATAGGCAATCTACCTGAGAAAGAGTTCAGAGTAGTGATCATAAAGATGATCAAAGAACTTTGTAGGAGAGGGCTTCCCTGGTGGTGCAGTGGTTAAGAATCCACCTGCTAATGCAGGGGACATGGATTCGAGCCCTGGTCCAGGAAGATCCCACATGCCACGGAGCCACTAAGCCCATGCACCACAACTACTGAGGCTGCGCTCTAGAGCCCACGAGCCACAACTGCTGAAGACCACATGCCTAGAGCCCGTGCTCCACAACTAGAGAAGCCACTGCAATGAGAAGCCCGCACACCGCAATGAAGTGTAGCCCCCACTTGCCACAACTAGAGAAAGCCCACGCACAGCAACAAAGACCCAATGTAGTCAAAAATAAATATAAATAAATTAAATAAATTTCAAAAAAAAGAACTTGGGAGGAGAATGGATGCACAGAGTGAGAAATTAGAAGTTTTTTAACAAAGAATTAGAAAATATATATAAAGAACAACCAAACAGAATTGAAGAATACAATAACTGAAATGAAAAATACACTAGAAGGAATCAACAGTAGATTAAATGAGGCAGAAGAACGGATCAGTGAGCTGGAAGACAAAGTAGTGGAAATCACTGCCACCAAACAGAAAAAAGAAAAAAGAATGGAAAGAAATGAGGACAGTTTAAGAGACCTCTGGGACAACATCAAACATGCTAATATTCACACTATAGGGGTCCCAGAAGGAGATGAGAGAGAGAAAGGGCCTGAAAATGTTTGAAGACTTAACAGCTGAAAGCTGCCCTAACCTGGGAAAGGAAACAGTCACACAAGTCCAGGAAGTACAGAATCCCAAACAGGATTAATCCAAGGAGGAACACACTGAGACATATTGTAATCAAAATGACAAAAATTAAAGATAAAGAGAGAATATTAAAAGCAACAAGGGAAAAGTAAGAAATAACATACAAGGGAACTCCCATAAGGCTATCAGCTGATTTTTCAGCAGAAACTCTGCAGACCAGAAGGGAGTAGCATGATATATTAAAAGTAATGAAAGGGAAAAACCTACAACCAAGAATACTGTACCCAGCAAGGCTCTCATTCAGATTTGATGGAGAAGTCAAAAACTTTACAGACAAGCAAAAGCTAAAAGAATTCAGCACCACCAAAGCAGTTTACAACAAATGCTAAAGGAACTTCTCTAGGCAGAAAAGACCACAAGTACAAACAAGAAAATTACAAAATGGAAAAGATCACTGGTAAAGGCAAGCATACAATAAAGGTAGGAAATCATCCATGCACAAAGCTAGTAGGGAAGTTAAAAGACAAAAGTAGTAAAGTCATCTGTATCCACAATAAGCTGTTAAGGGATACATGAAACACTGTAAAATACAAAATCAAAAACAGTAAACATGAAGGGAGGAGAGTACAAATGCAGGGTTTCTAAAATGCATTAGAGGGACTTCCCTGGTGGTCCAATGGTAAAGAATCTGCCTCCCAGTGCTGGGGATGTGGGTTCAATCCTTGGTCAGGGAACTAAGATCCCACATGCCACAGGGCAACTAAGTCCGTGCACCACAACTATTGACTTCACACGCCTCAATGACAGAGCCCACGTGCTGCAAACTACAGAGCCCACACGCCCTGGAGCCCTCGCACCACAACTAGAGAGAGAAAACCCGCATGCCACACTAGAGAGAAGCCTGAGTGCTGCAATGAAGACACCGTGTGCAGAGACCGCACACCATAGTGGAAGATGCTTCATGCCTCAACGAAGATCCTGTGTGCCACAATTAAGACCCAACCCAGCCAAAAAACTGAGGAAAATGAATAAATAAAAAATTGTAAATGCATTTGAAATTGAGATCAGCAACTTAAAACAAGCATATATATATATATATATATATATATATATATATATATATATATATATATATATATATATATATATATATGACTGCTACACAAAAACCTCATGGTAACCACAAAACCAAAATCTATAATAGATATACACACAAAAAGAAAAAGGAATCCAAACATAACATAAATAGTCATCAAATCACAAGAGAAGAGAACAAAAGAAGAAAGGGGAAAAAAAGACCTACCAAAACAAATCCAAAATAATTAACAAAATGGCAATAGGAAAACAGGTATCAATAATTACCTTAAATGTAAATGGACTAAATGCTCCAACCAAAAGACATAGACTAGCTGAATGGATACAAAAACAGGACTTGTATATATGCTGCCTACAAGAGACTCACTTCAGATCTAGATACACATATGGACTGAAAGTGAGGGGATGGAAAAAGGTATTCCACACAAATGGAAGTCAAAAGAAAACCAGAGTAGCAATACTTATACCAGACAAAATAGACTTTAAAATAGACTGTCACAAGAAACAAAGAAAGATACTACATAATGATCAAAGGATCAATCCTAGAAGAAGACATAACAATTGTAAATATATATGTACCCAGCATAGGAGCACCTCAATATATAAGGCAAGTATTAACAGACATGAAAGGAGAAATTGACAGTAACATAATAATAGTGGGGGACTTTAACACCCCACTTACATCAATGGACAGACCATCCAGACAGAAAATCAATAAGGAAACACAAGCCTTAAATGACACATTAGACCAGATGGACTTAATTGATATTTATGGAGCACTCCATCCAAAAGCAGCAGAATACACATTCTTTTCAAGTGCACATGGAACATTCTCCAGGATAGATCACATCCTGTGTGTGATGCTAGGCCACAAAGCAAGCCTTGGTAAATTTAAGAAAACTAAAATTATATCAAACAACTCTTCTGACCACAACGCTATGAGATTAGAAATCAACTACAAGGGAAAAAACTGCAAGAAAACACAACACATAGAAGCTAAACAATATGCTACTAAACAACCAATGGATAACTGAAGAAATCAAAGAGTAAATAAAAAAATACCTAGATACAAATGAAAATGAAAACACAATGATCCAAAACCTATGAGACACAGCAAAAGCAGTTCTAAGAGGGAAGTTTATAGCAACACAAGATTACCTCAGGAAACAAGAAAAATCTCAAATAGACAACCTAACCTTACACCTAAAACAACTAGAGAAAAAAGAACAAATAAAACCCGAAGTTAGTAGACGAAATCATAAAGATCAGAGCAAAAATAAATGAAATACAGACTAAGGAAACAATAGAAAAGAATAATGAAACTAAAAGCTGGTTCTTTGAAAAGATTAAACAAAATTGATAAACTCTTACCAGACTCATCAAAAAAACAACAAAACAGAGAGCACCCAAATCAATAAAATCAGAAATGAAAAAAGAGAAGTTACAACTGAAACCACAAAAAAATACAAAGAATCATAAGAGACTACTATGAGCAACTATATACCAATAAAATGGACAACGTAGAAGAAGTGAACAAATTCTTAGAAAGGTACAATCTCCCAAGACTGAACCAGGAAGAAATAGAAAATATCAACAGACCAATTACCAGTACTGAAATTGAATCAGTAATTTTAAACTCCCAATAAACAAAAGTCCAGGACCAGATAGCTTCACAGGTGAATTCTACCAAACATTCAGAGAAGAGTTAATACCTATCCTCTGAAGCTATTCCACAAAAATTACAAAGGAAGGAACACTTCTGAATTCATTCTATGAGGCCACCATCAACCTGATACCAAAACCAGACAAAGATATCACAAAAAAAGAAAACTACAGGTCAATATCACTGATGAACATAGATGCAAAAATCCTCAACAGAATACTAGCAAAATGAATGCAACAATACATTAAAAGGATCATACACATCATGATCAAGTGGGATTTATTCCAGAAATACAAGGATTTTTCAATATCCACAATCAATCAATGTGAAGGGTAAAAACCATATGATCTTCTCAATAGATGCAGAAAAAACTTTTGATAAAATTCAACATCCATTTATGATAAAAACTTCAGAAAGTGAGCATAGAGGGAACATACCTTAACATAATAAAGGCCATATATGACAAACCCACAGCAAACATCATACTCAATGGTGAAAAACTGAAAGCATTTCCTCTAAGATCACGAACAAGACAAGGATGCCCACTCTTGACATTTTTATTCAACATGGCTTTGGAAGTCCTAGCCACAGCAGTCAGAGAAGAAAAAGAAATAAAAGAATCCAAATTGGAAAAGAAGTAAAACCATCACTGTTTGCAGGTGACATGATGCTATACATAGAAAATCCTAAAGATGCTACCAGAAAACAATTAGAGCTCATCAATGAATTTGGTAACGTTGCTGAATACAAAATTAATGCACAGAAATCTCTTGTATTCCTATACACTAACAACAAAATATAAGAAAGGGAAATTAAGGAAACCATCCCATTTACCACTGCATCAAAAAGAATAAAATACCTAGGAATAAACTGACCTAAGGAGACAAAAGACCTGTATGCAGAAAACTATAAGACACTGATGAAAGAAATTAAAGATGATACAGAGGGAGAGATATACCATGTTTTTGGATTGGAAGAATCAACATTGTGAAAATGACTCTACTACCCAAAGCAATCTACAGATTCAATGCAACCCCTATCAAATTATCAATGGCATTTGTCACAGAACTAGAACAAAAATTTTTTTAATTTGTGTGGAAACACAAAAGACCCTAAATAGCCAAAACAATCTTAAGAAAGAAGAACAGAGCTGGAGGAATCATGCTCCCTGACTTCAGACTATGCTACAAAGCTACAGTAATCAAAACAGTATGGAACTGGCATAAAAACAGACATATAGGTCAACGGCACAGGACAGAAACCCAGAAATAAACCTATGCACTTATGATCAATTAGTCTATAACAAAGGAGACAAGAATATACAATGGAGAAAAGACAGTCTCTTCAATAAGTGGTGCTGGGAAAACTGGACAGCAACATGTAAAAGAGTGAAATTAGAACATTCTCTAACACCATATATAAAAATAAACTCAAAATGGATTAAAGACCTAAATGTAAGACTGGATACTATAAAACTCCTAGAGGAAAACATAGGCAGAATACTCTTTGACATAAATCGCAGCAATATTTTTTGGGGTCCATCTCCCAGAGTAATGGAAACAAAAACAAAAATAAACAAATGGGACCTAATTAAACTTAAAAGCTTTTGCACAGCAAAGGAAACCATAAACAAAGCAAAAAGCCAACCTATGGACTGGGAGAAAATATTTTCAAACGCTACTGACAAGGGACTAATTTCCAAAATATACAAACAGCTCATACAGCTTAATATCAAAAAAATCAAACAACCCAATCCAAGAAATGGGCAGAAGATCTAAATAGACATTTCTCCAAAGAAGACATACAGTTAGTTGGCCAACAGGCACATGAAAAGATGCTCAATATCACTATTAGAGAAATGCAACTCAAAACTACAATGAGGTATCCCCTCACTCCAGGCAGAATGGCCATCATCAAAAAACTCTGCAGACAATAAATGCTGGAGAGGGTGTGGAGAAAAGTGAACACTCCTACACTGTTGGTGGAAATGTAAATTGGTGCAGCCACTATGGAGAACAGTATGGAGGTTCCTTAAAAAACGAAAAGTACAGTTACCATATGATCCTGCAATTCCACTCCAGGGCATATATCCAAAGAAAATTATAATTTGAAAAGATACATGCACCCCAATGTTCATAGCAGCATTACTCACAATAGCCAAGATGTGGAAGCAACCTAAGTGTCCACTGACAGATGAATGGATAAAGAAGATGTGGTATATATACACAATGGATTATGACTCAACCATAAAAAAGAATGAAATAATGCCATTTGCAGCAACATGCATGGACCTAGAGATTATCATACTTAGTGAGGTAAGTCAGACAGAGAAAGACAAACCTCATATGATATCACTTATATGTGGAAACTAAAAAAAAAAAAATATATATATATATATATATATATATATATATATATATATATATAAATGAATTTATTTACAAAACAGAAACAGACTCACAGACATAACAGAACCAGACTCACAGACATAGGAAACAAACTTATGGTTACCAAAGGGGACAGTGGGGGTGGGGGAGAGATAAGTTAGGAGTTTGGGATTAGCATATATACACTATTATATATAAAGGAGATGAACAACAAGGACCTACCGTATAAAACAGGGAACTATATCCAGTATCTTGTAATAACCTATAATGGAAAAGAATCTGAAAAAGAGTATATATATACATATATATATATATATATAAAACTGAATTATATATATACATATATATGTATATATACATATGTATTATAACTGACATATATATGCATATATATAACTGAATCACTTTGCTGTGCACCTGAAACTAACACAACATTGTAAATTAACTATACTTCAATTTAAAAATGGTTTAAAAGATAAACAAATGGGACCTAATGAAACTTCAAAGCTTTTGCACAGCAAAGGAAACCATAAACAAGACCAAAAGACAACCCTCAGAATGGGAGAAAATATTTGCAAATGAAGCAACTGACAAAGGATTAATCTCCAAAATTTATAAACAGCTCATGCAGCTCAATAGCAAAAAAACAAACAACCCAATCCAAAAATGGGCAGAAGACTTAAATAGGCATTTCTCCAAAGAAGATATACAGACTGCCAACAAACACATGAAAGAATGCTCAACATCATTAATCATTAGAGAAATGCAAATCAAAACTACAATGAGATATCATCTCACACCAGTCAGAATGGCCATCATCAAGAAATCTAGAAACAATAAATGCTGGAGAGGGTGTGGAGAAAAGGGAACACTCTTGCACTGCTGGTGGGAATGTGAATTGGTACAGCCACTATGGAGAACAGTATGGAGGTTCCTTAAAAAACTAAAAATAGAACTACCATATGATCCAGCAATCCCACTACTAGGCATATACCCTGAGAAAACCACAATTCAAAAAGAGACATGTACCAAAATGTTCATTGCAGCTCTATTCACAATAGCCCGGAGCTGGAAACAACCTAAGTGTCCATCATCGGATGAATGGATAAAGAAGATGTGGCACATATATACAATGGAATATTACTCAGCCATAAAAAGAAACGAAACTGAGCTATTTGTAATGAGGTGGATAGACCTAGAGTCTGTCATACAGAGTGAAGTAAGTCAGAAAGAGAAAGACAAATACCGTATGCTAACACATATATATGGAATTTAAAAAAAAAAATGTCATGAAGAACCTAGGGGTAAAACGGGAATAAAGACACAGACCTACTTGAGAATGGACTTGAGGATATGGGGAGGGGGAAGGGTAAGCTGTGACAAAGGGAAAGAGAGGCATGGACATATATACACTACCAAACGTAAGGTAGATAGCTAGTGGGAAGCAGCCGCATAGCACAGGGAGATCAGCTCGGTGCTTTGTGACCGCCTGGAGGGGTGGGATAGGGAGGGTGGGAGGGAGACGCAAAAGGGAGGGGATATGGGAACATATGTATATGTATAACTGATTAAATTTGTTATAAAGCAAAAAAAATAAAAATAAAAAGTAATAAAAAAAAAAAGACACAGACCTACTTGAGAATGGACTTGAGGATATGGGGAGGGGGAAGGGTAAGCTGTGACAAAACGAAAGAGAGGCATGGACATATATACACTACCAAACGTAAGGTAGATAGATAGTGGGAAGCAGCCGCAGAGCACAGGGAGATCAGCTCGGTGCTCTGTGACCGCCTGGAGGGGTGGGATGGGGAGGGTGGGAGGCAGGGAGATGCATGAGGGAAGGGATGTGGGAACAGATGTATATGTATGACTGATTCACTTTGTTATAAAGCAGAAACTAATAAAAAAAATAAAAAAATAAAAATGGTTTAAAAAAGCTTTAGTACCACACACGCACACACAAAAAATTTTTTAATTAATAAAGAAACTGATTATACCAAGTGTTGGCAAGGATGTGGAGCAACTGGAACTCTGCTGGTGGGATGTAAAATGATACAACCATTTCGGTGGTTTCTTATAAAGTTAAACACAGATCTACCATACAATCCAACTGCTCTAGTTCTAGGTATTTACTAGAAAGAAACAGAAGTGTATGCCCACGCCAAAAGTTATAAACAAGCCTGTGCATCAACAGGTGAATAGATAGAAAAAAAAATTTTTTTAACCTGTGGCATAGCTATAAAGGCCACACAACTCCTCCAGCAACAGGGTGTGACAACACATCAAAGTCCTGTCCACCAGGGAAGCCCATGAGAGCCTCAGCACCCAGGGTTTTTGCTGGGAGCTGGTCACACAGGCATCCCCTGCTTAGCGTGTATCAAAATTCCAGACTGCAAGAAGGAAAACAGGTGTCCAGCATACACTACACTGTTTGCACAGACAGTTCAGGCCCAGAGAGCCACTCTTACTGCTCGGGGAGAGTTTAATATCAGAATAGAGAACTGTTTACCTATTAGGTTCTCAGATGCCAGCCAAGGACCAACATGGCCAGCACGCCTTTCCAAGGGTATGCTAGGTTAATTCTTTTCTGCAAACCACCCCAGACTAGGCTTACTCACCTTCAACGTTTCCTGTATAGCCTCTGTCACACCTGGATATAACTGAGTCATGCATTAACTACTTGTGCAAATCACTTGTTTAATGTCCGTCTCCCCTTGTAGGCTGTAAGTCCCATCAGAGTGGGCATGGTGCCTGCTTGGCACAGAGTTAAAGTTCAATAAATATATGTTAAAAGAATGAAGGATGAATGAATGAATGTAGAGAGTCTAGCACCAGCACATGGTCACTCTTTTGTCTTAAATGCCTGATTCTTGAGCCTCTGTGAAAGTCCTGGGGGAAGACAGGTAGCCACAAGCAAAGAAAGTCAGCACTGTAACCCTGTAGACAAAGAGATAGGTTGGAAACTTGAAGACCCCATGGTCAAAAGCCCCAACAACAGAGGCAAAGGTAAGTTCAAGGAGTGGCAGCAGAGTCCTTGGGCTCAACAGTTGAAGATGAACCATCCCAAATCCCAAGGGAACAATTTCAAGCTCAACACAAAGAAAAATAAAACAACCCCCAAACCCTCTCTGGCCTTTCCTTTACCCTTAGAGCCATGGGCACCCAGGGAAAGTGGAACAGTCTAAGAATTCCCCTGGATTTCCCACAGCATCCAGCTGCTGGGGTAACCCCACATACAAGGGGTTCCCACATACAAGGAAGCCACCCATCTCCCAAGACCAAGGCCTGCCAAGTTCCCCAAAAAGCAGTCCTGAGGGACAACAGAAGAAAAGAGTGCAGACAGGCAGATGTAGGAATTTCAAAAATTTGTCACAAGTTATGCGTTGGTTGGATCTTCAGCTATTATGAGAAACAAAATTTTAAAAGGTGTCCAAGGTCTAAGGATTACTCGATTATTTTAATACAGCCAGATACTGCATGATAAATATGAATTCTTGTATTTTTAATGTGAATCATTATTCAAAATATGTCACAGCCCAATCAATACAAAAGTTAAAACTCATCAGTATTTAAATTTTTCCAGTTGACATCTTATCATTCTATCCAGGAAAGAGCTCGGTGGATCACAAAATCCATTATTTAATCTTTCAAGTTTGCAGAGTTCAGAATTAAACACCATGCCATGTCATTAGCTGCGTGAACAGTGGCCAGTGGCAGATCAAATTGGGGAGGGGGGCAGGAGGAAAGGCGGGGAAACCTGTGCCATGGCTCTCAGTCTGAGGTGGCCTCAGGAGACAGGAAGGCATTCATCCAGTGTCTGTGGGATGGCTGGGCTTTGGGGAGGGAAAGTGGAGAAGATGGACCACCTGAAGCCTCTGCCACGTGACCTGGCTTTGGGTCAAAACCAAAATTCCTCAGCTTGGGTGACATATGAGGTCCTCCAGAACCTATTCCCTCAACTTCCAGCCCTCTCCAACCCTACACTCTGGTCCCTCTGAACCCCAGGCCCTCCAATCACTGCAGCTAGCTCTCTTGCCTCTAGATCTTTCAACGCTGTTTCAGCCTGAAATGTGAATCATCCTCCTCCCCTTCCCATCTGCCTGACTAATTCCCACCCCTCCTTGGGATCTCAGCTTCGACGTCACTGACTCCAGGAAGGCATTCGTCTGGGATGGGTAAGTGGCCACCACATATGCCACATGGGACTCTGTGCTGACCTTGAACACAGTATCTGTCCGGCTGTATCTCCAACACTCTGAACTCTCCTGTCACAGGGGCTGGTCCTACCCATTCCTGTATCCTCACTTCCCAGGATTGGGCCTGGGGCACAGGAGGGGCTCCACCAGCATCTGATGGATGGATGACTGGATGGTCAGCATCCTCAGACTCAGCACATCTCCTCATGTCCCTGAGGCTCACTTGGAGGACAGTGACCTTGGGGAGGGGCAGCCCCTGCAGGTGGTCGGAGGGTGACTCCCATACCTGGCTCAACCTTCTCTACAGGTACACTCCTATGGCAGTATGGAAGCAGAGGTGTTGTTTCCTGAGGGGAGTTGGTGTAGCTTGGGGTAGAGAATGCAAGACCGATGAGGACTTTTTATTCTGAATTCGAATATTCCATCCGATGAGAAAAACCAGGCTCAGAGCTCCCTGAGGGCTCACAGGTAAGAGGACGAAAGTGCAGACAGCACTCTGAGTGGATTTAAGGGCAACAGGAAAACCTCCCCATGCAAAATCTCTTCCTCTTTCCCTTCTTGACCCCACTTCTCCAGGCTTCCACCAATACAAAGTCATTTCCTTTGAGCCTGAGGGTCTTTGTTGCCTCAGAGTTCACCGCTACATTGCACAAAACCTGGGAGGCAAACATTAAATCTTAGATAGCAACCTCATTCATTCCATCCGTCCCTACTGAGTCCCCCCCACACACACACCATGAGCACCATGCTTCCCCATGGGGACTCAAGAATGAGGCCCATGGTGCTAAACTTTAGGGAATCTGCTTGACATTTACTGATAGCAAAACCTGAAAAATCAGTCAACAAATCTCCTGCGTATCCCCATCTTCAGCATAAACTATTAAATAACACATATTCCCTGACTTCAAGGAATTTACAGTCAAGTTAGGGATGGATAGAGAATAAATGTCTATTGAGTGAGTTACAGCTGCTGAGGTGCCATCTACGTGCTGCATGAAGTGTCCTAAAAAGGAAGGAGCAACTGAATGGCATTGTGGACGTGGAAGAGGGCACCAAAGAGGAGGGGCATCTGAGCCAAGCCCAGAAGGATGAATAGAATGTTCCAGGCAGGGAACCTGCTCCAACAACAGGAGGGGGCAGGAGCTGGCCTCAAGGGTCATGCTCTAGGCTGGAGGGGAGAATGCAGCAGAGCAGAATCCCCTCTGGAGGGAGGGGATTCATTCCAGGAGGAGGAAAAAGAGCACAAACAGAAGGCAGACAGGATCCTAGAACCAAAGCAGCACGATGCCAAGGGCAGACCCAGACACAGTGCTTTGGGCTCTCCTCCTCTATGGCATCACCCACTGGGACTCAGCTAAGAAATGCAAAGAATGACAAGGTGTTTGGCAGGCCAGCTGGAGAGCAGGCAATAGGTGTGAGGCGGGCGGTCTGTGCCCCAGCACCTGTACCATCTCTGACCGACACATCCCTGCAGATGAGAAGCAGTGGGAGTGGCTGTGGCTGGACCAGTCCTCATGGTTCATGACCGAGTTCACCCCCTTGGGCTGACTCCAAGAGACAGACCTTCCCAGCAAAGCCCACAGCCACTCCCCTGGCTGCCCTTGGACTTGGACACAACCTCACAGGCTTCTCCTACTGCAAGGCCTAGGTTCCCATCACATCATCAAAGGGACACAGCAGTGAATGGGCTGGACACAGTCTCTTTCCTTGTGGGGCAGACATCCCCACAGAGGGGGCAGGCCAAGGAGGTGAGTGTCACAAAGGAGAATCCCAGGTGCTACGGGAGTGATGTCAGGGTTCTCCAAAAGAGTTGGGAGTCCAGCGAAGGTGCCCCTAAGGAAGGAGCCCAAGAGGTAATCAGGGGTCAGCCAGGCCAAGGTATTGTCCAGGCTGGGTGCCCGGGGTTTGTCCAAAGCAGAGGGACTGGGGTTCAGGACATGTGAAGGCACACAGCAGAGGAGAGCTTGGCCCAACCAGGGAACTGACAGCGCATGTGCAGAGAGCGGGGCACATATGGCACACACAGCGTGTTGCAGGCTGAACTGTGTCCCCCAAGAGGTGCTGAAGTCCTGAAACCCAGTACCTGTGAAGGTGGCCTTATTTGGAAACTGGGTCTTTGCAAATGATTGTGTTAAAATGAGGTCATTGGTGTGGACTCTAATCCAAGATGACCAGCGTCCTGATAAAAAGGGGAAATCTAGACACAGAGACAGACACATTCAGAGGGAAGATGACATCAGTGAGAGGACCAAAGAACAAAGGTGGTGCCATCCCTGGATGGAGCCTCTCACCCCATCAAACCCCCACAGGACTCGGGGACACAGAGTGACTCCCAGAGAGTGACCAGGCATCCATGTCCTGGCCCCCCTCCCTCCACTGTGGATCACTCACCGAGCCTGAGACCAACAACCAAGCACAGGGAATCCTCCTGGGAAGGGGCTACCAGAACCCAACGTGTGGGCCCTTCTGCCTCGGGCTGGAACCCCCACCTCCGTGAGCAGAGAGGAAGAGCAGGATTGTGTCCTGTTCTTTTTAGTGGCCCCTTCAGGTCGCAGTTGACCCAACGATCCAATAACCCAAGGGTACACTTTCAAAACTTTGGAAGTGCAACGCAGTGATAAGGACATATCTACCAGTGCTTGTGAATCATCAGAGAACACATACATTCTCACCCATGAACTATACCCATGACCCTAAGGATGTCCTAATTCTCTCAACACTGACCGCTGCTGTTGGGGAGTATATGGCTGCCCACTAGTAACCAGAACATTCCATGAATGGGAACATCTAATTCCTGACCACCTTAGAGCTTTATGTAATCCACCTCATTCACTGATTACATGTTGGAAATTGTGGCTTATTTTTTTATGTCTCTCTACAGTATCTGCCAGGATGTCCCACTGGGTCCCCACTGGCTCTCATCACACACACAGCTCATCACGTTCTTTTCCGCTTAAACCCAGTCCTGGGCCAGCAAAGCCAGGGTGACTCAGCAGCACAGAAATGCATGGGGATCTTTGCTTCCCACTGCACTCAAGTCTCCAGTCACTCTGCTTGACTCAGCTTCTCTTGGAAGACATTTTATTTTCCTCCAATTGTGGCACCAGGCCCTCAGGAGGCCGTCTGGACACCGACACCACCGGCAGAATCAGGGGCTTTTCTTAGCTGCCAAAAGTGAGAGAGCTTCTGCAAAACAACCCATGCCCTTGACATATCTCCTGGAAGCAGATTCACCTTCTTTGAAAGATAATTTTATGAAATGTGTAATATTGTATCTCGTACATTAATCAAAAGTGTGGCTCTGAGATTTTAATTCTGTCCCTGCTAACATCAGAGATGTAGAAAACAATGGAAACTGTATCAGCTAAAAGAGACAGTCCGATTAAACTCGGCCCATACAGGGCGTCTCCAAACTACCGTTGAGTCTGGGCTTCTCCACTCCACAAAGGGGGACAGTGGGGTCTGGGCTTGGCTTTGGAGTCTGTGGTGGACAGACTCTAAGACATCCCTGGTCACCCTCGCTGCCTAGTGCTCAGACCCTTGTGTAATCCCCTGCCCCCAAGTGGGAGGAGAGCATGTGCTTTGCTTCTAACCAACAGAATATGGCAAAGGTGATGGAACAGCACTTCTGTGATAATTTACATAAGACTGTAACTTCTGTCTTGTTAGAAGACTCTCTATCGCCTTCTTGACTAACATGCTTTGATGAACAAGCAGCCAGGTTGGAGCGAACCATGAGTTGAGGGGCTGAGGGGCTCCATCCAACAGCCTGTGATGAATCGAATCCGACAACAACTACGTGAGCTTGGAGGAAATGCTCACAATCCTTGGAAGGATCGTGCCCCAGCCAAGCCTTCATATGAGACTGCAGCCCCAGCTGACACCTCAACAGCAGCTGTGAGAGACCCTGATACAGAGAATGCAACCGAGCTGTGCCTGGACTCCTGACCCACAGACATGGATAAATGTGCTCTTTTAAGCCCCAAAGTGAGTGGTAATTTTTTATGACTCAACAGATAACTAACACAGAGTCAGACGGATCTGGATCCAGTCCTCAGTCCACCACTATCTGTGATTTCAAGCAAGTTCCTCAATATCTTTAAGCCTCAGTTTCTTCATCTGTAAAATGGGGATAATAATCGTACTTATCTCAAGAAATGGTTGTAAGGACTAAATGAGAGGATGTATCAAAAGGATGTAGCATCTTTAAGTCAGCTGTTCTCAGGGTTCCCCAAGGGAGCAAGCCTACTGCATCCACCGAGTGTCAGAAATTATCTTCTCTGCTGGGAATCAGAATGGTACCAGCTAGGTACCCTCCTTGAAAGAATGGAGAAAAATCCACACACAGCATTTTCTATATAGCTTAATTGTCTCCTGGAACCCCCAGGTAAGAAAGGCTGCACGTAAGTACTCAATGAACAGTAGCTGTATCTCTTATTAGTGCTGTGTGTTACATCAGGTCCCCTGATTCTCCAAAGGTAAAACTTCAGTACCCCTACTCTGGTACCAAGGGGCCTCTTGTGAGCCCCCTTTCTTGTGCTACAGAAACGGTTGCCTACTTTCTCCACCAGTTAGCCCAGAAGACCCCCATAAGGTAGGTCTCAGAGTGATTTAATGACAACAGTACTTCTTGACAATAACAAGCATTTTCCCCTATATTTGGGGCTCAGGGGTTCTTCCAAGCTAACTCTCTAGGACTCACATTTGGCAGGACAGAAACAAAAATACTGCTGCTGCCTCTGTCCATTGCAATGCTTTCCCAAGGATTATATTGGTTTGCAAAGGAGAACAGGAGTTGCGAGGCTCAGGGCGCTGGTGGTTTGTGTCTTCACATTCAATGCTTTGGGTTCATGTGTGTGTGCTTTGGAGATATCTCACCAACACCTCCTGTGCTGGTTTTCCTCTAGGTCTCAACTGAGATGGCAGCTGGACCTAAAGAGGGGGAGGGGGTCTTGGCAATGCCACAGCAACTCTTCACTGGTTTGGCGGGGGGTCCCTTCACCCAAGGAGTCATTTTTATGAAAGAGGTCAAGTGTGAGCCAGCGTTCAGAGACAACAGAGAGCATTTAATCCTTTAATTTCTGGAATCTGAACTGACATCAGGGGTCCTTTAAGAGCTCTGTGAAGTAAGGCAATTTCCTGCGCTCCATACCCCAGGCTGCGAGGGAACTGCACGGGGATCTGGGAAATACAGAAGTTACTGGCTTAGCAAATTACTTGTCATTCCACACAAAGAGAAACTCTGTTCGTTACACATGCCACACTCTGCTCTCCAGCATAAAAATCAGCTTCTGAGGTCAGCTCATCTTCTAACAAACATGGCTTGCGATACAAATGGGTCTGCATTCAGGGAGTCTAAATAGCAAGTTCTGCATTATGTCAGCTCCTGGTCAAGGTCTTCCGCCTCAGTCCCTGACACGCAGGTGGTTCTGATGTCACCAAACCGTACTGCCCACTTCTGATGTTTGGTGCGCATTTGCAAAAGCGAACCGAGAGTCACGTGTCTAACACGCTGGGATATGCATTTTTTGTTTCACAATGAAACATTTCAAACAATGTGTGAAAACACAGTCATAAACATTTCTGACTCCCAAAATCACCTTTTGATTAGGATCAAAAGCATCAAAGACCAGACAGAGTGGGATGCCAAGAACCTGAAATCTAATTTGGACCCATCTACTGCTGAGCAAGGAGCACCTAGTTCAGCTGGTACCCCCGGGTGACAGGTAAAAGAGTGGGGGGATTCCGAACATGTGTCCCAGCCATCAGAGATGGTTGTATCCATCTGCAGAAACAGCCATGAGCACGTGGGGATTGGAGCCATGCCCTGGGACCAGTCAGCCTGTCGTCCAGGCATGGAAGCCCAAGAAGCCTTTTTCAGTCAACACCTTGCCTGAAAATGCTGATTAAATTAGTCAGCCTAGTAAGACCCTAAGGGGCTGGGGCCCAGATGGAGACAGGGAGACGTTTAGAAGGAAGAGCAGAGTGTCATCTGGGGAGGGTGGGCCCAGTAGGGGTGATGACAGCAGCGAGGCAGCGTGAAGGACCTGGAGGACACGGCAAAAGAAGGAGGGGTGGCCACGGAGACGCAGGGGGGCCCTCTACGACGCCCAATGCCTGAGGCCCATCACCTTCCCAGGATGGGAGGGTGGTGGGCACTGTGTGCTCAGGTCAATCTGTGTCCGCTCAGGGGAGCCGGCAGTCACTTTTTCAGGGGGGTTTCAGCTGGTTGGACTGTTGAGCCACGGGTCACGTGAAGTCAGCTGGGTGGGGGTGATCACACCGTGGAAACTGGCAAATGCTACGAGTGAGCAACCCCCCACCCCCCATCTGCTGAACACCCAGCAGCTCGTGGACCACAGGTAGTAACTACTCTCTAGTAGGGCATTCCTTGATCCATCATCTGGGTCTGTATGTGTACCAAGAGCCAGTTATGTTGATTCCCAAGCCTGTTTGTGCTGGCGAATTGTATTTTTCATTGTAATTATGTAAATAAATAATATATAGAATACCGAAACATGAGTACAAATGGAAAGCTGGTTTTTTCTGTGAACACTAAGTCAGATACTTAGCAAGATTCAATAAAAGTGAGTTGCCTAAAGAACGTTGCCAAGTTGAAGAGGATTGATTCAACAATAAAATACTGGGGGGGTCATAAAACTCTAGAGGACTCTGTACTCAGACTGCTTCACAAGTGTCCTTAGTTTCCCTTCCCCTTCGAAGACATCTAAATTGGAAATGGTAGGCAGCGTATCACGAGGTGACCTGTGAAAAAAGATGGAATTCACCCGCAAACAGCAGGCCCACCCTAGGGGAAAACAAAAAAAAAAAACACAAAAACTTGGCTCTGAGTTAAAAGACAGCAAAGTCAATACCTGTTTGTAAGTTTTAAGTTAAAATTCGTAAGGCATGTATCTATCATGATGATGATTCTCTACTGTAACTGATTTTTTAAATTAACTAATTAAAACCAGCTGGGCTGGGCTTCCCTGGCGGCGCAGTGGTTGAGAGTCCGCCTGCCAATGCAGTGGATGCGGGTTCGTGCCCCAGTCCGGGAGGATCCCACATGCTGCGGAGCGGCTGGGCCCGTGAGCCATGGCCACTGAGCCTGCGCATCCGGAGCCTGTGCTCCGCAACGGGAGAGGCCACAACAGTGAGAAGCCTGAGTACCACAAAAAAAAAAAAAAAAAAACCAGCTGGGTCATCGGCCAAGCACTGGAAGTCACCTCCCTAGACACGGTGGAGGAAAGCACAGAGGTGGAAGGCAAGGAAGAGCCAGCCAGTGTGACCAGGAAAGAGGACTCTGAAGGCAGGAGGCTGTGATGGCTGCTTTTATATGTCAACTTGACTGGGCCGCGGGGTGCCCAGACAGCTGGTCAAACAGTATTCTGAGTGTGTCTGTGAGGGCGTTGTTGGATGAGATGAACATTTGGATCATAGATTGAGTAAAGCAGGTGAGGGTCCTGAATGTGGGTGGGCCTCACCCAATCAGTTGAAGGCCTGAAGAGAACAAAAGCCCTGACCATGCCACAAGTAAGGAAGAACTCCTCCTGCCTGCCTCGATCTGGGGCATCAGTCTTTTTCCTGCCTTCAGTCTGGAACTGAAGCATTGGCTCTTCCTGTTGGCTTTCAGATGGGAACTACACATCAGCTCTCCTGGGTCTCCAGCTGGCCGACTGAAGATCTTGGGATGTGTCAGCCTCCATAGTCACGTGAGCCAATTCCTTGTAATAAATAAAGTCACACACACACATACACACACACACACCCTATTGGTTCTGCTTCTCTGGATACCCCTGGCTAATACAGAGGGCAACTGGGCCACAGCAGAGAAGCCTTCCCTGACAGCTCATGGAGATGGCACGTTCCTGCCCGCTCTGTCTCTGTGGTCTGTGTATCTGCAGCCCTCCCCCCCACCACCAGACCTGAGCTCCAAGGGTAGAAGAGAGCCTTATTCCCAGCCCTTGGCTCCACAGAATCAACTAGAGGACTTTGATAAAGGGCGGATCAGTCCGTGGGGGCAGATACTGCAAAGGTTAAGGGGAAAGAGGGCAGAGGAAAGGTACTGCTTTGGGCATAAGTCTCGGTTACAGCCATGGTGGGAGGGGCTGCCAGGAGCAAGGCTGAAGAATCAGAAACCGAGGCTCACGACCGATCAAAAGAAAGGCCCACACAGTCACAAGGCCAAGGGCTCCCGTGGTGATTTCACTATTTCACCCTCCCAGACAGCCTTTGACCAAAAGTACTGAGAGGTAGAAACTCCTGCATCCAAGCGACTTCACCTTTGCCAGACATTTGGATTCAGGAAGCACCCGCCTCCTTCTGTCTGTTACATTTCTGAGGCATAAAATATATGGCTAATGCAAGAGAATATCATTAAAGGTTAATTATGAGAAACTTAAAGGTTATTTTTGCATATCTCACCTCTTGGACAAAAGCTGCTTCCTCATTACCATGTTAGAATATAAATTAATCTGAAAAGCATTAGAAATGCCACAAACTCTTTAACCTTATTATGATGTGAAATACCACGTGTAAGTATGTGTGGCCCTGGCCTGTCCGGGGTGGGAGGTCGGCCTGAGACCTTCCTTCCTCTCTCTACACCTGGATGCTCGGACCCAAAGCCACTCCAGCCCCGGATCCTCCTCCAGACCCAGGGAGTCGGGTCAGGACGGCCCTTCCCTAGAAAGCTGTCTCGCTCTCCTGTCTCCAGGCAGCCCTGCCGGGTTAAAGGGGCCACATCCGAGCACAAGGCCAAGGGCACAGGTGGGCATCCCAGCCCGAACCCCACGCTGGTGATCAGTCCGCGGCAGCCACAGTCCTCCAGCCCCAGGAGCCATTGGGTGCCAGGGCTTCCCATTCATCCCGCCCCTGTCTGTTGGCTTCTGACAGAAAAGGATGGTACCTGCCTTCATAAAGTGAGAGTAAGTTTCCTTGAATAATTTATCTGCACACATTGCATTTCAGAAGGTTGCCGCTCCTCTTGCTGATGCTACACTTTCCTGGGGTGAACCGGGAGCCCCGTGGAAGGACCAGGAGAGACTGGGCCTGTGTACCCAAAGAGGGGGACATGAGGCTTCCCGGGAAGGCTTCCACAGGTGGGGCAGAGGGAGCAGCAGGAGGGAAATCAACCAATACCGTCAGCGGCGGCTACAGAAGCGTAAGAGCCGGAACCCAGAGCACCACCACCCCTGCAACGAAGTGAGGCCTGGAAAGTGGAAGGAATAAGCAATTGGCCCCTGCGATTTAGCTGCATAGCCCGATATTTCCAGGACAGCAAGGGGACAAGGACCCTGGAGAAGGGGTCTCCCTGAGAAACACTGGGGCCAAAGGGAACAACTCAGTTCCGTGTGATCACTGCCTGCCTTTCCCGCGTCAAAGACAAGCGTGAACCGGGGGCTGGGGGGGACACGTGGAGATCTGGGGAGACTGGCATGCTCAGAGCAGGCCCGGATGCCCCGCACTGTCTCCCCGTACGCTGCCCTATGCAACTCTTCCAACTGAGTTATATTTGTTTAATAAGCTGATAATCTAGTAAGTTAAAAAAAAAAAGAAGAGGGCTTCCCTGGTGGCGCAGCGGTTGGGAGTCCGCCTGCCGAGGCAGGGGACGCGGGTTCGTGCCCCGGTCCGGGAGGATCCCACATGCCGCGGAGCGGGTGGGCCCGTGAGCCATGGCCGCTGAGCCTGCGCGTCCGGAGCCTGTGCTCCGCAACGGGAGAGGCCACAGCAGGGAGAGGCCCGCGTACCGCAAAGAAAAAAAAGAAAAAAAAAAAAAAAAAAAAAAAAAAAAAAGAAAAAAAAGAAGAGAGAGAGTGAACAGGGGCCTGTTGGCCCCCAGGATGTGCTGCCACAAAGGAGGCCAGAACTAAGAGGGAGGAGGGGGGGCCCCCAACGCCGTTCAGGAGCAGCCAGCGTCTGCTGGGCATCTGAGGGGAGGGACGGCTAGAACCCCAAGCACAGTCAGCCTGGGTCGGAAGGGCCAGGGCTGGTGTTCAGCGCTGCCCCTCGTCACCCGCGTGACCTCGGGCAGGTGGTCACGTCTTCATCTTCCGTCTGAACCGGAGACGATCATCTCCATCTCTGCCAGTTATCGTGAGGAAAACACGAGCTGGCACAGTCCCCCGCCCCGGAAGGAGTCAAGAGAACCCATCCCAAGGGACATGTCCTGAAGATAATCTACAGGCATCTCGAGAGAGAGACAGAGGGAAAAGTCAGTCCCTGCCTCCCAGGGACATACAGTCCCGTCTCCTAAAAGTAAGAGGATGGGTTTGAATGAAGCCAGACCTGAGCAACAACCAGGGGACCAGCAGTCGGCTCCAGAATCAGACAGATGCCCCCAGCACCCCCGTACGTCCTCCTCAGGGCGGGGCTCAGGGAACGAGTTAAAGAGACACTAACCCCTCCTCCCGACAGAGAGATGTCCCCACACTCAGACTAAGGACAAAGACACGTGATGATGTAGATCACAGGAGCCGCTACCGCCGCTGGATGGCTCTGCCACATGGTATGTCATTGAATCTTTGCAACAGTCCTGGGAGATGGGTATTCACAGGCCCATTTCACAGGAAAAAAAAAAAAAAAGCTGGGGCTCAGAGAGATGAAGCAACTTTCCTGCTGGTCATCTGAACTAACACGGGCCCAGGTCTGTCTCTTTGTCTGTCTGTCTGCAACGCCCACACCTAAAATTACATGAGGCTGCTTGCTCAGGGAAACTCTCAGAGGTTTTCTTCCCAACAGAAAGTTCCATAAAATCAGCAACAGTGAAGCCAGGGTAATGGTAGGTGTGGGAAGCAGCCTAACGCCCCCAAGACATCCACATCCTCAAGTCTGGACCTGTGAGTGTGCTGTATGCTGGGTTACACGGTAAAGGGGAATTAAGGCTGCTAGTCAGCTGACAGTCAGCCGACCTTCATGTAAGGGGAGTATCCTGGAGAACCTGGACAAGCCCAGTGTAATCGCAAGGATCCTTAAAAGTGGAAGAGGGAGGAGGCGAGGAGAGCAGAGATGGAGAGAGGGTCAGAGAGATGCTACATTGCTGGCTCTTCAGACAGAGGAAGGGGCCATGAGCCAAGGAGTGCGGTGCCCCCAGCAGCTGGAAAAGGCAAGGAGACGGATTCTCCCCAGAGCCTCCAGGGGGAACCAGCCCTGCTGACACCTTGATTTTAGCCCAGTGAGACCTGTGCCACACGTCTGACCTACAGACTGGATGATAACAGACGTGTGTACTTTTTTTTTTTTTTTTTGCTCTACGCGGGCCTCTCACTGTCGTGGCCTCTCCCGTTGCGGAGCACAGGCTCTGGACGCGCAGGCTCAGCGGCCATGGCTCACGGGCCCAGCCGCTCCGCGGCATGTGGGATCTTCCCGGACCAGGGCACGAACCCGTGTCCCCTGCATCGGCAGGCGGACTCTCCACCACTGCGCCACCAGGGAAGCCCAGACGTGTGTACTTTAAGCCACTGCATTTGTGGTGATCACTTACAGAGGCAACAGGACACCAGTGCAGCAGGGATGCACGTGGAGATGGGAGTCACCCAAGAGTCCCTAAGCTGGGAGGGACCTGCTGGCATGGGCAGAGGACCAAGCAAAGGGGAGCCTGGACAAGCCCGAGGACCAGTGCCGTCCCTCTGGGGTCAGAGGACAAACCAACCTCCCTGAAAAGGCAGAATCTGACCCTTGTCCTAAGGAGACCCATTCATCCACCCTAGTTGAGCAGCAGCTGTCTGTAAAGATGACACTGGCCTCCCAGGTAGCTAATTAGATATTACAACAAGAGGACACACTCGCCCCTGCAAGAGGGCTGAACAATTCACAGCGGACTTATCTGAATGAAGCAGCAGAAGGCAAGGAGCCGAACTGGGTCAGGCCAGCCCAGCCCGCTCAGCAGTTCAGCTATTAGGTCATTTTAAAGCAAAAGGATGAGCTGTTGAAGGGATTAATTATTGGCTTCTCAACTCTCCTGAAGCACAGTGGCTAAAAATCATCGCAAATCGATGTCTATTAAACTGCCTCTGAATATACCAGCCCTTCAGGAGAAGAAACTTTAAGAAAAGCAGGGGTGTTGGGAGGAGCTGAAAATTCTAATGGGTTGGGATAAAGGGTTACATGGCCCGAACACGTGCTGTGCTCCTTGTTAATAGGACGTCCCAGCAGCTCCTAGAAGCAATGAACGGGTGGTATCGAGACCTCAGAAGCAAATTAAGCCAACACCTGGAGCCCAGGAACACGACCCAGGAAGGAACAGAATGAATCACTTGAAAGTCCAATAAATTGAGTGTAGGAATACCTCGGGCTGCCTCAAGCTCGTTTCCGGAATGACCCGTGCTCCCTTTCCAGGCCGCCCCAGGCAGGAGAGTCACTGGACCCAAATCTGCCCCCATGAGGAGCCGCACAGAAGCCCACCCACCAACGATGAGGCCAGGCCAGGCCAAGCCCGCTCTGGGCTTCAGACCCCAGAGCTCCGCAGCAGGTGGCCCCGTTGAATCAGCCTATCTGGAGTTGGGCTGCTGAATGAGGACGGGCTGGGCTGCAGAGAGAGAGCCGGGCCAGCCGGGATTCACAAACACTAAGCTGTCAGCTTTCTCCCTCCGGCCAACAGGAGACCGGCCCACCTGCCCCTTTTCACTGTAACATCTTGGTTGGTGGTCTGAGCTGCCATAACCACAGGAGGTCCCTTTAGAGGTCACTCAGAGATGGCAAATGGGTGCCAACACGACTAGGAGTGGCCACCTGAAACAATCGCTGTTTAGGAAGGCTTCTGAGGCTGAACCCAGCTCTCAGGAAAGTGGTGGCACGATCCTTGACGCCTGCCCTGAGCACGGACGGATCCCTCATACTTGTCATCCTGGAATCCAACTCAGTCGTTTTACGGAGAAGGAAATTGAGTCCCAGAGAGGAAAAATGCTCTGGCAAGGTCACACAGAAAGCGAGCGTGAATGCCACGATTAGCTCCCCAGGTACACCTGGCCCTTCGCATCAGTCTTGTGTCATCGTCATTGTGGTAGGCAGCACCTAAGTTAGCCCCCAGTGACCCCCACCTCCTGGAATCCACGCCCTCGTGGCATCCCCTGCCCTGGGTGTGAGCTGGAGCCAGTAGCTCACCTCTTAGAAACAGATTTCAGCAAAAGCAACAGGATGTGACCTGTGGGGTCAGATTCCAGAGACTCCCATGCTCTCTCGCTAACTTGCTCTGCTGAAGCAAGCTGCCGTGCTGGAGAGGCCCATGGGGCAAGGAGCCCAGGTGACCTCTGGCCAACAGCCAGGAAGAACCAAATCCTCCAGCAACCACGCACGCGAGCTTGGAAGGGGATCCCGCCTCACTCCAGTCTCCAGATGGGTCTGCAGCCCCGGCTGACACCTCGGCCGTGGCCCTGTGACAGACTCTGAGGCAGAGGCAGCCAGCTAAGCTGTCCTGGATTCCAGACCCACAGAAACAGTGAAATAATAAATATTTGTTATTTTAAATCACTAAGTTTCTAGGTAAACTGTGATACAGCAAAAGAAAACACAGTGATCAATAAATTCTTTTTGCATGCGTACATAAATGAGTTCGGGGCTCTGAGCTTGGCCTGTGCTCGGACATCCACCTCCTATTTAAAATGCTCTCCTCTGCTGAGGGTTGTGATGTGAACTCCCATAGTTCTCTCTCCTCCTTCCTCTCTGAAATGTGCTTATTCCAAGGATCATTTCTGGTAGTTGAGAACGACATGAGACTTCAGGCCATCATCCTGCACAACCACAGAAATAGAAGTGGGGGGACAATTGGCTGTGTGTGTACAGAGTCCAGGGGCCATCTGGGCCATCTGAATGGGTTCCTGGTGAGAGAATCATAATAAATATACCAATAACACCATGCCACAAGTGCTCAACACACTTCACTCACAACAACAGGAGTTTCCCCATTATAATTCCCATTATACAGATGCGAAAACTGAGGCTGCTAATAAGTGGTGGAACTGGGATTCAAATCCAGTCTGGACCATGACCACCACTGGCTCCAGCATGAAATCTCTTAATTGGCCCCAGGTTTCTCAAGCTCAGCACTATTGACATTTGGGGGTAGATAATTCTTTTGTGTGTGTGTGTGTGTGTGTGTGTGTGTGTGTGGTACGCGGGCTTCTCACTGTTGTGGCCTCGCCCGTTGCGGAGCACAGGCTCCGGATGCACAGGCTCAGCAGCCATGGCTCACGGGCCCAGCCGCTCCGCGGCATGTGGGGTCTTCCCGGACCGGGGCACGAACCCGTATCCCCTGCATCAGCAGGCGGACTCTCAACCACTGCGCCACCAGGGAAGCCCGGGGCTAGATCATTCTTTAATGTGAGGGGTTGTCCTGTGCATCGTAGGGTGTTTACCAACATCAGTGACACCTCTGCCCGCTGGATACCAGTAGCAAGCCTCCTCTCGCTGTGACCACCAGAAATGTCTCCAGGCAAAGTGGGGAGGGGTGTGCCAGAATCATCCCCCTTTGAGAACCACTGCTCTCAAGTATGGGGAGAAGTCAGCCTGATCTCCACGACTCATCAGGGCGCCCTTGTACATGGTTCTGCTCATGATCCCGCGAGCTTTATGAGTCACAGGAACAGAGGCTTTCCGCTCAGACAGACGCGGGTTTGACCCCCACCTTGGGAAGGTCCTCTAACCTCCCCGTGCCTGCCTGGACACGTGATCAAAGGGGGCGTGTCTGTGCCCTCGAGGGCAGCTCTTCAGCGTCAGGTGCAGCTTTGCCTCCTCGTCAGGCCTCTGCCAGGCTCTGCACACACTGGGCACAAATGAAGACATCCAGGGGCCTCCCTCCCTCCCTCCCGGGAGACTTCAGGCACCCTATGGCCTCTAGAGCCTTATAATCATTTATGCCAAAGCCACCAGTTAACAGTTCTCTCTGTGATATCGGGACAGGAAAAGTCCAAGTGTCGTCTCTTCCGTCCCCCATCAGGGTGCACCATCCCCCCACCAAAGTTCACGGTTTTCTGACTGAAATTCACCCTTGCAAATGTTGCTGTGCTGTTTTTCCCAATGAAATCAATCGAATCCAATTGATCTTGGCCCCGTTTTGCATTCTTCCTACACCTCTGTGTGTGCACGAGGGAGCACATGCATGCACACGTACACACACACACACACACATACACACACACCTCAGGCTCTGCCACGCGCTGTCAGGGAATTACTCTCTCAGATACGTGTGGCTTGTCTCTGCAATTGGATTAGGGGCCATGTTTTCCACCACCTTTGTAACCGCACGGGGCCTAGTACAACCCATGCACCCAGCGGGTGCTCAGGAGGGGCTCATTGAATGACGCTAGGCATCGCGGAACTGAACTTCATCTCCCCCTCTCCTGAGCCCAGCTGCCGTCCTGCATGCGTGACGGGACAGGCTGTCCCTGGCGGTTTCCACACCACCTCCCCTGAGGCAGCCCTTCAACCTGCATGTTACTGATAGGATCTCACCCTCCGAGTTAACAAGACGGCTACCCCAAACCAGATGGAGCCCTGGTGGCTGCCTGAGTCACAACCAGAAAGTGGAGATATTAAGTCAGCTGCCTGTTGGAAGCCCCTTTCCAAGCCAATTAGAGATAATTTTAGGAGAATGGGTTCATGAGATGCAGCGTCAAATGCTCTCCTCTGAAAGGAAGGCTTTTACCGTAGGACTAACTTCTTCAGAGCAAGAATTTCACTGGAAAATTATAATGAACGCTTGGCAGTGCAGAGAAAACTGTTCTGCGGGTTATAAATATTCCCAAATGCCCCACTACTCTGGGTGGTTAAAAAAATTATTTTAAAGCACTAGATACTGAAGTTGGAAAAAAAAAAACACTCAAATGTGAGTCAGAAAGACCTGGGATCTAGTCCCAACTCCCATGGCTAATTAGCTGAGGTGACCTTGGGCAGTTCACATAATCTCTGAGACTCAGTTTCCTTGAGCTGAGGGAAGTGGCCAGATGGCTGGACAGGAGAAAGAAGGGCTTCATTTAATACATGGCTCTCTCTCTCTCTCTTTCTCTCTCGCTCTCTCTCTCTTTCTCTCTGCCTCAGTATCCCACTGAGCTTTGCCCACTTTGCAGGGCTGTTGTGAGGATTAAGATCCCAGATTTGAACGGGCTTTGCAAGTTATCAACAGCCTATGAGGTACTCAGAAATCTTCAGTACCAGTGCGTGGGTCCATGCTCTAAGCAGTTTTACAAATTAACATAACATAAAAGAAATCAGATAGCTAAAAAATGCAAATAAAAACTGAAGCTGTAGTTAACCCTTGGCTGTGAGTATTTATAGATAGGAAATCAAGCACCTCCTAAAACTCCATGGGAAAACCCAAAGTTATGTTAAAATCGACTTTGAAGCACGTGCATATTAGCATTCTTTCACCAGGATGTATACCCTCATCACATCTGCTTTGGGTTAGTATTAAATCCTGTTGCAGTTCTGAACAAACAGCAAACAGCTCAAAGCCACAGCCGGACACTCCCTGGAAGGGATCCCAGACCTGCCCTCCAGGCCCACCCACTTCACCATGCTCATCTCGGTGCTCCTTGGGAACTGGGAACATCATAGGAGAAATCCCCAGCAGACTCGTGGAATTTTCCTAAACTAATGGCAATGTTACTTCTGTGAATTCAGACATTTATCCAGAGATGATGAAGCCCTAATTTTCTGGCAGGGGGTAAACTCACAAGGCAATGACCTTAACTTAGCAAATTAATTCTAAAGCACAATTGTTTTCAATCTTCATTTAAAATCAGGTTTCATTAATCTAGATTTAATGACAAGAAATGGAAATTCCCTTAATAAAATAAGTTATGAATATTTATCGTCCCATTTTACCTGAAAATTGAATAATCCATCAATTAACTTTACTATTAATTATTTAATGCAAAATTAATAAACTGCAAAACTCTGACGTATCCTTGCAGACCCTCTGGCACTGGATAAGGAAATTAAACACCAGAGAAATGTAACTATGGATAATTCCAGACATACGCCGACGGGATATATGGGGTTAAAAGTGGAATTTTTCTCCAAGAGGCAGAACTGAACTACTC
This sequence comes from Hyperoodon ampullatus, assembly GCF_949752795.1. Lineage (NCBI taxonomy): Eukaryota > Metazoa > Chordata > Mammalia > Artiodactyla > Ziphiidae > Hyperoodon > Hyperoodon ampullatus. The sequence goes on along the minus strand of NC_136915.1, from coordinate 5,132,284 downwards.
ACTCATGAAGTGGTAAGAGAGATTTTTTTTTTCTCACCTTGGAATTCTGTACCACAGCCGGAAAAGAACTCAGAGTTTGGCAATTATTGCAAGATAATATTTCCCCCGTGCAATCTCCTGTCATCCATCACCACCAATGTCGTCAGTACTTTTTTTCACACGTACATAGATGGGCTGTGGCATGAAGCCATCCCAGCCAGCAGATCCCCTCCCCCTGGAGGTCCCTTCGTCCCCCGAAGCCTCAGTCAGAACCCCGGTGTGAGGAGGAGGGGTTGAGCCCACATAGGTGGGAGAACTGTGAGAGAACAGAGGGACGGGGGGGTGGTGACGTCAGCCAAGTGCTGGGCAGCTGACATTCAGGAGGAACCAAAGCCTTGAACTTTGAGCCGCTGAGCACCCAATTCACCAGGGAGCCTGGTTCACTGAGACTTCTGACTCTCCAAAGTAAAAGGTCTGTCCTGCAGTAACAGGACGCGGGTACCTTCTGACAGATGGAGCCTCAGTCTTTCCATCACTAAAGTGGGTATCTGCAGAGGCCAGTGTGGGCGCCCTCCTGCTTCTCTGTCCTTCCATTCTTGTCCTTCCAGTCTTTCTCCAGCTCCGGGGCCACCGGGACGAGGCTGTCATCAACATCTGCTCATTTAACTGCCCCGCTCAAAACCCACCAGTGTGGGTCCGCACTGTCCAGCATTGTCCCCAAACCCTTAGCTTGGTCTCCACGGCTCTCCCTCACCTCACCTCCACCCGCGTCTCTCCATCTTCACTACCTGGGCTGCGAGGACTTCCTGTCCGCTCCCACCCTCTCCTGACGCCCTCCTGCCCAGATCTGCACAGGCTCCTCCAGCACAGCCAGGGAATGAGTTGCTTTCCTTCTGCCCAGCTCATCCCACCCCAACACACACACATACACGCACATACACATGCTCGTCCTTCAAGTCTCTGTCCAAAGCTCAGCCCCTCAGGAAGGCAGCCTGACGGTCCCTCCCACCCTCCCACCCCGTCTGCTGGAGGACCAGCCTCTCAGTGCACTTGGCCCTGGCATCCCTTGTCAGCATCACCATTACCGTAAACTATCTGTCTGGTTCACTACTCCATCCCCAAAGCCCAGCACGGTGCCTGGCACACTGCAAGCAACGACCAGTGAATAAACAGAACGGAGCCGACCAACGATACAAGAGGCGACAATTTGATCCGGGAGTAAAAGGCTCACGTCCAACCACATGGGAGAAGATGACGCGCCTTTGCCAGAGTGCCATCAACCCCCAGATCCAGGGGCAGCACCTCCCGAAGCTGGTGGACCCAATTAATCATTGTGGGCCCGTAACACTGAGGCAGGAGCACCGAGGGTTTGTGTGTGTGTGAGTACGTGTGGAAACGGCACATTTCCCGGGGCAGGGCGTGCTCCACGGGAGGCGAGCAGGTCTCCTCTGCTCTTGTTTCTCCCTCGTTGCACGTTTTGTGCCTTCCCTAATTTCATCACCTTCCTCTACAGCTTTCCCCTTAAGCCTGGCAGTGCTCTGATCTCCCTGACGTTTCAGCCTAAGGGCCAGCTGCCCTTTTATGCACAAATCCAATTCCACCACAGTCAAAAAGTTCCTGTTCTTAAAGAATTCTCAAAAAAAAAAAAAAAAATCTGGTCCCAAATTCCTACTGACCTCATTAGGGCAGTGATGGGAATCACAAAGCAGCCAGTCTGGAAGCACCTTGGCCAGCCCCCTGCCCTCGGCACAGCCAGGACCCTCTCCCCGGCACGCAGCTGCCCCAGGTCTAGACTCAGGCCCCCCTCCGGCCTCCCCAGAATCACCTCAAACTAAACGGCTCAATCGGCCATAAGTTCCCTACCAGATGAGATCAGGGCTGCCAGGACAGGAGAATTTCTCTCTTCTAGGAGAAATTTTCCTTTACCCAAAATGTTCCAATGTTCCATCTTATTAAATCGTTGAATGAAAAGCAGGAAATTTCTCCCAGACATTTTTTTTCTTACAAAACAGGTATGAAATGTACAGTGTGGGGAATATAGTCAATAATTAGTTAATATCTTTGTATGGTGACATGTAGTACTTTACTAGACTTACTGTGGTGACAAGTTCAAAATATATAGAAATATTGAATCACAATGTTGTATAACAGGAACTAACCCAGCATTGTAGGTCAATGCTACTTCAAAAACAAACAAACTGGGGCTTCCCTGGTGGCGCAGTGGTTGAGAGTCCGCCTGCCGATGCAGGGGACACGGGTTCGTGCCCCGGTCCGGGAAGATCCCACGTGCCGCAGAGCGGCTGGGCCCGTGAGCCATGGCCGCTGGGCCTGCGCGTCCGGAGCCTGTGCTCCGCAACGGGAGAGGCCACAACAGTGAGAGGCCCGCGCACCAAAAAAAAAAAAAAAAAAAAAAAAAAAAAAAAAAAAAAAAAAACAAACAAACAAACTCATAGAAAACAAGATCAGATTTGTGGTTACCAGAGGTGGGGGGAGGTGGGGGGGAGGGGGAATTGGAGGAAGGTGGTCAAAAGGTACAAGCGTCCAGTTACAAGGTAAATAAGTACTAGGGGTGTGATGTACACCGTGATCAATACAGTTAGCACTGCTCTGTGTTACATATGAAAATTAAGGGAGTAAATCCTGAGTTATTATCACAAGAAAAAAAGTTTTTCCATTTCTTTAATTTTGCATCTATTTGAGATGAAGGATGGTCACTAAAGTTACTATGATAATTGCTTCATGATGTATGTAAATCAAATCATTATGCTGTACATCTTAAACTCACACAGTGCTGTGTGTCAATTACATCTCAATAAAACTGGAAGAAAAAAAGAAAATAATGACTGAAGTGGCAAAGTATGTGTTGTGTGTGCACATGTGTGTATGTGTGTGGGCTGTTGTGTATTCGTATATGTTGTGTACTTATGTATATGTGTATAAGTGTGCATGTGTATTTCTGAATGTATATATGAGTGTTGTGTGCACATATGTATACATGTGCTTACATGTGTATGTTGTATATTATGTGTCCATGCATGTCTGTGCATGTGTGTGTCTATATGTGTGCATGTGTGCATTGTGTGTAAGTATGTGTACATGTACTTCTGTGTATGTGTGTGTCTGTGCACATGGGTGTATTATGCATTTGTACATGTGTGTATGTATATAAACACACACCATACAAAGCAAACACTTGTGTGGAAAGTGGGATATGAGGTAGAGTTGGAGAACCAGGAGAGATTTTCTTCCTTTGTTTTTGGCTTCTTTTGAATTTTTTTTAAAGCCCCTTAATAAAAGACTAGAAAATCTAAGAATAGCAAAGATAATATTACCTCTTAGCCAGACTGCGAACAGTGGGAGAATCTCCAGCCCAGAATATCCAGCTGATTTGAGAATTACTCATTACATGGAAGATGATGAATTGCAGAAAGTGGTCCATTCCAAGAACACGCCTTCCAACCTTGTGACACCCCCAAGCACACCAGCAGCCCCCTCTCCGCACAGCCAACATCGATTTATTAGATCAGAATTGATCCAGAGGAAATACCACAGATACCAATCTGGACCAATTACAGAGATACCAGAGAATCCTAATTTTCCAAATTCAGGAAAGGGGAGTGAAGATGCTAAGAATAAACTGGTCGGCAGCAGAAGGATAATGAGATCACAGTTGACGGACTCTGACAGGGTAGGTAAACGCCTATCCATTTGTGCGAGCACAATGCCAGTGCTGTTTCATTCTCAGAAACAGTCTTTACTGCCAGGTGTCCTGCTTAGAGATGCTGGCAGGTGTCCCCTGGGTGAACAGTCTCCAGGCAGAGTGCCCTGCACCCCAACTTGCATCGCAGGTGCCCTGATGAGAAGCACCCTGCCCGGAGACTTGGACAATCACGGAAGACACCTTCATAGCCAAGTAGAGACAAAGGCATCAAGGTGCCATTGTCAGGTGACTTGCATGGCATACTGGCTAGCCCTGGCCACACCCAGCACCCTCAAAATTCTGCCCAGAAGAGGTCACGTCCCTTATACCCACACCAGGAAAGGCTCTGAGCTGGGGGTGCTGCATTAAAGAGGGTGTGGTGTCACTGGAGCTGCTGGCCTTTGGGGCTACTTCCCTGCACCCAAGAAGCCTGCACGTCTCAGCCACAGGGTTTCCTGGGCCCTAAGCAGCTGTGCGTTTCGAAACCTCAAAAGTGCATTGTGAGGCATTTCTTTCTGCAGACTAAAAAGGAGAGAAAGAGGAAAAAGCAAGACAGTGAAAGAGGAAGTAAGACCCAGAGTGAGCCTAAGAAGAGGAGAGAGGAAGAGAAAACAGGGGAGCAGGTCCCAGTCAGAAGGGCTGGGCAGTGGCCAGCGAGCACCACCCTCAAGGGACAGGGTCCCTTGACGTGAAGGACCGAGCATTGCGTCTCCAATCTAATGACAGCAGAGGGGTGATCACGGGTATAAACCCACAAGGACAGAGCAAAGGGGAACGGAGACAGGAGGGGGTCAAGGGTGTCAACACATTCTAGAGAGATGGACGGCAGATGCAGGGTTGGTAACCGACTCGGCAGAATAGAAGCAGCAAAAACCCACATGCCCTCGAGGGGGCACCAGGATAAACAAGCCAATTCGCCTGCAGAGCCCCGGAAAGACCCATGGACTGGAAGCATCAGGTGCCAGAGAAGCAGAGACTCGGAAAGGGTGAGAGGGAGGGAGGGAGAGGCTGCAGACCTGTGCAGGGAACAGTCAGACCCTCCCAGGGCCCTACACACCCCCACCCGGTCTCTGCCCCCACTGGAGACGTGTTTCTTCTTGCATTAAGGGACCCTGAAAGACCCCAAACTTGGAGACAGCGGAGGAGAGGCAGGAAACACGGATGTCAACCAGGAGAATGCATTAATTAAGGGTGAAATTTCAAGCCCCCTCCCTGCCTGCTTCCCAGACCACGAGCCGCAAAGCCCAAACCATCAGGCAGCACACTGACAGATCCTTCTCTGGAGAACCCCGAGTGGTATCTCCAGACGTCGGTATCTGGAGATGCAGACTTTCAGAATCCCCCCCACTGGAAGCTGGCTACCTCCATTGACGAGCCCTCTTCCCAGATACGGGAAGCAGAGGAGATTGCAGAGTGAGAGAACAGATCCTCCTCTAGCGTACAGGGAAGTCAGAAGATAACATCTAAAACGGACAAATCAAGAGACAGCAGAAAAAGCACATGGAAAAGTCGGGAGGTAACATCAGAACTAAAAGAACTGGCAGTGGTCACTCCTGGGAGATGGGACTGAGCTGTAGGGCAGAGCGCTGCTGTTTCTTCTTACAAGACTTTTAGGACCATTTGCCTGATTAAACTACGTGCATGGATATTTTTGATAAAAATAAAGAGGGTAAAAGAAAGTGGAGGTTGGAGGCAGAAGGTGGCAGCTGCCTAAACCGGCGAGATACGAGACACACAAACACCCTCTCCCCTCTCTTGGCTCCCTCCCAGGAAAGAGGCCCTAGACTTGCACTCCTGGCTCCAGGAAGTGGGAAGGGAGGTGATGAGAGCTGGCACGGTAGCAGAGGACACACAAACCCCGTGAGTGTGACAAATGCCCCCGTACCCACCCGCAAAAAGGGTGGCCACTTAAGGCTGTGCAGCTGGAAACCTGAAGCCAGCCCAGGTCTGCTCCCAGGGGCACCAAGGACCAGGGTTCTGGGCAGCCAGTGCCCCCGCCTTGGCCCCCTTCCTGGGCACCGAGGGGAATCGGTGGCCTCCACCGTCTCCTCCCACTTTGACATTCTGCATTCTGTGATTCTGGAAAATGCACTGGAATCTGGGGCAGACCCACTTTGAGAAGGAGGCTGGGGATTTCCCCACCACCATCGAGACACCAGACACTTCATCAGGATCCAGGTCACGGCTCATTCCCCGCCTCATCCAGAAATGCATCCAAACTACAGAACCCCCAGGGCACATGCCTTCCGGGGGGCCCAGGGCAGCTGGGGCTCCTCGTGAGTCCTGAGCCAGCGGCCGCCACCCACTGCTACTTTTGCTCTTTGGTTAATGATAATAGTTTGGACTTCATCAAGAATTTGCTCAATGCATTAGGAACTGCCGGAATGGATGTAACATGACACATCGTTATATTAATTTGGTAGCAGATTCCCCAATTCAGCAGAATGCAGAGGTCACCACATTGAAATCATTGCCAACCTAGTTTATTTCTTCTTTTGCAGTTCTGAAGGACAGAGTCCCTGAAATGGTCTAGGTATAAAGCTGCCCTCCCAAACCATCCACCAATAGCACCCGCCACAAACACACACACACACACGCACACGCACACACGCACGGGACCAATCCTCAACCCCCGGCTCTGCCTGTCCGGACACAGCTACAGAGGAAGTCGTGGGAATCTTTTTCTTTTAACTATTGTAAAATATATATAACATAAAATTTTCCGTTTTTAAGCGTACTGTTCACTGGCATTAAGTACACTCGCACTGCTGTGCAGCCCTCACCACCACCCATCTTCAGAACTTTTCCAGCATCCCAAACTGAAACTCTGTCCCACCAAACCCTAACTCCCCACCCCTCCCCCAGCCCCTGGCCCCCACCATTCCACTCTGTGCCTCCACGAATCTGACTGCTTTCAGCACCTCACATAAACGGGATCATCCAGGATCATCCAGTACTCACCCTCCTGTGGCTGGATCATTTCACAGAGCATCATGTCCTCATAGCTCATCCATGTTGTAGCACGTGTCATGACTTCCCTCGTGGCACAGTGGTTAAGAATCCGCATGCCACTGCAGGAGACACAGGTTCGAGCCCTGGTCCGGGAAGATCCCACATGCCGCGGAGCAACTAAGCCCGTGTGCCACAACTACTGAGCCTGCGCTCTAGAGCCCGCGAGCCACAACTACTGAAGCCTGCGCTCCTGGAGTCCATGCTCTGCAACAAGAGAAGCCACCGCAATGAGAAGCCCGCGCACCACAACGAAGAGTAGTCCCCGCTCGCCGCAACTAGAGAAAGCCCGTGCGCAGCCATGAAGACCCAACGCAGCCAAAACAATAAAAGTAAAATTTTAAAAAATTATTTTAAAAATTCCTTTTTAGCTCTGGGAATTTTTTCATCCTCCAGATAGGATCTCCACATGATTTGTGCAGTTCTATTCTGCTCACTCCCCAGGAATAGGGGCTTCCTTAGCAAAGTCCTGTAACTGCCCCAAAGAGCAGAAGCCCTGGCAGTGGCCCACAGGTGACTCTCATGTGCCGCTTACAGAGGTCCTGGCCAAGCAGCCCCACCTGCACAGGGACCCACGTGGGCCTGATGAGGCTGGCTTCCTGGGTGGGGCGCTCTGCCCGCCCCTGGCGCCACCGCCTGGCCCCTCTCCGCTGGTCTGCGCAGGTGCGAATCTGCCGCTCAACCACGAGCCCGCACACTGCCGTGCACCCCGTCAAAGCTCCTGCTTCTCTGCGTGCAAGCCCTTCAGAGACAACAGAGAAGGCACGGCCCTGCCCCTGGGGAGCTCACTGTCCCCGTGAGGAGGTAAGACTTCCACACTTATGATCACTAAATTGTCAACAACTGATGACAAAGAACGTGGGCTGCAGAAGCTGACAAAGAGGGCTCCCCGTGAGTTGGCGTGTTTGGGGGGCCTCCCGGGAAGAGGTCAGATCCGAAGGGCGGGCAGATTGGGTTGGATGTGGGGCATTTGAGGGGAGGTCAGTGGCCTCTGAAGAGCAGTAAGCAGCCCCCTAACTGTAATGGGTACTTTGCAGTGGGGAGTCAAAGAAAAAGACTGAGAGAGGGAGGTTGAGGCAGAATAAGAGCCTTGAACACAACACTGGGCTTCACCTCACAGGAAGTTGCTAAGGTTTTCAAGGAGAACAGCAATGTAACAAAAGGAGCGTTTCAGGGAAACCAGCGGGAGGAAGGGAGTCCAGCCTGGAGCGGGGAGCACCCGGAGCTGTTTCAGAACCCAAGCACGACGCAGGTGGTAAGGGCCAAACCTGGGGGACACAGGAGGGTAAGGGTGTGAATTACAGTTTGCAACTGGCAGAACTGGTGACTAATTCTATTCGGGGGAGGAAAGAGAAAGAGGGGCCGTGAAGGAGGACAAGGTGTGAGCTTTGGACCCTTTAAGATGAGGTTCTGAGAACAAGGGAAATCAGAGAACGGAAACAGAGCAGAAGTGAGGGCAGGAGGGAGAGGAGAGATGATGAGTCTGAGATAGTAACGTGACATCCAGGTGGCCCAGGAGAGAGGTTCAGACTTGGGGAAGGTCCACAGAGAGTTAACAGTCAAACCCTGGAGTTCTTGGAGTCCTGGGAGGGAGAACTTTGGAGAAAAGAGCAGAAGGCCCAAGACTTGTTCCTACCACTGGGGTGGGAAAGGTCCAGGGCGGAAGAAGCAGTGGACCTACAGGGTCCTGAGAGCCGGAGAGCGAGGGCGGGTCTCTCGCTGAGTCCCTTGGGTCTTCTTGAAACTCAGGTCTCACTTTTCTTCTCCTTTCCTTCCAGACCCCTCCCTCTACTTGGCTGTTTTACTGCTTATTGACCAAGAAGCATTTAGTGTTCATTATAGGAAAATGCTATGATTAGACCTTTAGTGTTTCAGTGTTGAGATGTTATCTATATAAATCTAATTAATTAATTAGATAATTAATAACATTTTCCAGCCTCCTTCTAACCGATACACACAGGATTCCTGGGAAGGAAATGTTTTCAACTCCATTTTGAGCTTTGCGTGTCCCCGGCTTCCAAAGAAGTTTGCATGTATCCCAGGGGAGGAGAAATAAATTATTGGGATTGCTAAGTTTTGCAGCCCGCCTGCCTGTGCTCTGCTGGGCTCTGCTCTCCACCCTATGGGGAAGTGTGTGCTTCTCTACACTGCCTGCAACTCCGGGCTAAATCCATCTCCAGAGGCCAGCACAGGAACCCACAGCCAAGCTCACCAGCAAAGGGAGGCTGGGTGTCCCGGGTGGTTCAGAATTCGTGGAGATGGGAGGTGGGAGAGAATAGTGGAACAATTTGCGGGGCCACCTTCAAACCCCACACCAGCAGAGGGTTAGCATCAAAGCTAAGTTTGTGGGCTTTGCAATAAGCTAATCCTGGGTTCAAATTCCAGTTCCAACATTTGCTGTGCCATCTTGGACAGATAATACACCCTCTCTCCATCTCATTGCCTGGCAGAGATGTTGAAAGGACTTAAAAGCCCACAGAAGTACCCCAGAGCACAGTACAAGGGCAATCTATACAAGACAAAAATAGAGTCAACCCAGGTCTCTCCCTTCAAACCCTGACTCACTTTCTCACTCATTTCACAAATATTCATGGAGCACCCACCGTGTGTCCAGCAGCGCTACAGGCACTGGGGAGACCCCTTGAACAAGTTAGACCGAAAGCCCCTCTCCTTGTCGTACTTTTACTTTGGGGGAGAGGAGGTCAGATAATGAATAAGTGAATTAAACAACTAAATAGGGGAACTACAGAGTGTGTCAGACGGTGATAAGCACACTAGAGAAACAGAAAACAGGGAAAGAGGAAAGGGATTCTGGCTGGATGGGAGGGGTGTGATTCTAAATTGTGGGTTCAGGGAGGGCCTCACAGAGAAAGTGACAAAGAATCAAGGCCAGAAGGAGGAGCTGGAAGAACGTACAAGACGGAGGGCTCAAGCTCTTGATTCCAAGATTCTAAATCCACGTGGTGGGGTGGGGAGTGTGGAGTCCCCTGGGGTCTCCCGGCGGCATTACTCTAGTGCTGGGCACACAGCAAGTGCCAAATAAAGACGTCCTGAAGGGTGATTTTTCAAGCTGCCATTTCCAGAAGGTCCCAGTTGCTGATAATACAATATGGGCTGTTTCAACAATCTGCATTCAGCCCTGTCATAGCGCCACTGCCGCCCCCCGGGACCCCCAACCCTGGGAGCCTCCTTGTAGCACACTTCATTATTAAACAGGTGAGCGGGGCTCCCAGGACCTTCTCTGTAATTAGGGCAGGATCTGAGCAAGGGCTCTATTTATAACCCCCAGCCATCAGCAAGCCACGGAGACAAGGAGTGGGTCCCTCTGCGGCTCCTATACCAACATCTATATGTGAGCTGAATACAACAATTAATTTAATAGGGATTCCTCCACACAAACAATGTATCATTTTATTAGGAAACTCTATAAATGTCAGCGGTGCAATTCATTTTTATTAATTTTCTAAAATGAAATTAGCAGCGGCAGCAAACAGAAGTTGTATCGCCTCCTCATCCAACAGAGTTTTGGTGTCATTAATTCCTTAATACCAGGAGGCCGGTTTGCAAGAACTCAGCAGTTCACTGCGTCAATTAATTTCAATACAAGAGAAGGCGGGGTGGGGAGATCCAAACTCAACAACTACTTTAAGAAGATTCTTGAACAATCACAGCAACTTTTCCCCCTCCTGGGACAAGACGCTTTCAAGTGTAAACACGAACTGGATAGTATAAGACTAATAGGAAACATCTGTCTTCACCCTCTGCCCTTAGGAAAGAAATTCGTCCTTCCAGAGCCTGGAGAGATTGTGGCAGATGCGTCCTAAAATCGAAGCCTCCAGGAGGCCCGGGGACAGCCCCTTGCAGACAAGAGGGACGATGACACCCCCGTGCTTGGACACGGACCCTCACAGCATGCAAAGCAAGACCACAAATATTATCTCGTTCAGTCTCATCGTGACCCAATGAGGTCAGAATCGACATTGACTCTGTTTCCTGCGTGAAGAAGAACCAGTAGAGCTTTGAACGGGAATGAAGTGACTTTCTTAAAGTCACAGAGCTACCGAGTGACAGGGCCAAGGCTCAAACCCAGATTTGTCAATATCGAAACCCACACTCCTTCTCTGCTGCTGGGGCACCCCTTGTGCCTCGGGATGGGAAGGCTCTCAGCTCTATTTATACTCCCAAAAGTCAAGTGAGTCAGGCATGACCACGAGTGACATTTGCCTCTCAATGGAAACCCAAATTCAGACTGAAACGTGAGGCAGAATCCCCGCCTTGTGGTGCAGTCAGAGGGCGGCTGAAACAGGACATGTGTCTGCATATCTGAAATCAGATGTCTGGCCCGGGACACGTTCCAGAAACTCTCACTCTCTGGCTAAAGAGACGCTCTTTCCTTCCACTTAGATTCAGGGAGTGTTTTGCTGAGGAGTGAAGGGAGTGTGGAGAGGCTGGAGGCTGCTCGAAATGAGAACCGCTGTGGGGAGCCAGGAAATGGTGCTGAAGCAGGGATCGGACAGGCTCCCTTCCATCCAGAGAAGCTAGGGCAGCAGTTCTCAAAGTGAGGTCCCAGGCCAGCTGCACCCCATCACCTGGGAACCTGTTAGAAATAACAGGTGCTCAGGTCCCACACCAGACATACTGAATCAGAAACTGGGGGTGGGGTGCAGCACGTTACTTTAACAAGCCCTTCAGCTGATTCTGATGCCTGCTCAAGTTTGGGAACCACTGCCCTGGAAGAAGATGTCCCCAGAAGGAAGGAGAAATGAGTGTGCCAGGCTTTCCAGGCTTTCCATGGTACAGGACACGGCTATGCTCACCAAATAGTAGATTGCATCACGATTCATTCTCCCTGCCCCCACTCTGACCCCACTGTAGCAAAGAATGTCCTTCTTGGCCTCATTCTTATTGGGCTCAGCTACGGGAATTACTTTGGCTAATGGATTTGTGAGCAGGTGTGACATATGATGCCACATCCAGCATCATATCCAGGGGTTTTCACTGTGCCTGCCTTGGATTGCCTTGGGCTTTTAAGCCTCTGCCATCCCCCATGAGAACCAGATGTCCCAGACAGGGAAGGGATGGGGGCAGGGGGAGGCCTCCTCAGCCTAGGTTCTATAACAAAAAGACACATCTCCAGTGGTCCTGAAGTCAACCCAAAGCCACAGCCAACCCACAGACCCATGAGCAGGAAATAAAAATTTATTGTTATAAGTCACTTAGTTTGGAGACTGTTTCTTACAAGGCGTTATCACATCAAAAGCTGACTGATACAAGCCATTTGATTTTATAGCAAAGGAAATCACGGCCTCAGAAGGCTGAGGAGTTGAAGACATCCTACAGAGGGGTTTAGGCTGAAAGGTAAAAGAATCAGAGTCAACCTCTGCCCTCACCTGGGGGATGCAGGTCTCAGGAACGAATCGTCCTTTCCTCAATATCCTCTGACCTCCTTCAAAATGGAAAATTCTGGCCTCATCTAATGGATGCTAACCCGTAAAAACCTAAGCCTCATGAAGAAATAGGCTAAAGAATCTTCTAGACTGAGTAAACATCTTTCCTCCATGGCTCAGAAAGGATGAACAGATCAAGCTGATGGCCAAGTGGGCAGAGGACACACCCCCAACCCTTTCCCTGGTCTCCCAGTTAACAAATTTGAAGACTTTGGTGCTTCTGGACAAAGGGAACAGACTGGGCTTTCTGCCTCTCAAATGCAAACCCACAGAGCAGTTATCCTGTAAGCTGCACTCCAGCTAACACCACTCAGGCTGTTAAACACCTGGCCCCGTCACCGCTGATAGAAAAGCTGTGGCAATTGGAAGAGAGTGGCTGGGTATTTCCGAAGCTCTAGACTGTAACGTACTAAAAATGAAAAAAATGAGAGCTAGGGAGGAAAGAAGAGGCTGCCTTTAAGAATCAACCCTAAATCCCAATGTCTCCATGCTTCACAAAATAATATCACTTGCACCGAGAGAACTCAAGTCAGCTGAATCTTCACCAGTTCCCTCTATTCCCAAGTGGTGAGACAAGTTCGGTGTCCATGGCAGTTGGCAGGTTCATGGACATTGACTAAATAATAAACTGCAAACGTAGCCGTGAATTCTGATTTGGGAGATCTTAACACCATCAAGAAAAACTTGACTTTCAGTTTGTAAAACGTGTTGAGATGAAAGTGGACAGGTGAGGTAGTTTCCCTTTTAGAAAGTAAGTTTCTAGAGAACACGGGTGTCAGATGGGCACTTTCCCAAAATAAACTTCCCCTGATGGTCCTGCCTGCCAAACCTTTTCCGGGCACCCAGCTTGAAGGATCCAGCGTCAGGCCAGCAGCTTAAAATTTCCAACTTGCATGATAGCAGCTGCCCTGTTTTTAATCCATCCGATTGCAGTCACTACCACTGTCTTAGGCTGATGACTGAGACCTCAATGTCACAAGCTCTCAAGCAGAACATGGCATTTTGAACTTGCCCATGAATTGACTGGCCAAATCAGGTAATCAATGAAAATCAATCCATTTACTGTACATATTTGAAAAACTGTGAGATCTGGGACATTACCTTGTCTTAGGGGATGTGGTTAGCCATTCTTCGTGTTTCTCAAATGTTATTAAATAAGCTGCAATTTCCTGAAACAGAAGAATAAAAAGATAATAACAACAATTAGCTCACATTGGATCCTGAGAGGTAAGAAAGTTTTTTGCTGTTTCCCAGCCGCTGTCCTCTTTTGTGAGGCCGGAACCCCATCTCCAGTGGAGCAACACTCGACTTGGACTGTGTTTCTATTTTGATTTTTTTAAGGCCTTTCCATTCAACCTGCCACACTATAATAATCAAAGCACTGGGTTTCAAAAGATGAGTCAGTGGCAAGGACAAAGATATTTCTCTGTAGGAGGAAAACATCAGACACCATTTCAGCTTCTAAATGTCATTAATTTGAAGGAGGGGAAAAACACATGCCAACAACAGGTCTCCACTCATGCAAGGTCAGAATTGGAAGGTTTAGCTGGTCTCCTTCTGAAGCTGGAGTAACCTTTCATCATTGTCACAAGAAATGTTGCCTTCTCTCAGCATGAGCCCCAAGCCCCGAGCCAAATCACACAAAGATTAAAAAGAAAAGAAAGGAAAAAGCCATATTACAGAGACAGAGACAGAGACAGAGACAGAGAGACAGAAAGAGAGAGAGAGAGAGTTAACCTTTCCCACTACTGATAACTTAATCTGTTGAGGAACGCTTCAGAATGAAGAGCAATGTCAGCAGAGTTTAAGGCAAAGATGGAAGAAATGTGGGCACCTGAAGGTAAATTAAATATTTATAAACACAACAACACCACTGCAGATAGAATTACTGATTTATTAACAATTTCCATAAAAAGCCTGTGGGTGACATCCACATAAGTCATTGCTCGGGCTCTGAGGCATGATGTGGCCCATTACTTCCAGCTCCAAACGAATCTGCTAACTTGAAATTGGCAGGGACTGTAAGTTAGATTAAGGTTGGACTAGTACACAGTTCCCTTGATCTTGGTGATGATACAGTACGGAGCTGCCGCCCTTGACAACCAGAAAAATGTGGAGAACGGGCCTCCCTTCTCAACTTTCTGTGCAGCTGGGGTTCGTGGAGGGCTCCTCGTGATAGAGCAGCCCGGCCACCTAGGTCTCTAGCCTCCCTCTGCAGTTAGCCTCCTCTGGGCATGGACATTAGGGAGTGGACACCCGTGACCACAGAGATGCTAAACTTGGCCTTGAAGAAAAAGAAGACACATCACCAAAACCAGGGAAGCGGAGCAGGTCAAAGTAGAAAACACCACCCATGCCACATGGTATGAAGGTCACCGGCCTGGGGGTGGGGGTGGGGGGCGGTCAGGGCCTCACATCATCGTGGAAACCAGCCACGACCATGAGCTAGCCAGTGACTGATCACCAGAGCCCAAGCCACCTCAGTCCAGAAGACTGGACCTTTCACCAAGAAGCTGGGAAGCAGAAACCTATGACAAAAACAGAGTTGCCTCGTTGTACAGATTTTTACTGTTGACTGCAACTAAAGAAGCTGATCAACCAGCACATTGTTCCCTCTCGCCCCTGAGAGAGAACATATTCTCTTTCCCCTCCTTAGAAGATGTCTTCCCTAAGGTGTCACATAGATAGGTATCACCTCCCCTGGCTGGCCCTCCTAACTCTTCATGACAGGATGGGTTGCCCATCCTCTGTGCTCCCATGGCACTCAGCACCTTCCCCCAGTGTGTAGGATTTATCACTCTGCATCCTAAGGGCTTGTTTACTTGGATAGCATCCCTCACTGGGCCATGTACTCCTCAAGGGCAAGGAATATGTCATCACTGATGTATCCCTTGGACCTCACAATGTCCTGATAAGTGTTTGTTAGACAGATGGATGGATGAGTGGGTGGGTGGGTGGGTGCATGGAGGGAGGGAGGGAGGAAGAGTGGGCATTAGAGAAATAAAATTGCATCTATGAACGTCTGTGTGTGTGTCCTGAGTAGGTTGCGTGTTTGTACATGTTTATTACTTAAGATAATTGAAGCAAGTGCTTAAAAGCAGCAAAACCCAGCAGCTCCTAGATAAACATTTACCGGTGATTTAATTAACTCTAAGTCACTGTGGGAAGGTGATATAGTATCACAGTTAAGAGCACATGCTTTAGAAGCAAACAGACCTGGCTGGGGGTGCTGGCTCTGCCACTTATGCACTGTCTGATCTTGAGAACATCACTTAACCTGTCTAGACCTCAGTTTCCTATGAAACTGAGATAATACCACCTCATGGGTAGCTATAAGGAGTGAAAATTCTTAATACCCTGACTGGCGTATAGCTATGCCCCACAATCATCACTATCATGATTATGATTAGAAGGTCTACGTGTTGCAAGCTGGCTCCACAGAGGCCCCAAGGAGGCAGCAGGTACCAAATGGTCCAGCTCAGAATCTTCCAGCGCTGCTGGACTTACCTTCATCGATCCCACCCTCCACCCCCTTCCACCCCCATCCACCCCCTATTCCCACAGTGAATGGTATCATCACAGTGACTCTTCAGAGTTAGTTGGAGTCAGTCCTTCCCTTTATCTACTGGTGCCCATTTGGTTGCACAAAGCATTCATTCATTCACCTCAGAGACCTAACTAACATTTTGAATCTCAAGAGAATAGTAAACAGGACATGCTGAGCATCTTCTTCAAAATAAACATCTGTAACAGTATTGTCATGGAATGTAGTTATCTTGTAAAGAATTATAGGATTGACGTTTTTCTAATACTTTGAGAAAAGGAGTTCAGAATTTATGCAATAATAAACACCAGGTCTTGAAACAATCTGCATATTATAAACTATTCAAGTGTGTAGCTTTCAATCTACAATAATAAGTTTCCCAGAAATTAAATAGGCATGAGCTGATAGTGAAAGGTATGTATGAACATGGATTAGCAT
Organism: Hyperoodon ampullatus; assembly: GCF_949752795.1. Classification (NCBI taxonomy): domain Eukaryota; kingdom Metazoa; phylum Chordata; class Mammalia; order Artiodactyla; family Ziphiidae; genus Hyperoodon; species Hyperoodon ampullatus. Next base: position 5,116,167 of record NC_136915.1, on the reverse strand, counting down.
GTGTGACAGTCATTAATGAAACTGAACAAGTGAATGACCTTGACAGCAGGCAGTGGCTAGAGTCAGGAAGTGGATAAACTGTGCCACTTCCTAGGTGCATCAGCCCATCTACCTGAATTTCAGGAGCCTTGATATCTGGGGGAATAGTCTATGCCAACTGGAACCCCTGGGATCCATGCCCTTGCCCAGGATCATGCTGAGAGCTAAGTGACCCCTAATGGCCCAGAAGGATGGAGGCACAGGGCACCCCAGACACCTCTAGATTCATCACAGTGTCCCAAAGACCCAGAGTCCCAAAGAAGGCCTTCATAAACATCGCTCAGGCAACAGTCACCCCAACCTGGCAGGGCCCCCTCCACTGCTACTGTCGTGCAAAGAGAAAAACTCCCTGGACTACTTATTGCAATCCATGTTTACTCTACAAATGTTTATTGAGCACCTACTATGACCAGTCAGAGAATAAGACCACATGAAGCCTGAGAGCGCACACAGCAGAAGCAAGAAGAACTACAATTCTTCAGCCTGTGGAACGAAACCACATTCACAGAAAGATAGACAAAAGGAAAAGGCAGAGGACTATGTACTATGAAGGAACAAGATAAAAACCCAGAAAAACAACTAAATGAAGTGGAGATATGCAACCTTCCAGAAAAAGAATTCAGAATAATTATAGTGAGGATGATCCAAGACCTCGGAAAATGAATGGAGGCAAAGATCAAGAAGATGCAAGAAATGCTTAACAAAGACCTAGAAGAATTAAAGAACAAACAAACAGAGATGAACAATACAATAACTGAAATGAAAACTACACTAGAAGGAATCAATAGCAGAACAACTGAGGCAGAAAAACGGATAAGTGACCTGGAAGACAGAATGGTGCAATTCACTGCTGCAGAACAGAATAAAGAAAAAGGAATGAAAAGTAATGAAGGCAGCCTAAGAGACCTCTGGGACAACATTAAATGCACCAACATTCGCATTATAGGGGTCCCAGAAGGAGAAGAGAGAGAGGAAGGACCTGAGAAAATATTTGAAGAGATTATAGTTGAAAAATTCCCGAACATGGGAAAGGAAATAGTCACCCAAGTCCAGGAAGCATAGGGAGTCCCAGGCAGGATAAACCCAAAGAGAAACATGCTGAGACACATAGTAATCAAACTGACAAAAATTAAAGACAAAGAAAAATTATTAAAAGCAACAAGGGAAAAATGACAAATAACGTACATGGGAACTCCCATAAGGTTAACAGCTGATTTCACAGCAGAAACTCTACAGGCCAGCAGGGAGTGGCATGATATATTTAAAGCGATGAAAGGGAAGAACCTACAACCAAGATTACTCTACCCAGCAAGGATCTCATTCAGATTTGATGGAGAAATCAAAAGCTTTACAGACAAGCAAAAGCTAAGAGAATTCAGCACCACCAAACCAGCTCTACAACAAATGCTAAAGGAACTACTCTAAGTGGGAAACACAAGAGAAGAAAAGGACCTACAAAAACAAACCCAAAACAATTAAGAAAATGGTAATAGGAAATGGTAATAGGAACATACATATCAATAATCACCTTCAGTGTGAATGGATTAAATGCTCCAACCAAAAGACAGAGGTTTGCTGATTGGATACAAAAACAAGACCCATCTATATGCTGTCTACAAGAGACCCACTTCAGACCTAGGGACACATACAGACTGAAAGTGAGGTGATGGAAAAAGATATTCCAAGCAAATGGAAATCAAAAGAAAGCTAGAGTAGCAATAATCATAATAGATAAAATAGACTTTAAATTAAAGAATGTTACAAGAGACAAGGAAAGACACTAATAATGATCAAGGAATCAATCCACGAAAAAAAATATAACAATTATAAATATACCTAAAGACCTAAATGTAAGGCCAGACCCTATAAAACTCTTAGAGGAAAACATAGGCAGAATACTCTATGACATAAATCACAGCAAGATCCTTTCTGACCCTCCTAGAGAAATGGAAATAAAAACAAAAATAAACAAATGGGACCTAATGAAACTTAAAAGCTTTTGCACAGCAAAGGAAACCATAAACAAGATGAAAAGACAACCCTCAGAATGGGAGAAAATATTTGCAAATGAAGCAACTGACAAAGGATTAATCTCCAAAATATACAAGCAGCTCATGTAGTTCAATAACAAAAAACAAACAACCCAATCCAAAAATGGGCAGAAGACCTAAACAGACATTTCTCCAAAGAAGATATACAGATTGCCAACAAACACATGAAAGGATGCTCAACATCAGTAATCATTAGAGAAATGCAAATCAATACTACAATGAGGGGGCTTCACTGGTGGTGCAGTGGTTGAGAGTCCGCCTGCCGATGCAGGGGACACGGGTTCGTGCCCCGGTCTGGGAAGATCCCACATGCCGCGGAGTGGCTGGGCCCGTGAGCCATGGCTGCTGAGCCTGTGCGTCCGGAGCCTGTGCTCCGCAATGGGAGAGGCCACAACACTGAGACGCCCGCGTACTGAAAAAAAAAAAACAAAAAAAACAAAAAAAACTACAATGAGGTATCGCCTCACACCAGTCAGAATGGTCATCATCAAAAAAATCTACAAACAGGGCTTCCCTGGTGGTGCAGTGGTTGAGAGTCTGCCTGCCAATGCAGGGGGCATGGGTTCATGCCCCGGTCTGGAAGGATCCTGCGTGCTGCAGAGCGGCTGGGCCCATGAGCCGTGGTCTCTGGGCCTGCGCATCCAGAGCCTGTGCTCCACAACGGGAGAGGCCACAGCAGTGAGAGGCCCGCGTACCGCAAAAAAAAAAAAAAAAAAATCTACAAACAATAAATGCTGGAGAGGGTGTGGAGAAAAGGGAACCCTCTTGCACTGCTGCTGGGAATGTAAATTGATACAGCCACTATGAACAACAGTTTGGAGGTTCCTTAAAAAACTAAAAATAGAACTACCATATGACCCAGCATCCCACTACTGGGCATATACCCTGAGAAAACCATAATTCAAAAAGAGTCATGTACCACAATGTTCATTGCAGCACTATTTACAATAGCCAGGACATGGAAGCAACCTAAGTGTCCATTGACAGCTGAATGGATAAAGATGATGTGGTACATATATACAGTGGAATATTACTCAGCCATAAAAAGAAACAAAACTGAGTTATTTATAGTGAGGTGGATAGACCTAGAGACTGTCATACAGAGTGAAGTAAGTCAGAAAGAGAAAAACAAATAACATTCGCTAACACATATATATGGAATCTAAAAAAAAAAAAAAAAGGTTTTGAAGAACCTAGGAGGAGGACAGGAATAAAGACACAGACGTAGAGAATGGACTTGAGGACCTGGGGAGGGGGAAGGGTAAGCTGGGACGAAGTGAGAGAGTAGCACTGACATACATACACTACCAAATGTAAAATAGATAGCTAGTGGGAAGCAGCTGCATCACACAGGGAGATCAGCTCAGTATTTGTGACCACCTAGAGGGGTGGAATAGGAAGGGTGGGAGGGAGACGCAAGAGGGAAGGGATATGGGGATATACGTATGCATATAGCTGATTCACTTTGTTACAGCAGAAACTAACACAACATTGTAAAGCAACTATATTCCAATAAAGTTGTTTAAAAAAATTATAAATATATATGCACCCCCAACATCAGAGCACCTCAGTACATAAAGAAAATGTTAACAGCTATAAAAGAGGAAATGGACAGTAACACAATAATAGTGGAGGACTTTAACACCTCACTTACACCAATGGACAGACCATCCAGACAGAAAATTAATAAGGAAACACAAGCTTTAAATGACACTTATAGGACATTCCATCCGAAAACAGCAAATTACACTTTATTCTCAAGTGCACATGGAATATTCTCCAGGATAGATCACATTTTGGGTCACAGATCAAGCCTCAGTAAATTTAAGAAAACTGAAATCATATCAAGCATCTTTTCTGACCAAAACACTATGACATTAGAAATAAATTACAGGGAAAAAAACATAAACACGTGGAGGCTAAACAATATATTACTAAATAACCAAGAGATCACTGAAGAGATCAAGGAGGAAATCAAAAAAACGTAGAGACAAATGACAACGAAAACACAATGATCCAAAACCTATGGGATGCAGGGACTTCCGTGGTGGTGCAGTGGTTAAGAATCCACCTGCCAATGCAGGGGACACGGGTTAAAGCCCTGGTCCGGGAAGATCCTACATGCCACAGAGCAGCTAAGCCCATGCGCCCCAATTACTGAGCCTGTGCTCTAGAGCCCATGAGCCACAACTACTGAGCCCAAATGCCACAACTACTGAAGCTTGCATGCCTAGAGCCTCTGCTCTGCGACAAGAGAAGCCACCGCAATTAGAAGCCCGTGCACCACAACGAAGAGTAGCCCCCGCTCACCACAACTTGAAAAAGCCCATGCACAGCAACGAAGACCCAACGCAGCCAGAAATAAATAAATAAATTTTTTTTTTTAAACCTATGGGATGCAGCAAAAGCAGTTCTAAGACGGAAGTTTATAGCAATACAATCCTACCTCAAGAAACAAGAAAACTCTCAAATAAACAATCTAACATTACACCTAAAGTAAGTAGAGGAAGAAGAACAAACAAAACCCAAAGTTAGTAGAAGGAAAGAGATCATAAAGATCAGAGCAGAAATAAATGAAACAGAAACAAAGAAAACAATAGCAAAGATCAATAAAACTAAAAGCTGGTTCTTTGAGAAGATAAACAAAATTGATAAACCTTTAGCCAGACTCATCAAGAAAAAGAGGGAGGGGACTCAAATCAGTAAAATTAGAAATGAAAAAGGAGAAGTTACAATGGACATTGCAGAAATACAAAGCATCCTAAGAGAATACTACAAGCAACTCTATGCCAATAAAATGGACAACCTGGAAGAAATGGACAAATTCTTAGAAAGGTATGACCTTCAAATACTGAACCAGGAAGAAATAGAAAATATGAACAGACCAATCACAAGTAATGAAATTGAAACTGTGATTAAAAATCTTCCAACAAACAAAAGTCCAGGACCAGATGGCTTCACAGGTGAATTCTATCAAACATTTAGAGAAGAGCTAACACCCATCTTTCTCAAACTCATACAAAAAATTGCAGAGGAAGGGGGCTTCCCTGGAGGCACAGTGGTTGAGAGTCCACCTGCCAATGCAGGTGACACGGGTTGGTGCCCTGGTCTGGGAAGATCCCACATGCCACGGAGTGGCTAGGCCCGTGAGCCATGGCCACTGAGCCTGCGGGTCCAGAGCCTGTGCTCCACAATGGGAGAGGCCACATCAGTGAGAGGCCCGTGTACCGCAAAAAAAAAAAAAAAAAAAAAAAAAAAATTGCAGAGGAAGGAAAAATCTCAGACTCATTCTATAGGCCACCATCATCCTGATACCAAAACCAGACAGAGATGCTACAAAAAAAGAAAATTACAGAACAATATCACTAATGAATATAGATGCAAAAATCCTCAACAAAATACTGGCAAACAGAATCCAACAACACATTAAAAGGATCATACACCATGATCAAGTGGGATTTATCCCAGAGATGCAACGATTCTTTGATATACGCAAATCAATCAATGTGATACACCATATTAACAAATTGAAGAATAAAAACCATATGATGATCTCAATAGATGCAGAAAAAGCTTTTGACAAAATTCAGCACCCATTTATGATAAAAAAATCTCCGGAAAGTGGGCATAGAGGGAAACTACCTCAACATAATAAAGGCCATATATGACAAACCCACAGCAAACATCATTCTCAATGGTGAAAAACTGAAAGCATTTCCTCTAAGATCAGGAACAAGACAAGGATGTCCACTCTCACCACTATTATTCAACATAGTTTTGGAAGTCCTAGCCATGGCAATCAAGAAGAAAAATAAATAAAAGGAATACAAATTGGAAAAGAAGAAGTAAAACTGTCACTGTTTGCAGATGACATGATGACATAGAGAATCCTAGAGATGCCACCAGAAAACTACTAGAGCTAATCAATGAATTTGGTAAAGTTGCAGGATACAAAATTAATGCACAGAAATCTCTTGCATTCCTTTACACTAACAATGAGAGATCGGAAAGAGAAATTAAGGAAACAATCCCATTCACCATTGCAACAAAAAGAATAAAATACCTAGGAATAAACCTACCTAAGGAGGTAAAAGACCTGTACTCAGAAAACTATAAGACACTGATGAAAGAAATCAAAGATGACACAAACAGATGGAGAGATATACCATGTTCTTGGATTGGAAGAATCAATATTCTGAAAATGACTATACTACCCAAAGCAATCTACAGATTCAATACAATCCCTATCAAATTACCAATGGCATTTTTTACAGAACTAGAACAAAAAATCTTAAAATTTGTATGGAGACAGAAAAGACCTTGAATAGCCAAAGTAATCTTGAGGGGAAAAAACGGAGCTGAAGGAATCAGACTCCCTGACTTCAGACTATACTACAAAACTACAGTAGTCAAGACAATATGGTACTGGCACAAAAACAGAAATATAGATCAATGGAACAGGATAGAAAGACCAGAGATAAACCCATGCACCTATGGTCACCTTATCTTTGATAAAGGAGGCAAGAATATACAGTGGAGAAAAGACAGCCTCTTCAATAAGTGGTGCTGGGAAAACTGGACAGCTACATGTAAAAGAATGAAATTAGAACACTCGCTAACACCATACACAAAAATAAATTCAAAATGAATTAAAGACCTAAATGTAAGACCAGACAATATAAAACTCTTAGAGGAAAACATAGGCAGAATGCTCTATGACGTAAATCACAGCAAGATCTTTTTTGACCCACCTCCTAGAGTAATGGAAATAAAAACAAAAATAAACAAATGGGACCTAATGAAACTTGAAATCTTTTGCACAGCAAAGGAAACCAAAAACAAGCCTAGAAAACAACCCTTAGAATGGGAGAAAATATTTGCAAATGAATCAACGGACAAATGATTAATCTCCAAAATATATAAACAGCTCATGCAGCTCAATATTAAAAAAAAACAAACAACGCAATCCAAAAATGGGCAGAAGACCTAAATAGACATTTCTCCAAAGAAGACATACAGATGGCCAAGAGGCACATGAAAAGATGCTCAACATCGCTAATTATTAGAGAAATGCAAATCAAAACTACAATGAGGTTATCACCTCACACCAGTTAGAATGGGCATCATCAGAAAATCTACAAACAACAAATGCTGGAGAGGGTGTGGAGAAAAGGGAACCCTCTTGCACTGTTGGTGGGAATGTAAATTGATATAGCCACTATAGAGAACAGTTTGGAGGTTCCTTAAAAAACTAAAAATAGAATTACTATATGACCCAGCAATCCCACTACTGGACATATACCCAGAGAAAACCATAATTCAAAAAGACACATGCACCCCAATGTTCACTGCAGCACTATTTACAATAGCCAGGTCATGGAAATAACCTAAATGCCCATCAACAGACGAATGGATAAAGAAGATGTGGTATATATATACAATGTAATATTACTCAGCCATAAAAAGGAACAAAATTGGGGCATTTGTAGAGACGTGGATGCATCTAGAGACTGTCATACAGAGTGAAGTATGTCAGAAAGAGAAAAACAAATATCGTATGTTAACGCATATATGTGGAATCTAGAAAAATGGTACAGATGAACTGGTTGCAGAGCAGAAATTGAGACATAGAAGTAGAGAAAAAACATATGGACACCAAGGGGGGAAAGCGCGGTGTGGGTGGAGTGGTGGTGTGATGAACTGGGAGAGTGGGATTGACATATATACACTAATATGTATAAAATGGATAACTAATAAGAACCTGCTGTGTAAAAAATAAAAAATATAAAAACTTTTAAATAAAGAGCACATGAAGCCTGCTCTTAAATTGCTCACAGCCAGGGACAGAGATAAGTCAACATAATAGTGGGGCGTTCACGCCATCACAGGGTCAACTGTCCTGTCAACTCTGTAGCCAGACCAATGGGTCACCTCAGGCCTACCGAGCTGCCACACAAGCAAGCAGAGGCCCCAGGGAACCACGCTGATTTATGAACTATCTTTGAGCACCAGCCGCTCCCTCCTGAACCCTCCCATGCAGATCCCCCCTGGGTGGAGCACCTGTCCCACTTAAAGGCAGCCCCTCTGAGCAAAGGAAACTGAATTCCCAGAGGCAGGCTTCCTCCTGTGTCATATTCACATTGACTAAGCCCCAGAGCTGGACTCAACCACCAGGGAGCATCGTTGCACTGCTGTCTGGCTCCCAGCTGGATGGGGCGTGTCTGGGTCACCTGTCTACTCCCAGACCCGTGCTGCCCAGCCCATTCCCCTTATTCTGGTTCTGATCTGTCTCATCATCAGATGGGCAGACCGTGGGCCAGACCCTGCCTCCCCAAAGCTTAGGATCTTTTTGGGGAGAGAGCTAGGCACACCCCCAAAGAACCACAAAGAACAGAAGATGCTAAATAGCGTGGAACAAAGTGAGAACCATCAAAATTCAGAGTAAGGAGAGCCATCTGGGCTAGGAAGGGGAATGATTTCGGGCGGAGAGGGGCTTCATCATCTGTGTCATCATTACCATCATAACAGCTAACATTGGCAGAGTGATGTCTAAGGCCAGCGACTGCTCTAGGACTTCATGGGGGATAGTCTCACTTAATCTTCAAAACAAACTACAAAGTGAGAACATGCCCATTTTACAAGTGGGGAAACTTGAGGCACAGAGCAGTTAAGTGGCTTGCCCAAGGTCACACGGCTAAACTCTGCAGAACCCAAACCCATGCACAATGGTTCCAGAGCCCACACCCTCCACTACTGATCTGAATTTCTTTAAAGAACGGCTACGGTGTGTTGAGATGGAGAAAAGGAAAACCTGCACGTGTACAGTCATGCTTTCCTAACTCAGGCTAACAGCCTCCTGCTTCCCACTGAGCTGGAGTCACCTCAGTGCCCCACCTCCCTTCAGGGAGACAGGAGGAGCCAGACTGAGCATCCATCAGCAGGATTCTCTCCTTCCAGCAGGATCAGGCTCATTGCCACCCATAACCCTTGTATGATCCATGGGGTCATCTTCAGTGATAGGAAACGTTTTTTATATCCAGGAACCATTTGCTTTAAATGTCTTACGATACAGACAAAACAACAGACAAAGAGAGAGACAAACACTCTAGCTGAAGAGGGGAAGAGGTTTTGAAAAAAAGCATCTTCATCCCAACTGTCTGGCCCTCCCCGCCTTTCCCCAAAGCTCCAGCCACCTAGGGCTCCGAAGAAGACAGACAGAAACACAGATCCGGGCCATCTCATTTTCACAGAGCAGGAAACTGAGGCCCAGAGAAGGGGAGGGACTCGGCCAAGGTCACGTGTTTGTGGCTCAGCCAAGCTGGGACCCGGGACTCCCAACGCCCACTGCATGATGTTCTTTCCCCTCCTGCCTGTTGCCTCTCAAACTCAAGTCTGGCCCAGGAAATTCATAGAATGCTCAAACCAAGAGAGAGTGTGTCCCAGAGAAGTGAAAACTGGGACTCAAAGAAAATCATGTACACAAATGTTCACAGCAGCATCGTTCACAATCGCCAAAAGCCAGAAGCACCCCAGGTGTCTGTCAACAGACGGACAGACGGATAAACAGAGTATGGTCTTTCCACACAATAGGTTATTCAGCCACAGAAAGGAATGAAGTTCAAACGCACACTACAACACGGATGAACCTTGAAAACATGCTGGCAAGAGAAGCCAGACACACAAGGCCGCATGTTGTATGAGCCCATTGATGTGAAATGTCCAGAACAGGCAAATCCGTAGAGATAGAAGATAGGCTGGTGGTTGCCAGAAGCTGGACGAAGAGGGGTGGTGGGGAGTGACTGCTAAGGGGTGTGGGGTCTCCTTTTGAGGGGATGAGAATATCTGGAACTAAATAGTGGTGAAGGTTATACAACATTGAGAATACACTAAATGCCACTAAGGTAAATGTTGTGTGCATTTCACCACAATAAAAAAGAACAAGAAGAGAGTGCAGACATCCAGGTAGGTGTGGCCGGAGATGAAGAAAATGCCAGTCCTCCCTTCCTACAAGGTTGGACCCTGAACCCAAAGGGCCACCTGCATGCCTGCAAGCCTGCTCAGCTCCCTGGCTCCCGTGGTATCTGTTTTTCCTGGATCCTAAACACTGCATCAGTGCCGAGAAGAACGACTCGACTGTCAAGATGAAGGAATTCACTGCAGCATCCAAAGCAAAGACTGTCCAGCTTGCAGATTTTAAATGTTTAGTTTGCCCTTTGGATGTTCAAATAGAAAAACTGCCACCGAGGTATGATGTCTGTGTGTGGCAGGGGCTCAGGGGACAGGCTGTAGTAGAATCCCACAGGCCCCTGTATCTTTTTGGCATTGGGTTCAGTCCCTGCAGGTCAGGGAGGTGGGTGGGCCACTCCCCAAGGCACTGACCAAGCCCCACCAAGAAGGACAGAGTGGGCAGGACTTCCTGGCATTGTCGTCTGGTCACATGCTCTGTCGCCGTGCATCTCTGCCATCCAAAGTCATGCCGACCGCCCACCATCCAACTGCCACATGGGCCTGGTCCTGTCTGCCCCCAGGTGACGGGTCAGACAGAAAGCTGCAAAGCCCATCTCGGTGGTGAGCCAGCGAGGCTCGGGGTCATCCTCAGAGGCTGCCCCCAGGACTGGCAGGTGGGAATGCATTGTGCCAGCCTGACTTTTCTTGCCCCTTCCCACCTCGGCCCCCATGCACTGATTCATCCTGCATAACCTGTCTGGCCTTGTTCATAGTTCACCCCTTCCAGGGAGTCTTCCCTGCTGTCTCACTCCACAGTGAACACCAGCTTCCGGAAGCTTCTCAGCAGTGGTTGCACCACTCCTGGACTCCTAGCAGGCAGGGTTTTCTGCGGCTAGTGTTTCTGTGCCTGGTGGTTCTCCCTTCCTAGTTCCACAATGTCTGGGGAGGGTCTGAGTCTCAGTCCCTACATCACTGTAGAGCCCTGAGTGGTTCCTGTACCCAAAGATGACTGTTGGCAGATAGAGGTTGAGTGAATGAATGCAAAGTTCTCTTCTAAAGGATGCAAACAGAAGGAGCCCATGTATGAGCCAACTCTTGCTGCAAGCTGGGTGGTTGGGGGTGGACAAATGAAGATGCAGCTGCCATTGAAGCTCGATGCCCTACATGAAGAGCCTGGACAGAAATGTTCCACTAAGCGCTCCACATTCGGAAAGGCAGCACCTGGCCAGCCCATCAGCACCAGGGCAGCACTGTCCAGTACAAACATAACGTGAGTCACAAAGGCAAGCCACAGCTGTGATTTTAAAACTTCTAGAACCTACATGTTTTGTAAAGTAAAAAGAAACAAATTAATTGTAATAATATATTTTGCAATATATTTTCTATTTTAACCCGATATGTCCAAAATATTATGATTTCACAAATTTTTTTAAAAAGCAGTCATGAGCTATTTCACAAATTTTTTCATACTAAGTTTTCAAACCTCATTGTGTATTTTCCATTTCTAGCCCATGCTAATTGAGAGCAGCCATATTTCAAGTGCTGGGCAGCTACCTGCGGCTGCCATATTGGACAGAGCAGCTCCAGATACAGACATCACAGAAGCCTGAAAAACACAACATGCCTTCTGGAGCCAAGCCCTCTGCGTCCACGGGGCTTGTGTGGAGCCCAGGTGTGATTGAAGATGCAGCCGCAACAAATGCTTCCTTTGAAGCAGGGCTCACTGCCCCATTGGTCCACCTCAGAGGTCCACCACACCGTGTCCTGCCTCCGGTGTGTGGGAGGCTATGCCTGTTTGGAGGAGGATACGGGAATTCTCAGGCCGAATTCACCTCCATCTCTCAGCCCGAGCTCACTGTCACTTCCATTCCCTCTCCAGGAGCCACCCACTGAGGACACCCCATAGAATCACCCAGCCCAGAGAAACTGGCTTCCCCTTCAGCCATTTCCCCTGAAGCAGTCCTCAGAAAAAGGACCAGTCCCTTCTATTGGCTCTCCATTCTTCATCTGGGGGTCCAATGTCAGTGAGAGAGAAAGGTCAGTCTCGAGGGGTTTTTAGTGCTTATTGGGACAAACTCAACAAGCAAACAAACAAAAGCAACAACAAGCTATATAGAGATATGTTTTGTTTGTTATTCTCCTGAGTCCAAGTAAAGAAAATATCTGTGGTCTACACAATCTCAGATATTTTGCACACACACACCAAAAAAAAGAATAAATCTTTCAACCTAAGGGATAATTTTTTTAAGTTTGTTTTTTATGAGAGTTCTGCACACGGGTTTTATCTGTACGGGACCAAAGCTGAGGGGGGAAAAAAGCCAGGACTCTCCTAGCAGCTGGCCCCAGCATCTGCTAGAGCCACAAAATGCAACTATATTACTCCCAAACGAGAAGTAAAAATATCTTGTTTCCAATACTCTTGGTTTTAAGACTCATACTTTATGTCCTCTGGGTATTTCAATGGTTCCAGATCTCTGTGTTATGTACTTTATTAGGGATGTGTGAATGTCATATTAATGACTTCTAACCAACATGTTTACAGTGGAAGCAAATTTTCCCAGAACCCACTGCTCACTGCACTTTACAAAAAATAATTGGCTTTAATTTAAATAAAGTTTAAAAAAACATTAATGAGAATGACTTCAAAGTTAACGCTGTTTTTTATTATCTTAAAATCAATAGTGGATACTCAAGTGATCAATGTATCATTATTTATGTCTTCATATATTTTATATTATTTTGTACTTATTCATGTTTGAATAAAAATAAAATGATAAAAATAAATAAATAAATAGCCATTCCTTACCCCACTCCCAGTGGCATCCCTCACCTGCTCTCTCCAGGGCACCCCATGCATGAAGCTGGTGGGTCTCCTCCTCCATGATAAATATTCCAACCCTGGGTCCAAGAGTGCCATGCTCCCTCTTTATACATCCTGTCTCCATCCACTGAAGTACTTCCCGAGAGCCCAGCTGGCCAAGCCAACACCCTCCACAGGATGTTCTGGGTCCCCACCCGCAGGTCAAAACCAACACCCCAGATCATGCTTTTGAAATAACCAGCTCTTGTGATAAACAACAGCATACAGAATAATGGCTTCTACTTTATATATAGGGTATATAAAGGGTATACAAAAGGTAGCATACAATTTGACAATTTATGAGTGTGGTGGCAATTAAGATCTCAGGGACCCAAGGGTGTCTGGAAGACTTTCTACAAAATGGTAAGTAGCAATTCAGGATAAATTCCTAACAGCCCAGATTTGTGACATAAAGCCTGGCTCAGTTGGCTGTCTGTTATTTAGATGTGGTAAAGCATTCTCATGACCACCAAAGAGCCAATCAGAGCAGAAACAATGAGCTATCATAAAAACAGTCAGAGGAAGATTCAGTGAAGGAGCAATTCCTCCAGTCTCTCCTTCATTTCCTTATCCACTCTTTGGTTCAATCATTTGATGAATTATTGAGCACCTACTGTATGCCAGGCACTACACGAGGCCCTAATGATACAAAGACATATGGGTGATGGCCCTGGGAAATAGAACGGGGAAGACAGACAGAGCTGCAGGATCCAGGGCTATTGTCAACAGCAAAACAGATGATGAATGCTAAATTAGCAGCAAAAATGATGTGTTCATACTGGGAAGAGAAGGGAAGGTTTTTGCCAAGGAGCCAACATCCAAACTGGGTCTTGAAGGATGAGTAGGAGGTTGCCAGGCTGACAAATGGTAACGGCATTAGGGAAAGAAACAGCATGTGCAGAAACAGGAAAGTGGGAAAAGCAAATGTATTTGGGAGACTTTGAGTAACATGAAGTCGTAGAGGCTGAAGGGTATAGAACAACAGGATCCAAAGATGGAAAGGGTAGAGAGGCAGCAGACTGTGGAGGAATGAAGATGCCAGGAGAACGCAGCTTTATCCACAAGAGCCAGGGAGCCGTGGAAAGCTTTTAAGTGGAGAGGAGGCACAAAAAGAGCCGTGCTTGAGAAACATCACTCTGATGGTGCCAGGGCAGAGAGGGGGCTACCAACTGTGATTACAGCCCAGGAAGGAAACAGTGAGATCCTGGACTATGACAGTGGAGATGGGCAAGATGGAACTAACTTGAATTTTTTCAAAAGTGAGTAAGTACGGCTTGAAAGCCAATTGGCTGGAGAAAATGAGGGACAGTGAGGTAGTGAGGACATCCAAAGCAAAGGAAGCCCAGGGGCTGAATCCACCCGAGATGTGCTTGCTTGGTAAACACAGTATTTGTTCCCATTTGGTTTATTTGCCAACATTTAAAGATTGGGAAATGGGGATTTGCAGTTCTCCTAAAACTTAAAGTCTGGCCACTCTGGGACCACATCCCTAGAGATCACCCACTGGTTACAGCTGAGGAGCAGCTGCCCACCATCCCTACCTGGCTGGTCTTTTCACTCACAATACATGCCTGGACCTAGTAGGCATGCAACTTTGGGACTCCCACTCTGATGTTTCTGGCATTGGAAACTGAGTAGATTGTAGGACCATGAACCATATATGTTATCCAGAAAGAAATACATTTAGAGCAATAGATTTTAGAAAGAGAGATATGTTAACCAGAGTACTCATTGCTTCTTTTTTTCTTTTTTTTTTTTTTGTGGTACGCGGGCCTCTCACTGTTGTGGCCTCTCCCGTTGCAGAGCACAGGCTCTGGATGCGCAGGCTCAGCAGCCATGGCTCACGGGCCCAGCCACTCCACGGCATGTGGGATCCTCCCAGACCGGGGCACAAACCCATGTCCCCTGCATCAGCAGGCGAACTCTCAATCACTGCGCCACCAGGGAAGCCCCTCATTGCTTCTTAATACAATGACATTTGCCGATTAATCTGGACCCAAGATTGCCCCAACTTCTATTTCAATATAGTCCCGGTTGTCAATTTGTTTTTCTCTTAGCTCCAATTTTACCCTTATTTGTCCTGCTTTGTGACACAGAAGATGGGCCCTATAAACATTTTCCCATGCTGGCTTGGCAGGATGTCAAGCTTCTTCCATAGAGCAATGAAGTGCCCCTGCAAGATGATGGTGGCCAGACATTCTTGCTGGTTTCTGTCCTCTGTCACTATTAGTATGATCATCATTATGATTCAGAGCAGGAGCCCAGTGACCATGCAGATGAGCGCCAGCCACACCCCCAGGACACCCTCCCTCTACTGGCAGGCTGCAGCTCTGGCCCACCTGACACCCTCAAGCGACAGTGAACCATGTCTGCAGACCAACTGTAGCCCATGCCCTTTGGCAGCCAGCGTGTTCCTGTGGTGGCCCTGTGCTCTGAAGAGGTCCGAATTTCAGCCTATGCAGTGAGGGGGGACTCTTCCAGTCCTTAGTTTATTTATTGTCTACTCTTTCTCAGCCTACAGGTAGTTGCTGCTCTTAGACGTACCAGATACTCCTAGAACACTTAGAATTCTCTTTTATCCCTATTAGTAGTCAATCACCTTTTACTAGCTAACAATTCTTTACCTTAAGTTTTCTCTGTTCAAATACCCAATATGGTTTCTGTGTCCTGACTGGACCCTGACTGATATAAGGATCGTCCACAGCCCTGAAGATACTTATAACCTCACTGCTGTGCCACCTTAAAAGATATACTAAATGTATAACTGATTCACTTCGTTATAAAGCAGAAACTAACACACCATTGTAAAGCAATTATACTCAAAAAAAAAAAAAGACATACTAAAAAGTACAGGGGAAATAAAAAGACACCTGAAGGAAAAGAAGCATGTATTGAGGGAAATATATAAATTACTCCAGTGAGGAATCTATAGCAAGTTTCCTAGATGCCAGCCACATAGTAGTTTGAAAGCCATTGGAACAATGTACGTCCTACACTTTAATTTGTGAGAAGATTGAATCTGCCTATTTGGGGAGATAAAAAGCATTTCTTGTAGAGTAGGAAAAAGTTACTCTATCTCCCTTTGGCCATACGATTTGGGGTACGTCACTTGACATTTCCTCACCTAAAATGCAGGATAACATAATTGTATTACATGAGGTAATATATGCAGATTCTTGGCACACGGGGTTAAAACTTTTAAAAATCAGCTCCACTGAGGTATAATTCACATACAGTAAAATGCAACTCATTTTAAATGCACAGTTCAATGAATGCTAACAAACAAATCTATTATGTATCTATCACCACATTCAAGATATAAAACATTTTCAGCACCATGAAAATTTCCTTCATACCCTTTTCAGTTAATCTCTCTCATACCTCCAGCCTCAAGCAAGCATTGATCTGCTTTCTGTCATTGTAGATTAGTTTTGCCTGTTCTCAAATCTTACGTAAATGAAATCATACAGTATGTACTCTCTTTGTTTCTGTTTTCTTTCATTCAAGATAATGTTTTTGAGATTAATCCATGTTGTTGTGTGTATCAGTAGTAATCCATTCCTTTTCATTGTAGAGTATTATTCCATTATATGGATATATCATAATTTGTTTAGCCATTCAAATGTTGATGAACATTTGTGTTGTTTCCAGTTTGGGGCTGTTATGAATAAACTATTATTAACATTTATATACAAGTCTTTGTGTGGACATATGTTTTCATTTCTCTTTGGTAAAAACCTAGGCATGAAATGGCTTTGTCATACAGTAAATATGTGTTTAACTTTATATGAAACTGCCAAAGTGTTTTCCAAAGAGATTGCACTATTTTATATTTCCGTCAGAAATGTGTATGAATTAAAGTTGCTCCACATCTTTGCCAACACTTGGAACTACCTGTCTTTTCAATTGTAGCCATTGTCATGGGTGTGCAGTTATCTCATTGCAGCTTCACTTTGCTTTTCCTTAATGACTAATAATTTGTGACATTTATTCATGCACTTATTGACTATTTATATACTTTCTTTTGTAAAGTCTATTTTAATGTTTGCCCAATTTTTAATTGGGTTGTCTTTCTACAGTTGAATATTAATAGTTCTTTTTGTATTTTGGGTATGAGGCCTTCATCAGGTTTATGCATTATAAATATTTTCCTCCAGTCTCTGGGTTACTTTTTCATTTTCTTAAGGGTATATTTCAAAGACCAAAAGTTTTTACATTTGGTTAAGTCTAATTTATCATTTTTCTTCTTCTGGCCAATTTAAGAAATCTTTGTCTACTCCAAGTTCTCTGCTTTTTATTTGAAACGTATAGACGGTTTGTATTTCGTGTAATTACTGATGTGGTTGAGTTTACGTTTACCAGCATTCTATTTTTTTCTATTTGTTCCATTTGTTCTTTGTTCCCTTTTCCTGCCTTCTATTGGATTAACTGATTTTTTTTTTTTTTAGTATTCCATTTAGTCTCCACTATTGGCTTATTAGGTTTGCTTCTGTTTTATTTGTGGTTGCTCTAGGATTTACATTATGTATCCTTAACAGAATCTATCTTCAAATAATATTATCCCACTTGTGTATATCAGAAGGGACTTAAACAGCATGCTTCCATTTTGCCCGTTCTTTTATTCCTGTTATTGTTTGTTGTCATATTTTTTATTATAAATTTATTTATTTATTTATGGGTGCGTTGGGTCTTCATTGTTGTGCACGGGCTTTCTCTAGTTGTGGTGAGCGGGGGCTACTCTTTGTTGTGGTGTGCAGGTTTCTCACTGCAGTGGCTTCTTTTGTTGTGAAGCATGGGCTCAGGCTCTAGGCATGCAGGCTTCAGTAGCTGTGGCACATGGGCTCAGTAGTTGTGGTGCATGGGCTTAGTTGCTCCACAGCATGTGGGATCTTCCTGGACCAGGGCTCGAACCTGTGTCCCCTGCATTGGCAGGCAGATTCTCAAACCACTGCACCACCAGGGAAGTCCTGTTGTCATATATTTTACACCTCTCTCTGTTCTAGACCCCCAATGCAGTGATTTAAACAATTCATTATGTTTTAAAGAAATTTAAAATGAAGAAAAATCTCTGATATTTACCTATGTATTTACCATTTTCAGCACTGAGTCCTCACTGTATAGCTCCCAGTTTTCATCTTGTGTCATTCTTCTTCACATGAACTTCCTTTAACATTTCTTATAGTATGGGTCTCCAAGCAATGAATTCTCTGAAGTGGGCATGTGTCTGTGTGTCTGTCCGTCTGTTGGAAAACGTCTTTACTTCACTTTCGTTTCTTAAGGGTAATTTCACCAAATATAGAATTCTAGCCTGACAGGATTCTTCCCTTTCAGCACTTAGGAGATTTCAGTCCATTGTTCTCTGGCTTGCATGGTTTCTGATGAGAAATCTGCAGAAATTCTTTGCCCCACCCGTACCTCCCCACCCTGGTTGATTTTAGGATTTTCTCTTTATCACTGATTTGAAGCTATTTATGGTGCTCCTTGCTGTGGTTTTCTTTGTTTTTAACTTGCTTGGGGTGTGTTGAGCTTCTTGGACCATTGGGTTTATAGTTTTCATCAAACTTGGAAAGTTGTCAGGCATTACATCTTTAACTAAAGATGGTTAGGCTTTGCTCCAGCAGGCATTTGAACTTCTTGTGGATCAACCTGATCCTCTCCAGACTTATTTTTAATCTTTGTAAATATGGGTCTGCAGTACCGCTTACTCTAGAAATGTTTTAGCCCTGCTTTTTTTTTTTTCTTTCTGTACTGAATGTCCCATTTATTCAAGGAGACTCTCCAATCTGGCTGGTCAGAATTTGAATACCTCCAAGTGCTGTATGAATTCTGGGGATTTTTCACCTTACAGCCTAGGTGCTTTTAGCCCAACTTTGCAGTTTATTCTTATACTTCAGCAGCTTAGAAATCAACAGAACTTTCCAGGGGACCCATGCAGATATCTGGAACACTTTCTCTTCAAGGCTCTCTCCTCTCTGATATTCTGCCTTGTGAATTCTGGCCATCTCAACCTCCCCAAACTCTGGTATCTGTCTCCTCAACTCAGCAAGATGACTGTATTCTACATGGGGTACCTCCTTGAAACCAGTCTTGAAATGCCTCCAAGCAGAAATACAGAGTGATTGTCAGACTCACAACCTCCTTTTGGAAACCACGGTCCTACCCTGACTATTGTATAACATCTGAAAATATTCATCTCACATATTTTGTCCAGTTGTATCCTTGTTGATGGCAAGAGGACAAATCTGGTCCCAGTTGCCCCATCATGGATAGCAGCAAATGCCTTGCCATGATTTTTTAGATTTTTGTTTTATTCTTTGAGAAGTCAGCAATTTCTGGATAAAAGAGAAAGCCAGACTAAAGCAAAAGGGTTAAAACTTTGAGGGCGTCATTGTGGCCTCAGAGAGAGGCTTCCATGAAGCCTATGCAGATCCAGGCTTTCTCAAATACCAAAAAGTGGGAGGGGGAGATAGTGTCCAGGGACAACTGAATTCTGATTCTGCTTTAACAACACCCACACTTCACCTCTACCCCTGGATGAAGATGTAGACTTGCTGCTTTGACAGATTCAGTTCAAGAATCAGAAGAGCCTAAAAGAGCACAGATTGTTGTTACAAGTCCTTCCAGAATAGCGATATAAGCCTGAATATAAAACAGAAATAGTGTTGCAAGAATTTGGCTTCTTTTTCAACCTTGGCAGGATTCTATCTGCACAGAAAGTGTCACTGACAGCCACATGCTGCCAACTCCCATGAAGAACTAGGGACAAGGGACAAGCTATGTAAAAATATCTCGCATCTACTTGGTCTTTGTGTAGATGCCTCCCTTCGAGATAAATCCTGAATCCCTGGCGAAATAAATCAGGGATTTAGATCAGGGTGTGTGTGTTCCCTTCCTACCAATAGATAACCCCACCCACAATGCCCCAAGCCTCCACCTCTGATCTAACGCATTAACAAATACAGCCCTTTGGAAATGGGTCTTAAATCATTCAAAGAGGTCAGAAAAGTCTTTGAAGGTAGCAGATGATGGCTCTGGTGAATGGAGGTGGGTGTCTTGCCTTGCTCCAGTCCCTTCCTAACTCTGAGCGACTAAATTTCCTTGCAGAACAAACACCAACACTCATCCCAAGCCTTCCCCTATCCCCAGACCCAATAAAAGTAATAAACACAGAAGCAAGCCATCTTAAAATTAACACATCCAAGGTACAAGCAGAAACCATTGATCAAAACCTGCTATCTTCCTTCACAGCCGACAGTTCCAGAGCAGCCTAACACCCCATAATGGAATCCCATTATCTACAAAAGAAACTCGTTCCAGAGGAAAGCCACAAATAAAGAGCGAATCAAAGGCAGCAGGCAAAGGGGGA
Organism: Hyperoodon ampullatus; assembly: GCF_949752795.1. Lineage (NCBI taxonomy): Eukaryota > Metazoa > Chordata > Mammalia > Artiodactyla > Ziphiidae > Hyperoodon > Hyperoodon ampullatus. Next base: position 5,095,904 of record NC_136915.1, on the reverse strand, counting down.
GACTCTGGAGCTCCCTCTGCTCCGACAGAAGGGGTGCAACACTGAAGCTGAGAGAGCCGTTAGAGCAGCAGCAAGGAGGAGGTACTCCCCACGAGTTACGAAACTGAGAACGAAATTAAAGAAGAGTCCAGAGGGGAAGGAACGCTGGAGAGCCGACTTCTTCCCATCTGTGCAAAAGCAAAACAAGCTGATTTCATGGAGGAAGAAAATAGAGGCAACAAATACCTCTCCTTAAATTCCAGAACTGCCTCAATTCAGAAAACACAGGGATTCCAGCTAACCTAGGGAGTAAGACTCATTAGCAAATGCCTCAAATCCTTCATTTGCACTTCAAACAAACAAGTTAATTGTGCAGCTAACAGAGTGTGACTTGATTATAAGCCACTGGTGGCCATTAATAGATGAAAGGTGTTTGGATTTCATAACCCGCCTTCACAGGAGAAGTTAAGCTTAGGCACCACCTCTGTTGGCAACACCTGTGATCATGAATCCCACGTGCCAAGCAAGCACCCCAGCTTTCAGCTTTTAGAACTGAAGAGTAAACAGGAGGAAAAGTCATACATTTTCTAGAGGTAATTGTTCTATCCCGCTTTGAAGCGCAGTTGAGTTTGGTCTCGGAAGACCTTAACATATGCGTGAACACAGCCTTTCTAGCTGACACACAACTCAAAAGGCCCACTGCTATGCTGCTTCAGCAGGAATCCCATTGAGAAAGCTGACCAGGACCTGGCTCCAGTCCTCAGATATTATTGATCAATCATGCAGATGCCCTATTCCCAAAGACACAAGCCTAGGTCCATATGAGGCCTTAAATAAAACTATGGAAGTAGATGCATCCAAAAACTGACCATTGACAAATCTGTATCAATCTTTACTTTGACCAGGTGGGCCCTATCGTCAGAATTTCTGATTCCATTAAAAGGGAAAAAAAAGATCTCCCTCTTTCTTTCTTCTTGATAATGTCAAGCAGTAATATGAAAGATAAGGAACCCCAAAGCCTCATATTGTGTCATCTGAAGAGCACCAAGGGCTGCAGAGTGAAAAATGCAGTCAGTCAAATGTATCTTCCAGAGAGCTTCGGGATGTGATGATGCATGTAATGTCAAAACTTTTATAGAAAGGGACCTTACTCTTCAAAGGGTCCCAATAGGGCAATATCAATAGTAGGAGGACTAAATTGGTCCTTTCCTTCTGGTCATGTAAAAAAGAAAGAGATTCCAATAAAAGGAGGCCCTCCCTGTCCAATGTGATGACCATCTACCAAGTCAACCCCACTGGATCTGCAGCCAGCCGCATCCCCAGGGGCGCAGCCTCAAAGCAATATTCTTATCCTCACTGGTTGAGTTCTGTTAATTCCTTGAGAATCTGGGTCAAGCATTATGGGGGATGTAAGCCATGGAGAAGACCTAGCCTTCTCTTTAGGAAGCTTATGATCTTGGAAGACTAGGCACCTAAATTAGAGAGTGTCACGTGACCTTAAGGCCACTAAGATCCAAAGTAGGCCTTGGAAGTCCAGGAAGAGACATGTCAACACAGGCTGGAGGAGTCAGAACAAGAAACCAAATATAATTTGTCCATTATACTTCAATAAAAAATATAAATTAAAAAAAAAAAGAATAAGAAACCAAAATGTGACCTCAGGGGAAGGAGAAAGGGGGTGGCTGTCCTTGGTCCTGAACCAACATTGTGTTCAAGGGGCAGCAATTTCTTACTGCTTGTTGTAACCCATTAACCTATTAGTGAGTCTTGAAATCAATCTAGGGTGGAAATTGGTATTTTCTTAATGGAACAGAATGGGATGGGATGGGGTGGGGTGGGATGGAGTGGAAAATATCAGAATGCACCATGAGTATTATTGTTTCTTGAAACTTCTGTTCAGATATTTTATCACAGATGAATATACGTATGTGTGTTCTGGGTCATGACAGGAAATGTCTTTCTGGATGTGAAGGGCAAAGTATTGGGAAATCATCGCTCTAAGGTACAGTTGTTTCTTTCCATCCCTGAACACTGAAGACTCCTGTCCCAGGAATTCTAACTGAAGTTTCAACTAAGAGGCAGTGGCAGGAGAAAACACAGGATGAAAATCAAGAAAAACAAATAAATAGAAAACCTCAGCCACTAAGAGATTGTGAGGGGAGAGCTGAGGGGAGACTTTGTTGTTTTTACATCACAGATACCAAAATTTGGGGGACTTTTTCCTGAAACGTTAAAGTGGGAGGCACATCTCCAACCTCTGCTCCCAACACTGCAGGGGTTTTTGAGAGGAAGGTGGCTGCCTGGCAAACCCAGGCAACAGTGGCTGTTAAAGGAACGTCAGTTCCCTCATCCTTTCATCCTCAAATTCAAAGAAGGGCTTTAACTCAGCATTAAAGTCTTTTCTGTAAACTGGGAGTAATGAGTGTACCTGTGTCAGAAGGTGGTAATGAGGATTAAATGAGCTAATTTATGTAAACTACTTAAAACAGAGCCTGGAACACAGCAGATGCTATACAAGGGTTAACTATTATTATCATTTTACTCCAGTATAAGTTTAGGTGGCAAACTCAGATTCCATGCTGCATAGCCATTAAAAACATTCAAGAGAATTTAGTGCTTATAATACAATGTTGAGAAGGAAAACCAAGAAATGAAGCTGTGTAACAGTATAACATTTCAAATATGTTTTAAACATAGAAACAGTACAACAATCTCAAATATGTTTTCAAAGAGTTCATAAAAATATTGGAAAAACATTTACTAAAATGTTCACAGCAGTTGGATTTGGGTGTGAGGCCCTAGATAAATTTCTCTTTTATACATTTTCTTCGACTTTCCAATTTATTTTTCTACAATTAGTATGTGTTTTTATAATCAGAAAAGAAAAACCGAGACTTCAAAGACTCTAACTCAAAGTCAAAATGGCTTTCATCTTGAGATGCACCATTTTGCAAAGCAGGCAAAACTGAAAGTAGGAAGGAAGGAAGCAACGTGTTTCATCTGTAGAGTCATACAGATGAGCCACCCACTTAGCAGGAATATGGCGTTTCTGACTTTCTGATCTTCCTGTAACATTTCACAACTGCTGGAAGTGGGGGATTTACCCCAAATTTTTTTTAATAAATTCATTTATTTATTTTTGGCTGCATTGGGTCTTCGTTGCTGTGCGCGGGCTTTCTCTAGTTGCGGCAAGCGGGGGCTACTCTTCGTTGCGGTGCGCGGGCTTCTCAAAGCAGTGGCTTCCCTTGCTGCGGAGCACCGGCTCTAGGAACGCAGGCTTCAGTAGTTGTTTGCACACAGGCTCAGTAGTTGTGGCTCACAGGCTCTAGAGCGCAGGCTCAGTAGCTGTGGCGCATGGGCTTAGTTGCTCCACGGCATGTGGGATCTTCCCGGACCAGGGATCAAACCCGTGTCCCCTGCATTGGCAGGAGGATTCTTAACCACTGCGCCACCAGGGAAGCCCATCTGCCTTATCAGCATCTTTTGATATCACTTGCCTCCTTGTTGAAACACTATCTTTCCTCGACCTCTAAGACTCCCCACTCTCTCTTGGTCTTCTGCTTCTCTGGCTGTTATTCTTGGTGTTTGCTTGTTCCTCCTCATCCTCCTTTCTACCCTCTAAACCTTGGATGGTCCCCAAAGCCTGGTCCCTGGACCTCTTCTCCACCCCCACCCACTCCCTGTCATCTCATCAAGACTCGCAGCTCTAAACATCACCTCTACACTGACTACCCCAGAATTTGTATTTTCAACCTGAACTTCTACCCTGAACTGCCTGTTAGATAACTGCACCTGAATACCTGCTAGGTCTCTTAAACTTCACGTCTCACCTATGAACTCTTGACCTCCCCCCACACACACACACACACAAACCCCCTCATCCTCTAGTTTCCCCCTTCTCAGCAGATGACAGCTCCATCCTTCCAGTAGCTCAGGCCCGACATCTAAGAGCCATCCTCATCTCCTCTGCTTCTCAAACATTCATGAGCAAATTCTGTTCACACTACTTTCAAAATCTGTCCGAAATCCAACATATCTCCCACCTTCTTTGCTGCCCCCTTGGTTCAAGCCACCAGCACCTCCCACCTGGAGGACTGCGATGATCTCCTATCTGGTCTCCCTCTTTGCACCCTTGCTCCCAGACACCAGCATCCTGAGGCGCATCCTGAAGACGGCTCCCACCTCACTCAAAGTCAAAGCCAAAGTCCTCTCAGGAGCCCAGCAGCCCTGCGTGATCCGGTCCCACACATCTCTAATCTATTCCCTACCACTCTGCTCTAGCCACACTGCTCCTTCCGTTGCTGGTCCCCAAACAGATCAGCATGTTCCTGCCCCAGGGCCTTTGCATTTCCATTCCCCTGAGTCTAGAAGAGCCTCTTCTCTCAGAATTCCACTTGGCCACATCCTCACTTGCTTTGGGTCTCAGTTCAATTGTCCTTTTATCAAGAAGGCCCTCCCTAATCACTGTATAAAACAGTAGCATCCTCTTACACACTCCCTCTCCCCCTCACCCGTGTGACTTTTTTCTCCATAGTATATATTCCCATGTGACATCCTGCAATATACTATATAAATTGCTATACAATTTTTGTTATTGTCCCTCTCTGTTCCTTACCACCATCCCCACTGGAATGCAGAGATTTTGTCCATTTGATCACAGCCTCCAGAACAGTGCTTGACCCAGATTCAGTGAATATTTATTGAATGAATAAACAAACAAATAAGCCTGTTCAAGGCCATCTGGCTAACAAATTCTGGTGGCAGGTTTCAGACCTCAACCTTGTGTCTCCAGAGCCCACACACCTCACATCTCCTGCCTCTGGTTGCCAAGACACGTTGCCTGACAACCTTGCAAAGTCAGAAATATCCAACCAGCATGCAGCCAGGGAGAAGCTGGTGTGAGCCCCCATGTGATTAATGGGGCCAAATATTTGAAATAAGAGGTTTGCACTGGGAAATTTCAGACATCTGATCATGACACGAATACCATGTACCACGTAGTGCAGTTCGGATGAGTTCAGTGCTGAGAGAGTGGTCAGGAAGCTGATCTCCATGTGGACCTGACTGCACACAAAGCCCCAGCAAGCGTGTAACAAGGATTTGCCCTTGACCTCAAGAAGGCTCAGATAGGCCAACATAGTCCATTGTTACCACTGGAGAAACAGCCCCCAACCCCGATCTTACCAGGTTCCCCCAACAGAGCCTCTAGCCTCTGCTTCATCTTTCAAAGTCAGGGTGGACAGTCACCCCCATCCTCTCAGCTCATTTCAGTAATAATCCCCCAGGCAAGAAGGCATGGGGTATTTTCACCACATTATGGTTCAAATCCTTCATTTTAATTGGTCCCAGGCATTTCCACTTTCAGAGCTTCCTTCACTTATTTAGTTTAAAAAGTCAATCTCTGCACGATCCAATAAGAGCTCAGAGAATAGATAAGATGGTGAGACGAATCTATAGCATTTGTGTTTAATGGTTAGATATTAATTGGCTTTTTAAAAAGTGTGTAAATCGGTCCATTTTCAGTCTTTGTAATCTGTTCGTTCTCATTAATGGAGGAGCAATACTCATCAGCAGCTCGGCACTACACATCACCTTGTAAAACTAGAGTCCATTTGTTTAAAAAATAAAAAATAGATTTAGCACGATTTGAAAGACAGAAAGTCATTAAAATAATTAAAAACACAACTACAAGCACAATAAAAATTTCCATGATAATAAACTACATTTTAATATACACTAATTCTCCTAATGATTTACTGGATACGTCTTACAGGGTCAAATCAATGTCTGTACCAAAAAAAAAAAAATTCAATTAAATTCTATTCACTGTATCTTTCAAGTGAGTCTATTGTTTGCTTTTGTTTCCTATCAGGCCATGTGTCAGTTGTTCTAGCCCAAGATTACAAATAGAAGGGACATGGCCCCATCAAGGTCAGGAGAAACACGTCCAAATCCTACCCAATCCACCTCCACCATCTCCTGTTCATTTGTCATTTATGACCTCGTTGAAGGAGGGGAAGGGAGGTGCCATTCCACCTTCTCTCCGCAGCAAGCCGGGGCCGGACCCTGATTCACCCTCCCCTCCCACTCAGTCAGCATGGGTACCCCCTGCGGGAGCCCACAGGAGTCCCACCAATAACTAGTCGCTTCTGCCAGCGGTGGCAGCCTGGCGTTCAGACTGTCCCTCTTTAAGCTTCTTCTTGCCCAGAAACACACACAAAATCAGTCCTCCCTTCTGAAGTGCACCTCGCCTGGGTGTTCAGAGCCAGAAAAAGCGTATCTGCGTCCCAGTGCCTTTTGCACCAAAGCACGTTCCTCACCAAGTCTTTACCTTGCCTGAGTGATTTTTCCCGAATGAAAACACACACACAGAGATGATTTCTATGCTTAGAGAAAACTGGCTGAGACTGACAGTTTGAGGAGATGGAGGGATGGATGGTGGGGACAAATAGGGAGGACTTTCCTCCCTGTCCCCTCCCTGCCACCAACAGAGAACGGCACTGCCCGGGGATGCATCAGAGCCGGCGGGAAGGCTGTCCGTGGTGCAGGCCTGTGTTTTAGTTGACCACTCCCTTTGTTGTCACCACTAGGGGTCACTAGGCAGAACCTGCATATCAGAGAGAAAGCTGGGTTCTCAAAAGGCAACTGTTTTATGGTTTTTTTTTAAATTTTTATTGGAGTATAGTCGATTCACAATGTTGTGTTAGTCTCAGGTGCACAGCACAGTGAATCAGTTATACATGTATTAACACATATATCCACTCTTTGTTAGATTCTTGAGTAGAGTTCCCTGTGCTATACAGTAGGTCCTTATTAGTTATCTATTTCATATATAGTAGTGTGCATATGTCTTTGCAAAGCCCAGTGAGCTTTAGAATCTGGAAACGGAAATGAATGATCCCAGAGCCTCACTCTACAGCAATGGGGCACCAACAGTGACCACCAGCAGCACAGCTTTCAAGTCCATTTTTCAGATGATTTACTTGTGGACCCAACATGAATTAATGACGAAGCTGAAATAAAGCCAGAAGTGGCTGTATAATATCCACGCCCTTTCTTCAAACCCTAGAAAGTTCAGTGCAACGTACACATCTCTTTTCTGGCCCCTTCCTGGCTGTGATGTCAGGAGAGCCTGTGAGCCTTCCTGAGATGTGGCCCCTCTCCCGTGAGCTGCCCTGGTTTAGCTGTCTCCCTTGTCGCTGTCAGCAGAAAGGAGAGGTGCCTGCAGCCCCTGAAGTTTCATGCCCAGGGAGCTGGCAGTTCCAGGCCCACCTCTCAGCGGAGCCCTCCTTCCTTCCTCCAGAGAACAAAGGGAGCATCCTTCCAAGGAGCCACCCTTGGACCCCGAGGCCCAAGAGCATCAGAAGAGGAGCAGCCAGCCTGGGGGAGGCTGAGGGAACGAGCAGGAAGCCGCAGACGTTCTCACTAACCTAGACGGTCTCACGCTGGCGCCAGGCTTTTTAAGTCTCAACTGCACGATGCTTTTTACAATATAGGTGCAATTTGGGCCTGTGGTTAATCCTGTTTAATTTTATTTTGTACTGTGTAATATTTCCCCAAGCTGGGCCTAGAGTAAGTCTTGAGTCTCAGCTCCAGACCTGACTGGCTTGGCAAGTTCACCCGGTCAGGTAGCTGTGTGCACGGCCACCCGATGGCCGGCCGCGCTCCCGAGCCATGGTCAAGGCCCACAGCAACAGAGAATGCTGCTGTCCAGGCTCTGCTGTGCTGCTCCTCCCAGCCCTCCCTCCAAAGAGGGGAGACACACCTGGAGGCCTCTGAGACCAGATGGCCCAGAACTGTCCACTGACGCAAGATCCATCCTGCTGACTGAGCCGTGTTCCGATTCATTTGTTTATTCCTTCAACAACTATTTATTGTCTCCTTCCTCTGTGCCATGATGGTCTGCATCCAATTTTTGGTTTGGAAAATATGATCACTGTGATCTCAATGGAAGGAACTGAGGCTCCAAAAAAGAAACTGCAGATTCTAAACCCAGTTCCAGCACTTCCAAGCTGTGCGACCCCGGGCAAGCCCCCTGAAGTCTAAGGGTCTCCTTCTGGTCCTCTGAGGGTCTCTGGGAGGTGAAGCTGGGAAAGTCCTGGCCCAGAGTGTGGCATAAAGCAGGGACTCAATGAATGATGACTATTCCTTTGTGGTGAGTGATGCCAGACTTTCCCAGTTGCCTTTGGGCTAAGGAACAACCATAAAATAAAGATGTTATGTGAAATGGGAAGATAACCATAAGACCCCAGGGGCCTAGTGGGGTCAAGGGCGTGACAGAGGGCCCATGAGGAGTGTGGGTGTCCACAACCTGTCTTTCCTGCTTAACAGCCCTGCAGAGGCCAGGCCTGCATCCAGCTCCAGCCATTCCTCCCGCTGCCCCAAGGGTTCTCCAGGAAGAAAATGAAGAAGGCCAACACAGAAGGCCATCTTCCCCTCCTCCTGTCGGTCACCTACATGAAAACACACCAATAATTCCACGTGGCCAAAACACACCCTAAATACCACTGTGTAAAAAGAAAGCGAAAGAAGATGCTCGTGCCCAGCATGCCAGAAAATAAGAAAGACACTCAGGGCTTCCCTGGTGGCGCAGTGGTTGAGAGTCCGCCTGCCGATGCAGGGGACGTAGGTTTGTGCCCCGGTCCGGGAAGATCCCACATGCCGTGGAGCGGCTGGGCCCGTGAGCCATGGCCGCTGAGCCTGCGCGTCCGGAGCCTGTGCTCCGCAACGGGAGAGGCCACAACAGTGAGAGGCCCGCGTACTGCAAAAAAAAAAAAAAAAAGAAAGAGACTCAGTCTCAGGGCAGCCCCTGGACGGCCAGGAGGGTTCCCCGTGATGCAGTGAGACACTGGCAGCTAATCGGGAGCTGGGGAGTGAGACTGGGCCAAGGTTCTGTATCCATGAATTTTTCTAAATCCTAATAAACTGCATTTTACTTTATTTGTCCAGATTATTTATAAATGGATTTTTCAATGAAAATCAGAGCTCAGGACACATGATGGATTTTCCCTGGCACCTTGCACGGGGCCGGTTCATCCCCACTCCCCGATAGCCCATCTCAGCAGTACAGGCCCTGGTCAGCCCATCCTCCCTTTGGGCCACGGATTGGCTTTCAGTAATTTCTCAGAAGCCTGTGGGTAGTCACTAAATTTAAACTCCTGTCCTAAAAACTCAAACTCAACTCAATAAGCACTTATTGATATGCTACTGCATGCAAGACCTGAGGCTAGCCAAGAGCTGTGCTGGGGGAAGGTCACGGAAGAGAGAAGCAAAGAGGACCCTAAGCACCTGCCAAGTCAGAAAAGAATATGCTTGTGCACAAAACTGCACACAATACAAGGAGGCTGGATGAGGATTAAAACGGGGGATGCAGTGACAGCGGATACTTCTGGCTGCAAAAATAAAATAAAAATTACAGGAAAGAAAATAATGACAGAAATCCAACCTAAACCTTAAACAAGAAGGCAAGTGAGGGCTTCCCTGGTGGCGCAGTGGTTAAGAATCCACCTGCCAGTGCAAGGGACACGGGTTCGAGCCCTGGTCCAGGAAGATCCCACGTGCCGCAGAGCAACTAAGCCCATGCGCCACAACTACTGAGCCCGCGCGCCACAACTACTGAAGCCTGCGCGCCTAGAGCCCGTGCTCCGCAACAAGAGAAGCCACCGCAATGAGAAGCCCGCGCACCACAATGAAGAGTAGCCCCCGCTCGCCACAACTAGAGAAAGCCCGCACACAGCAACGAAGACCCAACACAGCCAAAAATAAATAAAATTAAAAAAAAAAAAAAAAGAAGGCAAGTGAGTATCTCAGGTTCCAGGAGGCCTGGAGGCACGGCTGACAACGTCATGGGGAACCTGGGCCCCTCTTTCAGCTCGGCCATCCTCTGACTGCGGGCTGGACCCAAACAGCTGCCCGGTGATCACAGCAGCACCCCCATGAGCACATTTTTCCAAAGCCCAGAAGACACAACTCTCACACCCCTTTTTAAGAGGCAGGACATTTCTCCAGGAGCTCCTACATATCTCAGCAGCAATAACTGAGTCACAGGAGGCCCCTAACCCAACTACTGACATGAGGGGCTGAGACTGACCCAGATTTACTCCCTGAGACTGGAGAGAGGCCTCCCCCACCCCCCCACCCCCGCCAAAGAATCTGGTCACTGATACCTGTGAGCAAGAAACGAGAGGGGATTACTGTTGGACAAACAATCAAAAGTTGCCCAGCCTGGAGAAATTGATACTCTCCGGAGAGGTTTTGTGTTAAACTAGCAAAATATACACACAATAAAAGCAGGGGAACTGGTCTATGTGTCTTTGCTGTATCCTTTGCAAGTAACACGGTGCTTGACATATAGTAGACACTCAAATATTTGCTGGAAGGAAGGAAGAAAGGAAGGAAAGAGGGAGGGAGGAAGGGAGGAAGGGAGGAGAGACAGAGAGAGAGAGAGAGAAAGGAAGGGAGGGAGGGAGGGAGGGAGGAAGGGAGGAGAGACAGAGAGAGAGAGAGAGAAAGGAAGGGAGGGAGGGAGGGAGGGAGGGAAATAAAGAGATGGCATTAGGCCAAAAGACCGCCTGGAAATAGGCTAGAGAACATTCAAACCCCCAGTGGGTCCCAGGGAATCAGATGTGCTCCTCCAAACCATGAGCCCATGGTACCTCCCAGGTGAAAATTTAATCTGGCAAGGAAGCAAAAAATCCTTTCTCTTGATTTCACCTATTATTCGGGTACACTCTAGCCCAGATGCTTACCTGAGACATCGCAGGGCTCACATAGCCATTTGGGAAGTTGACTGTCACGTGTCACAGACATTATTGGTATCAGGAAAGTAGGCAACCACTCACTCAAGCAGACACGTGGGCCTTTAACCCGTGTGCTCCTTCTTTAACCACGACCAGCTTCAACTCCCTGCACATGCCATGTGATACAAGGTCTACCGAATCCATCAGATCAAGGGGAGCAGGTAAATTATTTCATCTTTAGAGGTTACTGGGTACCAAAAGTAAGCAGGTTTATCTTGAAAGCGGTAAAGTCTGATCTCTAGGTAACTAAGTCAAAGGTATGTTCGGAGACCAGAAAACTCTGCCTCGACTTTTTTATATGACAGGCCCTGTTTATCACACACACAGACAGATGTGCCTTTCATACTCCACAGGGCCAGGGTAGCTCACAGAAGCCCACCTGAGATGAGACCCTGGAGGTGGAAGGGCCCCAAACACCCAGCAAGGCAACCAGCTGAAGCCACAGGACCTGAAGATGTGGCCGGTGAGGCTGTCACCGCTGGTGGAAGGAGGAGATGGCTGTGGAGCCGCAGAGAGGAGGAGAGAGAAGAGCGCTGGGCAAGAGCAGCATCCAGAAGGGGGAGGGGGCGCTGGACAGCAAGCATTAGGACACGAGCAGTGTGGGGTCAAGGTCAGCAACCTCAGACCCACGGCTCAGATCCACCCCTACCACGAAAGCCAATCCACCCTGGGGTTAGCACTGCACGTGTCATTTCTTTCGTTCAGGATTTGGGGCTGCCCCCAGTGGGCGCATATGCCCCAGTCGGGATGAAACAAATGCTGCGCTCTTCGCTACTTCCCTTTCCTCAATCTAAATACTGCTGCACTTTCAAATGTGGCAGGCGGTGAACACTGATAAACATGCCTGAGGCCACCTGCCCTTTTTTTTTGGCTGTGTTGGGTCTTTGTTGCTGCATGCGGGCTTTCTCTACTTGCGGCGAGCGGGGGCTATTCTTCGTTTGGGTGCACGGGCTTCTCATTGCGGTGGCTTCTCTTTTTGCGGAGCACGGGCTCTAGGCACATGGGCTTCAGTACTTGCGGCGCGTGGGCTCAGTAGTTGTGGCTTGCGGGCTCTAGAGCACAGGCTCAGTAGTTGTGGCACAGGGACTTTGTTGCTCCGTGGCCTGTGGGATCTTAGTTCCCCGACCACGACTCAAACCTGTGTCCCCTGCATTGGCAGGTGGATTCTTAACCACTGTGCCACCAGGGAAGTCCCCACCACCTGCTCTTTGAAAGAAGGAAAATCCCTCACCGGGTTGGAAGAGAAAAATCATCTCCCTGGTTGGTCTTTTCTACAGTCAGGTATTGTGACTTAGACGCCCGCCCCCCTTTCCTGGATTCCTCCAATCAGCTCGCACCCGTCTCCTCCGCTTGCCCTCCTGCTGCAACAGAGTCAGCATCCCTGCCGCGTCCAAGGCGAATCCCTCCTATCTGCCCTGTATCCCATCTTCTCTCGCTCTCCCAAGGACCCCGCTCCTAAGGCTTTCCTTCCTCTGTGTCGTCCATCAATTAGACTCATTTCTCTCCTCTCCTCCCTCCAACCCTCCGTCAGTTCATTCCATTCCTGCCCCTTTCGACAACTCCACGTTCACTATGAAACGTCTCCATGGCCACGTTCAACCTGGAGACACCAAATCCAGTATCACCTTTCTCTCTTTTTTTTTTTTACAAATTTATTGGAGTATAATTGCTTCACAATGGTGTATTAGTTTCTGCTTTATAACAAAGTGAATCAGTTATACATATACATATGTTCCCATATCCCTTCCCTCTTGCATCTCCCTCCCACCCTCCCTATCCCACCCCTCCAGGCGGTCACAAAGCACCGAGCTGATCTCCCTGTGCTATGCTGCTGCTTCCCACTAGCTATCTACCTTACGTTTGGTACCGTATGCTAACACATATATATGGAATTTAAGGGAAAAAAAAAAAGTCATGAAGAACCTAGGGGTAAAACAGGAATAAAGACACAGACCTACTTGAGAATGGACTTGAGGATATGGGGAGGGGGAAGGGTAAGGTGTGACAAAGCGAGAGAGGCATGGATATATATAGCCACCTTTCTCTGGTCTTAGCTTCTCGGTGGCCTCTCACGGAGCTGGCTGGCACCTCCCACGCCCCCTCCCCTCTTGGCTTCTGGGAAACCGCCCAGACCTGATTCTCCAGGCAGCCCCGCCAGTCCTCCAGCACCGCCTCCTGAGCTCGCCCTAAACTCTCAGCCTCTGTACAGACCAGGAGCCGCCACTGGCCCCCTCACTCTTATCTCCGCACTTTCTCCTGTTGGGGTGGGGGGAGGGCCCTCTCCTGGTTTACGGCTTTGCACACCAAGTCCTTGTTGATGACACACAAGCTTACTTCTCTGAGCTCCTGACGCCAGTATCCATCTGCCTGCCTGGACTCTCCATGGGGATGTATGATGGACATCTCGCATTAAACATGTCCAAAAGAGGTTCTTTTCCCCCTCCTTAAACCTGCTTCTTCTTGGGCCTCACCCTCTCCATATACTGCACAGCTGATCATCCAGCTACTGGAGTCCATAACCTTCAAATTCCTTGGTTCTAACTCTAAGGGAAATCTCAAAGCTGTCCACCCGCACGGCCAGGTTCCGTCCTGTCTCACCAGGACAACTGCCATAGTCCCCAGCCGGCCCCCGACCACCCTCAGGATGCTGTCATCGAGAAAGATCTAGGAATCCATTTGTCACTTCTCCCACCAGGCCCGGATGGCCCCACCGCCTCCCCCTCTGTGATCTCAGGGCTCCAGCCTCGGCCACCCCCCACCCCCCATCCCCCGTCCCCCAGGCGCTCGGGCCTGGGACACACGGAACTCACTCCACCCCAGGCCCTTCGCAACCACCATTCTCTTAGCAGGTATTTTTCTCCCGCCCTCCCTAGAATATAAACTGCAAGAGGCAGAAAGTGTCTCTGACTTGTTCACCATGTGCCCCCCGACCCCGTGCTAGCAGGACACCCACAGACGCATGCCCCCAAAAAGGTGTGACTGCAAAGCTTGTTCCCATTTTGTATCTACAACTTGATGGCTTTCGTAAGAAGAACATGTCTAATTCTCTAAATCTAAATGCGAATTTAGAGCCAGGGTAGATATTTCAGATCCAAGAGAGCTTTAAAACCAAAAAAAAAAGGGGGGGAGGGGTCGGGGGGGCACGGTCATGCAGCAATATTTCTTAAGACGAAAGCTTTCATTTCAAGGGCCGGAATGTCTGTGTGTCCCTGCCCCCAACCTGCGAGGCAGCTAAGCTAGCGTTTCCTACGGTGTGCATGGGCCACACAACGTTCTCTCCACAGATGCTCTCCTGAAGTGAAGGGGGTCGGCGGCGAGGGGCAGACAGGTGCTCATATGGTCAAACAGTTAGTGAAGCAATAACCCGAGGATGCTTCCCTCCGGGGAGGCCGTGTCTCCACACGTCAATATGCCTTGAGAGGTGTTGCAGTTTTAACATTTCTTTCCGCTGGCACTTGCAGACCAGATGGGGCCTGTGGTTATGGGTTTGTGTTCCCCAAAACGACTCCTTTGAAGTCCTCACCCCGGCACCTGTGAATGTGACCTTACTTGGAAAGAGGGTCTTTGCAGACGTGACCAAGTTAAGATGAGGTCGCACTGGAGAGGGTGGGCCCTAATATACATAATGGCACCCTAATACGTGTGGCACATGAGGACAGATGCACAGGAGGAAGGCCATGGAAACAGAGATTGGAGGGATAGGGCTGCAAGCCAGGAGCGCCAAGGAGGGACGGCCACCACCCGAGCCTGGGAGGAAGCAAGGAAACGCTCACATCTCAGAGTCTCAGCTGGCCCTGCGGCACCTTGAATACAGACTTCTGCCTCTGGAACTGGGAGAGAATAAATTTCTGTTGTCGTCAGTTGGCCAGTCTGAGGTGCTTCGTTACAGCAGCTACAGGAGACTCATACACCTGCAACCCTCAGAGTGAAGGTGCCCAGGTCTTCCGGAGCCTCCTCTTCCCTCGCAGTGCCCACACACTTGCCCCGCCCCCTGACTGGGCATGAGCCCCAAGGCCCCGCATCTACCCAGTGGAGAGTCTCTCCTCGGAGCGCCCTCTTCAGCTGTCTCCCAGCATCCTCGCCTGAGCCTCAATGACACTTTCTTCTCCTCACGGGATGCTCCAAACACGCAATCATATCTGAGAGCCAGTTACATGTCACATGTCTTAATCTCGCCTCATCTTCTCTTCCTTTTCCTCATTTTTTGCACCAAAAGTATTTAACTGACTGTATTATATGTCTCTTTACAATTTACTTTAAATATATCATTTATTACACAGCTATTTATTGAGCACCAGCTGTGTGCCAGGAACCTAAATCCTTTCCGGAACAAGGTAGAATATATACATATATACAGTTTTTAAATATTACAGGACCATAGTCATCGAAATAAACCCTTCACTCGCTCCTCCTCGCGGCCTCTGGCACCGTGGCACGGCTTTCCAGCCCTTGTGTTCTCTGAATCCTGCCCTTCTTTTCAGCTCCTTCCTCTGTCAGTGCTACCCTCTACTCAGCCACCACAGACCACCCAGGCGCTGCCCCCTGGTGTTTCCTCCTCTCTTCTCCCCCCACTGCTCCATCACCACTTTACTAAAACCCACCATGCTATTTCCTGCCTCAGTGCCTTTGCACAGCCTAGATCCACTACTTAGAATGGCCTTCCTCCTGCTCCTCCCTGGTCCATCTTGACCTCCTCCAAAAGGCCTTTCCCAGCACTTGGCACTCAACCCAAGCCCTCCCATCCATGTGCCCCCCACAGAGGTAACATTTAAAATGTTTAACAACTGGTCCGGCACAGACAGCGCTACTCAGAATGGATGCAGGCCAGAGCAGCAGGGGCACCCAGGGAGCTCAGGGTGGAACCTTCTTATTAGAAGTTATGAAATGGTTTCGATGGGTCCACAGCCTATGAGCCCAAGTGGCTAGCAGCCCCGCCGGATATATATTCCGGGGCTGTGAGGGACACACCCTGAGAATAAGCGTGTGTTTGCACGTCTGCCTCGCTCAGGACAGGAATGGGTTTTACCCAACTTCGGAGCCTTGGCACCTGACATCGTACCTGGCACAAAGGAGGCGCTCAATTAATATTTGTTGAACTGAACCGAACTCTTTCAGGCAAAGACAAAATGGAAAGACTGGGGATTTTCCCAGACTGTCACATCGACGCCGTGAGCCAAAGAAAACCTGTTCCTGGACAGTCTGTTTGCTCAGATGGTGAGTCTGTCAGATTTCACAGCTTCAGCGACCTCATGAAGCCCTGACCTGAAAATAAATTGAGAGGGAATAAAAAAAGAAGGAGGAAGAACAAGAGAAAATGATCTACTCTTTCTGAGGCTGTGCTTTTGGCAAGTGCCCTCCAGTCAGTTCCAAGAAACAAAGGGAAATCTTCGTTGTGTCAGAAAAACCGACATAAATCTCCAGTAATTCTGCTTTCCTGGCAACACTTTACGTGCTCCTGGGAAACTGGAACCTGATTCCTGAACAATTTCAATGCAGAGGCTTTTCTTGTGTTATACAAGCGGCCACAAAACTTTCCACAGTCTGAAGGAAATGGATGCTGTTCTGGATGGGACATAAAATCCGGGGGCAAGAGGACAGTGGCTGTGACCACTTCCAACGCATTCATGACCTGCAGCTCTGGGCTTGCTCAGCCCCCCTGGAGGCCTGAGGACATGTGCACAGGTAGAAAGGGTACCACCCCAAAGAGAGCCCTCCAACACGAAGCAGAGGCCCCTATTATAGCCTGAGTTGTGTCCCCCCAAAATTCGTAAGTTGAAGTCGTTACCCGCCCACCCCCCGCCCCGCTGCCACCCAGCACCTCAGTATGTGGCTGTATTTGGAGAAGGGCCTTGAAAGATGTGATTAAGTTAAAATAAGGCCATTGGGCCCTAATCCGGTGTGACTGGTATCCCTATAAGAAGAGCAGGGATGCGTGCACAGAGGAAAGGCCACACGAGGGCACAGTGAGAAGGAGGCCGTCTGCAAGCCACCGGGAGAGGCCTCGGGAGACACCAGACCTGCCAGCATCTTGACCTTGGACTTCCTCTCCAGGACGGTGAGAGAATAAATTTCCCTTGTTTCAGCCCCCAGGTCTCTGGTATTTTGTTGTGGTGGCCCAAGCAGATGAATACAGCCCCTTAGAAGAGAGATTTACTGATTTTAAGGTCCCCAGCTCACAAATTAGCCACTGCAGACATGTGGGCACCATAGCTCATGCACATAAAGACACAGCAACAACCCCAGTGGTCCTGGGGCCGTGTCTGGTGACTGCAGCTGCTGCCCAGACCGGGGCTTAGTGATCAGGCTGGCTCTTCAGCTGATTTGCTGTTTTACCTGGGCCTCAGTTTGCCCCTGTCTAAGATGGGCGTCATAGTACCATCTGTTTCTTAGCATTTTTGTGAGGTTTGGATCCAATCGTACCTTTAAAGCACTAAGCGTTAAGTGCCCAGCGTAATGGAAAGTCAATCAATTCCACTCGTTATACCCTGTTTTCAATCCCTCCTCGACACACGTGATCCCACTCTGGTCCTTCGGACATGAGGACTGGAAGGAAGCTCCCTTGAGAGGAAAAAGGGGAAAAAGGAGGGTCCACTGGAACAAGAGTGGACACAAGGGGACCAGAGTGGTCATCAGATCATAAGGTTTCTAAGACTCTTCTAACTTCCCCAGATCTGTGACCACGACCCCTGTCCACCCCACCACCTACTAGACGATTCTTAACCTGAGCCAGACTCAGTCTCTTGGAGTCAGTAAAGATGCAGGGCGTTCAGTGGGGTTCTCCTCCCAAGCCTTTCTAGACACAGAAACGTCTAGGGATGGGACAGGGGAAGCAATCTGAGATGGAAAGGTTGGCAGGATAACCTGGGGAGGCCGGGGCCGGCGGGGAGGCGGAAGGAGACCCCAGGGACCAAGCAGCGACGCTGGATGCAGAACCTGCCAGAGGCTGGAGGAGACCTTAATGTGCAACTTCCCGGCCCAGAACTCACCTCACTGAGCCTAGAAGAAGTCAGTCTACAGAGCCTACAGAAGAGTGGCCTGGGAATCCACAAGAGGAATGTGTGTGTGTGTGTGTGTGTGTGTGTGTGTGTATGTGTATGCACGTGCACACATGCCATTCTCTACTCTAGCCTTAGCCATTGGAATTGTCTGATTTATCAGAAATATTTTTCATCCTTCCATGGGCCAGGATGACATCTAGAATATTCTTGTTTAAGGAGAGGAGGGGATTTTAGTAAGCCCTGGCCTCTACGCTCAGACCCTAGAACCTGAGCGAGTCTGTCCATCCAGATGCGCTTCCTGGCAAAGGAGAGCCCGGCTTCGTGGACTCTGCGGCACTCAGAACTCCCACGGACGTGCCAATCACCCTTCTACTCTTTGGGCATCACTCATCATCCTTCACTTGTTCATTCACTCTATGAACATCTACTGGGCATCGCTCTGCACAGAGAAGCTAGATTACTGCCTACCTCAGGCTTTCAGGCAGTAGTAGCATCTCTATAGCAAAGAACTTTATGTAGTTCCCACCAGCCCAGAAACAAGGATTCTCAGGTGAGGGTTCCCCAGGCAGGTCAGTGGCCCATGAACGAGGTGTCAGGATATCTTTCTTTACTTTTTCCCCCCAAAGAGATCAGGCCTAGGACAGAAATGAGAAAATCCAAGCTACTCCTGGTTAAGAAACACATGCTGAGCATGAAACAAATCAGCAAAGGCAGGGACTCTCTTCCAGTCCCAGAGGAAAAAGGGTGGAGACTCCAGTGCAGGGGAATCCAGTCCTGGATGTGATCGAGGTATCACGCTGGCAAAAGAGCCCCAAGCAGGCACAGCCGGATGCCCACAGGGCTGCTTCTGGTGTGAGAGGGAAGGAGGGGGACTCCTCTCCCACACCCCTGCCTGGGTGTTCCTCCTGGGAAGGACATAAGCCAAGGTCATGGAATGAGACCGTGGGCAATGCCGACCTCCACAACAGGGCGTGGCTATGACCAAACCTGGTCTTGCTGGAAGTGTCCCCTCCCTGTCTCTGGAGTGGAAGGTTGCCTTTAGTACCCCTGATTCTACTGTGACCAAATGGCCCGGCCTGGCTCAGCCTCTGGGGTCTGGAGTCCAGTGAGGGGTGCCCTCAGATAGGAAAACCTCTTCCTAGCGCTGAGAAGTGGCTGGGTCCACTCCAGCTCAGAGGGGAAGGCTCTATGGTCAGAGTAGAAGCTTCGTGGAGCAATGACAAACCGTGACTACCCTGGGCCTGGGGACCTGCTACACTGAAACCTTGGGCGTGTCAATCTGAGTGTTATCAAGAAAGGCCCCGGGGCTTCCCTGGTGGCGCAGTGGATGGGAGTCCGCCTGCCAATGCAGGGGACATGGGTTCATGCCCCGGTCCGGGAAGATCCCACATGCCGCGGAGCGGCTGGGCCTGTGAGCCATGGCCGCTGAGCCTGTGCTCTGCAATGGGAGAGGCCACAACATTGAGAGGTCCGCGTATCAAAAAAAAAAAAAAAAAAAAAAAAAAAAAAAGCCCCACATACAAGTAAACAAAACCACAGGCCTGCACTTGACCTGGATGGATTTCACCCACACGGGTCAGGCCAGTCCAGGGGCAGCCGGACCCAGGCCTCCAAAGAGGGCCCGGAAATCCCAGCCCTTCTCTGGGAGGAAGACAGCCGGAACAGAGCGCGACCTGAATGCAGCAAGAGCTGTCCCGCCAACCGGAGAATTTGCCATGCCTGCTGCATAAAGGTGTCGTAAAATCCACTTTAAATCTATGTTTAAATACCTGTAACATTGGCCTTTTAAAATCTGCTGCTCTGGCAGGGACACAAGCTCTTTCAAAGATCGATACCTGAGGCCGCTGCTGCCCCGGTCCTCCAGAAGGACCTCAGGTTGCAAAGAGACCAAAGGAAAGTCCTGGAGCCAGAGCCTGGGCCCCTGCCTCGGGCCGGGTGGGAGGAGAGGAGAGCGAGAGACCCAGCCTCTCCCCACTTTCATTCCATCGCCCCTCAAAGGGGCCAGCCTGGAGCCACGAGGATGCGAAGGAGGAAGCTAGGTCCAGGGAAGAGGTGAACAGAAAGGAGAAGGGCGTGAGCCTGGGAGGTCGGCTTTGGGGCCCGTAACAAAGCGTCCTCAGGTGGGGCTCCCTGTGCAGCCCCCAAAATGGGACAGGATTAGCCCTCAGGGTCCCCATAGAAGGACACACTTCCGCCTGTGTTCACTCCCCGGAGATCTTCCAGGCCTCAGGCCTCCCCAGGCTTCTCTCCAGAACCATCCTTCTGCTCACGCCCCTTCCTCGGCACCTGCCAGCAGTTCCTCAGCGACCTTCTCCCCATCCATCCGCAGACTCCGAGCTGCTCCCTCAGGGGAGACCAAGTCACACCCATCTCTGCATCCTCAGGGCCAGAGACGGGACTGGATTTAAAAGGTATTCGGTAAACACTGGCTAGATCCACCCACCCTTCCTCGAGTGCCTACGTCTGGTTTTCTAGAACATTGTTTTTGATGTCTATTTTAACAGAGCACTTTTTTAATTTTCTAACATAAAAAGAGCTGGAAAAGAAATTACTCGCAAACGCCTTTCAGAAAATCACACAGAGCTTAAGCAAACAGGTCAGATCATGGTCCCCCTTCCCACCTGGTGGCAGCGTGTTCTAATTGCAGGTTCAGCTATCTAAGTGGTTAAAAATAAATCATTGAAACCGTAAATTTAAATATTCAAAAGCACCACAGTAACATCAAACGAGGTCATCAAACCATGCATGTCTGTGATGTGCCGTTTTCCCGGCTGGCTCCAGGTGAGGGACGATCCGAAAGATGTGTGATTCAAAGCCCCCTGAGCTGTCACTCCCGGGCAGCCTCTGGGCTCCAGGGATCCGCTCTGTGCCCTCGGGTGTTAATAGTCACCTTCTGCCCTTCCTGAGCATTGGGGGAGTCACAGGATTCACAGGGGATCATCCAGAAACTTCCGGTGAGAACTAAAACAGCCCCGTTTGTGCAGAGCGAGCAGCGGGGCGTGACCTCACTTGGAGGGCATCCCAGGAAGGCACCTGGGACCAGAAGTTGTTCGCCACTGGGGTTGCTCAGCCCCCAGATCCTTCCAGTCGGGGCTCACGGTGGAGAGAGAAGAACACCGCCTCCGAGGGCCTGAGTGCCGGGCAGGTAAACCCCTGCATGAGAGAGACCGAGCAAGGGGCCTGGGGCATCCCACGGTGAAGTGGCCGCAGCCCCCAGATGAGGGCAGAGCCGTCCAGGTGAAGGAGCCCGGGACACCCGGCCGCTGCACGGCGCTCTCTCTACACGGGGGCCGCCACCTCCCATGGCATCCACAACAGAAAGGGCACGATGGCTGCTCTCTGCGTAAGCAAAGATTAACAAAGCACGGTCCCTAAGATGTGAGCTGTGCCCGAGCGGCCAGAGTCCCTTCTCGTGTGTTCTCTCGGTGGTCCCCCTTCACTCGAGAGGAAGGAGGGGCCCAGGGGCGCTAAGTTCCCCTGGAGCCACTGAGACGCAGAGCTGAACCACCCCAGGGCTTTGAGGGGCCGCACACAGACGTTTAACACTGTCGTAAAGGGAAATCCCTGGTTCGCAGTTTAGGGCTTTGCTTAAAATAATACCAGTTACCAGTTAGGACTTACTTATGCTAGTCACCTGTTCCCATTTAGTCTCATAATAACCCAGCGAGCCCATCCTACAGATGACAACACAGACCAGAGAGGCTGCCTTTGCCGGGCTCACAGGAGTAGGAAGTGGTGGCCGTACGTCAAGTTTAGGTCAGCATGACCGCGAAGGTCACGGTGCTGGCTGCTCTGCCCGGCAGCCTCGAGGTGGCATGGACCCCCTGCAAGCCCCTCCCCTCGGTACAGACCACCTGCACCAGGGCTGGGCCAGTTTCTGGGGCGCCATCCCAGAGACCTGGAAGAAACGGGGCCGACCCGGCCTCCTGCCACCTCAGGCCCTGCCCAGCCCCTCCTCCAGAGGGCAGGAATTGTCACTTGGCCTCACTAGTTGCTTCTGACAAACCACACAGTACAGAAAAGAAAAACAAAGAATTAGAAAATGAATATGCACATAATGTGCTCTGGCAGGAATAAGACCCCAGATCGTCCATCAATGTTGCCAACCATCCTCAAACTCAGAAAAACCCAGGGGAGGCTCTTTGTTGTAGGAACCAAGAGATGCGGGGCAGCTGGCCTCTCTTCCCATCCTTCCTCCTGGGGGGGAGATGGGAGTTCTCCCGAGGGGTGGGGGGTGGGGGAGCCGTGCATGAGCCAGCAGGAAGCCTCCAGTCCCCACCCCCCAGCTCATGGTGTTAACCTCAGGGTGAGAACAGCAGGAAAAGAAGTGGGTTGCTCGGAAGGCCCCTGCCTGTGGGGCCCATGTGCCAGCAGTGGTTCACGCAGTGGTGGTGAGGATGGATGGTCTGTGATGAGCTGGACAAGCCCAGGGACGCCCCCGCTGGGACTCACTCCAGCAAAGGCTGTGGGAGCACACAGCCAGCAGGGAAGGGGTCCCCAAGGCGGGTGAGGACAGAGGGACGGGGGGACGGCAGCAAGATCGAAACCTGAGGCCAGGCCAGGGTGAGGGGACTGCCGGCATGCTGCGTTGCTAAGGGCCGTCTCTCGTCAGGAGAACTCAGTGCTCCTGGAAGCAGCATTCATCCGCTCATTTGTTCGTTCATTCCACAAATGTGCACTCGCCAGGCCTTGCTGGAGGTGCTGGGGACACAGCAAAACAGATAGACATCCCTGTCCACAGGGTTGAGAGGGACCCATGCAGATGCATGGAGGAAGAGCACCCCAGGCAAGAACAGCCAGTGCAAAGGCCCTGGGGTGAGAAATGGTGAAGAGGCCCATGTACCCAGAGCAGAGTGAGCAGGGGGAGAGTTGAGGGTGAGCTTAGAGGGACATGCGTGGGCAGGTCCCATCAGGGCTTGTTGGTCATACCAAGGACTCTGGCTTCTATTCAGAGTGACAAGGGGACCACGGAAGGGCTTTGAGCAAAGAAGTGACATGACCTCATATACGTTCCAACAAGACCTCTCGGGCAGCTGTGTGGAGAATGTATGATAGGAAAGCAGGGGTGAAGCAGGGGAACGTACTACAGGAAAGCAGAGAGGAGGCTGTTGCCATGTATTCTTGTATCTAACCACGAGGTGGAGGTGAACCTGGAGGGAGAGTATACAACTCATCCTTCAAGGTTGGCTGTAAAGGGGAAAACAGAAATGGAGTCAGAGCTGGAGGCGGAAATGAGTGGACAGGGATCTTTTTACAATGGGAGCATACGTGGATGCTGATGGGAAAGAGGGAAAGGGAAAGAAAGGCCGAAGAGGAAACTGCCAGGGCTGGACAGCGAGAGGAAACCGGCAGCAGCAACGGCTTGGAATCGACAGGGGCACAGGGTCAAGTTCACAAGTGAAAAGTGTCCTCAGCGAAAAGCATGAAGAGCCCATCCTTCCCACGGGCCCAGGCACGTCCTTCTCCCCTGCAAGGCCATGTTCCGCTCTACGCCCTCCTCTGAGCGAGCCAGGGGATGGGGTGAGGACGTGGAACGTTCTGTTCTGATGGCCCAGGCTTCCCGGTGAGAGAGGAAGCAAGTAAGCATGAGGGAGGAGAGAGCGGAGGCCTGGGGAGAGGAGGGGAGGGAAGACGGTCGGGAATGGACCAGGAACACGTGGGAGGGTGTCGGGCCAGGGGAAGACTGAACTCAAGGATGGGGGTCATGGGGCTTCCCTGGTGGCGCAGTGGTTGAGAGTCCGCCTGCCGATGCAGGGGACACGGGTTCGTGCCCCGGTCCGGGAAGATGCCGCGGAGCGGCTGGGCCCGTGAGCCATGGCCGCTGGGCCTGCGCGTCCGGAGCCTGTGCTCCGCAACGGGAGAGGCCACAGCAGTGAGAGGCCCGCGTACCGCAAAAAAAGAAAAAAGAAAAAGAATGGGGGTCACGAATTTAGGACCAGCCGGTCAGCGTGGAGCCACAGTTCTCTTCAGGGCAGCGAGGCGGGTGCAGGCCCAGAGCAGGAGGGAGTTCGGTCTAAGGACGGCTGGCGTGTCTGATGATGTGCAAGAGGGCAAGGGACCAGGTGGAGGATGCAGGGGAGCGACGGGCACGACTGCTGGTGGAATCTGAGCCGAGTCAGAAGGACCGTGAGACTCTGAAGGACGGCGGGGACCACCGGGCTCTGGAGGATTCCGGTGGCTGAGGAAGGGCGCGACGCTGGGCAGCAGAAGGGGAGAGCGCAGAGGACAGGGCTGGTCCCGAAAGGGGTTTCTGGACCTGAGAGCACGAAGGGTATAAAAGTACTGACACCAGAGCTATGGCAAGGGGAGCGAGTAGGTGAGGACGTGGAGGAGGAGGCGGGGGGAGGGGAGGGAGTCAAGGTCCCGAGAAGCTGAAACAGAGAGGCCTGGGCTGGAGAAGGAGCCAGCAGGTCAGGCAGTGCGGCCTCCAGGGAAGGAAGGAGAGTGACCCCAGCCCGTCGATGACCCCAACAAGGCAGGGGCGAGAGGAGCCATCTGGGGACAAGGGTTCAGGGAGGAGGGGGCACCGTGACCCAGAAGCGGCACGGAGGTCCAAGGGAGCATCCGTTCCCCTGGCCCAACAAGACGCAGGGGAGAGGGAGAAAGCAGCCCACCTGAAAGGCCAATGGGAGCAGAGTCCTGGGGCGGGGGGCGGGGCCGGGGGGAGCAGAGCCCCTGGAAGGCAGAAGGCGGAGCTGGCACTCAGGGACGAGCAGGGCATGTAGGGAGTTTGCTGGTAAGTGTCAGCGAGGTCCAGTGGGCCCAGCAGAAAGTTCCAGGGGCTGGGAGAGGGGAAATGGGGTCCGAAAGGGGGTGTGCGCACCCATACGGGAATTAGAGCCCGGGGGTGGGGGGTGATTTGGGAGACCGGGTGAGCTCAGAGGGGCCACCCATTAGAATGAATATGGACCCAAGGGGAGCAGCTTCTGCTTTGGAAAGGTTCTGAGTCTTTCCCAGCAAACAGCAATGCCTCCTCAGAAAGGACATCCTGTCAAAGAGCAGAGAGCCCCTGAGCCCCCAGATGCATCACCAACAACCTCAAACCCCCAGGCTGGGCGCCTGAAGTGAGCCCTGAGGATCCCCTGCACGCGGCTTTGAGGGGCCAGAGGCGGCAGGACCAAGCCCCAGCCCCACCCACCAGCCCTATGCAGACGCAGGATTTAGTGGAAGGACGGGTTCAGAAGGGTCACCTGGGACAGGAACTGCAATGACAGCAGGTAATCTCCATGCTCCCAGGGGCTGCAAGGATCACCGAGTCGCTGACGAGCCCAGATCGGCCACCGCTGCTGACTGCACCAGGCCACCGCCCTGCCAGCGCACAGGATTCTGCACAAACTCGGAACTCGCCTGCCCTGGTTCTCAGATTTGCTCACGAGCGAGAGGAGAGAGCTTTCAGACCCAAGGTGCGGCATCCATCCCCTGTGAAGCTCTCCTGGCGACACACGCAACGCTATCCTCCCGGCATCTCTGGGCACCTCGCCCCAGCTTCTCACCAGCCAAGACCAAAATGTAAAGAGCCCACTTGGAGGTGGAGTCCTGGGCACACGGAATCCAAAGCACCCCCAGAAATGGGCAGCACAGCCATCATGGTCTTGTGTTGAGGACAAACTCTGCCGAGGTTGTGTTTCCAAAACCGTGCGGCCCGTTCTCAGCCGCTTTTGTGCCCAGCTCCCAGAAACATGCCACAGTTTGGGTTTCTCTTTCTCCTTAAAGGAGCCCCCTCTTCTTTGCCTGTCTCACCACGACCCCACCCCAACCCCCCCACACACACACACACACAGGGCTAGAGATTAACGGAGGCAAGGGCTTCCTGGGGGCTCCTTCCAACTTGCATCACACTCTCTCCTCCACGTGGCCCCACTGCTACCACTCCCCCTCAAATCCACTTCTCCACTCAGAGTTCCTCACATACAGAAATGGGGCCCAGCATTGAACTTGTCCGCCTGAGCGTAAGGAATCAGGGCGACACGCCTGCAACCACAGCTCCCAGTAGCCTGCATGTGCCAAGACAGACGCTTCTTTGCAGTCTGAGGTCTGTCCGGCACCGGCTGCATTCCACGGGCTGCCCCAGGACGGTGTCTGGTGCGGCCCAGGCCCGTGTGGGGATCCACGTCTAAACCACATCAGGACCCAGAGGAGCAAAGAGCAGCCCGTCACGCCCCCAGGCTCAGGTTCGGGCTTGTTGCCCTGAGCATCTCACTGCTCTTGGAGGCCTCCCGGCCTGTCTCCCAGGGAGGCGAGATGCAGGCCGTGGTCCTACCCACAGCCCTCCACCTCGGAGGAGGAGCAGCCCCAGCCCCTCGCAGCAGCCTGAGTTCCACACAGCCCACCGCCCCGTCACTTCTCTGTTCTCACATCCGTCCACGTTCCCCCCTCCCGTTCACCCAGGTCCAGCTCACAATCTCCTGGCCGTCCTTCAGAGGGGACGTCCTGCTGGGACAATCCCGCCAGCAGGACACTGTGCTTGCTGTTCCTTCTCAAGGGGACGTCCTTCCCCAGATGTGCATGTGGCTCACTCCCTCCTCCCCCAGGCTTTACCCAGACATTGCTGGGGGTGGCCTTCCTGATGGCCCGACTCCCTACTTAATATCCCCCGCCCTGTGCTCTCTACCCCCTACCTCTCCTTACTTTCTCTCAGGGCACAGGTCCCCCCTCTGAGACATCATGAAATTCACCTACTCCTCCTGTTGACTGCCCCAACCTCCTGCTCCCGCTAGAATGTCAACTCCATGAAGGCAGGGGCCCCTGACTGTTTTAACTGCTGTATCCCCAGCAACCAGGATGGTGCCTGGCATACACCAAGTGCTTAAAAAGTGTTCATGGGATGAGTAAACACTTTGAAAAGCATCTCATCTTATCGGCTGTTAGTTGTTTCTTTGAAAAGAGGAGACACAAAATAAGGATGGAATGGATCAGAACGTGTAGCGTCATTCATCGCATTTCCCCCAAATCGAGGATCCAGGTGAAGGTGGGAAGGAGGGTGGGTCGTCCACACTGGCCATCAGCTCTGCCTGCTCACCGGGTCTTCCTTGGAAACCAATGTTTCCAGCTCCAGAGACGGACCAGGCAGTCTCCCTCTGTATCATTCGTATTGACCCCACTGATCTCCAGCTTGGGCCAAAACCTCAGAACCAACATGCAGGGAGTGTGTGATGCCCACACACTGAAACGCGCTGAGCCCATGGTCCAGAGGGCAGCTGATGTTTGGTGACAAGTTAACCAATTGACGTTCAGCCATGTTTCCCTCGTGTACAATATCGGGGAACTACTCATGAAAATGAAGACACGCTTTCCCAAGTCAGCCTGGGACTAGGGAGATTTGGCCTGTCTGTAACTTTAATTTTAAACTAATTCCTAAAGCTAGAGGAGATTTGCAATACAGGTTGATGAATCATCTTAAAGTCTCAAAAGTCCTATGAACAGTTTCAAGTGCATCTAGGGAAAGCCTCATCGCAAAGCTCAGCTTCCAGGGGTCGCCCCCACCTAGGAAGACATAGAGACGGTTCAGGCATCGCGTCTCCACACAACCGCAGAGCCGTCTGCACAGATGCAAGCCACTATCCCAGTGACAAATGAAAGGAAGGCAAGGGTTTAGTAAGGGAACGCTCAAGACTCTTCCGAAGAATGCTGGATTTCTTGCAGAGCTCAACAGGATAACAACTCACGGGTGACGTGGAAAGAGCCTCTCCAGGCAAAGGCTGGAGGAGCAGTGCCCACCACGCCCCCAGGTGCCTGGCCTTTCCAAAGCAATCAGTAGTCTCTCCCTTCTCTCAAGGAGATCCGTTCCCGCAACTTTTAACTTACTGATTCCATCAAATATTAAACTTGTAAGTGTATTTTGTTTTTCAAACGACCCCCGCTGTGACTATCTAGTTAGTGTTTGTCTCACCCTAGCAATTACCCGGACTTTCCAAATGCAGTGGTTTATTTTACCTTGGAGTGACTCTTTCATCCCTTTTTCCACACTCAAAAATTTCTCCTTGTCATAATAATTAATAGGTTCTGTTCCTACAGCGATTATATTCAGATTATCTTAATAAAGCATAGCTCTGAGTGCCATCCAGCGAAAGTCTGATCCCCACTAGGCCAGAAAGACTCCACTTTCCCTGCCCAAAAAAAAAAAAAAGAAAGAAAGAAAGAAAAATTCTCTGCATCCCAGGCCCCCAAATAGGCTGTACAATTATGACCAGCAGCCTTCCCTACTCTCAGGATGACTTAGCTTGGAATTCACTAACTGACTAAATGGAATTAATTGGAGAGAAAGTGTGAGTGAAGCCCTAAAATCTCTCCTTTGTCAATGTAAACCAGAAAGTCACCTGGTGATAGAAACTGCAGGGTTTTTACAGAATCTACCCAGGACACAAGAGCTGTGTTCCTGGGGAGGCATTGAACTTGGGTGGACGCCATTCGAACACATCTCTTGCAGGGCTGACGCCTCACCGCTGTCCCCACTCAGCCAGTGGAGAATTTGTACTTATCAGCTTCACTATCTAATCCTCATCACCTCTGAGAAATGAGACAGCAACAAGAAACCCAGAAAACAGGAAAAAATGATGCTGCAAAGAGCTTCGAGACAACCTCTCTGGGGACACAGGCCAGTTAGATGACAACTTCCAGGACCACCCGAGCCTCAGGACTCCTGGCCAGTGAAGAGAGCAGAGGGAGGCTGCTGGAGGGGAGGAGAACGGGAGTGAGGAAGAGAGAAAGAGGAGGTGGATGAAAGGGAGGGGGAGGGGCAGACAAAGAGAACACAGAAACCTACCGGAGGGAGCCCGAGACGCCCCACTCCAGGCCTCGGTGCTTGTCCCTCCATCCAGAATCCCTATGCTCCTCTGCAGCTGACTTCAGACTGTGCCCAAAGTTCATCTTCTCTGTGGAGCACCGACTTCTCACCAAAGGGAGAAAATGCGTCCTCACAATGTCTAGTCAGTAGCAATCAACCCTAAAATTTCAGTGGCTTAAAACAAAAACAGGGGCCTCCCTGGTGGCGCAGTGGTTGAGAGTCCGCCTGCCGATGCAGGGGATACGGGTTCGTGCCCCGGTCTGGGAGGATCCCATATGCCGCGGAGCGGCTGGGCCCGTGAGCCATGGCTGCTGAGCCTGCGCGTCCGGAGCCTGTGCTCCGCAACGGGAGAGGCCGCAGCAGTGAGAGGCCCGCGTACCACAAAAAAAAAAAAAAAAAAAAAAAAAAAAAAAAACAAAAACAGTTTGTTTCTTGGTCATACCACAGGTCCAGTGCACATTGTGGGGGAAGGGACCCTGCCCCTTGTGGTCATCCTCAGGGATCCAGGCTGATTGATGGATCCAGGGAAGGGCACGTAGCAAACAACATACTGGCTTTTAAAGCCTCTGCCCAGAAGAGACCCACGTCACTCTGCTCATACTGCATTGGCCAAAGCTGGTCGAATAGCCCCCCCATAACCTCACAGAGGAGAGGGGAGTGCAGTCCCTCCATGTGCCCCCAGGAGGCAATGCAGATACATGACGATCAGCATACGGTCACCTCCCAGGTCACCCTAGGCCAATAGCCCCATGACAGCCATTGTACGTTCACTTTCAGAGTACATCCTTTTAACAAGCCTGAAAGAAAAGCATGACTCTGTGCATTTTTTACAGGTGAAGAAACCAAGGCTCAAAGCAATTAAACATCTTCACTGAGGCGAGGTGTCTAATAAGAAAAGAGCAGTCTTCAAAGACTGTCCTATATGAGTCCACCACACACAGTCCTCCCCCACCCCATGCTCTATCCTAAATGGAATATCGCCCTCTGCTCTCTCCCGCTGTGCAGGATGCTAAGGCCAAGTGCCGAGAGCACTGGGAGCTCTGCCCTTTCCCCAGGTCGGGAACCATGGACAGCTGCTGTGGTCCCTAGCCTTTGGGGACCATGGACAGCTCCTGTGGTCCCTAGACTTAGGAACCATGGACAGCTCCTGTGGTCCCTAGCTTTTGGGGACCATGGATAGCTCCTGTGGTCCCTAGCCTTTGGGAACCATGGACAGCTCCTTCAGTCACTAGCTGTAAGCTGATGCCTCAGGCACCAGGGGCTGCTGTGGGAGTCCTAAATGCCCGAGAGAGTTCCGCTGTCCTGGCCTCTTGCTGCTCCGGACCAACGTGCTCAGACCCAAACAAGCCAGCCAGAAAAATCTGGGGGGCTGTAAACAAAAGTCCCCGCCCAAGTTTTTGTCAGTGTGGGCTTAAATTAATCACGTTGGCCGCCACTTACTAAATAAAGTAAATTAGTTCTCAATCATTTGCTTGCACACCAGGCAGGAAAAATGAAATTTTCCACTTAAAAGTAATATTGCTATTATTATGCAGAAGCGATTCTGAAATCGCTTTGGGCTTTTTTTTTTTTTTTTTTTTGCGGTACGCGGGCCTCTCACTGCTGTGGCCTCTCCCGTTGCGGAGCACAGGCTCCGACGCGCAGGCTCAGCGGCCATGGCTCACGGGCCCAGCCACTCCGTGGCACGTGGGATCTTCCCGGACCGGGGCACGAACCCGTGTCCCCTGCATCGGCAGGCGGACTCTCAACCACTGTGCCACCAGGGAAGCCCTGGGCTTTTTAACTTTGGGCTTTTTGTACACTTCTGCCAAGAGAGGTCAGAAGTGAGTTTCCCCAAAGGGGTGTCTTTCCCATCAAGTCACCCGGTCGGAGGAACCCCAGGCCCCTTCAGAGGACCTGGGTTCTGGGCCCCTGGAAAAGCAGTTTG
This sequence comes from Hyperoodon ampullatus, assembly GCF_949752795.1. Classification (NCBI taxonomy): domain Eukaryota; kingdom Metazoa; phylum Chordata; class Mammalia; order Artiodactyla; family Ziphiidae; genus Hyperoodon; species Hyperoodon ampullatus. Next base: position 5,065,418 of record NC_136915.1, on the reverse strand, counting down.
GGCGGGAACAGCAGCACCTAAGCTGTTTATTTAATCTTCTCTTTCCTTTTATTCAGGCTTAAATTCCACATCATTGCCAAACGCCCTGATTAACATTGCCTTTTAGTATCGAAAAATCTAAACCAGGCACATTCAAGGCCTCTGAATTTACATTTTCTAATGGAAAGGGAGAACCAGTACCAGGTAAGGATGTGTTAACTCCAAGCCCTTATCAGTCACCGAATCCAACAGCAGACATTGGAGGACATCTTCAAAGAGGAAACTCTTCAAATCCACTCCTGCCACTTTATTTGGGCTCCATCGGCACAGCGTGCTTGAAAAGCCAATTTCGTAGCTTGAATTGGAAGAACCAGGATTCAGTAACGTCGGTCACATTCTAGGTACCCCCTTGCAGAAACCCTTTTTCCTCAAGGGCATGTACATTAAGTAAACAATGGTTCTAATGGAATAAAAGTAATCTTTCAAATGTAGATATATTTAAAAGTTTAAAGAGTTTGAGTTTGGTCTGGGGGCAACTTAATGACTAGTCAGATGTACACGAGGGGGGATTTTGTGCAGGATGGAGACCAGCTGGTTTCTATTTCAGCTGGGGACAGAATGACCAGGAAAGACGCTTCCAAGTGCCACAGAAGGAAGGCAGACAGTCGGGTGTGGCTAGTGACAGCCGGGACTTCCCGGGAGAGGTTGACCAGTGCCCCAGGGGGTGACGTGTCAGAGCGGGAGAGGGCAGGCTTTGGGGTTCTGCCCCGTTTCAGCTGGGTGACCTCAGGCAAGTTATCTTTTAAATGCCCCAAACTTCTGTTCCGCATCTAAAAAATGGGGATAGCATTAGCACCGGCTCCTTGGGTTTTTTTTTAAAAAGATAAGCATCTAAAACGTTTGCTTGGAGTCTGGCACATAGTTACAAACAGGATAGATTCATCTGTGCAGAGTTTGGGGGTAGAGGTTCTATTTTACAAGGTCTCTTTATGTAGAAGTTATCACCAATGGAAGAAATTGATTCATTAGGTTTATAACGAGGGCTGCTACCAAAACACTCCAGAATCTGTATAGAAACCCCTTACACATGTGGGTTTGGGGCTTTAAGTCAAAATGACAGGATGAGGTGGTAAGAGGAGATGCGGCTGGCAGACAGGAATAGAAAAGAAAAACGCAGGAGGCAGTGGGAGAGAGGAGATAAGGAGGAGGCTGGGAGGAAAGACACCAGGCAGGATGCAAGGGGACACCACGCAGGGATAAGTTCCCTCTCCAGAGCACGTGAAGGGCTGCGCTTCAGAAGGTGGCCGGGGGAGTAGGGGAAAGAACTTCCTGCCTCGGGCTCGTTCAGGCTCTAAATGCCGTGTCCTCAAGGTCGGAGAGCACGTCCCCTCTCTCAGCTCCACTACGTCGGTGCGCTGGATGCCCATCCTCATTTGCTAATTATGCCTGTGCCTTTCCAGCCTGAGCCTTTCGGATCCACGGAAGCCCCCAAAATTCATGCCACCCGTCACACCAGAAGGCACACTGCAAACGCCGGGGTCCCCAAGAGCATTGCTCTGTCATTCTGGTCTCCCGCCTTCCCAGCCAGTCAGGGTAAGACCCTGTGGCCAGTCTGCAGGCTTGAGCTCACAGGCCCAACAGCTGCAGCCCCATGGTCACGGTGCCGCGCACCTGCTCTGCAGCCCTGGTGATTTTCCGTGTCTCTGTGTGTGTTTGTGTGTGTGTGCGCGCGCGCATGCGCGCACCCGTGTAGCACCTCCGCAGAGACATCCAGGGGAAATTACTGCTGAAGGCGGATGGCAGCAGTGTGTCCTGTAGATCACTGCCCCTGACCTCCTCCACTGGCAGCCCAAACGGCCCCCCAGAGGACCCAGGTAATGCATCCACCTTCCCCAAGACCCATATATCCTGCAAATGTTCCCAGGGAGGAATGTGAGCACCTGCACCCCAAACTGCCCTCTCCCCACGCTGCCTGCCCCCTCCCAGAGATCCGCGCGCATCTCTCATTCCACTGCGTTCAGGCAACTCATGCATTTAAGACTGGAAGAGAAACGTGCATGAGAAGCCTCACAAAGGCTCCAGCCCAGAGGACCCCAGTGTTTGCTAAATGCAGCCCACCGACCTCCCCGTCAAAGCCCTAAATTTCTCCTACCAGCCACCGGCCAAGGATGAGAACATCTTCCCCGGAACAAACATCCAGGAAATGCTGCCAGTAAAGGCCAGCACTTCCTACTTTGCCCCGACGGCATCAACATACAGGGAAGACGACCAAAGAGGGCAGGGAGGGGAGCTTCCTGACTCCCCAAGAGAGTCCAAAGCCACTGTTTGGGGCTGTGAGTGTTTCCTTTGATATTCCCCCTACGGAGGGCATTATTATGGCTGACATTCATCACGCACAAGATACGGGCCAAGCACTAGGCTTTTCAGCCCTCACATCGCGCATCATCTCTTTTTAACACCAAACAGCTCTAGGTGGACGACAGCACTATTACCGAACCCACGTTCAGAGGGGGGAGTGCGCGCGCGCGCACACACACACACCCACACGCACGCACACACACGCACGCACACTCCTAAGAGAGCCTAACCCCCAAGATTGCCTCGGGGCACGTGCTGGGGGGAGGGGAAGAGAGCGCCTCCCGCTGAGTGCGGGGCCCTCGGGCACCTGGAGAGCCAGGCTGCAGGGGGCCTTGGGAGTTGTATGTTCCCTAAGCAGCCACCTGCCTTGGTCCTGCCAGGCTCTGCAGCTGGGTAGACCCTCCACAAGTGAGAAGAAAGCAGGGACCGCAGGCCCATGCCCCAGAGTGCACTGCAGCACACCCAAGCCAGTTAGAAAATTTAGGGCGATTTTGTTTGGTTTCTTTTTTTTTTTTTTTTTTTTTTTTTGAGCCAACTACCAACTTAAGACTCTCTGAAACACCTGCTTTCTACCTTATTACAGTGACCTCTGGTGGTCAAGAAGGAGACATTGCAGGCCCAAATTAGAAGTACCTAAATAACTTAATTTCAAGTAACTCTAAGTAACAAAGGCCTTGAGGTCCTTTAAGAGCCTCCAAGAAGAACAGAAGCAAAGAGGGTGAGAGATGGGAGCGACTGCCAGCCTCGTTTAAGACGTGAGCTGGCTGTCCCCTGACCCGAGTATAACCCAGCACGGGGCTCCTCAGATGACACTCCCTGCACCAATGCCAAAGGTGTCTGAGCTCCAGCTCAGGGTGAATCTCAGCCTCTGTTCCCCACCCCCACCCCCACAGCTGGTGGCATCTCAATGCCAGGCTTAGAGCTCACAGTCTCCGGGAGGTCTTTGGAAAAGCTTCAACCCTGCCAGAGGACCTGCTAGGAGGTGGTAGGGGGTGGGAAGGGTGGGGGAGGTTTTCTAGAAGGCCTGTGATCTCAGCACCACCAGCCAGACCTGCTCCAGCTGCCCTGGGCTGAACTGGGAGGCAGGGAAACAGCGGTCCCTTTCCCCACCGGAATCACAGCCTCAGCCAAAAGAGGGTCTGCAGGCACAAGAGGGAGAACGGGGCCTCTGCCCACACCCCACCCGTGCCAAGGGGCCAGGGTAGCCCAGGTGAGGGGTGAGCTGAAGCGAGAAGAGAAGCATTTGCTCTGAGAGTCACTTTGGAGACTGGAGCCGTGGGCTTCAGGGTGGGAGGAAGGCAGGACGAAATCCCAGGGATGTGACAAATATCCGTTTAGCCCTAAGCCAGGTCAGGGGGCATCTGAGGGGGCGGGGAGGGCGGGGGCACCTGAGGCAGGGGAAACGAGGCTGAGCAGGGTCTCCTGGGAGGTAGTGCGCGATGGGCATATGAAACACAACCCTGCCCCCAGCTGAAAGCAATAAAGCTCAGTCCAAGCTGAGTGGCATCCTATCCCTAAGACCACCCCAAACCATCCTAGACAGGATGACGCTTATAAACCCTAAAAGCTTTTCAGATAAAGGAATCAACAACTCAGAATCGTCCGATCTAGTAGCCTCTAGAAGCTTCAGGTTCACAGCATCCACATGTGATCTCAACCTCTCGGTCCGTCCATGGTGTGCAGGCTTCAGCCAAATCCCCAAAAGCACAAACGACAGAGTCTCCCAGGGTCCCTGCAAGCATCAGTCTGAACGGGCCAGGCCTCAGTGTTTAGAATATGAAACAGACTGGATCGCTCTCCTGGTCTTCTCTGAAACTCAGAATGGATGTAGAATATCAATATTGTCTCAATTTTCCTTTATCTGCGAGGAGACATCAGCAAACCTTTCTGCCAAGGATTGTACAAGGATCATTAAAAGGAAAATGTCCATGGTAATTGTGCCTTTCTGCATATTTCTTCATTCCAATATTCTATAACATAATAATGTTTCACATTTCTACAGAACTGTCTTTTCAGCATGTTTTCGCCTTATGCTTAATTTTGTAAGAGTTTCTCAGCCCCGCATAACGACACAGTTCAATGCAAAATCAGATATAAATCTAGCTTAAGAGACTCTCAACAGGAATTTCATTTAAAACTGTAAATGTTAAAAGATTCCGGCTCTGATTTATGTTATGTTGTGTGTGTGTGTTTCAAAGAGCGAGCTTCACCAGCCCTCTTAAACAATAGATGCACACGAAATCCAGGCTTTCACAGGTCTAACCAGACCCGTCGCTCAGGCAAGAGGCGCAGACAGGCCAGCCTGTGGTCAAAGCGCCAGCTCCCAGCCCAGCCGGGGCCACATGTGTGAACGGGAGGCGTATTTGACTCCAACACCTGTGCTGGCCCAGGGGCTACTTTTAAGGAGTAGTTTTTCAGCTTCCTCTCATCTCTCTGCTCCTCCAAACACTGGGCCACCACATAAGGGCCCTCCGTGTCTCAGCTCCCACTTGGCCCCGTCTTTAGAAAACATGGAGAGAGATGGAAGAAAGTCACCAGGCAGAAAGTCCTGGGGCTGATTTCACCTGCACGCCACTGGCTGTGTTCATAACCCTGCACGATAAACCCCAGTTCCTGTTCACAAATACAGGCTCAAGCCTTCAGGAGCTGTGAACTGCAAATTCTTGATGGAATGAATGAATCTAAGGAAGGCATTCGCACCCATTGTCTCAGCACATTTAAGACAATTTTAAAATGCGGATTATTTACATACTGGGCTCTAATGACTCCGAAGCAACTATTACAGGCCTTCATGTAAAACCACATCCAGGCAATTTTATTGCAGCCTATCACACACATGCTGCGTTTAGACAACTTATAATACACAAATTATTTACATCGTGAAAACATCTCTGTGGCCCTGGCATTATGCTACCGACAAGAGACAGCACAGCAGCAGTAGATTGAATTGAAATATGCTTGCAGCTTCTGAACCTTTAAACTCTATTCCAAAATGCTAAAAGTGAAACAATTCCCAGTTAGCATTTTGGAACCCACCGTGTCTAAAATTTCACTTGAAAGGTGGAGCTATTGTGAGTTGCAACCCCCAAAAAGAGTAAGCCACAACTCTGCAACTGTAAAATCCATTTATTTTAGGAAGATTGAGGAATCCAAACCCTCTGATAGCACTTAACAAATTAAAAAACATGCACTGCGAAGCTCTGAAAGTTCCTGAATTCCTCCAAAAAAAAAATATTTTTGCCACTTCTAATGGACTCCACCCAACTCCAGGCAGGATCTGTGGGATACACGCCCCCAGAAAAAAAGCAATTGAAATGACTTGACTATATGTCTTTCCAGGAAAGTAAATTATACATAGGTCTGTATTCACGCCCCCCAACTCCCCTGTAGGTTACCCATGTTTCCTCCCACTCGCCCCGGCCCACAGAGATGAAGAGAAAATTACCAAGTGGGTTTAAGCACTTGGATACCTAATTGCAACAAATCTCAGAGCCTCATCTTTCTGCCTTTTAGAACTTTGGTTTCAGACTTTAAAGCAAGTCCCATTAGCCAAGATGACACATGCCAATTAGCTTCATGTGTTTCACGGAATAAAACACCCCTTGAGATAAATCACCCCACATACCTACACAATTTCCACATAGCCCCACTGGTTTTTCAGTATTTCATTAAAATCAGGTTTTTACATGAGGATGCAGATGTTTAGAGAGTGCCCTTCGTTTTAATTCAGAGTTCTCAGACAAAGATACCACAAAGGACCCCAGACTTAATTAAGGATGAAGCAAGTGTCTCCAATCAGAACAGGGCCCCCATTTTTGTCCCTTGTTCCACTTGAAATGCAGGGGATGCCTGAGTGTTTTGTGTCTTTACAACAGAAGCAGAGCTTCCTCTAAGTATGCTTGATGACGACGATGATGATCATGATGATGACGATGATGATGTTGGAGGAAGAAGGAGAAGAAGGAGAAGAAACCACAATGCTCCAAGAATGTATTAAATGGTACAATTCAAACTTTATCTAGTTACAAAGTACATTGCTTGGTAACCCTACTCCTAACAGATGACTATCCAAAGTGGTTTGCTATGATCCATGTGGACCTGCATATATAAACACCTTTGTTTTTCATATAAATGTGTTCATATAATACCTGTATTGTTATAAAACTAATTTTTCAAAAGAACTGTAAACAAATGATGAACTCTAGTATATATATATATATATATATATATATATATATATATATATATATATATATATATATATGCATGCTGAAGTATTTGGGGAAGTGTATTGATGTCTGCAACTTTCTCTGAAATGAATCAAAACATTAAGATGGATGGATGGATGGACTATGGATGGATGGATAGATGGATGGATGGACGGCTGGGTGGACAGATAAAGCACATAGAATAAAATGTTAATTGTAGAAGCTAGTTGGTGGACGTATGGGTTTCACCACAAAATTATTTCAACTTAATTGTATATTTAAATTTTTCAAACTGAAATGTCAAAAAACTAATTTTTTAATTTAATAATATGGCATGGATCTCTTTCCATGTCAATATACACAAATCTCTTTATCCTTTTTAATGACTGCACGAGATTCCATTTTATGGGTACACCACAATTGGGTAACAAATCCCTCATTGATGGATGCTCAGGTTACTTTACAATGACAATGCCACAGTATCTATCCATGTAAATATGTCTTTGAATACTTACGACAGCTTTTCCATAGGATAAATTCCTAAACATGGAATTGTTGACTCAAAGAGAATATAATTTTTTTTACTTTTGCTATATAATAACAACAGCTCATATCTACTGCAGGTTTACTCTGTGCCCACACTGCTGTAAGTACTGCTGCTGTAAGTGCTGTCTCTTACATTCTTCACAGCAACTGAATTAAGTAGGTACTATGTAGCCTCATTTTATAATTAAGGAAACTGAGGCACAAAGAGATAAAACTACTTGCCCCCGGTCTGACAGCCAGCAAGTGGCAGTCAGACTCCAGTGCTTTTCACCATCATGCTTACAAATTATGGTCAAAAAGATTAAATCAATACATACATTCCTACCAACAATGTTTGAGAGTGATTACTTTCCCAGGTTGTATTGTTTTCGAATTTATCTGAAACATAAAGAAAACACTGTCCATATTTCCAGATACTATGAAGACAGATGTGAAGACCACAGAGAAAGTACAGATTGGATAAGGCAGGGAATGAATGCCTTGTTAATTAGACAAGGGCACAAGGAAAAGTGCAACGTTCTACCTCAATGTGGGATTCTCTCCGTGCTAAACTCACTGCCTCTCTGCAGTAGGGAGCCTCTCTGCGTTCTGCAGTAATGCTGGCAGGTAAACATACCTATGAAACTCTCAAACTTCTATTTTTTAAACTCTATAAATCCCCAACCACCTTCCTAGATGAATTAATGTAATCTCAAGTATTCTGCCTCGTTTTGCTTTATCAGACAGCTGCAAGCAGAAAGGCCTACATGAGTATGTATATCATCTCTCTTTCCATCATCTCCTCAATTAATTCAAATAAATCTTAAGACAAAGCTTGATGTGTCCGTGGGACATTATTATCAACAACCTCAAAAGGTTCTTTTGTTTTACTACCTGAAACATTATAAATGGTCCCATTACAAAACTGATTAAGTCTTCCCATAGCAGGCTATAGTACCAGCCCAAATTTCCAAGGTCTCACCAAAACACAGCCTGGATACAATTAGCCTCAAAGACAAGAAAGCTACAGCCACTGAAAAGAGCCCTTTGCAGACAGCAGGGCATCAGCCTAGCTGAATCTCGCAACACAATGGAACAGTAATAATATCTAATAACACCGCTGCATCATTGTTACTGTAGGAACAAACACAAGGTAATGGATACAGCTGGCTCAGTTAGTAGAAACATAACAAACTACCCCAAAAGATGAGTTTGGAAGAAAAGCTAAAGGAGAAACAGAAACAGAACAACTTCACATGAAAAGCCAATCATCTCAGACATTAGCAGAGAAGAAAAAGCACAGACCTCGAACGCAAAAGATTTGGGTTCCAGTTATGGCTTCTCAACTGACTCACTGTATGATCTCAGGCAAGTTACATACTTCGAGGAGTCTCAGCTGCAGAACTGGTATAACAATTCCCACTTCATAGGTGACGGAAAAGCTAAGTGTGAAGCTGGGCGAAGTCCCTGGAAGATCAGTCTCTCCATACATGGCGGCTGTTGGCACCAGGATAATACAAGGTGAGCTCGCCAACGAGTCCTCACTGAGCAGTGTTCATGTAGAACTGGGAATCTACCATGTATTCACTCATGTTCTCTTTTTGTGTTAATTGTATTAATTAATTGCATGTTAATTGAGGAGGCGGAGGAGGAATATGAAGGATTTTAAACTTTCCAAAAACAACTGAGAAAAATATCATAAAAACCCACCTGCCAGGAGTGTAAGTTGGTGCAGCCACTATGGAAAACAGTATGGAGTTTCCTCAAAAAACTAAATATAGAGTTGCCCTATGATACAGCAATCCCACTCCTGGGCTTATATTGAGACAAAACTCTAATTTAAAAAGATACGTGCACCCCTATATTCATAGAAGCACTATTCACAATAGCCAAGACATGGCAGCAACCTAAATGTCCATCAACAGATAAATGAATAAGGAAGATGTGGTATATACGTAAAGTGGAATATTACTCAGCCATAAAATGAATGAAGTAATGCCATTTGCAACAACACGGATGGACCTAGAGATTATCACACTAAGTGAAGTAAGTCAGAAAGAGAAAGACAAATACCGTATATTACTTATGTGTGGAATCTAAAATACGACATAAATGAAACAGAAACAGACTCACAGACATAGAGAACAGACTTGTGGTTGCCAAGGGAGAGGGCGGGTGGGGGAGGTATGGACCGGGAGTTTGGGATCAGAAGATGCAAACTATTGTATATAGACTGGATAAACAACAAGGTCCTACTGTATAGCACAGGGAACTATATTCAATATCCTGTGACAAACCATAATGGAAAAGAATATAAAAAAAGAATGTATACATGCTATACAGTAGAAACTAACACAACATTGTAAATCAACTATCCTTCAATAAAAAAAAAAAACACACCTGCCAACCAACCATATTTTCAAGTCTTACTATTCCATAGATTTCCTCAGAGTTATTTTTTAGAAATAAAAAATAAGAATTACAAATATGACTAGAGCTCCTATTACCTAGCCCATCTCATTCTCTTTCCTCCAAGAGGTAGCCACTATTTTCTATTTCATTTTTATTTTACTACATATGTAAGTATCCATAAACAACACACATTTTTTACATTTAGGCTTTTGTAAATGGTACCATACAATACATCTCTTTCTGCAACTTGTCTGTGTATGGTATGGTCTGTGGATCCTTGGGGGATCCCCAAGACCCTGTTTACAGGACCGTGAGGTCGAAACTTTTTGCAAAACACTAAGAAGTCATTTGCCTTTTTCACTGTGTTGCCATTTGCACTCCTGGAGCAAAAGTAATGGTGGGTAAAACTGCGAGGGCCTTGGCACAAATTAAGGCAGCAGTGACAGACTGTACTAGGAGTCATGTATCTCCATCAACATGCACTTCCAGAAACACACACCAGTTTTACTCAAGGATTCCTTAATGAAGCAGTACAAATTATTGATTTTATTAAACCTCAATCTCCAATTAGATGTCTCTTCCACATTCTGTGTGACAAAATGGAAGTATACATAAAGCTCTTCTGCTGCAAACTGAAGTATGATGGCTGTCTTGAAGAAGACCTCTGTGTGCTTAAGTTGCAAGCTCTCCCAGCCACTTTTCCCACAGAACACCACCTTTACTTGAAAGAATGACTGACAAACTGGCTATTCACACTCAGGTGTTTGGCAGGACTTCTTCTTCTGGCCAAGATGCAGGAATAACTAGGGCTGGATGTAACCTCCCGCTTGGGACAACTAAAAAGCTGGACACATATAGGAAACATCAGTTTTCTAGACATTGGACATCAGGCAATGAAGGACAGTGATCCCTGAGAGATGGGAAATAAACAAACTGAGACCTATGACTGCCCCAGTTTCTTGCTAGAGAAAGTTTCCAGGCCACGGCACAGGAAAGGGACCCAGGCAGAGCCCAGTAATCTATCTCCCTGAATTGAGGTGAAGGAACTAGGAGTCCAAGGAGGTCAGGGCAGTTGGGGGTCCTGGGGCAGAGTACCGGAGAACTCCAGAGCTCTACAGGGGTTCTCCCTCAAGTATTCAAATAAATACAGAACCGTGTATGTGTGTAATGAAGAAACTATCTGAAGCCATGAAATGAATCACCCAGAAGAATTAGAGAGAACAATCATCATCATTCACACTTGGGCCTCGAAATTGGCTGTTCCCACCAAAACATCATAGTATATAGGGCTTAGGGTAGACTACTCAATAGAATATTACATCAGTAGTGGGAGAAAATTAGCTCTACACCCAATGCTTGCTGTGCACCCACCTAACAAAGTGAAAAAGCAAGACCTGAACAGATGAAACTGATTCCAATTAATGTAACCACATTCCAGGACAAAGCTCAAGAATATTTATAGGAACAAAAAATGTATACAGGGCTTCCATGGTGGCTCAGTGGTTAAGAATCCACCTGCCAATGCAGGGGACATGGGTTCAAGCCCTGGTCCAGGAAGATCCCTCATGCCGCAGAGTAACTAAGCCTGTGTGCCACAACTACTGAGCCTGCACTCTAGAGTCCATGAGCCACAACTACTGAGCCCACGCACCACAACTGCTGAAGCCCGTGCACCTAGAGCCTGTGCTTCACAACAAGAGAAGCCACTGCAATGAGAAGCCTGCGCACCACAATGAAGAGTAGCCCCCACTCGCCACAACTAGAGAAAGCCCACGTGCAGCAACGAAGACCCAACAAAGTCAAAAATGAATAAATAAAAGAAATAAATATTTTTAAAATTATAAAAAATGTATACAGTACCCATCATGGTGAAATTCATAATATCTGGGATCAAACAGAAATTTTCCAGTCATGCAAAGAAGTACGAATCACAATGAGAAGAAAAAGAAATCACAACCAAACCAAAAATTATACAATAATAATATTAGTAGATAAGAAAATTGAGCATGTTAAGAGGAGGCATGGAGGTTTTAAACAGACCCAAGTAAAACTTCTAAAGAAGAAAACTGCAATGAAAACCTAAAACGCGATCTGAGATGAAAAACACACTGAGTAGGATTAACAGAAAATTAGACATTGCAAAAGAAAATATTAGTGAACTTAAAGACATAGCGATAGAAACCATCCAAAATGAAACACAGAGAGAAAAAAGAAAAAAAAATGAAAAAACATCAGTGACAACTTCAAGCAGTCTATACCACTATATATGAAGTGGTATAATGTCACTTGAAAGGAAACTGTGATAAGTTAAAGATGTATACTAAAAACTCTAAAATAACCACTAAAATAATAAAAGGTTATAGCTAATAAGCCAAAAAAGGAGATAAAATGGAATCATAAAAACTCTCAGTTAATCCAAAAGAAGGTAGAAAAAGAAAAAAGGGGGGAAAAAGCAGATGGAAAAAATAGAAATCAAATGGAAATCCAACCATATCACATTAAATGTAAATGATCTAAATACTTCAAATAAAAGACAGAGATTATAAGATGGGTTACAAAGCAAGATTCAACCATATACTGTCTACAAGCCCACTTTAACTATAAAGACAAAAAGTAAGTTGAAAGTAAAGGGATTGAAGAAGCTCTACCATGCCAATGCTAATCAAAAGAAATCTGGATTAGCTTTATTAATATCACACAAAATAGACTTCATAACAAAAAAATACTACCAAGGATAAAAAGGATGAGTTCATAATGATAAAGAAGTCATAATCAAAAATACCTAACAGTCATAAATGTTTAGGCACCAAACAAGAGAGCTTCAACATATATAAAGCAAAAACTGATAGCAATACAAAGAGAAATAGACAAATCCACAATTCTAGTTAGAGATTTCCACACTCCTCCCTTAATAATTGACAAAACAAGTAGACACAAATACAGTAAGGATGTAGAAGACCTGAACAACACTATCAACCAACTTGACCTAGTTGATATTTATAGAACATTCCAACTAACAACAGCAGAATACACATTCTTTACAAGTGCACACAACATTTACAAGATACATCATATTCTGAGCCATAAAATAACTCTTGATAAATTTTAAAGAATTAAAAGAATTCAAGTCATACAACGTATGTTCTCTGACCACAATGAAATAAAATTAGAAATTAATAACACATATCTGGCAGACATTTTTTAAGGAATATAAGACTATCACTTCAGCTGAGCATATTTTCTGCAAAAGACAAAATTTGAGTTTTCAAGTAAAAGTTAGAATTTGGCAAAATTGTATTCACTACCATGAACTTGACAGCTTGCAAAACTTAAAAATCTTTCTGATGACATCCATTGATAATGATATTAACAAAGGATTTGGTATTGTACAATGAAATATGTCAACTTTTGGAAGGTCTGCATAACTGAGTGAACCAATGTTTTCAAAATGACCAGTATGATTTTACAAAACCATGCCCAGGTGGAAGATTGTTTCAAAGATTCATATCAAAAGATACCTCCCCCTGATTAAAAATAAAGGATAGGCTAATGGATTTTAATGTAAAAGGGTACCAAAAAATTCACTGATGTAATTTCAGATTCCACATTGCAACTCACATCTAAGAAAGTACCACTTGTCAAGTTTTGGTATGGTATCAAAGAAGAATATTCACAATTCTCTGAAAAGGCAGTTAAAATACTTCTTCCTTTTCTAATTACATATCAGAGTAAGGCTAGATTTCTTCATCTACTTCAAATATTGCAACAGATTAAAGGCAGAAGCAGATATGAGAATTCAGTTGACTTTTATTAAGCTAGACATTAAAGAGATTTGTAAAAATGTAAGACACAATACTATTTTTCTCACTACATTCTGTTTTGTTTTGGAAAATACAGTTACCTTTCATTAAATAACATGCTATTTATATGAACATGAAATGAGTTTATTACTGTTATGTTTTAATGAATTAATACAAATTTTAATAATTTCTGTTTTAATTTCTAATGAAGCAAATATTATAGCTCTCTCCCATAAACAAAAGATCTTTGGGGTCCTCAATAAGTTTTAAGACTGTAAAGAGATCCTGAAACCAGAAAGTTGGGTAACTGTTGCTCTAGAGATGTTTAGTTGCTCAGTCACAGGCTCTGCAAAAAAAGGAGGTACTTTTTTTTTTTTATTAGTTTCTGCTTTATAACAAAGTGAATCAGTCATACATATACATCTGTTCCCACATCCCTTCCCTCATGCATCTCCCTGCCTCCCACCCTCCCCATCCCACCCCTCCAGGCGGTCACAGAGCACCGAGCTGATCTCCCTGTGCTCTGCGGCTGCTTCCCACTATCTATCTACCTTACGTTTGGTAGTGTATATATGTCCATGCCTCTCTTTCGTTTTGTCACAGCTTACCCTTCCCCCTCCCCATATCCTCAAGTCCATTCTCAAGTAGGTCTGTGTCTTTATTCCCGTTTTACCCCTAGGTTCTTCATGATATATTTTTTTTAATTCCATATATATGTGTTAGCATACGGTATTTGTCTTTCTCTTTCTGACTTACTTCACTCTGTATGACAGACTCTAGGTCTATCCACCTCATTACAAATAGCTCAGTTTCGTTTCTTTTTATGGCTGAGTAATATTCCATTGTATATATGTGCCACATCTTCTTTATCCATTCTTCCGATGATGGACACTTAGGTTGTTTCCAGCTCCGGGCTATTGTGAATAGAGCTGCAATGAACATTTTGGTACATGTCTCTTTTTGAATTATGGTTTTCTCAGGGTATATGCCTAGTAGTGGGATTGCTGGATCATATGGTAGTTCTATTTTTAGTTTTTTAAGGAACCTCCATACTGTTCTCCATAGTGGCTGTACCAATTCACATTCCCACCAGCAGTGCAAGAGTGTTCCCTTTTCTCCACACCCTCTCCAGCATTTATTGTTTCTAGATTTCTTGATGATGGCCATTCTGACTGGTGTGAGATGATATCTCATTGTAGTTTTGATTTGCATTTCTCTAATGATTAATGATGTTGAGCATTCTTTCATGTGTTTGTTGGCAGTCTGTATATCTTCTTTGGAGAAATGCCTATTTAAGTCTTCTGCCCATTTTTGGATTGGGTTGTTTGTTTTTTTGCTATTGAGCTGCATGAGCTGTTTATAAATTTTGGAGATTAATCCTTTGTCAGTTGCTTCATTTGCAAATATTTTCTCCCATTCTGAGGGTTGTCTTTTGGTCTTGTTTATGGTTTCCTTTGCTGTGCAAAAGCTTTGAAGTTTCATTAGGTCCCATTTGTTTATCTTTGTTTTTATTTCCATTTCTCTAGGAGGTGGGTCAAAAAGGATCTTGCTGTGATTTATGTCATAGAGTGTTCTGCCTATGTTTTCCTCTAAGAGTTTGATAGTTTCTGGCCTTACATTTAGGTCTTTAATCCATTTTGAGCTTATTTTTGTGTATGGTGTTAGGGAATGATCTAATCTCATAAGGGAGGCACTTCTTTTTTTTTTTTTTTTTTTTGCGGTACGCGGGCCTCTCACTGCTGTGGCCTCTCCCGCTGTGGAGCACAGGCTCCGGACATGCAGGCCCAGCGGCCATGGCTCACGGGCCCAGCCGCTCCGCGGCACGTGGGATCCCCCCGGACCGGGGCACGAACCCGCGCTCCCCGCATCGGCAGGCGGACTCCCAACCACTGCGCCACCAGGGAAGCCCGGGAGGCACTTCTTGATATTTGCAAAATCACTGGGAGATTCCAGGCTAAGCAACAGACAGTTGAATGTGATGACTAACATAGCCCTTGATTTTATAGGAATAATAATAATGCTGACCCCATGTATTAAACTCTTACTACATGACAGTCATTATACTCAAACTAAAATCCTCAACAACCCTGGAAAATGAGTATCATTCACTTGTTATGAATAAAGAAACTGAGGGTCAGAGAGGTTAAATTAGTTGCCCTAGAAGATGAGAGTCAAAATCTGAGTCCATTTCTGTCTGATTCCAAACCAATAACATCTCCCGCTTTGAAATGTCTCTGAAACTGTGCCGTGACATTCTATCTTTTTACTCGGCTGTGTTTTCCTTCTTAGCACTTGCCTGACATGTCACATACCAATTGTGTATTGTCTTTCTCTGCCCTGTTAGAATGTAACTCCATGAGGTCAGCAGAGATTTTTATCTGTTCTCCTGCATCACAAGGTCTACAGCAGTATCTGGGGCATCATAGCAGACAGCCAATGAATAGTTGCTGGATGTGTGAAGGAGTGATACATCACGGTAACAGACAATTCTGTAACTTGTGCTCAGAGCTCCAATTGCATTGACATTTGTTTTAGCCCTCATCAAATTTTTAATATGGCTTAATCTATGCAGACCACATATTCATACCATAGATAAGGGCAGGTATCAATCCACCCATTTTATGGAAGGAGAACTCAAGTTCCCGATGGTTGTTTGCTCCAGGTCCTGCAGGCTTCAGGAGAAGCTCCCTGGCTTTGGATTAGTGTTCAGTCCCCAGATTTTAGGATAGGAACTAGGCATTCAGTCTTTAATCTGTTTTGGGTTATTTAAAGTTACCAAAAATCGTAACTTGAGAATACTTTGAGGGCCAGGTCAGAAAGAACAAGAGTGCACGTTTATTCACCTCTGACAGCGCACACACTTACTGAGCATGTGCAGACTGTTTTGTGATGCTCTGGGTAGGCAAACAGGTAAGATAGACCTCAAAGCTGGTGGGGGGGAGGGAGGGTGGGGACACCCACACGCATGCACGCATGCACACACACACACACACTGTGACAAATGACAATACCAAAGTACCTCCCCAAGCCCCATGGGGATGCCAATGGACAAGTTCTGCAGGGAGTCCAGAGCCAAGCATGGTGGCCAAGGGTTAGGCTGATGAGCGAAACATCAGAAGAAAGGATAACCTTGAGAGGGGGACCTAGATTCACGGGCAGAAGCAAGAAGGAGGCTCTGTAGGAAATCAAATTGTAGTTTCAGAGAGCAATCGGGGACCTGCCTGGAGAGGATACCTGTGCCTAAAACAGCTTCTTAAGTTGGAGGAACCAGGAGGTTGAGTGTGCTTGGCAGTTCTCAGTGGCTCATGCTATGATCTCCGGCAGTAGGACCCCTCTGACCACCAGCTCTACCACCCAGAAATTCCCTGGCACTAATACCTGTGCTCGAGAAGACAGGACAACGCCTCATGGCCATTTCACTGCTTGCTAGTCCATACTTTTCCTCTTCAGCTTTGTTTCTGCCATAAACTTGGACCCAGAGAAGTAACACTAAAGAAAAACGCTAAAGAATATTTCTGGTTGGACAGTAAATGCAGACCCAGGCCTTACTACAGAAGGGAACAAATTAAAAAGTCACAGTCACCACATCTGCCACCAAAAACACCAAGCTGACTGAGGACACTAAAATGATGGACCCAAGGGAGGACCAAGATTTAAAGAACAGATAAGAAAATGTAATCTGGCATGTATTGATCCCTGGGTCATTGAAATATATAACTAAGGTTCAGTTCATCCCCTCCCCCAGGTCCAACTGGCCTCCCAGGAGTCATGCTTTCAAGCTTCGACCTTAATGGCTGATATTTAAATGCAGCACGTGTATTGCTATTGATCCTCAAAGCAGCCTTTAATGCTGATATTCATGATGTCATCATGAATCTCAGCAGCTAGTGAGTGATGTGTGTGTGTCTGTGTGTGTGTGAGTGAATGATGCGTGTGTGCATGCGTGCACACACGCCTATCCAAATACAAGCAGGAAAGGTGGGTTTTTGCTTGTTTGGTTTTGACTTTATCCCCCAAAGGTGAGGAAGAGAATGCTGTGCATGGATCCTCCAGCTGTTTCCCACCCCCTTCTCCAGCCCTAGAGGTGGAAACTTCTTGAAGAAAAGACTCCAACCATAGCTCAAAAGAATCCCAGGACGAGGGATCCACCCCCAACCTGGCTTTGCCACCTCTCAGGGAAAGTTACCAGCGCGGGGATAAGGCCTATTGAAGTGGCTGGGGGATTTCAAGCCAGAGACGGGGGATGGACAGCTGTGGATCCTCCCAGCCCTTAATTTTTGGATCGAAGTTTAGAGAAATGCCTCCCAGCCAGCCTCTTATCTTCCTGTTATTGGAAATACCCCGTGAAGGCCTCTAAAACCTTTTGAAGCTAATTTTATGTTTTTAGCTTGTATCCAAATTCTGGCAACAGTAGCCACAAGATAACAGGACCCTATTAGCCACTGCCCCGAGTCCCTTCCCTTTTTCCTCCTTCCTCCACCCTCGGAAATCCACTCACCTGAATTACACATCGGCCGTGCCACGCAGCCTGCCTAAACATAAACCGAAAAAGAGTGGGATGAAGCCCAAGAATCTTACAGGTCTGAGCGGCAATCTACCACCCAGCTTTTTGCTAGTCTCACCTCCTCCTACCTCAGGCTCTAAGCCACCATCAACCACATCCTCTCAGCCCTGGCCGTGATGGCGGGTCTCCCTTCTGGCCCTTTGTCCTCATGTCCCCTCCTCACCTGCCCTTGGTCAAGTCTGAATGACTCCTTAGATTTTGCTCAGACACCACTTCTCTAGGAGGCCTTACCCAGGCCCCCTCTTCCACCTCCACCTACAAAGTGGGGAAGCAGGGGTTATCTGCGCATTGATCAAACATCTACCACTGCACCAATCTGGTTCACTGAAATCATCTGTTTGGGTCTCTGCCTTTCCCATCCCCCCGGGAGCACCTTGGAGGCAGAGGCAAGGTCTTAATTCTGTACGTGTCTCCCCAGCACCTGGCCAGAGCCTGGCACAGAGGTGCACCCCAGTTCCTGATCAATGCAGCTACACCCACCCTCCTCAACCACCCCCACCCGGCTGGGGCCAGAGGGGCTGATGAGATGGACTGCAGAAACAGATGGCAACCCTACATCCCGCCTGCATCCCACGGTTCCCTCCAACACCCTGCAGCCCTTTCATTTAAGAGACCCCAGCTCTCTGCATGCCAGCTCTCTCCACAGCGCACGCATGGCTGGGGCCCCCAGGCCTCCAGAGCCAGCCCTCCTGTCCTGCGGCATCAACTCCCACGGGGGAAAGTCATTGCATTCAGATCAGCTGCCGCGGCAATAGGTCAGGCTTCCAAAAGCCTCCCCCAAACGCTGATTAATGGGCAGGAGAGGCTCCTGCGCATCTCATTATGCACAGAGCTGCAATGAAACCATCTTTGCTTTACAGTTTTGTGCAGGACATAAAAGCGGGAAATAGCCCAGCCTTCCGAGGGAACAGGCTATGAATATTGAAGCAGCCCTCGGTCATTAATCCAGCAGCATTAGTCTTAAGGAGTCACCCTAGCACTGACCCCCTAGAAGGAAATTTCTTTTGCTGTCCATTTCTCATTTCAAATTATCCATAGAGCCACCCTACCTACCACCTGTGAATTATTTGATATTTTGGAGAGGAGAGTAAACAATATAAAAAATCAGCAGAACTTAGGGGATCTATAAATTCTGAGCAAGTTATGTTCAGAGTGAGGAAAGCTGATTCATATGGCACTTTACTTCCCAAGGTTCATTTAGTTTACTTTTCTCTTTTATTAATAGGAGGTAAGCACCCTGGAAAGATCACATTTTCGTTCTCAGCAGCACCTGTCAAGGGGATCCCAAGCCCACAGCCCATATTTGAAAGTTTATCCCTGAAAGGTATTCATGGAGCAGACACTGCACTAGCAACACGTCTGGCGAACAAGACTTCACAAAGCACCAGGAACAGACACACGCGATGTTTTTGTTTTTAAAGGCCAGCATTACATGGCTAGTGCAGATCAACTGAAGAACCAAAAGTATCACATTTTCCCCTGTAATTCTCCTAGCAAGACATATTAAAATAGAGAAAGCAGCCGCTATTCTGCATTTTCCCCATTTTATATTTATCCAAATTAGTGAGGTCTTACTGTGGTTGTTTTCCTGGTGGTTTTCAAGATATCTCCTTATCTCTGATGTTCACCAGTTCCACCATGATATATCCACATGGGGATTTTTGCTCAAAAAACAAAAATTGACCTGTGTTCAATTTCAATAGGAGGGCTTGTGACTTTATTCCTTCAGCTATATTTCTTTCAAATATAAGTCCTGGGGTGGTGGAACTAGATCTCCTGCATGAAACTGGGAGCAAGAAGGCGCCGTCCTTTCTGTCAGCACAAACTAGAAATATTCCGTCCCTTGGTCCATTCTACCTTTTTCCTCACCCTGTCTTCTCCTTCTGAGACTCCCATTAGATACATGTTGGACCTTCTCATTCATATTTCCCATCTGTACTTCCCTGAGCTACAGTCTGGGTGACCTCCTCTGGGTTATCTTATGGTTTGCCAACTCTTTCTTTAGAAGTACATCTATTCTTTTGTTTACCCCATCTATTTGGGTTTTTTGGTTTGCTTTTTTCAAGTTTCAAGTACTATATATATATATTTTTTTACTTCTAGAATAACTAATTGATTCTTTTAAAAAAAAAAAAAACCTGCTCCATTATCTCCTTTTCAAGTCATGGATTTTATTTCATATTTCATCTCTCCAAACACTGTAAACCAATTTGGTCTAATATTCTGCCCAGATTGCTCTGTATCCATAGTTCCTGACACATGAATCCTCCCCTCACAGCATCTGTTGATTACCTCTTGTGGTGGTGGATTTTCTTGCTTGCTTTACAATTTTTGTCTAAGGGTTTATCTACATTGGGAGTCTCCCAGTTTTTCCCCATGGGAGCCCCATATGTGCCCTATGCTGAGGAAGCATCTATACAGGGCAGTTTTACACTTATGCCTGACAAAGCCCTAGGGTCCCACTAGTTCTGGACCGAATTTATGTTCGGTCCTCAGTTCAGGGTTTCTGCCCTGCAGAGACAGTGTATGATTTGCTCTCATATTTATAGATGTTGTAGGCTTGCTTTCCCCCTTTCTTGCAGGAAACTCTTTTCATAGCTATAGGTTGGGATAGGGGCATATCATTCCCTGGGCCAATGGAGAGAATCTTTCTAGTTTTTATTGACATAAAGGACATCCCCCTCTTGCTTCCAGTTTCATGCAGGAGATCTAGTCCACCTCTCCAGGACCTGTGAAAACCCAGCCCTTAAGGGATTTCCTGTGAAAACCCCAGGACTACTCAACTTCAACTCTGAATTTCATCTTCAATTTCTGACCCCTGGAAATCCCCCAATCTCAACTTTGTGTTTGTGCTGCTGTTATAACCTAATATTTCTATGGGTTTAGAGTTAGAGGGGCAATTCCCACAAGTGCATGGTCTGTGTCTTGATTGAAAGTTCTGCTGTAATCCCTCCACCCCAAGGGAATTATACTCTTGCCTGATAGTCAGTAAGCACATACTAAACCATAGACATAGCTGGCCCTCCTTCAAGTACCTCAGGCATGTGTTCAGTAAATGCCATTCAATTTGATAGAGAAATGATAACGGCAAAAAAAAAAATGTCCCCCAGCATTTCGGGCCCACATACGTCTCCAGGATTTCAGAAGTTGCCACTGCAATTCTGCCTGGATATTCCAAAAACTTGGAAACCAAGATCTGATCAAATTTGACTCTTTTTAAAGAGAGCCTGTTTTATGTCATCCTGGACTCATCAGGGAGGCCAAACCAAGATAAAAGTCTCTCTTCTTGTGTCCCCTTGTTGCATAACCAGACACAGAATACCAGCTCCACCCAAAGCTCATGTCCGGGCCACCCTAAGGCCTTTCGACAGCCAGCCAGACAAGCTCTGGACAAAGAGATGATAAGGAGCCCCTCCCCCAGCACAGTGGCACACTGCTGGGAATGGGGACACGGCAGAGAGAGGCAAAGGGGCAACGCCCATGAGCAAGAGAAGCAGAGAACTTCTGCTCTGCAAACTCAAACCCAATCTCCAGGGTAGGTGACAGGCAATTTCCAACACTCTCTCTGCTGATTGTTCTGAGTGACATTTTGTCCCATCTCTCGATTGGTGGTGGAGGAGATGTCACACTCTGGAGACCTGGGTGTGGTGCAGAATTTTACAATTGACTTGCTGTGCGGCCTTGGGCAGGTCACCTCACTTCCCCTCTCTAAGTCTCTGGCAACAGACACGAGAGGTATTTCATAGGTTTGTCGTGCAGACTCAACTGCTCCCCAAACAGCAGTAGTCGTGGACGCTGTTAATAAAGATCTCAGAGAAACTAACACAACATTGTAAATCAACTATACTGCAATCAAAAAAATGAAAATAAAAGAATGATCTTAGAGCGCCCAAACCGCCCTATGCTGGGTCTCAGCCTCCCTCTGGTTGACAGGGAAGCAGAACACAAGCTTTTCTAAAAGTTAAATATTCAAAAACATTTCCTCATTGTTCTCCTACCCCAAACGGGTGAGGTTTTTAAAAACAGCTTAATTGGAGTAGAACTGACATACAGTGAGCTGCATATACTTAGGGTGTACAAGTGACGGGTTCTGACAGGCGTTACACCTGCAAAACCATCACCAAATCAAGACAGTGAACTTACCCGTCTTCTCCAAATTTCCCTGGTGCCCTTGTCTCCCCTCCCTCCCACCCCTTCTCCCCCTGTCCAACAGGCAGAAGGAAAGAGGGCTTCCGGGGTGGCCCAGTGGTTAGGAATCCGTTTGCCAATGCAGGGGACACAGGTTCGTGTCCTGGTCCGGGAAGATCCCACATGCCACAGAGCAACTAAGCCCATGAGCCACAACTGCTGAGCCCACGTGCCACAACTACTGAAGCCCAAGTGCCACAACTACTGAAACCCAAGTGCCACAACTACTGAAGCTCGCACGCCTAGAGCCCGTGCTCCACAAGAGAAACCACCACAATGAGAAGCCCGCGCACCACAACAAAGAGTAGCCCTCGCTTGCGGCAACTAGAGAAAGCCCGCGGGCAGCAACGAAGACCCAACGTAGCCCAAAATAAAATTAATTAATTAAGAAAAAAAAAGAAAAGAATGATTAAAGAAAGAAGGAAAGAGAAACGTGGAAAGGGAGAGAAAAGAGGGTGGGGGGCAAGCGAGGAAGCAGGAGAACATGTGTTTGACGGCCTGGAGAGACATAGGGAGAAACAGAAAGATGACGTGCGTGCAGGGAACAGAGCAGGACTAGAGAGAAGCTGAGGACAGGTGCGCACATCTGTTCGCGTCCCCTGGTGGGGGAGGAGGCCCCACTGCTTCCCGTGGCTCAAGGCACCGCTCAGCAGGGACCCTGCCGTCACGCCCCATCGCACTGCCCCATTTTTCACTGTCAAGGCCCTGCTAGAGCACAATTCATCATGGCCATGTTCGGAAACTACCCATGTAAATGCAGAGTGATTCCTCCTGACAAGGGCTTAATTGCCCTGCAGGGGGGTTCTCAAAGCATCTCTGACACCCTTGTCTGGTCTGCATCCGCCATCACGGCCCCCCGCATCTGGGCGGGTCCACGGACTCACTCCTGAGCCAGAGCACAGAGAAGGGTTAAAAGCAGGGGGTGAGCAGGCCTGGGCGGCCCACACCTCTGCAAGATGCAGCAGCCGTGGCCTGAGCCTGGAATCCAAGAGGCTGATCCAGGGCCGGTGTGGGCTCCAAGGGCCCAGCGCAGGAGATCCACCCGGCTCGGTGCAACAGCCTGTGAGAGTGAGTCTGGAGCTCAGGCCCCTGCAGAGGAGGACGGCCCGGATGCTTCCTGCAGCCTCGGGTCAGCCCCGCCCATCCCCAGGCCGCACGTCTGTCCTGATCGTCGCGCTGCCCGTGTCACAGCTCAAGGCCAAGCCCACAGTACGCAGCCCCAGCTCTCAGCCCAGCGCTGTGACAGAAGCAAGGAGCACATCCCGCAGGAGTCCTCAGAGGGTCGTAACCCCTAAGCCTTGGGCATCAGGTGGTAGGAAATTGTTTCCTTAGCTACGTATTTATTTGTTGCCTGTATATGTTTTGGAATACACGCTTAGCCCTAACTGATTCCAACTCACCCTCCTGATTACAGCATACACTCCTTCAGAGCTCGGAGCAGAACTGCCTGTTAGAAAACACAGGATGTCTTCCAGTGGGTGATACTGACATGCACGCATCATCACGGTGCTTCCGGAAAAGCAGACATGTGCTGTGTTGGCTTCAGTCAACCCCCAGGGGGCCCCCTGGATGAGGAACCATCAATGCCTGTCACTCTAGGGCTTGAGTCTGAATCATTCCTGAAACCACGAACCCCATAATCAGGAAAGAGGAGGAGAGGGAGCCGTTGACCTTCAAGACTGTGTCACAAGACAGTGTTTCCCCAGGAGCTGGGATGGGGAGGGTCCAGGTGGAACAGGGTAGGGGTTAGCCAGTCACAGGTGCCTGCACGCAGCAGACCGGGTTTCTCCAGGAAGTCGTTTGGTTTCAGGGTGGAAGGGTTGTGTGTCCTTGTCTTCAAGCTGGATGAAAATTTTTACCGTGTTTACACAGTAGCAGAACAAACAGACTCTGGCTTGTGGTGTCATCATTCCTGTGGCTGATTTCTTATACTCAGACGGTCCTAGAGCATTTCTGACCGTGAAACACTGTCCCCTCTGGGAAGCAGGGGGGGCATCCGGTGCCAGACTCAGAGTGTCGTTAAGAGGGGCTGCCCTCAACCACTTCACTCCTCCCTGGGGGCTTTGTGATCGCTGTCCCACAGTCCCCCTGGGGCTGCCCCGACCCGTGTGTCTCCTCATACACAGGGAACCCTGTTAAATTTACACACACAGCCTAGAATCCCATCCCTATCCCCAACACACCTTCACAGGACTGTTCAAGCTGACAACAGAAGCTTAGACCACAGGGACGCTTGGGGACGTTGCCCAGCCCACTGAGCCAGCTTCTCAGTGTGCCAACCTGAGAGCCCACCCAAGTCCAAGGGCTCAGGGGAGCACTGAACCACAGCCCCAAGAAACGTCGGCACTTTTGAGGCACTGGGGGACCTGGGCCTCCACATGCTCCCGGGCCAGTCCACCTCGCCACCAGGGACCAAAGTTGTGCAGATGACCACTCTGCCCCCCGCCACGGCCCTCTTGGCAGGATGGCAGCCCATGGAGCCAGAGCTGGAACAGACACCCTGATGCCAGGAGTGTCTGTGCCCTGATTCCCGTACCCAGGGCCCTCTCTTCTGGGTCCCCAGCTGCTTCCCTGATGCTGAGCAGAGATAGCAGGGTCAGGGCATCGGGTCAGGCCGGCTTCTCTCGGGATAAAATGATGCCAGAAGAGCCTAGAAGCTTTAATGGCTGGGAGGGGAAAGCATGGGTTGAAAACCCAGAAATGACTCCAAAAACGGTTTTGACCTCACGATGGGAAACATCCCCTCAGATATACACGCTCTGTGATTACCGCAGCTGGTGGCTGCAAGGGGGGTAGAGTCTAGGATTTGTTATTGAGATCATATTGTTAGCTATTGAAAAGGTATCTATTAAAGCAGCCTTTTTCTCAGGGAACTTTCTTTTGCTAGGCTAGTATAATTGGCGTATAAATTTGCACAGGGAGTTGTGGGGGGGGGGGTGTTGGAAGGATAGAGAATATTTGTAAAATCATCATGGCGTTCTCCAGATGGGGAAAGGAGAGTCCTACATGAATCTCACCCCTACCTGTTCTTTCTGGAATAAAGATAAAAATAAAACGTTGTCCCCCCTCAGAGCAAGCCCAACCGGGGACAGAAAACATCTGCATTCCCTATGCCGCAAGCACAGTTACCCACAGGCAGATCCGACACTTTCCCGCTGTAGCCTTCAGCTGGGTCTTATTCATTTCCTCCACAATTTCTTTCTTGTTAAACCCATTTGAGACCATAAAAAAATCTGCTCAGTAGAGCGACTTTCTGATGTAGGAATCAACAGATGTGTCCTAACCTGCAGCTCCACCCACCGCCTGCATCACATGGACAAGCCCCTGGACCCTCAGAGCCCAGGAGGACCAGACAGTGGTCCATGCAGAGACTTTGGCGACCACCGGGGCAGAGAAAGGGTGCCGTTGTAGGAATCCTCGACAAAGGAGGCCTCCAAGACTCTCAGAAATCGAGGCTCAGAGGAGCAAGCCCAGACGTTCACATGAAGGACCTCGCTGCAGCCAGTTCTGCACCAAATCCCTTTTGGAGAAAAAGCAACCGCCAAGGAGCCCCTCAGGCTGCTCTTCTGCTGGGGGAGTGAAGGATGCTCAGAGAGCAATGGGTGCAGGCTCAGGTCCCAACTGTACAACCCACGTTTCTGGGGCACTTGGGCGTTCCGTCCTCAGGAGGTTCATCTGAAGGACACCAACCTGAATCAGGTCATCCAAGGAAAAAAGGCAGGAGAAAAGAGAACAGTCCGTAAAAACTAGACGGGGCCACGAGAGCACTGTCCTCTCTTCATTTAAAGAATAAATCTAAAGACATCAGACAGTTTTTCCAAATCCTACCGACACTAAAACTCTCAAGTTCAAACTGGCACATAGTGGGCACCTAATAAATACTTGCTGAGTATAGGCACAAATAAGCAAGGAATTTACATTTCACGAAGAACAAAAGCTACCTCGTTAGAAAATCCTCCTTGTTTGTGTTTATATATGTCTGTGTGTGCATTGATGTCATCTCATCCCAAAATCACACCATTTCAGAGCTTGAAGAGACCACAGAAATCATCTGTTGCAATTTCATTGTTTAACAGATGTGTACAAAATAAAGAAAAGAAAACAAAGACCAGAGAGGGGAAGCTACCTAAACAAGGTCACACAGTGGGGACCAGCAGAGCCAGACCACAGTCAGGGGTCTCAACTTCCAGGCTGAGCCCATCTCATTCCGTTGCTGGGCCCACCTCCCCGGGAGGTTCAGAGGAGTGAAACTTCTCGGACTTGGCCTGTTCAGGACCTTCCAGAAGTGTGGCCTTCTTCTCCTACACTCGAGTTGCTGAAGACTATTGACGGTGCGGCTTAAGAAATGGGAGGGATGGTTACAGATCTGATGACACAGCCTAGAAGATGCTTGCCCAAAAAAAGGAGATAAGAAGGTGCACAAGCAGGTAGAAAGACATCCCTGTTATCAGGCTACCCTGATTTCTTTTCTCCTGTCTCTCCTGCTAACAGAAGGTAGGGGAAAATTAATTGTTTTAAATTCAGGAAATTGAAGCTTATGTTTACGCAGAGGAAATACCAAAGTTCTATAAAATGAATTTCACTTTCGTGTCATGTGCTGGGGTTCATTCATTCATCCATTCGACAACCGAGTTCCTACTATTTGCACAGCACTTGGAAGGTTAGAAAAATGAATGAGACACTGACCCTGACCCCTGTTCTAGCGACACAGGACATGCACAAAAGAATGTAAAATTCACCAGGAGAAGGTGCAAATGTGCTGCGGGAACCGGATTCGTACCCAGCCGCCAAAAGGAGACACACAACTTGGATGAATGTCAGAGGCGTTAGGCTGAGGAAGAGGCAGCCTCTGGATCACATTCTCGAAAAGACCAGATTCTGAGATGGAGGGCATCTCAGTGGCCTCAGGGTTGGGCAGGGGCAGGACGGGGTACAAAGGGGCAGCACCAAGGGGCGTTTGGGGCGACAGGGATGCTCTGCACACTGACTGCAGTTGTGGTTACGTGAGTTAAAGTTCATAGAACCCCACACACCGCAAAAAATCAATTTTACATGATGACAATTTAAAAATAAAATTTTTTAAATTGAAAACACATAACACGATGGGCACCCAGTGGAGAGGCAGGCCACGTCTGGCTCCGGTCCCGTCGGAAGACTCTGATCAGACACCACAGGTTGACAGGACTGGGACGCAGGGAGCAGCGAGCGCTCCAGGCACAGAGGACAAGCCAGGCTGAGGCGCTCGGTGGGACCGTGTGGCGGACGCACTAGCGGGGGCGGGGGGAGACATCGAATTTAACTGTCTCCATTTGGTCCAACGAAAGGGTTACTGTGCCGTGAAGACAGCACAGCTCACCGAGCAGGAGATGAGAGCCTCTTGGAAGATTTGAAATTTTGAAGATTCCAAGGTGCCGGTCCATCTAGCAAAACCCACTGCGACAGTGGGAGTGGAAACTTCCAAATGCCTAGCATCTGTTCTGAGAGGGAATGCGCTCCTATAACTTTCAAAATTTCTTGACTTGGAATAATAGGACCACAGACGATCAGGATGGAAGAAAATTTAAAGTTCATTTAATTCGTGCCTGGTGAGTCAGGGAGCCTCTAAAAATCAGGAAGAAAAGCTTCATACTCTTTCTCCAGAAAAAGACACGTAGAGATGGAGTTATGCAAATGATTTTCAGACCTTCCTCATCTCCCTGGTGCTCACCCCTGGACACACTGTGGGTGGGAGACTGTCCACAAGTCCCAGATTAAGATTCCCAGACAGGACCCTGAGGGGCCCAGCTTCCCCAGGTCCCAGATCGCATACAGAATGTGTAATCTCCAGCTCACTCAACCCCACCCAGTCCCACCAGGGACAAGGAGCCTGGAGATGGCATCAAAGAGAAGATGGTTCCTTTTTAGGAACTGGTTACTAGAAATAATTCCGAGGCTGGAAGGCAAGGGCCCAAGCTCACACTCTGTCTTGCTGCCTTAAAACGGAAGCTCGGATATTTCTACCTGCAGTGGGTTTGGGTTTTAGTTACCGAAGGGCCGGTCCCTGCAGCCACCCGCTCTGTTGCTGCGGTGTGTAATAAGCAGAGATGAGCTCACACATCTAGAGGGCGTTGGGATTCCCGGGAAAAGGAGCCTGTCTCCAGCTTGTTCACAGTTGACTGCATCTCCACCCCCCTCAGGCCTCCTGGGCTATTTATAGCCTCACACCCAAAACAAAAACTGTTGTCTGCAGCTTTTCCAAGGTCTAGCCCAAGGCTGTGCTTCAATTCCGATTTCCATACGTGCAAACGTGCAGCAGGTAATGGGCACTGCCTCCTGATAGGGTTTCAAGAGCAAGGATGGGGCCACCCCAGAACACGAGCCCCTGGAACAGAGCCTGGGCCTCGCCTTCCCCACACGATGGGGTGAGACCACAGGCACCTTCCAAGGGCACAGCTGCCCAGCGCACACACCACCCAGCAGGCTCCACCCCCTCGGCGGCGCCTGCACCATGGGCGGGCTCCCCCGTCCCACGTGGACCGGTCTATTCTAAGAGCTGTATTTTTAGGACAAGCAAATGCGCTGGGTTTCCATAGACCAAGATCACGGCCTCGCCTCTGGCGGCCGCTGCCCTGCCAGGCCTCCTTGTCTTTGACTTTGGAGGCTGCTTTCAGCCGGCTGTTTGTGGTCTGGGCCTAAGGAAATGGAATCTTGAGGAGGGTAGCGTTAGGGGCTGGTTTCGGGTCTGGAAGAGGAGAGTCAGCGCGTGACGGAAAATTCCACCAGCTCCTGGAAGCTGAGAATTGCAAAGGCATCCCCGGCCTCACTGCCAAGAACATACCAGGAACCAAGAGACTGTGAAGGGCCCTCTCCACACCGGGGAGGTGGCGAGTCGGGCACCCCAGTGTTCAACTCCTGGCTCCATCCTGAACCCGTTACCTGCAGCCAGAAGCAGAACGCCTCTGAGCCACACCTGCTCACCTGCGCACTGAGGTGAGGACAGCCAGGCCCACCTGGTGGGATCATTGTGAATGAGCGAGATGAAGCAGTCAAACTACTGAGTCCTGATGACTCACCTGAGGGATAGCTATTCCGCTAGCATTGCTGTGAAGCCTCCAGGATCGCTCCATCGTGGGAAGGAGCACAGGGTCTCCAGGAAGACTTCCTCTTGGCTTTCTCCACCATGCACCAGGCCTGGTGACACTATCTGGGACGTGGCCCTAGTGTGGTCCTCCCTTTGCCGTCTCTCTGTCAACGGGGCTCTCCCTGTCCATCACCTAACACCCATCCCTGCCTGCCTCTCTCCCCGGCCTGGTCCATCCTGTACCACCACCTGGGTAAGCATCCCAAAGCACATGTCTGAGCATGTCACTCCTCTGCTCAGAAGCCTTCCATTCCTCCCTTGCTCCCCAGGATAAAATGCAGCTTCTTTAGGCCTCACAGGCAAACCAGGCTCATCCAAAACCTCACCCAACTCAATAACAAAATGCCAAACAATCCAACTCAAAAGATGAACAAAGGACTTGAATAGACTTTTCTCCAAAGCAGACATACAAAGGGCCAACAAGCACATGAAAAGATGCTCAGCATCCCTAGCACCATGCATTGCGGGAGCTGGCAATGCAAGAGGAAGGAAGAGCGCTTCCTTCCGGAAGAAGGAAAAGAAAGAAAGGCAAATGCAAACAGCCTGCTTGGCCACCCTGAACCAGGAGGAGTGAGCACGGAGGCCGGTGTGGCTGGAGCAGAGGGCGGAGGGGAGAGGCAAGAAGAGGGCCCAGGTGCCCAGGGGCCGGGGCTCAGCGGGAGGACGCTGCCCCTTGCTCTTGGTGAGATGGGAGCCACTGGGGGCTCTGAGTGCAGGGTGCCCTTCATCTTAGCACAATCACTCGGGCTGCCAGGGCAGGAGAGTCTGAGGAAGGACAAGGGCAGAAGACAGCAGGGAGGAGGCTGCAACCATCCGAGCGAGGGACGCTGGCCACGTGGGTGTGTCAAAAGGTGGGAGACACAAGACTGCCTTCAAAGGCAGAGCCAACAGGCTTGTGGACGGGTTGGATATGGAGAGACAGAGAGGATTCGAAGATGTCCCCGAGGCTTTTGGCCTAAGACTGATGTTGGCATGAACAGAGACGGGAGAGAGAATCAGAAGAGCAGATCTGGGGAGAAATCAGAGGAGTTGGGTTTGGGACCTTTAACAAGTGGAGGCATCAGAAAAGCGGCTGGACCAGCGAGTCTGGAGTCCAGACTACAGACGCCTGGTCAGGGTGATATTTAGAAGCTCAAGGGCAGGTGTGAGTGGTGAACACACAGGGATTCCAAGGGCAGAGCCTGGAGCGCTACAAAATTTACAACAGGGGAGACGAGGAGGAAAGGAAAGGAAGCCCAGAGAAGGAGCCCCAGGAGGTGGATGGAAACCGAGCAAGTCCAGGGGGCAGCCGGGGCGGAAGGGGAAGGGAGTGTGGCGAGGACAGCCCAGTGCTGCGGGCGGGTAGGAGCTGACGGAGAACAGACCATGGGGCCGACAAGGTGGAGGTCACAGGTGGCCTTGAGAGCATGGAGGGCTCTCAGGAGAATGGGGATCAGCTGGCCCTACAGGGCGAAGGAACCTCTCCCAGAGCCTCACCGTAAAAGGGAAGGAGAGAGATGGGCCAGAGCTGGAGGGGAATGGGGTCAAGGGAGGAAGTGTGTATTTTAATTTTCTTCTTCACAACTTTCTAGACTTTCCAAGCTTCTGTATGTTACTTTTATTAAATTCTTAATTGTGGTAAAATACACATAACATACACTTTACCATCTTAACCGTATTTAGTGTGCAGTTCGGTGGCATTAAGTACATTCCCACTGCTGTGCAACCATCACCCCGTCCATCGCCAGAACTGTTCATCTTGCAAAACTGAAACTCTGCCCCCAGTCAACACTAATGCACCATTCTCCCTCCTCCCCAGTCCCTGGAACCCACCCTTCTACTTTCAGCCTCTATGAATTTTGACTGCTCTAAGTAGCTCATAAAAGAGGAATCATACAGTATTTGTCCTTTTGGGACTAGTTTATTTCCCTGAGCACAATGTCTTCCCCAAGGTTCATTCATGTTGTAGCCGGTGTCAGAATTTCATTCCTTTTTAAGGCTGAATAATATTCCATTGTATGGATCTACCACATTTTATTTATCCATTCAACCCTTGATGGACCTTTGTGTTGTCTCCAGCTTTTGGTTACTGTGAATAATGCTGCTGTGATCATGGGTGTACAAATACCTCTTTGAGACCCTTCTTTCAGTTCTTTTGGGGCTATACCCAGAAATGGAATTACAGGATCATATGCTAATTCTATTTTTAATTTTTTGAAGAACAGTCATACTGTTTTCCATAGCAGCTGCACCATTTTACATCCCCACCAGCCATGCACAAGGGTTCCAATTTCTCCACATCGAGAGGGATATTTTTAAGATGGGAGGAATCATGGCACGTTTGTATGCTGACGGGAAGATCCAGGAGAGAAAAACAGATGCTTGGGAGGGTGGAGAAGAACAGCGAGGACAGAGCCAGGGCCTCCCGGCAACCATGGAGAAGGTCGTTCACGGCGCAGGTGCAGGAGCTGGCAGGTTTGGCAGGAGGAGCCTGAGGAAGTTCTATGTGATGGCGTCTGATTAGCAAGGTCGTTGGCCAGAGAGGGCAGGAGAAGTGTTGGGGGCTGGAGGAAAGGGAGCAGGGGTACACGAGTCACCTTGGAGAGCAGATAGGGGACCATGGGTACCTCTGGGCAGCATCACGGAACTGTGCGGCCAGCCCACCGGCCAAGCGAGGAGCAGGCAGGAGCAGATTTAACCCGGGCTGTGGCTTCACCAAGTGAGAACAATGCAGTGGAGAACGGAGCAGAGTCAGAAGGAGCGTGACTGTGCATTTAGTCAAGGAGGTGAGGCTGGAAGAGGGCCCGGGCATCCACAGTTTGCAGTCCCAGGGGCCTGGGGGAACTGGGAGGAGGGGTGACTATTGGGAAGGACAAGGTCTCAGACAACACATATTAACAGGCCAGTGGAGTCTCCTCCTTCACAGAGTTTACATTCCAGGGGAGAATGGACCAAAAAGGAAAGGAACAAAACAATAAAATAGCTACAGACTGAGATAAATGTCCTGAAGGAAACAAACATGCCAGGAGACAGAGAACAGGGGAGGGGTTGATATAAACAGAGTGATCAGTGGTCGCCCCTTGAGGAGGTTCCAGCTGAGACCTGAATGATAAGGTGTGAGCCTGTGTGTCATATTGAGGGAGGACCGGGTATCTGCAGAACAGAGAGCGTGGGGAAGGGCCAGAGACGGTGCTAGAAACTTGGGAAGAAGTCCAGAGGCTTAGTGTAAGGGCAGCTGGAGCATCTGAAGAGTTTTCATAGCAAAGTAACACAATCCAAACTGGAACGTCTAACCGCCAGTTCGACCCCAACATTACCAAGGAGCCACGAAGTCTGTGGTAGATTCCTTCAGGGCCAAGACAGAAATCAGTAGCTAGCGCTCACACACACAACAGCAGGTTCCAAACCAGGAGGTGTCTGTACGGATGCTGTGTG
Source organism: Hyperoodon ampullatus (assembly GCF_949752795.1). Taxonomy (NCBI): domain Eukaryota; kingdom Metazoa; phylum Chordata; class Mammalia; order Artiodactyla; family Ziphiidae; genus Hyperoodon; species Hyperoodon ampullatus. Next base: position 5,032,850 of record NC_136915.1, on the reverse strand, counting down.
GACAGCGGTTGGGATGTTTGGGGCTAGAACTTTTTCCCCCAAATTAAGGACTGGCCAGCAGAGGCCATCCTCTGCTGGTACCTGCACCTGGGCCCAGATGCAAGCTCTGGCCTGTCCCTGCAGACAGACTAGCCTGCCCCAAAGAGGCCACCACAGCTTCCATGCTCTCTTCTGCCTGAGCCCCCTCCAGCCCCCATACCTCCCATCCCACCACGCCCTGGGGAAGCAGGCCTGGCCCAACCCCAGATCTGTCTGGGCTCCTGAGAGGTTCCAGGCAAGGAAGGAAACAGGAAGGTCCCCTCCCCAGTCCTGGCCAAGCCCCGCCTCCCTCCACAAGCAGGACCAGTGCTGAACTGGGGGAGGAAAAAGCAGAAAGAAAAGGGAGGAAGAGGAAAAAGAGCAAAGCCAGCCCGAGAGATGCAGCAGAAATTCCCCAAGCTGTGATTTCCACCAAAACTGCCCATCCCTATGCTGCCCGAGAGCAGAGGGTTCAGACAGACAACTCTGAGGGCCTCTCCCACCTGCACTGCAGTCTGTGGGCCGGGGACTGGGTCCAGGTTATGCAATCAAATCCCTACACCACCCTGAGGAATAAGGATTGTCACGCCAGGTTGAAGACGAGGCGCCTGAGACTCAGTGAGGGATGCGACCTTGACCAAGGTCACACAGCCAAAAGTGAACTGCCAGCTTCCTTGCTCCCTCCCATCCATGAACGGCCACCACTGGGGAAAAGGGAGAACCACGGCCAAGGGGATGTGACCCTTGGCCCCCTTACCCAGGGTTAGTGGATGAGCGGCCCCTGCTGACCCCTAACCCTAATTCCTTGGGAGGCTGTCTGGCCTCCCAAGGGCTTCTCACCCAGGAAGGTTGGCAGGAGGCCTGAAGCATCTGTTTATTTCCCTTGGTCTCATCTCCAGCACTAAACCATAACATTTATCTTTAAGTCACTTAAAGCATATAAATTGGGTTAAACATTTAATTCACTAGATAGCTCAGAGAGTTATGAATTCTACCATAAGTGAGCAGAAAGTTAATTCTTTCTACACTTACTCAATAATATGAAATAATCATCTTAAATGAATATTTTACAGTTTGCATTTATTAGCAATGCAATTCCTTTCAGAGCCACTCGTAAGGGGTCCCAATGTCTTAGGAAATTTAAACAGTCGAGACAAAGTCATCAACTTGTAAAAGTTCTACTGATTCTGTGTAGATGTGGGGTTAGAATGTGCCCTCCTGGCCAGGCCCAGCTCCTTGTCTCTTCACAGACCTTCTGGCTGGGACGGGCGGGTCTCTCGCCCCACACGGAGCCAAGCTCATCCCTGGCCTGTCCGGATTCTCCCTGGCATCCTGTTCATGTCAGTTAAAGCAAGAAACCAACAAGCCACTGAAGTTTTATTCAGCACGTGCTCTGTGCAAGGGCTGTGTCTGCCTGTCCCCCCCACCAACCCTCCTGTCACCATCAGGGTCCCCTCACACCTCTGCCAAGGCTCCAGCTCAGAGTTTCCTTTACCTCCTCTCATTTCTGTGCATGCTGTTTCTCTGCATGACTCAGCCAGCGTTTATCTTGTATCCCCATGGTTGGCTCTAAGAGAATCTCGCTGGAATAAATCTGAGGCCCCAGGTAGGAATTAAAGGTTCCTTAAGAGGCTGGCTCCTTTTGCACCTTCCTCCTACTCCCAGGGTGCCCCGGATGGCACTGACCACAAGGTTGACCCTCCATCACTGCCCTGCTTTCCAAATCCCGCTGCGAGAGAAACACACAGACAGAGGCAGGGCTCCAAGTCTTCCTTTTCAAAGCCCTCCTTTCCTCCTCCTGAATGAGGAAGGGGTTCCCACCCAGGCCTCCCTCTTGTCCCCTGTGAGTGTCTGTCTGCACTCAGGACTTTGTGCACTAATTGTGTGGGATGCTGTTCTTCAGGCCTTGCAAACTCTAGGTGCTTCGTGGGTCAACTCAGCTAATAGGAATTAAGTACCTATTAAGTGCAAAGGCCTAGGGGAAGGAAAACAAGTGGAAAGAGCCACGGCCTCTCTCTCTGTGGAGTTTACAACCTAGTAAGGGAGTCAGGTAGACAAGCACAGAGGCAGTGCAGGCACTGGTGCTGTAAGGACAGAAGCAGAATTCTGGGAGCCCACCAAGGGGCCTTTGGGAAGGACACAGAGCTGGGCATCCCAGGGCAGTGGGACTGAAGTGTTACCAGCCAGAGCCGGAACTGAACTCAGGTTCAGCTGCTCGTCACCCAAATGTCAATGTCCAAGAGATGAGGGTTGGTAGAAGAAGAAAGATGCTTTATTCAGGAAGCCGGCAGACTTCGGCAAGCCAGCCAGGAGACTAGCACCCAAAAGACTCCTCTGGTCTCCTGCCAGGGGCTTCCCACAGTAGGACGATCACTGGGACCCAAGGGCGCCCGTCAGCTGCTCGTGGCTAGCCAACCCTGGAACAGTGAGTTGCAGGACGCTCCCAAGAAGTTGCCAAAGCTATTTTGCCCCAGGGGGTGAAAGGCAGTGTGAGGAGGAGGTGGGTGAGAGCTAAAGGCAGGAAAGTAAACTGAGTCCCAACCATCAGGACCATGAAAGGAGTCCTAAGGAGTTTGAACTAGTTCCTCTAGTGGGAAGTGGGAATACCCTCAGGGGTCTTGAACAAGGGAAGGACCTAGGAGTGACGTCCCACCTCCCCAACTGGACTGGAAGCTCCGTCAGCACATCCAAGGGTTCCAGCACATGGCTACTCACCATGAGCACTCAGCACACTGGTCCCTAGCAGGGGTCCCTGTTTTTAGACCCCTCACTTCCCAAGTCCTGTTCTATTAGGCCACAACTCATTAAGAGATGGTTACAGGAAACACACATGTGCTCTAAGCCATGTAAGGCCCAGCATGGGCCTTTATCTTGGTTAACATCCCTCAAGTAAGATCCTGGGCAATCAGCTCCTTGGAGGACTTAGTGACAGAGTGGCCCTGTGCTCTGAGTTGATCTGTTTCCACCTAAACAAATAATCATGCACCATCATCGTTTCCTCCTGCTACCAGGGCACTCATAGCTAAACATAAATTACAGTAATGTTAGGAATACTGTTGTTTTTAGTTTTTACTTCTATTTGGCAGCCCTGTTGAAAAGTGAATTTTATAACAAGCCATCACAAACCCTTCTGGAAGCAAAGGGGATGTAAACCGAAATAAATAAGTCCTCTGACCAGGAAAACAAAAAACTAAAAATTATACATTTCCAGTGTTTGACTTCATAAAGAGGTTGAAGGAGAAGTCACAGAATGTGAATGTGGAGAGAAAGGAAAGAGAACTCTTGCAGCTCAGATGGAGACAGGCTTCTGCCCTCCACCCTGGAGGTGAGCTCAGATGTGTCAGGCATAGACCATCCCCCATGACGGGTGATCCAAGCTCAGTCATGGCAATTGCCCAGTGCCAGTGGTGGCCCGTGGGGGACTCACCCAGCTCAGTGCTTTGGAGAAGGTCATCACCATCTCACACCCCCCAACCGTGTTCCTCAGCTTGCCTTAAGGATGGGGAACTTCTTCTCAGCTGTATCATTTTCCTTGTAATTACTAAGATAATTTGTTATGCCTGAGCCTCAGGGTGATTCCCAAAGGAGCACAGGGCTTGGTTTTTGTGGGGGGGGGTTTTCATCAAACAAGAAATAAAAGGAATAAAGCCTGCCATCTTCCACTCAATGAAATTTCTAGAACTAATGCCACACATCAGTAAAACACAACCACTTATTTTTTTTCTTTCTACTTTTCTACACTTTCTGAATTTTCTGTAATAAGCATATATTAGTTTATAATGGGAAAAAGTAAACTCAATTCTTAACAACCTCTTTGCTTACCAGATCTCACTATTCAGGGTTTTAAGAGCAGAGTTAGGAGAATTTGAAGACATCTCATTTCCCAAAGCAAGACTAGATTTAAATCTGGAAAGTTTCCAAACCCAAACACTGTGGGCAGGTCTAAGAAGCAATTTCCAGATTTGCTCCAAGTCTAGCTAAGCCCAGAACACAGCACTGGCATGCCCCCCCACCCTCTTCTCCACCCTCCAAATGCTTCAGGCCAAGCTTAGTCAAAATTCCTCTAACTTTCCCTGGCCTACCAAGAGAGTGTTCTTTCCTGTGTTCTTCCTCCATCATACTCCCTGCCTTTGTCTGGTCTGCACCATCTCCTACTCAGCCAGCTCTTACAGCTGCCACTCCACCAGGGAGGCACCCTCCTCCAGACCCTGTGTCCAGTTGTGCGGGCTCTGTGAATGGCTGGGTGCGTCTGAGTGCTCAGTGCACTTGTTAGAATGGCTTACAGCACTCTGAGTACATAGGGCGTGCGCTAGCCCTGGCTGGAAACCTCTTCTCCCTCTTCTTTCCTGCATGACGCCATCAGTCTTATACTGCTCTAGCTGCTGTAACAAAATATCACAGACTGGGTGGCTTAAAAAACAAAACTTAATTTTATCACAGTGCTGGAGCCCAGAAGGTTCACGATCAAGGTGTGGCAGGGTTCGGTGTCTGGTGAAGCCCCGTTCCTGAATGGCAGACGGCCACCTTCTCCCTGTGTCCTCACATGGTGGAGAGTGAACTCTGTTCTGAACTCTAATCGCATCATGAGGGCCCCAGGACCTCATCTAACCCTAACTGCCCCCAGAAAAGCCTCACCTCCAAATACACTGAAAGTTAAGACTTCAACATGTGAATGTGGGGGGACACAGTTCATTCCAAAGCACAGTCTCATCCTTCTGTTTCGAGGTTCCTACCCACAGAAAGCCACCCTGACCCTCCTAGACTAGGTTGGTCCCCTTCCTAACTAACCTCTACTCTCTGTAAAACACTTTTTGTCATTATCTGTATAATGATCAGGCTTCCCCCTCACACCCAGTAGGTAAGATCCATGAAGGCAAAGATCAGACCCATCTTGCCTATCTTGTATCCTAGCACCCGAAGACTTTCTGTGTTCAGAAAGTATCTGTTGAAAGGAAGAAAGGAGAAAAGACAGGAAGAAGAAAGGGGAGAGGGAGAGTTTAATGAATTCATTCACTGATGGGTTGATTGGTCATTTTTCCCAGATAACTGAACCTGGACTCCTGGGGGCTCCAAAGAGGCCCCACCCTCTTCATTTCACCAGAAGCCTCAAATGGGTACTCAGCACCAGTCAGGGTTCTGTCTGGGAAACTGACCTGAATGTAATCTGATGACACAGAAGCCTGGCTCCAAGGTTGGCATCTAAGAATTTCTCAGGTGGGAAAAGCAGACGCGGCAAAATAGTTATAGTCAGTCCATCGAGGTGAAGGGTGGACAGGTATTCATTATATCCCTTTTGCAACTTCTCTGTAGGTTTAAAACTTTTCAAGCTCAAAAAACTGAGAAAACAGACAAAACTAAATTATCATTTTAGAAATCAAGGTAGTGGTTGTCTTTAAGGAGGGGGTGATTAGGGGAGTGGGCTTCTTAGGTGCTGGTACATTATTGAAATAGATGCTTTTCACACTTTCACTGACCTGCCCTGTTTTGTTTGGCACACTTTTTGTTTTGTTTTGTTTTTTGGATTTGGCAATAATTTCTTTGATATGACACCAAAAGCACAGGCAGCAAAGGAAAAAGAATAGACAAATTAACTATATCACAGTTAAAAACTTCTTGTTTGGCACACTTTTTTGTGCATATGCTTAATGTCACAATAAAAACACAAGTTTTTTTAAAAAGCAAACAAAATACACATATTTCTGAATGCTCTGTGGGCTCATGAGAACATTCTAGCAGGAGGGCGGGACGGCCTGAGCTCTGTCCAGCTGACGGGCCAAGGCCCAGGCCGGATTCCGGAAGCCAGTCCAGGGCAGCTGCCTCCCCTTCCTGACCCAGTTTTGGGTTCCCACCCAAGTTCTCCAGCTGAGGTCCCAGCTGCCACATACAAAAGTCCAAGTGAAATTGATGCCAAACCCCAATTTTTGGAAAAAAAAAACAGACTTGGCCTCTCTGCTCCTAGGCAATTACTCTCTCTTCAAATAGACAATTTTTCACCATTAACTGGATGACGGGCCTTTAGTTGGTAAGGTGATCGATCTAGAAAATAATGTAGTGGCCACCATAATTCCCATTTCCTAGGCATGTTGGGCTATTTTTTATTTCAAGAAAAGCTAGGGAGGGGGTTCCCTGGTGGCGCAGTGGTTAAGAATCTGCCTACCAATGCAGGGGACACGGTTCGAGCCTTGGTCCAGGAAGATCCCACATGCCGTGGAGCAACTAAGCCCGTGTGCCACAACTACTGAGCCTGCATGCCACGACTACTGAGCCCGCGTGCCTAGAGCCCGTGCTCCATAACAAGAGAAGTCACAACAATGAGAAGCCCACAAACTGCAACAAAGAGTAGCCCCCACTCACCGCAACCAGAGAAAAGCCCATGTGCAGCAACCAAGACCCAACACAGCCAAAAATAAAATTTATTAAAAAGAAAAAAAAAGAAAGAAAAGCTAGGGAAATTATTTTCTGTAACTGGATGCATTCTTATGCTCAGATCATCTCAAAACAGCTTACATTTTAAAGTGGAAATGTACCTTCGAGAAGCAAAGCACAGCCTGGACCCTTTGGAGAGCGAGTTTTCAAAATAAAGATAATAATGATGAATAATCTCTTGTTTGACAGGCTTTGACTCACCTCCCACAATTGCTATTACCTCCCAGGGCATAAACCAGATACTTTGGTAAAGTTGGAGATTTCCCATTATTCTCATCCTCAGCCTGTGATAACATAGGCTTATTCTTGCTGGTAGATGAAAATCATTACTCTTTCTAATGGAAACAATAACTTCTGAACAAAGCACCTGTGTGGTCTCCCCTGACCACCAACCTACCTGCATGAGTGATTACTTAACACCAAAGGAGCTTAAGAGATCCCCCTTTATTTGGTTTTGCTGTCTCAGACCACAGTAATAAAGTCCCGAAGCTCCTTTGCTATAGACATGCACCGATGAGACCTGGGATTCCATCAACATCTCCTCCAAGAATCAAGTCCGACTCCGGTTGCTCTCTCGTGGACCACCCACTTAACCAGTTATCTAGGCCCCGAGTATTATTCTCAATCTTGTTCCCCCCCATGCCTGCCCCAGTCACCAAACGTGCTACTGGACCACATTACTCAATGTTGACAGAGCAAAATCAAAGCATATGAACTCATTTTAATGCTGGCCTTTGCAAAACACAATTAGGGCAGCAAACTAGTGTGATTCTGAAGCCAAGTTCAGAAAACATGGTAGTTATGGTTGATACCATTGTCCTAAATATTTCTGCCCTCTCTCTTTTAGTTAGACCCACAGTCCTCAACAGGGGCAATTCCACTCCCACCTCTCCACCCAAGAGACATTTGGCGATGTCGGGAGACATTCTGTACTGTCCCAGCTGGAGGTGAGCATTACTGGTACCCGGTAGGCAGAGGACAGGGATGTTGCTAAACATCCTACAATGCACAGGCCAGCCCCCCACCCCAGTGAGCAGTTATCCTGCCCAAAATGTCAGTAGTGCCGAGATTGAGAGACCCTGAGTTAGATCAGCAGCAGTTCACCATGGTCTTTACCAGGTGCCTTCATGGAGTTGCTGGGACTTGTTTATTTTGTCCTCTGTGATGAAATGCCAGGGATTACAGGTTTGGGGAGCACTTAGAATAAAGCTGTGACCACCGGGAGCTGATGAGCGTCATCAGAGTGAGTCATGACAAACCATCTCATCTCTATTGACAGGACTCGCATTCTGTACGTCTCAGTGCCTCTAGATTTCGGCCAGGCAGACAGCAAAGTCCCTTGTGTATCCTTGAAAATTAGATGGTGGTACAGGTGGGGAGATTCATCCTTGGTTGAATGACCAAACTTGCAAAGTAGGGAATAACAGATCCCAGTCACCCCAGAGGGAGGCCAAAGCCCATCACAGGCTTTGCCCTCCACCCTACCACATGAGACATTTCAATCGACGGCTTGAATAAGGGCACAGAAAGTATTCTTATGAAATCCCATGAATAACATCATTGAGAAGGACGCTGCTGATATTCTGGTAGGCTGAGACACAATTCAAACAGACCTCAAGGGATTTATAATAGAATAAACCAGCTGCATGGCAGTAATAGGTAGCCTTGGACATCTTTATGGCTTTCAAAGCATTTTTCACTAGGCTATTTCATTTGATCATCATTGCCAGGCCATAATGTGGGTGGGTCTCCTGACTCCCAGCCCAGCGTCCATTCTATATTCCACCTTGCTGAGGGGTCAAGAGGCTGCACCTCTCCTGGCTGGAGTCCAGGTCCGGGGAGAGAGTCCTTTAGAAAAGGGTTCTAGCTGAGCACCAACTTGAAAGGCGTTCACTTGGCTGAGTTAATGCGAGGATAACATCAATGAAAAGAAGGTGGCAATGCCATTCCTCTGCCCTGATCAGCAGCACATTCATGGCTTGGCGCTGGTTTGGCTACCACATTTCAAAGCAGAACTGAAAAAAAGAGCTCACCCAGAGAAGGATGATTAAGACAGAGAATAGCAACAGCAAGTCCTGTGAAGAAGAAGGAAAGAAGAAGAGACATTTGCTCATTAGAGACGCCCAAGGGCACCCACAACGCTGTCTTCAAAGGCAGAGCTGCTGTCATGGACAAGATGGATTCAAGGCATTCTCTGTGGTTCTGGACGACAGGTGCAGGGCTAATATATATTCAACGGGAATCATTTAAGCTCAACAGACAGAACTTCCTGACCATTTATTTATACCACTCAGAAGTGGCAGGCGGGTCGCCACGCCAGATGGTGAGCTCCCCAGCCTTGAAAGTGTTCAAGCTCAGGATGGAGCTAAGAGAAGGGCAGGGCTTCAGGGGTAAGGTTCTAAACTATGTCACTTGTTTTTTCAGCAAATACGTATTGAGAGCATGGTCCTAGGAGCTGCAGGGGAGAGCAGGGAACAAAAGACAAAATCCCGTTCTCGTGGAGCTTAGAGGGTCAGCAATGATGAGGTGCTGGGGAGTGCTGTGAAGACTCCGGGCTTTCGTGATACATAAGAACTTCCCATCAGATCATCACCCAACACTATTACTCCAATATCCAGGTCCTTAAAACTTAAAGAAACTAGACATGTAATAACAAATAACTGTAAATATTTAAGTGTGCAGCCAAAAGAAAGTGTGAGGGTTTTCCCATCAGCATGGGATCTGAGTTCATTAAATGAGTCACTAGTGAGTGAAACATAAGATCATCTGAGACCAACAAGACCCGTCACCTCCAAAGTTCCTTCCTGCCCGAAGACACTGGAATTCTATAAAAACATGTCTGTGGCTTCCCACGAAGTCTCTTTCTGAAACAAGCCTGACCACTTTACAACACCGAGCTGAGACTTGGGAGTCGCTGGCAGCCCACTGGGCAAGAGGAGGAGCAGGCATGGGGGAAGGTTAACAAATAAGGGCGGGAAAGCGGAGAAACCGACTTTGAAAGTAACTGGGTCCATGGCACCAAGGTCAGAGCCAAGGGAAGCCACATAACCCAGGACCTCAAGCCACAAGGGGAAGAGGCCCCAAGGAAAGGGCTGCAGGCACCTGCTGACCCCCTCTGTCCCTAGCAGGACCGTGGCCCCCGAGGCCTGGCCTGCTCCACAGGATGGGGAGACTTCCAGACTGTTCCTCTGCTCGCTCTCCGGGCCTCTCCCCACAGGACATGCTCCTCGAGGCCTCACCCCAAGCATGGCCATTTGCTACAATTCCCCCACCCCTTCGCCCTTTGGAACAAAGCAGCTTCAAAGCAGAGGTAGCTCAGGAGGAGGGAGGCATGTGCCAGCTCCTCTGGAGAGACCCCTGAGCAAGAAGTAGAAGCGGTGAGAACTTCTTAGGGGAAGGAAGGGTGACTGAGGCATTTGCAGGCCTGGGAACTGGGAGGGGAGCCAGCTCCAGGCTGAGTGGGGCTGCAAGCGAGCCTTCCAGAGCCCCACGACTCACTTCACCTTCCCTGGACAGTCATGTCTCACCCTGTTGCTAGGGAAGGACAGCAAAAGAGAAGAAGCACCAGCCCCACGCCCCATGTCAGCCGTGATGGCTGGGGTCGGAGAAGGCGGGAGCATGCGACAACGGGGACGGGCAGTGGGGTGACCTCCAAGCGTTCCGCCCCACAGACGAGGGGCTTGCTGCAAAGGCTGGCAGCTTTCAGAAGAGGGTCCGGTTGGCCAGGGTGCAAGCGGGGGCACCAGAAATCAGGGAACGAGCAAGCCCAGCTTTAACACCCAGGTCTCCATACTGAGGGGCACCCCTGCCCCCGCCCGTTCGTAAAAGCTCATCGGGAAAAGCCCCAGTATGGGTCTGGCACTACCTCTCCCAAGTCCTGTTGTCATCCAAGATGGCTGGGACCCCCGGGGGGGGAAATCACAAGGCCTCTAAGGAGAGCAGCCACCCTGAGAGAAAGACAGGAGATACTGCTGTCCACGAAGGAGGGGTAATAGCCCAAACACAAGAATTCAAGCTAAGAAATAAATATCCTCCAAGAGATAAGGGCAGATATGGGGAAGATAAAGTAGGAACAGGCAGTTGCAAAGCAGAACCAGGTGGAAACACTGGGTATGAAACACAAAAAAGCTTTGTTTCATGGGGACAGAGTTTCAACCTGGGGAGATGAAAAAGGTCTGGAGGTGGACGGGGTGATGGTTGCACAAGAATGTGAACGTACTCAGTGCCAACGAACTATCCACCTAAAAAGGGTTAAAGTGATGAATTTTATATTACACATATTTTTCCACAATAAGAATCTACAGAAATTAATAAATAAATATGTAAATAATGCCATGAATATAAAGACCCTAGCACTCTTTCTGCCTCAAAGAAGCTGTTCAATAAAGGGTAGCTCTAAAAAATTAATAATAATAATAGGTGAAATAAAGAAAGACTATAGTACAATCATTGATTCACTTAGCAAATATTTATTGAGTGTCCACTACATGCCAGATGCTGGGGAAATATTAGAGAACAAAACAGACAAGAAGTGCTGCCTTCCTGGCCCTTACATTCTGGCAGGAGAGACAGAAAATAAATAAGGTAAAGAAAGAAAATGCAGCAAGTACCGGATGGTGATAGATATGATGGAGAAGGTAAAAAGGATGAGAGTGGATTCCCCATGGAATGGTGAGGAAAGGTCTCCCTGGGGAAGGGTCCTGGGACTCCGAGACCCTTGTGGTGGTCAATGATAAGAGGTAGGGAGTGGGGGCTCCCCTGGTGGCACAGTGGTTAGGAATCCGCCTGCCAATGCAGGGGATACGGATTCAAGCCCTGGCCCGGGCAGATCCCACATGCCGCGGAGCAACTAAGCCCACACGCCACAACTACTGAAGCCCGCGTGCACCGTGCTCTGCAATAAGAGAGGCCACTGCAATGAGAAGCCCGTGCACCACAACGAAGACCCAACGCAGCCAAAAATTTAAAAAAATAACTAAAATAAATTTTTTTTTTAAAAAAGGGGTAGGGAGTGGTGGTGAGGGGACACATGGGAAGGGTGGGGACAGTGCCAAGGGTGCACAGAGCTCCAGGCACCCCTCTGGACTCACATGAGGGGATGAAATCTACCGGAGGTGCAGACTTACATTTTATTCCTAAAATCAAGCACTCAGTAACAACCAAGGAATAATCTAGTGAGCTAGAAGATCACATCAGGGAACTTTCCCAGAAAGCATCAGGAAAGGATAAAGAGATGGAAAATATTTTTTTAAGTAGATAAATAAAAGGAAATTTGGAGAACAGAAGTTGACCTGTCAACATCCATATTCTAGGAGACTCAGAAGGACAGAGACATAAATGGAGGGGGAAACAAATGAAGAACTAATAACCAAGAATTTCCCAGAATTAAAGAGAGATGTAAAAACCTTACACTCAAAGGATGCACAGAGCCAAAGGATGGAGAAGAGAGATAGACGGACATTAGATGCTTCCAAAAGGAGCCATAACTCAAGAAGATACAAAAATCGTGAAAAGATAGGAGACCTAAGAATTTAGCCTTAAAAAAAAAAAAAAAAAGAAAGAAAGAAAGAAAAAATCAGAATAACAACTGACAGAGCTACGAAAAGAAACCAATAAATCAAGAGATTTGGTTGGAGACTTTAACACATCCCTCTTGGAAACTGATGGTTTAAACACCACAAAAAGCAAAAAACAAAGATATTTATTATGGTTAAACTAATAAATACATGGAGAATTCACCCAACAGAGAATACACATCGTTTTTGAGTGCACATAGATCATTCACAAAAATTAAACGTGCACCAGGCCATAAAGGAAGATTCAGTAAATGCCAGAGAATCAACATCATACAAACCATGTTGAGAGCATAACATAATAAATTTTTAAAATATTAACAAAAGGATCGCTTGTAAATACAATATATCTAGGAGCTAAGAAACATTCTATTGATCCTTGTTAATGGAAAAATCAAAAGGGAGATTTTTTCAATGTTTATAGCATGCAGTAAAATTGCTATATGTCAAAATTTATGGGACACAAAGAAATTCCTCTTCCAATAATGGAGGAGTAGCTAGTATTGGACAAACTCTCCAAATTTAAAATATATATCTTTTAATCTGAAGACACCTGTGAGAGACCAAAAGCAGGCAGAAATTGGAGAGATCTGGACACTTAGGAGAAGCTGATAGTACCGGGTGAGTTTCTGAGGGTTTTTTGGGGTTTTTTTCTTTACAGCTTTTTGCCTGAGGCAGACCACAGTCAGTATCAGGGAGCAATTAATACTCAGATAGAAACCTGCAGTTTGCTGGCTGTAGAATCAGAGGACAGAGTGTGGGTGACCACGGCATCTAGAAAATGCAGGAGGAAATCCCTAAAAGGAGAGAGCCAACAGCCGGAGTTCCAAATTCTGTGTGTAAACTCAGCCCAAATCTCTGGCTAATCCCTGAATTATACACGCATGGAGCAGGCTCTAAGCAACCCAGCTAAGGCTACAGACCTGAACCGAGATTTCTGCTGCTGCCCAGCTCAAAAGGAACAGTTTAGAGTTTGAATTTGGCAAAGTTAAGTGTCTGCTAAAACAAAAACTTGATATTATTCAGAATAACATAACAGAACCCCAAGTCCTTGCATATTATCATTCACAAGGTCCAGAATACAATCCCAACTTACAAAAACATACAAGCAGGAAAATGTGACTCATACTCAAGAGAAAACTAAAGACTGACTCTGAGATGCCACAAATGTCTGTATCAAGCTAGTCTTTTCATCTGGATTTTTTGACATCTGGGGGCCTTGCTGATACTGGAAGGGACTGTTCCTCCTAGGGTTAGCTAATTCCTAGAGATAGCAAACAGCTTGCCCAGGAGCGTACCTTTCATATGAAAACCAACCAATCTGAAGGCCATACCCTGATCATCTCCTTTACTGGGCTCTCACATACAGACCACTATTCTCTTGCCCTAATCACCCCAGGGCCAGTACCAGACAACTAGGGGCAGCCTCTACCCCCTAGAGCCCACTGGAGTTATTCCAACTAGCCAATCCTATCCCTGCTTACCCTGCCTTGCTTTGCCCTTCCCTCAAAAACTACAACAAAGGCTCTTGTTCACATTTTTTCCTTTTGCTCCTTCTGCCTCTGGACCAGCTCTGGTGCTTCCCATGTAGCCCAGTATGACATGCTGTGCCCCTTCCTCTTGGGAGCTGTGAATAACAAATTATATTTTCAATGGCAATCATCTCCTGATGGGTTAGACTCACCATATATGAATAATAATAAGACCGATATTTTAAAACAATGCTGAAATTCTAATTTGTAAAAAATTCTGTTTGTAATGAATGTACAGATAGGTCATCTCATTAAAGAAGTAGAAACGACAAAAAAAAAGAACCAAATGAAAATGCTATAACTAAAAGATAAAATGTCTGAAATGTATTTACTGGACTCGAGATAACAGAGGAAGAGTCAGTGAACTTGAAGCCTGGATAATTTCTGTTGATTTATTTCAGTGATTTTCAACTGGAGGTGATTTTGTCCCCCAACAGATATTCAGGAATGTCGGGAGACATTTTTGGTTGTCACAACTGGGAGGCTATGCTACTGGCATCCAGTGTAGAGGCCAGGGATTCTGCTAATCATCTGACAATACACAGGAAACCCTTCCCACACAGGGCAACCAGTTGATCTGGCCCAAAATGTCAGTCGTGCTGGGGTTAATAAATCCTGATCTATTGGGAAAACAAAAATGTTTTTTAAAAGTGAACAAGTTTTGATGATCTGTGAGAAAATAATGCAAGGTCAAATATACATATACCTGGAGTCCCAGAAGACAACAATGAGAATAGGGAAGAAAAAAATTATTTGAGGAAATAATGGACCAAATGTTCCCAAATGTGTTGAAAGACATAGATTTTCAGGTTCAAGAAGTTCAGCAAACCCCAAACAAAGTAAACAAACGAAGCAAAAAATTTCTCGGCACATCAAGGTCAAAGTGACTAACATCAAAGACACAGAGAAGGCACCCAGAGATAACACATTACATAAAAGATATAAATAAATAAATGCTGAATAACTTCTTATCAAGAACAAGAGGATAGAAGAGAGGAGAACAACATCTTTAATATGCTAAAAGGAAAAACTGTCAACCAAGAACTCTATACACAATGAAAATATCTCCCAATAATGAAGGTAAATAGAGACATTTGGAAAAATAAAATATAAGAAAATTTACTACCATAACATGTTCCCTATGAAAAAATTTAAGTGAAATTCTTCAGGCTGAAGAGAAGTCATACAAACGGGAATTCTGATTTCAGGGAGGAACAAAGATCCTCAGAAATGTGAGCGATTATAAAAGATATCATTTTCTTCTCTTATTTTCCTAAAATATATGTGACTATTTACAGCAAAAAAAAAAAGAAAAGAAAAGTACAATATGAGGTTTACAGCATATATAGATGTAATACATATAACAAGTATAGCATGAAGGAGTAGAGATACATTAAACTATATTTTTGCAAGATCCTTACAATGAACAATTCTTACCATGAAGTGGTATAAATACTAACTATAAGTAGACTATGAAAATTTATATAATATATATTATATTCCCTAGTGCAATCACCCCCAAAATGCACAACATGCAAAGAACACAGCTAAAAAGAGAAATTAAAATGAAACTATTTTTAAACATTCAATTAACCCCAAGAGAAATAAAAAAAAACAGATGAGACAAACAGAAAACAATTATCAACACTGTAGACCTAAATCCAACTATATCAATAATTACATTATATGTAAATAGACTAAGCACTCCAGAGACTGTTAGAACTGTTGAAAAAACAAGACCCAACCATATGCTGTCTACAAGAAAAATACTTTAAATATAGAGACAAAGAAAGTAATATGTGAAAACAGAAAAACCATGCAAACCATAAGCATAGGACGGCAGGAGTGGCTATATAAATTTCAAGGTCAAGAGTGTTATCAGAAGTAGAAACATTCCATTATGACAAATGGTAATTAATCAGGGAGACATTTCAATCATAAATTTGAATGTGCCCAATAATAAGGCTTAAAAGACAAAAAGCAAAAACTGACAGATATAAAGAAAGAAATAGAAAATCCATTGTCTTAATTGGGACACAATAGTGTCCAAAAAACATAAAATGCCTAGAAATAAAGTAACAAATGATGTGCAAAACCTCTACACTGAAAACTACAAAACATTACTGAGGAAGATTAAAGAAGACCTAAATAAACGGAGAGATATACCATACTTATGGATTGGAAGACTCAGTATTTTAAAGATGACAATTGTCTCCAAATTGATCTATACCTCTAACACCATTCCACTGAAAACACCTGCAGGATTTTTTTTTTATAAATTGACAAAGTGATTCTAAAATTTAAAAGGAAAATGCAAAGGAAGTAGAATAGCCAAAGCTATTTTTAAAAAGAACAGAGTCGGAAGCCTGTCTTCAAGACTTGCTATGAAGCTACAGCAATCAAGATGGCAACGTACTGACACAGGACAAACAAATAGATTAGTGGAACAGAAAAGAGCCCAGAATACACCCACTCTTATATGGTTAATTCATTTTAGGTACCAGAGCAATCCAATGGGGAAAGGAAGGTCTTTTCAGCAAACAATACTGACACAACTGGACATCAATATGGAAATTAACCTTACACTTCTCCTACCTTACACCATATACAAAAATTAATTTAAGATGGATAACAGACTCACATGTAAAAGCTAAAACTATAAAGCTTCTAGAAGAAAACATAGGAGAATATCTTCAGAATGAGGTAGCAAGCAAAGATTTCTTAGAGAGGACATGGAGAGCAACAACCAAAAGGAAAAGAGTGATAAATTAAACTTCAGCAAAATTTAAAACTGCTCCTAAAAAGACACCATTATAAAAATGAAAAAGCAGGCCACACCCTAGGGGAAAATATTTGCAAAACATACCGCTGACTAAGGACTTGTATCCAGACTAGATAAAGAACTCCTACAAGCCTATAATAAAAATAAAATCCAAAAATTTTAATGGGCAAAAGATTGGAACAGACACTTCATAAAGGAAGATATATGAATGGCCAGTAGCACATCAAAAATATTGTTAGTCATCAGGGAAATGTAAATTGAAACTATAATGAGATCCACTATACACCCACCAGAATGGCTAAAATTAAAAAGACTGACAACATTAAATGTTGGCAAGCATGTGGAGCAACTGGAACCGTCATACATTGTTGGTGGAAATGTGAAATGGTCCAATCACTTTAGGGGAAAAGTCTGCCAGTTTCTTTTAAAAGAAAAAATAGCACCCAACAATTTTCTCTTAGGCATTTATTCCAGAGATATAAAAACACAAATCCCCAAAAAAAAAGATTTGTACAAAATATTCATGGCAGTTTTATTCATAATAGCCAAAAACTGGAAACACACCAGATGTCCATTAACAAATGGATAAACAAACTCTGGTACATTCATACAATAGATTATTACTCATCAATAAAAAGAAAAAAAAAAACAACTACTGATACATGGAATGACATAGATGAATCTCAAAATCATGCTGAGTGAAGAAAGCCTTATCCAGAAAAGTACACATTATACGAATTCATTTATATGAAGTTCTAGAACAGGCAAAAACAATCTGGTGAAAAAAATAATCAAAACAGTGGTTGCCTGTGGTACGGGTGTACTGACTGGGGAGAGGCAAAAAAAGGGAGCCTTTTGGGATGATGGAAATGTCTGTATCTTAAAAGACACGTGATGTGGGTGTACGCATTTGTCAGAGCTCATCAAAAGGCAACTTAAGATTGTGCATTTCACTATATGTAAATTTTACCTTAAAAACTAAATAAACAGTTCATAATATGCGTTCCTAAATATTTAGGAGTGACATGGACTGTTATCTGCAATTCACTATGAAATGCATCCAAAACTAAGATCGATTGATGAATAGATACATGAATGGATATGTGATTGGGCAAACAGAGCAAAATGTTAAAGGGATGGGTATAAGGACGTAAGGTACAATTCTTTCCACTTTTCTTTATGTTTGAGATTTTTCCTAATATAACGTTGGGAAAAAAAGAAAATTGTGGAACACAGCTTAAGCAGTATCGAAGGGGAATTTTATCGTTCGAATGCATTTAACAGAAAACAAGAAAAACTAAAAATAAATGCGCTAAGCATTTGTGCTACCAATAACCATTCTCCGGTTCTTCCTAAGCAACACACCCAGATTTTATCACTGGCAGGCAAGTACTGAATAAAGACCACCCGTCCCAGTCCCCTTTGCACATGGAGTTGGCCAGTGAGATGTTACCAGAAGTGGTTGGGTGGAACTTCCAAGAAAGCTCCTTAAGAGGCCGACAGCTCTTCTGTTGACTCCTTGCCTGGAGTCCAGAAGTCCTGTTGCTTTCTACTCCTGCACCCTCCGTTGCTCCGATCCAGCTGCTTCCCTATATTCCTCAAGTCCAGGGCCAGCCCACCAAGCTCTGGGGGCAGTCAACGATGATGACAAAATAAATTGAATTTAAAAAAAAAATACATCCAGGTGGTGGAAAATATTTAAACCTCTTTTAGTCGTTAGCAAAACCAATGACGTGAGCTTCCAGAGTCGAAAGGCTCCTCTTAAAGTAGACTCTTCCCACAGCAGCACCAGTATCCGGACCCGGGCCTGGCCAGGGCGATGGCTCTTCGTCAAGGATGCAGGCACCACCCAAGTGAAGGGATTACTGCCTCACTTTGGAGTAATAACAAAGCAGATACCTTGAACCACGGGTTCTCATAAATCTTGTTTGGGGGGAAAAAACCCTTTCAATTCCCAGCGGAAATATGTAAAACAGCCTCCACACTGTAAATCTTCCTTTTCAGTTCTAAGGAGATAAGTCGGACCTATTAACCTTCCATGCTATTTTCAACTTCATTATCTGAGCTGACACAACGAGGGAGCGGTGACGGCTCTTTCTGGCAGAGTGCATGTAAATCGCTTTCTCAAAGGAAATTACTTCTCCGGCCTGAATGCTATTAATCTAAATTCTCCGTTAGTCAAATTGTTGCCCATAATAAATATGGTACAGGTTGTGATACCTACTGAGTGTGGCAAGTTAGTGGCTGCCACATTCGTCCCATGGAACTGACCCCTGGGGGGAGGCCCGTCCCAGAGGGCTCCCGATGCATGGGGCCCCTGATGGTGGGAGGTGGGAGGCGGGAGGTGGCTCTCCCGAGGAGTGGTCCTCAGCTCTGCTCTGGTGTCCAAGGCACCTCCATCCCTCCTGTCCCCCCGCCCCTCCTGCCTCATCAGAAGGGAAAGCAACTCCTGGCCTAGGGGACCGCTTCTGCTGGCCTCCCACACTGGAAGAGCATCTTTAGGAAAACTACCAGGAGGAGGCTTGAGTCACCTGCCAAGGATGAGCTCTGTCTAGACTCTGTCTGCCCGATGCTTCAAAGACCAGGTCTCCCTGATCCCCCTGGCAGCCAGCCAGATCATCCACCAGCTGACACTGGGGTTATGGGTAAAACTCTTCACAATACCACTTAAGTCACATTCTGCTCAGTGCCAAAGTCTTTGCAAATCACCCTATTTTCAGAACCTGGGGCGGGAGGAGGGAGTTGGCTAATTTGCATGTGGCCCAACCCTACCCGCTGGCCAGGCCCCGAAGAACTCTTCACATAAAGATACTCATTTCCGACAAGGCAATCTTAAAGATGGAGAAAGCTGGCTGCCATGAAGCAGGATGGGGGAATACAAAGAGCTTTTTTTTGGTTTCTACCAGGGTTCCTTCCAGGGTAATTACAAGAAGTTTAGGATCCAATCGGGGACTTGTAGTTCATTAAATGAATTTCCATCTGTGTCCCCACCACCTAAGAAGTACTGCTTGGTACAATACTTGGGTTTTTATTGTATATTAAGTCAGACTGTTAATTTGCAGCATGCAGCACGGGAAGGATCATTTCAGTAGCGCCTGATGATGCAGAATGAGACTGGGTTTCCATTAGGTTTGGTGCCTGAGCTCCTTAACACTTGATGGGGTGCCAGGATGCAGGAGGGAGCCCTGAACAGGGAAGGAAGCCCAGCACCAGCTCTCAGAGCATCCCGGGCCCTTGCCCAGCAGGGCCATCCAGCCCAGCACAGCCATGCCACCCCTCCACCGCAGAGGGGCCCTCTCTGAGCCCCTGCCTGTGCACCCACTGCCACTCCCCCAACCCTGCACGGCCCAGCGATGGCCACTAGGAGAACTCTAACAGCAAGGCAGAACTTGTGAAAGATGAGATTCTAGATTCCAAGCATGTCCTGGGCCTACTGATTTTAGTTAAGGTATAATGTTCCCAGGGAGGAGGGAAGGGAGGCGAAGCAACATCTGCTGATGGTTCAGCACCAGAGTCAAACAGAGCCGGCTGAGCCCCACAGAGTTACAGGAGGAGATCAAAGATTACAGACGCCAGCCCTCGCTGCAGATGATGCTCGCCCAGGGACCGTGAGGCTGGGGTGGGTACCACACGGCACAGGCCAGGAATGGAGGAGGGAAGGAAGGAGAGACAGGGAGGAAGGGAAACCTGGATTCCCAGGACCAAGGGCAAGGAGGCCCCTTTGCACATCACCCTATGGGACGTGGTCCTGTGCATCCTGCATTGCGTCTGATAGCAAAGAGTATCTGCAGGTTATCCAAGGAGAGAAAGGAAGAGCAGGGGACTCTGTAAACACCCCCACTTGTCCACAGCTGAATTACTGTTCTGCTCAGACCTACATTCCTACAGCTATTGCACCTGAAGGCCAGCTCACCTGCCTGTATGGTCACAGGGGTCCTCCACCTGGGTTGAGCATTAGAATCTTTAGGGCACCTGAGCACCACCTCAGACCATGTAAAATAAAATCTCTGAGGTCCCCTGGCACCAGTATTTTTAAAAGTTTCCCCAAGTGATGATAATGAGCAGACAGGGGTGAGAAGGCCTGGATCAGATCGTCCTTGAGAAGTTTGCCAAAATGCTCATCCTAAGTCAGAGACACACAGAGGAGCATCGGAGTGAGCTGACCCCAGGGGTCTCATATGCCACTGGGGGCCCAATCAAATCACAGAATCTGCCCAAGAGTTTCTAAGCTATTGGCCCCCAAGTCACCAAGGGTCTGTGTCCTGAAAGCAAGCAGCAAAGGGAGCTTGGGTTGAAAACTCATCCCTGCTGCTCCAGAGGCTGGGGGGCTTTCTCCCTGCATTAACTCCCATCCTCAGTGTTTTTCTAACCCACTTTGCGCCAGATACAGACAATATACCAGGAACCACCTTCCTAGAGACCTGAAGACTTGCAGACTCTTCCAGGAAGCCTCCCCTGATTGATGAGGTAACCACGGGTGGCATTTGTCCACATGCCCCCGCACTCACTCCCATGGTTCGTACGCAACCACTGACAACTGTTAGAAAATGACGCAAGAACACTGTCCTTTCCTCCACTTTCTCTCTCATTAAGTTATAAATCCCTCCAGGGTGCCTAAGTCCTTTATAAAACGCTCAGCCCCTCCCAGGACAAGACTGTCCACATGGGCAGTCAGCCCACCCTGACCCTGACCCTGACCAGAGTCCACTTCCCCCTCTCTGGGGTCCAGTCTGCCCAGCAACACCTCCCTCCAAGACTCCCTCTGTCACATCTGGGCTGTGTTCCCTGCCTCCGCTGGAGACAGAAGGCTGCTTGACCCTTTGCCAAAAGGAGATCTGAACTTTCCATCCAACGACCATCCCCTGATGCCAAAAGGACCCCCACCCCACCCGTCAACTCAAGCGCCTGAGCAGGGATCGTCTCGTGAGGAGGATGCCCTGCAGGGTGGGGTGTGGAAGCAGAGCCCGGGCCTCTCCTGACCTGCTCCCCTGGACCCTGCATCCTCTTGAGAGCTACCCTCGGATGCCAACAGGGAAATGCAGAGAAAGTCCCAGGAGGGCTGGACCCGGCAGCCACCCCTTACGAGTCTGAAAGTGCAAAGCCTGTGTTTCCAGAATGTTCTCCCATCCCGGAAGGAAGAAGGGAAGCCCAGGAAGAGTTAATCCTCCCGTGGTCAGAGGTTAAAAGATGAGGCGCTTGCCCACACAGAGGTGCAGAGAACACCCAGCTCACAATAAATCTGAGAGTCCAGAGGCCTCTCTCCTCATTTGTTAGCCAGCGATGTGTGAAAATGTTAATGAAGGGAGTTATAATCTATGAGAATTTCACTATTAAAATGTAGTTCACGTCTGAAGGCTTCTGCTGACACGCGGCCCACTGTACATCAATCCTACACGAGCGCTGCTAATAATAGACGTAATTGCCTCACTCTGGCTAGCCACATTCACCCCGGCAATTCTAAGATTTGCTACAACTGTTATTGTAGAAATAATTTTCATGCTATTAACTTTGAGTTTTATTATATGTGTTCTTAAGAGAAAATAAATGCAGAGAGACTGTAAGTGTATATCGGGCCTCCGATGAAAGTATTTTTAAAAAATACAATGTAATGACAAGAAGCACTGAAGTAGGGTGATATAATGGTTCCTTCCTTTATTGAAACCGAAATTAGATTCTGCATTATAAAAGCACATAAAGAGGTTTCTTTCTTTTCGTGGAGAAAATTTCTGTTCTGAAATGGCAGCATGTTGCCTGATGCAAAACTCAATTGAGGGGAAGGGTAGGGCTGGTCTGAAGAAGCCGGGCACTGCCTGCTTCCTGTTCCATGGTGGGTATATGACACACCCCAGGGCAAAGCCATGAAGCCTTTACTTGGGGACCACTGTGGCTACAGCCGCAGTCCTCTTCCCAAAACCAGGCCGGGCCCGGCTGGGCTGACCTTCTCAGCTCTGCAGCTCAGCCTCACTCTCCCTGTGTTCCACACGGGCAGGTTTCCCAGGCTCGCAGCTGAGGGGAGAGCCTCACAATTAGTGCAGGCTTCCAGGCCTGGGATCTCACAGGCAACCAGCCAGGCAGTCATCCAGTGGGATGTAAGAACTTTAGCCAAAACTGGAAATAAGATCCACAGGACAGCCTACAATCCCCTTCTCTGGGAAGGGAACCTGGCACCACAGGGCTGTGCCCCAGCGGTCCACACATGTGACCCTGCCCCACCCCCAGCAATAGATGACTCCAGACTCTCTTCCCCAGGAATCTGGGATTGGATTTGAGGGCCTGCCAGTTGCCTCTCTGTGTGGCTGGCCTGATAATGTATGACTACAGGACTGAGGGTATCAGTGTCCTGCCATGGAACTGAGGACAGAACCAAGCCAGTAGCCGCGAGACAAGACAGCAACGTGTAGAGAGGCGCGAAATGGAGAGACAGCGTCTGGATGGCCTCCCAATCCCCTACTCCAGGTTCTAACTAAGCCTACTTCCCCCTGTGAGATATTCCTATGCCCTCACAATAAGTTCTCTTTTTCTCAAGCTGGCTTGAATTTTCTTCTGTACCGTGTGACCAAGAGTCAGAATATAGTTGGCTAATGTAGGATGGGTTTAGAGACATTTTGAGATGCTTAGCTTAATTTTTATGGAATGACCCAGAAGTACTTGGTATTGCCATCCACCCACGTATCCATCCATCCATCCACCCATACATCCACACATCCATCCACACATCCATCCACCCATCCATCCACGTATCCATCCATCCATCCACCCATCCATCCACACATCCATCCACACATCCATCCACACATCCATCCATCCATCCACCCATCCATCCACACATCCATCCATCCATCCATCCATCCACCCATCCATCCACCCATCCATCCACACATCCATCCACACATCCATCCATCCATACACACATCCATCCATCCATCCATCCACACATCCATCCATCCATACACACATCCATCCATCCATCCATACATACATCCATCCATCCATACACACATCCATCCATCCATCCATCCACACATCCATCCACACATCCATCCACCCATCCATCCACACATCCATCCATCCATCCACCCATCCATCCACACATCCATCCACACATCCATCCACACATCCATCCATCCATACACCCATCCATCCACACATCCATCCACACATCCATCCATCCATACACCCATCCATCCACACATCCATCCACACATCCATCCACACATCCATCTATCCATACACCCATCCATCCACACATCCATCCATCCATCCACCCATCCATCCACCCATCCACACATCCATCCACACATCCATCCACCCATCCACCCATCCACCCATCCATCCACACATCCATCCACACATCCATCCACACATCCATCCATCCATCCACCCATCCATCCACACATCCATCCATCCATCCACCCATCTATCCATCTATCCTCCCATCTACCCAATCATCCACCCATCTATCCACCTACCCGTCTATCCATCCATTCAGCTAACCATCTATCCATCCATCCATGCATCCATCCATCCCTCCATCCATCCATCCATCCATTTAATAGATCTATTTATCTAGTAACTACCATATGCCAGGCACTGGGCTAGAGAGGTGAACAAATTATTTATGGAACTTGCCTCCATGGAGCTTTGGAGAGAAGGTAAATATGAAATAAAGCACTAAAATAAAGATATAATACGAGAGTATTATGAAGGAAAAGCACATAGTGTGATGGCAGATTATGACGGGGTGCCTGGTAGGTTTGGGGGGTTGAGATTTAAGCTGAGACCTAGTAAGAGGCAGCCAATGAGGAAGGGCAGGAAGAGGGAGAGTGGGTACCAGAGGCCAGAGGCCAGAACAGCGTCAGTACCTTGGGAACCAGAAGGCGGCCAGTAGAACTGGAATGCGGTGGAGGGAGGGAGGAGACAATGCTGAGGGGGTTACACAGGGCTTAAAGACCAGCTCTTTGTGAAAGCAAATATGCTTTCTAAGGACATCTAAATAGGAAGCGTTTCCAGGAATGCAGGTTTCCCAACACACACTCTGGGTTTCTTTCTGGAATTCACATTTGTATGACCTGCCTCAGGGGACAGTAACATAGGATAAAGACACCAAAGAGGACCCAAACACCCAGCACGTTCCATAAGCCCTAGTGGCTCTTCCCAAACCCCAAGCAGAGTTTTGGAGGATGACCATCTAGAAAAGTATAAGCAGGGCAGCTCAGAGGCTCCCCTACCCGGAAAGGACTTCAAAGTCGTGGAGTCCGAAATCCCCATCTCCAGGAAGCCTGCAAGCCGAGACCAGTAGTTTCCAGTGGCCTGCTTCCCATCAAGCCCAGTCCGGTAGGCAGAGCTACTGAGGCAGGGCCGCCCCCGCCCCTCCCCATCAGGCCCTCCCAGGTCAGTGCACTCACCCCGGGCCACTGCAGAGAGCTGAAGGAGGACCCCTGCAGGTAGAGGGGGAGGTGGCGAGACGGTCCTCTCAGGACCAAGGTCCTGGAGCCACTCCCTGCTACCTCCCTAGGGGCAGGGAGCCGGCACCAGGGCGATGTTGCCTGCGACTCACGAGTAGGGACCCTGGGTCCCAGGAGAAGTACTTGACACCCCGAGGAACAAATAAAGGGCCCTTGTGTGCGCAAGGCAGGCAGAAAACCCTTGCTTCAAGGGCCGTTTCACCCACCCACATGGGGAGCCTGGGGAAGACCCCCGCTCTACCCCTCCTTCCACCCTCCACACGTGCGGACAAACACAGAGCCCCCTCCCCAAGGTCTTCCCTCCTTGTCCAAGCTGCCGGGATTCCCAATTGCCTGTGGCCAGCATGGTGAGGGAAACATTCTGGAAACAGCCCCCTGAGCTCTGCCCCGGAAGACTTCTCCCGCCACACAGCTCCTGCAGACCTCAGCCGGGGCCCATTCCCAAGGGGACTCCCAGATGCTGGAGAACATTCTGGGAACTGGGAGGATGCTCTGGATGGGGGGCGGGGAGTGGGGTAATAGTCTGACGGGTGGAGGAGCAGCGTGTGCTGTAGGGAGAAAAGCTACAGGCTGAGAGTCAAGACACCCAGCTTCCAACACAGTGACTTTCAAAAAGCTTAGGAGTTCAGAAACATAGAAGAGTGTTTATTATGTAAAACAAAGTGAAAAAAGTAGGGTACAAAATTGCACAGAGTAAGAACCCAGCTGTGTACAAATCCAGAGGCAAAGGTGTAGAAATTGGTGAAATCGGGGCAACTGCCAAGTTCTTCTAAAGGTACTTTTTTAAACCTTTCGATCTTTCCTTCAGGAGCACATGTCGCTACGAGACCTGGATGGCCACATCCTTTATTGGAAATTCTGAAATCCACAAAAGCTCAGGAAACCCAGTTTTCTTCTTAAATTTAGCAGCATGTGGTGGCGAGACTTAATCTGAACTGACACAAGTCCTAGCCCTTATTTACCCCACTTGGTGTGAATATTCATATGTTTCGCTGTGGAAATATCAACGTGTTTGCTTATCGGGCTTTGCTCCAAAGCCACTGGGGTTGAGCCAGCACACACACCGATGACTCTTCCCGAATCTGAAGGATTCTGAATTCGGCAAACAACTGACCCAAGGGTGCCTGAGAGGGGAACAGAAATTTAAAACACACACCCAGTAACAGCAAGGAAGCCCCGGTTTTCAACCAAGTCTCAGGTTTCGGGTCTGATACTGCTGACTTCCTGTGTGATCTTACAGGAGTCACGTCTCTCTGGGCCTCAGTTTCTGGATTTGCACCATGAAGGAGGAAGATCTTACATCTCTCCTGGGTCTGCCTTTCCATACGCTCGTGATTCCTGGTGCCACAATGATGGGAAGAGTCCCCAAAGAGGGCCCATCCCCGCAGCCTACCCAGTGGCTCTTCCATCCCTGGCCAGCCAGACAGAGGAGCCCCAGGCCCATGGGAGGGGAAGAAGGTTCCCGGACATCTGGTGGCAACAGAATGGTAACGGCCCAAGGGGAAGGCAGTGCCTGCCCTTGATCCCACCCCGAACTTGCAGGCCCCCAATGGGCAAGCCCTAAGTATGACTGCAAGTTCCAGCAAGTGCTCCTGCCAGGTCATCAGTAAGAGGCAGGGGGAGGGGCCAGCAAGCTGCCTCTCCAAGGGGCTCCCTCCAAGGGTGCTCCTCCCTGGAAGAAAGGCCCAAGGGAGCCAAGTCCCATTGGTGGGATTTTAGGGACTTGAATGACAGGATGGGGTGGGGGGAAGGAGGGGCATTCCTTTCTGTCCCAAAGTTCGAAGCACTATGATACCCCCTCTCCATGTGCAATGGATCCTCCTGACGCCTGTGATGTGCAAAGAAAGCACAATGAACTTGAACGGGATGGAGAAAGCATCCCACACCCCAGGGGTCGTCTCCCCCAAATTACACCACCACCCCACGGCTTTGTGATTTTTTACTTTCTTCTAATTTTAGGATCCTAGCAGCGTTCTGAGAACCCCTCTAAGTGTTTTAGGGAGATGGTAATGGTCCTACACTAAAATAATTCAACCAACACTATAATTTTAGTGCCACCATCAAAATGAAATAATGGCTGTTTACTATGTTACACCTTTCAAATGACCTTCATTTGAATACAAATTGTGGCTTGAAACTCTAAAAGCTGCTCTGTTCCAGAAGGCTGCAAAACGCAAGAACTCAGTGAGGGCTCCTCTACCCAAGCTTCCTCCCCGGGACCACCGGGGACCGCAGTTTAAATGGATCTCTTTCTCTGGAGCTGCCGGAGACCCATTTAGCGCCTCCATGCAGAATGGAAGGGCCCCCATTAGTGTTCCTTGAACTGAAATCTCGACTCTAGAAGCTTCCTATCCAGTCTAAAACATGCTATCATTAATACTGCCTTTCCTTTACACCCAAATAAAAGCTTTTTAAGAACCCAAGTTCAGCACTTTTCAGATATGTGACTTAGGGTAAGCACTTGATTTCTCTACATCTTAGTTTCCACATCTGTAGAACAGTAATAAAAATAAAACCTACCCTGTAGGTTGTTGTCAAGAGTAACATAAAAAGCTTAACCCAGTGCTTGGCACACAGAGCGTGCGCAGCTTCTTCGCTGTGTTGACGTCACCCCGCCTGCCCTGCTGCTTCTCTCAGGCTCTCTGTGGGGTGCAGGGTCCAGCCTAGGGCTGGACCCTCATTCCCTCTCTCCCATCCAGTGCCCCTGCTCCTGCTGTTTGCCTGGCTTGGAACCAGAATATTCCCTTCCCTCCTCTCTGCCTATTCATGGCTCATCCATCCTTCAGGGAGAACTTGGCTCCTGCCTTCCAGAAAGCCCCCTGGACCATCCTGGCCTGTGCTCACCTCCTCGTGGGTGACTCAGTGCCCATCACAGATGTGCCAGCTGCTCCAAGGGCCTGACTTTCAGGTGGATGCTCTCTCTCTCTCAAAGGCAGTTTCCTCAAGGAAGGAGCCCTTGTCTCCAGGTCCTCCCTCCTAGGTCCCTTATACGCTTCACAGAAGGTCCTACGGACATGTCTTCTTCAATGTCTTGCCCATTCATGCTTCTCTTTCTTTTCCCTGGTTCTGACTTTCATCACTTCCTACCAAGAAACCCAAGAAAGCCTCCATGTTGGTCTCTGCCTCCAGACGCGCCCCTCTGTTTCATTTGATGCTGCTGCCCACTGAGATTCCCACAATTCCCATCTGCTTAGTTCAGGCTCCTGCCCCAGCAGCTTCAGTGTAGGTGTCCCTGTGCCTAACTTGAGTCCGTTCCAGGTGCCCAACCTAAATCCACGTCCATCATGTGGCAACAGAAAGGAAGGGAGCCCTGGCACACACCACAGCACAGGAGAACCTTGAAAACATTACACCGAGTGAAAGAAGCCGGACACAAAACGTCACATATTGTAGGATTCCATAGACATGAAATGTTCAGAGTAGAAAAAGCCATAGAGACAGAAAGTAGATTAGTGGTCTCCAGGGGCTGTGGGGTCCCTTCTTGGGGTGATAAAAACATTCTAGGCTTCCCTGATGGCGCAGTGATTGAGAGTCCGCCTGCTGATGCAGGGGACACGGGTTCGTGCCCCGGTCTGGGAAGATCCCACATGCCGCGGAGAGGCTGGGCCCGTGAGCCATGGCCGCTGAGCCTGCGCATCCGGAGCCTGTGCTCCGCAACGGGAGAGGCCAAAACAGTGAGAGGCCCGCATACCGCAAAAACAAACAAACAAACAAAAACATTCTAAAATTAATTGTAGTGATCTATGCAAAACTCTGAATGTACTAAAAACCACTGAACTGTACATCTTAAATGGATGAATTCTATCTCAATAAAGCTGTTTTTATGCTCCAATCAGGCTCTACCTCCATTTTCTCCCACCATCCTCCCCTACCAGCCTGAACTGGGATTTGTCATTCCATTCAACCCATCCAAAGAATATGCATCCTTCAAGGCCCAGCTCCTCAAGTTCCTGTGGCACTCATTCATTCATTCACTCACACATGCTTCCAACAAATGATGACTGTGGACGTACCGAGAATTCAAGAGCACCCAGAGCCTTAATGAAAAACAAACAACAATGAGAAACAGGAAAGCAAGCCAAAGGAGGGTTACAGTGCAGTGGCACTAACCATTCCATTCCCTTGGTCCTTAATATTTTTACTGAGTTTTCCAGGTTTCTCTTATTCCTCTTGAGAAGATCCTGGACAAGAACAATGTTCTGCAGTCTCTCTTTCCCCCCACAGCTCACACAGCCTGTAGTGGGTGGAGCAAGCGCTGGAATTGGCTTCAGAAGACCCGAGATCGGCTTCCAGCTCCATCAACTGTGTGACCCTGGGCAGCCACTTCATCTCTGCCCACTGTTGTCCCCCTAGAAAACAGTGATGGCACCTCCTCCATGAGAAAAGCCGTGTGTAGCGGGGTGATTTATTGGGAATTTAATTTGGCAAGAGAATCTGTTGAAAAACTAACTTGTAGACTCAACAGAAATGAAAGAAAGGTAGTTTCCCCTTCTCCCAGGAAGATGGCAAGGCTTTTATTCATTCCGACAAATGCTTGATATTTGTTGGATGAGTGGATGACTTTTTTTCTGATTAGGTACCCCTATGGAGAAGGTTTCAGGGCTGGAAGAAGAAGTTGTTTGACTGCCCTGAAGGAGTATCCCTGGACAGAGGTCTCTGTACTTCCAAGGTCTCTGAGCTGACTCCTGAGATGCGAGAGGGCCGAGTTTCCACCCAGAGAAGGCCTGATCCTGGGGCGTCAGCTCGTTCATGGTCTGGGGAGGACGTAAGTGGAGGATTTCCGGGTGCAGGGACCTGCACTTGACCAGACACGGCAATGCAGGACCTCAGAAGTGGGGTGGGGGCCCGTGAGCACCAGGCACCAAAGCAAGGCTATCAGTGACCCTGCTTGGCAAGTAGAGCCACCAGAGGGGCCACCCAGCCCCCAAAGTCCTCTGCTTTCCTCTGCTGGCCTCAGCAAAAGCTGGGCAAGCCACACACAGAGGGGCTCTTCTGGACTCGTCTAAGACCCCAGGGGGACCCTGAGAACTCTGGATGTGGGACGAACCTCTCCTCGTGGCAGAGGGGGCCTTGAGCTGGATTTCACTGGATTTAAGCAAAGAAATGTAACCTTGCCTGCACTCCCAGGATCTTGGAACAGTTCCAACCTGACACTTAGGGGGGATTCTCAGAGATGATTCATTCATAACTACCTCACCAGCCGAGCACAAGTCCTAGACTGGGAAACAATGGATGTTTTATTTTTTGAGACAAGACCAGAAAACCATCAGAGAACTGGGGCTGAGAGAAAAGCATGGTCTCTCAAAAGCTCCTGCTGGTTCGGGGATCCCAGAAAAGTAAGGAAAGAAACAAGCTGAAAAGGATCATGAAGAATGCTTCAAAACCCTGGGACAGACAGACAGAGAACAGGCACAGAATATTCAGGAAAAAAGGCTGGGAACAGAAGAGAGCGGGAGCCCTGTTAAAAATGAAAGAGCCCTGCGACTCCCAAAGTGCTGTTGGAATAAGAGGTGAGTCTCTCAATATTGATTTACTGATTAATACTGAAATCTTAGAGATTAGTCCTAATCTCGAGGACAGCCTGTGGCTGGGAGCCCGATGGCAGGGGTCCCAGGAACACATCATTTCCCTTGCCAGGGCTTAGGCAGGGGGCTGTGAATCTCAGTGGGAGAATATTTTCCAAAAACAAATAGATTCTAGACAGCAAACGTAGGGCTCTAAACCACGGGAGATGGACCAAGACAAATATCCCAATTCGATGTGGCTCAGAGCTCACCCCCAGTCCTGCTTCAAACCAATCTGCAGCACACAGCTTCCCCCCACACACGCCAAACATAAGCCTTCTGTGCCCAGTTGCAAAGGGCCAAGAAATGACAGTCCTGACACCTGGACGATCCTCCAGGACATCCGGCCAGGTGAAAGGAGCCCAGCTTCCTCAAAGCCTCCCCTTTGGGAGCCTCTGTGCCAGCCGGGGCCCGAGCAAGACATCCACTGGCATGGAGAACGGAGCCGACAGGAGGCTGTGGGACAAGCTTCCCCAGCCATCTCCCCGGCCACCACCCAACTCCCCAGTTCACAGAGAGCCCTTTGCTCTGGGACAGAACCCAGCAGAGCAGCTCTCTCCATCATTCTCTCAGCTTATTTAAGAAGAATTGCCTGCCTATGATTAAAGACCGCCATGCTGTGTGCCACCCCATTCAGAGTTTATTTTACATTAAATCTCCAAGCCAGAGACCCTCCAGTCTGTCTGCATAAGGCAGAGTTATTGGTCCAAGTGTTTTTAAACATAGATGCAACTCCAGACCCCAAGAAACTGAAGGGATATTATGGGAATACACAGCTGTATTGTTGTGCTGCTGTAGGAAAAATTGAAGTCTCAGCTCTTCTGTTCTCCTCCTGTTCTCCCTCTCCTGCTTCCTCACCTGAGACACTGCAGCTCCCGGCACCAAGATTAGTACATATTACAAATGACCTCCCCGTCAGAACAGCCCAAACCAAGCTGCAGGGGCCCGAGCTGCCCTGTGTGCTGCGCAGGGGGTCCGATAAACTCCAGCTTCTGTCTTTCTTCAGACCAGAATGCCATTCCAGGTCAAATTTTAACTAATGACAGCCCCACCAAAAAGTCAGCCACAGCTTCAAGCTGGATTTGGGAATCACATTTCACCACGGGCCTCCCAGGCAAGCCGGCCCTGACACGGGAAGTCCATTTTGGCTCTGAGATTTGGTGTGAAAGTTTCTTCCCCAGGCCAGACTTCCTGGATGTGGCAGGCAGCCTCTCCAGCTCAGGCTCCCCGCCAGACACAGTGGAAGTCAGAAGAAGGGGATCCTTTACTCATGCTAATGGCCACAGGAACAGCCAACACTCAGGAGCAGTTGCCACAGTTCACAGTTCAGCCTGTGTGTGGATACAGAAAGTAAAGTCTACCCCACTAGGACTTCCCTCCACTATCAGCCCCTGCTATAAACTGAATGTTTGTTTCCCCCAAAAACTCACATGTTGAAATCCTAACCCCTAATGTGATGGGATTAGGAGGTGGGGCCTACAGGAGGTGACTAGGTCATGAGGGTGAGGCCCTCATGAATGGGATTAGTGCTCCTATAAAAGGGACCCCAGAGAGCGACTCCCCAGCCCTCAGAATTATGAGAAATAAATGTCTGTTGCTTATGAGACACGTGTTCTATGGCATTTTATTATCCTAGCCCAAATAAACTAAGTTCCCCGAACCAAGATTTCCCTGGCCAATCACCAGCCCCTCAGGTAGCTGGGTAGGCAGCATTCTTCTTAGAATATAAGCTCAGTGAGGGCAAAGACCATGCTTGCCTGGTTAGCCACCTTAATGCCTGGAAAAAGCAGCCTGGCACCCAGCAGGCACTCAATGGAATCGACCAGAATGAATAAAGATTCATTGCAGACATTGGCACAAGACAGTGCTTACTAAACATGGATCCTCACTCCAAATGCAGAAAAAGTAAAAATTCAGACACTTGTCAAATGTCAAATCAATATTAATTTACTCAAAGGCACGAGTAAATGTATTAAACGAGGCTTTTTTGTCTTTATTAAAGACAAATGACCAGGTGTGTCACTAGAAGTACACACAGGACTCTTTAAGTTGCTTATTATGCTTCCCTGCAATTTACAGAAGCTTACGCTCCTTAGATACTCTAGAAACCAAGTCGTCCCCCACCCCCAGCCCCCGCCTAGAGCAAGGGAACAGTTCTCTCCTGGGCACGAGACCCTGCCTTATCAAACCTTCTCTGTACAGACGCTCTTTGCTGGGAGGCAGAGAGAAGGCCCGTGCTCCTTCCAGAGCCCTCAACATCACCCCCTGCTCTCCTCCTTCCCAACAATGCCAAGCGCAAAGCCGGGCTGGCGCTTTGCCTGCCCTGAGGCACTGCGCTAAGACCATCCGCCTCCTGCTCACAGCCTGTCAGAGACACACAGGGTCTCCCCTCGGAAAAGCAGCCAGCAGCTCCAGCGGGAGGCTGAGGGGCAGGTGGAGAGTGCACTAAGTCACACCTTGGTGGCAGCGATGATGCCGCCAGGGGACCCAGGGACCCGGCGCAGACAAGCCCGCCTGCTTCTCCAGCACAGCCCTGTCCTTCTCTTTCCTTCCTTCTTCAGGAAGCAGGAACTCCATCCCCATCACTTACCTGCTAATGATGGAGAACAGTCATGGGTGTTTTCATCCTGGCCACAGACACCATTATCCTGCACCAAATCAGCTCTAATACAATGAAGATTTCAAAGTTATTCAATGCCTTTTTATCAAAGGCCTGCCTGTGGATCTATTCTTCAGTTAGAAATCTACCCAGAAGGTGCTTTTGCCACTGTGCAGCTTACGAGACAACCGTAAAAGTCATAGTAAGGGTGGAGGGGAGAGAACTGCCCCCCCTCCCCCAGAGTGCATACAAACGCCGTGGGATATTACAATTTCAAATCTTCTGTTTTCTATCTATTTGTGATCCTAATTGAAGTTGCAGCAGAATGACACAATACAACGGCACATCCTGCTATCTGATTACCTTTTCAGAAGCGTAGTGCCACAAAGAAGAAATTTTGACACTCCAGCAAAAGAGACATTGCTATAAATACTCCCACTCCCAGACACCTACGTGTAATTACTCATGAAGAGTGAGGAGGGTGAGGAGAGCGCGAGGCCCCGTCATGTGCTTTTCTTCTTCAGGAGCTTCTCGTGCTCCCTCTGTTAATTACTTTCAAGGTTTACTCCATCTCGGCTTTCTGCTCCTTGACAGTCTGAAGACGACAGAGAACCAGCAGCTGGGTGACGGAGAGGCAGGTCACTCTGGAAAGCAAAGGGGCTTCAGAGCCCCTGGAGGATGGCAGGCAAGGCTGAGGGAGGCCCCCAGCGCCTCTTCTCCAGTGCCTGGTCCCTGCCCCGGCCTCCACTCTCCCGCAGTGTCCCCACCACCCGATTCGTAACCTGGGAGCTATTTGCATCTCACTGTTCTGCTCCCCGCAGCACATATGGAGAATGCATATGATATGTCAGGCGGAAACAGCAGGACAGAAAATCCTATATAGAGTAGGATTACACATACGTTAAATATATGCATACGTACAAAAGAAGGCATAGGAGATGTACATGGAAATGACAACGGTGAGTGGCCAACAGGCACATGAAAAGATGCTCAACATCGCTAATGATTAGAGAAATGCAACTCAGAACTACAGTGAGGTATCCCCTCACACCAGTTAGAATGGGTAGCATCAGAAAATCTACAAACAGCAAGTGCTGGAGAGGATGTGGAGAAGAGGGAACCCTCCTACACTGTTGGTGGGAACGTAAACGGGTACAACCATTATGGAGAACAGTATGGAGGTTCCTTAAAAAACTAAAAATAGGGTTACCATATGATCTAGCAATCCTACTCCTGGGCATATATCCAGAGAAAACTATAATGCAAAAAGATACATGCACATGCAAAGATACATGCAATGTTCATAACAGCACTATTGACAATAGTCAGGTCATGGAAACAACCTAAGTGTCCATCGACAGATGAATGGATAAAGAAGATGTGATACATATATATACAATGGAATATTACTCAGCCATAAAAAAGAATGAAATATTGCCATTTGCAGCAACATGGAGGGCCCCAGAGATTATCATACTAAGTGAAGTAAATTAGACAAATATCATATAATATCACATATGTGGAATCTTAAAAAATGATACAAATGAACTTATTTACAAAACAGAAGCAGACTCACAGACATAGAAAACAATCTTATGGTTAACAAAGGGGAAAGGTGCGGGGGGAGGGACAAATTAGGAGTTGGGGATTTACAGATACACACTGCTATATATAAAATAGATAGGGACTTCCCTGGTGGTCCAGTGGTTAAGAATCTGCCTTGCAATGCAGGGGATGAGGGTTTGATTCCTGGTCGGGGAAATAAGATCTCACATGCCACAGGGCAACTAAGCCCACATGCACCACAACTACAGAGCGCACATGCTCTGGAGCCCAGTCACCACACCTAGAAAGAAGCCCATGTGCCACAACAAAAGATCTCACGTGCCACAGCTAAGACCCAATGCAGCCAAAAATAAACAAATAAATAAATTTAAAAAATAAACATATAAAACAGATAGACAAGGGAATTCCCTGGCGGTCCAGTGGTTAGAATAGCACGCTTTCACTGCCAAGGGCATGGGTTCAATCCCTGGTCAGGGAACTAAGATCCCACAAGCTGCACAGTGCAGCCAAAAAACGAAAATCAAAAATAAAATCAAACAGACAGACAATAAGGACCTACTGTACAGCACAGGGAATTATATTCAATATCTTGTAATAACCGATAATGTAATAACCTATATGTATATATAACTGAATTACTTTTCTATATACCTGAAACTAACACAATGTTGTAAATCAACTATACTTCAATTTAAAAAGAGAAAATATTATAATAATAGATGATACAAACTTTTTAAAAAATGGCAGTGGTGGCTGTGTGTGTGGCAAAGCAACGGAAATATTTTCTTCTCACATTCCTAAAGTTTCTGGAAGATCATTACTACACATTATTTAGTTAATAAAAATAAATAAATTCATAATTTAAAATGATCTTACAGAGAAGGAGAACAAACTAGTGGTTGACTGGGGTTAGAGACAGGGGGAGGGCAAGGCCGGTTGACTATGAAGGGTAGCGGGAAAGCTTCGTGGTGATGGACCAGTTCTGGGTCTTAATTGTGGTGGAGGTTACACGAATCTACACACACGACATGAAGTGACTAGACACTTACACCCACACTGTGTCAATGCCTGTTTCCAGCTTGTGACATGGTACTACAGTTAGGTGAGAGGTGGCCCTGGGGAGAGGGGCTGGCTGAAGGGTACATGGGTCTCTCCATACCATCTTGGCAACTCCCTGTAATTTTCTAATGATTTCAAGATAAAAGTTTGAACTAGATCTAACTGGTCCACATCTAATGCAGAGGAAGATGGACAAAGCCTAAACTGTGGGTCTACACTAGCTTTTAAGGCCAATGAACACCCATTCAACCTTTGTCTGGTAAACACAGAAAGGACCAAGATCGCACACTTTCCCATTGTATTTAGCCCTCTCAGAAACCCAGAAGGTAGGTCCCCATGTTACGGATGAGGACACCGAGGCAGGAAATGTGCACAGAGCTCAAATAAGCCCATCTGACCACGGTCTGCATCCAAAAGTTCATCTCCCATGGGTACCACTTACAGCCAGCATGTCATTGAGCCCCTGCACAGTTTTGAGGGGGAGCCTGACCAGGTCATGGGATAAGAAACGTCACAGCAACTGGGTCCAGTACTCTGCCTGCCGGGCGGGCACACACCCCTCCCCGGCTGCCTCACTTCTGAGGCCCCACCCCCACCCCAGCCCGGCTCCGTTCAGGTCACGTGCATCCCACTGCCGCCGCCACAGATCACAAACACCACCTCCTTCCTGCCCAGACTCCAAGTTCAGGCCTGTAACCTGTATCCTGTTCGTAAGTTGCCTGATTTAGCCCAGCTCGGGCTGATGTGACAGTGCACCCGGCAGTGGATGAGGCAGCTGGTTTAACCCATGCTGCAAATGCTCACGGAGGCCAAGCAAGGACCCTCCCCCCAGACCCCACCCCACCCCCCATCAGTGTATGTCAGCTGCCAGCCTTGCCCCTTTGATCTACTCACCAGGATGCAGCCAGGAGCTTTCTAAGGCAAGACGGTTGCCTTCCTCAGTGGCTCCTCTCTCATTTAGGATAAAACCCGAACTCCTTAAATGTCCCCCAACCCTTGAAGACAGACCCTTGCAGCCCACCTCACCACACCTCTCCTCCCCTCGCTCCATGCTGCAGCCACACTCACACCCTGCACTGTCATCTCCAAGCCATGCACATTCTGTTCCCTCCGCCCAGCGTGCTCTTCCCTGTAACCCAGCCACCACCTCTACGCTCTATCCATCCACCTCCTTCTGCCAGGGTGTCTCCAGTTCACCCTCAGCACTTCCTGTGGGACTCTTCCCTGACCCACCAGGACTGGATTACATGCCCTGAACAAGTGCTCCAGGAACCCCTGCCACACTTCCAATGCACACATTGATCACATCCTTCATCACTGCCTGTTGCTTGTCTACCTCCCCCAGAGGGCTGTCAGCTCCAAGACAGCCCAGCACAGCGCCTGGCACACAGGAGGGACACAGTAAATATTTATCAAGTTCATCGGTTTCAGACAAGCAAGCTGACGTGACTTCCCAAGGTCAGGTTCACAGGTGGAAAGCTGGGACAGGAACTCAGGTAAGGTGGACCCTGGAGGCTGTGACCTTTCCAACTTAACCAAGGATGAGGAGAAGGGCAAGGCCAATCCCATCAGCCTTGATTTCTGGTCTTGTCCCAGCACAGACCGAAGCCGTGGGCAGGCCAGGCCACAGCACGGCCCGCTGTCCTCAGCAGAGATCTGGAGAACACAGCCGGAGCCTCATTTGGAACAGTTCCCTGGGCAAAGGAAGGGGGCAGCCGGCTACTCCTGAGGGTGCCATCTAGGGCAGGGTGAGCCAAGGGAATTCAGGGGTTCCATGACTCAGGGCATGGGGGTGGTCTCGGCAGCAAAGGGAACAAGCTGCTGAATGCTTCAGGTTCAGTTTGGCAATGTGTCGACGTTCCTGGAGTTTAATGCATTATTATTAGTTTGCATGTTTATAATGTGCCCTCTAGTTATTAGCGGTGATATAATGCCAACCGAGAAAACCAAGAGACCTCAGAAATATTTACATAGCAGCATAATTAAGACTAAAAGCTGAGTCACCCAGGGATCCTACTGATTTTCCTGGAGGGGAAAAAATGGGACAATCTGACTTCACACGCTGCCCTAAGACCCTCCCTAAATCTGCGCCAGGCAGAAGCCCCCTGTGCCTCCCCCGTGACCACCCTCTGACGTCAGCAGAAGACAGACGCTCTATGAAATGCACACTTGCTGCCCGCCCTCAGCAGACTCAGCCCAGACCTTCCAAGTGCGGGACGCCCCACGTGCACGGCATGGCTAGAGCTGTGGGGAGGAGGGGCCCAAGGCAGGGGGGGACATGAGGCCCCCAACCCAAGGGGCCTCTCCATGCTGACATCCCCCAGGGAATCCTTGAACATAGGCGCTGAGGGTCCCCTTTGATATAGAAAACTCTCTGAATGACCAGCAGCAAAGCCCCGCCGGGACTCCAACATCAATTATGGGGTCAGAGGCAGCGGACCTCTCACTGAATGAGCCCCTTGGCCAGGTCTGATAGCAAAGAAGCAGCTCCATCTTTTCAAGAGGAAATGTCATTCTGAGGTCCATCACCCAGCCCCTCCCCACATTCTCTGCTTCTTCCTCCATCCAGAGCTCTACTTTCCAAGGGGAAAACTCAGGTTTGTTCCAGTGAGTTCAACCACGATTTTTCCACGAGTATCTTTTAAAATGAAAAAGGAAATAGGTTTTAAAAGCGAGGGCAATCAACTGATGAAAACATAAATAAAATGTGGTCTCATCCACACAACGGAATATTACTCAGACACCAAAAGGAAAGAAGCACTGACCCAAGCTACCACGTGGGTGAACCTTGAAAATATGATGCTAAGTGAAAGAAACCAGATACAAAGGTCACAGATTGTATGATTCCATAGATATGTAGGGTCCGGAGTAAGCAAATCCGTAGAGACAGAAATTAGTGGTCATTGAGGGCTGGAAGGCATTAGGGCATTGGAGGTGATGGTAAAGGGTTGCTTTGGGGGGTGATGAAAATCTTCAACAATTGACTGTGGTGATGGTTACACAATTCTGGGAATATAGTAAAAGGCACTGAACTGTACACTTTAAATGGGTGAATTGTTTGCTATATGGATTCTATCTCAATTAAAAAAAAAAAAAAAGAAGCACTTGGAAGAAATTCCTGTTTCTCCTGCATGGGGCCTGATTCTTAGCATGGCCGTGTCCCCCAGGTCTGCCGACTGGAGCCTGGGCAAAGCTTAACGCCCCTTCCCCTGTCCAAGGCTGCCCATTCCCCACCCCCCGTCCCCACTCCAAAAGCCCTAGCTTGCTCTTGACACAGGAAGCTGCTGCGACAGTGCCAGAAAGATCCCAAGACTGAAGATCTACATTCCACAGGACACAACGAGCAGTAACCAATGCCAGACACGCGGCATCGAGCTTGCAATAAATGTCCTCCTGTTTGGCTTCTGAAAGGGTCTCCGATACGCAGTTAATGCCGCATTCAGGCTCCATCCAGCCTCCATCACAGGCGGTATGCAAATGAGGCTTTTGTCACAACTGGCACCAATTCTAATAACTCCCAACAGTGAAAATGTTCCCATAAAAACCACCATAAAAAGTTCCTTACTTTATTGCCAGCTAAGTTTTCTTTACTTGTTGTCAGGACTTTCTCCTTACCGTTGATTAGCTAACAGGCGGCACGTCATTTTTTTTCCTTTAGAGAAATCGGGGCTCGCAATCGCCGACCCGTCGTCCCCTGCCTCCATCTGGCGTGTGCCTGGCTTCAGCTGCCACCACTGCCCAGCCCCCTCTGAGCCAGAGGGGCGTATAAACCACATTTACCTTTCCCCACGGGCGGCTGAAATGTATTACCTTTGGTCTGCTGGTTGCCCTCCCTGGTCAACTGGGAATATAAAAATCAGCCTTATTTATAACAACAGAATGTTCTGTTCCCCCAGTGAGACCTGGCCCTGACATGTACACGCATTCATGCACACACAGCACATACATGCACACATCACACACAGAGAAGCACACACGGGCATGAAAGCACACACATGCAAGCATGCACATGTGCACATGTGAACATATCACACTGCTTTTCCCAAAGCAACATCCATCCATCCATCCAACTTCCTGCTGGGCCCTGCCACTCTGTGCCTTGGTGGAGAAACCTGTCTCTCTTCCCTCCTGGCACTATGCACCCAGGTAAGAGAGGATGGGGCAGCTCTCCAAGACAAGACCCTTCCTCTCTGAACACAACGAAATCTCCACCTGCCGCTCTGAGATCCTTGGAGGAGGGCCTCAAACCCCCCAACACGAGACAGCTCTTTCCCTGGCTGACCCAGCCTCCCCTCCGTGAGCCCTTCCAGAAGATGACATGATGGAAGACACATTTTTCAGCCACAAAGGCCCACAGGCCCGCGACTGATTCATCTTTGCAGGGAAACCTCTTGGTCCTCCTTCCAGAGAATTCCTGGTGGCATCCCATGAGCAAGACACACTAACTGCTTCCACCAAGAGGGCCGGTGGAGAAGAGAATCCAGCCACCCGTCTACGCACTGCA
The DNA here is from genome assembly GCF_949752795.1 of Hyperoodon ampullatus. NCBI lineage: Eukaryota > Metazoa > Chordata > Mammalia > Artiodactyla > Ziphiidae > Hyperoodon > Hyperoodon ampullatus. The sequence goes on along the minus strand of NC_136915.1, from coordinate 4,992,762 downwards.
CAGGGACCAAAGCAAAAGGATGTCTGCAAAGGTTTCCTACAAAACTGCAGACAGGAATGAGTGAGTCAGTCACCTTTCTATGTATGACCATTGCCTCCGGGGGCAGGGAGTGAGAAAATGCAGCCTCTTAGTGTAAAGCGCCCATGTGGACCAGAGCAGCCACTGCTCTCCTACACTGGAGGAGAGCGGCCACCACCCGCACGTTTTCCACTCAAGCAAGAAAGACCCGCAGTCTCAGATGACATGCAGGACTGAGGTACAGTGATTCTCCCAGGCTCTTTGCCAGTCCCCAAGTCACTGCAGAAGGGACACCCAGAGCCCCCAAATGCTGCTCCCCTACCCAGGCTCCCAGAACACTCGGCCGCCACCCAGGCACCAGGCCCTACGCGGGGCAGTCTCAGGCTAAGTTCGGGTAACATCAGGATGAAGCAGGACGCCCCAGCCTTCATGACGAGCCCCCCACCATCCCCCAGGGGACCATCTTTCCCCACTAAAGCCATCAGGGGTCCGGACTTGGTAAGGAACATTTCCCACTCACTCGCTTTTCGCCCAGGATTGGTGACCACCCGCGGGAGCGGGCATCAGGGTGCAAATCGCTACCTCCCGTCCCCAAAGGGCGCCCCCAGCGCCTCCACCCCTCTGGGAACCGCAAGCCCCCAGCCCTGAGCGGGTTGGGGGAGGGGTCGTAAAGCCCGCCTGCCCCATTCTTCTCCTCCTGGTAGCTTTGATTCCTTTACTTGGGGTTTTAAAGGTCATGTTCTCCGTCCGCGGAAACATTCTACATGACACTTCTGAGGCAGAGGCTCTTTTCAGAGGCATTTAATCCAAGAGCAGGCACCCTCTGAAGAACAGGGTTTATAGGTCACCGCCCAGACGGCCTTATAAATCACGCTGGCTCAGGCGGGCGGCGGAGGGGAGCGGGGCAGGAGGGGGCGGGGCCAGAGAGAGGAGAGGGGCCGGGAAAGGAGGGGCGGGGGCAGATGGAGGGGAGGGGCCGGATTTGGAAAGGTGGGGCCGCGGGGCGGGGCCAGAGGGGCAGGACCATTCAGGAAGAGAGAGGAGGGGCGAGAGCGGGAGGGGAGGGGCGAAAAGGGCCTGAAGGACGGAGTCAAAGGGGAGGGGCCTGACAGGGACGGGGCAAAGGGGGAGGAGAGGGGCGGGACCAGACAGGCAGGGAGGGGCGGGGCGCTCTGACCACCGACTCCTTGACCTGGGACTCAGGGCGCTCACACCGAGGCCCACCTGCCAGCAAGGGCGAGCTGACCTTGACGGAAGCGAGGCGGGATCAGAGGAGGGGCTAGAGGAGGGGCGGGCCCCTCAGCCAGGGCCACCTGCCTGTCTCGGAGCAGAGACCCTGTCTGCCCGCTTCGCACTGCGCTCTGTGCCCAGCGCAGAGCAGACGCTCCTTGCCTATCTGTGTAATGAATACATAAAGGCGCCTCGGAGAGGCATGAAGGCCATCAGACCAGTAGGTGCCGATGCTCTGGTACGGCGGACACCGGGAGATACAGCCCGCGACCTGGGCAGGGCCGGGGGACACACGTTAGTGGGACAGTGGGGAGGAACAGCAGAGGCTGGGGACTTGGATTTGACAAAACGGGGCAAGATGATTCCCATCCCGGAAGGCCCTGGACTGGCTACCGTGGAGCGATGCACAGCAAGCAGCCCCTCTACCACCCCTGCAAATGGCGCCCCTCCACCCGGTCCTGGACCAGGGCAACAACCTCTGAGAAGGTCCGCTGAGTCTGCCCAGGGCCCCTGGGACAGCCTGGTCCCACCTTCCCGTTTCAGAGGCTGGTGCCAACCCAGTGAGAGAGAGACGCCATCTAGCCTGGGTTTGCCCCCGTTGCCAAACCTCCAAGCTGGGTTGGCCCTGTGGTGTTCCCGTCCTTTGGAGGATAACAATGAACGGGCTTGGATCAATTCAGTCAATCCTCACAAAATGTTAAAAACCTAAGAAAGGCCGCTGCTGGAGAATATTCCTTCCAGGGAGAATCACCCTGCCCAGACCCAACTCCACAACTATGTCTCAAGGAAATATGACTGTGAGGCTTGAGCCCTCGTGCCCCTCGGCCCTGTGACCAGGCTGCGGGTGTGAAGGGGGGGTGAACAGTGGGGGAGGACAACGAAGCACCCACCCATGGTCACAGTGTGAACAGCGCTGTGAACAGTGCGGGTCTTCCCCGCTTCACCGGGCAGACACAGTGGTGATGGGCCACGGGGCCAAGGAATCTACACGGGGGTGGGGGAGTGGTGACATGAGGACACAGCAGGGGCAAGTGCATCCCAGCAAGTCCGTCCTCGGCTCCTGCTAGGAGGTCCGCTGGCCTCTTCCCAAATCTCCTCCTTCCAGTGCGTCCACCCTGCAAACTACCCAGATCCTCACAATAGAATCCACTTTCACTTAACTTAGCTAGAGCTGATTTCTATGGCTTACAACCATGGAACCTTAATTGCATCACAGCTCCAACCTTCCTAAATTCAGATATTTTTTATAAATGAAATAAGAATTAATTCCAGAGATTCCCCTAGTAAGAATCACTACTCACAATCAAAATGGGCTTATCTGCAAGATTGCTTTAAGCAGATGTGTCCACCCCAGACTGCCTGGGGTTTAATCCCAGCTCCATTACTTACTATCTGTATGATACGGAGAAGGTACGTAACCTCTCTGGGCCTCAGTTTCCTCACCTGTAAAATGGAGATGGTAAGAGAACTGATCTCACGGGGTTGTCACAAAGACTAATAAGTTCATCCACGTAAAGGGCTCACGGCCAGACCTGCACATAAGTGTCTGCTGAATGAAATCAAATTCAACCTCTTCTCAGTCCGTCAATTGTGCCCTCATCATTTATTTAGTACCCAATGCATACACAGAACTGCTCCAGGCAGGAGGACACAAAGGCAGAGAGTGGCAGGGGACCTGTGCTTGAGAAGTCCCTGTGAGCTGGAGAGAGACTTGTAAACACATAAATCCGAGTCGATGTGATAAGACTCTTCTGGAGGTGTCACCAGAGCTGTGGGAGCCAAGAGGAGGGGTGATTAATTTTGCTTTGGGGGTGGGGGGAGTCTTTGCAGAGGAGGTGACATTTGAGCAGGACTGAAAGACGAGCTCTCCACTGAACTAAATCTGGACCCGGTGCCAAGAGAGTCATCCTGGAAAATCAATCCAGCCCCCAGGGGGAGGGGCAGCGGGCCACAGGCCGGCTGGGCTCACTGCCCCGAGGAGTGTTGAGGCCTGGCTCTCCCTGGAGGCCCAGCCAGGCCTCTGTTGACACCTTTTCCAACCACCTGGCCATCCACTCACCTCTAGCTAAGAGCTCTCTGTTCCAGGAAAGGTCCCCTGGACTCTGCCTCCTGAATGCAACTTGCATCTTCTTCCTCCAAGAATAAAAATAATCACGATTGCACCTAAATTATATCCTTCCTTTGTAGAATGCTTTACAGATTTCAAGAGAGAAGCGATAACAGTATATCTGTCAAGGGCAGAGCTTAATCCCAGCTCTGTAGCCAGCTGCTTCGTGACTTTGGGCTGGTTATTTGACTCCTCGTGCCTCAGTTTCCACATCTGTAAAATGGAGTGCAGGGTTGCTATGGGGATGAAATGATTCAGAGACATGAAGTTTCTAGAACAGTTTCAGTCCAACAGTGGGCACTCAGGGAGTTCTGATAGGTTCCTGGGTATTTCCTCCCACCCAAGGTCTCTGCTCTGGCCATGGCAACCCAGCTACTTTGTGATCCAGTGCAGGGGCGCTGCAGGAGTCCGACGTGGATCTGAATCCTGGCTCAGCTACACGCTGACTATGTGACTTCAGGCAAGTGCCTTAACCTCCCCAAGGAAGACGGGACAGCCGGGGCCACCCCCCGCTAGACCGTAGCGTGGGACTAGAGAATGCATGCCACACGCTTCGCACCTGGACTCAGTAAACATTAGCTATTTTTATGAACAATACACGCTTCCCTGGCACCTGACTTTTCTGTGCCTTGTCTGCCCAACGAGACTGTGACCTTCTGGAAGTCTGGGACACATCTCACCGGCACTTGCATTGCTGACGGTCTGATTCTCAGTAGTCCTGGGCCTGCTCTGAGCAAGCGGCTTCATCCAAGTCGGGGCCAGAGTGGTGAGCAGTGGTGCCCGATGCCACCATCGCCACTTCCTGCAGACCCCGTCACGGTGTCCCCACATACACACGCTCATCCTCCCCTGGTGTTACTTGAACTGCCTGTTCGGAGAGGACTCTGGTTCCCCTTTTCTCCCAGATCACACTGTGTACAAACCTGTGATTTTCCCTGGATACCTATATCATTTTTTTTTCAACTCAAACTGAACCGAGAATGAACATGTTTTCAGGACTCTCTGCAGAACTGCTGATGTTATTTTCCAATTGTCAGCAGCAAGGGCTCCGCCAAAATACTCAAGGTCAAGAGACCAGCATGGTTCTAGGCAATCTGTACCTCTTAAAACAGTGACAAATATGTTATTTAATTTTAATGAGCTTTTTCGCATCTCAAATCTAATTACAGCATTATCAAGTACTGCTTTGAACTGCAGGTGGCTTCTCATTACGTGTACGAAGCCTGCCATGAGCATTTTTCGTGAATACTAATAACTGCTTAATTTTACTATCCGCTTAAAAAAAAAAAAAACTTTCAGCAACGTATAAGGCTGGGCTTTGTAAGGCACCTGTGGAGGGTGGGTCACACAGCAACACAGCTTAATTAAAAAAAATAAATAGTGTATGTGGCCACCCTCAAGGATGACAGCTCGGGAAGCCGCGGCAGCGTGGCAGACGGGGGCTGGGAGGAGATGCGTCTCCTGCACTTCTCGGAGACTCTGTTTTATTGAAGCTTATTGCATCACATTCAAATTTCCCAATTTGCTTGCAGTTCAGAGAGAACAGTTCCGTCAACAGATTTTCTGGGTTACGGACTTCAGTAATAGGCCTGGAGCTAGAGGTCCCTGAGGACATGCTCCAGAAATCCATTGTGCGGACAGGTCCAGGGAGATGCCTGCAAATCATCATGAAAGCTCTCTGAGAGGAAGGTCCAGCAGCCTCCTACCCAGGCTGGGTTGGGAGACAGTGGAGGCAGCCTGTTGGTCCACGGCTATGGGTGAAAAGCTTTGTAGTCCCCGAACGGTGAGTTATCAAGCCCACGGCCATGACGCCCACCAGTGGGTCTGTGGCACTTCTGGGGTTTGCTGTGTGTTCATTTATTTTGAAAACTGTTAACACGGAACAATCTTTTAAAGCCAGCTTCCTGATTTACACCTTCTCCAAGAGGAAAAGGTTGCCACTGACCCTCCCCACTTGTGATTTTAATCCAGGAAGACTCTGGCACAGTCCATGACACTGTGGGGTACATCTGCTTCTGGGTTTTGTTCACACGAGTTCACACTCTGTCTCTGAGCAGGAGTTCCTGGAAAACGCAAGTCACATCTGCAGTGTAGACAGCCCCCTGCATGGACAGGCCATGCAACTGATCCAACTGCACTTTCTTCTTTCTGATTTCAAGTAAGACCAGCTCAGTTCTACCTTCCTCAAGTCCCAGCCTTGCCCGTGTGAGCTCAGAGGGCACAGAGGTCAAACTGGCCCATGGTCCTGCTCTCCCCTGACTCTGGTCAGGAGGACACCACCCCCCTGAAGACGTGCACGTCATCACCCTCAGCACCTGTGTATACGTCATGTTACAGGGCAAAAGGAAATTCAGACTGCAGGTGCAATTAAGGCTGCTCATCAGCTGATCCTGAGATGGGAAGGTTATCCTGGGTACAGTGTAATCACATGAATCCTTAAGAATGGAAGCGAAGAAGAAGGCCGGAGACAGGGTCAGAGAGAGGTGACAGGAGAAGGACTCCGCCACTGCTGGCCTTGAAGATGGAGCCAAGGGATGCAGGCGGTCCCTAGAAGCTGCCCTGTCCACTGCTTGATTTTAGCCTGGTGAGATCTATGTCAGACTTCTGACTTTGGAGACATAAAATAATAAATCTGTGCTGTTTTAAGCCACAAAGTCCAGGGTAATTTGTTACGGCAGCAAAAGGAAGTGAATGCCCTTCTGAGAGCCGTATGGAGACAGACAGCAGAGACTCCCATGAGAGTGTCACTGAGTCAGGTGCCAGCCGAAGTCAGGGTAGGGCGGGGACAAAAGGCCTTATCAGCCTGCCGGTCTTCATCCTTCTTAGTTTTGCGCTATACAACGTTTGGTTTCGAATAACAAACTGGAGGAAAGCCTCCATCATCCCCCATTGAATCTCACAGTTTTACAGCTCCCAGACCCACATCCCTGGCAGGTGCCCTGCCTCAGGGATTTCATCTTTAATGGGTTGTTAAGGTCAAAGTGGCAGGCCTCGCTAGCCCACCTGGAGGCCTGCAGGAGCTCACCGGGGCCCCCATAGAGGCCACGCTTGCCGCCCGCTACTCACTAAATCCCACCCAGGCCCCTTGCTGGCACTGCATCCACATGAGGCTCAGAGAAGGCCACACCTCAAGGCAGGAGAGGACGCCTGGTGCCCACTTGTCAAACGATGCTCCGCCACCACGGTCCCTAACAGACAGAGGGAGTTAATGGGCCAACACTGAGCCCTTTGTTTTTATAAGAGAACAAGTGGTTTATGGCAAAGAACAAAGTTTCCTTCTTGACGAGGCCGTCCTGGGTGCTCCCTCTCCGAGCCCATTAAGCCTCGTTATCGCCCGCACAACGCTGCCACACAGGTACCGTTGCCACCGACAAGTTCACTGAAGAGAATTTATAGCCTAATTGTGCAGCTGTTGCCTTCTGAGTCAGTTTTAAGAGACTGTTACACAAGCAGTGTCATAATTTAGTCATGTTTTCATCTCACAACTATACTGTAATTACTGTTGTTAACAGCGAATGGTAAACAAGAGAGTGAGGCAGACCAGCCAAGAGAGTGCTAACAAATCATTGATCAAACAGGGCAGAGGGAGGGACGACACCTGGGACCCCGCAGAGCTCTCCAGAAGCCCACACAGCCCGGCAGCCCCTCGGGTCGGCCGTGAACTTCAAGCACGTGGTGTGCACCTGAGTACCCAACCTGGCCGCGGTGAGGGGCGGAGTACTGCCTGCCTCCCAAATTCCTACTAGGAGCTGGGGCACCGATAGGGCTGCCGGGGCCGGAAGTTGGCAGGACCCAGGTGGTTCTGGACCTGGGAAATGGGGTGCCCCAAGCAGTGTGCCTGGAACAGAGTAGACACCCAAGATGTATCTGTCCAGTGAAAAAAGATGAGCTCTGGCTCCAAAATGAGGCCCTGCTGCAGCAACTTCTCAAGCAGAAAATGCTGGAAGATACTGCTGCAGAGGGGCTGAGGGCACCACGGAAGCAGCCCTAAAACCTCACTTCCTCTGATGCGTGCACTTCTCTCCCAGCTCTGCCTGAAGGATTATTTATTTGCACAGAAAGACCCAGTGGAGGAAATCTCTCCGAGCGTTTTGAGTCTTCTCCCACTGGCCAAGGGACGGGATGGAGGTCAGATCCCACAGTCCTGGCACCTGACGGTGAGGCTCAGCAGCCCCTGTCACGTTGAGGAACGAGTGCCTTTGACCCCTGGGCACAGGGGAGGAGCAGAGGTGGGAGAGACGGTGAGACAGGCAGCAGGGGTGGTGCCCGGCGGGCACCTGGTGTCATCCATCCCTTGGGCCCGCCTGCGGCCTCCAGGCAGCCCCCCACACTGCAGCCCCCATTCCCTGGCCCAGCTCAGTCGAAGCCACCGGCCACAACTCGTTGGAGCTGATCAGGGAAAGGTCGGATGCTCTTCAGAATACAGTGGCTAACGAGGCTGGAAGACTCATTTTCAGATTGCAGGAGCTGCAGAGAAAAACGGAAGGTCCAGAGACAACAATCAGTAAACGCGAAGCCCTTCTAACGGAGGAGAATAAAGGCCGGGATGTGAAGAGGAGTCCAAACGGCGACCTGGAAGCAGGCGCACACCGAGGAATGTCGGGGTGGATCCTGAGAGGGGGCGCTGGAGCCCAGACTGGAGGCTGGCAGGGGCCAGCCCACCCTGCTTCCTGCCCCACCCACCCCAGCCAAGAAGCCACCCTGCCCTGGGCGAGGAGAGGGAGGGGGGCATCCCGGGAGGTGGCAGAGTTGCAGCCAGCCCCATCTGCTCAGAAACACACGCTCGCTGGTGCTGTTCCAACTCCCAGCTGCCCCGGGGGCCCCACTGGGTTTTCAAAGCGGCTCACGATCCTTGGTCTTGGAACCAGTCTGCTCCGAGCTCAGGGCCTGTCTCCTGTGTGGCCTTGGGCAAGTGACTTAACCTCTCTGAATCTCTCATGGTCTCACTGGTAGAGTCCCCACCGCTTGGGCCGCTAGGCAGCAGAGACAAGCTGGCACAGAGTGAACACACCATGAACAGAAACACTATTTCTATTCTGCAAAGCAAAACTCAGATCTCAAGCTCTGACAAAATAATTGTGTGCAATTTGTGGGTTTGGGAGGTGATTTGGGAGATCCGCTTAGGATAATGAAATATTGGAACGTGCAGGACAAGCGGGACAGCGCTGTGGTGTAAGAGGGTAAACGGAAGAGTCATGGTTATGAGGATACTTAGAACTGGAGCATCTCCCACTCTGAGCCAACCTGGACTTGAGCCGCAGCTGCATGCTAACCCGCCCCAGGCGCCACTTACACCGGGCTGGGGGCCTCCCAGGTGTAAGTGCGCTCAAACCCCACAATGGTCTGGGATCTGTGGCCAAGCTGGTCCAGTCTCCTCACTTCTGCACAGTCATCACCCCTTCCCGGCCTATGAACCAGTCAATCATCAAGCCACCATCCAGGGGCCACATTAAAGAAGCCACGACATGGGACCAGCTTTCCCAGCCTGCCTCACGGAAGCAACGCAGACTGTTCACAAATGATGGGGAAAGGGCCGAGCACAAAACAGCTCATGCAGCTGACTCTGGAGGTCAGGGTTCAAGCCACATCAGAGTCAACCCCCAAGAAGGGGGCCTGAGCCTCCCTCCCCAAGAACTCGACCACCTGAGGGCTGCCCTCAGGGTCAGCGAGGACAAGCCTTGCCCTAGAACCCGGAATCCCTCAGGGCTGGAGAACTGAGGCTTCTCCCACGGAAGCGGGCCCATAACTCCACGGCCGTTCACATCCACGCTGGGTTTTTACGCCAGTGTAATGCTCAACCATTTCATGTGGGATTATGTGCTGTGTGTACCAAAAAGCTCATAAAAAAAAAAAGAAAAAAATTGAATGAACATTGTTTTTTAAAGGCCCTTAAAAGGCTATAAAGTGCAGTGACTTTCATACCCTTGGGTTTTTTCCATCTTGTATGAGAGAGTTCCTCAATTAAAGCAGGCTCTGGGCAGAAGGAGGTAACAAAGAGGTGAGCAAAGTAGATTCCAAGGTCAGGGAGATGGGAAATTCCCCGGGCGCAGGCTGTCCACGAGGAAGTCAGCCCAGAGCCAGAAAGGCAGGTCCTGGGTGATCTGTGCTTCTCCAGGCATGTGGGTGTGATGGTGAGGATGCCCCCCACCCTACCCCACCCCCACCAGGGCTGAGACGGGCATGCCTGGGGGAGGGGCCGCAGAGCAGGGTCGGGACCGAGGACACAGAGTGAAGGAACACAGACGGCTCTGGTCTCCGCCAAGTCCCCAAGGTGGGACCCTGGCCCCTCTGAGCTCTTCCGGTCTCTGCACAGCTGGCACTGGCCAGGGCCACTTCTAGAATCTTCCTCTCTCTCAGACTGGGCTGGACTCCACAAAGGGAATCCATACTGAATTCCTTGAAGCTGGAACAGCAATGTAGAGAGAAAATGATGGGACGGCCGCTGGATGGGCTATTAGGCAAACATTAAAAACGATGTTTGCAGAGAATGACCAGGGGAAGTGCTCACAATATGTTGTTAAATGAAAAAGTAAGCTACCAACAACATGACCCCAATTTTATGAAACAAAACAGAACACATGCGTAAATAGATGGGAAGGGGCTGGAAGGAAATCAACCACAGGGTCAAGTTGTGACCTCCGGGCTCAGTGTTGGCCCATTAACTCCCTCTGTCTGTCAGGGATGCAGTGGCAGAGCATCATTTCACCCCACAGAAAAGCGGGAACAGGCACGTTTCCTTTCTCTGGGACCTTGTGCTTAGGCCCTAATCGCGACTCCCGACCCCAGATCAGAAAGCTTGTCTGCAAATCCCAGCCAATGCTTAAAAGAAAAGCACAGCAGAGTTCACTCTGCCGCCTCTTCTTTCTGCTCCAGGAACAAAGGCTGGGCCCTGTTTGCAGTCTCTCCCTGAGCAGGAACAATGCAGACCCCCGCAGGAGGCCAGCACAGGCCTCAGGAACACCCGCCAGATACCCTGCTTGCTGGGCAGCCCATGATGGCAAGTCCCCCACCTCGCAGAGCCCCGGTCCCACTCCTCTGCCCCCGCCGTGGTGGTCCTCGCTGCTATGACCCGCTCTCCCCTCACAGCATGTCGCAGGATTGCCCCTCGGTCCCACCCGGGTTGGGGGTGGGGGGTAGGGATGGGACTAGCTGTGGCCAATGAGCTGTGAAGTAACACATCACTTCTGGTCGGAACATTTCATACCCAGGTCAGGACCCCAGAGCTCTCGCTTGCCCACCAGCGCAGGGACCCGTGTGCCTGAGATGGGGGCTGCCCCATCGGCCAGGTCCCTGCGTGGCCACAGCGAGCCCCCGCTACCTGCAGTGACCTGAGGCAGGAGTGAGCAGTCACCTGCTGCTGTTTCAAGTCGTCGAGGCTTGGGGGCCGCTGTTCCCAGTCTCTCCTGACATGCAGGCTGGAGGAACCGGGCACAGAAGGCACTTGGGCTCTTTTTTCACCATGCAAAACCCCCAAACTCTCAGCCCTGAATGCCAAGGGAACACCCCACTGTCTGTGATCTAAACATGTAACATACAACACACCGTCAAGATAGGAGGCTGCCAAGACGTTGCAGGAGCTGACAGCCTCCACGGGCCCCAGGCTCCTCTTCGCGGTTAGGCTCGTGTGCAAAGGGAGAGCGTGCGGAGCGGCCTGGGGGGCAGGAGAAGGCCGTCCCCTTCCTCTCCGCCTCCTCCCCGGGCTCCCCCAGCTGACACTGTCCCCTGCCTCAGGCAGAGATGGCCCCTGCTCAAGCATCCAGGAGGCAATGGTGGTGGCCGAGCCGAGAGCCAGACGGCAGAGGGAAAGGCCCAAGGACTCATCCATCCCTGCGCATCGTGGGACCCACACGGGGCCTGGAGTCAGGCACATGTGGATTCTAGCCTGGCTCTGCCTGCCTTTTGCTGTTTGGCCTCAGCAGAGGAACCTGCCCATCCGAGTTTCTTTCTCCTTCCCTGTCAGATGGGGTAACGCCAGCTCTGCTGAGGCCGGTTGTGAAGACAGGATGAGAGCGTGGACCCAGCAGAGCCTGGCGTTTCGTGGGCCAGCAACAGAAGTTACCGCCCTGCCCTCCTGTCACTGACTCGTTGTGTGGCTTTGGTGACGACCCCAAAATTCTGTGCCTTCTTCCGAAAAATGAACCTGAACTAAGTGAGCTCTAAGATGGGAAAACTGAGGATCAAAAATACAAAATCACGGCTGAAGGCCAGACGGAGAGCGAGTTGCCCAAGGCTCTGACTCCAAAGTCCAGGTTCTGTCTACTCCAGTCTGGGTCTCCAGACGGTGAGGGTCTGAAGGGTGGGCTGGGTGGGTGGATTCCTGGCCAGCAGCCTCTCTTCAGCACTTCACAGCTTTGTCGACTCTGTCCCTGACTGCAGGGAGTTTTGGAGGGCTTAGGGTTTTATTTTTTACTTTTTTAAATTGAAATATAGTTGACTTACAGTGTTATGTTAATTTCTGCTGTACAGCAAGGTCACTCAGTTATACACATATATACATTCTTTTTTATATTTTTTTCCATTACGGTTTATCCCAGGATATTGAATATAGTTCCCTGTGCTATACAGTAGGGCCTTGTTATCCACCCATTCTCTATATATGTAACAGTTTGCGTCTACTAACCCCAAACTCCCAGTTTATCCCTCCCCCACCCTGCCGGGAGTCTCATAATCTTGGAGCAGAATACTGGATCTTGGAATACAGAGGGAAAGGAAAGTCACAAAGAGGACAGCATCATCTTCCCAGAATTCTCACCCACAGCATCACCCCTCACATCTGTAAAAAGGGGACCACCCTGTGTACGTCTGTCCCCATGGCATCTGGTGCTGCCTCGAGCATCCAAACGGAATCACCTTGACATCAGCATAAGAGGCTGCAGTTCCCACGTGGGATTGGCCCCAGGCCCGTCTGCTGGAAACTTTGAGATCCCAGCAGTTCAAAGACCCTCACGCCTACGAGGCGCCAAAGCCATTATCACCCTCCTCCCCTAACCCCGCTTCCCCCAGGGAACTGCCAGGTTCCCTGAAATGGGGCTGAAATGGGACCAACTTAACCCATTTCAGTTAATCATCAGTTCTAAAGATAAAGTCAGGGAGAGAATTAGTCACAGGGACTGGATTAGTCAGACTTCTCTCGGAAAAGGCAGGAGTTCATGTGAGCAGGTCTGAGAAGCTTTTCCCTGAAACATTATCCAACCTCTCTTGACAGCAGCTAAACCACAGTGGGCGGGGGGGAGACACAGTGAGGGGACACATCTCAAGGAGAGACAGAACCTGGCAAGGCTGGCCTTGTGGGGATGGGTCTTATTCCATGTTTGTTTCCCTTTAATGAATTTCCTTAATTGTCTCAGGCCTTGGGTGTGCGTGGAGTCGCTCACTAGCCCCTTTACCCATCAGTTTTCTGAGCAGCAGCAAGGAGATGGTGGTGCTGTGTGAGGATGAAGCACAAATGGTATGTAAAGTGTCCAGCGGAGTCTCTGGTGCATGGAAGACATTCAATCCACATCACCTCCCACCCCATCCCTACCATGCCAGCATTTCCCAGAGGCCAGGTCAGCCACTCAACCTTTCTGAGCGTCTGTTCCTCATCAGTAAAATGGGGACAATAAAACTCATCCCTTTTATCTGACAGGGTTGCTAGCGGATGAAATGAGATATGGAAGAGGGAGCCCCCTGTAGGCCGCACAAGTGTTACAGTCTCCATTCTGCTCTCTTGCCTACACGTGTCCACATGGGGGGTCATCCAGCCACACAGAGAGGAACTTAGCGCTGCTAGTGAGACTTTCAGAGTTTGTCATTAAAGCCTCTGGACGTCATCAATCAGCTTGGCCTTGGCCTCTTTCCAAGTCCCCACCATTTTTAGAGAGGGTACTGTGGGAGGAGAAGGCATTCCAACAAGTAAAACTGCAGGGAGCAGTTCCGGGCTGACTCCACAGCCTACCACTCGCCAGCTGGTAGGCTGTGGGGCCTTAACTTCTCTAAGCCTCAGTTTGGCTATCTGTCGAATAGGAATAAAAACTATAATTACTGCGCTTCCCTGGTGGCGCAGTGGTTGAGAGTCTGCCTGCCGATGCGGGAGACACGGGTTTGTGCCCCGGTCCGGGAAGATCCCACATACCGCGGAGCGGCTGGGCCCATGAGCCATGGCCGCTGAGCCTGCACGTCCGGAGCCTGTGCTCCACAACGGGAGAGGCCACAGCAGTGAGAGGCCCGCATACCGCACACACACACACACACAAAAACTATAATTACTTTACTGGTATGATGTGAGGATTAATTAAAATTCATTTATTCCTTCGATTCAACATTGTACTTGAGGTTCTAGTCAGGGAAATTAAGCAAGAAAATAAAATAAAAGGTATCCAGATTGGAAAGGAAGAAATAAAACTATCTTTATTCACAGATGAGATGATCTCATACATAGAAAATCCTAAGGAATACACACATACACACACACACCCCTACTAGAACTAATAAACAAATTTAGCAAGGTTGCAGGATACAAGATCAATATACAAAAATCAATTTGTATACACTTGCAATGAACAAGTCCAAAAATGAAATTAAGAAAACAATTCCATTTGTAATAGCATCAAAGGGATAAAATACTTAGGAATAAATTTAACAAAAGTAGTGCAAAACCTATACTCTGAAAACTACAAAACACTGTTAAAAGAAATTTAAGATCTAAATAAATGGAAAGACATCCCCTGCTCATGGATTAGAAGGCTTAATAGTGTTAAAATGACAATATTCCCCCCACACTGATCTACAAATTCAACACAATCTCTATCCAGCTGGCTTCTTTGCAGAAATTGACAAGCTGATTCTAAAATTCATATGGAAATACAAGGGAGCCAGAATAGCCAAACAATCTTTAGTAGAACAAGTTGGAGGCCTCCCACTTCCCAATTTCAAAATTTACTACAGAGCTACAATAATCAAGACAGTGTGGTACTGACGTAAGGACAGATATATAGATCAACAGAATAGAACAGAGCGTTCAGAAATAAACCCTCACATTTATGGTCAATTGATTTTCTTTCTTTATTTTTTATTTATTTATTTTTTTTTTTTGGTCATGCTGCGCACCATGACGGCTCTAAGTTCCTTGACCAGGGATCAAACCCATGCCCCCTGCAGTGGAAGTGCAGAGTCTTAACACTGGACCTCCAGGGAAGTCCCTGGTCAACTGATTTTCAACAAGGATGTCAAGACCATTTAATAGGGGGAGAATTGTCTTTTTAACAAACAGTACTGGGACAACTGGAAATCCACAGAAGAATGAAGTTGGATCCCTACTTCACACCATATAAAAAAATAACTCAAAATGGGTCATAGACCTAAATGTAAGAGTGAAAACTATAAAACTCGTAAAAGAAAACAGGGATAAATTTTCATGAGTTTGTATTTGGCAATGGTTTCTTATGTGTGACATCAAAAGCACAAGCAGGGCTTCCCTGGTGGCGCAGTGGTTGAGAGTCCGCCTGCCGATGCAAGGGACGCGGGTTCGTGCCCCGGTCCGGGAGGATCCCACGTGCCGCGGAGCGGCTGGGCCCGTGAGCCATGGCCGCTGAGCCTGCGCGTCCGGAGCCTGTGCTCCGCAATGGGAGAGGCCACAGCAGTGAGAGGCCCGCATACCGCAAAAAAAAAAAAAAAAAAAAGCACAAGCAATCAAAGAAAAATAAATTGGACTTGATCAAAATGTAAAACTTTTACGCTTCAAGGAACAGATCAAGAAAGTGAAAAGGCAACCCACAGAATAGGAGAGAATGTTTCAAATCATGAGGAACTTGCATCTAGAATATATTTAGAAACTCTTACAACAACAACAATAATAAAAAGACAGATAATTTAAAAATGGGCGAAGAATGTGAACTGACATTTCTCCAAAAAAAATAAGCAAATGGAAGATATACAAATATGCAAATGGAAGTCTCAAAATCATCAGTCACCAGGGAAATGCAAACCAAAACCACAGGAGAAAAATAATAATAAAAAAAAAACCACATGAGACACCACCTCACACCCATTTTGGATGGCTATAATCAAAAAGAAAATGTTGGTGAAGATGCAGGGAAATTAAAATTCTCATATACAGCTGGGAGGAATGTAAGATAGTGCAGCCACTTTGGAAAACAATCTAGCAGTTCCTCAAAAGGTTAAAAGTAAAGTTTCCATATGCCCCAGCCATTCCACTCCTAGGTATACACCTAAGAGAAATCAAAATATATGTCCACACAAAAGGGATTGTGCATGAATGGTCACAGCAGCATTATTCATAACAGCCAAAAAGTAGAAACAACCCAAATGTCCATCAGCTAATGAATGGATAAACAAAATATGATATATCTATACAGTGGAATATTATCCAGCAATACAGAAATGAATGAAGTACTGATACCTGCTACAATATGGATGAACCTTGGAAACACTGTGCTAAGGGAAAGAAGCCAGACACAAAGGACCACCTATTATATGATCCCATTTATATGAAATGTCCAGAAGACAGTAATCTATAGAGACAGAAAACAGATTAGCAGTTGCCTAGGGCTAGACAGATTGGGGAGTGACAGCTAAAGGGGTTCTTCGGAGGGTTATGAAAATGCCCCAAAATTGGCTGTGCTGGTGGTAGCACAACTCAGTGAATATACTAAACCCACTGAATCGTGTGCTTTAATGGGTGAATCATATGCTGTAGGAATTATATCATAATAAAGCTGCTACAGAAACAGAATCATGTATTCATTCAACACATATTTACTGAGTACCTATTACATACCAAGCACTATTCTAGGTGCTCAGGAAACATCAGTGAACAAAACAGAAAAGATTTCTGCCCTCTGAGAGTAGAAGACAGATAATCCACATAATGCAATAGTAAATTATATGCTAGAAAGTGATCAGTGCTAATATTTTGAGAAGGAGAACCAGGTTGGGAGGATTGGAAGTGCAGAGGAGGGGGGATGACACAATGTCAACTGGGGTGATCAGGGCAGGTGTAACACCCGAACAAAGACCTAAGGGAGGTGAGGGAGAAAGCCCTCAGGGAAGGGTGTCCGGGCGGAGGGCACAGAGGGCACAGTCTGTGCCTGTGCCTGTACCGGAAGCAGGGGTGAGCCCAGCTCGGCGTGGCCGCAGGGGAGTGAGGAGTAGAGGGCAGGAGTAAATGAGGCCGCGTGGCATCGTGTGGCCGTGGGCTTCTCCAGCAAGAGAACTAAAACGCCATGTGGTCTGATGTGTGGGTTTTTTTGTGCTGTTTTTTTTTCTTTAAGTATAGTTGATGAACAATATTTTTTTCATTTTTTATAGAGCAGGTTCTCATCAGTTATCCATTTTATACATATTAGTGTATACATGTCAATCCCAGTCTCCCAATTCATCCCACCACCACCACCCCCTGCCACTTTCCCCCCTTGGTGTCCATACGTTTGTTCTCTACAACTGTCTCTTATTTCTGCCTTGCAAACCGGTTCATCTGTACCATTTTTCTAGATTCCACATATATGCGTGAATATACGATATTTGTTTTTCTCTTTCTGGCTTACTTCACTCTGTATGACAGTCTCTAGATGCACAATATTTCTTAAGTTATAGGCGAACAGGATAGTGAGTCAACATTTTTAAAGGTTATACTCCATTTATAGTTACTATAAAATATCGGGTATATTCCCCGTGTTGTACAATGTATCCTTGTGGCTTATTTTATACATGGCAGTTTGTACCTTCCACTCCCCTCCCCCTACACTGCCCCTCCCCGTTCCCCCTCCCCACTGGTAACCACAGGTTTGTTCTCTGTATCTGTGAGTCTGTTTCTTTTTTGTCATATTCACTAGGTTGTTGTATTTTTAGAGTCCACGTAAAAGGAATATCATATAGTGTATGTCTTTCTCTGTCTGAATTATTTCACTTAGCATAAAACCCTCCAAGTCCATCCATGTTGTTGCAAATGGCAAAATTTCCTCTTTTATGGCTGAGTAATATTCCATTGTATATATATACACCACATCTTCTCTATCCATTCATCTGCTGAGGGACGCTTAGGTTGCTTACATATCTTGGCTATTGTAAACAGCGCTGCCATGAACACTGGAGCGCATGTATCTTTTCAAATCAGTGTTTTTGTTTTTTTCAAATATATACCCAGGAGTGGGATTGCTGGGTCACAGGGTAGTCTGACTTGTGTTTTAAAGAATCTCTCTGTATCTGTGCACCCACATTCAGAGAACATCATTCACAAGAGCCAAAGGGTAGAAGCAACCCAAGTGTCCACGGACAGATGAATGGACAGACAAAATGCGGTCCATCCCCACAACGGAATGTTAATCAGCCTTAAAAAGAAGGAAATTCTGCCACAAGCTACAATGTGGATGAGCCTTGAAGACATCATCCTCAGTGAAATAAGTCAGTTGCAGAAGGACAAGTACTCTATGATTCCACTCACATGAGGTGCTCAGAGGGGTCAAAATCGCAGAGAAAGGAAGTAGATGGTGGGTGCCAGGAGCTGGAGAAGGGAGAAGCAAGAAGTCAGTGTTTAATGGAGGCAGAGTTTCTGTTTTGTAAGATGAAAAGAATTCTGGAAATGGATGGTGGTGATGGCTGAACAACAGTGGGAATGCACTTAATGCCACTGAACTGCACACTTAAAATGGCTAAAATGGTCAATTTTATGGTATGTGTATTGCAATTACCACAGTTGTAAATAATTTAAAAGAAAAAAAGGAATCACTCTGGCGGCCAAGCCGGGAGGGGAATGAAGGGAGGCGAGGGCAGAGGTGGGAGATGAGGTTGGAGGCTGGTGGGCAGCGGTGTCCACCACGTGTTTCTGGCACTTCCCCACCCTCCGATGACGCCCCATAACCTCTCTCCCTTGACTTCGGGGGCAATAACTTTCCAGAGTGCAGCAGCCCCAAGGGACTCAGCGGGAGAGAAGGGGACCACAGCCGGGCCCTGAGGCCTCCAGAGGAGATGGAGGTGGCAGGAAACCAGGAAACCATGGCGTCCCTGAAGCCAAGTAGACCACTCCAGAGAGGAGGAGGGATCAGCTGTGTTAGATGCTGCTGGCCATCAAGGGACATGAGGACCGTCCACTGCATCAGCCACGGGCAGGTCACTGTGACCTTGAGGAGGGCTAACCCCCGCAGAGTGGCCGGTACAATCCCCAGCACAATAGGAGGAGGCCCTCAGAAATGACTGGAAGCTGGCAGGGCTGGCCCTCCCTGCATTGACGTTCTCATTCTGCCCCGAGGCAGCATCTCGTGCTCCCCCCACCCGCTCCGGGCACACGACAGGCTGCCCAGGTGTGCACTGGCAGCAGCACCGCTGAGTCAGGGTTGCCCAAGGCCACCGGCTGAATTCCCACCTCCCAGCACAGGTGCAGTGGAATCACCAGGGAGGGGACGGCCTGGCCTGCACGTTGCCCTCCCCCTTCTGAGCTCTCTCCCTTCTCTGCTGGTTGCACAAAGAGCCCATGGTTTTAACTCCAGGGTTCATCCGCCAGCCAAATGAAGAGGACTATTTTACAGAATTATAATACTGCATGAAATTGCTAAGTACATATATAGGGCTAATGTCATTGTAATATTAAAATACTAAATTCATTTATATACTTTTTATTTAAATTGCTGGGGCAACTTGCCATCGTTGATTAAAAATTCTGAACAGGGTGTATTGTATGGGCCAATTATGAAACAGGGTGTAAGCGCTGCGAACAGCACTTGTAATGTGCGGGAAACCATTTGTAAAATGAGATTTCTTTAAAGAAAAAAATGGTGAGAAGAGAATGAGGGCATGGAGGCAGGCCTGCGTGCAGCCCGTGGAACCACTAAGGGCACAGGTTCCCACGCTGAACCCCGTGGGCAAGGCTCCCCCCTGTGACGGCAGCACAACCCCACGTGCACCCCCAGCCATGCTGCCCCAGCAAGGCCAGCTGGACTCCCCTGGTTTTCAGACTCTGGTGGCTGAATTTATCAAGACTCAGGCCCCCCACCTCTCCTTCTGGAGTCCTGGGAAAGAGCCCTGAGAGGCCACACCTGGCTTCTGGCCCATCCCAGGCACTGCCTGGCTCGGCAAGGTTACAGGGCAGTCCAGCCCTCCTGTACGGCCTCCACCTGGCCAGAGGTCACCCACAGACCACTCTGAGCATTTGACCACTGCTCTCAGGCTGGGCTCAGTCGGCCTGGAGGGCTGCCCAGAAGTGCCCCTCAGCCCATGGGGACAGGGGCTGGTGGATCAATGCCCCGGCTCCGTCCCCCCACACCAGGGCCACTTTGTGGTGTGCTCTAGCTGTCTCTGAGCCCACAGTGCTAACTGCTCATTGACTCCTGAGGGGTGGCCTCCAACACGAAGCACTTGCACCCAAATCTGTGCCTCAGGGTCGGGAGACACATGATGACGTCAAGGCCCTGTGCTCTCCAGATCACAGCTTCCTCGATGTCGAATGGACACACTAGCGTCTGACCCTGGAGGCACTGGGATCAGGGAAGAGCTGCTGGAGAGCTGGGAACCTGGAGATCCCAGGCAGCAGGGGCTCCCGACGGTGTCCTGCAGCTTCAAGCATTCCGGCGCCCGGCGCCCGTGGACAACACTGAAGCTGACTTAGGAGTCCTGCTGGGACTCCCCTACAGGTGTGAGATGCCCCCTGGGGTGTGCCCAGAGAGGCAGCGGCAGGTGGAGGGAGGAGAGGGTCCCAAGTCCTTCCCTGCCCCGCACTTACTGGCTGGTGGGCTCCTCCGGGGTAGGGGACTATCCCCGCCCACCTGTCAGGAGACCAAGGATGCCACGAGCAGGTGGGGCTCGCGCTGGCCTGGCCCGGCACAGGAAGAAACAGGCAATGATGGTGACCAAGACGGAGGCAAAGGCGATGATGACACCTGCAGAGGGGACACTGGCCTTCTCCGTCCTCCCTGCTATGACCCACGTCACACCATCGCACCCCTGATTCTACCGCTCCTGGAGTCCCTGGATGGTTACTCGTTTCAGGCTCCTGGCTCCCCAAAAAGCTCAGAAACCTCTTCTGAGCTTTCACTAAACAATCCACAGCCCCTAGCCCAGCACCGGTTCCCCGACAGCGGCTCCGTCCCGGCCTCCCGGCTGGACTGTTTAAGACTCCACAGAGATGCAGGCAGTGGCACCGGGATGCTTGGTGCTGCTCTTGGGGAGCTCACAGTCCAGGGAGGAGACATTCATTCATTCATTCATTCCCACAATAAATATTTGTTGCAGGCCTACTAGGCACTGTGGGTGGGCTAGTTACTAGAGATGCTGGGATGGACAGATAAGGCCCCTGGTCTCGTGGAGCTCGAGGCAGCGAGGAGACAAATGCTAAGCAAAAGCCCTCCAGGTAAATCAACGCCATGATGAAAACAGACCTTGCACTGTGATCAGGAGCGACTGGGGTTACTTGCTTTGGGCAGGAAGGAAGGCTTCCCTGAGGGGACACCTGAGCAGCAAGAAGGACCTGTGTGATGTGTCCAGTGATGGAGTAGAAAAGGGTGCTGGCAGCAGAGGTCGGGGGAGGGAACGGGGCTGAGCAGAAGCCCTGTAGCCCGAGACGAGGGGCCAGGAGGCTGCCCCACAGGGTCAGGCGTCGCCACTGTCCCAAGGACGGGGTGGCACTGGCTCGTGAGCCCAGACTGTGGGCAGTGCCGCCGGTTCCAAGGCCTGTCCACACATCACCATGGTGATTCCCTTCTACTGGAAAACAATCATGTTTACTTTCTTTTCTACATTCTGGACTGAGGCCATATGGTAATTACCAAACGCACAACCCATAATGTGTTCTAAACTGTGTCTGCATACTCTGTGGTTATGGAATAATACATAAAATGCTTAATAAAAATTAATGTGGTAAAGAGAGTCATCAGCCTCACTTGGAAATAAAATCGGCATTAATTTCTTGTCCATAGTTACCCTGATGAGCCAGTCATGACGTGGCCCATCTCCTCGACCTTTGATATAATCCACGTGGGAGATGTCTGCTCCTCTGGCCATGGCCGCAAGTCCCGCTGGCCCAGGGTCTGGTGACAACAGCGTGAATGTGGGTGCAGCCCTGTGAGCCATCACGACCCCCTGAGTTCCCTGAGCCTTGGGTCCCCGGCGCCGGGCCTACAGCAGACACATAACTAGTATCTGCTGAGAGCTGGTCTCTGAGACACAGATGGGTCTGGCTCTGTGGTCGTGGGGAGCTGGTGTAAACCCCGAGATCCTGCTGTGAGTGAGCAGCTGCGGGCAGCAGACGAGGGTGCAGGATGTCCCCGTGCCCTGGGGGCTGCCACCCTGTCATATGTCCAGGCAGCTCAGCCCGGAAGATGGAGTCACAATCCCGCTCAGCCTACACAACAATCAAGCGTCAAACCCAGAGCCCCCGATGGGCCGGCCACTGGGTGCCAGAGGAGTCATGGGAGACCAGAGAGACAAAGGTCAGGCCTCCTGGAGGCCGTGTGGCCAGGGCAGAGGGGGATCAGAGTGCGGGCGATTGAGCACGGCCCCACTTGCTCTGACTTATCACAAGAAAACAAGCGACACCAACAGGACCAACACACACAGGGGACAGTGCGGCTTGTGAGGGATGGCAGAGACCATGTAGGAGACCTGGGAGGACAGCGCGGTTGAGCGCCTGTGCCTAGGCAAGCCACCAAAGGGCCCCGTCCCTGTCCCACTCCAGGGGCGACGGCTCCAGCACTGCCAGGATGGAACAGAGGCTCCCTTCCCACTGGGGCTCCCTGCTGCAGGCTGTGACTCTCCCTGGGGAGTCCTGGGGCCAGGACCCCCAGCACCTCCTCCATGTACCCTCACGGCTCTGCCCACCCTACCAGCCTTCTCCCAGAGGTCCTGGTCCCCAGAGCCGAGGGGCTGTCAGCCACACGGGAACAGAAATCCCCAAGCATCAGTCTTCAAGCTCAAAATTGTTGATGTCCTCAAACGTTTTTCTTAAAAAGGACAGAGTTGGCTTTCTCTTTCCTTCCTTTAACCTATCAAATTAAATCTATATGTTTAAATTTCCTAAGTGAAAAAGTATAATTGAGGGAATGGGCTCCAGGGTCTGGCTTCAAGTCCCAGCTCTGTCATTTACCTAAACTTCAGTTTTCTCAACTGCAAAATAAGCAGAATCATATCTACCTCGTGGGATTACAGGAGATGACAAATTTAAAAGACTCAGCCGAGGGCCTGGTACATAATAAGTGATGAGGAGGAGGAGGGGGAGGAATACGGTGATGGTGACGATGATGGGGAAGACGGTGGTAATGAAGATGGACTCTCTCTGGTTTACAGACAAAAGCTGATCAATACGTGGAAAGCTTGGTGGCTAAGAACTCTGCTCACAGCCCACATCCATAAGACAGAACTCTCCTTCCTCCCCCAAGCCTCAGGTCCTGCAGGCTCAGCAGATGCAATCGTGCATCCTTACTCATCAAAGAGAAGGTCAGAGGAAACGAGCCCCTCCCTGTGTCAGCTCACATTCACAGAAACCTCATCCCCTCGTGCCCCCATCCACAGGCATCCACCTCCAGCCACCGGCAACACAAGGCGCCGTCAGAAACACTCAGCATCATCTCTCCCTTGTATCCCAACTGCTAATCCAGTTATTGTATTTTACTTTCAGTGGCAATTCCATCTCTTTGTACTAAATCCCACCACATACAAAACGTTGAGTGGCTTCTCCTGATAAGAAGAGATACAGCCGGAATATTGCCACATTATGTACTGCCTATTATCTGGGCTTTTCTTGTCGAAAATTGCATCATCTTAGGTGCCGGTTAATGGTACACACTCCTGACAGCCAAGCCAGGTTCCCCCTGACCTGCCCTCCACGAAATCGGACACATTTCACCCAAGTCGGAGCGCTGCTGCCTTTCCCGGGGTTTCACTGTCCAGAGGCTCCAACAGAAGACAAACAGGAGGGCAGTTCTGTGGATCATCCTCTAGGCTCAGGCTCACCTCTCCAAATGGCTGGACCTCTCACAGACACAAGTCAGAAGCACACAGGGGCTGCCCGGGAGCCAGGAGGCCAGGGCTCCAGTCCCAACTTCCCACCGTGGGAGCCCCGGCGCCTGTCCTCTGGACTCTGTCCTCCTCTGGGGAAGAAGAGGGTCCAGCCAGGGCCTCTCTAGGGCTCCTCCTGTCTGAGACGCTTCTCCAGAAACATGAGCATCCACCTTCAGCTTCACAGTCTAGGGAGGAAAATCATTCTTTTCCACTGAGAAAGGCCACGGAAAAGTTTACTTCTTGCAAATGTTTTCTTTACAAAAGCCAAATCCCAGAGCTGATACGATGTGGGGCAGATTAGACAATTAAAGCAGGTGCACAGAATACAAATCTGCATTTGTTCGGCTGGGGCTCGAGAAGATCGCCACCCTTTCCTCCCACAAGTCAATTTACTCAGAGCTAGCAGCCTTCGCTCCAGATAAGCACATTGACTTTAAAATAAAGTGTGCGCCAACAGCTGCAGCCCTGTGACTGGAGCAGGCAGAGATGTGGCATGGAATGATAATTAAATATATTTTCATCATCCGTCATTTTTTTTTTGCTGCAGGTGCCAGGGTAATAAATCTGGACTCGCCTCTTTTGTCAGCTGGCAGTGAACACATTTTAACATGAAATCTCCTGGGAGGAATTAAGAGTCACTTGGCCTTGTAAAGGAGAAAGGGTTTTACTTCCAAACTGCCAAGTGGGGAGCTCACAGCTGATTGGTTTCATAATACTTTATTATTTGACAATATATATGCCCCAGGTTGTATTTCAGAATACCACACCTATGGGATAACCAGTGCTCCAGGAGATTTGCCATCCCATTCTAGAATAAAAACTTATTTTGGGAGATTTTCACCGTTATTACTTTTTATGAATCCCAAATTTAATGTATTATTGACTAGGTAGATTCCAGTATTTTAAAACTTTCCCTCTGTTCTTTCAATTCCCCAACAGCCTTTCCCCCCACCACCACCATAACACACTGCAGGGAAATCTGCTGCCTTTGCTGCCTGTCGTGTGAGTTAAGTGCTTTCGATTGGCTAAGGAGTTTGGATGACTTTTTTATTTCGACAGTTTAACAGCTCTTTCTCCCCAGGGGCAGGCCCTAGTGCACAGTCCTCAGAAAAGCGCACTGAAATGGCCCATCAGAGCTTCCTCGAAGCCTTTCCCTCCTCTCCGACCACACGGCCCCTGCAGAACACCTTCCCTGAAGAGCTGGCCCAGGAAAGCAGAGGGAACGGGACACCTGCCACAGGGCTTCAGGCAGCTCCTGCGGGCCACACACCACCCCTGGAAGGAGGTGAGGGGTTCCACGCACATGTTAAGGCCAGGAACACACGGAGACATGGCCAGCCAGGCAGGGCTGCAGTTACCGAGTCTCCTCCTTCCTCCTCAAAGGAATGTTCTAGAAGGAAATACTTGCCCGGTGCCCACTCGCAGGGTCACCTGTGGCTCCACCCAGGTCGGCGGGCGTTCACACCTGTGGAAACTCTGGCAGGCCACCCGGGCGGATTAAAGCTCCACGTGTACTTTGCAAAAGGAAGAGCGGTTTCCTTGCCAGGACTGACCCAGGACCACAAGTGATGGAAGCTTCCACAAGCATCTAGGAATCTGTCAGGTCTGCATTCCTCAGCAGAGACCCCCCAGCTCAACAACAACAAAGAAAATCACATCTTGACACCCTAAGGTCAGTGCAAAGTGTCTCTGAAAACGCTTTATAAATACTAACACCCTCTCCTTCTACTGACTGCGGTGTCTTCCCACCAGGCCGCTCATTTGACCCCAGAGCTGCCCCGTGTAGGGGGAAGCAGGTGACGACTCCAGAGGAGGGAACCCACAGAGAATACAGTGTGAGGCTGGATCCCAATCACGATCCCAGCAGGCTTTGTTTTAGAAATGGGAGCCAATGCTAAAGTCCATATGGAAGCACAAAGGACCCAGAGCTGCCAAAATGCTCTGAAAGAGAAGAATGAAGTTGGAGAGTTAACATGGCTTTGATTCTAAGGATTTTAAGATTTATTATAAAGCTACGGCAGTGAAGTCAGTGGGTTTGGCGTGAAGACAGACAACCGATCACTGAAATAGAACAGGGTCCAGAAACAGACCCTCATACTTGTGAACGAATGATTTTCCATAAAGCAGCAAAAGGCAACTCAGTGGAGAAGCGGGAGGCTTTCCAACAAATAGTGCTGGAATAACTGGACATCCACATGCAAAAAAAAAAAGAAAAATGAACCTCACCCCATATACAAAAATGAACTCAAAGTGGCTTATAGACCTAAGTTTAAATCTATAAAATTTTGGTAAGAAAACATAGGAGAAAATATCTGTGACCCTGGGTTAGGCAAAGAATGCTTCGATACAACACCAAAAGCATGAGCTATGAAAACAAAATGATCCATAAATTGGGCTTCATCAAAATTAATTTCTGTTCTTCAAAAGATACCATTACGAGAATGAAGAGAAGTCACAGACTAGAAGAAAATCTTTGTAAAGCCTATATCTGCTAACGGACTTTTTCTAGACTATATATAAAGAACTCTCAAAACCCAAAAATGAAAACACAGATAACCCAATTTTTTGGAAATGGACAAAAGATTTGAACAGATATTTCACCAAGAAGACACAGGGATGGCAATTAAGTGTGTGAACATCATTAGTTATTAAGGAAATGCATATTAAAACCACAACCAGGTGCCACCAACCACCTACTAGAATGGCTGAAATTAAAGCAAATCCAAAACGAAAGCAGACTCGCAGACACAGAAAACAGACTCGTGGTCGCCAGGGGGCGGTGGGGGTGGGGGGGAGTGTGGGAGTCTGAGGTTAGCAGATGCAAACTGTTACATATAAGATGGATAAACAACAAGGTCCTACTGTAGAGCCCAGGGAGCTATAGTCAATAGCCTGTGGTAAACCATAATGGAAAAGAATAGGAAAAAGAATGTATATATATATGTATAACTGAATCACTTCGCTGTACAGTAGAAATGAACACAGCATTGTAAATCAACTATACTTCAATAACATAAATCTAAAAAAATAATAAAAAGAAAGCGAATGACCATACAAAGTGCTGGCAAGGATGTGAGGGGACTGGGACTCCCATGCCCTGCTGCTGGTCGGAATGTAAAGTGGTACAGCTGCTGTGGAAAGCAGTTTGGCAGTTTCCACATGATCCGGGCTTTCCACTTCTAGGTATTTACCCAAGAGAAGAGAAAGCATACGACCATAAAGAGATTTGCACACGAATGTTCATATCAGCTTTATTTGTAATAGTCAAAAACTGGAAACATGGGCTTCCCTGGTGGCGCAGTGGTTGAGAGTCCGCCTGCCGATGCAGGGGACACGGGTTCGTGCCCCGGCCCGGGAAGATCCCACATGCCGCGGAGCGGCTGGGCCCGTGAGCCATGGCCGCTGAGCCTGCGCGTCCGGAGCCTGTGCTCTGCAACGGGAGAGGCCACATCAGTGAGGCCCGCGTACCGCCAAAAAAAAAAAAAAAAAAAAAAACTGGAAGCAACCCAAAGGTCCATCCACAGGTGAATGGACAAATCACCTCCTATCCACACAGTGGAACACTGCTCTTCGATAAAAAGAAATGAACCGATACCTGCCACATGGATGAGCCACCAAATAATTGTGTGGAGTGAAAGAAGGCAGACGGAAAACAGAGTGCAGACTGTATGGTTCCATTTCTACAACACTCTAGGAAATGCAAACTAACTATGGTGACGGAAAGCAGAACAGCCGTGCCAGGGAAGGAGGCGGGGCTGACCTGGAGCGAGGAACTACAAAGGGGTCCAGGACACTTCTGGGGGGGCTGGGCATTTCATTCTCTTGATCTGGTGATGGTGATGTCAAAACCCACCAAGCTGTATGTTTTAAATATGTGCAGTTTATCATATGTCGATGATGCCTCAATGACGCTATTTTTAGATAAAGACTAAAAAGGTGAAGGGGGCCCCTGGAGCTGTTTGAGGAGGCCCCCAGGATGTGTGCGTGCTGTGAGCACGGAAAGGAAAGAAAGGGGCCAACAGGAGGAACGGTAATTTGCCCGTGACTCGTGGAGGAAAAGCGTGCATCAGAATTCATTCATTCATTCAGTAAATTGGTGTTCCGAGCCCTGAGGACACAGAGGAAAATATGGTTCTTCTCCTGAAAGAAATTGGGACAAGAACCCTGACAGGTGGGTGCATCACTGTTGCGTATCTTGGCCATAAATTCGGACCCTGTGTGCAGGTGTGCAGTGCGAGTGCACCGCCAGGCTCCCAGTGGACTGACTTTAGACAAATCACACAAACACTTTGTGCCTCAGCGTCCTCCTCTGTAAAATGAGGATAACAGTCATATCCATCCTACAGGGTTGTTATGATTCAATCAATTAATATCTGTGTGATTCTTAGAAGGAGGCATCGTAAGCACTCAGTGCAAGAGCCATATTTGGTGCTCTAATTATCACTGCTTTTATGACTAACCCATCTCAGAGACACCCACCAAGATGCAAAGATAAATCCAGGTGCTGAGATAAATGACTGATTCTACTTGTCTGTCTCTCCTTACTTTTCCTCATTAAACATGTATTACTTCTAAAGTGAAAGTTTTAAGCAAACGCAAATACACAAATGAACAAATAATCTAGAACACTCGACAACTCCAGTAGGTACTGGCCCACACCCCCTTTGAACAAGCTCCCTATGGGTGCTCAGCCCGCACCCTCCCTCCTTCCTCAGACATCCTAGAAGTCTCCCTGCAAAAGCCCCGACCAGAACCTTTATCTGCAGCAGGTTCACAGGTGGGAGGTGTGAATAGAGGTTTTTCTTGGCCCCCCGCTTCCTTGTAGCCTTTTACGAGAATCAGACTGAGGGCATCTCTGCCCCAGGCAAGGGCTGGTGCGTGGAACAGAGAACAGAAGAATCAAAGCCATGTGGGGCGTGGTCCCACCTGCTCCCACCCTGGCGACAGGTGACATGAGGACCCCAGAGAGGCCCACCGTCCCCAGCAGGGGTCTTCTTCCTTACGTGGTGCCAACGGCATGCACCCTATGCCCCAGAGAAGAGAGAGGGCTGCTGGGGGGCGGGCAGCAAAAGGGTCCCTCAGCCCCCAAGAGGGGCATAGAAGCAGCTGAGGAAACCTGGCCCTGGAGAGGCCAGGGGACAGGGGGCAGAGCAGTGACCCATACAGGGTGGCAGCCAGGAACCTGAGGAAACGGCAGTAACTGAGGGCCAGACCCCTCCCTCCACCTGCCCCTCGCACACCGACAAACCCGGTGGTGGTTTAGGGGCAGCTTTAAATGTGCGGAGAAACCCCAGAATTAAATGAGATTATGTTTCTGCGTCCTGGTGGAAGGAAGGATTGAAGTAGAAACTAAATTCCATATTGGAGAGACAGACAGACAGACAGCTCCGTGTCGCATTCCCTGCGCTGTGGCCTGAGGGCGGTCTCTGTCACGGACTTGTCCGCGGTCACCACCGGCTGAGGGTTTGTCTTCAGCGGATCGAAGCTACAGGAGAGGGCCTCTGGGAAGATCTGGAAGCTTCCAGAGACCCACACAGGCATGTGAAGCCCAGCAGAGACAACTTCAGTCTAAAGTGTGGTCCCCCCACCAGAAGCTCACAGCTGAGTGAAGGGGACAAACGTCACAAGAACGGAACAAGGACGGCCTTGGGAGGGTGACCACGGAGTCCCCAAAGCACTCACTGACGGACTCATGTCGTGTCGTGAGGGTTTCCGTCCATCCTCCATGAGATGAGAGAAGGGCCAATGCAACACGTCCCCAATAAAGCCAAATTGATTTCATCTGAAGAACTGTCCCTCATCCGGAGACTATGTCCTTCCAACTTCTCTGTTCTGAAACGCCGATGATATATGGTCGCTGGAATTTTTCAAAATCTTACTTGGCAAAATTCAAAGTTGGCGACCCTGAAAGTCCTTTCCGTTAAAAAAGTTCCCGGCTCTGAGAAAGCGCTGGGTGCCGAGAAAACAGCACGATGCAGACGGGGTCTCTGCCGGGGCTGAGCCATGGGGACTGAACAGAGGGGCTGGGGGCCTCCTTTAGACGGGGGCTCACGGACGGCCTTTTGGGGAAGCGACGTTTAAAGTGAGACCAAAATGAGCTGCGGCGGCATGGGAACGGCTGAGGACAGAGAGGCCGGGGGGAGGCGACAGCAAGAGTAAAGGCCCCGAGTGACAGGAGCCGGGTGAGATCCTGGAACTGACCCAGGCGAAGGAGGGAGGGTGCAGTGGCCGCAGCTGGAACGGCAGGGAAGGGCCTGTCTGGGAACAAGGCAGGCAGGGGCATCTTCCCAGGAGAGACGGAGGTAATCAACTCTTCCCTGGGAGGGTTAAGATGGGGAAGGCAGGCGGGAGTAAAGGTGAAGAGGAGGGGCTGTGTGAGAGCAGGAATAGCCCAGAGGACCTGGGGTGAAGAACCCATTTAATAAGATGCAGCCCTGCCCACCTGGTCTACCATCGACCTAAGACATACGCACCTGCTGAACAGGAAGGTACAGACACCTGGTTCCCCCTCTGATGCTTGCAAAGTGAGCACAGCACTTTAGAAGTCTTTTCAGACTCGCTGTCTTGTAAACCGAGTGGTTTGGGGAGCTCCCAGCCCGTTGAAGCAACGGATTTCAGTCCTTCAGGCAGAGGAGAGGACACGTTACCCACCGAAACAACAAAGGGAATTGTCAGCTCTGAACGGCTGGCGTGATTTTTGTTAGTGTCAGCAGCATGGCCGCAGATCGGACAGCATTTTGTGCAGAGGGAGGGTTTTTTCTTTTCTTTTCTTTTCTTTTTTGCGGTACGCGGGCCTCTCACTGTTGTGGCCTCTCCCGTTGCGGAGCACAGGCTCCAGACGCGCAGGCTCAGCGGCCATGGCTCACGGGCCCAGCCGCTCCACGGCATGTGGGATCTTCCCGGACCAGGGCACGAACCCATGTCCCCTGCATCGGCAGGCGGACTCTCAACCACTGCGCCACCAGGGAAGCCCCAGAGGGAGGGTCTTCTGAATCCGGGGCCTGGGTTCTTCCTCGAGTGTGGAGAAGATGCCCCTCCAGACCCTCACCCCTTGGCTGATGGCCAGGCAGGAGGAGAATGAAATGCAGAGGGAGGGAGCGCAGGGAACACCCCTTCCTGTCCGGAGAGACTGGGGAGGGGCCGAGAGGGAGGACTTAGGTGGGCACGAGACCCTTGTCGTCTCTCCCGCAGGCACCACCCCCCAGGTGCGTACCAGGAGTCTGAGACCTGAGGGTCAATGATCCGCTTCCTGGGTAACAAGGAGGAACCAAAGCCCCTAGGAACACGGTTCCCAAACTGTGCACCCAGGCACCCTGGAGAGCCTCCGAGAACTCATGAGACAGCAGGATATTTTAAGTTATTGAGCGAAACAAGCAATACTAAATATCTGTCGGACCCCTGTCAGACACGGCTGGAATAACAGTTTCACCGTGAGATGAGCCTACGAGCCTTTTGAGGACATGATATCACTGTGAAGCTGAGTTTTCAGTGATTGCTGAGATAAGAAGGAAGGACCCGGAAAAAATCTGGATGGAACAGGAAGTGGGGTTGGCGGCACCCAATCTGACTCCGGGATTTGAAAAGCTGTCCGGCCCCCGATGGGCACACATATCCCATTAGTAAGTAACTGGGTAATTTAAGAATGAAATAAAAAATTATGAGTATGATATTTTCAAGCAGCTGTTGTTAGGACACAAATATTTATTAAGGCGTTTGGATCTAACTGCTTAATAAACAGAACTGTTAGGTATTCTTTGAACTATTAAGTATTCTTAATAAACGGAACGGTTAAGTATCCTTAACGGAACCATTAAGTATTCTAGGGATGCCATAAAAAAAAAAAAAGAAAATCACTGAGGCAGTCGGGGTGCCAAGAACCAAGCAAGTTTGGAAACTTCTGCTCCAGAGCAGGTGGATGGACGAGAGGGACAGCAATCGTGGATGACAGACCGCCTGGGGCTCACACTCAGGCTGCCGGGTACGGATCTGAGCAACTGGCTTTGGAACAACTGGTTTCATCCGCTAATAACCCTCTTTGCCTTGGAGAGGAATCAGCCCCTACACAGGAGGGTGCAGAACTCTGCTGGGCACAGAGCAGGGGACCAGCGAGTGGTGACTGTTGATTATTCTTATTATCATTATTACCTTTATTATGGACGTGATACCCCTAGGAGGCGGGGGCACAGAGAGGAAATAAGTCCCCCGCAGCTGTTCAGACAGTGAGGGGAGGAGCCCCCCAAGACCTGCCCCCTGGTGGACAGACACCCCCAGCGGGCGGCTTAGTGCCCCATGACCTGCGGACCCCAGCGCCTCGGTGGGAGAAGGCAGGAAGGCTGAGGCCTCTGATGGTCAGCATGCGGAGGCCACTTTGGAAGGGGCCTTGGAACGCTGAGAAGATAAAAGTGGACGAGTTCCACCTCCGGGGCTGCCTCCCCAGAGGCCAGATGGGCCGGTGGCTCCTGGGGCTCATCCGTCCAGCCTTTCTGCAAGCAGCACCCAAGGAGCCACCTGTGGAGTGCAGGGACACCCTCCCTCAGCCACCACCAGGTCACGAGTACACACCCCTCCCCAAACCCCAAGGGGCAGGGGGAAGTGGGGGAGGGGCTCTCCGAAAGACTGAACAGGGACCCAAAACATCCAGGCAGAGAGGGGTTCCCTCAGGGGCTGATACAAGCCATTCGACTACACTCCCAGAGTGGACCTAAAATCTAGGAGCCCAGCTCTCCCCTCTCAAAAGCAAGGTCAGGCCACACGGAGAGAAGGAGAGAAGCTACGTTTTCTGTGCACACACGGGGCACAATGTAAGTGGACCGGTGACCCTGCAACACACGGGCCGAGACATCAGAGACGGAGGACGTGAGAGAAGGTGAGCCCTGGGCTGAGCCAGCAGGGCCCGCCATGGAGTGGCCCACGGCCCCGTTGCCCCAAACGATGGATGAGCGACTCCGAAATTCCCCAAGTCCCCAGTCTTCGGGCACCGGCCACCCTGGGGACCTGCAGCCCCCGAGGGCCCAGTGGGGCCAGGGTCAGACTGTGTGGTCCACTCGCCACACCCAGGAAAGCCAGACTAGGTCTCACGAAGAAAACGCCCAGAGAAATCCGACCACAAGGCAAACCCATCCTGCCAGAGTGCATCAAAATCACTGTTTGCAAGATTTCTATCTGCCCCAGTTGACTGGTTTCAAATCCGAAGTGCTAGATCCCTGGTATAGTAATAGAAAGGGTATTCATAGGCACTCTGGCTTCCAGTAAGATGCAAAAAACTTAGCGCACATTTTTTAAAGTTTATAAATAGCCTCGGAAAAGGAGCTGGAACACGCTTCTTAGTAAATACAGCTGACCCATTTTCCTCATTCTTCACCAGGAATAAAGAGACTGTTACCACGGAAAGTACAGAAGGGTCTAAATATATATTTCCTCCTCACAGGCACCAGATCAGAAAAGCAGCGTCGACACCCAGGAGGCGAAGGAGGGAGAGGCCAGGCCCCCGGTTACCACCCCGCACTTCCAAGGGCCAGGGTGGCAGCGGGTGCCTCTGCGGAGCCCACGCCCCAGGCCTGACTCTCGGCTCCAGCAGCCCTGCTCAAGGTCACGGGGCTCAGCCAGGCCTTCCTTGACCTGCCCCCTCCCCAGCAGCTCGTGTGTCCCCACCGTCTGTCTCCCCAGCTAGTAGGAAACTTCCAGAACGGGGACGTCGCCCCTTGGGTTCACTATTTACACCCATTCCTGGAACGTGGCGTGTGGTAAGTCAACTCTATGAAATGAACGAGGAGGTGACAGCCAGGCCTGCTTGGCCTGTGCTCCCAGCGCCGTTTCTAATCCTGGTCAGCCTCCATCTCCTTTCTATGCGGGAACGTACCCCAGTCGCCCCTTCATCTGCGAAGCTGAAAACCATGCGTGATGGCCTCGGAGGGGGTCCTTGTTTCTGACAACTTCCATACCTTGGGGAACTGTTTTTCCCCCTCCTTTTAGCAAGAGCTGTAGTATGAAACAATTACCCACCAACCCAGCAGGTCTCAGTGATTCAGAGGGAAAGAACAAGGCCTCTGGGCAGTCCGTGGGGAAGGTTAAGTGTGTCTGTCCATCCACTGCTCTGTCCCGGGTGCTGGCACCTCCGCAGACCCACGGGTAGGCGTCTGGCCAGCTTCCCCGGGCACTCATTCACGGCCCCCATGCTTTGCCTAGCGCTGGTGGAAGAGAGGTTTCAGAGGGGCCGCGGGCTGGGCAGAAACGCAAAGCCTTCCCCGTTTTCCCAGGAGTCGCAGGGGACGCGGGGGGCGGGTACGTGGTGGGGCGGCTCTGCAGGACCTCCTGGGGACGGCAACTGTCACCCTGAGCAAACAAGAAGGTTCCCCCCTGAGGCTTCAAAGGACTGAGGTCTCTGGGGTGCCTGCTACCCAAGCAGGGAGACACATGAACAGACACAGCTCGTGGGGCGGAGGCCAGGGGCACCCCAGAAGGCTTTCATGGGAGCCGGGGTCCCTGTGGAGGCAGGACACTGGGCCAGACCCGGGCGGGGCTGGGGCATCACCTGGTGTCCAGTAACTAGGAAACGGTGACGGACATGGACTTCCTGCCCCAGCTGACCCTAAACCCCCCATCTGGGCAGCTCATCCCCACGGAAAGCAACCACGCAGGACCCTCCCCAGGCTGGTGGAAACCTATCTCCCTGCCCCACCTGCCCGCACTTCACCCAGTGCGGCTTGAACAGGCTGCCGGCCCCGTGCTGGGGGCTGGGCTGTGGGCGTCCCCACAGGGCCTGGCCACGTGGCTCTGGGGTGGCCTGCTATTCCTCCTCACCTCCCTGCGAGCCCTTACAGACCTCCCGGACGGGGAGCTGCAGAGCTGAAAGCCAGCAGCCCACGAGCCCACCCCGAGCAGAGGGATTTAATAAGGGTCTGCTGTCATCCCTGCCCACGCTCTGGTCCCGACGGGGTGACACGAGGAGGCCCCCAACCTGATCACAGATACTCGGGGGCTCAGGCTCGTATCCCCCTCACCTCTGCACACCACTAGGCCTGCACACAGCAGGTGCAAGCAGGGCTGCAGGCCGCCTTCTTAGAAAGAGTGAGCGCTTGGAATTCTGCGAGTTTACGCTGTATTCCCGAAGTCTCTGTTCTTTATCAGTTATTCCTCTAGATTAACTTTAATTCATCATCTCACTTATGATCATCAAAGAGCTTACCTGATACTTATTTGATGGAATCGACCTTATCTATGAAATTTACTACTTCAGAGAAGTGCAAGCAGCGACCAGCAAGCGGAAACTGCCCCCCATCACCAGAGAGCCACCTGCTTTATCCTCCACCAGACTTGTTCCTGGAATAGGTAAGGGGACGGGGGATCTAAGGTCCCAGCACCCCAGATTAAAACCTGGCTCTCAGGGGAACTTGGAAGCCGTGGGGTGGCTTTAGAGCATGTCAGCCAACCCTTTGGCATTTCTCCCAACAAGAAGGGTATGTAATTCCCCTCTCCTTGAATACAAGCTCACAGAAGTGATGCCATGTGACTTCATGAAGGCAACACAGCTTCCCCTGGGTTCCCTGTCAGGACTCGCACCTCTAGGGCCCACGTGAGAAGTCTGGCTGCCCTGCCGCTGCCGTGGAGACCACACAGAAGGAGGGAGGCCCAAGGAGCCCCCCGCTGCTCTGCCCCCGGTGGTTTGCATCTTCTCAGACACGGAGTGAGGGGCCCTCCGGACGACTCAGCAGCAGTGGGACCCCAAGTGAGGGCCCCTGGCCCGGCCCAGCCACCCCCAGAACCAGGAGAGGTGATAATAATAAATGATTCTGCGAAGACTGAGGTGACTTGTTATGAAGCCAGAATTAGCTGGAACGATACACAAGCCTTGCTGGCTGTGGGGCTCCAGCCAGACACCTTCCCTCCTTTTGCTCGCCTGAAATGAGGGGACCGGGGACCAGGAACAGATTTTTGCCAGACTTTTCTCTCGGTTTTAAAAAACGAGAGACAAAAAGAAAAAACAAAACAAAACAGGTAAAATGGAACAAATTCTTCATAAAGCTAAACGTATTCCGTTTGAGAAATACTCTTTATCTTCAAATTATGTCCCTCTTATATTGCTAGTATTAGAATATTCTTCCACTTACGAAATGATGATATAGTAGCTGGCCTCTGGCTTTTAATGGCCTCACTTGGTCAAATTAAAACTTTTAAAATTTGACCAGTCTGTGACATCCAAAGTCGGGGATCCACCTGGCCTCAGATCACTTCCATATCTGATAGGCCATGATTTACGAAATTCCCCACAGAAAAGGGGAGCTCCCGTCAAATATACTCCACAAAGCCCTGCCCTGGCTCATCAGCCCAGACACCTGGCTCCGGTCTAACACAGCTCGTTGGTCACACAGAGTTGGTCCTTAACAGGCCTGCAAGCCCTTCCACCCGAGGCAGCCCCCTGCCTCAGGCCCCTGGCGTGCCCACCCCGCTTCTGGGGGTGCCCACTCCTCCCACTGGGCCCTGCAGGGCTCCAGGAACCCTGAGTGGACGAAGAGCCTGAGGCTCAAGCAGAAAGAATTCCTTCAAATCCCAGCAAAAAGGGCCTCGCTTCCTAAGCCCAGTGCCTTCTCCAGCAGCATCTGGCCCATCCGAGGCAGGGCAGCTCGCCCCAGAGAGAAACACACAAACCTCCAGAAAAGGGTGTCTGTCAGCAGATCTGCACTTTCCAAAAACAGCGTGTTTTCAGGTCATGGAACAGAGAGACGCCAGCCAAAAAAACGCTGTGGGCTTGATTTCTGAAACGGTGAAGCCGCCTGGAAGCGTCTGGCCCTCTGACCTTGCAGCCCGGCCAGGTTCACATCCTTTTCTCCCATGCATCAAAGGGTCTGTGGCCATGGAGAGGGAAGGTACAAATCCCTCTAGCCATGGGACGACCACCAGGGTGTCACGGCAGGATTACTGGGCTGGAGCGTTTTCTAACCCTCATGGCATCAGCCACCCGAAAGCACCCGGGAGCCGGCAGCATCCCTCCATGTGCCCAAATCCAGGTGTGAGGTGGCCCCAGGCTGAGGCCCCTGGGGGGAGTCCAGGCTTCCTTGGGAGAGGGTGTGAGCAGGAAAGACTGGTGTTGATGGCTTCCTGATGACAGATAAATACCATTTTGAAGCCACCACAGTATTTCTCGAGCACAAACAGGACACTAAAGCTGAGACGTTTATATATGCAATTGGGAGACATTTATCCTGTGACAACATTCCATTCCAATGACTTTTCTATTGCCACCAATGATTAATGATGTAAATTCTGTCACTTGGGATGATGGATGCAGGGCACCTAAGGGGCCTCGCATAGATTACCCAAACCCCGGCTTCCCATTGGCTCCCAGGACAAAAGTGGCCTGTGCTTCAGAGTCAAGCGTAAATGTAAAGTTCTTTTAGATTAAAAAAGCAGTCTTCTCGTCCAGAAGCGGCCGGTTCAGGACTGGGGGAAAGGCTCCTCTTCCTCAAACATGTTTTCTCTCTTCGGCGTCAGGGCTGCTCCATGAGCTCCAGTCAAGAAGAACTGCATAATTCTTTGCAAAGAGGAGCTGGGAAGGCCTTCGCCACAGCAGGAAAGTTAGAGACAGGCGAGCAGGGCCCAGGGGCTCAGGGGGTCTGGGCTGCCAGGTGCTGGGTCTGATGCAGCCCCACCAACCTAGGTCCCAGGCAGACCAAGCTCCTCCCTCCTTCTCTGCTGTGGTCCTGCTGGGCCACTTGGTCCAGTGACCCACGTCTTCTCCCAGGGCCCCAGGGTCTCTGAGGTCCTGCCATTGTCCTGCACCAAAGAGGGCGTGCAAACGTCCCCCTTGAGAAGGCCTCGCTGCTACTGCTTGGCGGTTCTGCCTCTGTCTCCCCTTAAATGCTGTGTGTCCGGGGCGGCTCCCTGAGGCTCTCCTTCCCTCTCACTCCACTGCGCCCCTTTGGGGTTTCTATCTACTCCCCGAGCTGTAGCTGCTGCTGGCTCCCGAAGCTGTATCTCCCAGGCCCTCCTTGATTCTGAGCTTTACACTCACAGATCCTACTGCCCGCGGGTGTCTCCTAGGGGCCTCCAACCGCAGGCTTCCGTACACCCCGGGGTCCCACGTGGCAATGAACGCGACCTCCTCCAGCCCAGCGGGCCAAGACGGAAGCCCTGGAGCTGTGCTGGCTCCCCTCCGGCCCTCACCCTCCAGGTCGGACTGGATGACCAAGTCCTACAGAGTCCTCTCCTTAACAGTGTCTCGAATCTGTCACTTCTCTCCCACTCTGGCCCAGTTGTCACTGAGATTAATGACAGCAAGTTCAGGGTCTCTGAACAGTTTTCCTCACGTACGGTCTTGCCACCGTGGCCCTTCCTCCGAGCAACAGAAATCGCATCAGCCGCCCGACCCGGGCCC
The DNA here is from genome assembly GCF_949752795.1 of Hyperoodon ampullatus. NCBI lineage: Eukaryota > Metazoa > Chordata > Mammalia > Artiodactyla > Ziphiidae > Hyperoodon > Hyperoodon ampullatus. The sequence continues at coordinate 4,955,053 of NC_136915.1, read as the reverse complement.
CCTGTTGTCTCCCCAGGCTCGTCACACGCTGGCCACCGCCGTCAGGGCTCCACTCCGCCTGGGGCGGAGACAGCTCCAGCACCCCGACCTCTGCCTCGCTCCACGCTGCACACTCTCTGGACTTTGGGCGGTTTCTCGGACACGCCGTGCTCTCTCTGGATGCCACATCTTCACGGGGCAACTCCACCTGCCTGGAACGATTCCCTCTACCCCGCCCCCTCCACCTGCGACCTCCTGCTCAGCCCCCAGGTCTCAGCTTAGCCATCGCGCAGAGAAACCATCCCTGACCCACCCACCAGACCACACGGGCTTTGCTGTGGGCTCCACGAGTGGTCTGTGACCCTGTCCTCCTATCCCCTGACGCACCGCCCCCTCCCCACGGGGGGAGCTCGGGGACCTCGTCGGTCCTGGCCATCAGCACTCGGCCCGAGCACTTCACAAGGCGTCAGCGCAGAATAAGCGTCCGTTACAGGGTTGCTCAGTGGGGACACCGCGTAGCGAACTTCTCTGCAGGTTGGGCATCTTCCCTCCCACCCCACCGTGAATGCGAAGTCCTTGAGGCCCAGAACTCTGACAAGTTCATTTCTGGACCCCTGGGGAGCCCGTCACAGGTCTTGCACAGAGTAGGTGTTCAGAACATGTTTACGGAGAAACCAGCAGAGAAGAAAGAAAAAGACCTCATATCAAAAGCCCAGGGAACCTAGAAAATCAGTGGCCTCATTCATAAGGCAAAGGCTTAAAAGTTTAAAGACGGAGAGAGAATGGATGTGCAGTGTGCAGCGAACATGCGGGCCTGTAAATCAAGCTGTTGTAAATGCCACGGAGAGAGCGGCTTGGTTTCCCTGCAGAAACGCGGAAAGCAGCTGTAATTCAGAGGTAGGGCGGGCCTTACAGGAACTCGTGGGTCTGGATTCCTGGCACTCCTAACTCAATTTGGCCATCTCTCTCAGCGTCCTTTCTTGGAAAACAGATGCGCTTTCTACTTTGTGATGCCTGGGAAAGGCCTGGCTCTGTGCTGACAGGTGGGGGAGCCCCAGCCAGGGAGACACCCGGAGATTTCTGCTGCCCTGGGGATTCCCACCCGGTGGCAGGAGAAAGCACAGAGGAAGAACGCAGAGACACTGTGTACTCCGGCCCCCTCCTCGACCCCTCCCCAGGCAGCGTGGTCACCTCCGAGGCAGCTGGGTCTGGGAACAGGAGGGCGTTCACAGGACGTGCCCTGGAGATTTGGGGGCTCCACTGCCCACACGCAGCGTGAGGGACCCACCAGAGAGCAACCGGCCACAGACCGGGGTGGGGAGGGGGGCATTGGTCCCACGCCGGCGTCTGGGAGTGGCATGATGCTGGGACCAGACTCTTGGATGTAAGGTGGAGGGCCACCCCGCCTCCAGACCCTGACCTCAGAGAAAGGCTTGGTCAGCAGCAGGGCTGCCTGTTCGCTTTCTCAGCGACCGTACACATCCCTGACTCTATCCCCGTCCCCAGACCAGCGTCTCCCACCATGCCAGTGGCCACAGCTGCTGGAGGGGGAGGCCAGAGGCCCACGGCTGCCTCTGGCTCATTCGCCACGTGGGCCCTCACACCCTGCACAGCACACCACCTCCTCTCGCCCTCAGGCCCTGCCCGTGGACCTGCCTCCAGCAAAGAAAGTCCAGCCCTCCCTCTCCATCCAGGCTGCGCTGGGCTCCCCCACCTTGAAAAGCAAGGTTCGCTCAGCTCTATTCTCCCCATCCCCCCTCCTCTGGCCACTCCTCACCTTCCTGTGAAACTTCTCAAACTGCAGTCACACCGACACCTCCAAATCAGGAGGCTGGGCAGGAAAAGAACTCAGGAGCAAGTCCCCAAGAGGACTGGACAAAGAAATTATGAGATGCAGAAATTCTGAGACCTTCGAAAACTGCTACATTTCTTAGCTGAGTGAATGCACATACCCCACTACAAAAATTATCTTCCAAGTTTGGTTTTTAGGTTCCTGGAGTAAAAGAAGTGAAAAATCTAATTTTTGAAACCTTCATAAATATGTGCATTTTTTTGGATAAAACTACCTAAATGAATCCACTTTTGCCTGACAAAGTAGAGGAATCCAAAGCTCCTGGATTTTAAAAGTGTCCATTAAGGCAGCTTTTCTTTTTTCAAAAAATAGTGAATAGAAAAATAAATCAGAAGGCTTAATTAAGCCCAAGGCCAATAGGAGACAGCCAGGACGAGGCTCCCTGACAAGTCCAGCAAGCCCGAGCAGGGCTGTGTCTCCTACTTTTCTTATTTCTGAAGCAGCTCCAAAGGCGTGCCTTTGAATCGTACAGAATTAGAATTCGGCTGTGTTTTTTTTCCCAGGCAGTACAGTATGTCTTCATTGGTGCTAGAGCAGGCTCGTAAATTAAGATAAAAAGCTGGTGAGCATGTGGGCGCCGGCACGGCAGGGAGCTGCGCGGGGTCGCCATGGCAGAGCTGCAGCAGCTCCGGGTGCAGGAGGCGGTGGGCTCTGTGGTGAAGAGTCTGGAGAGAAAACATCCGGAAGATGCAGGGCCTCACGTTCCGGTGCAGCACCGGCTGTTGTGAGGACAGCCAGGCATCCATGCAGCAAGTGCACCTGTGCACTGAGCGCTGCCATGCACCTCTGGCTCAAGCCCAGGCCCTGGTGACCTGCGAGTTGGAGAAGTTCCAGGACCGCCTGGCCCTGTGCACTATACACTGCAATGACAAAGCCAGAGATTCACCGGATGCGGGGAGAAGAGAGCTTCAGGTGAAGGGGCAGCGGGAGAGCTGCGTGACCACGTGCGTGGATGGCCACGTGAACCTCATCCCAACCAAGACCAAGAAGGTGAAGGAGTCTCTCTCGTCCACTGGGAAATAGCTGTCTGCTATTGGCCATCAGGGCTGAAGGCAGGAATCTATTTAAAAAGAGGAACGGGGATTTGGGTTTTCTAAGGAAATCCAAGGAAAGTTATGAATGAGGAAATTAAGGATGGCAGCACGTTTAAGGCCTATGTCACTTGCCTCTGGACACGGGTTCTTTGTGTGTGAATCCTAGAAAGTGAAAAAAACTGGTGCTAAAATTTGGGTCAGAGATAGCACAGGAGAGTTTCTGTGAGCCTGAATTTCATGTGGCAAGTGCTTATCCTGGCAACAGGGAGTCTCCCCTTGCACCAAACCAGAGCCCTCCAAGGTACCAGATTCTCTTAGTACACAGATACCAGCAGGCTGGCAGGTTCACCTGACCCGCCTATGAGCTGGTGAGGTGTGAGGAGAGCTGTTTCTATTCATTGCCAGCCTCCTGTTTGCCAGAAGGATCACTACAACATGTTCCACAAACTGGAAGTAAAACAAAATCCAGGAGGTCACGAATTTAGAAGGGGAAAGGGGGCTTCTGGGGGTTTGTTTTGCTTGGTTTTGTTTTATATACAAGGACATGACGTTACTTTAAGATGTAGAGTTGGGAGAGGTAGTTTGGATAAAAGCTTTGAAAGGGTCCTTGTGGATATTCATTTCTGGCCGTCAAAGTGTGCATGTGCATTTCTTAAAATTCTCACACATGACATCCTTCAGCCTGGAGACCCTGCAAAAATATAAGAAGTGCTATCACACTGGTAGGGGAAGCAAACCTCCCCTCTGACTGGCAGCCATGATGAGCCCTGAGGCTGTCTGCAGCAGAGTCAGCAGAGTGACAAGACAGTCTTGCACTGACCCTCATCCTTGAAGGGGAAGGGGACTTTGACTGTGCTGTGTGCTAGTCTTCAGGAATGAACAGCGAAAGAGGAATCGTTAGCTGCTTCATTAAGAGAGTTATGAAGTACTGGCTTTGGAAATATCCGGTTTCTATAAAACAAAATAGAATGAAAGCCTAAACCCAGCATTGCTTACTTTGTTCCCTGTAATAACAGAGCTCTGTTGAAACAATCCCTTGGCAACACGAAGGTCAAAGGAGAAAAAGTCAGCAACTCAGGGGAGAGCTGTGACCCCTTTAGAGCAAAAAACGGGACAGCCCCCCGTTACCAGACACCACTTGTGCGACATGCATTGTTCTCGCCCCAGTTCAGGCACCTTATTGTTTTATTAAGGACCTTGTTGCCTTTTTACCAACTTATTACTTGATAATATAGCCTGTCTGTTTGTTTGCTGTATCAAGACTGTGATACATTTTCCTAGTGGTTTGGTTTTAAAAATAAATAAGACAGGGCCTCCCTGGTGGCGCAGTGGTTGAGAGTCCGCCTGCCGATGCAGGGGATACGGGTTCGTGCCCCGGTCTGGGAGGATCCCATATGCCGCGGAGCGGCTGGGCCCGTGAGCCATGGCTGCTGAGCCTGCGCGTCCGGAGCCTGTGCTCCGCAACGGGAGAGGCCATAGCAGTGAGAGGCCCGCGTACCACAAAAAATAAATAAATAAATAAATAAATAAGTAAGACAATTTTTCTTCAAAAAACAAAGCTGGTGGGATGGAGACAAGAATGTGTTCCTGAGGAGGGGAGAGGAAGCAGCAGAACACTGGCCCCCAAGTTGGTGGCTCCTGGCACCTCCCTGGCTAACAGGGGCTCCCCGTTTCCTCAGACCTGCTGAACTGAAAGCCCCGACTTCCGCAAGCCAGGCCTAAGCGGGCTGCATCTCAAAGAGGGAAAGGTCTGTGACCCAACCATGCACCTGTGCCACGCTCCCTATGGCTCTGCCTGGGACCAGGCTCTGAGAAGAGACAGAGAGCACCCCTTGAGGCCTACATCTAGTACCACTGGCCAGAGGCCACAATAAATGGCCACTAGCTAGGCCATCCTAGCTAGTAGCTCTGTGTGTGAATTGCTCTGCCTTAATTCAAGTGCACATTCATTTACTTGAGAACTCAGTACCTGTTAAATATATCAGGTGCTGTCCTAACACCAGAGGCACAACAGTGAAAAAGCCCTGCCTTCTTGCAACGTACGTTCAACTGGGGGAGGAAGGCAGCAACCAGAATCCCTCAGAAATAATCAATTGTGATTATGCTCAGCACCCCCAGAGGCAGTTCAGACCATTTGACAGAGACCCCTGCCCTCCTCTCAAGATGCTGACACGAGCCCTGTGCTCCAGACAAAATGGACTATTCATTTGCCTCCAAATCCACCCTTGCCTGCTCCCATGCCTGCATCTGTGCTATTCCTTCCCCTAGGAAGGGCCCCCTCTTCACCTCTCAAACATCCTACTCTGCCTTCAGAACCGAAATCCATGCCACCTCCTCTGCGAGTCTCTCCTGGTCCCCTCCCCACATCTCCCTCCTCTGCACGTTCCTCAGCTTGGTCTCCAGCATGGAGTGCGGAGCCCGGCACAGCACAGTTTGAGGGGCTCACAGAGAAATGCTCATCCATAAAGCGACTTGAAAACACTCAGGAAGAGAAAGAACAGCATTCAGGGTAGGAAACAGTTAGTGGAAGCTTCCAGGAAGAAGCTGACCTGAGTCTCTGCTGGAAGAAGCTAAGTGGGGTGAGGGAGGAGCAAGGTACTCTAGGCAGGGGCCAGCACCTGGCCAAAAACTCCCGGGGATCAAGCAGGGTGCCGGCCACCAGGGGCAGAATGCCTCCCTTGCTATGATGGCACTGTGCTGGGGAGGGCACCCCAACAAGGATGGGGGTGTGGGGAACCCCAAAGGCAAGTGGCTCTGGGGGGACCCGTAGGCTCCCCAGCAGAGCACTGAGCAACCTGATGGAGTCGGTGTCCAGCTGTGTGGGACTCACAGGTGGGGGGTGTAGGGGACTCAACCTCCCCAAGCATCTGAGCCAGAGGATGTGGCGGCCAGAGCAAAGATGAGGGCTCCAATCTAGAGGCCAAGCGGAGAAACTGGCCCCAGAAGTCCAACCCCTCCTCCATGGCCTCTGTCCCCGGGAACGTTCACACATAGAGAAGGACGGATGGCACTTAGGTCCTTTCAGAGAGGGGGAACTGAAGCATAGATAACGTGACTCACTCAAGGTCATGGCACACTGACGGCAACCTGGGTAGGTCACACCTGTAGCCGGATGGGGTTGCTGGGGAAAGCAGCCCAGCGCTGGCGTTACGGGGCGTGGGCTGGGTTCAAATCCTGCCTCTGACTTACCAGCGGGGTACCTTTGGGCAGGCCACTTAACCTCACGGAGCCCAAGCTGCCTTCCCTGCAAAGTGGGAACAGAAACGCCTCCCCAGCTGCCTGACCCGGTAGTGGGGAGTTTCTGTGACCCATGCATGGCAACTGGCAGTGGCCTGGCTCAGCCCAGAGTGGCTACGACAGAGTATCCCCTGAGCACTGGGGTCAAGTCTTCTGCTGAGAGGGAGACAGTGGGTACCACAAGGGAGCTGGGAGCTGTCAGCCAGGGGGACAGGTGCTGGGAGGACTGATCAAAGGGACCCCCCCAGGTAGGGCACCCCTGCAGAGGGAGAGCGCCTCAACCCAGCCGGTCACCAAGTGGAAATTACGAACTTCTCCACTGCGGCAGCAGAAATACCAAGGTTATTTTGAAAAGTATAAGAAATGTTAATTCCCTGGGGCTCTTTATGTAAAGATAGACTAGAATCAAGAGGATCGAGTGGCTCCCAGGAAACTGACAGGAAGAGAGATGCGCTTTAATATTTCATTAGTGTCCCATTAGCAAGATAACACAGATTTTCACACTTGGTGACTTCTTGGGAATAAGGTCTTATTCAGAAACAAACGGGGACACCACTGCCGCTTACCCTGCTGGCCTGCGAAGCATCCTGAAGCAGCCAATCGGAAAGGACTTGACCTTCAGGGTTATGGCTACCCAAGCCAATGAACTCAAGAGTGTGTGACTTCCTGGGAGGCTCCTAAAAAACCTGCTAATCCAGATGAAACCCAAGCAACTGAGGTGAGAAAGTAAGGAGGCAGAGCCTTTCTTATGCTTCTCAAACCAGGCTTGTACTGCTCACCCCTCCAGGCCACCCACCAACTGAGGGATCCTAACGCCCTGGCCATCACCTCTCGCCCTACACTTACAGCTACAGTGGAGGGCAGGGGAGGGGAGGCAAGGGGGCAGGGATTCAGGAAGACAAGGGGTGGGGTGTCCTTAGCTACCATTGTGCAAATCATTGTCACTTTCACTTGCTCAGCAAATATGTACCGAGCACCTAGCGTGTGCCAGGAATAAGCTTGAGGCTGGGCACAGGACAGGAAGCAGACAGCAGGCACGGAAGCAGAGAGAAGTAATGAAGTTTGTGGGTTTACGTTTCACAGCAGACCCAAGAGGCAGGCTCGGTGCTCCCATTTTTCAGATGATGAAAATAGCTCAGGGAAGTTAACTGCCCTCCGCAGCTCAAGCCACAGACTCGGCTGCCTGTCCTTACAGCCGGAGGCAGGGATGCGATAAAGGGAGGGGCCTGGCAGGAGGGCTCTGGGTCCTGGACCTGCTCTGCCCTTGGGCAGGGGGGCCACCTGCCCCCTGTTGGTCTAGCTTTTGGGGCATTTAGAGATGACAAAACACATGCAAAGACTCTGCAGATGAGCTTTGTTTCCAGGCTTTCAGGTGTGTCACTAAGGTCTTATTTTCTGGATGGACGATAATTGCCAGCAGGTGGGACAATCGCTCAGCCCCTCCTCCCCGTCGCCCATGAGGGCACGAGGTGCCAAAGAAAATGAGCACAGGCAGGGCCCTCTCAGCTCAAAGGAGCCACCTTCATTCATGCGGCCCCCTGGGCGCCCAAACGCCCTCCAGGGACCGCCTTACAGACTGCACTTCCTGGTCCTCAGCAAAAGTCATCATCTGCGTCCAAGGAGCAGAGGGCATCTGGCCTCCAGGGACACCCTCCCCATTTCCCTCTAATTTGGTCTATTAATTTAAAGCAAAGGAAGCTGCCAGGAGTGGTGGGCACAGGGGATGGCTGTGAGGATGTAATTAACGCAGCTGCTCCAAACGCAAGGTGATGCCTCATCAACTCATTAGCAGGTATACAGCGATTTAGAATGACAACCTGGAGGACGGCAATGGGGACACGCAGCCACCTTTCAGGTCTGTGCCTCGCCCACCACTTCAGTTTCCTGGCTGTCGAGCAATGACAAACAAAGCTCTCCCAGCAGGAGGCTCCGAGCTGCCGGAAGCCCAGCAAGAGGTGCTGGCGCTGGAACGGCTGGCGGCCTGGGGACCAGGCCCGAAGCACCCCGGACCCAGCAACCACAGGGTCCCATGCAGAGACCCACTAGGGGACAGGAGAGCACAGCTCCAGCTTTTAAATACTTCCCCATTAAAGAGTTAGCGTGGGTTCCTGACCCTGTTCGCTGCACTCTGCAAACACAGAAGACAAAGATGGACCATGAGGACTTGGTGGCCTTCCCAAATCATGACCTGCCGGAGGGACACAAGGTAAGCAGAGGGCTGTTTCCAAACATCACATCAAGTCATTTTAGCATTTTCCCTTCAAGAAACAAGACCAGCTAACCTATAAAGGAAAAGAATCTGAAAAAGGATAGATAGAGACATAGATACATAGATAGATGGATATATAACTGAATCACTGTGCTATACACCTGAAACACTGTAAATCAACTATACTTCAATTTAAAAATAAATAAATAGGGAGGGAGACGCAAGAGGGAGGAGATATGGGGACATATGTATATGTATAGCTGATTCACTTTGTTATAAAGCAGAAACTAACATACCATTGTAAAGCAATTATACTCCAATAAAGATGTAATAAATAAATAAAGTGGGGGGAAATATAAATAAGTAAGAAACTGAATAATGAAAAAAAAAGAAAAGAAGCAAGACCAGCATTTCTCCCCAATTCAAAAAAAAAAAAAAAATATATATATATATATATATAACTGGCTTCATCTTGTAAGCCTCAAATATAGCAAAAACATTTCAGTAGAGAGGGTTAACCCTGCAAAGTTATGCTCCAGCTTGGCTCCAAAGAGACACACGGGTAGTTTTGGGCCACCCAGGTGACTTTACCCATGCAGAAGCTGGAAGATAACTGGGGAAAAAAGAAGAAAAATGGTTACCATATTGGTGTGTTGAGATGACAACCCTTCTTTTCTTTCCCAGCAGGTCACCTAGGTAAAGCCCTTGGCGGCTTTGGAATCACCCGGATTGTGCACTTTAATGATGACCCAGCAGGAGAAGATACACGAAGTGTCCCTTTGATCCCTGAGCAGCCACCTGGGCCCAAAAAAGGTAACACTGCTTCAGCACATCTGTTCCACAAGGGCAGTGAGGGGGCGTGCCCAGACCCCAAGGCCCAGTCACGATACAGATAAAGCCAAGAGCAGAGAAGGGACGGCTGCAGACCCCACGACGGCACATCGTGAAAGGCCCACTGACTCGGGGGACCAGTGAGCGGGACGAGGTTGGCTGCTCAGAGCTCGAAACGGGCTGGGCCGCCCTCGGGGTGAAGAGCGGAGCAAATGCAGGAAAGCTTCCTTGGCGTCAGGGTAACACGGGAGGGAGGAAACCCAGAAGCTGCCATCCCTTCTGAGAGCTGAGTCCGAAAGAACCAGACCTGGAAAGCTCACTTAAGGGAGGTTTTCACAAGTCTTTTCGTGTACACGGATTAATTTCACCCGGGTCACACTCAGGGTCAGAGGTCAGCCCAAGGAGGCAGGTGGGTGCACCCAGGCCTCACCTGTCACAGGGCTGCCTCTGGTGGGCCGCCCCACCTGCTGCGCTTAGACCCACATTACAAACGAACAGCTCTACAGCCGCACCAGCTCCTAGGAAGACTAGAGCCTTCTCTACCCCCGCGTTCTCGCCCCCTCGCACACAACTGCAGCTCTGCCAGGTATAGCTCATTCCTCAGCTGTGTCAACTGGCCCAGGGTCTGCTCTAGGGCCCCACCTCAGGGTGGAGACCTCGTTCACCTGGGAACTGCGCCCCTGTTGGAGAGGCCCCGGGGCCCAGCAGCCCCGAGGCGGGCCCTTTCTGGCTATGAATTTCCAGATGATGGCTGTTCCCACCCCACCCCAAGAGGCCAGCAGCATTTCTACGATTTTTGCTCAGAAAGAAGAGTTAGTCGTATTTCTCTTCCAAATGCAGCTGGAACAGGGAGGCAAAACTGACCTTTCACACGTATTTTGCATTAATTCAGAAATACTCTATCCGAATAAAGAATATGAGGTGACTTTACTTCATGCACCCTTTCATCTAAATTATTAAAAGCCCACATATAATACTTCGGACGACCAAAGCAGACAAATTTTTTCTCTTAAGGCAAGGAAATCCTCATTTTCCTGGAGAGTAAAAGAGAACATGCAAGTCAGCCTGCTTAATCCTACCTGCCTCCACTGAAAAAACAGAAAAGGGATTATGATGTAAAATGACCAGGATGCTTGTGGTTATTATTCTACCTCACCATGTTATTCTTTGATTCGATGCCTTTTAATTAAATTTAAATTGATCGAGCAGTTTCAGCAATGATTTCTCAATACTCATGTGTGATTCTGAAGATGTTAGAATCTGGCTAAATTAATACTTCACGCTCACCTGCCAATAACAACTCCTGGTGAAAAATTGCACATTCAGAAGCCTGGCAAAGACTGTCCCACTAAGTAGTGCCGGGAGGACGAAGCAAGGAGCATCTCAGGACAGATTCCCGGCTATCTGTAGAGTCTGGTCTCACAACATCGTACACAACACCTTGTGAATACTATTTTTATGAAAGTTGAATCAAAGCGTATTTTAAAAATTTTTATGTCCAACTTCCCAACTCCACTCCAAGAAAATAAAATGGATGCAGACCTTGGTTCACAACTGTGAACTCTGAATGTGCCAAACCCGGAGAAGGGTGACAGGACCAGTGTCCTAAGAGGCTTGAATTTATGGGGAGAATCAGGAGGTGAGCAAGTTGCCAATTCGCTGACACAAAAACCTTTTCTTGGGGAAAACGCACTGAACTTTCAATCTGCTTCTTGAATACTCTAGCTTAGCATCTGCAGTGAGCTGCAAAGAGTGTCTTGTGTGCCAGGAAACAGATAAGCTGTGGGTAAAAGGGCTGCATGGCGGGAGCAAGACAGAAGCCCCGGTACTTCCCTGGTGGTGCAGTGGTTAGGAACCCACCTGCCAGTGCAGGCAACACAGATTCGAGCTCTGGTCCGGGAAGATCCCACATGCCGTGGAGCCCGTGCACCACAACTACTGAGCCCACACGCCACAACCACTGAGTCCGTGCGCTGCAACTACTGAGCCCATGCGCCACAACTACTGAAGCCCGTGAGCCTAGAGCCCGTACTCCACAAGAGAAGCCACCGCAATGAGAAGCCCGCGCACGGTAACAAAGAGTAGCCCCCGCTCGCCGCAACTAGAGAAAGCCCGCATGCAGCAACGAAGACCCAATGCAGCCAAAAATTAATTAATTACTTAAAAAAAAAAAAAAGACAAAAGCCCCAGCCATCCACCTGCGCAGCATGGAGAGTGGCTGGGAGTCCTCCATAGATGCCAGGCACCCACTCTGCCAGGCTCGGAAGGCCAGGGGCCACAGTGGAGGTCGGGCATTAAAAACCCCTTCCTGTGCTTTATCTCCAGGGAGACGGATAAGACACAAGGAGGTAGTGCCTGTCAGGCAGCTGAGGCGCCTTGAAGAAAACCAGCAGGCACACAGGGTGAGGGGTGCTCTTCGATGGGGTGTGACCAGGGGAGCCGTGTGAACGGGGCATCTGAGCAGAGCTGAGGGGAGGAGGCGTGGTGAGAACGGTCTGGGGTTTCAGGCAGAAGGAACGCAAGTACGCAGCCATCAAGAACACAGGAGCTGAAGCCAGACCACCCGAGGCCCGGAGGTCACGGGCAGGCTCTAGATTTCACCACAAGCATGATGGGATCTCAGCTGGGCTTCCGAAGGACCGCGCTGGCTTCTGTTTGGGGGCAAGCGCAGAGGGCAGGCAGGCTGGCTCTCTCTCAGAAGTCAGGGCCACAGTCTCTGGCTGGGTGGCTGCCCGTCCTCCCTGTCGGGCTGGCCCAGTACCCGCTGCTCCCTCTCCCAGAGCCTTCGGTGTCTCGCAGGGAAGGGACCAGCAACCCAGGGAACCATGCCAGCTCGCTACCTGACAAGAGTCACATGAGCCCCGGGAGGTGCCCCAGCTCCGGAAGGTCACCGAGCGGCAGTTTGGACAAAGCCCAGGACTCCTGCCTGGCCTTCATTCGAAGCTCACCCCACAGCAGGCCTCGCCCGAGTTCATGAATTAAGCTGCAGCGTCCCACTCTCGCCCTTCCAAACTTCTGCGCCCCACCCATGAACCTGGGGACCAAGGGAGGCGGGCGGCCAGGAGGGGGAGGGTGCAGCAGCTGAGGCTGCAAGTTGGTTCGTCCTGTCTCTTCGCAGCGAGCGTTCCCAGAGGTCAGGGACTGTGTCCCCTCCTCCGTCCCAGGGCCCAGATGTCTGGCAACTCAGCAAATAGTGAACGTGGACGCTGCTGCTCAGGCCAGGACAGCCCATAACTTTCACTGTTTCTCCAACTCAAGGACGCAGTGGAAACCACACTGGAGTTTTAAAAAGCAAACAAACTGCAAAGCACTTAGAACAGACGAATCACAAATATTTAAATATTGAGGCCTAGAAGTGATGTCTCCACTTCCTCTTCCGACCCCAGGGACAGCAAGGCCGAGTCCCGGCTCAGAGGGCGCCAACCTCCTAGCGGTCACCTCCACTCTGCCTCGGTCACCCGCAGCTGCTCGGCCTGGCAGGTTTAAACTTCGCTGAAATGCATATTTTGATTTACTGAAGAAACGTGCGTTGGCCGCAGGCAAATAATAACTATGAGAATAGTTCACACAGCACCTTCCTCCCGCACTCCCTTTAGGGAAAAGACTGCCGCACTCAAAAATGAGGGGGAGGGGAAATAAAATAAAAAATACATCGAAATAACAGCCACCTAGCGAGGAGGGGAGGCAGATTTCTGAGCCAACCTCCAAACTCACGTGGCTCTGATCTGCCTTTGAGACAATCTCATTCTGCCTTCTGTTGCTTAAACAGTAATTATTAAAGACATCAAAGAAAAACGCCCACTCCACCGCTACCGGGGCCGCGATCCCCGGCCCATCCCTGCCGCCACCCTGGCTTTGTGTGTCAGTGGGGTAGGACCGGGCTAGAATAGAGCCTCTTCTCTGGCACCAAGTGCCACTTCGTTTAAGGCCAGAAGAGAGACCACAGCCCACCCATGGCCCTGCCAGGAGTGAGAAGGAGCAGACACGACATGGGCCTGTTCTGCCGTCTCTAATCAGCATCAGTAGCCCAGACACAGCACCTGCACTTGGCGTGGAAGACAACTCCCCTGTTAGGAGACAGCCTTTCCGTCTCCTGTGGAAGGACGCCAGGCAGTGAGTGGGTTTCTCCCCATCCTCCTCCCCGCCCCTCCCCAGGAAGGGAAGCCTGGGAGAGTCTGGTCGCCAGGTCCACTTGGGACGACATGACATGGAAGAGGCAACCCCTCTTCTTAGCGTCAACACTGGAAAGCTTCCAGATCCCAGAGTGGTCCCTCCTGGTCGTCAGAAGAGACGGTGGGTGACTCGGAGGGCTCCTGTGGCCAGAGCGCAGACACTCAGACAGGAAAGTGCAGCACCAGCTCCGCACCCCTTGGGGCACCCGGGGGAGCCCGGAGTGTGGGAGCGTGGAGCCTTTCCAGGGAGGGAGAGGCAGGCGCTTCCACCAGGCCGCCCAGGTGGACTTCAATAACCCTATGTGAGCCCCTCTGTGTATGAGGCCCTGTGTCTGGGCCCAGGACACACAAGTGAGAGATCCAGTACTGTCCCCAGTGTGTGTATACACACTCACGAATTATTAATAAAGAAATATGTGAAGTGCCGCACAAACCCAAAGCAGGGAACAACCCATTCTGCCGGGGGACGAGGATAACACAGGAGGGAAAATGTAACTGAAACTCACGGGTGCTCCCATCACGCAGGGACAGATGGGGCAGGCACTGCGTGGACCAAGGGCTTCATTGTCATTCTAAGGAGCTGAGGCTTTACCTTGCAGAGCAGGGGGAACTGAAAGCATAAGTGCGTTGTAGAGAAAGGGGCAAGAAGGCGGGGAGACCCAGGAACAGGTCGGGAGGTCATGGGGGCCCACTCTGGGGCAGTGGTGGGAAGGATGGAGAAGACGGAAGTGGGGGAGGGACACAAAGAAGCACAGGCAGAACTTACAGATGTTCATCCACAGGCTCCAGAGAGCACCAAAGGCACCAAGGAGCAGTGGGCCTGGGCTACGGGTCTCAGGGGACACCCAGAACCAGAGGGAACAGTAGCTGGAGGATTGATGAGTTTGGTTTGGACACTGAGTGTGAAACGCTCAGTACGCAATGAAAGACAGATGTGAAACTCAGGAGGGAGGCGGGGCCTGAAGATACAGATGCGGCGTCATGGGTGTACAAATGGAGACTGAAACCACGAGAAAGAAACAGTTTCTTTTAAGCCAGAGTCCTCTTACAAGAGAAAAGAGGGCCAAGGACACACACGGAGGCCCTGGAATCTCAAAGGGGAGCCAGGAAAAAGGCAGGGTCTGTGCGGTGAGCAGGAGAGAGGATGGTGTCCCAGACCAAGGGGGAGGATGGTTTTTCTTCGAGGAAAAAAAGGGACAATTAACATCAACAAATGTTGCAGAGAGTCCTAAAATGAGAAGGTTCTAGTGAATGGCTGGGGAGGCAGAGGCCCGACTTCTATGGTCAAGGAGAAGATGGGAAGGGAAGTGGAAAGAGAAAACAGTAGCAGAAAAGGTCTGAGAGAAACTTTACAGGAAGTGAGAACAAGAGCACATGTGTGAGTAAACGAGAAAGAGCAATTCCGAGGAGACATCTAGATCTTTACTAGCTTCAACTCAGAAGAGAAGTGTGAGGTGTGGATACCTGGGGAATCATCAAAAACGGGGTGACGGTTGAAGCCGTGCCCATGGACGACACGGCTCATGGAGAGTCTAGAGAGAAAAGCAAGGACCCTGGGGTTTAAAGGAGCTGGAGCAAGAGCTTCTTTTCCAATCCCCGTCCCCACATCCAGCTCAATCCATAAGGCTGGGATTCCAGCCACATTTCCTTCTAGAAGGGGGTGCCCCGCTGATTAAGGCACATGGAAAGTCTTCAAGTTCTTTGCGACACTGAGGTTCTATAAATGGTGAATGGGTAAATAAAGGCAAGTCCTATGGGACCCAGGGTCAAAAACACAGGTTACTTACCTGTCCCTTTGATATTCTGAAGCTTTGAGACATGTCACATCAATCAATCAGAAGTTGAGCCTTCCCTCTTAACTCCAGGAGAATACTGGATAACATCAACGACATGTACCAAATAGAAACGTGGGTTATGCAAAGTGCACGTAATGATAACCAAACAGAAGGGACAGCTAGAAAAAGTCAGGACTCAACAAAATGTCTACACAAGGGAGATGTTAAGACCTTCCATTAAAGTACAACTGCCATATAATAAAATGTAGAGACCTTAATCTGATGAGTTTTAACAACTACCTATGGCCATGTGATCCCAGCCCCAGTCGGCATCTAGTTCTTTTCCATCACCGAGGCAGCTTCCTTGCTCTTCCCAGTCACTTGCCCTCCCTGCCCTCAAGAAGCCACTTTACCACCATAGATTGGTTTGTACTTCTTTTGTTTTCTAGATCCATCCATATGGTTGTATCAGTAGTTCATTCTTTGTATTGCTCAGTGTTATTCCATTGTGATAACAATTTATTTACCCACTTTTCAGATGATAGGTATTTGGGCTGTTTCCAGTTTGGGGCTTTATATGAACATTCCTGCACAAGTCTTTTCATGAATGTGTATTTTCTTCTAAGGTACTGGAATTGCTGGATCATACTGTAGATGCTCAATTTCATAAAAAGTGCCAAACAGGTCTCCAAAGAGGTTGTACCACTGAATACACGTAATACTCCACAATCTCACCAATATTTGATGTTGGCATCCTTCTTATTTGAGCCATTCTAATAGGTGGTATCTCATGGTGGTTTTCATTTGTATTCCCTGATGAGTGAGATGTCCAGCACCTTTCCACATGTTTATTGGCCATCCAGGGATCTTCCATTGTGAAGTAACTGCTCAAAAGTGCACAGGTCTATACGTTCTGACAAACAGGGTTGTGTGACCACAACCATAATCAAAATATAGAAAATTTCCATCACCCCCAAAAGTTCCGGTGTGCCCTTCTTGGCCAACTCACCTCCACATCCAATGCCCAGCAACCACTCATCTGTTTTCTTTCCATATAGTTTTACCTTTTCCAGAAGGTCAGATAAATGAAATTAGCCTGTTGAGTCTCTGGGTTCTTTTCACTCACAGAATGCATGTGAGATTTAGCCACATTGTATCAGTCTGTTTTTATTACTGAGTAGTATTCCAACAAAGGTGTTGATTCATTCACCAGTTGAACGAATGCCATTTGGGTTTTCAGCTATTGGAAATCATGAATAAAGCCACTGTAAACATAACTTTTCATTCTCTTAGGTAAATACCTAGAAGTGGGATTGCTGGGTCATACTATAAGTATAGATTTTAAATTGTTTTAAAGGGTAGATTTATAAGAAACTGCCAAACTTCTTTCCAAAATGGCTGTGCCATTCTGCCTTCCCACCAGCAAGGATGAGAGTTGGTATTATCAGGTTTTTGGGGGGTTTTTTGTTTTATATATTTATATATGTTTATTTATTTACTTGGCTGCACCAGGTCTTAGTTGCGGCACACAGGATCTTCACTGTGGCGTGTGGGCTCTTAGTTTCGTCATGTGCGATCTAGTTCCCAGACCAGGGATCGAACCTGGCCCCCTGCACTGGGAGCGTGGAGTCTTAACCACCGGACCACCAGGGAAGCCCCTGTTTTTGTTTTGAAGGCATTCTAACAGGTGTTTACTAGTATCTCACTGTGGCTTTTAGTTTCATTTCCCTGATAATGAGGTTGAACTTCTTTCGGGTGCTTTGCGGCCATCTGTACATCTTAAAGTGTCTATTCAAATCTCTTGCCCATTTTTAAACTGCGTTGTTTTCATATTATTGAGTTTTAAGAGTTCTTCATATATCCTGGATATAAGTCCTTTATTAGACATATGCTTTGCAAAAGTTCCCTCCCAGTCTGTGTCTTTCCATTGTCTTAATGGTATCTTTGGAAGAACAGAATTTTAAAATTTTGATCAAGTCTGAAATACGTTTTTTTTCTCTTGTGGATTGGCCTTTTGGTATCTAAGAAATCTTTGCTTGTTCCAAAGTCACAAAAACTTTCTCTTTTTTCTTCTGGAAGCTTTACAGTTTTAGAATCTAAACTTTGGCCTATAATTCATTTTTAGTTAATTTTTGTACATGGTCCAAGGTATGGGTCGAGAGGTTCATGTTTTTTGCATATGATGTCTAACTGTTCCATTATGATTTGTTGAAAAGACTATCCTTTCTCCATTGAATTGCCTTTGCACCTTTGTCAAAAATCAACTGACCATGTATGTGTGGGTCTATTTCTGTACTGTCTGTTCTATCCCATTTATCTATGTGTCTATCCTTTTGCAATACCAAACTGCCTTGATTAAGGTAGCTTTATAGGAAGTCTTGAAAATCAGGCAATGCAATCTTCTAGCTTTGTTCTTTTTCAAAATTGATTTGGTTTGTCTAGGTCCTTTGCATTTCCATATAAACTTTACAGTCAACTTGTCTAAACTCTGACTAGGATGGCACAGAATTCATCAATCATTTTAGGGAAAGGGGGCATCTTAACTACACTGAATCTCTCAATCCGCAGTATAGCCCTCCATTTACGTAGCTCTTCTCTCATGCCTCCCAGCAATGTTTTGTAGTTTTCAGTGTAGAAGTCTTTACACACATTTACTTAGTTTTACTCTAAGGTATTTGATGTTTTTGAAACGACTGTAAATGGTATTGATTTTTTTTTTTTTTTTTTTTTTTTTTTTTTTTTTTGCTGTATGCGGGCCTCTCACTGTTGCAGCCTCTCCCGTTGCGGAGCATAGGCTCCGGACGCGCAGGCCCAGTGGCCACGGCTCACGGGCCCAGCCGCTCCGTGGCATGTGGGATCCTCCCGGACTGGGGCACGAACCCGCGTCCCCTGCATCGGCAGGCGGACTCTCAACCACTGCGCCACCAAGGAAGCCTGGTATTGATTTTTTAATTTTTCTTCATTTTCCTAATATATAGAAATACAGTTGACCTTACATCTTGCAGCCTTGTTGAATTCACTCATTCTTTCATGTGCTGCATATATGTATATATTTATTCCCCAGGATTTTTCATAATCATGTTGTTCGCAAATACAGGTTACATTCTGGAGATAGATTACTTTGTCTGAAACTACAAAGGGATAGGTGCTTTTCAATGATTAGAAAGTGTTCCAAATTTCAGGGGGAAAAAAAAAAGCCTTGGAGAAAATTTACTTTAACTGCGTAAGTTGAGATGGCAGATTTTTATCTCAGAGTTTTATTTCCTTCTCTTGTTAGATTAACACCCTCTTACAAGGGAGGGTGGGAGGCTGTTTCGCTGCATGGCAGTGGGATGCGGTCATCGGGGCATTCGGGTGGATGGGACAACCTACACACAGCTTCAGTTACTCCTTCTATACATCGCCTCTTTCTCGGGTGTGGTGTCAGTGTTGGCAACAAGCCTGGAGAGCACCAGCAGCCCAGGGAATGAAGCAGAAGTCTTAGTGCCTCTCCACCCTCTATCATCTGGATATTTACCATAAGCTTCTGATAATAAGATCTCGGTGGGCCTGGTGAACAAACTTTGGATTTCACGGCTGATTTTTCAGAGAGCTCCAGAGAGTGGGGCTGTTAATAGCACTTTTTCCACCAGCACGTGAGGCACGTGATAAAGTCTCAATTACAGGTAACCAATAATCCAATGACAATAAACACATAGCAGTGTTTGAGATGTAAAAACTGAAAGACCCTTGTTGAACAGGAAGGCGGCATCAAGTTCACCAAGTTTATGGCTCAATTACTGAAGTCCACAGAAACAAGGAAACAGATCAACTGATGAAAGACTTGACAAGGAATTGGGTTTTAAATGTATTTCTGCCCCCATCTGACTTTTTTCCATCCTGCAATCTTATATAATTTGACTAAAGTCCTCAGTTAGATCTATGGTATCAACCACTAGGATCTGTTTGAAGTTAAAAATTGCCTCCATCACCAAAATCCAGTAATTACGTATCAGGCTAGTGCTTTTGCCCAATAGCTTCACATGTGATTTCTCTATTATGAGGAAGTGAGACTATATATGTATGTGCATTTGTGTGTTATATATATAATTTTTTTAACAGAGAAATAACTCTAGAGCACCCCGCTGCCATTCTATCAAATGCAAGGCAAGTGATTGCTGAGTTCCCAATTATGTTCAACCTTAAATCACACTGCTTGGTCTGGTTGTATATCCAGCCCTACAGGGAGTTGTGCAAAGGCATATATTTGGCAAGCTTTCAAACCACGGCTACAAAACATGTGCTGAAGAAAATGATTCAAAATATTAAGAAAGCAGTCATTTATTTTAGAAAGCCTGTTCATGTGAGACAATAAGCTGCTTCCCAGAATAGGCTCCATCCATCAGGAAAACACTACAAGCCAGCACACACTGGCTGGGGCCTGAGGCTCAGCCACTACACTGCCATGATTATGATTCATCATCCACGGTGCATCTAAGATGGATAAGCGGGCTGGCCACGCTTCCACGATGGTGGCCGAGCTGTGCAGGGTGGCAAACCCTCCCCCACCCTGGAGGAGCACCCCAAGCACAGATGATCTCATGGACCCTAGAAAACCACCTGGTTTTCCCTGTGGATCCTCACGAGAGCACTGAGGCACAGAAGAGGGATGGAAGGCCTGAGCACCTTGGTGCTGGGTCCAGACCAGCTACTACTCCATTAAGAGATAACAGTTCAAACAAAACAAACCAGGGCTCCATGGCAACCAAGTACCTGTTGTCAACCAGGAGGTCGGCTATGTGATAAGAGGCCAGTGGCCCTTCTAGGGATCAGGCTAGCTGGGCCAGCTAACCTTGGCCAACTGAAGCAAAGGAGATTCCATCTGAGATGAGACTCGGGCAATCTCTTTCCAGTGTCTTCCCTGAACTCCCCCTGGAAACCTTCTGTACCACCCTGAGGGGCCAACCCACAAGCCAATTCCACCCAGAATAACTGTTCCCAGTGACCAGCCCATTCTCTCACTGTCTGTGAGCTTTAACTTATTTGCCTGAAAGAGAGAATTTATAACCTCTCCTTCCATCACTCCAACCTGAGGAATGGGCAACAGATGAATCTTGTAAAGTATACCTAATGATTAGTTTTCTCTAGATCAGGACATACTAAAATTTAACAAATATTTAAGTCTCTCAACCAACTTTAAGAAACATTTAGGGACTTCCCTGGTGGCACAGTGGTTAAGAATCCACCTGCCAATGCAGGGGACACGGGTTCAATCCCTGGTCCGGGAAGACCCTACATGCTGGGAAGCAACTAAGCCCGTGCACCACAACTACTGAGCCTGCACTCTAGGGCCCGCGAGCCACAACTACTGAGCCCGCACGCCTAGAGCCCATCATGCTCCACAACAAGAAAAGCCACCGCGATGAGAAGCCCGCACACCGCAAGGAAGAGTAGCCCCCTCTCGCCTCAACTAGAGAAAGCCCGCGGGCAGCAACGAAGACCCAGCGCAGCCAAAAACAAATTTATTTATTTATTTATTTAAAAAAATAGTAAGAAGAAACATTTAATGAGCCAACCACAGTACCAAGACAAGGAACATAAAACTGCATCTTACTAACTGAACCACTGGAATCTCAGCTTTCCTAAGGCAACCACTTTGAATCGGTGGGGGATTTCAGATACCACTAAACACAGCATCTGCAATGAAGACAGAAGTTACTGGCTGGTGGACAGCCAGAAATGTCTGCAAATATCTAAGACCAGAGAGGACATACCAGAAAAAGACAACCAAGCAGTTCGTGAGCAGGAAATCATTGAGGCTCTTTTAAGGGTTAGAAAGGAGAAATGAACAATGGTAAATGAGTGCTTTTCCCTTGCTAACATCCAAGGTCAGTGAAATATGGCCAGTGAAATGCAACCAGTGTGTCCAATCAAGAAGGGCCAGCCTCACTTATTCAAGCTGGGTCAGAGGGCCCTGTCTGTTTCATTTTCAAACAATTAAATAACGAGGACCATACACACTAAATGTGTGTCACACACACTGTCACGTGTACCATACACACTAATTTCTAATAAGCCACATGGGAAAGTCACTGCCCTTCAAATACTGAACGGGATTATTGACCACTAGTAGCCAGGTATGTACGGGAATAGGTTTAGAGTATTCAGTTGACTAAGCCAGCATGTTAATCTCAAAAGCAATCAACCAAAGGGTCGAATCAGGAAAGTGAGACCATTTAAGAGTATGCAGGGGATGGTTTCTAGTGTTTGTTATCAGAGAAAAGTGGCTCCAGTAGAGACAGGCCTATTGAGTGTTCGGTAACTAGGAAACCAATGACTGACAGGCACTCCCAACTCTTCTCCCTGCGACCAGCTGACCCTAAACACACACCAGCAACTCATGGTGGGAACACTGCCTGCTGTGCTGCCCACTTCTTACAAACGAGACCCTCCATAAACTGGTCAAAACCCATCGTCCAGCCCTATCTACCCACCTTCATCTCACATGCCTCAATCCTGCACAGGCCAGGCAAGGTGGGACCGGGCAGTCAAGTACCTTGACTTGGGTGGCGTTAGGCTCCATCACACGTGGAAGGGGGAGATTGCCTTAAACCGAGTCCAACGAGCTGATGCTCAAAAACGACTCAACTCCTCCTGCTCAAGGGCTCTGTCCATAGGTCTGAGTTCTAAAAAGGTCCATTTCACTATAAATTATCTGAGAAGTTACTGGTTTTATTCATAAAACCTAACCACTGTAACAACGTGCTGATCAAGGTAGCAGCAAGAATGGAAAGCTGCACAGGGGAGATTTTGCTTAGCAGACGGGTCTCCTGGGTTCTACAACCCAGTCCCCAACTAGCACATTTGAGACCAAAGTAAATGCTTCAATCGCCAGCATGGAATGGCATGATATAGTTGAGATTCAGTGAGCTGGAAGTATGATTCTTTTCTCCCTGAGGAAGGTGAACGTGAGGGGTTCAGTTAACTACTTCCAGGCACTGTCACCAACTTTCTAGGTATCGGCAGACTTACCACATTTTCCTCCTAAAAATCTGAGATGTCTCCAGGAGGAAAACCAAGGAAGCAAAAAGAAAGCTCCCCACCAAAGTTTAGATTTCTGCAAATATCGGTATCTTAGCAGATTTGCTCCCTCACCCCAGAATGAAGGTTGAACATAACGTCCCCATCACGCTCATAGGAAACACGCAACAGGAGAAAACACAGAAAATGAGGCCTGGCTTTCAAGCTGGGTGCAAGTGAGTTCAAATTCAGCCTCTGGCAAGGGAGGCAGCGCTGCCCTGTCCCACGGCCCCAGCAAAGACGCACAGCACCGCTGGGGGGGCTCCCACTGAGAGCCAAGAACGCGGCAACATTAACTGTTCATGGGCGGGGGGCCGGGGCAACCACATTCACATCCTCCTCAGGACACAGGCCGATTCTGTTGAAGTACAGCCACCCCGTGAAGCCCGGAATGCCAACTTTCAACGCCTAAAGGCAAGGCTTACAGCAGTGTTTCCTCAACGGTTCCCCAAAGGACTTCAGGACTGTCCTTCTAGGGGCCCAGTTATACCAGGTCAGCGCTCCCCTAGGACAGCAGTGACCTCCGGGGTTCCTCGCCTACATCCACTTTCTCAGTGATGATCTGTGCACTTACAGTCACTTCTAGCTGCTGGGAATAGAGCTGAGGAGACAAGGTCCCTGCCCTGAAAGAGCATGCATTCTAGTGGGGTGAGGAGGAGAGGAGAGAAGTAAGGAAAAGAAAGAGAAAACGTTTCAGACAGTAATAAATGCTATTAAAAACACAGACACAAAACCTGCCAGACGACAGAATGACGGGGGACTATGCTAGATTGGGTTGACCGGGAAGGGCCTCTCTAGGGAGATGACATTTGAGGGGAGACCTGAATGGCAGGAAGAAGCCAGCACAGCAAGAGGGGGAGGAGGGGAGGGCATCACGTAGAAGAAACAGCCAATGGGAGAGAAGCACACTTGATGTGTTCCGGGCACAGGCAGCGTCCGTGTGCCCAGGAGGAGGGCGAACGGCGGTAAGTGTGAGCCGTGGCAGGACCAGACCACGAAGGCCAACTGTACGTCACGCGGATGGAAGGTCACCGCAGGGTTCAAGCGAGCTAGTGACCTCATCCTGATTACATTCTGAATAACTCGCCCTGGCCCCGCCCAGGGAACCGAGGAGTCCACCCGGGAAAAGGTGATGGATGTCCAGGCAAAGAAAACGAGGGATGCCTGGACTCGGGAGGTACCCGTGCAGACGTGCAAAGCGGAACACATCCTGGAAGGAGAACCGAAGGACTTACAGATGGAGTCACATTTGGGTTGGGGGAAAGGGCAGAATCAAGGACACTCCTGAGCCTCTGGCTTGAAGCACAGCCGGGTTTGGATGTCAGCCCTCGTCTTCACTTTCACAAGGTCCTCCAGGCCCTTTCCACCAACAGGGAACTTCAACCCTCACCAGTCACCTTTTAACGGTGGACAGAGAACACTGCACCCCCTGCAAAACTGAAAGGCAGACTTAGGAACTAATGCTTATCATCATGCTCCAAAATGAAAGGTAAGTTCCAGCCTAAGGGAGACCTGACAAGAGTCTAGAAGAAGCTGCCTGAGCTACTCACCCGAACCCGCCCGTGACACCACCCTCTGGACTGGGAAGACTCCGTTTCCTGGCTCCGCCCAGGCCCTCCAGAGCTGCGCACCGAGCATTTTCAGCTTCCTTTAACCAGGCTTTTTAAAACAGATACTTTTTCTACCCTAAGTTTGTCACCATTTAAAATGTTATGCTGGTGAGTGCTAATTATGTAAATGCAAGCAGCCATGTCTATTTTTAAAAGGGAACCCCATTTTGCATTCTTACATCCCGAAATGTTTAAAATAGCTAGTCCAGTGATGTTTTCACTTTAGTCGAACCGTTTGTGTGGATTTAAATACAGGTTCAGCAGAAACCAAAGCAAGTCACACATTTACTTTCTATTAAACATCTAAATCAGAAGATTAAAAGCCTATTTTACATTTAACAGAAAGAAGCCGTCAAATCAGCAAAGCAACAGCCTCACTGTATTTACTGCCAAGCAGGGCTGAGGTTTGAGAGGTAATCAATTTCGGAAGGGAGGGTGGGGTTTCTTTAAACTCTTCAAAAGAGGAAAACTACATGTGAGCAAACCTTTAATTACAGTATCTTTCAAAGAACCTACAGGCCTTTATTCTTTCCAAACCTAATGCTTCTTAAAGCAGCTCTTGCCCCTTAATTCCACATGAAATATTCAGTATAGCATAATTAAATTTTATTCCACGCTATTTTTGTTGGATTCATGGAAATAGAGGGTGGTAGCATCTTTTAAAACAAACTTCCCAGCAACTTCACTTTCACAGTGAATGGCTGGTTCTCAAAACTGAATTTAAAATGCAAACCCCACTCCAAATGCATATTTCAGTCCAGGACAGACAGGTGGGTTGTAACACCCAACCTGCAAAGAAACGACTGCCCCCTCCCCCACTCCCTGAACTGCGTGTGCCACAAGGTACCTCTGAACACAGTTCAACATGTAAATACCGGGGCCTTGTTTAGTTTTTCATATGAATCTATCCGGTGGGTAAAGAAAACAGAAAGGAAAAAGACAGGGATAGAAGCACCCGTCTGTGGCAGAAAGACGTGTAATCTGAGTAACTATCTGGGTAACTGGATCATCTGTGGGGACTGGGCTTGAGGTTTCTGATCATTATTGTAACTTACAGAACCAAAATCTTAATCTCTTTTCCAATCAGTGTCAGTAAGCTACAAGTGGACACAAACCCTCTCTCTCTCTGACTGGTGACCCAGATCACAGGACTCAAAGAAAGAGAACTGGTAACACACTTCTCGAGTGATCCACAGCAAAGTCCACCAGCCACAGGAAGCCTGGGACCCTATCTAGTCTGACTTTCCGGCATCAGTCCCATGGGAGCACCCCCGATGGGACATAATCCTATTAAAACACGCATCTCCCCCATAATGTGCACAGGAAGCTTAAGTCTTCATTTTACATTTTGCAAACATATCAATAGGGACCATCTCAGATCAATGGTGACCCAACCTCTCAGTCCAGCCAGACCATCCCATTTGCTCTATAACTTCCTAAAAGGCACCAAACCTAAAGAGGGTAACCAAAACAACGACAACAAAGATTTATCAAGTGACATCCCACATTGCTGTAAGAGAGCAGCATGTCCACCCAGGCTAGAGGCCATTAGAAAAGCCACTGGGGATTTATCCCGGATGCTGCACCAGAATTCTGAGCTGCCAGGCTAGAACCGGGCAAACACCTGGATGCTTTGTCAGCTTAAAAAAAATTTTTTTAAAAGATGGTTCTTAATGAGACTGTTAGAACTTCAAAAGATTAAAATGTATCTTAAAATAATAAAATAAAATGTGTCTTAATTCTTACACTTGACTTTGGCTTTGTAGATTAGTCTACTTTATTGATTTTAAAAAAGACCACCGGGCTTCCCTGGTGGCACAGTGGTTGGGAGTCCGCCTGCCGATGCGGGGGACGCGGGTTCGTGCCCCAGTCTGGGAGGATCCCACATGCCGCGGAGCGGCTGGGCCCGTGAGCCATGGCCACTGAGTCTGTGCATCCAGAGCAGCCCACAAACCGCAAAAAAAAAAAAAAAAAAAAAAAAAAGACCACCCACCAAACTCAGCCAAGTGATCAGTGACAACTTAACAGCCTGGGAAAAGCTGCCACTACAGCCACCAATGGGTTCCTCTGAACTCATGGTTCCAGAAGGGTTAAAATGAGCTGCTAAAAATAGAGACCTAACCAAAGCCAAACAAACAAACGTGACGACAAAATTAAATTTTTAAACCACAGAAACAGGTATTCGAATTTAAAGCATCTACCCCACCATATTTGCAGAAAAAAATTTTTGAGACTCATTTTTGTTTTCTGTTCAGATCTAAATGTTTAAATAAGACGTCTGCTAGCTTTCCAAAAAACCTGGCCCATTTATCACTTTTTCGAACTACATCATCTTCCCATTCAAATATTTCAGTGACTCTTGTAGGAAAGATGCTGCTCGTGTCCCTAATGTCAAGGTGTCTCTGCAGCACAGGTTGTACCCAAAGATCACAAACAGGATGCCGCCTCATAAGAAGTTGCAGTTATACTGGGGCCTGCGGAGGCTCGGTGACGGCACAGGCCAGTTATTTCCCCTGAAGGCACAGCATAGGGAGACTCTGTTAAATCAAGCCTAATATTGCTGATTTCACAATACTCAGTAAGGATCTGGGCTGAAACAAAATACATCAACTGTCAATTAAGTATTGAAGAAGTGTTTTGCATATTAAAAGCATAAATATCACTGGGGTGGAAGTTGGCCAATTTAAACGGGGGAGGAAAGGAGCATTTCCACAGCCACATCCTTGCAGGAGCACCAGGCAGACAAGGGCTAGAGGGGCTCAGTCTGTATCTGCAGGATGCCTCTACTGAACTTCAACTCCAACTCTTGCTATGTGACCTCAACCAGGGGTGACAAAGCTCTCCCTGCCTCTCTCTCGGGGCTGTTAAGAAACCAAATAACATGTCTGTGAAATCATTTGCTTAACCGTAAAGGCACATAAAATTTGAGTTGCTGCTATTTTTGGTTTACATAATAATGCTAATTATAGATTATTGATATATTAAAACTAGCCAGTGAACTTTTAACTGGGAAACCCAGCAATTTTCTTTCTGTATTTCTGAATATTAGAAATAGTGGGGGATTGGGGCGGGGGGGCTGAAAACGCATGTGCTTCTACCTTGACTTAAACTGATGGTGTGAGAAGTAGCTCTGAGACTGCAAAAATGCCCAGTTGAAATAATGACATAAACTGCCTATTTCGTCTTTCCTTTGGTTGCACAGCTCATTAACTGCATAAACAGGGAAACTATTTAGGTGTTAAGATCCTGGAAAACCAAAGAAGGTATTCTGATGTCAAACAGTCACAGACATGGACCAACGTAAAAACAGAAAGATGGTTTGGAAGCAAATGCCACATCTACAGCAAAACTCAGGTATTCAAGGCCATCATTTCAGCCTTAGCAAAGCAGTGAATTGGCACTTAAAGCCAAATTTGATCAAAGTTCACAGGGATTATACATGAAAAGTTATCAGGAAAACTCAACAGTATAAAAGTGAGGCTTGCAGGAAAAACTAGGTAAGGAGTATATGAGAACTCTGTACCATTTTTGCAACTTTGCTGTAAATATAAAACTATTCCAAAATTAAAAGTTCATTTTTCGAAATGATCTGTTAAATTTATAAAGGGGGGAGAAGCTTGCTTTTGAGGAAGAAAAGGAAGCCAACGTATTTAATAGCACTCTGTGCAGTTCAATATAAGACTTTTTCACACAGCAACTCATTTCAACCTCACAACCATCTCCTGACACAGGTTAGAATCAGCAGCAGCAGTCCTACCTGACATCTAAAGAAACGCATAAAAGAACGATCTTCCCAGGGGATCCCACAGCTTTTCAGAGGTGGAGGTGGGATCCAGTTCCTGGTCCGCCTGACCCCAAAGCCCAAAGCCCAAAACATAACCAGGTCTGGCCAGGGGACCTAAGTGGGAAAGGTGGGGCTGCTCTCTAGGGAAGATGGAAACGGGACACGGACGTCCACATAATACTAATCTACTGCGCAGGCTCATCTCAGCCGTACCAGTGAGTCACCCAAAGGCCATCAGTCCAGGAAGTGACATGGTCCCCTCCTTGAGAAGGCAAGTTAAGACATACATCTAAAAATGGATGTCCTGGTGACCCGTGGAAAACCCTGACATTGGTATACCTTCTTACAGCAAGTTCACCTAAAAATGCTTTCAACCCAGAAATCGACCCACAAGCTAAGCTTCTAAAGAAGGCTCCCTGGGTACTTCCCTGGTGGCGGCAGTGGTTAAGAATCCACCTGCCAATGCAGGGGACACGGGTTTGAGCCCTGGTCCGGGAAGATCACACATGCCGCGGAGCAACTAAGCCCGTGCGCCACAACTACTGAGCCTGCGCTCTAGAGCCCATGTGCCACACTTGCTGAACCCGGGTGCCACAACTACTGAAGCCCATGCATCGAGAGCCCATGCTCCACGACAAGAGAAGCCACCACAATAAGAAGCCCACGCACTGCAACGAAGAGTAGCCCCCACTCGCTGCAACTAGAGAAAGCCCGAGCACAGCAACAAAGACCCAATGCAGCCAAAAATAAATAAATAAATAGATTTATTTTTAAAAAATAAAATAAAGGAGGCTCCCTGAAAGGCTGTTACTAGTGAACTCAGGGCCACAGCTCCACGGAATAGGAAACTGACAAGCACCACATACGTGAAAAATACAAAATCACAGGTGGGCATAAACCAACCACCATGCGACTTTTCAAAACCCACCAAAAAGGAAAGCTCAGAAATAACCAATTATAAGGTGGCTCCCCTTTAGAAGAGCCATCTGAAGGCTCATGGGTCACCCTCTCTGCCTGACGTCCTGTGTGCCACCAGAGGGCACTAACTCATGTAATCGCTCTTGAAATCCTGAAGTCACATATTTTGAACTGCAGGAATGTTGAATGAAAGCTAAATTTCAAATCAATGAAAGGACCAATTTGATAGGGGCTTTAAGGACTTGGTAGTCATAAATTTCAATTTAATTCCATAAAACTTAGAAGTACACATATGATGCGGCAGAGTATGCTAAAAACAGTAAGTTAACCAACTCCTCAGATTTATGAAAATAATGGATTTCAAAATAAAGCTAAGAGTTACACATTTGCTCCTGCATCTTTTGTCACTGGGGCTGTCATTTGTATAACATGTCCCAGCAGCTTTGACATGTGGACACAAAAGAGCACAAAGAAAAACATTTCACTTCTTTGTTGCTTTAAAAAGCCACTCTTCATTGAATTATCAGTGGACATTTACCATAATAAAATTATAGTAGTTTATTATGCATGATTAAAACATGATTTAATCTTTTGTACGAAAATCCCTGTAAGAATAAATAGCGAACATTTACCAGTGCTCATTACGCCCTAGGTTGCTATTCTGAGTACATTACACTTATTTAATACAACATCCCTATGAGAGGCTGTAAAACTATTTTAGTAAAAAGTTCAACCTTGCATTTCTTGAAGGCAATCAAGAATTTTTCTTTACATTTGTATCTTCCACCGATGATTTATTTGTCCACAGGACTATAAATTCAGATTTGTGAGTTCTGTTTCATTAACCGCCTTCTGCAATTATTTCTTCATCCCAGAATTCACACTTCTTACACTTCCATGCCACAATAAGATTACATAATCAAGAGTTCAGTGATCAGCTTAATGAAAAATGCATTATGCCCTGAAAGGGGTTTTTGTTTTGCTTTGTGGTACATAAAAATCATAAAAATCTTGGCTTTTCACACTTAATTTAAAAGGAACTGAAACATTTACTGTTTGATCAGAAATGCTGGTTACTTCTCTGTGTGACATAAAATGCAAGTTCAATTGGTCCTGCTTTTTCTGCTTTTAGTTGATGCCTTCAGTGTCCAATAAATAACTGAAGTTTACACTGAAATGGACAAAATCAGACCAATAAAATACACTACACCTGAAAAGAAGTTTCAGTTCTTTAAATAATTCGTCACAAGCTGGTGCCACAAATAAACTCACCTTGAGGTAACAGCCCACATCACAGGATACTGTCTCCTTGGTTTTGTTTTTACGGGAGGGAGGGAGGGAGGGAAGGAAGGAAGGAAGGAAGGGAGGGAGGAAGGGAGGGAGGAGGAAGGAAGGGAGGAAGGAAGGGAGGGAGGAAGGGAGGGAGGGAGGAAGGGAGGGAGGGAGGGAGGAGGAAGGAAGGAGGGGAGGAAGGGAGGGAGGGAGGAAGGGAGGGAGGGAGGGAGGAGGAAGGAAGGAAGGGAGGAAGGGAGGGAGGAAGGAAGGGAGGGAGGGAGGGAGGAAGGAAGGAAGGAAGGAAGGAAGGGAGGGAGGGAGGGAGGGAGGAAGGAAGGGAGGAAGGGATGGAGGGAGGGAGGGAGGAAGGAAGGAAGGAAGGGAGGAAGGGAGGGAGGGAGGGAGGGAGGAGGAAGGAAGGAAGGAAGGAAGGGAGGGAGGCAGGAAGGAAGGAAGGAAGGGAGGAAGGGAGGGAGGAGGAAGGAAGGGAGGGAGGAGGAAGGAAGGGAGGGAGGGAGGAGGGAGGAAGGAAGGAAGGGAGGGAGGAAGGGAGGGAGGGGGAGGGAGGGAGGAAGGGAGGAAGGGAGGGAGGAGGGAGGAGGGAGGAGGGAGGAGGGAGGAGGGAGGGAAGGAACAAACCCCTCAAAGAACAACATCTTCAAGGACAACATCGGTATCCCGGGCTATGCCAACACACAAAGAATAAAGATGGAGTCCCTGTCACATTCATGAAGGTAACCTGGAACAAAAGTACTCTGTTACTACCATCTAAATAAATAGCTCCAAGTTCCCTCTGTATCTTTGTTAATGCCCATTTGATCTAGGAAATATTTTGGTTTACCTTGTTTACTTGATGCCAAATCGTATTATCTTAAATGATTAAATATCAAGAAAAGATTTTAATGTCTGCTTATTTTCTACCTCCCTATTTTATTTTTCAATGTTTCTGTCTAGACTCTCATTAGATGTCTTGATATTAAAATATTCCAGAGACATGACTCATGTTTTACCTGCATCTATTTCTTCTATTTCTTCATCAGGAGGCATGGATACCATAACACGTAGTAAGTTTTATAATTCATAATTCCAAGTCTTGATATGCTCTTATGAACACCCTCTACTAGTCTGACAGTCATTTCAATCACAACAAAATTTTTATATTTCTCCCCAAATTTCACTGCTTTATCATTTTTAGAAGTCATGTATAAAAGGCAAATTAAAAGGGAAACATTCAGGAAGGATGCAAAGCTAGGCGACCCATTCACCCACTCGGCAGCATTTATTTAGACTCCACGCTGTGCAGGCTCTGTCCTACGCGCTGGGGACACAGGGTGGACACGACAGAGGCCCTGCTCTCGTGGAGCTTCCATTCTCCCAGGAGTCAGACCAACAAACAGACGGTTGCTCTTACAAAAAGAGCAGCTCGCTAAGGGAACCGAGTGGCATCTGGGCATATGGTTGGTCACAAGGCCTCTGTGACCAGGTGGCATGTGGACAGAGACCCCCTCTACCTGAGCTAGGTCAGGCCAGAGATCTCCTTCATAATAACTCTGGATGAAGCAAGACTGGGTGGGTCACTTTAATCTTTTTAGTAACATTCAGTTCAAATTAATTTCAGGTTTTGAGTACAATTAATTCACTAATAGAATTGTCTTGAAGCCAGATATGGAGCTGGCAGGATGGCAAAGCTCTCCCTACGAATTCTGCCAGCTTTCATTCCAATATGTCAGCCCTCACGGCTCCAGCTCTGTGGTTCCCTCTTCTTGCTGAGCCCATGAACAAGTGTGTGGTGAGAGCCTGAAATAAATAAGTGTAAAATGGGTCAAGACCGTCGCTTCTATTTCTGTTTTTAACTGAAGAAAATTTGCCCCATTTCCAGAGGCAGAGAGAGGAGACCTCTGGGTAAAGGCAAACTAAAGTATATATTAAACGCATATATATGTATGTATATGTACATGCATATATGTACATATATGTTCCCACACATCTGACTTATTTCCCTATGGTAATTCAAAATTGGTTCTCTTACAACCATTCTTTTCGTAATCATTACAGCATAACTTCTATTGGGTTGTAGGCTGTATCTTTAAGAGGCCACAGAACTTTTTTAAAGGGTCAAATTGAAAATGAAAGGTTTGAAGATGATCAAGGTTCAGATTCAATTAACATTAATTTTAGAAGAATTTTTTACTGACTATGCATATTCAGTAAACTACCTAAGTTTTTGTTTTGTTTTTTTCTAACATAGCATCCCGGGGGAGTCATTATGTACAATCAGCTCTCTAATTCAGATTAACGTGTCTAAGTACACATTGATACAACAGAACACAATGTTTTGAGAGGCTCCCCTGCTAGAGACTATTAGTTGAAGCACAGGACTAAAAAGGTGAACTTCTTAAACTGAATTCCAAGCACTCCCGATCGTTACTTCCTAGGCCAGTTTCACAGGTTAGAAAAATACAGGATTTCAAAGGATACAGAATAAGGAAACGGACTACCAGTTGCTAATTACGGAAGATCCGAATAATAAGCTATAGGTGATTTCTACAGTCCCCTTAAAATTACCCAAATGCACACTGATGGTGAAGGAAAGCCTCCGATCTGTTTTCTAGAATCTGTCTCTCATTTACAACCCCTTGCTTAGAGGTACTCTTGGGGGGAAGAGCCATAAAGTGAGTGATTTGGGGTAAAACACTGAACACTGTACCAATGAGTCTTACAGGGCAAGTTGGGAACGCAACACTGTACCAATGAGTCTTACAAGGCAAGTTGGGAACGCATCGTGTTCTGGGGCGAGTGATGCTGTCTAATTTGTTTTTTGATTTTGGGACTGATTTCCAACCAGTCCTCAAATTGACTGAATATTAGCATGACCACTGAATTCCAGTGAATCGAGGTAAGTAAAAAAGAACCATCATATTCAGGCACGTGTCCAATGCTCAGAGGACAGTCAATTTCACAAGGCTTGAAGGTGTCCTGAAAAGGACACATTACAAAAAGAAAAGAGCTTCTTACAAGGGAAGTTCTCATGACATCTATATCTATTTCCCTAGGTGCTATTGAATTAAATAATTAGTTAATTAAGACAGCAGAACAACAGATGGAAGGTTTCAAGGCAATCAAATGTAAATTTTATATATACATATATATGTGTGTGTGTGTGTGTGTGTGTGTGTATTTTTTTAACCATAACGTGATTGTCTCTATGGAATCAGACAGCAGTTTCTGACTTGTTTTCTATCACTCTTTGCCCATCTGCTTTCTGCTACCAAAATTTTAAGATCTGTATCAACAAAAAAAGTATTTATTCTCCTCCCTCAAAACAGTTATTAAGTGTACCTCTTTGGCTTGAAGGTACATGACCACAGTGTGTCACCTGCCCCATTCAGCCACCCCACAACTACACGCAGATGCTGGGCTGGGTGCTATGGAAACAGAAGTAGGTGAGGCCCAGCACCTGCTCCAGACTCACAGCTTAGCGAATTAAAGATGCCAATAAAGAGAGAAATTACAATACAAGGTGGCAAGGGCCCTTGTAAGAGTGAACCAACAGGTCAGGCTGTGCAGAAAGGGTGTGTGGAGAAGTGACAGCTGGGCTGGCCTCTAGAAGGAACTTCTGCCAGATAAAGCAGATCTGGGGAGGAAGGGCCAGGGGAGAGAAAGAAACAGCACGTGTGAAAGGACAGAAGTGTCCGGCAGTGGGGGTGCGGTGAGAGGTGGCTGGTGCAGGCGTGCTGTACCTGATCACGAAGGGCTGTGGGCTCTGGTATTTCTCTACCTGCACCTACGTCTACATCCAGAGACGGGAGAATCAGGTTAATGAGTGCGTTACTAGTAACGGCAGGTCCAGATGACAGTGCACAGAACCATCCAGAGAGCTGGCGTGCGTGTGGGTTCTCTGTACCCTGAGGAGGCAGGAGGGGCAAGAGCTTGCCTACTGCAGGCCAGACACCTGCCTTGGTTGAGGTTACACCGACTACGTGGTTAAAGCTTAAATCTCAGCAGTAAATTTCTAAAGGAATAAATTACAAATTTAAATGCTATACTCTGGATTTTTTGAGGCAAGAATTACAACAAGAGCACGCTAGCGACCCACGTCTAAATTTTTAAAAAATGAACAGATGTCCAAATGCTCACCTTCCTGGTCTCCTAGACACGCTGACCTTCACTTTCTAAGAAACCAGAATTGTGTGTGTAGCAAATTAATTAGGCTAACGATGATTTTAAAAAGCTAATCCTTTGGTTCTCTAACATAACGAGTTATAATTTACAAGTGGCATCATAAAATAGCTCTTCTTTTGCTGGGATACATTCCAGTCCATTCGTCACAAAGATCTGTGTGTAAAAGAGTGACTTTATAAGTAAAATACCACTTACTGGGGAGGAAAACCTCAAAACAAATGGCAATTAAGCCATTAACGTTCTTTTAATTTCTTGCTTAATTTCCAGCTCTTGGTATTCATTTCCCCATCAAATGGAAACATTTTAATTAGAATAAAGGGAGTTTAAGAAAACTTATATAATGAGTAAGCTTTCATTATTACTAAATTGTGTTTACTGAGCTTTTTCTTTCATGTGACTACAATGGGCGAGAAGGCCATCATACTTCAAAGATAAACTTAAAATAAAGAAGTGCACAGTCAGGGACCAAGCGGATTCTCTGTGATACTGAGGGCATTACTGAAGTTGGGATGCTGAAAACACAGACTACCTAGGTAGACCCCGCTTTCTCGTGATGTCAGCTCACACGAAATCAACAAGCAATGACTCCCTCAACACGAAGTCATCCAAGGGCATATGGTTCACAAATGCATGGCTCAAAGTGGGCTCCACCTAATTTGGGGGCTGATAGGACTTTTGAGGATTTGGGGGTTAATCTTCATACAGAAAACAAACTAAAGGGAACCTAAAGTAATTTAAACTTGATAAAGGGACAGAATCAGGGTAGCCATGCACCTTTTCCCCGGGGGTTCATTACTGGTATGGGAAGTATTAAGAGCGTGTGTGCTGCTGAGGTGTCCTGTTCAGTCTTTCCAAACAGCTCACTTTCCCTAGCCTACAAGGCTAAAAAGTAGCTTTCCAACCTCACCTTCAATGTTGATTAACCTTTAAAGACACACTGTGGATCAAAGCCTATACATACACATACATACATACACACACACACACACACACACACACACACACAGAGGCATACCTCGTTTTATTGAACCTCACAATATCTCATTTTTGACAAATTGGAAGGTTGGTGGCAGCCCTGTAACAAGCAAGTCTATAAGCACCATTTTCCCAACAGCACTTGCCTACTTCATGTCTCTGTGTCACGTTTTGGTAACTCTTGCAATATTTCAAACTTTTCTATTATTATTCTACAATCTTTGATACTACTCTTGCAGAAAGGTTACGACTCGCTGAAGGCTTGACGATGGTTAACATTTTCTAGCAATAAAGTATGTTTTTAATTAAAGTATGTACTGTGTTTTTTAGACATAATGCTATTATTGCACACTTAACAGAGTACAGTATAGTGTAAACATAACTTTTGAATGCACTGGGAAACCAACAAAATTCATGTGACTCTCTTTACTGCATTATCTAATTTACTGCAGTGGTCTGGAACCAAACCCGCAGTATCTCTGACGTCTGCCTGTACACACACACACACACACACACACGCATGTAAAGTCTTTGCATAATAAAAGGCTGACCACGCCTGCTTTTAAAAGCATCAGATGGCAGGCAGGTCCTGTATACTCTATGACATGGGACTGCCTCAAAGCTACTAAATGTGGGCTTCTGCAGGGATTCAAACACATTTAGGATTGTTAAATACAATTAATAGAATTTGAGGAATTTGTAGATTATGCCAAAATAAAGACAGGAATCTAAAGATATGACAAAATAAAGATAAGACTCTAAAGGATAAAGGTAAAAACCCCAGTGAAAAGTTGCCATTTGGGGGAGATCCTGCAAAATTATGGCCCTGTATTCTGATGTTTTCTGTGACTCAGAAATCTTGCCTCAAACCCCTAATTCCAAGGAGTTACCACTTGGATCTGACTTGAGGCAAGAACAATCCCCCAGAACCTCACAGATGCTTTGAGAAATGTAACGGGATCGGGCAGAAAGGCTCCTTGGTGGGTAGAAAGTTAGAGCAGAGGCCACTGAAGCAGCAACCCTACCAACAGCCCCGGTCTCCCTCTCCTGCCTCTCCGACCCTGCTCGTCTCATCAGGATCATAAGTGGTTTCAGATCCACACAGACAATCCCTCACAAACCCTGGCCTCCCTGTTCCTTGACCCAATCCCCCCCAGTACCCTTGGACTGTATTTCCATGATCATTCCCAAGACCTACGCTGTCCAGTATGGTAGCCACAAGCCACGTGTGGCTATTGAAATGTGCCTAGTCTGAACTAAGATGCTTTGGAAGCATAAAATCCACATCAAATGTCAAAGATGTAGTACAAAATAAAGGTAAAATATCTCAACAATTTTTATATTGATTACATGCTCACATAATACATGGATCTAAATAAAATATATTATTAAAATTAATCTTGTTTGTTTATACTTTTTAAAAATATGGGTCCTAGAACATTACAAATTACACATGCGACTCACATT
Source organism: Hyperoodon ampullatus (assembly GCF_949752795.1). Classification (NCBI taxonomy): domain Eukaryota; kingdom Metazoa; phylum Chordata; class Mammalia; order Artiodactyla; family Ziphiidae; genus Hyperoodon; species Hyperoodon ampullatus. The sequence continues at coordinate 4,918,694 of NC_136915.1, read as the reverse complement.
ATATTTCTACTGGACAGCACTGCCCTAGACCGTGCGGTTAACCATAACTGCACCCCTTGGTAATACCAGATGCAAGCATCCCACTCCTTGACTGTCCCTCCGCCAACAAGTCCACGGCCATACTCCTCGAGTCCAGCGGCCCCAGGGCTTCATGTCGCCCCTCGTCTCCCTCGGGCTCCACTTTCGCTCCCGGCCAGGCTCAGAGCCCACTGCCCACCGTCACATCAGTGCTCAGCTCAGCTCCCTTGCCCCTCCCTCCCTTCCCAGCACTTCCCTGGCAAAATCCCCATCCCAGGTTAAATCCAACTCTCTGCCCTCTCCTGGCCCGCACTGGGGCAGCAGAAAAGACAACTCCTTGAAAGCACCTGCTCTGCTTCCTCTCCTCCCATTTTTGCTTGAACCAGCTGGAATTGGTGACGTCCTCACCATTTCACTCATCTGGCTCTTATCGAAGTCACCAATGACCTCCACGCTGCCAGATCCAGGGTCAGTTCTTAGCCCGTATCTTACCCGACGTTTAGCAACACTTGAACACAGACGATCATGCTCTCTGCTTTGAAACACATTCCTTCAGGACACCCCGCTCTCCCCGGTTTCCTTCCCTCGTGCTCCTTCTCATCTCCTTCGCTTCCTTCTCACCCCTCCTCTTATCACTGGGTACCTCCCGTGCTCTGTGTTTGAACTTCTCCATCCATCCACACCCACTACGGAGTTCATCTATCCCAGAGCTTTAAGAACCTTCGATACGCTGACAACACTGAAGACTCTGGCTCAAGGCTAGGCCCCTCCTCTGAACTGTGACTGCCTACTGGACACCTCCACGCAGCATCATGAAGTTAACACAGCCCAGAGCTTTCTCCTCACCCACCTCCCCAGCCTGCTGCTCCCACCGTCTTCCCCATCTCGGTGAATGGGAACTGCATTTACAGTTGCTCAGTGCAAAAACACTGGCATCACCAACTCCTCACGTCTGCAGACAGCCAATCAGCTCTCCCTTTGAAACACATCCAGCAGCTGACCACTTCTGGCTGCTCTGGTCCAAGCCACCCCCGGCCCCTGTAACACTCTCCTCACTGGCCTCCCTGACTCCATCCCTATCCCCCTAAACCAGGAATCAGCAAACTTTTTCTTAAAGAGCCAGACAGTAAATACTGTAGACTCTGTGGGCCAGATGGTCTCTGCTGCAACGACTCAACTTGGCTGTTGCAGCTTGGAAGCAGCCTCAGACAACACGCAGACAAATGAGCATGGCCCCGTGCGAATAAAACTGGAACTTAAACGGACACTGAAATCTGGACTTCATGTAAGTTTCAGGTGCCACAAAATATTACTATTCACCTTACTTTTTCAGCCATCTAAAAATGTGAAAAGCATTCTTAGTTTGCTGGCTGCACAAAAACAGGTGGCAGGCTGGATTTGGCCCTCAGGCCTACACAGTATTGCCGACCCCAGCCCTAGACTACTCTCTGCACTGCATTCAAAGTGATCCTTTTAATCATGTTGTTTTCCGGCTCAAAAGTTCTTGGATGGCTCCCCTTCTCACTCAGTAAAACAAAGACCTTCCCACGCCCTATCAGGCCCCATGGGATCTCGCTCCTGACCGCATCTGCTCCTGTCCACTGTGCTCACTCAATGCCACCATGGCAGCCTCCCTGCTTCTCTTTTGCTATTGCCAAGCCCACATCTACCCTGGGGCCTCTGCCTTTGCTGTTCCCTATGCTTGGAATACTCTTAGCCCAGATATCTACATGCATCAATGTGTCACTTCCTTCAAATCACCTTAGGAGAGACACCTGCTCCAGCCATGTCGGCCAAAGCCGCGCACGCAGGCACACCAACATCCAGGGACCCTTAAAACGGTTTACCTTGCTTCGTTGTTCTGCATCACACTTCCTGTCATATGATGTTTCTTTATGATATTTATTTAGGTAGAAATAAACTGATCAGGCAGTTTTTTAACAGGGAGACAAAAGAGCATGGTGTTTACGAGCATGAAATCTGGAGGCAGATTACCTGGGTTGGAATGCCAACAGCACCATGTACGAGCTGTGTGACACTGAGCGAGTTATTTTTACCTCTCTGTACCTCAGTCTCCTCCTCTGTGAAATGGGGACAATAACAGCGCCTACCTCCCCAGTGTTCTGAGCGCTGATGAGGTAATAAATGTAACTGGCACATGTAATCGCTCAGTTAGTGTTACTTGCTTTTTGTTTATTGTTTACTGACCCTTCCCAGAAAACAGGCTCTTTGTGAGAGAAATGGCCTTGTTTTGTTTACTGCTTTACTCCGGGCACCTAGGACAGTGCCTGGTACTAGGCATTCCATAAACACTTACTGAACGAATGTATAAACCTTTGAATTTAAGTCCCTCTCAGAGAGGGCAGGACACTCCCCCACCCCCAGCACCACACAGATACCAGGAAGGGCAAAGCTTTCTGAAAACCCACCGCAGAAAGAGAAATAAAAACCGGACTATTCCAGGTGGGTTTGCTGATGTTGCTCTCTGTGGAGAAACCTTGAAGTGAGCCATAACCGCCATGCTCCGAGGAGCACCAGTGTCACTTCGTAAGGAGCCTTCTACCACCTCAAACTGTGCTGCAGCCTCAGAGGTCACGTGTTCAGGTCTCTAACCAGATTAGAGAAGAAAGAGATTCCACAGTCAGGTTCAAATTCCGCATGCAAAATGCCAACCCAGTAGCACAGTTCTGTACAGGCCTGACCAAATTTCCTGGATACAAGCACAAAAGACTGCTTACTCAAAGTAGCTGACATTTAATTGACTTCTAAAAACAAAGAACAGGGCCTCCCTGGTGGCGCAGTGGTTGAGAGTCCGCCTGCCGATGCAGGGGATACGGGTTCGTGCCCCGGTCTGGGAGGATCCCATATGCCGCGGAGCGGCTGGGCCCGTGAGCCATGGCTGCTGAGCCTGCGCATCCGGAGCCTGTGCTCCGCAACGGGAGAGGCCACAACAGTGAGAGGCCCGCGTACCACAAAAAAAAAAAAAAAAAAAAAAAAAAACAAAGTACATCTCGCCAAGTAAAAGTCTTTCCTGAGCAAAAAGGTGGTAAAAACACTTCCATCCACCCGTCATCCACACTCAGTCACTCCAACCATCACGGTGCTATGGATTCGGCCACTCTCCTAAGAGGACTGAGTTTTGATTTATAAATAGTATTAACATGAGCTAAAGTACTTCCGAGTTCTACCATTCTGGGGACGAGTCTTTAATGTGAAGATACTGATACATGTCCTGGTGTCACACGGGCTCTTCTTTCAGTGAGAACCCCCTACTTCCTTCAAAAGAAACAGGAACGATAGGGTCACACACCATTAAGCAAAGCAGACAACTGCCCTCCTGACCCTCTAAGATGTTTCCCTGTGAAATAAGGAACATCTTCAGTATTGGTTCTACCAAGTGGGAAACAAATGAGTGAGATGTAGGTGGTAAAAACACACCTATAGGGCTTCCCTGGTGGCGCAGTGGTTAAGAATCCGCTCGCCAATGCAGGGGACACGGGTTCGAGCCCTGGTCCAGGAAGATCCCACATGCCGCGGAGCAACTAAGCCCGTGCACCACAACTACTAAGCCTGCACTCTAGAGTCCGTGAGCCACAACTAGTGAAGCCTGCAAGCCACAACTACTGAAGCCCATGTGCCTAGAGCCCATGCTCCGCAACCAGAGAAGCCACCGCAATGAGAAGCCCGCACACCGCAACTAGAGGAAGCCCACGCGCAGCAACAAAGACCCAACACAGCCAAAAATAAATTAAAAAAAAAAAAAAAAAAAAAAAACCTATATCCACTAGTAGAGAATTCAGGTGTATAAGTGCCTCCCTGCACTGAATGCCAGAAAACCGTGTGCCTGGATAAGTAAAAGACTATGAGGAAGGGTAAGAAATCGGGGGTCAAGGAGGGGATGAACCCCAAGAGGTCAAGGTGAACTGCCTGCCCCCTGCCTGCATGGCTCTGGCCTCCTGCTGACAGGGACATAGCAGAGCAAATGGCCAGGGTCACTGGGGGCAGGTTTTTTCCCAGAAATGATAAGACCTGAGATTTGTCTTTTCCTGGTATCCCAGTGATGGTTTCGTTTTTTTCATTCTGCAGTTGGCTGGTCACTCGGGTCACCGTGACACAGCACAGAGGACACACATGAGGCAGGCAGCACCCGTCCCATCTCAGTCCTACACTGCTACATGGGGGCAAGAACCTGAAAAGTCAGGATGATAGCGCTCTAATTTAATACTGTATTTAGCTGATGATCCTAAATAACACTTTGTCAGCTTTTGTGATCTAGCACAAAACCACATGCCTTGTGATATACCAGCTGGGCTCTGGTAATGCCCTTGACTTGAGGCTTAAAAGCTTTGGCTGGGACATAACTTTGATGTATTGAATTTCCATTTCAAACTGTGATGATTATCCCTGGCTTTGGCATCGCACAGAGTGCTACCAAAATTAGATTATGGCTAGTTAATAAGACTATCTCTCCCCTCTGGTCCACTTCTGGGAGCGCCGCTGCTACTCTCTGCTTTGCTTGTTTGCAAGATCAAAAAGCCATGGCTGTTTAGTTTATAGGATGCGGGGATAAGAACCATCTGCCTGGTCTGGTGTTTCTTTAATTAAAACTTTAATTACAGATATATCTCTGCACAGATACGTGAAGTCTATCAGCTCCTGCTCTTAATTACCTGTGCTAATGACAGCTGAAAGGAGAGTGAACGTTTGCTGGGTGTCTCCTACGTGCCAGCACTTGTACCAGATGCTGTAAAACATGCCAGAGCAGGTAAGAGAAACTCAAACGGCTGCCAACAACTTGCCACCCTCCCTGCCAGTCCTCTTCCCATTGCTACGGAAGAAGGAAGAATGTCCTTTGGGCTTCTCCCAGGTGAAAATGAGGAGCGGAGAGGGGTGAAATACTCCAAAGGATCAATAAGAAGAGAGAGGAGAACTCGGCATCACAGGCTGACTAATATCCACGTTCTGTGCGGGCACATGTGTCTATCACATGGTATATTTCTGAACCCACCTAGAGACACACGTGGAAAGTGGAAAGTCTGGTCTAAATCCTATGATTCGGAGGCATGTCACCTGGTGCCACGGTAACCAGGGCCACGGTTTCCCAGGGAGATGACACCCACAAATGAGAACAAACAGGAGATGCTTCCCGTTTGCTCCTGACTGAGCAATGATCCTGCTGCCGCCTTGGCCTTCAGTCACCCCCTGCTGGCGAGGGCAGATTTTCACTGAAGAATGACAAAAAATATCTTCTCACACTTGGACCATGTTTCTTGGTCTCCTACTACCTCCAGAGGGGTGAAACGCCATCAGAACTGCCCCCCAAGGGGCCTGCTCAGCGCAGGGGTCCCTCCTACCCACCACCCTACCCACCAGGGCTGGGTATTTCTCCATCATCTCCCGAGGCACACAGGTCACCGCACACGGCCACGGGGCATCCACGCGCCCCGGCGCTGGCTCTGCCCTCCTCCCCGGGCAGCAAGTCTGGACTGGCTGAGGGCCTCCGGGCAGGGCTCACCCTCTCAGGAATGGCTCCTCCTCACCAAAATGGGGGGCCTGACCCACGACCTCAGACCTTCAGCAGCAAATACACTAAAAGCCGGATGCAAGTGCCTCTAGAAGGGTCAAGTCCATCATTGTCCAGCATCCTAGTTAGTGATGGAGTTTCTCAAACTGTCATGCCAGATTATCTGAATTTTCAAGATAAAGCACCCAACTTAAAGGTTGATGATCACAGACAAAATCTGACAACTTTCAGGGTGACTCAGGGTAGCGCTTTCACCTCTGAAAGATCCCAGGACACACCGAGACGCGTCAACTGCTAGGAACACCCGCGATGTGCCCGGCCCCTTGCAGGATTTCAAGTATTTACAGTCTGATGACAGATACACTCAGAAGCATTTGGCAGACGATGGAGAAAAAGAGAAACAGAGGAAAGATAAGAGAGGGAAGGGTTGGGGAGGAGAGGGAAGGAGGGTTGTAAAAAATAAATGCACGCAAGTGGGGCAGAGAAAAGAAAGTGAAAAGGCGAAGGAGAAAGGAGACAGTCCACTGCTTCATTTCGCCCCATGAGCAACCTCAAACCTGCTTTTTGTGATGGTCAGATGCCCACTTCCAGAAGACTACATCCTACCGAAAGGACAGCTGGGACTCTTCCCACAAAAAGGCTGCTGTTTGCTGGTGAGTGCACCACCAAACTGGTCCACAAAGGCCCACTGTAGCTTACAATGCAGCTAACTATAGAATTAACAGCACTGGCCCGTGTTCTGGAAGCATGGGTCCACACATGCACAGATTAGTGATGGTTTTTTCTTACTTACAAATAACATAAACATCCTGCATCTTTGTGCTGTTGATCAATGGTTCTCTGCTAGAACAGGCAGCTCAGAGTCTGGGATGGGGCCAGTGCTCCACATTTTAAAGCTGTACAAGGGATCCTGGATGTGCAGCCAAGAGCAAGGAAGCCGCTGCTACGCAGCCCCTCAAGGCGCCACGTGAATGGCGGGGCCTTCCTGGTGATGCGGGTGGTGGGGTGCTGGAGGCCTCACTAAGTCAGTCTGGGGCACTGACGGCTGAGGGACACAAATGCATGCGCAGGAGACCCCTGCCACCAAATGGCAGAATCTCTGGTCAGGGGTGCAGCCAGGTTTGCCGGCAAACACAAGGCAGCAGGTACCAGAAGGGCCGCACCTGGATTCAAGTTCCAGTTTTGCAATCTACTAGGGGTGTGACCCTGCACGAGTTTATTTAACCTACCTGAGTGTCGGTGTTCTCAGGTGCAAAACAGGGTTAACAAACACCACCGACCTCATAGATAAATATAATTATGTGGAAACACCTGGGAATATGTGACACATAGCAGTGACTTTCTTCCCCCTTATTCTACTGAGGATAAAGCAGTGAAGCCTCCTACAGCAAGGTAAAAATCTCTCAACACATAAATGCTTCCTGACTCCGTGAAAGCTCACTAGACAGCTGACTGAAGCTGAGAGAATGAGTAAGTGCTGACTAAGTAAAGGATGGGGTCTCTCCCACGGGTCTTTCCGGTGTCTCCATAGCCAAAAATAGCTAAAACAAAACAACCTATCAACAAAGGGCCAATCAGCTCTTAATTATCTAAACTTTTCTTCCTAAAAGGTTAGGAGCCCAGATTTAACTTGCAGCACCTGAACCTGCATTGTTTTAGAGGTGCCTGATTCCCATAAACTATCTAGTGCCTCTGCCTGTAAGCATGCCTGGGCCTCCAAGACAATAGTAGAATACTAACAGGGACACTCTTTCAAGTTTAGTTTTCTGCAAGGTGTAGAAAATTCCATTTCATGAAATTCCATTTCATGGGAACTCCCACGCTGCCTGGGTTTCTCCTGGTGCGCAGTGTCGGGCCCAGATGCCACAGCCACGGCCACACTGCCTGCCGGCCGCTGCTCTAAGTACACACTTCACATGCAGCAGCTCACCTAGGACTCTTCACGACCCTCTGAGGAGGTACTGTTACTATCAACCCCACTTTAAGGAGGAGGAAGCTGCGGCACAGAGGGGTTAGATAACTGCCTCGATCTGACCACTTACAAAGGGCCGAGGTGGGATGCGACGCGAGGCAGCCTGGCCCCGGCGCCCACGCTCCCGGCCGCTCCCCAGAGGATGCACTACAGCAGCCTCTCAGCATGAAGACTGCCGCTGCTGAGAGCACAGCCCTCGCATGAGGTTTACTTTCAAAGGCACCTTTCTTCTGGGTTCCCAGGGTGTCCATCACGCATTTTCATTTATCCTGCCAACAACCCTAAAAAGCAAGTAGGAGACATACAATATCTACGTTTCACACAGGATAAAACTGAAGTCGAATCAGTGAAATGTTCTACACACTCCTGTACATTAAGTGGAACAACTGATTTCACTGTTTTCAACCCTAACGTGGAAGTCTTTTGAAGTCTTGCTATTTGAGTTTCTGAGTTTTGTGTGTCGCTACCTCACAAGATACCCCTGGCACATCCAGAGACCCGGCTGGTCCAAAGCAGGTTTTCTGACTCTCAGCCTAAGGTTTTCTCACTGAACCATGCTCACAGAAACTACATCCATGTGGCTTACAACTCACTAGGATTCCTAAATACTAACCAAATAAGTACTGCTCATTGAAAATAGGTAATGAATGTGTCCGTATACCAGCTCTCTTCGACGTAACTGCAAAATAAAATTATCACAATAAAAACATTTCTCTTGGGTGCCTATTAATGTCTCCTTAGCTCCTACTGGACTTATGAATAAAGTATCTGACTGTCTCTAGAGGACCTAGGAGCCTTCAGGGAGATGTCAAGAGGCCCTGATTCTGTCAACAGGGAGCTTGTGACTCTCATCAGCTAGCTCCCCCTCAGGGGTCGGGCAGGTATAGGGCTGCTTAAGCAAGAGGAGTGCAGCAGACCGCCACCCACAGCCCCTTTCAGCCCTGTGACGCCTGTTCGATAAACTCCAAGCTACACATTATTCTTCTGGTGCTAGAAGGATATGGAATACATTCCTATGCAACTCTGAAAGCATTATCATAAAAAAAAAACCACCTTAAAATGCAAGGTTGGATAAATAAATGCTCCTAACTTCTGGAACATTCATTCCATGTGCTTTCTGGCTTTGTAATCATGGGATGTTTTACCTACTCATACTTCTCAGCTCTGGTATTTTGCAATTCTGTGAAAAGATACCCAACAGGCCAAAGGCAATTTCCCAGGGATGTAAGTATAACAGACAAAGACGAGCTAGTAAGCCTGAAGAAGTGTTCCTAAGAGTTCCAATCTCCACTGAGCAGCTCACTACAACTAATTTTAATTTGTGGTTCTAATGAATGACATAAACTTTTATAGGTATCAACAAAGCTCAGAGAGGACTTAAATCCATTTCAGTGCTCATTTAGCAGCTTCAGCTGTGTGCAATTAAAGCATCAGCATTAAATGTTGGAGAATAAAATAATGAGACACTTAAAAAATAATCTGTGCTTCAGAAGGCCATGCTAGGAGATTTCACATGATTTTTTTTTTTTTTAAAGAACATGAATTCTCAGGAATATCTTGTCAGTTCCAAGAATTAACTCAAGTTTCATTTTTCAGATTTCAGTTTTTTTGCTTTTGAATAAGAATTTTTTGAAAAGTGGAATACAATTAAAAATGCATTGTCTGAAAAACAGTCATGAAACAGCATATGGCATAAAGCAATCTGGTATATGGACCATCACAGCTGACTGACCAGGTTTCAGCAGACACAAAAGGCCACTTTTGATCAGGTTAAAAATGTTGCTCGTTCTTAACTTATACCTCAAATGAAGAATAAAATACTGAAGGAGGGGGAAAGGTGAATTTTGGAAATGAGACAACTTTCTTATCTTCCAGCCCGTACATGGAATTAAAGGGCTAAACTTTTCCTCCCACCAACACTTGAAAATATAAAACATAATGTGAGGTTGTAGAATGTGGCAGCTGAGACCAGTAAGTTCAAGTTGCCACTATTTCTGAAAGATGAGTTAATCGGCAAAGGAAGGGGTGTGTGGTGATGGTGAAGGGGTGTGTGGTGATGGTGAAGGGGTGTGTGTGAGAAGGGGCGGGGCAGGGGCATGGAGGCGGGTGGGGGGGCGCTCTGGGTGTCCGCTGGTGTATGCGAGTTATGTGTGAACACCAAGTTCATTTGGCTATTGCAAAACATGAATAGAAGAGGAAATATACTGCATGGGGAAATGCACTCATTAAACTTAAATTTTAAAAGGATGAAAACACAGATTACACTTTATTTTTAAAACTGAAATGAATTTTAATACAGAAAATGAAGACAGCATTTTGCAAATTTATCGCTCAAAGGGGTATCTCTATTTGAGGAAATCAGCGTGTTACACTTTGAGAGATGAAATGTTACAGCTTGTACACCAAAATCAAAAAATGAAATTAAATTAAAAAATGAAATGGTTACCAAGGTAATGCAGGTCAGGGGATCAAAGGTGAAGGGTCACACATTATTAAAAAGAAATCCAAAAGGACGGCTGCATCATGATCTCTGCAAAACAAAGGAGCTCCAGTAAGTAAAACTAATATCTCCGAGAATTTAAAATCAAGTTCTTGAAAAGAAGACTCCCCTGTAATTGAACACAGTCATTCCTGATTCCATGTAGAGCCATTTTTATTTAGGTACAACACCAAATTTTAATTACCTTTTTGTAAAAATTTAACCATTCAATCATATTAAAACCCCAAATATCCCCCATTATAAGTGACTAAGAAGTGCTGAGAACTCCACTGGACCCCACACCCTGTTTTCTGGAAATGACAGTGCTTGTTAAGTTGCCAACATATCAGAAATCTAATTTGGTCACAGCGTGGTGAGTTTTTTTCCTCTCCTCAAGGAATGAGTTCCAAAATTGAGTTTTTGCAAATTTGTTTCATTTGAAGTAGCTGCATAAAATTTCCATTATTGGAACATTTAGTATAACAATGTTCTAGAAGACAGCAATAAAGTGATACATGATAAAATAAACTGTGTAACTATATCTATTAAGATCTGTTCTCACATTCAACTCTCACTGTGGGACGGGGTGGGGGGTGGAGGGACATGACATTTTAAGCAAAATAACTTGCTGTCTCCACTGGAATTACACAGAATTAATAGAAGCTTGACACCAGCAATATCTTAACAGAAAAAGAGTATATGACAGTTTAGGCCTCAATTTCCTGTTATTATTTACTCATCTCCCTCATTAACAAACTAAAAAGGACATTAATAAACCTTAAAAGGACAGAAAGAGCTAAGGTTTTGTTTTGCATCACGTGGCCACCACGGATATCATGACAAACATACTTATTAACTTTGCGGCAAAAGCAAGCGTAACGATTAGGAGTTACAGTAAATAATCTCCATATTCCTTTCACTAGTAAATAAAATGACTACTATTAGTGATCTTTAGTCTCATCTCTAAAACTAAACTTGAGCAGGCTACACGTCCCTGATTTCAGGACCCAAATTCCTTACTTGTTGCTGGACAGGCAATAGAAATAATGCCTCTCCATCTACGAGGGTAAATGGGAGCATCACTAGCAAAAAAGAACCTTAAGTACCATTCCTTCTTCCAGTCTCCTAGTTCAGTTTCACTCTTACAATATCTAGCATTTGAGTTTACCCTGATAAAATCAAATTCCCAAAATACTTCCATATTAAAATACAGACAACCGCCCCAAAGGATTTTATTAAGAGGAATAGAACACTCTTTCTGGTGGCTTAGAGCAAAATCAATACAAAAACTCTATGAGTATTTTGTTCTCCCGATTAGGCTTTGTTAAAAAATAACTTGCAGAGCTTCACGCACTAGACAGAAGTGTGTTAGCGCCTCAAGGCCACATTTCTAAAAAACGACTTTTTTTTAAGTTCCAGAGCTACTGAAAAGTAAACTAGCATTTCATTTATCTGGGATGCTCATCTCATGTAAAGTCTGTCACATACGTATTTGTTGCTGGGAGGCATGCAAGCAATTTTGAACACTATAGAAGGAATCGATACCCCATCAAAACAAGGCATATGTTGTTTTAGTAGCACTGTTATTCAGACCACTTTAGCACGTTTGTAAGAAAAGGCAAGAAGCTAGCAAGTATACCATTAGCCAAGTTTTGTTTTATTAAAATATTTCCTATTAAAAATGAGAAAAAGTATATTTAGATCAAATATATGTACCCCTTCATTATCAAAACACATGTATTTACTAAAAAAACTTCTTGACAAGAGAATACTTATAGATGCTTCTTGAAATTCTAAATCATTTCTAAAATTCACCGACTCAGAAAAAAAAAAAAATGTGTTAGCCCAAATTTTCTACTAGCTTAAGCCCTGCCCCAAGTTGCACATGCCAGCCGATGCCAACATGATGCGACCCCCAGATATAAGGAGCTGCTCTTAGAGGACCTGAAAGCATTACAACCAACGAAATTCCCACAGATAAGTTCACGGAACTGAATATAATCTAAGTAATAAACACGAAACAAACAGAACACTCCCCACCTAGGCACTTAGAAGTTCCAACAAACAATTTGAATAAATTTGTGCCAGTAATGATAACATTTTAGGTGATTTAAGAAAATCTGTAATATGAAGGATTTCAGCTAATGTTTTCAAATGTGTTTGCTATTTGGGGTGGAAGAAGGGAAGGACTACCAGGAAGGAGTTTACCACGTCCCTAATATTCAAGGATCCTAGAGTGTAATTTAATAAGTAATAAGAGGGCTATAAACAGCCAGGGGCCAGCACAACTGGGGAGCACGGATTGAGCCGCAACAACGAAGAGCTGAGGCCAGAGCCCCTTCGTGGAGGCAGGTATCTGGGACACACATCCTTCTTCCCACAGAAACAGGCTGACACCTGCCTACTTAACCGGAAGTCTGCTGAAGCAACAGTTCTGCTCCAAATTCTAGAGGCTATGGGACCTGAGGAGCTTTTTGTTTTTTCCCGAAGGGCTGGCCCAAGCTGAAATGTAGGAAACAGAACATTCTACTGGCCCCATTCCTGGGCCCCAGACAGAGTGCCTCAAGGACTACAAATGAACTGGATGCATACATACCAATACATGCAAAGATTCAGGGTGTAGGCGGGGGGGGGGGGGGGGGGGGGGGGGGGCGGGGGCTGTTCTTTAACCCAAAACAAATCCTAAGTGGCAGAACTAGCACTTTTACATCAAGGGGTAGAGAAGGAGAGTCCTCTTCCAAATGACAAGCAGTAAGTGAACTAAACAGGGGATGCTCAAAAATCCTACTAACTCCTAAAACCTCAGGAGCATAACTAGCATATACCCTATCCTCAACCTAAAACTGGAAAGAAAACTGTACTACCGCACTGGTGGGTTATGGTACTGAAGTAAGAAACACACCAAGTTTCACTTTCACAAGACCAACAAGTCACTGGAGTTCTAGCAAAGAAGACTTTGCCAGGGAAATTCTCACCCATATTAAGCTCTCACTTCCTGGACAACTTTTTGTAGGGATATGTTTTCCAACATGCTCAATTTGTACTCTAAGTTTTGGGGGGGTTGTTTTTTGCGCTTTTTGCTTTGGTTTGGTGTTTTTTGTTTGTTGTTGTTGGTTTTGGGGTTTTGATTTTTTTTATTTTGGGCCAAGGACCAGCCAGCATTTATAAGCAAAGAGAATTGGTTCATTTCTCAACTAAGCAGACATAGAACAATAAAACAAAGAACGTCACTTCTAATAAGGTTAAATCATGACAGAAATGCTGCCATTCTCACCTCAAGCATATTACTTTCAAAACACATAGAAGAACCAGAAAGAAATAAAAAAATAAAGAGCCAAGAAAATTCAGAGAGTCAGAGAAGCTACGAGACAGTTGAAGAAACCCATTAAAATAGAGCCCTATATATTTTACTAATTCTTTACAAAATGGCTATTAACTCAACAATATAATGCCCTCTGCAGCAGAAACTAATCTCGTCAAGTGTATTCAGAGAGTAAAAGGAGAAATGTCCAGCCAAAAGTTTATTATAGTGATGAGGCAGAAAAAATTTTTAATCTATAAACATAAATAAATAAATCACCAAAACATCGCTCAATAAAACAGGTAATTCACTAGAATAAAATGTACTTGAGCTAAGTATATCCTTCTGTTAAGTGGAGATTATATTTCTATTACCCTTTCATGTTAGAATTTGTTAGTTTTTTCAACATATTAGAAATACTGCCTGGCTGAAAAAACAAGAAAATAAAAGCATTTGGTCTCCATGTCTGTGGCTCCTCCAAGTGGGGCCCAGGGCAGCACAGCCAGCAAGAGGTACCCCCTCCCTGACCCCCTTCCCACAACAGACACCATCTCTGCCATTTTTTTCAACCTTTCTGAAAATATATTTCCTCTGTCAAGCTTCTCAAAGATAGTCTGTTCTAAAATATGTGCCTGTTTCTCAAAATATTTTATAAATGATATAGCAACATACACCTACAATCATATTATTTCCGCTACAATCCTCAAAAAGACAACAAAAGCTACAACTACAAGTTAAATACCTTTCTACCTAGGACTTTATCCTCAACAATATAATTTTTTCCCTAATAGCTTCAAAGATTTCACAAAAGGAGAAAGCAAGTGGGAGGAAGGGGCTGCCGTGAGCACAAGGGAACTCTTAAGAGTGATGGATACACTCATTCTGGTGGAATGGTGATGGCCATGGGGTGTGTGCATGTGCACACTTCTCAAAAGTATGTGCAATTTATTATATGCCAATTATACCTCAAAAAAGCTATTTAAGAATGGGGTCAGAGACAGAAAAACTCTAAATTCACCAAGCACTGGGCAGAGTACTCAAGCACTGTGTAGAAGGCCTCAGGAGTGGAGAAAAAAATTAGCCTTAGACTGAGCACTACTGCAGACCCACCTAACAAAGCAAAACCTTAAAGGTTCCAACTGCTTAAAAGTAACTTAGTTGCATCCCAGAACAAAGTTCAAGAAGAATTAAAGGGTCCTGCTTTCTTAAATCTAGTCTGTCAATCTCCCACCTTTTAACCAGGATGTTTAGTCCATTTACAGTTAATAAAATTATAGATACGGTTGGGTTTTAGTGAACCATCCTGTTGTTTTCTATTTATTTCCTGTGTTCTTTGTTCCTTTGCTCTTCCTTTCTGCCTTCTTTTGGATTAATCAAGTATTTTTAGTTTAAGAAAAAAAATTTTTTTGAAGAATAGGGGGCGGTCAAAAGGCAGGGACTTTGCCCTCTCCCTGCACACTTTAAACTACACAGCCATGCTGTAGCCACCATGCAGAAGAAGCCAAGAGTCACAGGGGAGACAGTGGGAGCCACCTTCCAAGTCACTGAACCAATTCTGGAACCACCTGGTTCCAATTCTGGAACCACCTGGTTCTGGTCTTCTTAGGTGAAATAAGAAAAGTAATCTCATTGTTTAAAATAAATGCATATAGCACAGGGAGATCAGCTAGGTGCTTTGTGACCACCTAGAGGGGTGGGAGGGAGGCTCAAGAGGGAGGGGATATGGGGATATATGTATGCATATAGCTGATTCACTTTGTTGTACCGCAGAAATTAACACAACATTGTAAAGCAATTATACTCCAATAAAGATGTATATATATAAATAAATAAATAAAAACTGGGCAAAGAAACTGGAAAAAATTTTTAATAAAATAAAATAAAATAAATGCATAAATAAATACATAAATATTATATATTTAAAACATATGATACTGATTACTAGCTTTCATATTAGCCACAAACCTGAAATTACCATAGTTTCTAAATTGAAAATCAAGGTACAATATGACAGTTTCTCTAAGAGATTTGAAAAATCAGCTTTAGACATACTCCTAGCTTTGCAAATGATATGCAAATTCACCAAATATTCTTAAATTTCTTCCTCAGATTTAGCATTTATATTATGTCAACTCTATCACAACTGAGACCCATTCCTTTCAGGTACTATCCCCACCAGGGAAAAAGAATAATACAATATATGCCAAATTTCCCCAAACACAAATTTATAAGAAATAAAACAAAAGCGAAACAAACCCACCCACTGTTGACTTTATTTCTATATGACCCGTTTTTAAGCTAACTAACCTACACGCAGTGCTTATTTTAATTGCTCTACTGGCTTCCTACAATGACAGTCAGAACGATTAGACTCCAACATTCCCCACTTCCTCTAGTCATGGATTCTCAAGCTTCAGATGAATAAGAATCCCCTATTTAAACCAAGTCATTTGTAAAAATAGTTCTCAAGTCCTTCCCCTAAGAGATTACAGTTTAGTACATCAAAAGAGGAGCTAAACAATCTGCATTAGTAAAACCCCAGGTGAGTCTGACTAGAACAGTCCACAATCCTCACTTTAAGAAATACTGTCCAGGACTTCCCTGGTGGCACAGTGGTTAAGAATCCGCCTGCCAATGCAGGGGACACGGGTTCAAGCCCTGGTCCAGGAAGATCCCACATGCCATGGAGCAACTAAGCCCGTGCACCACAACTACTGAGCCTGCACTCTAGAACCCACGAGCTACAACTACTGAGTCCGCACACCACAACTACTTAAGCCCGCATGCCTAGAGCCCTCGAGCCACAACTACTGAAGCCCGCACGCCTAGAGCCCGCGCGCCTAGAGCCTGTGCTCCGGAACAAGAGAAGCCGCCGCAATGAGAAGCCCACGCACCACAACGAAGAGTAGCCCCCACTCGCCACAACGAGAGAAAGCCTGCGCGCAGCAATGAAGACCCAAAGCAGCCAAAAATAATTTTATTTATTTACAAAAATATTTAATGTTTTATTTGTTTATTTACTTTAAAGAAGAGAAAAGAAAAACTGCCCAGGTGGGTCCACTCCATCCTCCAGTCTCCACACACACCCACCTCCTGCAGACACCCAGGCACAGATGTCAGAGCTGCCAAAGGGTAAAGAAACAAATTCCAGCTGCTATCAGCTTAAGGTGGCCCTTAAGTTTTTAAATGCCAATGGATGCCTAAAAAGTCTCTAAAACCGCAAAGAATAAAGCTATACTGAAAGACAGGGTAGCTGTATAAGATACAGGGAGTTCTTTTCCAATTAGAACCAATTCTAGGTTCCAGTAATAGCTCTACCACTTACTACTTCTATGACCTTGGACAAATTATTTAGTTTTTTAAAGTAAGTCACATTTTCTTCATTTATAACATGAAGATAACAACATCCCTACCTTATAGGGTTGCTGTGAGTATCAACGAAAACAAGTAATATAAACTGAGTAGCATATGGTGCTGAGGACTTAAAAAGCAATAAACATAAAGAAGATGTGGCACATATATACAATGGAATATTACTCAGCCATAAAAAGAAACGAAATTGAGTTATCTGTAGTGAGGTAGATGGACCTAGAGTCTGTCATACAGAGTGAAGTAAGGCAGAAAGAGAAAAACAAATACCATATGCTAACACATATATATGGAATTTAAGAAAAAAAATGTCATGAAGAACCTAGGGGTAAAACAGGAATAAAGACACAGACCTACTTGAGAATGGACTTGAGGATATGCGGAGGCAGAAGGGTAAGCTGTGACAAAGCGAGAGAGAGGCATGGACATATATACACTACCAAACGTAAGGTAGATAGCTAGTGGGAAGCAGCCGCATAGCACAGGGAGATCAGCTGGGTGCTTTGTGACCACCTAGATGGGTGGGATAGGGAGGGTGGGAGGGAGACGCAAGAGGGAGGGGATGTGGGGATATATGTATGTGTATAGCTGATTCACTTTGTTATACAGCAGCAACTAACACACCGTTGTAAAGCAATTGTACTCCAATAAAGATGTTTTTCTCTTTCTGACTTACTACACTCTGTATGACAAGTAGGCCTATCCACCTCATTACAAATAGCTCAATTTCATTTCTTTTTATGGCTGAGTAATATTCCATTGTATATATGTGCCACATCTTCTTTATCCATTCATCCAATGATGGACACTTAGGTTGTTTCCATCTCCGGGCTATTGTAAATAGAGCTGCAATGAACATTTTGGTACATGACTCTTTTTGAATTATGGTTTTCTCAGGGTATATGCCCAGTAGTGGGATTGCTGGGTCATATGGTAGTTCTATTTGTAGTTTTTTAAGGAACCTCCATACTGTTCTCCATAGTGGCTGTACCAATTCACATTCCCACCAGCAATGCAAGAGTGTTCCCTTTTCTCCACACCCTCTCCAGCATATGCTAACACATATATAAGGAATTTAAGAAAAAAAAAAATGTCATGAAGAACCTAGGGGTAAAACAGGAATAAAGACATAGACCTACTTGAGAACGGACTTGAGGATATGGGGAGGGGGAAGGGTAAGCTGTGACAAAGCGAGAGAGAGGCATGGACATATATACACTACCAAACGTAAGGTAGATAGCTAGTGGGAAGCAGCCGCATAGCACAGGGAGATCAGATCGGTGCTTTGTGACCACCTGGAGGGGTGGGATAGGGAGAGTGGAAGGGAGGGAGACGCAAGAGGGAAGGGATATGGGAGGGAACAGATGTATATGTGTAACTGTTATAACGCAGAAACTAACACACCATTGTGAAGCAATTATACTCCAATAAAGTTGTTAAAAAAAAAAAGATGTTTTTAACAAAAAAGCAATGAACACTGGCTCTGCGATTACTATGATTATGATGCTGATCATCTCGCATTCTTTTGCTTATCCGATTCTTTCCAAGGTTTACAAGAGGGATACTGCTATCCCCATTTTTTCAGATGAGCAATGGATAAGGTTCAAGACGTAACTCTTAAACATGTGTTAGAGCTGGAATTGAAACTCCACCTGTCCAGGTCTGTCCTGCTCCACGGTTCTGGCCCGGACACGTATGGAAGGTGTTCCGCCAGCCCTGACAGCCTCCCATGTCCGTGCTCTGCACAGGGCTCCGCACACTGAGGCTCCCAATCATGCTTGGGGAATAAGGCAATGAATGAATAGTAAGATCCTCAGGGGCAGCAGAGGGGAATGTACTCTTCTAGATCCACTACCGTACCTATCCCACCACCCCTCACACAATGCATTTAGAAGGATACATGTGGGACTTCAATCAGGAGAACCACAGATATAAATTCAAGAACTTGCACACAAAAAAAGGAAGAGTAATGATTTTCCACTCTGCAGTTCTACTCACTAATTTAACTTAAAGACAAATTCATTCATTCAACAAATCTATATTGAGCACCTAACCATGGGGCAGGCTTGGTTACTAGGTGCCCTGGATGTGTGATGAAGAGCAGAGAAGAGGTCCCAGCTTTGTCTATCTTAGCCACTGAGGCAAGGATTCAGACACAGAACAAGTCATTTCAAGCACCATGAGCAGAGTGCAGGATGCTACGGAAATACACGGCAAGGGTACCTCATCGATTCTGCTAGGGGGCCAGGCAATTTTCCCTGGGGAAGTAATGTTTAGCTGAGATCTGGAAGATGACAAGGTGGAGAGGGACCATATTCTAAGAAGAAAAAACGACAAAGGCAACGTGCGAGGAAGAACATGAGTGTAGAAGGAACTCAGGGGGAGGACAGAGAACAAGGGGAGGAGAGAGGGCAGGCAGGGGGCTGGAGGGGTGACAGACAAGATCACACAGGCCTTGAGGACCATGGTGAGAAGCCGGATGGCATCTTAAGTATACGATGGAAAATTATTCAAAGGATTGAGAAGTGGGGTACCATAATCCCACTGGCATTTTTAAAAAACCACTCTGGCATCTGGGCGGAGACTGGGTTGGGAAGGGGCAAGGGTGCAAGTAGGGACAGCGGCCAGGAGATCTCTAGAAGCCGTCTGGACACAGGTAATCGTGGCCTGGACTGGAGAGGTGGCTGTAAAGAGTGATTCAGACTGAATGGAAATTTATTTGGAAATAGAACTAGTAGTCTTGGATTCAATACGTAAAAGATGAAGGAGGTGTCAAAAATGACCTCTGAGAGGAAAATAATAGTAACTCTAGATTGGAGAAACCTGATAAGCACTGCCTCAGCCGGGTGCTGAAGGCTAAGGGCATCACAGTGAGAAGTCTTGTTGACAGCAGGCACCCCTGATAAGATGAGAGGAGAAGGGCCCTGCACCTTCGTGGGCTTCCTTCCCAAAACCCATAATCCCAGCCTCATCACAAGCAAAACAGCAGACACACCAAACTGAAGGACATCACACAAATACCTGATCTGTCAAGGTCACCAAAAACAAGGAAAGTCTGAGAAACTGTCACAGTCCAGAGGAGCCTGAGGAGACACGATGACTAAATGTCAGGTGGCCTCCTGGATGGGGTCCTGGAGCAGAAAAGGACATCAGGGGAAAACTAAGGAAATCTGAAGAATGTGTGGAGTTTAGCTTATAACCCTGTATCAGTACTGGTTACTGGCTGGGATGAACGTACCACCCTAATGTTATTAGGGGAAACTGGGTGTGTGGTACACAGGAACTCTGTAATATTCTTGCAACTTTCCTGTAAATCTAAAACTACTCTAAATGTAAAAGTTTATCTTAAAACTGGCCCCTTGGTCTGACTTAAGCACCTGGGAGGTGCCCTTTATTGAGACAGGAGAGACAGACGGGAAGACCACAAGCTCATTTCAGACATGTGAAACAGGACAAGACCCTGCACTGGAGGAACCAGGTATCAGGTGGGCAGCTCTGGTGGGGCCCTCGGCAGAGAGAGCTGAGCTCAAAACAAACGCAGGAGCCCTCAGCAGGCTGAAACTATGGGAGTGGGCAGGGTCACTGAGAGCAAAAGTGGATATCAGGAGGTGAAGGGCCTCGGTTGCTTCCTGAGAAATATCCACGTTTACCAGTCACACGAGAAGAAGATCTAGTCTCAAGCCCTGAGGAAATCCCACCTTAGATGCTGGGTAGAAGAGAGCAAGATGGAACATCCAACACGGGGGAGAAAAACCCAGGGGTGCGTGCCAACCCCAGAGGCCAAGGGAAAAGGCACAGTCAACTTGTGTGAATATGTCTGAGAAATCAAATAAGCCCTGGAAAATGCTCCTTATCTTTAGCAATTCTGAGATCACTAGTGATCTATGAAAGAGCTTTCAGAAGAATAATGGGAATTAAACTCAGACTGGAATAGCTGAGTAAGAGGTGAGAAAATGAGGAAAAACTCTTACAAGAAGTCTGGCTCTCAGATTTGCACACCCATGGTCACAGCAACATCACTCACAACACCTACAGGTGGAGGCAACCTAGGCATCTATCGATGGATGAATGGATAAACAGTGTGGTATATACATAATGAAATATTATTCAGCCTTTAAAAAGGAAAGAAATGACGTGTGGATGAACCTTGAGGACATTATGCTAAGAGAAATAAGCTAGTCACAAAAAGACAAATGCTGTACAATCCCACTTATATGAGGCACTTAGAGTTATCAAATTCAGAGAGACCGGAATTAGCAAGGTGTGTGCCGGGGCTGGAGGCAGAAGGGAACAGGGAGTTAGTTGCACAACAGTGTGAATTTATTTAATGCCAAGGAACTGTATACTTTAAAATGGTTAAGATGGTAAATTTTACGTTATGTACGTCTTAGCACAATTAAAACTTTTTAAAAGGAAGTCAGAGTCTCAGAATGTTAAATTCATATCAAGTTATAATGATTTACAGTGAAAACTATTTGAAGCTGGATACTTTAACCTAGATCAGCACTTTCCAAACACGTCCCTAATGATGTGTGACACAACACACACAAGTCACAGATGCTGATCCCCTCATGCTCTGCAAGGGGGCCTGGGCCACCCAGACCCCAGACCAGTGGTCTCTGATCTCAAGAGTACTCATTCATTAATCCCATATGCCTTATAAATACTTTTATTTTTGATGTGTTCTAAGATGTGAGAAAAGCTGAGAAACAATGGCTAAAGAAATGAAGATTAGAGATTATTTCAATTCTATTTTCAGTGGCAAGAAAACTTGCTTTAAATTAGTTTTCTTCATCAACCCACAACTTCTGTTGCCAAAAGGAAAAAAAAAAAAAAGGAAAGAAAGATTGTCACCTCAACTTAAGAGAAACAAATGAACCTCTACTACAAAGCCACACCTCAATTTTGCTAGATTTTTAAGGATAGAATAGGAGCAACAATTTTCTCTTCACACCAAGTCAGAGTGACAAAAACTAAATCAATGTGTAAGGGACAAAAAAAGAAAAAAGAAAGAACAATGTGGTACTGATGCAGGCATAAGATAAGCAGGTCAATGAACAGAGAGCATCCAGATACAAAACCGTGTATTTGTGGAAATTTAGCACAAGGTAAAGGCAACATTTCAAATCAGTAGGAAAGGATCAATGATTCAATAATAAGCATCTATTTGGGGGGAAAAAAGAAATAAGAAGCTCTACCTCACTCTGCCAATATATACAAAATGTCTATGTGTATTAAACATCTAAGGATAAAAATTCAAAACAAAGAAGAAAATCCAGGGAGAATAATTAATAACTGGGGTAAGGAAGCCTTTCCTAGGTATGCTGTCAAGGCCAGAAAGAGTCAAAGTTTGAATGCGTGACTCACAGGACTGAGGTGAGGATGCAATGAAGACAATTAAGACTGAAATATAGATTTCTAGCCAGGAAAAAATTATACATACACACTTTTTTAAGAAAAACACATAGAAATCAGAAATAAAAAGGGTGAAGAATTTACGAGAAAAAAGAACAAAAGAATGAACAGACAATTCAAAAAAGTAACACAAGTGGCCAAAACATGCTAAATATCAGGAGCACACAAAGAAATGCAAATTAAAAGGAGACATAATTTTTTCACCCACTGGACTAAGATTTAAAAACCTGATAATCCCTAGTGTTGGTTCGAGTTTAGGGAACCGAACGTTCTCATATTCAGCTACCGAGAGTACAGATCAGTGCCTCTCTAGAGGGAATATGGCAAATGCTTGTGCTCTTTGGTGAGCAGCTGTGTCGGCAGGCCTCTCTCCTGAGAAAATAACTGGAGAGGTGTGCAGAATACTGGGTAAGCAATAAGGGACTGGTTAACAATTTTCATAGAAAATCCATGCTCTGCAGTTATGTACATCCACCTCCACACACACGCACTGGCATGCAAATGACCACAACAGATTTTGGCATGGGGAGAAAAACAGAGAAGAGGTATCTGTGATTCCTCGTGGGGGGGCGGCGGCGGAGGGGAGTGACACACGCACATACATACACACACACACATGCACACACACATACACACACATATACACACATATACACACACACACACACACCACTTTAAGGCAGTATAACGCTTAAAGCAAGACAGGCTGGAAAAGAACTTCAATATATAAATCAATATATGATTCCAATTTGATTTGATTTCAAGATTACTAAAAACAGTCACCTCTCAATTGGGTAATGCCTGGAAGGATGAGTAGATCTGTAAATTATATTAATACAACTGAGAAACAGTGGACAAAACTAACGCCATGAAACAAAGCTAACTCAAAGAATTCCAAATATAATTGGATAATTAAATCCTTTCAAAGAAAATATAATTGCAATTTGAATTGGGGATATCAGTACTACTATCCCTACAACATGCAGACCCTCCCTACAATAAATCTTCATCTACAACTGATCTCATTTGGGTCCCTCAGTGTGGGATAATAGTAAATATATACTGGTCTCTGGCCCCAGTTCCTGGCAGAGAACTCCTAAAACCCTTGCTATTTCCCAAGTGATAAGAACATCTTTTGTTCCCATATTTGGTCTCTGACCTGTCCCTGACACAGGGCTCCTGATACCCTTGTAGATTCTAAGTGATAAAAGCACTGAGAGCATCTTTTGTTCTAGTGAGGCTACCTGTTGTGGGGGGCAGGAGAGGGGGCCCTCCAGGATGGCTCTGGATGGGGGCGGGTCGCCAGAAAGACCAAGCCCCAAAAGGAAGCTTGGAATTTTCAGCCCCGCCCCCCATTCTTCAGAGAGGGAGGGAGGCTGGAAATGGAATTAATAATTGATCAAGAGGAAGCCTCCATAAAACCCCAACAGCACGGGATTCAGAAAGCTTCCAGACTGTGGATGTGAACACATCCACACTGGGAGAGTGACACACCCCAACTCCACGGGGACAGATGCCCCTGCACTCAGGACCCTCCCAAGACCTCGGCCTATGTACCTCTTCGTCTGGGTGTTCATCTGTGTTCTGTATCACACCCTTTAATAAAGTGGTAGTAAGTATCTCCCTGAGTTCTGTGAGTGACCCTAGCAAATTACCTGAACCTGACGGAGGGGGTCACGGAACCTCCGGTCAGCAGCACAGGTGACAACCTGGACTTGCGACTGGCATCTGAAGTGGGTAAATAGACTTTTTTTCCTACAATGCACTTGGCACCTCATTTTATTTTTAGCCTCCCCTTTAGAAATTAAGCTCACTGCAGACAGGGTTTTGTTTTTTTTTTTCTATTCCAGGAGTTTAGAAACTGCCTGGCCCAGAGACACTCGCGTATTTGTTGGGTTAATGATGGCCTCTTCTCCTCTCTGTGGTCTCTCCCTCCCAGCACAGGTCGCTCACGCCTACCAACCTGCTCTAGACGCCGGCCCAGCCGCCCAGCCTCCAGCCCGGCTCCTCTCGGAGGCCCCTGCCCCCCTCAGCGCACCCTGCCCTCCAGCCACCCTGCCTCTCCCACTCCTTCAGACGTGCCAGGCTCTTCACGCCGGAGAGCCTGCCCGCAAGCCTGCCTCTGTCCACAACACTCCCCTCCCTGACCACTGATCTCTCGAACCCTCCCGTCACAAGAAGATCACTTCCTGGGAGTCCTTCCCTGGTTTCTGATCTGTATTAGGTCCTCCACTCTTGAATAACCTTTCACAACCTTCATTCTGTAAATACACACTTATTCTTACAATTATCTGCTTAATGGCTGTTTCCCTTTAAAGGCAAACTGTGCCTTGATGACCACGCTATACGTCCCCAGGGATTGGAACAGTGCCTGAAAAAAGGAGCTCAACTGACCAAATGAATGGCTGGCTGTCCTACTAGACCACAGACTCGGCAAAAGCAAGTTCAATGTCTATTTTGTCCTCTCTTCCATATCTGGTGACAAATACGCTATCTGGCACAGAGAGAATGTTTAACAACATTTATTAAATAAATGCTGAACGAATACGGGGGTTAGGGACACCATAATCCTATTCCTGAGGAAAAAAAACAATTGCTACCACCTTGACATCTTGATACACAGAGCCTTCCTTCCGGATGATCTTACTTAGGTGTGTTCCTCCACAGCATCCACCTCCTACAGCCCAGGCGTCTTCACCCACATGTGCAGCGTCCCCTTCGCTCAGCTCCTGCCATGTGGGCCGCCTCCCAGGCCTCTGGAGATGGCAGCACACACAGCCCAGCACCCCCCCGCAGCTTCCCCCAGGGCGCCTCCAGTGAGATGTCTCCCCACGAGGCACCTTCCACCTGCACATGAGAGTGGCTTATGGCAAGTTCCAGAGGACGGCTTTCCATCAAGTTCCACCAGCGTGACACCACCACGACTTCTCCGCCTTGCAGTAAGCCTCACATCACAGCCTGCCCTGGGGACGAGGCCTGGGTCTCAGCCCTGGGCAGGGCAGGACTCTTCCTTGGGGGCTCTACCTCAGCTCTAGAGGATGCAGCTACCCTGTACGTCTGCTATTCTTATATCCTTTAGAGTTCTCTTCACTTTTTATGAGCCAATCCCTCATTACTTCCATTCCCTGTTATGGTGAAAAATGTTCATTTCTTTTTTAATTACGTTTTATATCAGCAAAACGAAAAGACAACCTACTGAGTGGGAAAAAATATTTGCAAGTGATATGACTGATAAGGGATTAATACCCCAAATATATAAACAGCTCATACAACTCAACATCAAAAGAACAAACAACCCAATTAAAAATGTTCATATTAAACTTTTTCTTTCAATTTACTCTGTTTTTTTTTCTCCTGCTTTGATCCAGACTGATACAGATTTGGAATTAATGTGTGCAGTGTAAGGGTCGCATTTCTTTCCCCCTCCCTACATGTGTATCTAACTAACTAAAC
Source organism: Hyperoodon ampullatus (assembly GCF_949752795.1). NCBI lineage: Eukaryota > Metazoa > Chordata > Mammalia > Artiodactyla > Ziphiidae > Hyperoodon > Hyperoodon ampullatus. The sequence goes on along the minus strand of NC_136915.1, from coordinate 4,893,163 downwards.
ACATTTATTGAAAAGACTGTTCTTTCTCTGCCATCCTGCAGAGCCTCCTGTGCGATAAATCAGGTGTCCAGATACGAGTGGATCTGTGTCTGGACTATTTTGCTTGGTTGGTCAACTTGTCTAGCCTTTTACTAAAACCATATTATTTTAATTACTATAGCTTTACAATAAGTCTTGCTACCCAGTACAGTAAGTCTGCTCAGTTTGTTTTTCTTCAAAATTATTTTAGCCATCCCTGCTGTCTGCATTCCTATGTTAACATCAGTTTGTCAAGTCCATCAAGAAAACATCTGCTGGCATTTTGATTAGTACTATACTAAAGGCATAGTTGAATTTGGGAAGAATCAGCATCTTACAACACTGATTCTTCTAATCCATTAACATAGTATATCCATCTATTGATTTAGAACTTTAACTCTGCTCAGTGTTTATTTTTTCCCTGTATAGATGCCTTACATTTCTTTACATTTATTCTGAAAAATCTGATTGTGTATGTTACTACAAATGATATTTTTATTTCACTTTCTATTTGTTGTTGATACACAAAATTGCAATTGTGTCCAGAGTTACTTTGAATCTTGCAACCTTATTAATTACAATAAATTACAAGGAGATTGTTTTTTCTACATACACAATCATGTCATCTACAAAAACAGTTCTATTCGTTCCTTTCTGATCCTTCTACCTTTTATTTTTCTTGTCATATTGAACTAGGTAGGGTCTCTAAATAAAATAATTAATAAAGTAGTAGTAATGGTGAAAATAACTTATTTCTATTCCCAGTCTCAGGAGGAAAACTTTCAACACTTCACCATTAAACATGATGTTTGCTGTAGGATTTTTCTAAGTAATCTCTATCAAATTAAGGAATTTACCTTTTACTCATAATGTCTTAAGGGATTTCATTTTGAACAGATGCTGAATTTTACCAAAGGCAATTTTTACATTGATTGACATTATCACATTATTTTTCTGCTTTACCCTATTAACTCAGTGATTTCTACTGATTGATTTTTCAAATAGTAAACCTATCTTTGTAATAAGTCTGATAACTCTGATTTAAATCTTTTGAAATTTGTCAACACTTGCTTTATAGATCAGCAATTTTTATAAATGTTCCATGTGTATATAAAAAGCATGTATAATCTAATAGTTATTGGGTGCAGTGTCCTATTTATTTCATATTTCATTTTATTCTGTATTGCATTTTCAATATTTGTTATTTCCAATCTCCTAGTCTCTCCTACTGTATCTAATCTACTGGCAAACCCACTGTGACCTCAATTAGGTCAAGATTGTTAGGTGTGTTATTGAGATCACCAATAGTGATTCTCTGTTTATTCAATCAGTTAATAAAGTGTATTAAGACTTCCCACTATGATTGTGGATGTGTCTATTCTTTGTTAGTTTTGCCAATTTTTCCTTTGTGTATTTTGAGGCCGTGTTTTTAGGCACGTACAGATGTAGAACTACTGAATTGAGTATTTTATCACTATGAAATGTCTCTCTTTATCTCTAATAATGCTTTTCTGCCTTAAATTCCACTTTATTAACATAGGTACACCAGTTTTCTTTTGGTTAGTGTTTGAGTGATATGTCTTTTTCTACCATTTTACTTTCCTTTCACTTTTATGCATCCTTGCAAGCAGTACAGAGTTGTGATCCACCTTTTTTTTTAATTTAATCTCTCAATCTTTGTCTTTTAATTGAAATTTTTAGTTCATTTTTATTTATCAATAATACAATTACTGATATCCTGAGTGTAAATCTATCATCTTACCATTTGCTTCCTATTATTCCCACAAACTCTAGGTTCCTTTTCTGTCTTCTTTTGGATTAATCAAGTTTCCTTGGGCCACTACTACTACTACTATTACTACTACTAACTACTACTACGCCTCCTCTTTCTCCTCCTCCTCTATATTTCCTCTCCATTAGCTAGTAGGTATATATTCTTTCACTGTTCTTTTAATGAATATCCTAGAGATTACAATATGCATCCTTGACTTATCAAAGTCTCAAGTAGATTAATAATTTTACTACTTCCTGGACAATGCAAAGACCACAGGATACTAACCCTATTTACATCCCCACAACTGATATGCTATTACTAAAAGTTTTAATTCCATACATATTTTAAACCACACAAGACATTATTATTGTTGTTTCATATATCAACATTCATTTGCATTTACCCTCTCTTTGGTCTTCACCTTTTCCTACACCTTAAAGCTGCCATCCAGGATCATTTCCCTTCTGCCCAGAGAAGAATCTTTATTATTACTCCCCTTGAGTGCAGGCCTGGTGTGTATTAATTCTTTCCATTTCGTTGATCTGAAAGGATGATATTTTTTCCTTCCCTTTTGCAGGATGTTTTGCTGGGTATAGAATTCCAGTCTGGCAGTTTACCTTCTTGAAAATACTGTTTACATTTTAAAAATACCGTTTACATTTTGAAAAGACTGTTCCATTGTCTTCTGACTTCTGTTGCTTGTGTTGAGAAATCAGCTGTCAGCCTTACTGCTCTTTTGAATGTAATATGTAATTTTTCTCTAGGTATTTAAGATTCTCTCATTCTCTTTGGTTTTCAGCAATCTTAGGTTTCAGTGGAATTTTATTTGAATGTATCTGGTGCAGGGTCTACGGTATTTCTTGATTTGAGAGGCCTGTCTGTTATAGAGAATCCTCAGCCATTATCTCTACAAATATTGCTCCTGTACTATCCCTCCTTCCTTTCCTACTCAGATTTCAATTACACATTGTTAAATATTTTCACTGAATCCCATGTCGCTCAGAATCTTTTATGTATTTCCCACCATTTTTCTCTCCATATTCTATCATTCTGAATATTTATTTTCAATTTATTACTACTACAAATCTACTGTTAAACCCATCTATTGAGATCTTAATCTCAATTAATTCAGTTACAGTCCTTCAATTCTAGAATTTATGTTTTGTTCTTTTTTTTTTAAGTTCTAGTTCCCCGATTCTTAATCGTGTCTTTTATTTCTTTAAACATATTATATACTATGTGATGGTATTTAAATACTCTATTATCTGGATTGCAGACAATCCATTGGCACAGTCTGGTGTTCCTCTTGATTTTCAGTCAAATTGTCCTAAATTCTCATCTGGTGGGTAAGTACCAGACACTGTAAATAAATGTAGAGATCATTTGAGGCTCTGGGTGATGTTATTTTCTTCCAGAAAGAATTCACATTTGGTGCTGTCAAGATCACCTGGATCTAATCAAGGACCGAGGGGATTTGAAATTCAACTTCAGTACTTCTCAGAGATCACTGTTCCCAGGATACAGGCCTTTGGGACTCAAAGCCTAAGGAGTTTTCCGGGCCCCTTCCTCCCTGACTTATACCAAACTCCAATTTTTGTCCCCCACTCTCCAGTTCCTTAAATCTATCAAAATCTCCTCAGCTTTCCAACTTCTCATTTGCTTGCTTCTTCTTGAATCAGCAGATCGATCCTCCAGGGCAGAAGTGGATGCAAATCTGGTCTTGCATCTATGAGCTTCCTTACTTCCCCAGATCTCAAGCCCACAAATCTTCACTGTTTTGTTACCTCTATTACCTTCATACAAATTTTGTCTTAAATTTTGTCCAGCTTTTCTACTTGCAGGAAAGAGGGCCCCACCACTCTGTCTACCATTAGCAAAAAATTTCCCCACTCCCATATTTTCTATCTTTGTGGGTTTATATTTTGTGATTCTTTTGTCATTTTACCAAATTTTGGAAGGTAGATAAATACATCTTCGATGAGTAACTGCTTAACCTGTTACTCATCACAGCTTAACCAGAAATCTCCAGTCATTCATTTTAGTGATAGATCTTTTATATATTAAGGATATTAAACCTCTGTCAAATATGTGACAAATACTTCTCCTAGTTTCCCATTTACATTTTAATTTTATGGTATTTTTAGCACATAGAAATGGTGAATTTATATGTAGTCCAGTTTATCCATCTTCTCCTTTCTAATTCTGATGTCATGATAAGAACACTGAACATTATGTAAATATAGACTCATATTTTCTTCTAGTGTATTATCATTTCCACTTTTTACACTTACTTCTTTAGACTTATTTTGGTATAAGGTAGGATATAGTCTTAACTTATTTTTTTAATTGGTAAGCCAACTGTCCCAAATTCATTTAAATAATTATCCCTCTATTTCCTCCTCTAAATAGTGTATAAATCTTATAAATCAAAAACTATTTTCTTGATATTTGTATAATTTTACTTTGCTATCTGGCACTGCTGACCCTTTTGTTCATTCTCCTTGCTACTCCAACTTCTCTTGGTTTCTGTAACCCCTCAGCTCTATTCCTCTTCAACTAGTCCTTCTGAGTCTCCTCTACAAGCTTAATTTTCTTCCCATTTCCCTTATTCAGTCTCATGCTCCAGAGAAGATGACAGAAACCGTTCATTACTAGAAACTTTCTCTTCTCTCATTCTCCCTACTCTCCTTGTTCACCTGTACTGTCACTTTCTTCCAGCTCTCTCTTGACTTCCCAGATCTATATCCAACTACTTTCTAAGATCTCTACCTACATGCTCTACAGGCACTCTCTAAGACCCACTATACAAATATAATTTCAGTGCCTCCTCAAACCTACTTTTCTTTCTGTATTTCATTATCTACATACCACTATCATTCAAGCCAGAATCTCAGTAGTTCCTCCTCTCCCTTGCCATCACACCTTAGAGGTCATGGTATATCCTACTGATTCTAGGTCTCTGGTCAGATCCTTCTCTACTGCCGCTGCATTAAAATAGGTCTTGGGCTTCCCTGGTGGCGCAGTGGTTGAGAGTCCGCCTGCTGATGCAGGGGACACGGGTTCATGCCCCAGTCCGGGAGGATACCACATGCCACGGAGCGGCTAGGCCCGTGAGCCATGGCCGCTGAGCCTGTGCTCCGCAACGGGAGAGCCCACAGCGGTGAGAGGCCCGCATACCGCAAAAAAAAAAAAAAAAAAAGGTCTTAATTATCTCTGGTATGGATTCCTCCCCAATTCGCAACTTCCCTCCAAACCATTCTCTAAACTGCCCACAGAGTGACTGTGTAAAATGAAAATCTGATCATTCTACTTTTCTGATTAAAATCTTTCAAGTGATCCTGACCACTTGTAAGGTAAAAATGTAAACCCAGCATGGCATATAAGGCTTTCTGTAAGCTGGTTGTTGCCTACCTCACTAACCTTAATTCATCTATCTCCTTAAAACCTGACCCAGCCATACCTAATTACTCAAGCAAGCCGAACTACTGCCTTCTTCCAATCCTTTGCTCATGTGGCTCCTTCAGCCTAGAAAGTTTTCTTGCTGATTCTTTGCCAAGCAAACTCATAATCATCTTCAAAATACAGTCTTAGTGTCATACTTTATAAAACATCCACCACTTATATGCCTCAAATTTATCTTATACACACATACCTCACAATTCCATTTTATCCCTATCACACCACTTTACAATTATTTTTTATGTGTCTTCCCCATATGACTGTGACACATTTTTATTCACCTCTGAATGGCCAAGCTTATTACCTCAGGGCTTGGGCACACAGTAGGCACTCAAAATGGTCACTGAATAAGAAGATTAACAGACATGATGCTTACTTAACAAACTGGTTTATAAAAATTATCAAAAATATATTTCTTGGGACTTCCCTGGTGGCGCAGTGGTTGAGAGTCCGCCTGCTGATGCAGGGGACATGGGTTCGTGCCCCAGTCCGGGAAGATCCCACATGCCGCGGAGTGGCTAGGCCCGTGAGCCATGCCGCTGAGCCTGTGCATCCGGAGCCTGTGCTCCACAACGGGAGAGGCCACAACAGTGAGAGGCCCACGTACCGCAAAAAAAAAAAATATATATATATATATATATATATATATATATATATATATATATATATTTCTCAATGGAATACTATGAAGAGTGACATTTGACTCAACTTGTAATCTCAATAGGTAACAAATATATCTCTGAAGTTTTACAAATAGCTTAGAAGCACTAAGTAATACTAATGAGGCTCTGTATTATAAATTTAACCCGTGTAAAAATCACTTGTTCAAGGGCTCCTGTTAGTTAAGGAGTTAAATAATCTCATTCAAAAAACATGAGAGATATAGATATAGTTCTACACCAAGAAAAGAAGCTAAAAGTCTACATAACTACAGCAAAAATTTTTCTAGTCTTTGCATACAAATGGTACAAGACACTTTGTTTTTGAACTTTTGTAAAAACCTTCACATCTATTTCCTAACTATGGTACAACTACAGCCCCAGGCAGCACAGCTGCATATCTTTCTTTATTTGGGCAATTGCTTCCTCATTACAAAGAGAATAAAAGAGCCACAACAAACATTCAAAAGAAAAGTGGCTCCATGTAAATGGAGAGTAGATAAAGGCATTTTCCAATAAGTTAGATGATAAGAATGTTTTGATTTCTCAGATTATCAAAAAGGATTTCATATGAAAGTTTTAATAAATCTGTAAAATGTACTTTTAAGCACAAAGAAATCTTAGTTCAAATTTTAAAATCAAATATATATGGTGAAAAGTGACAGAAATATCCCATTAACCTATTTTCAAAACTCACTCACAGACCTGTCAGGAGACATGAAGACCTTGTTAAAAAGCAGACCACAGGTACTACCTTCCAGTTCAGAGTGACATGGATACAAACTGATAGGAAGCCATGACTACTGAAACTTCCAGATCTCAAGAGGGAGCATTTCAATCAGCCATGTTAACATCTTCCAGTTATTAAAAAACTAGAAAACGAAGACTACAGCATACGGTACCCCCATAACCTTATAAACGGCACTGATTTCTCCGCCTACCACACTAGACTGTGAATTCATGTCTTCTGTGTGTTCTGCGATATGTGTTTACACAAGACTGTATAATAATAAAGCAAACACTTGTGGAACGCCCCCCCAACCTCAAGGGGAGAGTTTTTAACACCCCAAAACTGCTTTTCACAACCCCTCCTCTCTCCCAAAGGTAACCACTATCCTGACTTTTGTACCAATTATTTCCTTGCTTTTTTTTAGAGTTTTCACAACCTGTGGCAGTTTTCTTTAAATAACAGCTTTACTGAGATATAATTCACATACCATAAAGAGTACTTTTAGGATATTCACAGAGTTTTGCGACCATCACTGTGGCAGTTTTTATCTCCATCGATGTGGTTAAGTTGGAATTTCCCAGGATCCCCTTCCGTGAGTCTGCCCAAGATTTAAAAGGTGGAACAGAACAGCCTCCACTCTCTGAATGCCTGCACGGTTAGAGGTGGTGACAGATAGAAACTGAGGTGCCAGAGAGTTCCAGCTCATCCACATGTTTCCTCTTTGGACACTAGCTTTAGTTCCCCTAACACCAGAAGCTGGGCAGCAAACACATGAAAGGACAGCCTGTCCTCCCAGAAGTCTCCCAGACCCCCGCAGGCTGCCTGGGCCACCCACCCCAGTGTTTCAGGAGGTGGTTCATGACCCTTCTCTGACCTTCTAATTCCTCCTCTGGGCTCTATTTTTTCAACTTCTCCCAGGATTACATACAGACTTACTTCTGTAATAAATAAATCCGTTATTCCATAATACTCCCAGTGGCTCTGCTTCCCTGACTGAATCCTGATACACACCAGCTACGTGTTTCCCTAAACAATAGCTCAGCATTGACTCTTTCCGAACTTCGTAAACACAGAATCAAACACTGTATTTTGTGAGATTCCTCCATGCTGTTGCACACAGCTGTTCCTTGCTCACTTCTCACTTGCACTTTAATAAACTATTTTATACCATATACCATTTCAATGAACTTTTTATTGAAATGTAACATACAAAAAGAGCACAAGTCATAAGTGTACCTGTGTCTCCGTACATGTATCACACCCAAAATCAAGAAACAGAACCTTACCAGCACCCCAGAAGCTCCACTAATACACCCTCCCTACTCCCCAAAGGTAACTACTCCTGACTACAACCATAAATTATTTTTCCTGGTTTTGAACTGTTCTGAACTTGTATCCAGAATCATATAATAAATAAATTTGAGAGTCTGGTTTCTTTCATGCCATACTATGTTTGCGAGAGTTATTCGTTTCTTGAATAGACCATCAGTTCATTCATTTTCATGGCTGTCCAGGTTACAGTATATGAATATATCACAATTAATTTTTCCATTCTGTTGTTGTGAGCATTCGGGCAGTTCTAGTTTTGAGGAACTTGGAATCACACTCCTGAGGACATTCTTGCACATGTCTTTGGAACGTATATGCACATACTTCTGCTGGGAACATACATCAGGAGAGGAACTGCTGAAACACACGGTGCAAACAATTCTAGATAATTCTAGATTTCCAGCACTGATGTAGATGACCCTCAGCAGTGCATGAAAGCCCCCACGGCTCTGTTCCTTGCCAGCACCTGACATTGTCTTTTTGAATGCAGTCATCTGGATGTGTGACGGCATCTCACTGTGGTTTATTCTACGTCTGTCTGATGACGGATGAGGTGAAGCACCTTTTTCCATGTTTACTGACCATCTGTGAAGTGCCTGTTCAAGTTCCTTGCCCATGTTCCTATTGGGCTTGTCTGTCTCTTTCTTACTAAATTGCAGGACTTCTCAAAATATTCTGATTATATTACATTCTGTTGGCCAATCCCACGCTATGACTTGACTTTTCATTCACATAATCGCATCTTTTCATAAACAGAAGTTATTTTAATGTAATCCAACATATCAACCTTTTACTTTATAAAAAGTTAGTGCTTTTGGTGTCTTATTTTACATTTATTTACTACCAACCATGGGCAAGTGAACTAATGTTTTATAATTATTATGTTACGTGTTGCCCCTGTTAACTCATGGAATCCTCCAAACCATCCTACAAAAAGAAAGAATGATTCCCCCGGAAGCACAGGGTGCTGGCAGTGGACTGAACAGAGGGGAGGCTGCCGGATCCAGCAAGCAGACTCTTAGCAGCTTAGTGCTGCCCACTCAGCTATGCACACTCGTGTGCACACTTCCACCAAGAGAGCTCTTACCACACCTCATCCTTACCCACATACATGGAACATGCACAGACATACATATATACAACATGCACATAACATTGCTCACATGCCTAGGACACTCCCAGCCCACAGTTCAAAAATTAAAGAAGTCAACCTGGGGGGACATTCAAGATGACGGAGGAGTATGACATGGAGATCACCTTCCTCCCCACAAATACATCAAAAATACAACTACAGGGGCCTCCCTGGTGGCGCAGTGGTTGAGAGTCCGCCTGCCGATGCAGGGGACGTGGGTTCGTGCCCCGGTCCGGGAAGATCCCACATGCCGCGGAGTGGCTGGGCCTGTGAGCCATGGCCACTGAGCCTGCGCGTCCGGAGCCTGTGCTCCGCAACGGGAGAGGCCACAACAGTGAGAGGCCCGCGTACCGCAAAAAAAAAAAAAAAAATACAACTATATGTGGAACAACTCCTACAGAACACCTACTGAACACTGGCAGAAGACGTCAGACTTCCCAAAAGGCAAGAAAATCCCCACGTACCTGGGTAGGGCAAAAGAAAAAACAGAGACAAAAGAAAAGGGATGGGACCTGCACCTCTGGGAAGGAGCTGTGAAGGAGGAAAAGTTTCCACACACTAGGGAGCCCCTTCACTGGCGGAGACGGCGGGTGGGCAGGGAGGAAGCTTCAGAGCCATGGAGGAGAGCACAGCAGTAGGGGTGCAGAGGGCAAAGCGGAGAGATTCCCGCACAGAGGATCAGTGCCGACCAGCACTCACCAACCCAAGAGGCTTGTCTGCTCACCCGTCAGGGCGGGTGAGGGCTGGGAGCTGAGGCTCGGGCTTCGGAGGTCAGATCCCAGGGAGAGGACTGGGGTTGGCTGCGTGAACACAGCCTGAAGGGCGCTAGTGCGCCACGGCTAGCCGGGAGGGAGTCTGGGAAAAAGTCTGGAACTGCTGAAGAGGCAAGAGACCATTGTTTCGGGGTGCATGAGGAGAGGGGATTCAGAGCACCGCCTAAATGAGCTCCAGGACGGGCGCGAGCCACGGCGATCAGAGCGGACACCAGAGACGGGCATGAGACGCTAAGGCTGCTGCTGCCGCCACCAAGAAGGCTGTGTGCAAGCACAGGTCACTAGCCACACCTCCCCTCCCGGGAGCCTGTGCGGCCCACCACTGCCAGGGTCTCGTGGTCCAGGGACAACTTCCCCGGGTGAACACACGGCGCACCTCAGGCTGGTGCAACATCACGCCGACCTCTGCAGCCACAGGCTCGCCCTGCATTCCAATTATAACTACCGTACCCCTTCTTCCCCCCGGCCTGAATAAGCCAGAGCCCCCTAATCAGCCTCTGCTTTAACCCCATCCTGTCTGGATGGCAACAGACGCCAGAGGGTGACCTTAGGGGCCAAACCCAAAGCTGAACGCCAGGAGCTGTGCGAACAAAGAAGAGAAGGGGAATCTCTCCCAGCAGCCTCAGGAGAAATGGAGTAAATCTCCACAATCATCTCCACAATCAACTAGATGTACCTGCATCTGAGGAATACCTGAGAAGACAATGAATCATCCCAAAATTGAGGCGGTGGGCTTTGGGAGCAACTGTAGACTTGGGGTTTGCTGTCTGCAACTGACTTATTTCTGATTTTTATGTTTATCTTAGTATAGTTTTTAGCGCTTACTACCATTGCTGGATTTGTGTATTGGTTTGGTTGCTCTCTTCTCTTTTTTTATTATTATTACTTTTTTCTTATTTTTTTTTTATTTTAATAATGTCTTTTCTTTCTTTTTTTCTCCCTTTTCTTCAGGTTGACAGGACCTTGGTGCTCTGGCCTGGTGTCAGGCCTAAGCCTCTGAGGTGGGAGAGCCAAGCTCAGGACACTGGGCCACCACAGACCTCCAGGCCCCAAGTAATATCAATCAGCAAGAGCTCTCGCAAAGATCTCCGTCTCCACATTGAGACCCAGCTCCACCCAACGGCCAGCAAGCTCCAGTGCTGGATGCTGCATGCCAAACAACTAGCAAGACAGGAACACAACCCCACCCATTAGCAGAGAGGTTGCCTAAAATCATACTAGGTTCACAGACACCCCAAAACACACCACCGGACGCAGCCCTGCCCACCAGAAAGACAAGATCCAGCCCCACCCACCAGAACAGAGGCACCAGTCCCCTCCACAAGCCACTGAACCAACCTTACCCACTGGGGGCAGACACCAAAAACAACAGGAATTACAAACCTGCAGCCTGCGAAAAGGGGACCCCAAACACAGTAAGTTAAGCAAAATGACAAGACAGAGAAATATGCAGCAGATAAAGGAGCAAGGTAAAAACCCACCAGACCAAACAAATGAAGAGGAAATAGGCAGCCTACCTGAAAAAGAATTCAGAGTAATGATAGTAAAATGACCCAAAATCTTGGAAACAGAATGGAGAAAATACAAGAAACATTTAACAAGGACCTAGAAGAACTAAAGAGCAAATAAACACTGATGAACAACACAATAAATGAAATTTAAAATTCTCTAGAAGGAATCAATAGCAGAATAACTGAGGCAGAAAAACGAATAAGTGACCTGGAATTTAAAATAGTGGAAATAACTACTGCAGAGCAGAATAAAGAACAAAGAATGAAAAGAATTGACGACAGTCTCAGAGACCTCTGGGACAACATTAAACGCACCAACATTCAAATTATAGGGGTCGCAAAAAAAGAAGAGAAAAAGAAAGGGTCTGAGAAAACATCTGAAGAGATTATACTTGAAAATTTCCCTAACATGGGAAAGGAAATAGTCAATCAAGTCCAGGAAGCACAGAGTCCCATACAGGATAAATCCAAGGAGAAAGACAAGACACATATTAATCAAACTATCAAAATTAAATACAAAGAAAAAATATTAAAAGCAACAAGGGAAAAGCAACAAATAACATACAAGGGAATCCCCATAAGGTTAACAGCTGATCTTTCAGCAGAAACTCTGCAAGCCAGAAGGGAGTGGCAGGACATATTTAAAATGATGAAAGGGAAAAACCAAGATTACAACCAAGATTACTCTACCCAGCAAGGATCTCATTCAGAGTCAATGGAGAAATTAAAACCTTTACAGACAAGCAAAAGTTAAGAGAATTCAGCACCACCAAACCAGCTTTGCAACAAATGCTAAAGGGACTTCTCTAAGCAGGAAACACAAGAGAAGGAAAAGACCTACAAAATCAAACCCAAAACAATTCAGAAAATGTTAATAGGAACATACATTTCAATAATTACCTTAAATGTAAATGAATTAAATGCTCCGACCAAAAGACACAGACTGGCTGAATGGATACAAAAACAAGACCCGTATATATGCTGTCTACAAGAGACCCACTTCAGAGCTGGGGACACATACAGACTGCAAGTGAGGGGATGGAAAAAGATATTCCATGCAAATGGAAATCAAAAGAAAGCTGGAGGAGCAATTCTCGTATCAGACAAAATAGATTTTAAAATAAAGACTATTACAAGAGACAAAGAAGGACACTACATAATGATGAAGGGATCAATCCAAGAAGAAGATATAACAATTGTAAATATTTATGCACCCAACATAGGAGCACATCAATACATAAGGCAAATGCTAACAACCATAAAGCAGGAAATCGACAGTAACACAATCATAGTAGGGGACTTTTAACACTCTACTTTCACCAAAGGACAGATCATCCAAAATGAAAATAAATAAGGCAACACAAGCTTTAAATGACACATTAAACAAGATGGACTTAATTGATATTTATAGGACATTCCATCCAAAAACAACAGAATACACTTTCTTCTCAATTGTTCATGGAACATTCTCCAGGATAGATTGTATCTTTGGTCACAAATCAAGCCTTGGTAAATTTAAGAAAACTGAAATCGTATCAAGTAACTTTTCCAACCACAACGCTATGAGGCTATCTATCAATTACAGAAAAAAATCTATAAAAAATACAAACACATGGAGGCTAAACAATACACTACTAAATAACCAAGAGATCACTGAAGAAATCAAAGAGGAAATCAAAAAGTACCTAGAAACAAATTACAGTGAAAACACAATGACCCAAAACCTATAGGATGCAGCAAAAGTAGTTCTAAGAGGGAAGTGTATAGCAATACAATTCTACCTCAAGAAACAAGAAACATCTCAAATAAACAACCTAACCTTACACCTAAAGCAATTAGAGAAACAACAAAAAAAAACCCAAAGTTAGCAAAAGGAAAGAAATCATAAAGATCAGATCAGAAATGAAGGAAACAATAGCAAAGATCAATAAAACTAAAAGCTGGTTCTCTGAGAAGATAAAACAAAATTGATAAACCATTAGCCAGACTCATCAAGAAAAAAAGGGCGAGGATTCAAATCAATAGAATTAAAAATGAAAAAGGAGAAGTAACAACTGACACTGCAGAAATACAAAAGATCATAAGAGATTACTACAAGCAACTATATGCCAATAAAATGGACAATCTGGAAGAAATGGACACATTCTTAGAAAAGCACAACCTTCTGAGGCTGAACCAGGAAGAAAGAGAAAATACAAACAGACCAATCACAAGCACTGAAATTGAGACTGTGATTAAAAATCTTCCAACAACAAAAGCCCAGGACCAGATGGCTTCACAGGCGAATTCTATCAAACATTTAGAGAAGAGCTAACACCTATCCTTCTCAAACTCTTCCAAAATATAGCAGAGGGTGGAACACTGCCAAACCCATTCTATGAGGTCACCATCACCCTGATACCAAAACCAGACAAACATGTCACAAAGAAAGAAAACTACAGGCCAATATCACTGATGAACAAAGATGCAAAAATCCTCAACAAAATACTAGCAAACAGAATCCAACAGCACATTAAAAGGATCATACACCATGATCAAGTGGGGTTTATCCGAGGAATGCAAGGGTTCTTCAATATATGCGAAGCAATCAATGTAATAAACCATATTAACAAACTGAAGGAGAAAAAGCATATGATCATCTCAATAGATGCAGAAAAAGGTTATGACAAAATAAAACACCCATTTATGATAAAAACCCTCCAGAAAGTAGGCACAGAGGGAACTTACCTCAACATAATAAAGGCCATATATGACAACGCCACAGCCAACATCATTCTCAATGGTGAAAAACTGAAACCATTTCCTCTAAGACCAGAAACAAAACAAGGTTGTCCACTCTCCCCACTATTATTCAACATAGTTTTGGAAGTTTTATCCACAGCAATCAGAGAAGAAAAAGAAATAAAAGGAATCCAAATACAAAAAGAAGAAGTAAAGCTGTCACTGTTTGCAGATGACATGATACTATACATAGTGAATCCTAAAGATGTTACCAGAAAACTACTAGAGCTAATCAATGAATCTGGTAAAGTAGCAGGATACAAAATTATGCACAGAAATCTCTTGCATTCCTATACACTAATGATGAAAAATCTGAAAGAGAAATTAAGGAAACACTCCCATTTAGCACTGCAACAAAAAGAATAGAATACCAGGGAATAAACCTACCTAATGAGACAGAGATGTGTATGCAGAAAACTATAAGACACTGATGAAAGAAATTAAAGATGATACAAACAGATGGAGAGATATACCATGTTCTTGACTGGAAGAATCAACATTGTGAAAATGACTATACTACCCAAAGCAATCTACAGATTCAATGCAATCCCTATCCAACTACCAATGGCATTTTTCACAGAACTAGAACAAAAAATTTCACGATTTGTATGGAAACACAAAAGACCCCAAGTAGCCAAAGCAATCTTGAGAAAGAAAAATGGAGCTGGAGGAATCAGGCTCCCGAACTTCAGACTATACTACAAAGCTACAGTAATCAAGACAGTATGGCACTGGCAATAAAACAGACATACAGATCAGTGGAACAGGACAGAAAGCCCAGAGATAAACCCATGCACATATGGTCACCTTATTTTTGATAAAGGAGGCAAGAATATACAATGGAGAAAGGACAGCTTTTTCAATAAGTGGTTCTGGGAAAACCGGACAGCTACATGTAAAAGAATGAAATTAGAACACTCCCTAACACAATACACAAAAATAAACTCAAAACGGATTAAAGACCTAAATGTAAGGCCAGACACTATAAAACTCTTAGAGGAAAACAGAGGCAGAATACTCTGACATAAATCACAGCAAGATCCTTTTTGACCCACCTCCTAGAGAAATGGAAATAAAAACAAAAATAAACAAACAGGACCTAATGAAATTTAAAAGCTTTTACACAGCACAGGAAACCATAAACAAGACAAAAAGACAACCCTCAGAGTGGGAGAAAATATTTGCAAATGAAGCAACTGACAAAGGATTAATCTGCAAAATTTACAAGCAGCTCATGCAGCTCAATATCAAAAAAACAAACAATGCAATCCAAAAATGGGCAGAAGACCTAAATAGACATTTCTCCAAAGGAGACATACAGATGGCCAACAAACACATGAAAGGATGCTCAACATCACTAATCATTAGAGAAATGCAAATCAAAACTACAATGATCAAATAAAGATGTTTTAAAAAAAAAACTACAATGAGACATCACCTCATGCCGGTCAGAATGGCCATCATCAAAAACTCTACAGGGGCTTCCCTGGTGGCACAGTGGTTGAGAGTCTGCCTGCCGACGCAAGGGACACAGGTTCGTGCCCCGGTCCGGGAAGATCCCACATGCCACGGAGCGGCTGGGCCCGTGAGTCATGGCTGCTGAGCCTGCGTGTCCGGAGCCTGTGCTCCGCAACAGGAGAGGCCACAACAGTGAGAGGCCCATGTACCACAAAAAAAAAAAAAAAAAAAAAAAAACTCTACAAACAATAAATGCTGGAGAGGGTGTGGAGAAAAGGGAACCCTCTTGCACTGTTGGTGGGAATGTAAATTGATAGAGCCACTGTAGAGAACAGTATGGAGGTTCCTTAAAAAACTAAAAATAGAACTACCATATGACCCAGCAATCCCACTACTGGGCATATACCTGGAGAAAAGCATAATTCAAAAAGAGTCATGTACCACAATGTTCACTGCAGCACTATTTAGAAGAGCCAGGACATGGAAGCAACCTAAGTGTCCATCGACAGGTGAATGGATAAAGAAGACGTGGCACATATATACAATGGAATATTACTCAGCCATAAAAAGAAACGAAATTGAGTTATCTGCAGTGAGGTGGATGGACCTAGAGTCTGTCATACAGAGTGAAGCAAGTCAGAAAGAGAAAAACAAATACCATATGCTAACACATATATATGGAATCTAAAAAAAAAAAAAAAAGGTTCTGAAGAACCTGGGAGGAGGACAGGAATAAAGACGCACACGTAGAGAATGGACTTGAGGACATGGGGAGGGGCAGGGTAAGCTGGGACGAAGTGAGAGAGTGGCACTGACATATATACACTACCAAATGTAAAATAGATAGCTAGTGGAAAGCAGCCGCATAGCACAGGGAGAACAGCTCGGTGCTTTGTGACCACCTAGAGGGGTGGGATAGGGAGGGTGGGAGGGAGACGCAATAGGGAGGGGATATGGGGATGTATGTATACGTATAGCTGATTCACTTTGTGATACAGCGGAAACTAACACACCATTGTAAAGCAATTATACTCCAATAAAGATGTTAAAAAAAAAAGATGCTAAAATAATAAAGTTTAAAAAAAAAGTCAACCTGACTAAAGATTAAATTGTATTTCCAATGCAATCTCATAAAAGAGTGAAATGGTACAGGGCTAAACCATTTAGACTTGGCATCAATTTACAGAAAATGACAAGCAGATAATTCAATGGTACAGATGAATAATGCAAAAAAAAAGAATTAAACAGTAAGAAAATCGAAAATTAATGAGTGGGCATGGAGGAAAACAAATATTTTGGTAAAAGTTAAAAAGCAAAGTGAGATTAATCTTCACTATATATTTGTGAAATATTTTTAAAATCATACTAAATTTGTTTTCATAGTGAGATTATGTCAGTTTCAGACAGAAACAGTACAGTAAAAGAACTATGGGAATGTACAATGAGGATGCTTATAATTACTTTCAGACTAGTAAGACAATGAAAAGTTATGAGAGACCATTAATAACCAATACCTACCCTCACAACTCTCTCCTTGAGGTCTGAGCTAACGTCTTGGTCATTTTCCCAGATCTTTCCCAGAGCCAACAATATAAAGTTTTCTAACAACTTAAGTTTCTCAGAAACTGATCAACTTGTAAAGTACAGTGTCTTTCCAAACTGGATGGCCACTTCATCAGAAATGCTCACTGTCACAGCGTTTTGGGACTGGGTGGGTAATGGAACAGACAGAAAAGAACCTTAAGGTATGAATAAAGAAGAGCATCTAACTGATGGAGATGGACTATGGGAAGGAAAGAAAAAGTGATTTGTTACAAATAGGTGTTTCATATCAGGCTGAAATATTCAGAAGGGAAAAAAGGATAAAGAAGGCTACGGAAAAAAAACAGAAACAGAAAACCTCTGCCCTCACAGACACCAGGTTTTGATGTTATCCGTGGCTTAAAGAGTTTTAATCCAAATTCCAAAGTGTCAGTTCGTTCCAGTGATCTGTGTTCTAATAAAGTAACTGCACATTTAATAAAGCCCACTTATCTATTACAGATGTTCCCCTCCAGATTTCCTTTTGCTTACTTTTAACAAGTTTGTTTAATTACAGTGAAGACTTCTTCTGAAAGCAGTCAACAGAAGATTTAAGGAGGTGATTCCCAACCTGGTTGCACCTTAGAATCTCCCAGGGAGCTTTTAAAACCCCAAGCCCGGGGCCCCACCCCAGAGACCTCAGTTTAATTGCTCAGGGGTGGGGCCCAGGCCCTGGTATGTTTAAAAAGCTGTTCAGGACTTCCCTGGCGGCGCAGTGGTTGAGAATCCACCTGCCAAAGCAGGGGACACGGGTTCGAGCCCTGGTCCAGGAAGATCCCACATGCCGCGGAGCAACTAAGCCCATGCACCACAACTACTGAGCCTGCGCTCTAGAGCTCACGAGCCACAACTACTGAGCCCACGTGCTGCAACTACTGAAGCCCGCGCGCCTAGAGCCTGTGCTCCGCAACAAGAGAAGCCACCACAATGAGAAGCCCGCGCACCCCAACGAAGAGTAGACCCCGCTCACCGCAACTAGAGGAAGCCCGTGCGCAACCACAAACGCAGACCCAACGCAGCCATAAAAAAAAAAAAACGCTGTCCAGGTGACTCTAATATGCGGCCAGGGGTGAGAACCACCAACACAGAGACAGAGCGCAGGCCTGGGAGCAGGAGCAGGACTGGGCTTCTCGGGGGGCATGCTGACCACTTTGCACAGAATCATGGAACCCCCACACACACTCACTCTTACACCCCAAAAGCTCTCCCATTTGTTGCTAAACACCCTCTGAAGGGGCAGCATGGGCCCCATGTGAGAGCCGCTGGTCCAGAGAGTGCGTGGACCTGGTCTGCAGTAACTTGGTCTCCCCCCTCTGGGCGGCAGCTTCCTGTGCTCCAGTGCTGGCGTGGACGACAGCAGTCGTGTTCTAACCTTGCTTCCTAACAGCCAGGGTTAAGGGCTGCTGGGGCAGCTGCTGCTGGAGGCGGCCAGAAGCCCAAGCGGGAAGAGCTGGCCCCACTCCCCAGCTTCAAGCAGAGCATCTCCACTTTCATCTGTTTTACAGATTCAGCTTACCCATAAGTTTATGTTTGGAAAGAATGGCTCAAACACAAAAAAAATTTTTAAGTTTGAAAACTGCCAGACCTTCCGGTTCAAAAATACAAATATTCAACTGAGAAACACAGTTCCAAACTGCAAGCTCCTGTCGTGTTCCTCCTGTTTCTAACCCCAGCACTTGGCACATGGTAGGAATTGTGTACATGATGGTGAATGAAAGGAAGAAAGAAAAGAGGAATGAGGAAAAATCTGAGAAAGACGTCCTCTCCCCCTTGTTTGAATCTACTACCTTGAACACTCCTGCTTGACGTCTTCAGGACCGCAAATTCATAAAGAGGTAGATTCAGCTCCTGCGTGTCGTGTACAGTTTGGCACACGGTGGCCTGACCACAGCGATCCTGTATGGGAGGCATTTCTCCAGAGAGGCATGTGGAAATTTGTTTCTTCTTTCAAGTATAGGTGTGTGGGCGGAGAGTGGGGTGGGAGGGGGCTGGACCAGCTCTACAGTGATTCCCATGACCCTGTCCTCCTGTGCAAACCCCCTCCTTTGAACGTGGGCATGACCGTGAATCGATTCTTACCCACAGAACACAGCCAAGGGATGGGAGTGAGTGCATGCATGTGATCCCATCACATAAGACTGTAGCATCCTTCTTGCTAGGACTCTCTCCCCCTTGCTGGCTTTTAGCCAAGTGGCCGTGTTAGGAAGACACAGGTAAAGAGGCACTGAGGGCCATCTTCAGCTGATAACCAGTGAGACACTGAAGTCCACAGTACATTGGCTCACCTGGAAATAAACGCTGCCGACAACCTCCTTAGCTACAAAGAGTCTCCTTCCACCATCAAACCTTCAGATAAGTTTCCAGCCCTGCCCGACAACCTGACTGCAGCCTTAAGGCAGAGGGCCCAGCTAAGCCGGGCCTGGACACCAGACCCACAAAAATGTGTGAGATAAAAAAACACATGGTGTTTAAAGCTGCTAAGTTTATGGTAACACCGTCATGCGGCAATAGATTACCGAGTGTAACTAAGGGTGGAAACAGCATGTTCCAGGGCCCTGAGGTGGGGAAGAGCCAGGCACAGATGAAGACCTGGAAGCGGGGAGGGGTGGCTGGAGCTCAGCAAGCGTGGGAGGGAGGGAGGGCCCCGGGTGGGGCTAGAGAGAGGCAGGCTCTGCCGGGCACCTTAATGTGCTTGAGTTTATATCCAGGGAACAGTGAAAGCTCCTGAAGAGTGCAAGCTGGGGAAGAAACGTGATTTGATTCGCATTTTACTATTTTAAAAAGGTAACTCTGGCTGCTGTGGGGAGAATGAACCAGAGGAGGTCCAGAGTCGAGGCATGGCAGTCACGTAAGATGCTCCTGTGGATGTGCAGGTGAGCAGCGGTGACAGTGACGATGGGAAGTGGAAGGATTAAACAAGTGAAGATAGAACAGGGGGTTCATGAACTGGGATGAGAAAAGAACTCCACCCTTATGTCAGTAACCTCCAAATGAAATACAGTATTGTGTTTAATTGTGAATACAGGCAACAACTCAGCAACACGGGCAGTACCTGTGACTTTCGAATCTCAGACTCTTTTTTAACCCCAGTTACTATCAGTACTATGAAGTATCATTTGTGTTTATCATTACTTCAAATTTATGGTAGTTACAGACCCACCACTAGATCTGTTATTTAAGAACATTTAAGAAGTATATATAGCATGATGTCACAAATCTGTGTTTCATTAAGAGTTTTATAACTATTTAAGACTGATTCTGAAAACGTGTCCACAGGCTTCCTCACTCGAATGCAAAAGGGCCCGAGAAACCCTGCGACAGAGAGGAGGAGGGCGGCTTGATAGGGTTTGGTGCTGCACTTGCTCTTGGGGGTGAAATAAAAAATAAGGACCACTGTAGGGGCAGCAGATCTGGGGAAAGACCAATAGTTCAGTTCTGGATGATTATGTCTGAGGTGCAAGTAAGGCATCTGAGTAAATGAGGAAAAGTCAGGGCTTAATTTGAAACATGTAGACAGTATTTTGAGCTCTGTTAGGAGATGAAACTACTTAAAGAGAGAACGTTGTATGAGAAGAGGCGTGGAGGGCAGAAACCCCAGGGAACTTCACCCTGGAAAGGCTGGACTGAGAAGACATCCGATGGGGCGGATCCGAGAGGCAGGAGCAACACCCAGAGGAGGGTGGCAGCACAGAGAAGCGTCTCGGGAGGAACGCTGAAAGCTGTTCAGAGGCTGCATAAGGTGAGGATCGTGTCCCCTGGGTCTGGCGATTTGTATGATGCTGGAAAAGATGGGCAGTTTCGGGCAGGGGAGGGAGGGGGGACAGGAATAGGTGAAGAATAACTGGAAACCGATAAAGTGGAAGAAATATGTGGATTACTTTCTTGAGAAGTTTTGATGTTGAGGATTTTAAAATGGGGCTATTGATGGAGAGGGAGGCTGTTTATTTTCTGTTGCAGGTTGGGCACACCCAGAAGACCTCTGTACGTGAATCAGAACGATCTGGTAGAAACAGAGGGACTGATGATGCAGGAGAACACAAAACGACTGCCGGACGGAAGTCCCTGGAGAGGAGAGGGTCCGGGTCCAGAGCTCATGTGAACAGACCAGCCTCTGACAGGAGGAGGGAAGACACAGTCCCGACTTGGTGGCAGGAAGCTCCGGAGCACCCGCTGCCTTTATCTGCTAAATGTTGGGGGGATTCAGGGGCTGAGAGGCGTGGGGTGGTGGTGACGGCGAAGGGGTGGTCTAGCAGGAAGAATGCAGACAGTATGACGTGGTTGTGGAGAGTGAGAACACGCGCAGCTGGAGGGGAATCTCACAAAACTGTGGGTAGTGGTCACTGCCCACTTGACGCTGGGGATCAAGAATTTACAGAGAGACGGAAGTCTGAGTCTTTATCTTGTTTCTCCAGCTACACTGAGCTGCTTGGGTGAAGGCACAGAGAAGCCAGCAGGTAGGGTTCATTCGGGATCGGGATTTGTCCAGCTCGATGTGACAGGAGGAGGAGAGGAGGGCAGGAGAGTCAAGGGTACCTGTAAGAGAGTGATTATGTACTACGAACTCTGGAATTTAAGCTGGAGAAGGAAGAAAGAAAGGAAAAGACCTCTCAGAGAAAGAGCCTAAGTGGAATTAGGGAATTAGCTCCTAAGAGCGGGGGTAACCACGGGCAGCTGCGGGTAAGGAGCAGGAAACACGGGTCACCTCCAGCAGGTGCCACAGTAATGAGGTAAACGGAGGGTCCACCAGCTGGTTGGAGCACCCGAGATTTCCAGAAGAGAGTGGACCGCGCAAACTTAATGCCTCGCCTCCAGGGAGATGACAGCTTTATGACAGCTTCGGATGTACCCATTCGTTTGAGACAGGTCCTCCAGAAGGCAAGCTCCACAGAGCAGAGATCTGTTTGGTTCGCCCCTGTTTTCCCCAGAGCCTAGTGTTCGATAAATACTGTTGGGTATGAATGTCATTAAAATGTAATGAAGTAAGGAAAGGACAGGAAGGGACTGCAGCTCTGCACTGCACATAGGACACACACTCACCGAAGCACTGAGTCGTGGCCAGACCACAGCCGGTCCCCTAGGGATAAAAGGCACGAGTTCCACGCTGACTTCAGAAATGTGGCCAACCGCCCGTGGGGTGACGGAGCACCTGACGTGGTGAGGCGCCGCAGCCGCTGACCGGGGTTCCGCCCACTGACCCAGGGGCAGCAGAGAGTCATCGGTACGTCTGCTTCTTATTTCAGAATAACCGCATTAATTCTTTCTTCAGATACCTTCATCTCTACAAACCATGTCTTGGTTTGACTGTGGGTTCTTCATTCAGGTAACCTATCCCAATAGACACTGCACTCATGCCTGCCTCAGAGAGGCCTCCCCGCACCTCGGTGCTACATTAGGGCTCCCACTGCACGCTGCTCCTCTGGAATTCGTGGCCCAACTTTCTCTCCTCCGCTGCAGAACTCCCGGAAGAATCCTTATCACCTGCCGTCCTCGCCTCATTGGCTCTTCCACCCACATCCCACTGGAACCATTCACCAGGGTGCCCAAACCCAGCGGTGGCGGCCCCGCCCTCACCTGACTTGACTACTCCGTCCCCTCTGACGACACCCTCTGTGGCAGGAAGAACAGTGCCCCCCCCAGGAGAGCCATGTTCTAATCACCAGAACCTGTAAATATAGAACAATTAAGGTTGCTAATCAGCCGGCCTTAAAATAGGGAAAGGATCCTGGATGATCTGTGTGGACCCAATGGAACCACAGGGGTCCTTAAAACTGAAGAGGGAGAAGAGAGAGGTCAGGTCGGAGAAAGAGAAGTGACGGCACAGCAGGGTCGGAGAGACCCCACGTTGATGGCTTTGAACGGGGAGGGAGGGGCCCCGAGCCCCGGAGCCTGAGCAGCCTCTAGAAGGTGCAACAGGCCAGGGAACAGTCTCCCCTGGGGCCTCCAGAAAGGAACGCAGCCCTGGCCACACCGTGATTCTGGCCCAGTGAGACCCTTGCCAGACGGCTGACCTACAGAATTCTAACAGTAAATTTGCGCTGCTGTAGGCCACTCGGTTTGTGGTCATTTTGTTACAGCAGCAAATAGAAAACCGATACAGCCTCCTTGGGCCCCTCCTTCTCCCGGCTCCCAGCTCCCGCTTGCCTGGTTCCCCGCTACTCCCTGGCTTTCCGCAGCCTGCTGTGTGGCTGGCTCCGCCCACTCCACTCAGGGCTTATCTCCTCCCTTCTCCATCCATCCTTTGCCTCAGAGTGATCTCATCCCGTCTAGCAGCTCTCCAATTTATGTCTCCAGACAGGACCTCATTCAGGCTTCGAGACAGTGGCCCACTGAGCACAGCCACTTCAGTGTCTAAGAGACATTTCCAGTCAATACAGCCCGGGAGAGCTCATGACCCACCCCCACCACGCCCCTTCGGCCTCCTTTGTCTCAGCTATGAGCACCAGCACCAGTGCGGTAGCTGAGGCTGCAAACGAGGAACCCGTCTTGATCTCTCCTCCCTCACCCCCCATATCCAATCCCATGAGTCCTGACACCTCTGCCTCCAAAAGACACCCCACTTTCCACCTTCTCCACTGCTTCCATGGTCTCTTCCCAAGATGGCCAATTACTGCACAGCCTCTAACTGCTCTCTCTGCTTCCCCGTCAGTCACGGGGCAGCCAGAGAACAGCTTTGAAAACAGAGAATCCACATTACGCCTATCACCTCCTGACAGTTCAGCCTCCGATGACTTCCTGTTCCTCGTAAAATTCCAAGTCTTTGTGCCTACAAAGCGCTTCAGGATCCAGCCCCTGCCTACCCTGCCAATCTCACCTTCCCGATGTCCACTCTGCTCCAGCCACAATGTTGTCTATATTGTTCCTCAAGCCCAATGCATTCCTGCCTCAGGGCATTTGCACTTCTATTCCCTCTGCCTAAAATGTTCCCCTAGATCCCCAAGCAGCCCTCCTTCATCATTCGGATCTCCGCTCAAATGCCTGTAACAAAGGCCTTCCACAACCAACCCACCTCACGTGCTCACACCTCAGTATTCTGTTCTATTTTCTTCTCAGCACTCTCTGAAATTCTTATCTACTTACTTGCTCGTGTACTGTCTTCCCTTCTAAACTATAAGCTGCATGACAACAGGAACCTCGCCTGTCTGGGATCCTTAGCACCCTCAACCAGTGCATGGCACGTATTAGCCCTCAAAGATATTGCCGAAGGCATGAAGAAAGGCATGAAACCCAATGGAATACCAGCATGCTGTGGTCAATAAACACGACGCTGTGGCTCACTGTCCAAAAGGCCCAAGATATACGTAACATATTAGGAGAAAAGCCAGGCTACAAAACTACATGTATAGTAAACCCATTCTGAGCTAACAAATAATAAAATATATGCCCGCATCAGCACAGGAAAATGTCTGAAGAGACATACATCAGAAAGTCAACTGCTCCTCTCTGATGGCAGGCTTCGGGGTGACCTGGCCATCTTTCAACCTGGGCTGCACTGTGTGAAGTGGGGGTGGGGAAAGTCCTGCCTCCCCCAAGGCTTCCTGCCTTGCTTCCAGCCTCACCCTCACTCACCCTGATGCAGAGAACCGCGGGGTCTGAGACAAAGAAGTGAGCGTGCTGCCTCAATCCTCCCGTGACTGAGGGAAGCTGGAAGCTGCTCGCATGCAGGGAGCACACACTCCCACCCTCTCCTCCAGGTCTCAAGTTCTTCAGGGGCAGCTCCCCTACATTTGTTTGGCGACACCAATGACTATCACTAAGCCGGGCTGTCACACTCAGGGATGACGTATTAGCAGCACACTTGAGTAGAGACCTAAACAGTATCTGTTGTTGGATTCTTCACACACTCATTCATTCAACGAACAGTCACTGAACACCCATAGGTGCCCCTAAGTTAATTCTAAGCTCTTGGGATCCATCAATGAACAGAGCACATGAAGATTCCCGTCCACCAGGACCTGACAGCAGGGGCAGCCACACAATACACAATAAAAAGAAGTAAATTATACGCTCTATTAGATGATGATCAATGCTAATTCCAAAACACTTATGTCTCAATATCCTCATTTATGAAATAAAAGATACATAATCACCACACAGCAGGTTCTCTGAATTGCCTGAGGAATGGATTGTTAAAAATTACTGGAAAATGCTTAAATATAAAGTTTTGATTGATAATAATTAAAGCATTTAACAAAAATGATTCTTAAATGATTAGAGTTAGGAAGTCTAAATTTGGCTCAACAGCACAAAAATAAAATAAAACTTTAACATGCACATTAACAACTGGTCTTCTGATGCCGGGAAAGGGGAGCCTGTCACCACATAGTTTAAAGACATGTCAGGAAAAATGGGAAATGACTACACTCTGACCTCGATTTTATAGATCCTGCTTAATGTGAAGCTATTTTAATGTATCCTTCCTCAGAAATGGGAAGCAGATGACATTTTCCCTTTCTTTCAATTCTTTCTAAACTTGTATTTAAGTGTTTTTTCCCCTTCTCTTTCTGAAAAAGCAGCCTTTTGCAGCCTTTTCTAAATAAGAACCCCAGGTCCAATCGGAAAGCCTCCCTCTTGGCAGCTTCTCTGTCCCCCCCCACACAGCGCACTAAGAGGGTGTGACCTCTCAACACTTTGTCCTTGACCTTCTGTGTTGAGACTTTCCTCCTTCCCAACAGTGATACCCACTGACCTCTTTAAAAGAGAACTATTTCAGGCATGAGCTACACACAAAATGATGGTCTCTCTTTCGGGGGCCTGGCTTCTTGAAAAATTCCTGGAGCTAATAAGCAATTATACAAGATTAATAATAGAAAGTCTATCACTTTCCTATACGTCAGAAATGAACGAGCAAAATTTGAAATTTAAAACACAATACTATTTACATTAGCACACCCCCCAAAAAAGGAATTAGGTATAAAAACAAAATATGTATAAGAGCTATATGAGGAAAACTCCAAAACTCTGATGAATTAAATTTTAAAAAACTAAATAAATGGAGAGATAGTCCATATTCATGGATAGGAAGACTCACTATTGTCAAGATGTCAGTTCTTCTCAACTTGATCTATAGATTCAACACAATCCTAATCAAAATCCCAGCAACAAACTGATTCTAAAGTTTACAAGGAGAAGCAAAAGACCTAGAATAACCAACTCAGTACTGAGTGAGAAGAACAAGATCAGAGGACTGGCACCATCCGATCTCAAAACTTACTACAAAGCTACAATAATCACGACAGTGCGATACTGTCCAAAGAACAGACAAATAGATCAGTGAAACACAGAATAGAAAGCCCAAATATAGACCCACATAAACATAATCAACTGATCTTTGACAAAAGAGCAAAGGCAATACAGCGGAGTAAAGACAGTCTTTCCAACACTTCCAGATAGTGTTGGAATAACTGGACATCCGTGTGCCAAAAACAGTGAATCTAGACACGGGCCTTACATCCTTCACAAAAATCAACTTGAGGGACTTCCCTGGTGGCACAGTGGTTAAGAATCCGCTTGCCAAAGCAGGGGACACGGGTTCGAGCCCTGGTCCGGGAAGATTCCACATGCCGCAGAGCAACTAAATCCATGCACCACAACTACTGAGCCTGCGCCTTGGAGCCTGCGAGCCACAACTACTGAGCCCGTGTGCCATAACTACTGAAGCCCATGCACCTAGACCCTGTGCTCCACAACAAGAGAAGCCCCCCAATGAGAAGCCAACACACCACAATGAAGAGTAGACCCAGCTCTCCGCAACTAGAGAAAGCCCACGTGCAGCAATGAAGACCCAACGCAGACAAAAACAGATAAAAATTTTTTAAATAAATAAATTTATAAAAAACAAAAAAAAAGATGCTCCACATCACATGTCACCAAGGAAATGCAAATTAAGACAACAATGAGATACCACTATGTACCTATTAGAACGGCCAAAATCCAGAACATGGACAACACCAAACGTTGTTAAGGATGCGGAGCAAAAAGAACTCTCATTCATTGCTGGTGGGAACACAGAACAGTACAGCCACTCTGGAAGACAGTTTGGCAGTTTCTTACTAAACTAAACATAGTCTTATCATACGATCCAGCAATTGCACTCTTTGATATTTACCCAAAGGAGCTGGAAACATGTCTATGCAAAATCCTGAACATGAATGTTTATATCAGCTTTATTCATAATTGCCAAAACCTGGAAGCAACCAAGATGTCCTTCAGCAGGTGAATGGATAAATAAACTGCAGTTCACCCAGACAATGGAGTATTATTTAGCGCTAAAAAGAAATGAGCTACCAAGCCATAAAAGGACATGGAGGAACCTTAAGTGCATATTACTAAGTGCAAGAAACCAATCTGAAAAGGCTACGTGCTGTATGACTCTGGAAAAGGCAAAACCGTGGCGACAATAAAGAGATCAGCAGTTGCCAGGGGCTGGGGGGATAAACTGGCAGAGCACAGGATTGTTAGGGCAGTAAAACTAATCAAATCATTGTGTGAAACTAATCTAATCATTGTGCGAAACTACACTGATGGATGCACGTCATTATACATTTGTCCAAACCCACAGAATGTGCAACACCAAGAGTGAACCGTCATGTAAACTATGGACTCTGGATGATGATGATGTGTCGACGACGACGTAAGTTCACTGGCTACAGAAAGGTACCACTCCAGTGGGGGATGCTGACAGTGGGAGAGAGTGCACATATGAGGGGGCAGGGGGTGTATGGGAACTCCCTGTACCCTCCCCTCAATTTTCCTGTGAACCTTAAACCACTCTAAAACTTAAATCTTAATAATAAAAAACAGCAAAAAATAGAAGGCGTGGCCTGGGTTCAAGGGTTTCAGCTGTGACTATACCTGGAGCCCAGCCCCTCAGGCACCTGCTCACTTTAACTTCAGGCTCAGGTGGCTCTAGTTTCCAGCCCAGGTCAAGCTACTTTTCAGCTTCCTGGTTTCTTGGACACAGGAACCTTTCCCTTTTTTCCATCAACTCCTTTGGAATCCCAGTAAAGTGAATTCAGTGCTAAATGAAGCCTGCCTCAGAATTCCACCTTGGTTCTACCGCAGCTGCCCGACCTGGACATGCACACACACCCACTAAACCCTGTTCAATTCCCCAGAGCTGGAGCTTCTCCCACTTTCCACATTTCTCCCCAAATGTAAACAGCAGGTTCTTTAAGTGTTACATTTATTTCAACTCTACACCCTTCACCAGACCAGAGAACACACAACCACTGAAGCATATGAGAAAGCTCCATGAAATCCACACATCCTGCCCATAAAATTCTAACAGAGAAAACACTCTCCCAAACACATACTTATCTTTCATCACATTCACCCCAGCCCATCTGTGGTTTCTCATCCATCTAGAAAGGAATTCTTTTTGCACTTTTTCTTCTTTTCCCCCAGGCTTCTAAAAAGCATTAAAACTAGAAAACAGGTTATTTTTTTAGGAACTTCTTTTAAAATCTCCAACAGAATTTCATAATCACCAAGACAACATAATTTATCATTAGAAACATTTGGTAGGTAGTATTAAAAAGACTGGAAGGCTGGGCTTCCCTGGTGGCGCAGTGGTTGAGAGTCCGCCTGCCGATGCAGGGGACACGGGTTCGTGTCCCGGTCCGGGAAGATCCCACATGCCACAGAGCGGCTGGGCCAGTGAGCCATGGCTGCTGGGCCTGCACGTCCGGAGCCTGTGCTCCGCAACAGGAGAGGCCACAACAGTGAGAGGCCCGCATATCACAAAAAAAAAAAAAGACTGGAAGGTGGTAGACAGGTAGGTAGGTAAGTAGGTAGATGCTGTCAGCTTTAGGGTTCGGCTGTTTTCAGCTATCTGGGCCAAATGGAGATGGAAGGAGGGGATGGGGTGGAGATTATCCTCATGCTCCCTCTTCAAAAAAAAAAAAAGTCACAAAAATTGGAATATGCCTCCACATACCCCTACCACTGCCACCCACACTTTAAAAAGGGCTCCCTATATTACTTTAGGTAAATACCCAAAAAATAACTTTGCATTTCCTGACTTCTAGGCACATGAGACATGAGAAAAAGACTCTAGAAAGCATAACTGCAACGCATATAGCCAAAGCACACTGAAATATACTTGAGTGGTTGAGAGATAGCAAAGCTGAGACTAAAGCCAAGTGAAGTTGCTCAGAATACATGTCCGGGAGGCTGGGATTCCTCATCTTGATGAGTTTCACCTGGAACACGTTAGACACGCCCATTCTCAGGCCCCACCCCAGACCTACCAGGGCAGAAACGCTGGGGTGGAGCCCAGCAATCTGGGTTCTAACAAGCCCTCCAGGTAATTCTGACGCCAGCTCGGCAGGAAAATCACTAAGCTAAAGAACGCCGGGCTTCCCTGGTGGCGCAGTGGTTAAGAACCCGCCTGGCAATGCAGCGGACACACGTTCGAGCCCTGGTCCTGGAAGATCCCACATGCCACGGAGCAACTAAGCCCGTACACCACAACTACTGAGCCCGCGCTCTAGAGCCCACGAGCC
Source organism: Hyperoodon ampullatus (assembly GCF_949752795.1). NCBI lineage: Eukaryota > Metazoa > Chordata > Mammalia > Artiodactyla > Ziphiidae > Hyperoodon > Hyperoodon ampullatus. Next base: position 4,863,455 of record NC_136915.1, on the reverse strand, counting down.
ACAACTACTGAAGCCCACGTGCCACAACTACTGAAGCCCGCACACCTAGAGCCTGTGCTCCTCAACAAGAGAAGCCACTGCAATGAGAAGCCCGTGCACCGCGACAAAGAGTAACCCCCACTCGCCGCAACTAGAGAAAGCCCGCGCACAGCAACGAAGACCCAACACAGCCAAAAATAAATAAATTTAAAAAAAAATTTTTTTTTAAGAATGCCAGCCTTTCCCGGTGTTCTTCCCTCTTCGGTCTCAGCTGACGTTTCAGTGGGGCTCAGCTTCTCCTCACGTGAGTCACCACCACCAAAATCTCCCAACATTACTGAAAACAGTGGGCTCTTTTATCCCCACACAACCCATCGATAAAGAGTCCACAGAATATACAGAGTTTTAATGCAACTGAAAACTCTACAAGCCCCTACCATCCAACTTAAAAAATGTGGGTCCAAAATGCATCCTCATTTGCACTTTAACATTTTAAAAAACAAGGTCAGGAGACAGCGCTATACGTTAAGACCTGGGTAAAAGCTCAGTCTCTTCAGTTGTCAACTCCAGTGCTAGACGGGTATGAAAATTGGAGAAGATAACCAAAGAAGAACAGGCAGGCCCCTGAAGAGAGGCTGCCTGCCCCTTGAAGGTGCCGACTCCACCAAGGCCAGAGGGACAGAAAACCCCCAGAGGGTGATGAAAATGTTGTGGAATTAGATGGTGGTGATGGGTGCACCACTTTGTGTACATACTAGAGACCACTGAATTGTACACCTTAAACATAAAAATAAATGAAAGGATGATTAAGAGTTTGTTGTGTTTTTTTTTTTTTAAAGTAAACTCCCAAGCTGGCACTCTCAAACAACTCTGGAAGCAGCAATGATCTAGCCTCCAAAACTGGAGAGCTCGCTTAAGACAAATCTTTAAAGGTCTCAAAGCATAACCTCACACGACCACCAAAGACACAAAAGAGGCTTAGCAGGTATCTTACCTGCTAAGTAACACTCAGCTGACTGGGGGCAGAGCCAACTCTGTATCCTTTCCAAGACATCAGTGATCCTTGAGTTCACTAAGAAAGCTTTCATTTCACATCTTAATTCACAACCTGAAAAAGTAAAACCTATAACAAATATATTCTAACATGCAAATTCATTGCTCAAGTCTGTGATTTGCAGTTACAGTGGCAGGGGTATCCAGTAGTGTCATTTAAATTGTTCTTGGACTAATGAGAAAAATCAGAAGTGAACTTAAGACTAAATGATATATTTGCGCCAAGGCCTAATGACAGACTTAGAGAAAGGCTTGCTGAGCAAAACGCTGTTTATGACGAGTTCAGTGGGGGAGGGGAGGGGTAACTGCAGGGCACACAGTAGTGCCACATGCCAAATTCAAAAGAACCTGCCTAAGAACAGTCAGGGTTATACTCATGCTGCAAGAGACAATTTAGTTTGGGCAAAACATCATCCATTGCATTGAACTAATGTTCTTCATATAAATTTTATTAGTTTTGTGGTTTCTTTTATGTCATGTATATATCTATTTGAGTTTTATATTCACAGAAGAATTCTAAGAATTAAGAAATTTATCCTGAGTTTTTTGTGTTTTTCCATATTTCACTCGTTCAGCAAATATTTATTGAACACTGAGTATGGGCCAAATATTCTTCTCTGTGCTACATTTTGAAGTAATATAATAAAAATAGCTTAGGTCAAACTGTGCTGGGTCTACAGAAATGTTCTTCCTTTAAAGAAGGATTTCTTTAACGTCTTATTCCAATTTTATAAACACTACCCCACTCTCTGCAGGTAAGATCTGCTTCTTCTACTGCTCCTCAGAGCCAAACCCCCTCCGTATTGACCTCTCTTCTCCCGTCTCCCCTCACTGACCTGGAAGGACGCGCTGCCCCCGGCTTGCCAATGCACCCTCTGCTGCTACCTCTGCTACCACCAAGGCCAAGGTGATGCAGGCTGTCTGACAAACAGGCCTGTGCTCATTTGGATCTCAGTATCCATTTACCTCACTTCATACTAAGTTAAACAGAGGAATTATGGTTAATCAAACTGCTAATTTGGTACCATATATAAAAATCAAATGCTTTCACTCTTAAAACCTGGCTCTGTGTATTGTGGGTCATATGTGCATTTTCCTTTTTGTGATTTAACCAGAAAAGCCCTGCCTGGCCTCAGAGAATGACCTGGGACCAGTCAAACCCTTAACACTGGAGCTCCCTTGGTGGCGCAGTGGTTAAGAATCCACCTGCCAATTCAGGGGACATGGGTTCAAGCCCTGGTCCGGGAAGATCCCACATGCCGCGGAGCAACTAAGCCCATGTGCCACAACTACTGAGCCTGTGCTCTAGAGCCCGCGAGCCACAACTACTGAGCCTGCATGCCATAACTACTGAAGCCCATGTGCTAGACCCTGTGCTCTGCACGCAACGAGAAGCCACTGCAATGAGCAGCACATGCACCGCAACGAAGAGTAGCCCCCGCTCACCCCAACTAGAGAAAGCCCGCGCACAGCAACGAAGACCCAATGCAGCCAAAAATAAATTAATTAAATTTTAAAAACCCTTAACACTGCCAAAATATCTCACTCACCTTTAAAATCAGAGTATAAAAAATACTTTTCAGTTTAGCTCACATCTTGGAAATCTGAAGTCTTAAATGATCCCCCAAAAATGTGGGTCTATGTTTCAAAAAGATAATATGTAAATACACTAGTAAAACCAATCAATGAAAAAATTACAGCCCTAAATCTATGACTTTATAAGTTATACAGACAAAAATTAAACATACAAAAATACTCAAGAATATATGCCTATACAAAAAAATGATTTTAAAACTTTTTTAAAGGTGGCTTCTTGTTGTTAAGACAAAATAACTGAAATGAAATATAATTTAATAATTTTCAAAGTCATAAAGTCCATTTTTCTTACTTGAATATAAAAAGTTGAGGGAAAAAAGTATTCAGGATTTAGGGCTTCCCTGGTGGCGCAGTGGTTGGGAGTCCGCCTGCCGATGCAGGGGACGCGGGTTCGTGCCCCGGTCTGGGAGGATCCCACGTGCCGCGGAGCGGCTGGGCCCGTGAGCCGTGGCCGCTGGGCCTGCGCGTCCGGAGCCTGTGCTCCGCGACGGGAGAGGCCACAGCAGTGAGAGGCCTGCGTACCGCAAAAAAAAAAAAAAGTATTCAGGATTTAAAAGGGTAATTCTCTCCCTTTGAAAAGCATTATACTCAAGGAGTTTTTCTTCTTCAGCTTCTCTGGTATGGCTGAGAATGCATCAGTCTATATGTGTACCGCTCCCTCGGCAGACATTTTTACCATTAAAAAAATGCATTTAACATGAAAATCTCTGAATCTATCACTAACTACAAACCTGTGCTGCAACTTTCTTTAAGATCAATACAAACTAGAATTCTTTTTTGTTTGCTTACTCTGGAGAAACTTTGTATTAGAGGAAAAACAAACAAAAGAAAGAGCATTAATAGTTCAAAAATAGCAGCACACAACAATGATCTGAACATATGTAAGGAGAACATTTTCATTATAAAAGGCTCACGGTGCTGCATTAGTCTGGCTTTGGAAGAATGCCACTGGAAATCCAGATCCAGCAAGTGGGGAATGCAGTAGTTACATTTTAAGTCAAACAGCTAATTAACGACTAAACAAAAGGAATTTCAGTCTGGACAACATATATGGAGCACTAATATGTGTAATTATGAAGCAGTCATTTGTGTAATCAGAAAGCTGCATTAGCATAATTATTTCTGGCTCTGGGCCTTAAAAATATTAACTTAAAATGCAGAAAATTTTAATAGTTCACCTCATGAAGATGTGAATACCAAACTGATTATGAAATAAGAGTTGGTTCTTTAACAAATGTGCTCAGTGTTTAATACATTCTTTCTCTCCTGCTCAGGATATAAAAATCAAGCCTATCAACCCTCCAGTTGTGCACAGGTACAAAATTTCTATTTTTTAATATATTTTCTTCCACATCCAGAGCCCACATTTGAATATTCATTATTAAGAATCAAAACTCCTTCCCTAAGAAATGAGTGTTTGCTATTTTTTTTAAATCCTCAAAAAAAAAAATACATTATGTTTACGTATAATACTGGAAAATGCAAAATGAAAAAAGAAGCAAATGAATAAAACAAAAGGATTGGAAGTCACTAAACAGCACGAGATCTCGGGAAAGTCTTATTTGAAATCGTTCTCTGGGACAGAACTGTAGCAAGTATGGACTCCAAAATCAGGCTATATGCTTGGACTTCCAAGGCCACCACTTTCAGGTATTCTAACATCTCTGTGGCTCAAGTTTCCTCATCTATATTGTAAGAATAATCACAAAACCTACCTCATGGTATTAGTTCAAGGAGTAAATGTGACTATTCACAGAAAGAACTCAACAGTGCCTAGCATACAGTAGATGGTCAATAAATGTTAGCTGCCATAATGACCATCATCACCGTCTCCATATTGTTTTCAGAACCTGGGAAAAGAGCATTTATGGCTGAGAAAGCATATTCTAAAATTGATTTGTTTTTAGATATTATTTTGCAATTGCAAATAACATTCAAGAAGGGCAGGAGATCTTACTTATTCCAGTGAGTTAGAAAAGGTTAAAAGTGCTTAAGTAGGCCCTAAAATCGGTCTTATCTTCTAAGAGTCTTCCTTTTCAGTGACTTTCAGCTTTACCACATTTGCATGTGAACCCACAATACTAATCTTATATTAACTCTTTTTAACCCGAAACTAAATTCCAGAATGGATCTGCCAGGTGCGCTAATGTGGTTAACGGTTATGTGTCTTTAATTCAAAGCCTAGACGACACACAGTAGAATGAATGTTCCCAAGAATTAATCAGCAACGTAGAAGAAATGAAGCTCAGACAGAGAGAGACAGGCCCTGTCAAGTGCGCTACCTTGACCGAATTATTTCACCACTTTCAACCCACACTCCCTCATCTGTAAAAGGAAACATTACACACCTTGCAATAGCATTAGAAGGCTCAGAACTAACGATACGCAGCACCCAGTCACCAGCAGGGAGCGGGTGCTGATACGCGGCGACACGTGAAAGGGCCCCATCTCGCCCTCCCTCTCTCAACGGATGCACACGCACAGTACACACCGTGGGTTTTCTCAGGTAACCGCACATGTTACAACACAGGTCTGAGGAAAGGACTGTCTCAAAAGTACACAGGAGTCAAATTATACCCAGGAACTCAACGGTATCCACCCATCAGAGAGAGAGAGAGAGAGAGAGAGAACACGGGCGACAGAGAAAGATGACAGCTGACATCTCATACAGGCAACCCCGGCCGCCAGTCTACTTGGCGAACAGATGCTGTGCAGAGAGTGCGATGGAAAACACCCACATCGGCTGTGCTCGCGACTGCGCTGGGGCCACACGCCCCTCCCAGTGCGAGTGCCTGGTCCCAGGAAGTGGGATCAACAGGCATGTAGTTTCTGCACAACACGGCTCCTAAATACCAGCCGACTCCTTCACGGGGTCCTCCGCCAGGACACGGCGCGCTACGCCAACCCCAGGGGGAGGGCGGGCCCTTCGCAGAGCGCGGTGGCTACACTCTACTCCCTGAGCGACTGAAGAGATTCCACGGGCAACGCTGCCTGAACGGGACTCCGCCTCACCCGGGGCCACAAAGCCCCACCGCGACACACCCCCTTCAGGTCTCAGTGGCGACATTAAGGATGGCAGGCTGAAAGACATGGGAAAATGCCAAACCCAGCCAGGTCAGAGAAACAAGTACTTTCACAGGAGTGCTAATTGTTTTGTTCCTATTATCCGAGCCAGTAAAAAAAAAAAAAAAAAAAAAAAAAATGACATGTCACCATCACCACGTAACACCCTACAGAATTAACAACTCCTGCTGTCACTCCAGGATTCACGTTTTTTTCCTAAAGCCAAAAATCAACAAGAAAAAAAAGCCAAAGTCCTCCACACAGAAACATGGGCCAACCTTTGAATTCAGTTCTGTCGTAGGGGTTTTTGTCGGTTTTCAGCAGGGAGATCACCGAAAGCACAGCCGATGGCAAGGGAAGAGGGCGTGTGCCGTGGCCCCTGCCAGCCGAGCCCCCCTGCCACGCCCCCGCCTTCCACAGGAGCACACACTCTTCTGCCCACATTTCAGCAGAGTGACAGCTCGTGCAAACACCCCACATTTCTCAGACCCCAGTCTCACACTGCACCGGTCGGAAGGGGATGCCGTCTCCCCTCTTAGGACTTGAACTTAAGCCACACTGGGACCTAAACCAGTGGTCTCCGAGGGGCTAGGTGTACTGGGTCCTAGAAGAAAATGCAGAACGACTTCTTATCTGCCTCTTAATTTTGTCCTCTATAAAAATTCCTTATTGGGTGTTTCATAATGTATCTAAAATATTAGTAAGGTGGAACATGTAAATAATTCAGAGGTAAACAAATGTGTGAAAGTTGAAGGGCTGTGCTCAAAGTTCCAAAAAAGTTTTGAAACCACTCATCTAAATAATCTACCAACTAAATTTCTGACACCGTTACCTCCAGCTTTGTAAGACTCTTAAGACCACTAACTTTAATTCACTAAGCAATTGCTGGTTTCAAACATAATTTCAAGTCATAATTAAAATAAACTGCCAATTACATAAAAAGATAATACTGAAAAAATTATGTTTTGTTACATTTATAAAAAAACTGGAACTAATGTATAATAACATAGTATCAAATCCTGTTTCAGGGATTACTAAGAAACTGAGTTCTTTAATATTTCATGACCTAGTTTTGACTTACTGAATGGCTCCCAAATTGTACTATTTTGCTGACAGAGTAATGATCTACGATTAGGACTAATTTTCAGCACCTTTACTTTGTTTTCATGTCTAAAATGTTTGAAACAGTTAATAGATGACTGATGAAAACAACAGGCCTCCAAACCCGCTGTTTGTTAAAACAAAAGTATTCTGTCTGAGGGGGGAAATATAATTTATTCAAATAATCAAAATATACATACCTTAAAAGAAGTTTAAAATCAGTTGAGACAAGGTAACAAAACTATGAGGTTCTAGTGAGTATTTAACTCTGTAAACTAGGATAAGTGAAGAGACTTTCACATAACCTCATAACTCAAAATGAAAGCATTGTAAATCAAAAATTTGAGAAAACAATTTTTTAAAAATAAGGGTAAATAGGCAGCACTATTTTCTTCTTGTATCTTAACAAAACTGAGTGCCCAATACAGGGCAGGGTGTTATATTTATAACTTAACTTGGAAGTATTGATAAATGTTGAACGAGCTACACGAATTGATTGAGACCAACTTTGCAAAACCAATAACCCCAGCCATTTGAATTAAAGGAATAGAATTCCCAGCATGATGGACACAGACCCAATTCTCATCACCACACTGAATGGGTATTACCCTAAATTGAAATAGATTTCAAAATAAAAAAGATGACAAAGCAATCCACCCCTAATATTAAGACTTCCAGATTAAGATTTACCAAAAAAGGAAACATCATCCAACAAAATAAACTCTGATTCATTCTACTTCATCAATCTTCCTTCTAACTGAATGTCAGATCAACAACCTACTATACAGCCTTCATTCTTAATACAAATTCCTATCGTTAAGGTAAACCAGTTAATTCTCCATGCAAACTTTCTTCATCAGAGAGGACAAGAGCTATTTTGCTAATAAGAACCCTGCCCTTCCAAATTCTACAGAAACTTCACATTGTCAAGACACAGCACATTCTGTAGAACACTGGAGCTGTACCCTTATCAATTCATGACAACATAAGAACTAAGGTTTAACTGAGATGCGAACAGAGTCAACCACCAAATGCAACACACCAAAATGCAAGAAAACACAAAGACAGAAACTCATGCTACCTTAGTAAGTCAGTGTGCACATTTGATATTTTTCAACACAAGCCAAGCAGATCAGAGACAGGTCAAAAAACACGTTGGTTTCTGTCAAATCCAAATTAAGTATTCTTCTCATTTACAATTTCCTAGTTCAATATTTTGAATTTAAAGCTAATATAAAGTAGTACTATGCAAAATGACCTAGCGAGTTTGCCCTTAAAAAAGAATTGTACCCCTAAAAATAGAAATTTATCTACCTCATTAGTGTTCCAACGGTGCCTCTCTTTGGGTAAACTTGAACATTTCGGCAGACATTCAAGCAGCTTTTTCGGTAAAAAGATTTTTACATGACTACTATTGCTGTTCCCATGATCATCTATAAAGAAGAAAACAATAAATTCAGAGAAGATCATAGAGAAAGTCTCCTGTTAAGTACACTGGCAAGGTCAGAAACAGCAGCTGAGTTTTAGTCACTGGGAGACCAACAGCATTATTCCTCTTAGTTAACAAAACTCATTTACACACTTATCAGATAGATGGCAGCAGGAATCTGGTCAAGAGGCTCTAAAATAAGATTGAGCTTTTTGCTCCATGGCGAGCAAATGAACAGGGAATACCCCAGCAGCTGCCCATAAACAGAACGTTGCTTTTAAAGGGTCTTTCACCAGGTTTCCATGAAGTACATCAAAACTATAAAATGATTTAAACTCACAACACCTAGAAATCTTCTATTAACAGCTGAAAATGTTTTTAAGGTTTTTAGAAAAGAGGAATTATAATATGACTGCTTACTTTATTGATAAACTAATACTACTTCATCCCCTAGAATACAAATGAGACTTATCCTTTCCAAAGAAAATTACAAATCTTATACATATAAGGAATTTAAACCTCCAGTTAGCTACCGAGGTAATACAGAGGCTGGCCTTTCTAGCCTAAATCTAAAAACATACACTTTTAATTAATTTGATTTACATATATATCTATATGATTAATGTATTTCATCAAAACGTAACTCTTCTAAATCAGTGAGGGAAAAGCTCCTTACTTTCAGACTAGATGGCATGTCTATCTGATAATCAGTCTCCCCGATACTTTCTGAAAGAGATCATTTCCTTTTTTCATTCACTTATTTATTTACATATCATTTCTTGTTTCATTCCTGTAACAAAGTCCCTTTGCCTGGCTCCTAATTTCTTGCCAGGTTTGACACATTTAGGTCAAAGTTTCAAATTACCCACTCCAATTTTTTTTTAATGCCAAATGGAAGCCCCAACATCCACAGGGTACAATGCATAACTGGGTGCCAAGGAGCAATACATTAAAATACTGAAGACTGAATTCGCTCCAGAAAGTCACAGGTGAAATGACTTACTCTGATATCAGTAAGGTAAGAAAGGGCTCCAAGTCAAGAGCCCAGGATTCTGGCCCAGTTCTGCTACTTTCTAATTGTGTGACCTTGGGTAAGTTACTTAATATTTTCAGCTTTCCCAAATCAAGGAGAATGAGATCATCTCTAATTCTCCTCCAGGCATAGATCCCTAGAGAATTTACTGTCACATTCAGTAATTTTAAATGCCTTACAATTAAACAACCTTATATAGGCATACAGATATTAGTTAAGAATGCTGAAAGTGAAATACAGTAGTATATTTTTCCAGTCACTTACTACAATTTTGTTTAGCATAAACTATTTTTTGAACATGTGAAAAACATAAAAGAATAAAAAACACTTCTACAGTCATAATAAAATCTTCTCCGAACACTTTTCATCTGATTAACCCATTTCTTCTCAAGGAAAAGATCTTAACAGGGAAATACTGGGTATAGAAATAACATCTAAAAAATTTACTACATCTTCCTATAGGGAAGAACTTGAGAGTTTTAGCATATTAAATCTTTTTTGGTCCATGAACTACACAACCAGTTGAATTATAATGCCTATCCTCTATTTCTATAAGCAGTATAAAAACTTGAGAAACTTAAAAATTGACTGCAAAATTTTGATTTAATAGCAAAATAAAATTAAACTTTTAAAAAACCTTGCTACGAAACCAAAAAAAAAGGGTTTAACTAAAATCAAGTTCATAGAAAGTTCTGTATTAATTACACACTGTAAAACCTTTGTAGTTTTATGTGCTTATGCATGCTCCCTGCACTTCATCCTCCCAAGGGAGGTACCATGGGCCATAAAACTTTAAAGTGCACAATACCAAATCACATGAGCCTTTACCTCCCTTCTCTCTTTCCCTAAAGTGGTTTTACTCTGCTCTTTAAAAATCTCCCCTGATGTGTATAATCTTCAAAGTAGAGGTGATGTGTATAATCTTCAAAGAAGAGGTGAAAAAATTCTAAAATCTATACTCAATTCCGATATTTACCAATTACAGGGTACCTTCTATGAAAACAGTGCTATGCTAGATGCTCAATCAACTGGCTTACTTTGAATAGTGTATGACTAGTCATAGCTCTGAAAAAACTATTTACGTATAATTTTGACAATGAATGGAATATGAAACCCCCGCTTCTATTTCTGTTTGTGGTCACAACCTGATGTTAATCATCTGTCCTTTTAGCCTCCTTGAAGAACCCAGCTGTCCTGCGGCATAGGAAGCATATGAGTAAGTGTGTGGGTGTATGTGTGGGGGTGTGTGGGGGTGGGGAGGGAGGGAGAGAGAGAGCGAGTGAGCACTCTTCTCAACAGCACAACTAACTAGAGAAAAGGCTTCTTTCTATCTTCCACTCTGATACCAAATCAGGCAGCGGTGAATCGGCCCAAAGGCTTTTAAAGAGGAAAAGGAGAATAGCTGTGTGAGCACTGTCTCAGTCAAGTTTCTAAATTTAGCACTTTATGGGGATGTGCGGCCATGGGTTCAAAAGGAACAGAAGTATGACAGGCCAACGGGTTCCCCTTAATCAGTTTTTAAACTGTGCTACTTCCAGAGTTTTAGGTTCATGCTGTATATAAATTGGATGTTTTTAAGAAACATAACAATGGGTAAATTTTCCCACTGTGCATTATGAAGAGGGCAGTTTTAATACTGGGAAAAGAATATCAGGAGTTCAAACAGCCAAAGTGTTAAAACTCGTATTTTCAAATTTCAGTTTTTCTAGTTAAAATGGAATAAAGAGTAACTTTGCTTTCACATTAGAAAAGAACTGCTCACATGGCTATACTGTATAAAATTGTGTTGTTTAATTAAATGTTGTTTTTTAATCTTTTTGGAGTAACTATAATTGATATCATTATTAGATAACACATGTACCAGTTTTTAAATCCTTGTCTCAGTACAAGGATTCCAACAGTATCTTGAGTTAATGTTAAAAGTACGTTATACAGTGGTTTCAACTGCATCTCGGTATTTAAATCCAGAGAGTTAAACTCTGACGCTGCAAAATGGAAGTGTCAACCAAATACAGTAAAACACTTCACTATCATTATCTAGCAAAATATGTGTGTCTGATACATGACTTCACAAAATAATTTTCTAACCTACTTCACAATAAAAATAACTTGTGAAGCTCTTGAAATTGACAGATGATTTGTTTGGCTGACAGCTATTAATTCCAGAGAATGAACCACCTTTTCCAATCAACCTTCAAATATATTCCAAATAATAACTTTAGAGGCATAGTATAACTCAACTAAAACTGTCTAAAATGTACGAGAATGCTCATTCACTTAGTTAATTAGGCAAAAAGCAGAATTCTTATTTTCATGTTTTATTTCTAAATCTGAGATTTCACATTACCAAATCCTTCATTTAAATCCAAAGAAATGTATTTGACCTTTTCCTTGGAACACACTGTTGACTTCTACAAGGTAAATCATAACTGTATTAAGTCTAACCTGGAAATGATGTATCCATTTTATTTTGATTCATAATTAATAAAAATTCAATAATTTTGGTTTTGTGAATAATTACAAACACTGTTATTCAACCAAGTTGATTATGATTAACCTCTCAACCTCTAGAACAAACTGTTCAAAATAAGTTGGTCTAACAGTGTACCAAATTGCTCAATCTTACTGGGAATATATCTGATCAACAACTTGGAGTGGTAAAATTAAAAGGAAGCGCTACAATTTTCTGTTTAGCTCTAATTATTATGTGCTTAGATTTAATTAGTAGGATAGGAACTGATTCAGGAAAACATAAGCGCATATTGTTAAATTCAAGTCAGCACAGTGCTCACACAGCAGCAAACACTGCCATTACTAATCTAAGACCTTCAAATCGCTATCCATCCAAAATAAATATTAATTAAGCACCAACGATGTGCCAAGCCTTGGTATGATTTCTTCTTATTCTTCTCAAAAGAAATTCTCCAAAATGAATTCAACTCAGTTGTAATTATCCAAAAGATTTTTTAAAGGTTAAAAAAATAGTAAGTTTTTTAATAGAAAAGTATAACTAATTTTGCTATTTCACAGCCCCTTTCCTGTTCTTAGAGTGCGTGCGATCATCAAATCTTATCCTTTCTATTTTTAGGTGGCCAGATACCCTCTCCCTGTCAATCGTATTACCAAACCTCTGACCCAGGTATAGGTCAACTCAAACTCAGGTTTAATAAACTTCTCACTATTTACCTGAATTTTATATTTTCAATCTAAAAACATGTAGGTGGGGGCAGATAAAGTGGCGAGGCCCAGAAGCCTTGCGATCAACTGCCGTCAATTTGGGTTTGGGGCATCCTCTCCTGCTTCGTCCCATTCAACTTCAATCTGAGCTACATGTGATCAAGTACATTTATTTTCTACTATTTATGAGGGAGCAGACATTTGTGGGACTCCATATCAGGCACCCAGAAAGGATTTTACATTGTACTCCTTCATTTAATCGTCACAATAACCCGTCTGGGCATAATCACCCCCATTTTACAGATGAAGAACCTGAGGTTTAGATTAATTTGCCCAAGATCTACAGCTAGTAAGTGGCTCAAATGGGATTCAGACATGACCTCTGGCTTTCCCCGCAATACCACAAGGCTCCTTCTCTAAGTCACCCAGAATTTGACACTAGAATTACAGAATCGTTGTATTAATGTATCTAACACTTGCAGGGTGCTCTGAGTTTTCCATGTGATTAAACCCTTTGCCTTTGTAATCCTCACAGAAACTTAACGAGGGGAGTATTATTTTGCTACCCCCAGATGGATTAAGTAACTCATCTAAGATCACACAGCAAGTTAAAGGCAGAACCCAGGCCTTCTCACTCCTCATCACAGGCTTTCCTGCACTACAATGATGGAATTACTCGCACTGCCGAGCCCACCCCTTCCTGTAAGTCAAAAGCTTTCGAGTCCTACCTTCTATAGGAGGCACGGTGTTGAGAACACAGTAGGTGCTAGTTCCGCAGAACACACTTTGGGAAACGCTCTAAGGAAACAGAAAATAAAATGTAAAACTAATCTTTGAAAAAGATAAATACTGGCTCTTCTGTGATATTCCTGCCAAAGATGCAAAACCTGAATCTAATCATGAGGAAACATCGGACAAATCCAAATTGAGGAACATTCCACAAAATGGCCTGTAGTCTTCACAAACGTCAAGGTCATGAAAGTCAGAAAAGACTGAGAACTGTTCTGGATCAAAGGAGGCTGAGGAGACAAGTGCCACCCAGGGTCCCCGCGGGGCCTTTCTCTACAAGGTCAGCACTGGGTCAACTGGCACCACCAGAATAGCTCGGAGGATTCGACGGTAGAGGAGTCTGTGTGTTCATTTCCTAATTTTGATTCCTGCATTGTGGTGATGGAGGAGAATGTTCTTGTTTGTAGGAAACACGTAATAAAGTACTGACAGTCAAGGGCGATGAAACATACCGGCAACTCACTCTCTCACATAGTTCGTGGGGAAAGAAGTCCGCTGCACTACACCTACAATGTTTCTGTAGGCTAAGAGTGTTTCAAAATGTAAAGTACACATGTGTGAAAAAAAGATATATGCTGCTGAACGTCTAGTACCTGTGCAGTTTTTTTTAACAGGGGGCATATGTGCTGTACGTACAGTAAATTGTTACTAAGAAGAACCAATGCCATTTCATTCTGCAGCTCAGTCAACATTCGACAACATCACTACCGCTTCCCAACAGCAAGGCCCATACCTGACTCATTCAAACGGACCTGTGAGTGCCAACTAACGGCACGGCGGGTGGAGTGGGTCAGGGAGATGTTGGAAGACCAGGTCTCTGCTCTCAGGCTGCTTCACATAGATAAAATTAAAGCTTTCATATAAAAACCTACACCATGTTGTACAGCAGAAACTAACACCACATTGTAAAGCAGTTATACTCCAATAAAGATTTAAAAAAAAAAAAACCTACACCACGGTAACTTTTAAAAAGGGGGGCGGGAATTTCTCTGAGTCTTGCCAGCCAATTAGTCTGGGTCCCTTTTTGTTCAGTTGCAATATTAAATAAATTTTTAGATTATTCCTCCAGCACTATAAACCACAAATTTATATACCTAGAAAACCAAAGACAGGGCTTCCCTGGTGGCGCAGTGGCTGAGAGTCCGCCTGCCGATGCAGGGGACACAGGTTTGTGCCCCAGTCCGGGAAGATCCCACATGCCGCGGAGCGGCTGGGCCCGTGAGCCATGGGCCGCTGAGCCTGCGCGTCCGGAGCCTGTGCTCCACAACAGTAGAGGCCACAACAGTGAGAGGCCCGCGTACCACAAAAAAAAAAAAAAAAAAAAAGCCAAAAACAGTTCAACAATCACCCTCAACATTTTATGTTTAAAATATTAAAAACTCAGTTCTCTCACTTACTTGCTGTCCTTGGGAAAGTAATTTAACCTCTCTGTATTACCTCATCCAAAAAAGTACAGAGAATTGGAAGGGACAATGCACACACTGGGCTTTAGATTCAAGAGCACCCCTCGCTATAAAATGCCATTGTTACTACGGCTAATGAGGACAATCGTTAACAACGTTAACATTTCCTGACAATAAACTGATGGCTGCCTGGATTTCTTGTGCCACAAAGAGTGCTGAAAACTGACGAAGCTTACTCCCCCGAGGTTCTGATCTTCCTCTCCCTTAGAGCCACGGGAAGTGAGTGCTTCACCACAGAACAAGTCTTTCTCCACAATGTGACCCCAAGCTACCAGGATAACCATCCGTTCCTAATCATTTCTTGTTCCTGGAAAATTCTTGTTCCAGTACTTTTACTGTCCTTCTTCTGCTTGATTTAATCAATAGTGGTGACCACTGATTAGCAATCTGGGCCTGAGGATTCTCCCTGTGAACTATGGACTGACCTCAGCATTCATGTTCCTTTGGAAAATTCAACATTAGTCTCTCCCCCTGACCGAGTGTGGGATTCCAGACTTCAGGCAACATCTTTGAGAGTCACCAGCAACAGCCTTCTCAGCACAGTAATGCAACATCTCATCTTCATGTGGTTTCCAAACTGAAACTTGAAATTTTACGGTGTTAAAAAGAATGTTTTACGTTCAAGACTTAACATTTTCTGGCTTCCTATTACCAAAAAACAAGATAGCTTAGGTTTACCACTGATCAAGACATCTCACAATGGTCTTCTCAAAAGTTTTAAAAACCACTAATGTACAGTGGAACACATTAGTGAATGACTTCATAAAAAGAACTTTTACACCTGACTTGAAAGTTTGATGACAGGTAAATTAGTGGTAGAATATACCAAATAACAAATCGAAAGAATTAAATGCTAAAAACAACATATGTAACAGAAATAGCACGAACAACCAACCATGAGTTCTCAATAGCACTAGCGTAATAAATGAAGTCTTAATAGTTCATTTAACCAGGAAAGAAACTCACTCACATAATTTGAGAGTGAAATCAAATGACATCCTGCCCTAAAAAACACAATGTTCTCAAAGCAAATAAGGCGAAACAAGCAAACTCATATAAGCAATGGCTACCTTGTATGAAGTACCCAGGGGCCAGCCTCTGAGCTAGGTCCTTTCACGGGGCCCCTGAGACCTGTCTCTGAAAGCCAGACTGGCTCTGGAGCGCAGAGAGGAGCACTGGTCTGAGGATCTGGAGCCACGGGGTCCTGAGCCAGGCCCGCCACTGCCTGCTGACAAGGCCGGGGCAGACAGCTGAGCTCTCTGTGCACAGGCAAGGGCGCAGTGGGAAAAGTACAAGCTCTAACGCCAGCTCTGGACTCCAGTCTTCACGCTGCCCTCCCTGGCTGGCTCTCAAGTCTGACTCGGACCTCTCTTCCCTCGGGAGCCTCCCGCTGACTGAGGCGAGCCGCCCAACTGGTGCTGTCTGAACAGCCTGTATTTCCCTCCTGCCGGATGCCTCCATCTTTATCATAACTCCTTCCATGTGTTCTACACACATGAAAGGAGCACCTCACGTGTGCCAGACACCATCCTAGGAGCTGGGACCCCGCAGTGAACAAGACCAACAAAGGTCCCACACTCATGGGGTACATGCCAGTGGGGGAGGCAGGTGGTAAGGGGGATAAATGCTGTGAAGGAAATAAAACGGAGTGATGCTCTATGATGAAAAATCAGGTGGGGAGAGCTCTGTTTCTGAAAGTACATGTGTGGAGCAAAGGGACTACTTGAGCAGAGCATCAGGAAACCCGGATTCTCTCATTAACTAGGTTGAGCGGCTCTCAGCGTGGCTGCACTTCAGTCATCTAGGGAGATTTTTAAAATTCTGATGCCCAGCCTGCAATCCTGACCACTTCAGCCAGAATGTATGGAGATGGGAACCCAGGCATCAGTATTTTTTAAAGGTTCCCAAGTGATCCCAAGGTGTATCCAAGGATGGGAGCCACTGAAAGAAACAGCTGTATGACGCTGCTAACTCTCTGACTTTGCCAGTTTTCTCGAGAATAAAATCACAGGTTGACCTTGAGCAGCGCAGCCCCAACTTTAACGCACGTGTGGGTCATCTGAGGCTCTTGCAGGTTCTGACTCACAGGTCTGAGTGGTGCCTGAGCCTGTGTCTCTGAGACACCCCCATGATTCACGGCCACACCTAGACTATCAGAAACTAGATGATCTAAAAGATCAGGAATTAGATCTAATAAAGATCCAGTCCCAACACTCCTGACTGCACAATTCCACGGATCCCTAACAGACTGAAAGTACTTTTGTCTGTTAACACAAACTATAATACAAAACTATACCAGAATATCCAAGCAAGAAAAGCAAAAGAAACTACAAGGATGGTTACTCAATTAAGTACCGTCCAGTGTCTGCTAGAAGTACCCAAGAGAGGACACGGAAGCTCTTTAAAGTATTCCCTGCCTTCAAAAGGTATATCTAATTGGAGACAATACTAAAAAAGAAAGAAAAAAAATGTAATGAAGAAATAATACATGATTTATTAAAGCCTGAAGTGAGGAGATGAGAGCAGTATGGAAACCTAGTAACTATCTGTGTACCAGCACAAACTCCTTGGAGGCATGGAATATGTTTTATCCATTTTTGCCTCCCTTCAGAGAACCTAGGTCAGAGGGCTACACATAGCCACATTCGTTTTATATACTAAAAAAAAAAAATATATATATATATATATATATATATATAGTTTTGGATGATGGAATAAATAAAACAAAATGCTATATAATGAGAAGTGATTACTGGCTTTTGGACAGAGAAGCTGCATGATGAAAACTGTATTTACAGTTCTTTGAAATAAGGACTGACAATGCTTAAGTCTCCATAGAGTCCCTTTAAAGCTACCTGAGGACCCACATAGCTTATTAAAACAAAGGCAGAGAGATGCCCCATTGAATGCAATAAACCAGCTGTATCAATTAGAAGTGATACATTAAAAAGATTTTTGTCACACAGTTTTAAATTGAGCCTTGAAATTCACTGATCATTACATATAACATGACATATAAATAATCAAAATTAAGGCAGAGTCCGAAATTCTCAGCACCTTTACTAAACTCACCAGTTTTGCCTAGCATTCTAGGCATTGTGCCTAGTTAGGCAGGCTAACTCTTAGAACAAACTGTGTCATGGCTCAAATACCATAAATATTTACTTCTTGCTCGTGTAAAGTCCAAAACAGTAGATCAGGAGGCAGCTCTCCTCCAAGCAGCGGCTCGGGCCCCACATCTCCTTCCATCTCATGGCAGGAGCCTTCCTACGTCACTGGGCTCTTCTGCGTCAGCCAGCAGAGGGAAAGACACGGATAACTGAGCCGGACGGTTCTTCGGGCCAGGCCTGGAAGTGGCACACTTCTCAGCTCTCACGCCATTGGCTAGGATATGGCCACAAAGCCACACCTAATTGCAAGGGAGGTTGGGAAATGCAGTCTGGCTACCTGCCCAGGAAGAGGAGATAGGTTTCACGATCAGCTAGCAGTCTCTGCCACAATGTCATCTGTAACTGCTTGTTTTTTTTTTTAATTATAGAAGAGTCATTCCTTTCAGAAATACCTTCTAAACCTACAACCTCCACCTTTAATCCCTAAGGCCATTCAGCATCTAAACCCAATCTAGCAGTTTTTCTACTCTGATAAATATTTTTCTAGCATATTCAAAATAAGACTACATCCAGGGCATCCTTGAAGGGATGTCTGGCTTTTTTGGTACTTAACGTCTGGCACATAACAGAAGTGCAAGTATTCGTTGAATTCATGGATGAATGGCATTCCCAGAAGTTCATGGAAAGGAAAAAGAATGGTCCCGTCTCTTGCCCTGGTGGTGGTAGGATTTATTGAAGACCATCAGTCTTTTTAAGAACCTCTCCCTCTCCTAAGGCCACCCCGAGTTGCCACCTGTCTTCTGGAACCTGAACAATCAAGCAGTAAGACAAAAGCTACTTTCGACCCAGTAAGAAGAACTAAGGGGGTGAAAATACTCTACCATGTTCACAGACAACAACAGAGCCAAGGCTACCACTGAGAGCCCAGGGCTGCTCAACAAAGAGGAACACAGGGTCTGCCAGGGACCAGGCTCTGGAGGCCTCCATAAAACCGGGCTAAGGACCTCTGAGACTAGAAAGCCAACATGCACCCTAAACACAAACCACAAAAGGTTAGTGGGGGGAAAAATTACATGGTATAGTACAAAAATATTTTGTGCTCATGTATTACCTCTTTTCAAGAAGTTCAAAATATACGGTAAGTGCTACTATAATAACCCTCACAATACTCCTATGGGATAGAGACAAAATTAAAGTGTGTACTCAAGTTAAAAGGAAAACGTCTACTAGGTGGCTGACTTCCTACTACTGGGGCCAGCGCAGTAAGAAAGTGAAGAAAGTGAAGCAGTAACCTCTAAGGTAATTGGGGCACAAACCATTTTAGGCTCTCAAATTGAGTTCAACACCTAGAATTGAGTTCAAAAGCAAACAAGCTGCTAAAACCACAAAACAGTTGAAGGGCTAAGAAGCTAATACAGGCACTAATACTACAATATATCAAGCCTGATTTATGACCTGAGAAATCACATTAATTGATTCACTATTACCAGAGATTCATGTAAAGTGTATTTAAACTGATTTCAGAATGAAAAAAAAAATTCTTTCTAGGTATGAATTGCAATATCATTAGAATTTTTATAAATTTAATTTGTCTAGGAAGCCAGTATACTCAATACTCTGAAAATAATCAAAGAGCACTTATTAAATGTCCTCACTTGTATAAATAGATTCTAGTAGAACATATTCAGAAAAAAAAGCACTATATGAAATTTAAAATTACACTGTCTCAGTAGCACTTATCATGACTGATACTGATAACTTGTTTAACTACTCAAAGAGAGACATAAAATATCAACCCAACAAGCTAGGCATTCCATGTGATATTATGTACATATACCAAGCATTTTCACATTTAAAATCTTATTCTGGCCCCAGAAGGCAGCAGAGCAGACATGATGTCTGTTCTAGAAAAGGCACCAAGGCACAGGCAGAGACACTTGCCAAGGGCCACAGGCTGGAAGAGGACAGAGCAAGAGCCAGGCGCAGGGCTCCCTACACGACTCCTGGGCTGTTCCCACGGAACACAGGCCGTCCCCCAATAATGCAATAACGCGTCTCCACAAAGAACCAATGCAAACGTTGGGGCAGAAAATGTTCACAAGTTGCTCGGACAGAAAAGCCAAAGCACACGAGGAACGTGGAAGAATACCTAGTAATCCAAGCCGGGAGTTCAACATCCTAAAGGAGAGGCCAGCAACACAACCGCTACACACACACAGGTCTGGATGTTGATCTGGTAGAAAGATTTTCCGTGCTTCTCAAACATTTTTTAGTCCATGAACCACAGACCGCCCATCACCATCACTATTTGCTACAGCCCCAAAACTAAAACCTCATCAAAACCAAAGGGGAGGGGACTTCCCTGGTGGCGCAGCGGTTAAGAATCCGCCTGCCAATGCAGGGGACACGGGTTTGAGCTCTGGTCCGGGAAGATTCCACATGCCGCGGAGCAACTAAGCCCGTGCGCCACAACTACTGAGCCTGTGAGCCACAATTACTGAAGCCCGCGTGCCTAGAGCCCGTGCTCCACAAGAGAAGCCACCGCAATGAGAAGCCCGCGCACCGCAACGAAGAGTAGGCCCCGCTTGCCGCAACTAGAGAAAAGCCCGCGCGCAGCAACGAGGACCCAACATAGCCAAAAATAAATAAATAAATAAAAATTTTAAAAAGAAAAACAAAACCAAAGGGGAAGAGGACATTGTTTCTCACAGCAGAGCAATGAGGCGTCCCCTTGAATGGAACCTGGCTGCGTGGGGCCTCACCTCATCCAAATGCAGCCAGAACTAGGAAGGACGCCAAGACACTCTCAGCGGCCAAAGACATCTGTCCACGCGCAAAAGCTCACACACTTCACTGTGAGAAGGGCTCTCTGATCCACAGTCCTAGCTTGATTCCTATTAAACCACGCATAGTTCTAGTAAGCTTAATTATCGGGTTGCCAAGCCCAGAGAAGATCAGAAGCAACAAATCAGAAGGAGAAAGGACAGCTAGAGACTGACAGATAAGTAGAAGCAAAAGTGACAAGGGACAGCAAAGACACATTTTTAAAAAACAATAAACTAGATACAAGGACTTGAAAGGTGCAGCAGTTTGGGGTCATTTATCATAAAAGTAAACAGTCTACTGGAAAAGTCCTAAAAATATCAATCACAGCATTAAATAAAGCCCAGTTCAGTAACTTAGGTACAACAAAATGAACCCAAGTTAACAAGTAAAATGTACACTACAGTCCATGTGCCCTACTGAACATGGGGGAAAAAGTAATGTCTTTTGTTTGCAAATCTCTTTACATTCCATAAAATACTTCCATATGAATTACCTGATTTTATCCTTAGCAACATCCTAAGGCAAGCAGGACAGATACCCCCACTGGCCAAGAATTTGCTGATAAATAATTCAATTTTCGCAAAGCAGAGGGTTTATCAATGACAATTATGATACAGTCTGTTAATCCATCTAATAGGAGAGAGCACTTCAAGAGGCACCTATGCCTCTCATCAGGGATGAAGAGAGACGGCAGGGAAGGCTTCCTCAGAAGGGTCCCCAACGCGACGTACCTGAACCCTCCTCACACCTGGAACTTCACCTCCAAAACTTCCCATCCTGCCCTACAGGGCATCTTCCCGAAGAACTGCCCTATGCCCCCTAGGGCCATCATCCCTCCCTACTGGAACTCCAAGGTGGACTGCCCATGAACCTCACCCCCTGAAGTTAGCACACACTCTTGTATAACCTCCTCCCCTTGAGTGTGCACTGGACCTAGTGACTTGCTTCTGACAACAGAATGTGGCACTGGGACATCAATTCCATGAATAGGCAACGTGCATCGTGCCTCCTGTCTTGCTAGCAGACTCTCCTTTGCTGGTTCTGATGAAGCAAGCTACTGTGCTGGCTCTGCCCATGAAGGAACCATGTGAGCTTAGAAGAGTACCCTTCCCCAGTCGGGCCTTCAAATGAGCCCTTGACTGCAGGCTTGGGAGGCCATGAAGCAGCAGGTCCAGCAAAGCCCTGCCTGAACTCCGGACCCACAGAACCAGATAATAAATGTGTCTTTTTCTAAACCACTAAGTTTGTGGTAATTTGTTACAGCAGCAAAGATAACTAATACACTGATCAGGGCCCAGTGATTTCTTTTCTCACCTTGGACTTGATCAATCATTTCACTATCATTTTACCAGCACTCTGCATTTACCACCAAAACCCTTGAAAGAATTGTCTACTCTCTCACTACCTCTTTCTCATCCTCTCAACTCACTATCAAATTGACAAAATCAGTACCTTTTTCTTAGTCTTCATTCTACTCAACCTCTCGGCATTACAACTGATAACCTCCTTACAGCCCTTTGCACTTAAGCGTCCCTGACTTTATGTTCTTGTTCTACCACACCTCTCTGACCATTCTTCCTCAGTCTCCTCTGGTCCTCTCCCCTCTGGTGTCACTTAAATGGAAGCATTCACCACATTTCTGCCCACAAGTCCCTTCTCTTTTCCCATGACAATTTCACCCACTACTATGAATTCTACTCCTAATTCATCTGAACTGATTCATTCTTTCAACCAACAGGCACTGTTCTGGGCACAGAGCTGTATAATAGCAACAAGCAAGACAATCAAGGTTCTACGTTCATGAAACATACATACTCTGCCAGAGGCTCTATTTGCCCCTCCAGGTCTACTCACCACCCTTCTCCACCCTGCCCTGTGCCAGGGAGGCTGACCTCTATGGACTCCATCACCAGGGCTCCCTTGCCCTCTGAAAGTTCAATGAAGAGAAGAAACAGGGTGATATGAATGACTCCCTAATCTCTGATCCACATTCCCAATGTCATATTGTACACACACATGCTAACGCTACCCCAATTACACCTAAAACAGAACCGATAACATTTGCATCCAGTCTCCCCAAAACGTATCCCTCCTTATTCCTCCCTCCCTCAGTTAATGGCCTCACTAACACCAGCTGTTGAGGTTCACAAGCTAAAGTCACCTCCAACTCTCCTCATCCCTCAAGGCCCGTGGTCAGTCAGGCACAAAACTGTGCCTCTCTCACACATACACATACGGCTCAGTCGCACCAGCTCCTTTTTCCAACCCACTGCTACAGACGTTCCTGCCAGGAGCTACTGTCTCCCAACTCCAGTCCTTCCTCTTTGCTCGTTCATTCATTCAACCAACAAACATTTACTAAGCCCACCCCAGGTGCCAGGTATTCAAGCCTCTGACCACTAAAGATGTAAATCTAACTGAAGGAGAAAGAGAAGTAAACAAGCAAGTTCAACACAAGTAAAAGAGCTAGGACCAGGAAAACCAAAAAGTACTATGGGTGCACCAGGGAAGGGCACACAACCCAATCTGAAAAGAGGCAAGGTCAAGAAGGCTTACTCCGAAAAGTGTTATTTAAGCAGAAACCCAGAGGACAAAGAGAGGCAGCGAAACAGAGCATATGTGTAAGTATGTGTGTTATTTGTTTTA
This sequence comes from Hyperoodon ampullatus, assembly GCF_949752795.1. Taxonomy (NCBI): domain Eukaryota; kingdom Metazoa; phylum Chordata; class Mammalia; order Artiodactyla; family Ziphiidae; genus Hyperoodon; species Hyperoodon ampullatus. Next base: position 4,840,190 of record NC_136915.1, on the reverse strand, counting down.
GAGGAAAGTGCACCTTCTAAGCCAAGGCAATGACAATGCGCAAGGCCTAAAACCAAGAGAAAGCATGGTGCCCTGAGACAGCCAGAATCTAAAAGAATTCACCACAGCTGGAGAGTGGCGAGGACGCTGGAGCAGGAAGCAGGCGGTCCTTATTAGCACCTTCAAGCAGAACTGACTAACCAATCAATCCCACTCCTCCGCTAAAAAAACAAACAAACAAACAAACAACCCTAAAGCCTCTGCCAAAGCAGAGAGAGTAAACGCCAGGCTCCTCAGTCTGACTTTCCAAGCCCTGACAACCTGGCCCCTACCTACTTTGCCAGGCTCATCTACCCACATGCACCAGGAACCCCAGCCTCCCCGGTAATCCTGGCTCTGTGCCTTTGCTCCATTTCCTCCGCTTGGAATTTCTCGTCAAACCATCATGTTTGCCTGTCAATAATGCCAGGTCAAATTCTACCTCCTTCCAGAAGTCTTCCCAGTTCCTTCCAGCACATGATTACACCATTCACTATGACCTGCCTTGACTCAGTTACATCCATATCTGCTCCCCTGCAGGCTGGAAGCTTCTGGAGTATTACGAACAGAAGTGAATCCTAATTTCCAAGACTAGGAAAAATGTTCAGAAAAATACTCAATTTATCAGCATTGCACTTTTAAGTAAACAACCAAAGAGGGTCATGAAAAAATAATTATTTTTGAATTATATAAATACAATCAATCAAAAGCCTAAATTTCTGTATGTTTTCAGTAAGTATCTCTAAGTAAAAATGGCTACACACTGCCTCATAAGATTAAAAAACAGTAAGTAGATAAGCTCAGAAAGGCTGTTACTTGCTCAAAGTCACAAGGCACTTAAGGGGTAAAGACCAGAGTCAAGGCTTCAGGGACTCCTCAAAAGCTACAAACAGCCAGATATAACCACAGTATGCCCATGTATCTCCCTAACCAGCCATCCGATTACCTAAAACTTCCTTCCTTCACTCTTCCCTCAATTAATTCCCATTTTCCTTCCGAGTTCAGCTCAAGAAGCTCCTCCAAGCTTTCAGGTGAGCAAATCCCTTTCTGATGCACTACACTCGCCTGCATAGCATGGATGTGATACAGCACTAGGAAGGCAAGTGCAGTGTATCAGTTGTACTCACACGTGGCACCTTGATTAACGCTGGTTTCCCTGTCAGCTGCGTGAGGACAGGGACCATGACTGTCCTTCTCTGGGCCTGGCACTTTATTATTATGTGTTGAGTAAACGAACTGCCTTAAGAGTATAACAGTAACGGATAGTCACATGGCCTCCACAGGACTACAAGATCCTAAAATAATTTCTGACACCTCCAATAATAATGACAATTACATAAAATTTAATGTCACATTATTGTAATATATTCTAGCTCTTTTATAATTAAATATTCATGAATGGAATCTGTTAATTCTCTATTAATCAGAATGAGTGTTAACCAGAATACCACATTTTTTCTAAACACGCAAGGCATCAGCAAACTTTCACATCAAAAGAACCCACACCACAAGAAGTCGACCTATACAGGCTATATGAGTAGCTATTTGCTCTCTTGGAACCTGAAAAGTCCAATTCCAGCCTCATAGGGAATTAGGTTTTTCAACACCACAGCCTACTATATTAATAAGTTTAAACAACAATTTTTTTAAGGCAAGATGCTTGGGTGCTTGAGTTAGGCAGGACTAGTTCCCAAACAGCAGATCCATAAAAAGGATTTAAACTCCCCAGATTGATCCACCCATTTAATATATAATCCCTATCAATATCAAAACAGCCTTTTTTGTAGAAATTGACAAGCTGATCTGGATATTCATATGGAAAATCAAGGAACCCAGAATATTCAGAACAATCTTGAAAAAGAAGAACGGTTGGGGGACAGACACTTCCCAATTTCAAAACTTAACTACAAAGCTACAGTAATCAAGACAGTGTGGTACTGGCATAAGGATAGACATGCAGATCAATGGATTAGAACTGAGACTCCAAAACAAAGCCCACACACTTATGGCCAACTGATTTTTTGGCTAGGGTGCCAAGATACTTCAATGGGAAAAGAATGGTCTTTTCAACAAATGGTACTGGGACAACTGGATATCCACATGCAAAAAAGGATGAAGCTGGAGGCCTACCTACCTCACAACATACAAAAACCCAAAATGAATCCGAGGCCTAAATGTAAAAGCTAAAACTATTAAACTCTGACAAGAAAACATAGGTGTAAATCTTCATGACCTTGGATTAGGCAATGGTTTCTTAATTATGAGAGCAAAAGCATAAGCAACAGAAGAAAAAACAGATAAACTGAACTCAATCAAAATTTAAAATTTTTGTGCTTCAAAGGAAACCAGCAAGAAAGTGAAAAGACGATCCACAGAATGGGAGAAAATATGTGCAAATCATACATCTGATGAGGGATTGATATCCAGAATATCTCAAAAATGCCTACAACTCAAAAGCAAAAAACCAAACAACTCCATTCAAAAATGGGCCAAGGCCTTGAATACACATTCCTTCAAAGGAGACACACAAATGGCCAATAAGCACAGGAAGAGATGCTCAACATCATTAGCCTTTAGAAAATGCAAATCAAAACCACAATAAGATACCACTTCACATCCACTAGAATGGCTGTAATCAAAAAGACAGATAACAACAAGTGCCAGCAAGGATGTGGAGAAATTGGAACCTTCAAACATCACTGGCGGGAATGTAATATGATGCAGCCACTTTAGAAAGCAGTCGGGCAGTTCCTCAAAAGTTAATCACAGAGTCACCATATGACCTAGCAATTCCACTCCTAGGTGTACACCGGACAGAACTGAAAACACATGTCCATGCAAAAACATGTACACAAATGTTCATAGCAGCATTATGCATAGTAGCCAAAGAATGGAAATAACTCAAATGTCCATCAACTGGTGGATAGATAAATAAAATGCCATATATCTATATAATAGATTATCATTCCACCATAAAGAAATGAAGTTCTGATATACAGTATAACGTGGATGAAAACATTATGCTAAGGGAAAGAAGCCAGTCACAAAAGGCCACATATTGTAGGATTCCATCTATATGAAATGTCCAGAATTGGCAAATCCATAAAGACAGAGAGTGGATTTCTAATTGCCTAGAGCAGAGGAGAGGGAGGAAAGGAGAGTGCCTACTCACGGGTAGAGGTTTCTTTTTGGAGTGATGAAGATGTGCTAGAATTAGATAGTGGTGATAGTTACACAACTGTGTAAATATACTAAAAACCACTTAATTGTATATTTTAAAAGGGTGAATTTTATGTTATATGAATTATACCTCAATAAAGCTGTTATTAAAAAGGAATCAAATCCCTTTATGTATCTTTAAAACATTATATACTTTCCTCTTTTGTTAAGCATAGCATACTTAGTATTGCTTCTGTGAATACACTCAAGGTCATCACTATGAAACATCAATTGCTAAGCAGCTGTATATTCACAGACTTCAGTGGTGTGCTGGCTACTAGCCCTTTTACATAGACCTCCAAACCATTGCTTTCAGCCTTCTACCTGTTTACTATAATTTTACTTCCTCCTTCTACCATGAGAAATCAAGAAAAACCTGAGATTAGATGCAGGAAGGATAGGAAGGAAAAGCCAAACAAGTATGCATACAGGTAGCCACATGTGCTTAAGACAGAGGCTGTTCCGTTTCCACCCTCCAGACCCCCTCTTCAGAGGCAACGTCTCCAACCGTCCCGGTTTAGTGGTCCACAAGACGGGGAAAGGCAAGGGAGCCCACCCAAGCATCTCAACCGTGGGACACCTCAGAAGACACTGGCATCCCTCAAGCTGCCTGGTTCTCCCTGAGAACCACCAGGGCAATGGCTGCCAGACCACCAGGTTCCCACGTGTCCCAGCTGCTTCACCACCACTCCAAGCACCAGCCCTGGGACAGCAGCCACACCCACTGCTGACTTGCTCCACACACAAGAGGGCTGGCTGGCTGAGGATGCTCCGCCTCAAAGCTGTAGCCACAGGGAACATTTTCTCTGCAAAAAGTTTACTCGCTATAGCGAGTGGACATGAGAAATCCATTTTGGAGTCAATATTCTTTCTTTTACACTGTTTGATGGAGACAGAGGTCAAGGCGTCAGGACCCCCTGCTACAGTCCCCTTCTCCCACAATCCACCTTAAGCCCCTCTAAGTGATTAGCAGGCCAGCAACCCTAACCAGCTCCCTCTCAGCGTGCACCGGACCGGGGTGAACGCCCAGCCTTGGAAACAAAGCAAGTGGCTGAGAGGAGTCAGTCCAACCCTCAGTCTGGAGTATTTTAAACACATGCCATAGAGACTGGAGTCAGATGACGGTGAGCCCTGGAACCAGAGTCAGGATGCACAGAAGCCATGACCGGGACCCCTGCCCACTGCATGCAAACTACGGTGAGGCAAGGAGGCTGCACGCGAGTGAGAAGCCTTGTGTGCAAGGAGGAACGGGGAGCAGCAGAGAGGAGGGCCGGCAGAGCCATGACCCCCGCTCAGCCCCAGGGGCTCCAGAGGAAAAGGCCACTCCAGGCTCTCCGGGTGCAGTTCCCAGACTGTCCAGTTCACTGCAGTCTCCATCCTGGGAGGCTGAGATGGCCTCTGCTCTTCTTACACAAAAACCACCTTCACTTAACCTAAGTGGCTTGTGTTCCCTGCAAGAAAAACAGCTCCAACTAAAGGAAGGCCAGCTTCCCCTCCCTGACGTCAAGTGTCCTAGTGTCCACTTTCTATATAAATGAACCTCAGAGCCATCTGATGTTCGGGGTGTGTGTGTGTGTGTGTGTGTGTGTGTGTGTGTGTGCGCGCACGCGCACATGCAGGGGTCAGCGGGGTGGGGGGGGGATTTTGATGATTTAAGGCACAACCTGCCAACTTAGTGTAATGAAAATATTGCCACACATTTACTTTTAGCTCCTTATAGCTACTTTTGTCATTGGGTTTTAAATCCATTTGGGGTTTTTTTTTTAATTGTGGAAAAATACACATAACCTAAAATGTACCACTTTAACCTTTTCTGAGTGTACAACTCAGTGGCATTAAGGACATTCACGCCGTTGTGCACCATCACTGCTCACCACTGTTTATCTTTACAAGCGCTCTGAAAACCATGACTTTTTCATTCTTTTGTATTAAACAGGGATTTCCGTCTAGGCTCTGTCATCAAGCGACAAGGTGGTGCTGGAGGCGTCGGAGGGAGACGGCAGAGAACACCCGCAACCACCTGGAGCAGCCCCAGGGTGGCTAAGTCCATCCTCGGCTCCTCCAGCCCCGGCCACAGAAGCTGGAGCCTAAAAATACCGGCAGAGGACACACACCGGCTGTCAAGGAGATCCAGCCCAGTTAGAAAGGCTGCCACTATCACCTGATTTGCATCAGAAGACACCCATACGGGCAGCAATGGGTCATCTGGAGAATCATCAGATTCAGTGGAAAAAGACTGATGGTCCTCGCCTCCCAGAGTGCCTGGAATAAATCTCTGGGCCTTGAACTCAGTCAAGTAATCCATGATCAATTTCTGGAGGACCCCTAGGAAGAAAAACAAGTACTTCAAAAATGTTGAGTACCCACTCGCCACCTTCCGCTTATTATAGCTCTCTTTGTAAGCACAACAGCCTGTTACGGATAAAATTAAAGGAGGAAGAGACCTCCATCAGAAGCTTTGTCAAAGCAAATGATTCAGCCAGCACGTTTCATAATGGCAGAGACAGAAAGGATAAGGCAGAGAATGTTGCCAAGAACACCGGGAACTTTAACTTGACCCTCAGTATCTTTAAATATGAAAGAAACTTTCAAAAACTAAATTATATTCAAGGTATCTCCAAACGCCAGGCCTGGAGCGGCCCAGGGAGTATGCCCAAGTGAAGATGCTATATGATCAATTACAGTGGACTCAGCGAAACTCCCCAATCCACAAGAGTTTCTTAGTAGGAAGAGTCTAGCAATCGATACATCCTAATAACAGTTATACTAATCAACTCCAGGAAATAAAGCTAAATGAATATAAATAATACTACCTTAAACATAAAATGTCTGAGGTTAGCAGACACTTTTGCATCTGTAATCGTGTATCATTTAAGTCTGTTTTTCCAACACTATAAACTCTCATCCATATTAGAATAAAGACCTGAAACGTGTCACAGGGAATAACTAAGCAGAATGAACATTTTTGTGCTGTGCATCTTTAACAACTTTAACAATTTCTTTTGCAATTTTTAACTCGCAACGTGTTAGGCCTAAAAAATTAAGCCTTCTCCGTATACCAGAAAGGAGGCACCTCGGTGACTATAGTTCAAATTCCTCGTACACAGCCGGCCTGACCTGGAGCAAGTACCTCAAAAGGAAAAGAGAGAGTTACACAGAATAAGACAGCTGCACACCAGCACAGCAAGCCATGAAGCGAAATCCCACACATGCAACCTCATTTTCTTAGCATCATAAGTCAGATTGGGAAGGAGCTTTAGAGGCTGTCACTAGGACTACCCTCTACCCAACACGTGAATCCCCTTAAAATTATAACCGACTAACTCATTATACTAGAGCAGAAGCCTAGGAAAAGCAAGAGGAGATGCGGAGCCAGAATCAAGAGTGACGAGGTAGGATGTGGTAAGGAAGAGAAGGCTGCAGAGGCCAGGGAGAGAGGCTTCTAGCATCCGGCCTACAGAAGTGGCAGCAAGCAGAGCAGAAAATACACCTCTAGCCGGGGTCCTCGCTCCCGTTCGCCAGTGCTCCTGGCTACTGAAAGAGAAGAATACGAGCTGGGAACCACAGTGGACTTGTTCTCAAAGCCATACAGGAAACCTAAGCCTTTGTGGCCAGAGGACTCATCTAGCACTGTTTGGTTAGGGGTAAGACAAAAATGATATTGCTGGCACTACAGCTAGGCTGCCCAACATTTTGAAATCTGATATCAAAACCCATAACTTTTCATATATCCTACAGCAGCACACAGTAGAACACCGTTTTGAAAATGACTGTTTACGGAAACCCTCTACCATTAAAGATTCCTTTCTTCAATAGTATTTACAATTAGAGTCCTTCCTGGAGATTGTATTTAAATAATTTTAAAATGATTTAGTTCTTAGAGAAAAGAATAAATGTCATTTAAGTCAGCTTCAAATGCTTATGCACGTCTACTTGCTCTCATTTTTTTTCTCAGAGCATCTACTTAAAGGAGAAAGCTAAATAACAGACCACAAATCTCTGTTCCCCACCAGAAACCTTGGCTCAACCTAAAGGAACACCAAGCTCTCATTTCATTTAAGGCTGGGAGAAGACAATATCTCTGAGTTGTCAGGAGGTTTAAAAAGTCATCTCAGGAGTAACACTGGGTATCAATCAAAATGGTTGCAATTCGAATCATCTCTAACCATAAATTGTAACTGGGCCAAAATGATTTTTAAATATAACACATTTTACTTCTAGATGTTTCTTGGCAATTAAATAACTGGAAAGTCAACAAACCCCCAAGAAACCAGAGAAAATGAACTTTTTTTTAAAGCTCACCATTCATCAACTACAGGAGGCCTGAAAGATGCCAGACGCCAGAGGCTCAGCCTCCAACGCGGCCCTGCAGAGGCAAACTCCAAACAAGATTTCTTCAAGAACGGCTCTCACGCAGCACTGAATTACAAGCAGTGACCTCCCTGGAGGAGAAGCTAGAGTCAACAGCTACAGGAGTATGTGATCTAGGAAGATAAAACCCAACTCCGACACAAGAGCTGCCATGCCAGTTACATAATTATAATCACAACATATTGAAACTCTAAGTATCAAACAATAGTTATTTAAAATATTTCAAGAGCAAGAGAATCGCTCCCCCCTCAAAAAAAATCCAAATGTATTCCAAAAGTAATTTGCATAGAATATAATTTAATCTGCAGGCCTAACCTCTCTGAAATAAAGTAGAATCCTCTGATTTAGCCAAATTACAACAGAAATGCTACTTTATAACAAAGGAGCTACAGCACAGCACCCTGAACTTCATGGGAGAACAAAAATGTAGTGTCAATATGTTCACAACACAGCTCAATCCACAAAATCATGAGATAATTAAACTGACTGTTTTTAGGATTCAATCTGTTTCGCCAGAAACCTTGTCCAAGCTACACTGATGCAAATCAGCATGAGCAACTCCAGCTCTGTTGAAACAACTCCAGTATCTTATCTTTTGTTTTACCTTTTATCACTGATTTATGGGCTGATGGTAAACTGATCTGTCCATGTGCCAGAACTCAGCTTGGGAACACAGAACAAGAGAAGAGATTTGGAAGAACCAAACTCATGAATGAAAACGCTGACGTCATAGTTCAGCTCCCAGCAGAGCTCAGGGTAGTCTGTGAAGAAACAGTGCATCTTTGGGGATATTAAACCACTAGTCATTTAATAAAGGGTATAAGACAGAAGAAGCCCTTGCTCAAAAGAAGGGAGGGGAAAAAAGGGGACAGAAGAGAGAGAGAGAGAACCCCATTAACAACCTTTTCCCTAGGCCAAATATGAAAAATACACAGTGTATATGCCACGAACAATCATAACTTCTAAACCATGGAAATATTTCATATTATTGTTAAAAGTACTATTTTTTTTAAAGTATGGTTAGCTATGTCTCTAAATAAGAACAAAGTCTCATTCGCATCTTAAATCTTCCTCCCACCGTGTGCCATCACATTCAAAAAAGAGCACACAACATAGTTTCAGTTCTTCACTAAAAACTATCTGGCGTTGCCAAACCATGCCTAATTTTTAAACAATTCTGAATATAACAGGGTGGGACTCAGTGACCTCAGGCAAGCTACTGGAATTTTTATGTAAGAGGGGAAAAAAATGCTTTTATCTAATGATGTAATATAAACTAATAAAAAAAGAGATTATAAAAATATGATGTACTTAGAACTATTAAGAATAGCTAGCATGTGGACTGTTCACATTTTTCATCTCTTGACAGAATTTAAAATACAACTAGTAATACAAACTTCTATGAAGTTTAGACACAATTTACTAAAATCCTATTATTCAGGACACTTAAGTAACTGATTCCTAGATTCCTAATGTTTCTCAGGAAATTTAACATTATTACAGTCTTAGAAAATAAGTGACCCTGAGAGCCTCGATCACCTCTCCAGAGCACAAAACTACAGGGACATTTTCTCTTCTTTACCACTCACATGGCTTAAAATAGCCATTCACCCAAAATGGATTTTTTTTTTTAATTTAAGCAGTAAACAATTTTGCCAATAAACATTTTTAAAAGATCTTATTAAGTTAAAATGCAAACATACTGGTTTTATCTGAAAATCTAAAATGTTAAAAGAGATCATCTCACATTTCCACCACAAATATCTTTGATAGAACATCACTACCCCCTTGTGGATTCACAATAAAAAATCCTTATCTTCAAATTTCACTTTTTAAATGTTTCATTCTGCTGAACTTCCATTAAAGTTTACATTCTCTTCACTAAGGGTTACTTTATTTCAATTACTTTTTAAAAGAGAAAAAACACTTAACATTTTAAAATAACCAATCCCATCAACTTCTTTATCTTCTAAGCATCCCCATTTTGGGGAGTGTTCTTCATACAATAAGTATATTTGCCGATTTCAGCATGGTAACCATACCAACGTTCCATTTTTTCCTTAGGATATCTGAATTTACACTCACAGTCATCACTTGGAGATTATTTTTTAAAAATAAATGGGTAATTTCTTCACTATCGCATCTTTTCTTTCTCTTTGATAACTTCCCACTTTGTACCAATTTATTTTTATTGCTTCCAAATGGTTTGATAACCATGTGCCCCAGAAAACCAGTGGGGCACATACCTCCTCAAGAATAACTTTTCAGGGGGCTTCCCTGGTGGCGCAGTGGTTGAGAGTCCGCCTGCCGATGCAGGGGACGCGGGTTCGTGCCCCGGTCCGGGAAGATCCCACATGCCGTGGAGCGGCTGGGCCGGTGAGCCGTGGCCACTGAGCCTGCGCGTCCGGAGCCTGTGCTCCGCAACGGGAGAGGCCGCAACAGTGAGAGGCCCCCGTACCGCAAAAAAAAAAAAAAAAAAAAGAATAACTTTTCAGCTAAGAATTAAAAACCAAATCTAAGTTTTAAAAAGACTAACTCTTGATTGTATTGCTGTACCCTCAGAAATGCTTTCTGGCAATCTAAATCAACCCTGATGAAGGAAAAAAAGATAGTACCTGTTTTTCAAAGTAGAAAAAAGGCTTTGTTTTCTTTCTTTTTTGTTAGTTGCAGGAGTACCTCTGGCTGTATCTGCATATCATTCTAATACAACACAGATACATACTGTTAAACGTATGCTGTAAAAAAGATTAAATAAACTTAAATATCTGGTTTATCACTTGTTACAGACACGAGATTTAGCTGAAAGTTATAAGTCATCTCCGCAATGATGTGCAGGCCACAGAGAGAAGGTCCGAAAACTGGTGAGTCGGACTGCCGTTTCAGAGAGTTAGTGCCCCATTTTCTCATAGATGTTGGACACAAAAGTAGGGACACAGTAATTCACTATTACCATGAGAAGACAAATTCCAGTATTCATTCTAATGGTTAGGTGGAAATAAAGGAGGAAAAATCCACTTGGCAAGTGTTTTTAAGTGACTAAATACATGATCTTACCTTGTGGTAACTGCTAAGGAAAGACAGGAGAGACAGGCACGGTCTGTTAAATAACTGAACGCTCTGTGTCACCCGCCAACCCCACTGAAGGCTGTCTATGCAAAAGGGAGCGACTGACAACGTGTCCAAAGCTAGCAGCTGAGCCGCAGAGGAGGCGGGGTCAGAGCCGGCCTTCATGGTTTCCTTTTTGGGGATTTTGTTATGAGTGCTGTTTTTAGATTTGGGTGGGGGGGGTGTATTTGGGTGACATTAGGAAGCGAGATCACGAGTGAGATTAATGCCACTTAATTCGTGTCCAGGTGGTGACGTGTTTAAAACTGTTCAGAACTCAGCCCCAAACGTTTACTTGAAGGCACATCACATCGGGCACCTGTAAGTACAAAGCCATACTGCAGAGAGCAGAGTGAGGGATCCAGCCCCAACCAGCACGTCTTCCTCCCCTGCCGATACCCTCTCCTAACAGGCTCAGAAAGGGATACGTTCATTACATGTCTTGAAGGGCCTGGCTAAATCTGAAAAAGAGAAATAAAATCGGACTGCACTTTTCCAAATGAGGGACTCATGTGCAAGAGAACATGCAATTCTACCAAGAATGAGCAAAACATTGGGGTGAATGTAGAAGAAGAACCATTTCAAAAATATCGCTGGTCATTCAGCTTACGGTATGTCAATCAGCTGAAAGTAAATGAACAACCCTCTTAAAAAAAAGTGAAAAGGGAAGTAATGTGGCTGACACTTGGCCTCTCTTTGCAGTGGGGTACATAATATTTCTTTTTTAGTCCAGGGTAATGAACTAAAAAATGCTCAGGAAGCATTACCAATCTTTACACAAGGAGGCCCACGACCTTCTACAAGCAATGGCGTTCAAAGCAGAAAGATGCAACAGAACCTCAGAAATACACAGCCAGCATACTGATGGGGAAAAAAAAAACCACCCTTTACTTCGTCCCACCATATAAAAAATTCAAGGATGGCTGTCCTTGTCAATATATACAGAGAAACACTCTCCTTACAAATACATGACAAATATCACAGGATGGAAGACCATCTATATGTTTACAAGCCCCTCTTTCTAATGACAGAATGGTAACACATCTTAATTGCAGGACTGATGGCCACGACATCCATGGATGGCACAAGATACAGGGATCTAATAGCGTCTGATCAACTATATCCTGAACCTGATTAGGTATTCAAAAAATAAATAAAGAGAAAAGAAAGACAGATTACACACTATAATCTGGAATAGGGGGTGAATGACCGTGCATCCTAACTCATGTTCTATGGACATAGAAGCGGAGCCAGAATACTTCCTGCCCTCACCCTCAAAGACACCAAAGACCAGAGATGGTACTAAGACAGGCAGCATGATATTAGAAGACCCCATATTACCTCGTGAATGAAGGCCCCAAATGAAGTATCAATAGTATACTTGCTGCCTCTGCCCAAAGAAGTGTATCATTAGCAAGCCAAAGAAACAGAAAGAAGTTGGCTAAATGCAGCAAAAACAAAAATTTCCAAAAGTCTACACGGGGAGGCCCAGGTGCCAAAAGGACACAGTGTTTCACCGAGGATGCTATCCAGTTACAAATACTACCATCACCCCTTACCTCGTGGCTTAAATCCCATTCCATCTCCCTACAAGAAGTAACACTGCCTCTTACTACAGGACAAAAAGAATGGTGGGCATCCCTCTTTACTGAATGACAGAGAGGCTATAAATACAGTAATCCACAAATTTTTTTTATAATAACAATGAGAAGGGCAATAAACAAACCTTGTGGGAAGAAAGGGAGGTAGGACTTAAGCCATCTAGAACATCAAAAAGAAAAAAAAAGGTCACGGTAAGTGATTCTAGAAGATACAGAACATTTTAGAAAATGATCTGTTATAATGGAAATACAACAGAAACACACATCACCTTGCCCCCACAGAAAATATTCAGTCACGTATTCACACGGATCAAGGACCATGGCAAACCCCATACTACAACAATCTTAACAAGAGCTCTTCTTAAGAGTGAAATACTAGCAAAATTGGTTTCTACAGATATTGTAGAGGGGAAATCTGATTTAACATAGGAGGAAAAGAAAAAGTGCATTTCAGGTTAATTCTTTATCATTACTGTCATCATTAGGTACACCAAACCTACACCCCAAAATACTATAAGGCTATTTTACCAAAATAAAGAAAAGACACAAACAACAGTACCAATAAAAAGTGTAAAGAATTAAAAGTCACATAATAAACAAAAGCAGTGATATGTATACCAGATACCTCGCCTAAGAATGGTCTCTACAATTAGGCGTAAAATTTAGATATAACACTTCCCGGCAGCAAAAATGTACCAGCAGCGCATACAGTCCTTACTAACTGATAATATGAAATTTACCAGGTAATCATGAGAAAATTTTCTATCACTTCCTTCTATAAAGGATGTATTTGATTTCATGTGCTATACAATTCCTACTATGCTGCTGTTCAAATGTTATACAAGCATCCCAATCAACATATATCTAAATGACCTAAAAGTTACACCTAGACATTTAGGAAGAAGATTGACTACTTTTTTCTACACACACCCCCACACCCACACACACCCCGCACACAGTCTGAAGGAAGGCTGTTGAGTGCTTCTCCCAGTCTGCCCTCCACCCTCTCCACCACCCCGACTCCTGCAGGGACAGGGAAAAGCTCAATGGGATAGTACACTATTAGAGGATCTCTTTGTAAGATTACAATCCAAACAAAGTTCAGAAAAGAATTCCTTACACGAATACATAAAAAGACAAGCACAAGATATACAGCAATGTCATTCACACTAAAAGGCTAACAAGACCCCTATGGTCTCAAGCAGAGTCACATAACCCCCCCACCCCATGCACACACAGATCCCTGCACGTGATACAAGCTCAGTGAATGAAGGTCTCCAGGATGAATGCACTCAGTGATGAGAACGTGGATATAAAAACAACGTCTCTCCAAAAGGCCAAATTCAAAGGTCCCGCAAAGGAGGCAATGTGTACACTAGGAGGGGAAAGGAAGAGAACGTGAGAATCACCTTCTGTTGCTTTTCCATAAGCAAATTAGAAAGAAGTACAACTGCACACAAAGATGTATTTCCCCAAAACTCAGCAAATCGGAAATGAAGAATGGCCCAGAGGAATGAGGAAGGGAAGAAATGTTAAGCTAGAAGATGGGCCAACTGAGAAGCAGCCAGAAAGAAATATAATCCCACCAGGCACAGGGACCACACCCAGCATAAACAGAGAGCTAAAATAATGCCACCTGACTCTGAAGAATAGGTTATTTTAAGAGGAAAGTCTAAAAACTAAAGAAATGGAAAAATGTGGATAAGCAGGATATATAAAGATGTCTCAAAGAGGAGGCAAGAGCAACCCTACTGTTTGGAAAAGGAAAATCTGACCCAATCTGACCATGAGTAGAGGGTGCCGCAAACATGTCAACATTCTGAATCCACTGAACAATGAGATGAAGAAACCCAACATTTCCCAGGCACGCAGGATAAGTCAGGTCTTCAAAAAGGCCAGGGGAGAGATGTCCCGTGGGTCACCCAGCCTTGTCCAGAAAGCTGGGGCTAAGGGGACAGGGGGCTGCGGGCAGGGGAGAGCGATGCTCTAACAGAAAGATATAAAAAAGAAAAATCATTAAGAGAACAGAACCTGTCTACCTGACCGTGCACTGGAAAAGTAAGAGGAAAAAGCTGATCTCCAATAATCTACGGGGACGGGTGACACAGAAAGCATAACTGCGTAAAACTCAAAGAAAGGAACGTTAACTTTGCACACTAACCTCCGGTGTGTTCCTCTAACCTTTACCATTTTCGTTCTACTGCCCACGGAATGGAGCACCCTGGTGGGCAGGGAAAATTCCAAAAGGCAGCCGGTGGTACAGGGAAGGGCAGGAGAGGCTCCACCACTGGAAGAGAGAGGACTCTACTGGGAACACGCCAACATATACAGCAGATAGTCGACTCTTGTTTTCCCAGGGTCGTTAATACTACACCCTAAAAATACACAATTCCATCAACTGAATATACATGCAGGCAGAATAGAAATAGCATAAAAACTTTTAAAAACCAAAAAAAAAAAAAGGAAATTGAGGTCAAAAGCACAACTTTCAGACAATGGGTATGATACCCACTGGATAACTCAATACTGACTGAGGGGCAAAGCCGTGACGTCAACGACTCATGCTGAGCAATCCTCCGGGTAACCTTGCCCTGGACTCAGTAACCCAGGTGGAGAGTCTCCTCGCTAGAAAAGCACTTCAAGGTCCAAAAGCGCAGTCTTGACAAAGCTTGTCGGGGAGGACGGGGCTCCACACTCGACCTGTCCCAAAGCAAGACTGGGCTGCTGAGTGAGGCACCCAACAACCATTCCAGCTACGGGAGGGAGGGGAGGGAGGGGCCCCAGAGCCAAGGGGAAATGGCCAAATACACAAACTGTGATGCTCAGAGAAAACCTGGAGAATCGTCCCTCCCACCCTTCCACAAAGTGTCACAGGCCTTCCCAAAGGTACCTTTTCCTAATGTGCACAACCTCTCTCAATTATTTAAGTGGCCAAACAAAAACAGTGACATATTTATGGCCATTCATTCCTAGTTCTGTCACAGAAACACATATTCTTCTCACCTGCCCCTATCCTTTGCCCGAAATACATGAAATCTCTCTCTCCTACACGGCAGTAAAGAAGTCAAGATGGGAACTTCTCACCCCGTGAAGACCCAAGCGGAGAAGACCGCCCCTAAATTCAGAATGCCTACGTTTTGGTGCACATGGGCAAGCCCTCTACACTGTGTGTATTCAGGGACTTGGTGGACATTCAGGATGTCATTCTGCTTACTCAGTACAGTACAAATGACAAAGGAAAGAGTGGTTAAGAATTGGCCATTCATCAGTCTTCTGATTCCTCTAAGCCTGAAGAGTTACCAACAACAGTGATACATAGCTATGTCCTTACACGTCAAGGTCCCCATATACACCCAAGATGTAGAGAGAGACATCTAACCCTTCCAACTTCCTGTGTATAGATAATGGATATGATTTCACATATAAATACGTGCCTATGTGTGTGTATATATATACATAAACAAATGCATAGTATCATTTTTTGCCAAAAGGGAACCAGAGCAGCATAAAAACAGAAAGCATCTAAATTTCCCCTTCACCTGAAACCTATAAGATCGAAAGAAATGTTTGCATCCCACGAGAGACAACACCAGGGCCCAAGGAAGGTTCTAGTACAACAAGGAGCACACTAGCAACCTCTTCCCGAATGGCACGTGGGCGACATGGGTGTCTACACTCCCTTTTCTGGATGGAAAGGCATATGGCTTCTTCTTACCCAGCCAACATGAATACAATTTAAGAAAATTAGAAAAAGTCAAGGTAACAGGCTCACTAAATATGGCTGACTGGGAAACAGAAGCCATAAGGAGGATATGAGTTCTCTTAAAAAAGAAATGGGAAGTTTATTTCCAGGGAAGGTTCAAAGTCTCTTGAATGTAGGATGTATGAAGTCTGGTTCTCACTGCACAGAAGACAGTAATCCGAACACCAAAAGCCAAGGGCACATGAACCTCTTTCTGGGGGGGGGGGGGGGGGGGGAGGGTAGCGTCAACTGACGAATGCTGCCCCGACCTAAGAGCAAGAGTAAACTGGAAGCAAAAATAGACCCGTTTTCCTCAGACACAGGCCGTCACTGCCGGGACCCCGGCCCTACATCTGATGGGGCAACCACCCTCACCCAGACGAGAAACTCCAAGGAGAGAGACGTGTCAGGGGACAGAGACAGATGGGGAAAGGAGCACTGGAATGTCCAGTTCCTCCCAAAAGAGAGAGAGGGCAACTCAAAGGGTATTCAGGAAATGAGCTCACCCTAACCCAGGAAAGTGTGCGGAGAGCGTGCATAATCTGTAAGAAGTATGTGTCTTCCTATTTAGAAATGACTTCAGAGCTGCACAGGCCCCCACTATCCACTGGGTGAGGGAAGAAGAACATGGGGAGCCCGAGTCCCCTTGTCCTGACATAAGGGTCAATAAATGGTGTGCAGAGGCCCCAAAAGATTCCACAGAGGATGAGAGGATGATACGGACCCCTCTGCCAAAGGAGGATCAGGGTCACAGAAGGTAAAGGGCAAGGGAATATGGAGATCATCACTTGCCACAGAAACGGAGACCCCACCCTCCTGGCTGCGAGGGGTGCAAGGGCAGGAGTAGGATGGGAGCGACTGCTGGGGGCGGGGATGCTGCGCAGGCCCCCTCCCAGGAACGGAAGGGGGAGGGGTCACACGAGGCCCTTCGGCCCGGGGACGCTCAGCAGGAGGGGGTCCCCCTGGTGGGGAGAAGCGCGGGGACCCCGCCGGCTCTGGGAGGCGCCCACGGGGCTCCAGGGTGAGGCTGGACAGCGACTGCCCGGCCCCGCCGCCGAGAACCAGGGACGGCGAGGCTGAGCGCCGGCGGTGCCCCAACGGGGACCGGTCCGGGGCAGCGGGGCGCGGGGCCGGAGGGGGCCTGAGGAGGATAAACTTTCCGCCCCGCGGCCCCCACCGGACCCGGCGCGGGGGGCGGGGGGCGGGGGCCGCGCCGGGCCCGGGAGCGGCGGGGATGCCCGGTCCGGGTGGGGGAGGCGCCGGCCCTCCCTCCGCGGCTCCTCCTCCTCGCTGGGCCCGGCCCCCGCCCGCCGGCCCCCCGCCCCTCCGGCCCCAGCCCGCCCCCGGGTGGGGGTGTGCGGCGCCGCGCTCCGCCGCCCCGCGTGTCACCTCAGGACCCGGCCGCGCTCCGCCCCCCCACCCGCCGCCCCCTCCCCGGCCCGGGGCGCCCGCCCGCCGCCGCCGCCGCCGCCGCGCCCCCGCGCTCCCGCCCGGCGCCGCCGATGCCCGGGATGTCCGGCGGGGCCGGGTCCCGCCGCCCGCCGCGCCACCCCCGGCCCCTCACGCTCCGGCTCTTACCTTCCGGCTTGTTTTCGGCAGCCATTTCCCCTCCGCGCGCCACATCCTCCTCCTCCTCGCGACCGGGACCCCGAGCGCGCGCCTCGTACCGCCGCCGCCGCCGCCGGCCCAGCCACCCCGCCGCCGCCGCGCACCCGCCCTGGCCCCGCCCCGCGGCCCACGCACTGAGCCCGTTGGGCCGCGCGGCTGCCACTCATCGCTCCCGCCACCAATCGCCCCGCACCAGGGGTCTCACTACTCTCCGGGAGGAGCGTCCTATCCATCCGGCCCATTGGCTAGTCACCACCCAACGGAATGAAAGGATTGGTCAAGAATCAACGCCCCCTCCCCACCCACTCCCAGGAAAGCCCGCCTTCCAGACCTAAACAAAGCTTTCCAGTGGCCAGAGCACGAAAGAACTGCCCAATCAGGAAGGGGCCGACACGGAATATTTCCTCGAGGCCGAGACGTGGCGTTTTGATTGGGCGTTACTACAGTGTTTCCCAGGCCGTCCAGACCAATCAAAGGGGGTTCCCGGAACTCGGGAGCGGCGAAGGGAAGCCCCGCCCCCGAGCGTGACCGTCATGAGGAAGGCGCTCGCTCATTGGCGCGCTGGGGCTTTTCCCGCGTGCTCCCGGGGCTGAAGGACGTTCCCGGGGAAGCCGCTGCCGGCGCGTGGGGTCCCGGTGGCAGTGGAGGACGCGGCGGAATCTCCGGGATCCCTCGGCTTATCGCTTCCGGGGGGCAGCGGGGGCCTGGGGCCTCGGGGCTGGCGTCGGCCGGGTGCCCCGCTCGAGAGCCGGCCGGCCCTGGGGTCCGGGCGTCGCTGCGGGCGGTGGGGGAGGGGCGCGCCTCCGCCAGGCCCCTCCCCTTCCCCTCCCCCCTCACCGGCGCCCCGCCCCCTCGGCCCGCGCCGCCGCGGCCCCTCGAGCGGGTGCCTGGCCCGCTTGTGCCTGTCGTTGCCCGCCCCCGGTGTGCTCCGTTGTCCCCTTTTCTAGAGGCTTAAAATACTGAAACTTTATTTTGGTCACGTTGGCCATGTGACCCGCAGAGCCGATGACTCATAGATGCCCGTCCCAGGATGAGGCCGCTGAGCAGAATCTTATAGAAACGTTAAGCCTCGGCGAGCGTGCTCGGTGGGCGAGGCAAGCCAAGTTTGCTTCGGTCCTGGGCTCACATTCGTGGCTTTTCCGATCAAATATTCCGGCGTCCACCGCACTCACGCCCCATGCGAGGTGGGGAGACCAGCTGGGTTTCAGTCGCGGGGAGAGAGCTCTGAAGCGGGTTAGGATCCATCCTGGGGGGGAACAGACACACCGCTGCAGCTTCTCTGGAAATCCGTCCACATCTAGTACACCAGCACACACTGTACAGACAAGCCTAAAGCCAGATGAGATGGCAAAGATGAAAGTGCCCCCTCCCAGAGAAATTCAGGAATTGTGCACGTGGGCAGGTAAGACCGGAAACAAAGGAGAGGTCTGAAATCTCCAAGTTTTAAAAAAAGGAAGAAAAGTTGAATGAAAAGCAGAGCTCCAACCGCTCTGTGTGAATCTTGTACGGTTTGCAGTGAGAACCTTTCAATCCTCTACATTTTGTTTTGTCCTTTGCTTCCCGTGGATGACAGCTAGCAGCAGCAGCGAAAGGTCCTCGTTTGAGTATTTTGGCACCAAGATTGATTGTCAAAGTGAATTTTGTGCCAGTCCTAAAAACGTGTTCTTTTTCTCGTCTTCACAACTGAAAATTTCTTAAGTTTTTCAGACGTAAAGATGTCCCAAAAGAATGTTTTGTATTATACACTAATTCTTCAACAAACTTTCATTTTATGAGGGTCAAAAAATGCAAAGTTTTAACAACGAGGGTACAATATTTTATCAATTAGCATTCTTAATACCACCTATGTTGACGATCTGTGTGGTGAAACATTCTTAAAAGTGCTGGTGGCATTGAAAATTAATGTAACCCTTTTGAAAAGCAATTTTACAGTATGTATTAAAAGCCATAAAAAGTTTGCATCTTTTGACCCAGTAATCTTACTTCTGGGAATCTATTCTAAGGAACTAACACTAAATGCCAAAAAGCTGTATGTGTGAAGGTATTCGTCACAGAATCACCGTATTTATTACAAAAAAAAAAAAATTGTGCTAATGCTGGATGTTTAATAACTAAATTGTGTTGTATCTACACAATAGAACATCATGGTAGTCACAGACATTAGACACAGAAAGAAAAGTTTACCCATTGCTAGGTGGGGGGAAAAAAGTTTTCAAAATTATGGCATTCACTTGTTACATATGATGTGATTCCAGGTTAAAAAAACTGTATTTTGAAAAAAGACATATAAAATACACCCAAGAAATGATATTTGGGGTATTGTGAGTGGTTTCCCTTATTGTCTCTATTTCATATAATATAGCTATGCTGTTTTTATAATTAAAACATATACTTAAATTTAAAAATAATGTTATCCAGTGTGTACTGGAGACCAGACTCTGTTAGATCCTGAGGATGTAAGGTTGAATAAGGTTGAGTGTCTCCCTCCAAGGAGCTCACAGCCTAGCAGGGTTAACAGATATGAACAACAGCAGGTCAAGGTGCAGTGGGGACACAGGAGAAGGTAATGGATATCACCTGGGCCTCAAGTGCAGCCTGTAAAACTAAAACAGTGCTGCTCTTATCACTAACTTTTTTTGTTTTGGAAGATGTAGTTATAAAAAATATGATGTATGTTAACATGTAATGGGTCTCTATTTTTAATGAACTAATAAATTTTTTGTGTGTTTCTATACAGCCCATACACAACAGATAAACAAGTCACAAAACAAAAGCTCTTTGGCGTCCTCAATTATTTTTATGAGTGTAGTAAATGTATCCTGAGACCAATGAGTTTGAAAGCCTCTGGGCTGGAGAATGAGATGTTTTTGGGTGGACTGGCTGGCTGGTGTCCTAGACCATTCCGGAAGCTGTAACAAAGTACCAAGGATTGGGTGGCTTATAACAACAGAAATTTACTTCCCCCAGTTCTGGAGGCTGGAAGTCGGAGACCAGGGAGCAGAGAGCAAAGTGTCTCATGACTCTTAAAAGGACACTAACCCCATCATGGCACACCCCATCCCCCATGGCCTCACTTAATCCTGATCACCTCCTGAAGGCCCCACCTCCTAATACCATCACATGGGAGGTAGGGTTTCAACACATCAATCTGGGGGGAAACACAAACATTCAGTTCATAACAGCTGGTGTTTGCCTTTGCTTGGGAGGGTAACCAAGATGTGGGTACTTCCAGTAAGGGAAGTGACCTGAGTTGCTAAAAGAGCCCAGTTGGAAAGCAGAGGAGGCAGAAGATGTGCTGGACACCCCATCCCATCCTTTGAATCCTTGGCCATTTTGGCCCTAATGTTCTTCAAGGAAAGAATGTTACTGTCCAGGACCAGATGGACATAGGTAAATAGTGGGAATATTAAATGGTTACTTTTTACCTCAAAAATACTTGTAAAAGAGCGTTGTTTCCTGGTCAGCTTTCTGAAGTAATTAAAGTGACTATTATTACTGCTGATGATAATAATAAAAGTGCTTGGACTTGCTTCCTTAAACTCAAGGTACCGAAGCTCCATGTTACTGGGTTGAGAGACGAAAGCAAGGACTGAACTGAACCCATTTGAGAGCCTAAAGACTCCTAAAAGGGAAACTCACCAACACAGGTCAAGAAAGAAATAATTATTCTAGTTATGCCTTCCTTAGCTTAGAAAGGTAATGATGATACCCAAAAGTCCTGCTTCCAAAAAGTTTCTCCCCTTGCCTTTCCTTTAATTAATTTTTTAAATTTCGAGATCACTGTAGATTTGCACGCCATTGTAGGAAATAATACAGAGAGATCCTTTGTCCCCTCGCCTTTACAAGATAAAAAATAATGAAAACTTGTGAGCTTCTGAGAACAAACCTTTCACTAATATTCCTTGTTTTCCCTATCCTGCAAACACTCATCTTCCCTCCTCCCCCCATGTCCGTTCAGCAATTCTGGCAACCATTGCAATCTCGGAATATCTACCATCAGTATATAAGAGTAAAGACTTGTCTGATACCCCAAATATAAGGAGATCTAGGCCTAGTAGACCTGAATTTCAGCTCACTTGAAATATAATTTGAACATAAAAGGCCCGATTTGCGGACCAGTAATCTGCTGAAATTTTGAAATGAATAAGTGGTTTCCCTTGTTCAGTATTTACTGAAGTGTAGTAAGGCAGAATGGACAGTAGTCCAAGGACCAACCACACCACTTCTGGCTGTTTTGTTTTCCTTTTAATATTAAAACCCAGAACAGGGACATCCCTGGCGGTTCAGTGGTTAAGACTTCGCCTTCCGGTGCAGGGGGTGCGGGTTCGATCCCAGGTTGGGGAGCTAAGATCCCACATGCCTTGAGGCCAAAAAACAAAAAAACATAAAACAGAAGTAATATTGTAACAAACTCAATAAAGACTTTAAAAATGGCCCACATCGGGCTTCCCTAGTGGCGCAGTGGTTGAGAGTCTGCCTGCCGATGCGGGGGACGTGGGTTCGTGCCCCAGTCCAGGAGGATCCCACATGCCGCGGAGCAGCTGGGCCCGTGAGCCATGGCCGCTGAGCCTGTGCGTCCGGAACCTGTGCTCCGCAATGGGAGAGGCCACAGCAGTGAGAGGCCCGCGTACCGCAAAATAAATAAATAAATAAATAATAAAAAATTTAAAAATGGTCCACATCAAAAAAAACTTAAAAAAAAAATAATTAAAAAAAATATCAGAACAGAGCATTATCCATCACAATAGGGTTTTCAAGAGATGTTTTTAATAGAATACTACTCAGCCATGAAAAAGAATGAAATAATGCCACTTATTGCAACATGGATGGAACTAGAGATGATCATACTAAGAGAAATAAGTGAGAAAGAGAAAGACAAATATATGATATCACTTATATGTCGAATCTAAAATATGACACAAATGAATGTATCTAGGAAACAGAAACAGATTCACAGACATAGAGGACAGACTTGTGGATGTCCAGGGGGAGGAGGGGTGAGGATGAGATGGAGTGGGAATTTGGAATTAGCAGATGCAAATTATTGTATGTATAATGGATAAACAACAGGTCCTACTGTATAGCAGAGGGAGCTGCATTCAATATCCTGTGATAAATCATAATGGAAAAGAATATTAAAAAAGAAATGTATATATATATATATATATATGTATAACTGAATCACTTTTCTGTACAGCAGAAATTAACACAACATTGTAAATCAACTATACTTCAGTAGAAAAGGAGATGTTTAAACAGTCATAAAATCTTTCCACATCACCCAACTATTGCATACAACATACCTGAGTGCACCCTCTCTCCAGGGACCCTCCCTGGAGTTACAGCTAAACGCCTTTGATAGAATGTATCTCACCTCCATACCCTAATAAAGAGTCAACCCAGTTTTTTCTAAACTTTCCCTTTAAAACTGGAGTCTTTCCCCTCCCTCTTGAGCCTTCTGGTATGACAGCCAGATAGTTTATTTTATTCAATCCAAATTCAGGACCAAAGAAAAGCCTTTTTTTTTTTTATCTAAAGAGGGAAAATGCTAAAGAGATGGGGCTTTGCTGGCTCGGATGGGCGCTTCATGACTTCCAAAGTTAACAGATCTAGGAGACCAGCAAGACAGTGGACTCGGGAACTAGACTGCCTGGGTTCACATCATGGCTCTTGTTCACCAGCTGTGTGACTTCCAGCAAGTTCCTTCACCTCTCTGAGATTTCCTAACCAGAAAATGGAGATAATAACCGTACCAACCTCAGACAATTGTTGTAAGAATTAATTAGTTGATCTTTGTTAAGAACTTAGAATAATGCCTTGAACTTTGTGAACACTATATATGTATTTATTACATAAAATAAAAATACCTCTGGCCAAAAAAAGAAAAAACAGATCTAGGAGACCAGGGTGCCACCTCTGATTCCTGGGACCCAGAGAGACATCAGTGGAGCCCCCAAAATCTCTATAGAACAAGGACTTGGGGAGAGCAGTGTGATTGGAGGGAGGGGACAAGGGGACTTTAGCATATGCACAGCAGGGGCCAGCTTGCATGTCCATTGTCTGTTTATCTGGGGTGCTTCCAGGAGGCTGAGGGGGATGGTAAGGTTGCTGAAGTCACCCCCAGCTACCACTGAAGACTGGTGAGGCCATGTGGAGGGCTCACATGTTTGTTTTGTCCGTTTTCTCACTTATTTGCTGCAACACATTCCAATGTAATTTATGTCGACTCTCGGTCTTCCAAGGAAACTTTGTTTAGTTGTTGCAAGTAAAATGACCTGTCAAAACACCTGAAGGGAAAAGCTGCCGCTCTATCAAAGACTATCAATAGTTTTCTTTGACAGTCACTGAGAAGCCAGTGCCCAAAAAGAATCAGACTGATGCTATCCACCCTAGAAAATAAAAAAGGTGTAGACTCAGAGGCATTTCCTTGTCATTAGCTTTTCTGTTTTTCAAACGAACTGAGCAATGTATTTTTCTTTGTGTATTAAGCTGTGGCATATTACACAGCCATTAAAAAGATGGGGGTAAATCAATGTGTGCTGTTATGGAAGGTTCTTCAGCTTAAATGTGTCACTGAAAAAAAAGAAAGGCACAGGGCATAATGTATACTATTCTTGTGTGTGTATAGATACAACATTCATTGCATATATAGATATTCTTGTATATACAGAAAAGGTTTCTGGAAGAATAACAAGAAATGTATTGCCTGTAGTTGCCTTTGAAGGTGGAACAGAAAAAAAAATAAGGCTTACTCTTCATTTGATATCGTTTAAATATTTTTACCATGTACATTCATCCAACAAATATTTATTGGGTGCCTCCCATGTACCAGATACCGGTTCTAGGTGCTGGGGATACAACAGTGAACAAAACAGACAAAAATCCTGCTCTCCTGGAGCTGATATGGAAGTGGGAGAGACATGATAAACAGACAAATGTATGGTCGCAGGTTAGAGAAGGATAAATGCTGGGGAAAAAGTAACATAGAAGGAGAGGGTGGAGGGATGAAGGTGCTGCTTTAGATAAGGTGAGGTCTCAGGCCTGAAGGAATTGAGGACAGCCAGGCAGTTATGGGGGGGAGGAATATTCTGGGCAGAGGGAACAGCAAGTGCAAAAGCCCTGGGGCAGATGCACACTTGGTGTGTTGTAGGAACCGTGATGAAACCACTCAGAAAGAGCTCTGGAACAAGAATCCAAAGAGGAATCTGAAGCCAGTTCACACAGGTCTTTGAATTCCATGGTCCAAGAAAGCTGATGGAGGGTATTGAGCTGAGAGCATTATCTCAGTGGTGTTGTAAAAGGATCCCCCTGCCATGATGTGTGGAATATCCTACAACGGAGCAAGAGAGGAAGCAGAGAGACTTGTTGGGAGACTCTTGCAGTCATCAAGACTTGATGGTGGCTTAAACAAGGTGCGTTCGTTTCCTGTGGCAGCCATAACGAGTTACCTTAGTGGCTTCAAACAACGTAATTTTCTTCTCTCACAGCTCTGGAGGCCAGAAATCCAAAAGTCAGTTTCACTGGGCCAAAATCAAGGTGTTGGCAGTGCTGTGCTCTCTCCGGAGGCTCCAGGGAATAACCGTTCTTTGCCTCTTCCAGCTTCTAGTGGCTGCCAACCATCCTGGGCTTGTGGCCACCATGCCCATCTTTGAGGCCAGCATCAAATCTCTCTCTGCCCCATCTTCACATTGCCCTCTCCTGTGTGTGTGTGTTCTAAATCTCCCTCTGTGTCTCTCTTATAAGGATACTTGTGATGGCATTTAGAGACCACCCAGGTAATCCTGGATCATCTGCCTCATCTCAAGATCCTTAACTTGAGCACATCTGCAAAGACACTTTTTCCAAATAAGATAACAGTTACAGGTTCCAGGGATCATGACCTGATATCTTTGGGGGCCATCATTCAGTCCAACATACCAGGGTGGGGCAAATTTTTTTCAGTAAAGGACCAGGTAGTAAATATTTAAGCTTTGCAGACCCTTTGGTCTCTGTCACAACTACTCAACTGTCACAGCTGCCACTGCAGTGCAAAAGCAACCACGGACAATATGGGAATAAATAGGTATGCCTATGTTCCAAAAAAACTTTACAAAAACCAGCCACAGGTCTTAGACCAAAGTGGACGTCCTAAGACGTGGATTTGGAATATGTACTGAAGGTAGAGATATTGCCCAGGTTTTGCTGATGAATTGGAAGTGAATTATTTAAGAAAGAAATGCTTTGGGCCAAGGTTTGACTCTTAGAATTTTGCCTGAGCAGTTGAGTTAATGGTGTTGCCACTTAAAGACAGGGACACAGCAAGTTAAGGATAAGAATTCCATTTAGGACGTTTAAGTTCTGAAATGTCTATTAGATATCCACGTGGAGATACCAAGAAGGCAACTGGATAGATGCACCTGAGGCCCAGAGAGGTTGTGGCTAAGAGATACAAAATTGATGAGTAAGGGCTTCCCTGGTGGCGCAGTGGTTGAGAGTCCGCCTGCCGATGCAGGGGACGCGGGTTCGTGCCCCGGTCCGGGAAGATCCCACGTGCCGTGGAGCGGCTGGGCCCGTGAGCCATGGCCGCTGGGCCTGCGCGTCCAGAGCCTGTGCTCCGCAACGGGAGGGACCACGGCAGTGAGAGGCCCGCGTACCACAAAAAATATATAATAATAATAATAATAAATAAATAAATAAATAAAATTTTAGAAATTGATGAGTAACCAGCATTCAGTGGCATCTACAACTATGGAACGTGATAAGGTTTCCTAGGGGAGGGAGTGTAATTCACTCTTTTACTCAATGATAATTTTCAAAAATTTTTAAATCATGAAATAAAGTGAATATGTACGGAGAATTTTCTTTAGCTCTTTAATTAATGAGGGAACTAGTAAGGCGTTGAAACCGGTTCAAAGGAGAATTTGAAGAACACAGGTATATTCATAGACAAGGAAGAATGCTTGCTAAAAGATGCAAAATTCATTCACATCCTACAGGGCAATAAAGTGTCATATTTGGGGTTATCTTTTCTGGAGGACAAAAATTAATTACATCCATGGGCCAGAATCATTTGCATTACTCTCAGTTTTCCACTTCTGCTGAGTCCATAGAAAGGAGTTAAAGGCGCTCTCGCTCCTAGAGAATCAGCTCCTCCCCAGAGGGTCCACTAGGCAATGCCCAACGCTGTGCTGAAAGGATGCTCTTCATTTCCAAATCACAGGCAAAATTTTCCTGACATTCTCATTCAGCATTTTTAAAATTTATTTTATTGAAGTATAGTTGAGGGACTTCCCTGGTGGTCCAGTTGGGGAGACTCTGTGCTCCCAATGCAGGGGGCCTGGGTTTGATCCCTGGTTGGGGAACTAGATCCCACATGCATGTTGCAACTAAGACCACATGCCTCAACTAAGATCCCACGTGCCGCAACTGGGACCCAGTGCAGCCAAAATAAATAAATAAATAAATAAATAATTTTTGAAAAATAAGTACAGTTGATTTACAATGTTGTGTTACTTTCTGCTGTACCACAAAGTGATTCACTTATACATATATATATTCTTTTTCATATTCTTTTCCATTTTGGTTTATCACAGGATACTGAATATAGTTCCCTGTGCTATACACTAGGACCTTGTTGTTTATCCATTCTCTGTATAATGATTTGCGTCTGCTAACCCCAGACTCCCAACCCATCCCTCCCCCACCCCTGCCTTGGCAACCACAAGTCTGTTCTCTGTGTCTGTGAGTCTGTTTCTGTTTTGTAGATGAGTTCATTCGTGTCATATTTTAGATTCCACATGTAAGTGATATCATATGGTATTTGTCTTTCTCTGTCTGACTTACTTCACTTAGTATGATCATCTCTAGTTCCATCCATGTTGCTGCAAATGGCATTATTTCATTCTTTTTTATGGCTGAGTAGTATTCCATTGTGTGTGTGTGTGTGTGTGTGTGTGTGTGTGTGTGCGCTCGTACACCACATCTTCTTTATCCATTCATCTGTCAATGGACATTTAGGTTGCTTCCATGTCTTGGTTATTGTAGATAGTGCTGCTATGAACATAGGGGTGCATGTATCTTTTTGAGTTATAGTTTTGTCTGGATATATGCCCAGTAGTGGGATTGCTGGATCATATGGTAGCTCTATTTTTAGTTATTTGAGGAACCTCCATGCTGTTCTCCATAGTGGCTGCATCATTCAGCATTTATGGAGCATCTACTAAGGGACAGGCACCCCCCTGTGAAATTAGAGTACATCACTGAACAAAACCCAGAGCCCAGGTCTCTTGGGGCTTATCTTCAGGGGACAATAAACATAATAAAGAAATAAATTCTGTAGTATGTGAGAAGACTGTCAGTGTTATGGAAAAAAAAGAAAGTGGAGCAGTTTGAAGGGGATCAGGAGTACCCATGCTGGGAAGATGCAATTTTTTGGTCAATGTAGATGTCATTAAGAAACTGATATTTGGACCAAGACTCAAAAGAGATGAGGGGGTTAGCCATGTGGATATAGAAGAGAAGAATGCTGAAAATATAAAAAGAGTTTGAAATTTTTAAAAGAAGGTTAATTTTGTTTTTAATTGGTGAAAAAAAGCAGTAAAATTGGAATCATAGGTTGAGTCAAAACATTTTGTTTTCCTGCCTACGACTCGTTCTTTCAAATTCTAAGCAGACAGATGCTGTGAGTACGAGATAAATGTGAAATCAGAAGAAGAATTTTAAGTCCTGATCTTTTCCCCTTTCAGAAGGAAAATTGGCTCTTCGTTTTTATTGGAGGAGAGACCCATCTGCCTTACTCTCCCACCCACAAAGAATCAGACTGCATGTGTGACAATACTTAAAGGAAAATGAACATTTTAGTAGTAAATAGCAATTCAGAAATAGGTTTCTTTAAAGAGAATATCTGCTAGTTAATGAAAGTGCTGCCCTGGAGTAGAGGTGGAACTCCTGATCTGATTTCCAAAACTCTGCTGCAGTCAACGTGGGAAAATTAAGTTTTGTTTCTCTGTTGCTTATTTGGAGAGAAGGGGGGCTGTGATTATTTCCATTTTAATTCAAACTGTGTAACGCAGAGCCTTAACACTTGTGCAAAGATTTCTCAAAGCACAGTTTTCTTCAGTGACAAAAGATTTCTTTCTTTTTCATCTTGTCAAGCATAATCACTCACAGATAAAGTCAATTTGCTCTTCCTGCCTTCACGTTGGGCTATTTCCTTTTACCAGCTGACTAACGTTTTCTAGGGCAGGTTGGAATTAATCATTCAGCATCCTGAGATTTTTCAGGCCAGCCAGGGCTGAGGATTAGAAACAATAAAACCAGAGTTTGCCTTCTAACAGAAGACCTCACACTTGGCCAGGTGTCGACCTGAGATCACCTGAGTTTGGGAAATTTTAACCAAATAGCCCAACCTTGATTCTCCAGATCTGGGAAAAATGTGTTCATTTGTCACCCTAACTAGAAGTCATTTGTACTAATGATTCCAGAACTAGTGACCGTTTTCTGCTTTCCCAAGAGGCCTCACCATCAAATGCAAGCACACTTCATTGTTTTTAATTTCTGAATCCCCTTGGGCCTTCTAGGGAATTCACTGAAAATCCCAAACCCTCCTTGTGTTTTCACCTCTGTGGCTCGAAACCCTGAGTGTTGATTCTTCACTGGGCATCTTCAAGTGACCCGAAACACCATGTTCTTTCCACCAGGGTGGTGTCTTAATTGGCCCCTTCTGCAGAGCCAGCCTCCATCTGCCTGTGCTTCTAAAAAAAAAACAGGCCCTCTTGTCCTTCTCACATCTGGTGCTTCAAGACCAAAAGTCAGAGTGTGGGCCCCGGCACACGGGAGCAGCAGGCTGGGACCAGCCAGTGCTTTTAGGCTGGTTGGACAGGGCTCTGGAACAAATGTCAAGGGATATTTGCTGCAAAGAGGCTCCAGAAATAATGTAAAATTGTTCTGTCCTTTTAAAAATGGAAAATGCCTTGGCAGGGTGATATATTATTTGCCTGGCTGCATTTTCTCTCTGTCTCCGTCAAGGCTTGAAAAGTACTGGCACTTCTGCCTTTTCAAGCGGAGCTCAGTGTAACTGGACCACATCTAATGCCTCTACGATGCAAATGAAGATTGAAACTGTTGTTTCCTTTGATGTGTGTGACTAAATGCTCAAAGAGGATATTTTCTTTTCGATCCCCCAGTGGATAGAGCCTCTTTAAAAATACCTGTTGGCTCCCTCTTCCCATTGGCAATGGAAGAAATTCCTGCACTGGAGTCTGGGTACCGTCATGATGAATGCCTTGCTCTGGGAAGAATCCCCTGCCCATGTTTGCGATGATTGTTGAAGTTCTGGAGGGAATTAAGAAGCGTGAAAGGCACATTGATGATGAATACCTGCAATGAACCACTCAGGCTCGCCTGAAAAAGTCCGGAGAGCACATTCTGAGAGCAAAGTTGGGGAGGCAGATGAGTCATGGCCAGATTCTCTAGCTCTTTCTGGCACCCAATAGCATAAAGGACCGGGGAAGCAGGTGGAGCTGCTGATGGAGGGAGAAGCCAACCCACACGCTGGTCATTCCGTCTCACCCCTCATCTTCCCTGCCAAGAGGGGATCTGATTCTAAACAGCGCAGGCAGCATCCAGGCTCTTCGCTGAATCTGGGTGGTCTCTGGAAACACACAAACGCAGGCAAGGAAATCAATAGCTCTGCACGCTGTCAGAGTCGTCAGCCTGCAAATTGGCTGTGCTGGGCATTTTGAACCACTTTCATAATGAAGAGAAGCATAATTAGAATCCACCTCTGTTACTTTTTCTTGCATGTCCATGTCAGCAAGGCAATCTATAAGCAAAGCTTATGTTTAAAAGCAGAAGCACACAAATAAACATTTGGAACTTGTGATTTGGATCATTTAATTTACTTTTAATGTCTCTTCTTTCCCCCTTTTCTCTAATAAATGTTTGCAGTGTCTCACTTGGAGAAGACAGTGGAGATCAGGTCATTTTGGACATGGTGGCTCCAGGAAAACAGGGACTTTGCCACAGGTACTGCTGTGTGCCTGGCACCTAGATTGGACCGGGCACAGGACACTGTGCAGTAAATACTGAATGAATGAATGAATGAATGAATGAGTGAACACGCAGCCCGGCCCTATCCAAAGGAACCAAGTCGTTGCAGAGGCAGGAAATCCACATAGAGGAGAAGACAGCCCTTGAATGGATGCTGTATTCATCTGCTCAGGCCGTGATAACAAAGTACCACGGACAGGGTGGCATAAACAACAGAAATGTATTTTCTCACAGTTCTAGAGGCTAGAAGTCCAAGACCAAGTCAAGGTCAACCCTTCGGCGGGTTCGATTTCTCCTGAGGCCTTTCTTCTTGGTTTGTAGATGGCCGTCTTCCCTCTGTGTCCTCACAGGGTCTTTCCTCTACACCCAAGCATTCACGGTGTCTCTCTAGTGTGTCCAGATTTCCTCTCCTTATGAGGACAACAGTTATATGGAATCAGGGCCCACCCTAATGACCTCATTTTAACACCATCACCTTTTTTGAAGCCCTACCTCCAGATATAATCACATTCTGAGGTACCCGGCGTTAGGACTTCAGGAAACGAATTTCCGGGGAGCACAATTTAGCCCATAACTTACATGGGCTATTCTCACACTAACATTCAACACTTTGGTGCTTTTCAAAAGAGCATTGGGGGCTTCCCTGGTGGCACAGTGGTTGAGTCCGCCTGCCAATGCAGGGGACGCGGGTTCGTGCCCTGGTCCGGGAAGATCCCACATGCCGCGGAGCAGCTGGGCCCATGAGCCATGGCCGCTGAGCCTGCGCGTCTGGAGCCTGTGCTCTGCAACGGGAGAGGCCACAACAGTGAGAGGCCCGGGTACCGCAAAAAAAAAAAAAAAAAGAACATTGGTCCCATTTCCTGCCATATTAACTAAGGCTACATTTCCCAGGTCTTTCATCCCACACTCAGCAAAACACGTTATATAAATATCCCTTCAATGTAAACACGGGTGCACTTGGTCTTTTAAGATCCTGGTTTTCTATCAGCTCTCATCTGTGTCCTGAGAGGCAGTGGGACATGTTCTCAGGTGCTGGTGCCCTCCTGCCTGTGCCCTCACCTGGGGCAGGTCACGCAACATCGCTGGGCCCCAGTCACGTCATCTTCAGAAAAGGCTTAGTAATCCCTGCCTTGCCTGCCCCATAGCATCACTGTGATGGTCCCACGATGTCACGTTTCCATGCTAAAGTGTGTTCATGTGCCTGCAGAGGTGTATAAATCTCTGAATACACAAACCCATCTTTCTAGAGCAGCTGTTTTAAAATATGATCTTTATATTAAAATAAGCACAGATGCACTAGGATGCAGAATGGAAAATTGGTGTGAAAGGCAAATAAAACTGAAGATTTCAAATAAACCGTGTCCTTGCTGCCACCTAGCCATTTCTCCCACCCCAGGTACTTGGGTAAGAAGTTTCAGCAGTGTTGGTTATGCCCCTGAAGATATATGAGGCTGCCCTCCATGCATCGATAGGGAACAATTGTTGAGATATATTAAAAAGTGAAAAAATCCAGGTGCAGAACAAGGTGATCCCATTTGTTTAAAAAAGAAAGATGTGGGGGGGCATTTATAAATGCTTGCGAATGCCGAGCGCACTTCAGAGTGATACCCAGGAAAGTGGTGACAGGGGGTTACCTCTGAGATAAAGACCTGGGGTCCGGAGACAGGGGTGGGAAGGAGGCTTCTCATCATAAACCCTTCCACACTATCCGATTTTTTAAACATATACATGCTACCTATTTTTAAAACACATTGGATTTTTTTAAATAAATTATTTTATTAATTAAGTAAAACTCAGAAAGGCAGTGGGAGTAGCAATACATTTTGCAGAGCAGTTACAAATAAAAACACATTGTTTTTAAAAGCAGCAATTATTCTGCTTTTAAAACAAATTCACGGGGACTTCCTTGGCGGTCCAGTGGTTAAGACTCCTCGCTTCCAATGCATGGGGTGTGCGTTCGATCCCTGATAGGGGAACTGAGATCTCACACTGCATGACACAGCCAAAAAATAAATAAATAAAAAGATATCACTACCATGAAAGCAAGAGAAATGACTATTTTTAAATAAATAAATAAAAATAAAATGAATTCACTATTATTATTCAAATGATAGTTATCTTCTGAAGAACAAGCAAATACTGGACAATAATTATTAAATATAATAAATAATTAATAATAATAATAATATAATTAAATAATTATTAAATATCATTGAATTACTTAATAGTGAAATTAAACATTTAAATTCCCTCTCTCCTTAGCACCTATGAATTATTTCTCTGCTATTTCTTCCCTTGTCCAGGAAAAAAAAAATTGCATCCAATTTCACATCATGCGAGATTCTACCTACATGTAACATTTAATCATGAAAGTTTAGTTCTAAAACAACAAAAATTGAACCAGTAATTTCTTTAGTAGAAGCCTATGTGATATGTATGCATAACAGGGACACTGGTGTCAGGTGATCACGAATAAATAAAGATGGTATGAGATGCATGCTGTCCACTCATTCATTCATATATTAAACAAGCACTAGTTGGGCACATAGTCTGACACCAAGCACTGTGGACCTGGGAATCCAGAAGTACATAAAAGTTTTTTTAAAAGTTTTGCCTCTGTCCTCATACATTCTAGTCCAGTGGTAGAGACAGAGGAAAATACATGATTACATCTCAGGGTGAGAAATGTTTGCTCGAAGGAGTCTGGAATAGCCAGTAATGGTCATATGGGGGCCAGGATGAAAAACATGGACTTTGGAGTAAAGTGACCTTGAAGTTGCTTCCCTAAGCCTCAGTTTACTAAATAACAGTAAGGAGTTAACGATAGGGTTGGTGAGAGTGTCAAAGGATTAAAAATAAAGTTTAAAGGGCAAAGTGCTTATAAACCACACACCCCTGAGCCTGACACAAATATTAGCTTTTTCAAATGCTTTTTAACTCCTGTTTTTAGTAGATGATTGGACATACAAGTCCAGAGCTCAGGAAAATCTGGATTAGGGATAAGGATTTGAGAATCCACACCGTCCAAGCAGGAGGTGAAGTCAGGGTGTTGATGAAGTTACAATGAATATACAATGAGTAGACGGAATTTATGAGCATATGAAGGTTAGGAATTATAGGAGTACATGAGTTTATAGGATGAGAGAACTTGGATGAAGCCCTGGGAAATGCTAGCATGAACGAGGGGAGAAAACAACCAGAAAAGTAGAAAAGAAAACCCAAAAAATGTGGAGGAAAAGAGGGAAGGGGAAGTGTCTCTATGGACACTTCCTTTGAGAAGGAAGTGTCCATAGAGAAAAAAGCCACAGAAAAGTCAGGTTAGAACGACTTCACATCCATTAGATTGACTATTATCAAAAGAGAGAAAAAAGAAGAACAGAATAACAAGCGTTGGCAAGAATGTGGAGGAACTGGAACCCTTGTACATTACTGGTGGGAGCGTAAAACAGTGCAGTTGCTGTGGAAAATAGTATGGGGGCTCCTCAAAAAATCAAACATAGAATGATCATGTGATCCAGCAAATTCCGCTTCTGGGCATATACCCCAAAGGTTTGAAAGCAAGGACTCGAACAGATATTTGTACACCCATGTAGCTCTCTTCACAATAGACAAAAGGTAAAAGCAACCCAAGTGTCCGTCAATGGATGAATGGATAAACAAGACATGGTATTCATACAGTGGAATACTATTCAGCTGTCAAAAAAGAATGAAATTCTGACAGTGCTACAAAATGGATGAATCTTCAGGATATTACGCTAAGTCACAAATAAGCCAGTCACAAAACGACAAATATTATAGGATTCTACTTATATGAGGTCCCTAGGGTAGTCAAATGCATAGAGACAGAGAATAGAATGGTGGCTGCCAAGGGCTGGGGAGAGAGAAAAATGGAGAATGAGTGTTTAATGGGTGCAGAGTTCAATTGGGGAAGATGAAAGGTTCTGGAGATGATGGTGGTGATGGTTGCACAACAATATGAATG
This sequence comes from Hyperoodon ampullatus, assembly GCF_949752795.1. Taxonomy (NCBI): domain Eukaryota; kingdom Metazoa; phylum Chordata; class Mammalia; order Artiodactyla; family Ziphiidae; genus Hyperoodon; species Hyperoodon ampullatus. The sequence goes on along the minus strand of NC_136915.1, from coordinate 4,805,515 downwards.
TGCTTGATACCACTGAGCTGTACACTGAAAAATGGTTAATTTTAAATAGTGCTGCTATGAACAGTGAGGTGCACAAGTCTTTTCAAATTAGAGTTTTCTCCAGATATATGCCCAAGAGTGGGATTGCTGGATGATACGGTAACTCCATTTTAGCTTTTTTTTTTTAACATCTTTATTGGAGTATAATTGCTTTACAGCGGTGTGTTAGTTTCTGCTTTATAACAAAGTGAATCAGTTATACATATACATATGTCCCCATATCTCTTCCCTCTTGCGTTTCCCTCCCTCCCACCCTCCCTATCCCACCCCTCTAGGTGGTCACAAAGCACTGAGCTGATCTCCCTGTGCTATGTGGCTGCTTCCCACTAGCTATCTATTTTATGTTTGGTAGTGTATATATGTCCATGCCACTCTCTCACTTCATCCCAGCTTACCCTTCCCCCTCCCTGTATCCTCAAGTCCATTCTCTAGCAGGTCTGTGTCTTTACTCCTGTCTTGCCCCTAGGTTCTTCATGAGAGTGAAGTAAGTCAGAAAGAGAAAAACAAATACCGTATGCTAACACATAAAACTAACACATTTTAGTTTTTTAAGGAACCTCCATACTGCTTTCCATAGTGGCTGAACCAGTTTCCATTCCCACTAACAGCAAGCAACTTAAATGTCGATCAACAGATGAATGGCTAAAGGAGCCTCAGCCATAAAAAAGAATGAAATAATGACATTTGCAGCAACATGGATGGACGTAGAGATTATCACTAGTAAGTCAGAAAGAGAAAGACAAATACCATGTGATATCACTTTTATGTGGAATCTAAACTATGATACAAATTAACTTACTTACAAAACAGAAACATACTCTCAGACATAGAAAACAAATATTGGGGGCTTCCCTGGTGGCTCAGTGGTTAAGAATCCGCCTGCCAATGCAGGGGACACGGGTATGAGCCCTGGTCTGGGAAGAGCTGCAGAGCAACTAAGCCCGTGTGCCACAACTACTGAGCCTGTGCTCTAGAGCCCATGAGCCACAACTACTGAAGCCTGCACGCCTAGACCCCGTGCTCCGCAACAAGAGAAACCACGACAAAGAGAAGCCCTTGCACCGCAATGAAGAGTGGCCCCCACTCACCGCAACTAGAGAAAGCCTGCACACACAGCAACAAAGACCCAACACAGTCAAAAATAAATAAACAAAATAAATAAATTTAATAAAAAGAAAAAAGAAGAAAAATTTTTGGTTACCAAAGGGGAAAGTGAGGGGGAGGGGAAGGGATAAATTAGGAGTTTGGAATTGGCAGATGCAAACTCCTATATATAAAATAAACAAAAACAAGGAACTACTCTATAGCACAGGGAACTATAGTCAATATACTGTAATAAACCATAACGGAAAAGAACCTGAAAAAGTATATATATATATATATATATATATATATATATATATATATATATATATATAACTGAATCACTTTGCTGTACACCAGAAACTAACACAACATTGTAAATTAACTGTACTTCAATTAAAAAAATTTTAATGGTACGTTTTATGTTATGTATATTTTACCTCGGTAAAACAATATATCAAGTTGGGGACTTCCCTGGTGGCACAGTGGTTAAGAATCCACCTGCCAATGCAGGGGACACAGGTTTAAGCCCTGGTCCAGGAAGATCCCACATGTCTCAGAGCAACCAAGCCTGTGTGCCACAACTACTGAGCCCACGAGCCACAACTACTGAAGCCCGCATGCCTAGACCCCATGCTCCACAACAAGAGGAGCCACCGCCATGAGAAGCCTGCGCACCACAATGAAGAGTAACCCCCGCTCGCCGCAACTAGAGAAAGCCCACGCACAGCAACAAAGACCCAACGCAGCCAAAAATAAATAAATAAATAAATTCATAAGAGAAAAAAAAAAAAAAGAAACAAAAGCAGAGTCTTGCAGCTAACCCTGCAATCTGCCAGTCCCAGAGCTCGTCAGAGGCAATGGGATGCAGAGCCAGCTACCTACCTGGAGGAGAGGAAGGAAAAAGAGAAAATACATAGAGGCGGAGCTCTCAGAGGACAGTACCTCGGGCACGTGCTTCTCGGTTTCTGTGCAGCTTCTTGTCTGAGACCAAAAAGTTTGATCACCTGCCACTCACCTCCCAGACCCCCGCCTTCGCAGACCTTCCCTCCCCTCCTCCTCTCATTCCTTAGTCCACCTATTCTTACACTTGACATGGGAGTTCATTCAGCAAGTATTTATTAGCACCTATTATATGGCAGCCCCTGTAGCAAAACTGCCTTTGTGGATTTCAACATTCTTATAATGGGAGATAGATAGATGGTAAAGTGCAAAAGTTAAGTACATATATCAGATAGTGGTAAGTGTTATGCGGAACATAACTTAAGGTTGGAAAGGGGAATGAGGGGAGTAAGAGTGAGGAATGGAATTGCAATTTCCAGAAGGGCAGTCAGGGAGGGCAGCCCTCAGGTGATATCTGGGCAAAGATAGAAGCGGGCAAGAAAGAGCCTTGTGGGTCCCTGGGGGAAGAGCATCCCAGGCAGGGGAGGGAGCCAGTGCAAAGACCCTGTCACAAGAGCTTCCCTGTGGATTGGAGGCAGAACAGGGAAGCTAAACTACAGTAACAGCACAGAACACAGTGGGAGATGTGCTCAGAGTTCAAAGCAGCAAGCGAGCAGATCTGTTGAAGTGGGGCTTTGCTAGCAGTGTGAGGACTGCGGCTTTCATTCTGGGTGCAGTGGGAAGCCGTCAGAGGGGATAGGAGTGCCTTGATCTGACATAGGAATCATTAATTTGGCCACAGTGTGGAGAATAGACACTTGGGGGCCAGGAGGGGTGGCAGTGGAAAAAGCAAAAGAGACCAGTTACAAAGTAATTGCACAGTCATGGCAGGAGGTGATGGTGGGTGGCTCCGGAGTGAGAGAGGTGGGAGTGGAGAGAAGGGGGTCAGGCTCTGGATGGATGCTGAAGGCAGAGCAGTCAGGACTTCCTGGCGGACAGTATGCGGAGCGGGAGAGAAAGGGAAGAGTCCGGAATGATGGACTCTAAAACAATGACACAAATGAACTTGTCTACAAACCAGAAACAGACTCACACAATCTTACGGTTACCAAAGGGGAAGGGGGGAGGGATAAATTAAGAGTTTTTGGGGCTAACAGACTCACACCACTGTACATACACTAGATAAGCAACAGGGCCTACTATACAGCACAGGGAACTCTACTCAGTATCTTGTAATCACCCGTAAGAGAAAAGAATCTGAAAAAGAATGCATATGTATATATAGAGAGACTGAATCACTTTGCTGTACACCTGAAACTAACAAAACAGTGTAAATCAACTAGACTTCAATTAAAAAATTACAAAAAAAAAAAGCAGAATGATTCCAAGAAGGGGAAGTGTGTTTGTGGGGGAGGATTAACCTCACCACTGGACGGCTGGATCATCCTCTGGACCAAATGCTTGCCCTGGGGGAGCTACGTCCTTCCCAGTATCCCTCCTCCAGCTTCACTTAGCAGATGTGAACTTGGAGTCCAAAGTTCATAATCAAGAGTCTACTTGCCATTTATTCGCCACTGGTGGACCAAGAATAAACATGTTGGGCTTCCCTGGTGGTGCAGTGGTTGAGAGTCTGCCTGCCGATGCAGGGGACACGGGTTCGGAGCGGCTGGGCCCGTGAGCCATGGCCGCTGAGCCTGCGCGTCCGGAGCCTGTGCTCCGCAACAGGAGAGGCCACAACAGTGAGAGGCCCGCGTACCGCAAAAAAAAAGAATAAACATGTTGTCAATGTTAATCATTTAAAAATAAAATGTTAATCATCAAGAATAATTAAGAATGAAATGTGAATAATTTTGTAGCCAGTGCCTCTTCTTAGGGAACTAGAATGCAGCCCCAACACAGCCCCATCATTTCTTGGTGAGTCAGTATCAGTGTGACTTAGGTGCCAGGAGAGAGTGAAGGGTTGACTTCAGGTTTTCTTTGTTAAATGTGGACGGTTCTGTAAATACCTGTCCACCTTCAGAATACTGAGGGGTCGGATGTGTCAGAAATGGGGACGTCCGCACCCCTTTCTTGTGGGATGTGCCTCTGGATGAGTGGTTCTCAAAGTGGGGGGGGTCCTGGATTCGCTGCATCAGCATTTTCCAGGAAACTGTGAGAAAGGCAGATCCCAGGGTCCCACTCCAGACCTACTGAATCAGAAACTCCCGAAGAAGAGTAGCGCCATGCTCTGTGTCTTAGCACATCGCCCAGGTGATTCTGACGTGAACTGAAGTTTCAGAAGCGCAGTCCCAGATGATCAGCCTCCACGCCCTTTAGTCCTTACCTTTGGGAGGGGGAAACACTAGAAAGTTGGAGGGTGGAGTGAGAAGGGACTTTTCTTTATGCCTTTACCTTCTAGGTGCCCTGTCTGGGGCTTTCTTAACTTATAGATTGGCTCTGCTTCTTTAAGAAGCACACGTACTGTAGAGCACAGAGAACTATATTCAATATCCGATGATAAACCATAATGGAAAAAAATATTTTAAAAAGAAGAATGCGGACTTCCCGGTGGCGCAGTGGTTAAGAATCCACCTGTCAATGCAGGGGACACGGGTTTGAGCCCTGGTCCGTGAAGATCCCACATGCCGCGGAGCAACTAAGCCCGTGCTGCGCCACAACTACTGAGCCTGCGCACCACAACTACTGAAGCCCGTGCGCCTAGAGCCTGTGCTCCGCAACAAGAGAAGCCACCGCAATGAGAAGTCCGCGCACTGCAACGAAGAGCAGCCCCCGCTCGCTGCAACTAGAGAAAGCCCGTGCACAGCAACAAACACCCAACGCAGCCAAAAAAAATTTTTTTTAATTAAAAAAAAAGAATGTAGGGCTTCCCTGGTGGCGCAGTGGTTGAGAGTCCGCCTGCCGATGCAGGGAACACGGGTTCGTGCCCCGGTCTGGGAAGATCCCACATGCCGCAGAGCGGCTCGGCCTGTGAGCCATGGCCGCTGAGCCTGCGCGTCTGGAGCCTGTGCTCCGCAACGGGAGAGGCCACAACAGTGAGAGGCCCGCGTACTGCAAAAAAAAAAAAAAATGTATATATATGTATAACTGAATCACTTTGTTATACAGCAGAAATTAACACAACATTGTAAATCAACTATGCTTCAAAAAAATTAAAATTGAAAACAGTCCCCCCCAAAAAAGATGCACCCATGTAAGCCACGGGGACCGCAGCCAAGCATTTTGTCGCGGACACCCGACCAATGACACGCACACAGGTCCAGCTGCTCTCGCAAGCATAACGCAGCTGATGACTTCCACAATTTCTAATGATAAGAACGGCAACGTGGAAACCCTTTTCCTCTTGTGCCAGTTCCAAAGTTTCTCTATAGAGGAAACAGTGGTAAAAATGCCAAGTGTTGTTGTTTTTTAAACACTAGTCAAACATGAGGCTCCCTTTTTCAATGTTTGTGTGATTGAGATAAAACCAACTGTTCTTTTGGCGTGGCGTCTTTTTGGTGCTTCACTATTTCTAAATAGGGTATAGGGGAAACCCTTCCTTCTAAGCTAGCCGGCCTTACAGTTTGAAATGCGTTAAAACTCAGTCCTTTTTCCCTTTTTGTTCTAAAAGTTTGAGTCTTTACAGCAGTCCAGCAGTGGTCTTAATGAGACACTGCTGAGCTTCCCACGTGTGGACTCAGAACCACGTGGAGTTCTCTCTCCCTTCTTAGAGCTCCACAGTCTGGGGCCATCCATCTAACAGGACTGTCTTGCATTCCTTGACACATTCTCGGGATTTGCAAGAAAATAGCTATGCCAGGAATTTCCTATGAGCAGTGGGTGCTGAGTCAGCACTGAATTGGCACATCATATTTTCTTCGGTCCAATGAGACAGGTCACCAGACTGTTTCCCACCGTCCAGAGCTGCAAACCCTGGGTCAGGAAGAGAAGCTGCCTGTCCCCACGCACACAGGGGCAGGGAGAGACTTCCCTCATTTTCCATGCCATTCCTCAGAGGCCACTTTCTCTGGGTGTAAGAAGTCCCGAGTTAGAATGACAGGCTCTGCGGGGGGAAGGGAAAGCCTGGCAGAACTGTCCCTCATCAGGGGATAAACCGAGTCTGCTCCTGGATGAAGGGTCGGGGACGTGCAGCTTGAACATAAATAGAAAAGAGACTTTGTCTACACCAAAGGGCAATGTTGATGAGCCACCCAAAGCCTAAGATGATGACGCTCAGCTGACATAACCTCTCCCGACCCACAGCAGCAGGCTTCATGGGGGACCCGTGCCAGAGCCAGGATCGGGGGTGCGGGCAAGAGAGGGCCCCAGTGTGCAGCATTTCCAGAGGTGCCCACCCTGCCTGAGCACAACCCCAGGTACCTCCCTCTAGGTCACACTCAGGTTTCCCCAAAGACACAACAAAACGCTGCAGAGGATTATTTAACAAGACTCTGGCATCCTCAGGCCATGAGGATGATGACAGGCTGAAGCCACTCTCAAGCCTGATTCTCCAAACCAAAAGGATGGCAAAGGAAATGAAGAGCAAATCCAAGGACATCTGCGCCCCAATTCCTACCAATCTGGCTGTCGGTATCATGGTATCAGCAGAAACTCCTCAGCTTCCTTCACTGTGGTTCCCCGCCTTACTTTGCAATTTGGGAGCATCAGTTCTAGACTGATGGGCAGGCCTGGATTCTACCACCTGCCTCTGCCAAAGTCAGGGGCAGCCAGCATTGGGCAAATCATGTGACTTCTGTGAGCTCTGAGCCCCTCGTCTGCAAATGTGTATAACGCCTACTGGGGCATAGCATGAGTTGTTATGAATGTCGGCATGCCTATAAAGGTTCTCTTGAAAATGCAAAAAACACTAAAATGGAAGGCATAACAATTGCTATTTTCTGTTTATCACTGGCAGCAGCCCTCTGTTTGTCTAGCCAGTCATCTCCATTTTAAATTGCAGGACCCTGCTTGAGGTTGTAGGAATTAAGAAAGTAAGCCCTGGAGACTTCAATGGAGACTTTCAAACCACGTTTTGTTTGTTTGTGTTTTTTTTTTCTATGTGATTTCCTGTTTGTGTTTACAAAGTTTATTTAACCCATCATGCTAAACTCATAGAACCAGGCCGCCTTCATGCTGGATCCAGAAAGCAAGGAGGAAATGCCGGCTTCATACACATTAACTTTTAGGTAAAGGGCAGATCAAACTAGAGCCAATGACATGCTCAATATTTGTAAGAAGTGCCTTTTACAAATTCCAAACACTCAACTCCATTCATTCAGCTACCTTTGCTCATTCACTGACCTTCCAGAAACTCTAAGTATTTTGCTGGACATTAAGCTTAGAGAAGGAACTCCAAGTTGCCCTCCAGAGAGGGAGACCTAAGGGTAACTATGTTAGTGAGGGTTCTCCAGAGAAACAGAACCAGTAGGAGATAGATATAGATATAGATATATAGTTGTAGATGTAGGTGTACGTGTAGGTATAGGTATAGGTGTAGGTATAGATATAAATAGATAGGTAGATAGAAAGAGAGATATTGAGAGAGAGAGAGAGAGATTTACTATAGGAGTTGGCTCACCCAGTGATGGAGACTGAGAAGTGCCACCATCTGCCATCTGCAAGGTGGAGACCCAGGAAAACTGGTGATATAATTCAGACTGAGGCCAAAGGCTGAGAACCAGGGAGCCAATGGTTTAGATCCCATCCAAGGGCTGGAGAAGGTGAGATAAGAGGTCCCAACTGAAGCGGGCAGGCAGGAAGCAAAAAGGGATGAATCCTCCTTCCTCCCCCTTTTTTTTCTATTCAGGCCTCCATGGCTTGGGTGATGCCCACCCACATAGGAGAGGGCCATCTACTTTGCTGAGTCCACTGATTTAATTGATAAGCTCACTCAGAAACACCCTCACAGACACACCCAGAAATAATGTTTAATCTGGGCATCCCATGGTTCTGAAGTCAACAAAGCAGAGAAATGGGATAGGAATTTCCTCGCTGGGCACCTGGGATACCGTTTTAGCGGAAGCTGTGGGAATATCTGGGGGAAATTCATGTCAGACACAGAGAACGGCCTGTGCAATGGCCCTGGGGATGGAATCAGCTCGGTCTGAGGAGCTGACATGACCACAAGATGGGGAACAAAAGAGCCAGAACTCAAGGGGACTTGTTGGCCCAGATAAGAAGTTTGGATTTTATTACAAACGTGATAGAGGTCCATTTGTAGGGTTTTCAGCAGGGGAAATCACATGATTTAAACTTTTGAGGACCTACTGTAGAGCACAGGGAACTCTACTCAATGCTCTGTGGTGACCTAAATGGGAAGGAAATCCAAAAAAGAGGAGATATATACATACATATATATACACACATATATATATACATATGTATACATATATATATACATATATATATGTATACATATGGCTGATTCACTTTGCTGGACAGCAGAAACTAACAAAACACTATAAAGCAACTGTACTCCAATAAAAATTAACTAAAAAAAAAAACTTTGGGGGAGCCAGGACTCTGTTTCTCAGTAGTTTCCAATCATGTATTGAATTGAGTTGACTTTCATCCACTCTGCCAATACCAGCTATATGACCTTGGCCAAATCCCTTCACCAACAACTCTCCTTCATGCTCATCTTTGTACTTAGTAGGCATGAGCCCCGTATCTGCTGGATGAAAATTTTGGGGTTGCCTCATGGTAACAGGAAGTCTGTGAATGATGCCTGGGGTTCTTCCCAGCTCCAGCATTTGAATGAGTCTGCAAACTCAAACTGCTGAAATGGTCTGGAGTTATCCAAGCTTCTCCTAGTGCTCGGTTCCAATTGGGTTATTACAGCCTGTTTCTCTCTGGAATGACCTAAACCCCTCCCTCCGCTCTCAGCCACAAAGGGAAAATTAACAATACCATAAAAAGGTAAGAAAAGAAGGTGAGAGAACATCATCACTCTCGTCAACAATAAAATCTGCTGCTGATTTTCAGTTGTGAAGATAGGCACATCTATTATTTATAGAATACAGATTGTTAAATATTAAATACTTGAGCCCAGGACAGTGTGAGGGTAAAGCCAGGAGTGTGAACTTGTCAAAATCATAAAAATGGTAACTCTTTGCAAGGGTGGAATGTGCCTACATTTATGACTGCTTTTTTTTTTTTTTTTTTTTTTTTTTTGCGTTATGTGGGCCTCTCACTGTTGTGGCCTCTCCCGTTGCGGAGCACAGGCTCCGGACGCACAGGCCCAGCGGCCATGGCTCACGGGCCCAGCCGCTCCGCGGCATGTGGGATCTTCCCAGACCGGGGCACGAACCCGTGTCCCCTGCATCGGCAGGCGGACTCTCAACCACTGCGCCACCAGGGAAGCCCATGACTGCTTTTATTGCACTATAAATTAAGGGGGGAAACCTATGGTGTGTCCATTTCAAGTTCTAAGTGATATGCATTATCTCTGGGATGGTATCTGTTTAACTCTACTTCACAAATAGCTACTAGCCCACTTGCCTAAACTATTAATTATTTCCCCTGGGAGGTGGTCAAAAATAAGGTTTTCTTCCTTATTTACCACACGAGGGAACAGCAGACAAGTAAAACATTTTAGGAGCTGGCAGTTTTTCTTGTAGTTACTTGCACATCTGATCTAATATTTGCCCAAAGGTTTGTGGGGATGAAGGCAAAGATACTTCTTCAAAATCTTAAAAGTCACATGTAATGCCAAACGTCTTAATTTGTATATGATTTTGACATCCTTCAATTTACCTTAATGTATTTCTGGCTTGAATTTTTCATGCAAATTTAAAAATTTGAATCACTGCCATTCACTCCATAATATAAAGTGGGATACCACAAGATCTGTCAGAATCTGAGCAACCACTCAGCCCGCCCCTAACACTCATAGGTGTAAAAGCTTGATTTCTTAATTTACTGCTCATAATAAATTGATTTTTCCCTCTTTTTACAAAGATTTGCACATCCAGTTTGTTTTTCCCTTTTAAAAAATGTGTTGACTTTATGGACTTCCCTGGTCGTCCAGTGGTTAAGAATCTGCCTCCCAATGCAGGGGACACGGGTTTGATCCCTGGTCGGGGAACTAAGGTCCCACATGCCGCGGGACAACTAAGCCCGTGCTCCTCAACTACTGAGCCCGTGCCGCACAACTAGAGAAGCCTGTGCGCTGCAACAAAGAGCCCACGCACTGCAGTGAAAGATCCTGCATGCTGCAACGAAGATCCCGAGTGCTGCAACTAAGACCCACTGCAACCAAATAAATAAATAAATAAATATAAATAAATAAATTAGTAAACATGTTTTTAAAAAATAAAAATGTGTTGACTTTAGCCAAAAAATTTCCAGCAAAGCACCTAGTTCTGCCCATTGAAATAGATGGTCTTATGTTTACTACGTGCTCAGCAAGGATTATGCATTAAATTATCTTCCTCAAAAACTTGCCAAAAGACTTATCAATATTTGGATTGATTTTAACGTTAAAGAAGTAAATTCTTAACAGTTCCATTTTAGGAGGAAAGGAAACCGATGACTTAATTGTATAACAATTTTAACCTTGATTATCGCTTTTTCTGATTGAATGCTATACAATGATATTAAATTCAAAAATTAATCTAGCCTGCAGGACGGGTAATTAGTCAAAACCAGGGGAAAGTCACAAGAAATTAACAATGAAATCAATTCCTTGATTTTGTGTCACACCTCTTCCTCCTGGGCATTTTGAGGCAGATTTCCAATACGAGTTCATTGCCTTCTAATTCTGCTGAAGTTATATTCCAGGAAGATCTAGACTTTTCCTTTTAGGTGGGACAACTGAGGAAAAGCAAAGTTTTATGATGACAGAAAAGAAAAAGAAAGGAAGAAATGATTCAGAAAGAGACTAACTGGGGGTGGGGGAGGAGAAGAGCCAGTGCTCAGAGTTGCTGAGATGACCCAACCGAGAAGACAGTGAGGACCAAGCAGCTAGTGGTGGAGCAGGGAGAAATGTCCTGGCCATATACTCACAGGAGTTTAAAGCAGGGACTGAAACAAATACTTGCACGCCAATGTGCATTGCAGCCAAAAAGTGAAAACAACACACGCACCCATCCACAGGTGAGCAGATAAACAAAATGTGGTGTATACATACAGTGGAATATTATTCAGCCAGAAAGGAAGGAAACTCTGACCTCTGGTACCATATGGATGAAACCTGAAGACATTTTGCCAAATGAAATAAGCCAATCACAAAAAGACAAACACTGTGGGATTCCACCTATATGAGGTACCTGGAGTTATCAAATTCATAGAAAGCAGAATGGTAGGTTCCAGGGGCTGGGGGAATGGAGAGTTATTGCTTAATTATTACAGATTTTCTTTTCTGTAATACATGTTTTGGAAATTATATATATATATATATATAATTGGATCAAATCAATACGTTGTACACCTTAAAATTACACAATGTTATAAATCAATTATATCTCAATAGAAAATAAAGCAGGAAAAAAAAAGGCAGCTGGGAATCTAGCAAACAACTGTCCAGTTTGGAGCAGGAAAGCAGAGAGCTCCAGGAGAATGGTCTCTGGTGAGAATAGATGGCATAATTGCAAGCTTGAAAAAGAATTGAGAATAGGATTAAGGCAAGTCATGCCAAAAAAAAAAAAGAAAAGAAAGAAAAAGAAAGGCAATTAGGCCTTCCAGGAAAAACAATAAAAAGTATACAAGAAATAAAGGTCCAAAAATGAAGCAAACAAAATATGTAATCATTTCAAGCAATCAACAGAATATGATAATAATAATTTTTTTGTATTTGGAAAAATGGCACAGAGTTCACTCTTGGGACAGGCATCAACCCTCCTGAGGATGTCATTGGAATGTAAAGTCATTCATTGGTTTTTAACTTTTCATTCAAACTGAAGACATAGTGCCCAAGACATCTGTGTCTTCAGGACAGAATACAAATGTTACCTTTTGTAAACTCTGATGTTGTAAAAGTGTAGCTAAAATATATTATAACAAGCGAAGGGGGAGGAAAGGATGGGATGTAAACATCCTTATCTGATAAAATAGAGGTTGAAATGAAATTGTGGAGAGCTGATGTTCAAAAAAATCAAGAGATAAGCCAATTATTTAAAGCTAGGAAAAATGACTGATAGAAGAATTTTAAATAATAATGTATAGATAAATACCAAGCATGAAGGAAAACTCAACAAAGGATTCAAGAAGAAATAGGAAATATCAATACACCTGTAATAAGTAAAGAGATTGAATTAGTAATCAAAAAACTTGCCCTCCTGCCCCCGCACACACACACACAAAAGCCCAGGCTTAGATGGCTTCACTGGTGAATCCTGCTGTTATGTTTAAAGAAGAATTGATACCCATCCCTCACAAACTCTTCCCAAAAAATAAAGCAGGTGAGAACACATCCTGACTCATTCTATGAGACCAGTGTTCCCTGATACCAAAACTGGATAAAGACATCACCAAAAAAAGTCACATACCAATATCCCTTCTGAATGTAGTAGATGCAAAATTCCTCAACAAAATACTAGCAAATCAAATCCAGCAACGTATAAAAAGGATTATGTAACCAAGTAGGATTTATTCCAGGAATGCAACATTGGTTTAACATATGAAAACAATCAATGTAATACACTATATTAACAGAATAAAGGACCAAAACTACACAATCATGTCATGGACACACAAAAAAAGCATGTGACAAAATACAACACTCTTTCACATTAATAGCACTGAACAAACCAGGAATAGGGATTTCCCTGGTGGTGCAGTGGTTAAGAATCCGCCTGCCAATGCAAGGGACACAGGTTCAATCCCTGGTCCGGGAAAATCCCACATGCTGTGGAGCAACTAAGCCCATGAGCCACAACTACTGAGCCCATGCTCCACAACTACTGAAGCCTGTGCACTCTAGGGCCCGTGTGCCGCAACTACTGAGCTTGTATGCTGCAACTACTGAAGCCCGCGCACCTAGAGCCTGTGTTCCGCAACAAGACAAGCCACTGCAATAAGAAGCCTGTGCACCACAACGAAGACTCAAGGCAGCCAAAAATAAATTAATTAAGTAATAAAAAAAAGAAAGAAAGAGAAAGGACAACCCATAGAATGTAAGAAAATATTTGCAAATTATATATCTGATGAGGATCTAGTTTCCAGAATATATAAAGATTTCTTAGACCTCAACAATAAACAAGAAATCCAATTGAAAAAGACAAAGGACTTGAATAGACATTTCTCCAAAGAAGATCTATAAATAACCAATCAGCTCATGAAAAGATGCTCAAAATCATTAGTAATTAGGGAAATGCAAATCAAAACCACAATCAGAAACTACTTCACATCCACTAGAATGACTGTAAGAACACAGATAACAAGTGCTGATGGGATGTGGAGAAATTAGTAGCTGCTAAAGGTTGGGAGGAGGGTACGTGAGGACCAACCGCTAGCGTGTGTGGGGCTTCCTTGTGGGAGACGAAAATTCTCTGGATTTAGAGAATGATGGACACTGGGTTTAGACATCGTTGCACAACTTTGTGAACATACCAAAAAACACTGAATTGTACACTTGAACAGGGTGAATTTTATGGTATGTGAATTCTAGCTCAATAAAGCAGTTATAAAAGCAAAAGAGAGACGACAACAAGGAGGAAAGGATGGGGTAGGTGAACTAAATCTTTATCTTTCTACTTGGGAGTCAAAAGATAGTGCCCAAAATTGAAAAAAATCAAACAATAGAGGTATTATCATAGAACAGCAGAGAAAACTCCAGAAGAATTAAAGCAAGGAATAGTTAAAGTCACTTTGGGGAGTTTCAACATTATCTCTTTTCTACTTTTTTATTTGTTACCGTGTGTGTGTGTGTGTGTTACGTCAATACAAAGTTTCTTAAAATTCTTGAAAATGCAAGCATTTTTTAAAATCTCCTGGAACTGAGGCCAGGGAAAGGGAAGATTTAAAAGGTCCTCATGGGACACCGAGATGGAGCTTGTGGACCGCGCTTCCTCCGGGAAACCGTGCTCGCGCTGAAATCTTGTCCCGGCTCCACACCTGCCCCTGCACCTGCGGCCTCCTGCTGCAGCCAGATGACCCTGTCTGAGCTCCAGCGAGGGTAATGACTGATACAGACTTTTCCCAACCAGCTGAGAGAGCCTACTGACACTGTCAAAAAAGGAAGGCTGCAAAGAATTAACTGCAAAATTAATTAAATGTCATGCACTCAAAATCACAGCAAGATTGGAACAAGAACAGGGGCTGTGGCTTCAACAGTCAGCACCCAACTTCCAGATATGTCTCTAATGTCCCCCCCCACCCTTGAAGTGAACTAAGAAATTGGGGGTTCAGTCTATCCTCAGTGGTCTTTATGTCTTTAATTCCAAATCAGTCTTCTGGGTTGAGTCTGTTATTTAGCTAACATACAGCTCAGAGAGCCATACACTTGATCCAATACTCATAAAATAAAATAAAAAATAAAATATAAAAAAAACAAAAAAACAACTAATACTAAACTTTCTTTGGGTTATTTGTATGGAAATATGTTAATATAAATGTTTCAGACATTTAAAAAAACAGTGGGGCTTCCCTGGTGGCGCAGTGGTTGAGAGTCCGCCTGCCGATGCAGGGGACACGGGTTCGTGCCCTGGTCTGGGAAGATCCCACATGCCGCGGAGCGGCTGGGCCCGTGAGCCATGGCCGCTGAGCCTGCGCGTCCGGAGCCTGTGCTCCGCAAGGGGAGAGGCCACAACAGTGAGAGGCCCGCATACCGTAAAAAAATAAAAATAAAAAAAAATAAAAAAACAGTGTGTAAGGTAATTTTGTCCCAGATCTTTCCCTCCAAGTCATGAACATAATAGATTTGACTTTTTACATCGTGTGCCCCCCTAAGAAGCATAAAGGAAAGGTTACACTGGCAGGCAGCTAGAAGAGAGTTTAATTAATCCCAAAGTGTGAGCTTCATTTGGTAAGAGCATCACAAAAGAACAGCGTGTTTACTGAACTAGATCCTTAGGGCCATTATCCTTCTACCAATGGCGAGATTTTTCAGAGGGAGCCTCATCCCTTGTGGTCTGGAAGGTACTGCCATTAAAAGTAAGATCCACACAGGGAACCAGAATTGAAGATGCTGAGGATGCAGGCACTTTCCCCTTGGCAGAGGTCATTGGCATCCTGTGGGAAGATGTGTAAGCCCTAATCCTGCAGACTTCACACTCTCCTGAGCTGACCAAGCCAGCTTTCCCCAGACCACTCCTGCGAGGCAGATGAGGGGTGGCTGCATTGGGCACGCTCCTAGTTTGCCATCCCTTTTTTGAAAGCAGATGTTGCCCTACCTTAGCAGATGTGGGCTAGGACTAATCAGAAACTACTTGCCAAGGGACTTCCCTGGCGGTCCAGTGGTTAAGACTCTGCACTTCCACTGCAGGGGGCCCGGTATTCTATCCCTGGTTGGGGAACTAAGATCCAATGTGCCGCGTGGTGCAGCCAAAAAAAGAAAAAAAGCTACTGGCCTAAAACAAAAAGCGTACTTGTGCTTCAATTTAGCATTACTTTTATCAGTTAGGTGAGTGATTTTTTTAAAAGCTTAGGATGCTACAACATGGATGAACCTTGAAAACAAGATGCCCAGAGAAACGTGCCAGTTGCAAAAGGATATATATTGTAGGATTCCATTCACATGAGGTCCCTAAAGCAGTCAAATGCATAGGGACAGGAAGTAGAAGGGTGGTTACCAAGGGCTGGGGGAGGGGGATAGCGAGTTAGTGTTTAACGGAACAGACTTTCAGTTTGGGACGATGAGAAAGGTCTGGAGATGGGTGGTTGCACAACAACGAGAATGTACTTAATGCCTTGGAACTGTTCACTTAAAATGGTTAAAATGATCAATTTTATGTTACGTATATTTTACTACAATTTTTAAAATAAATTAATTTTTTAAAGCTATGGGCTTATTCTGTTTAAAAATACCACACTGTGCTTTGCTGTAGGTGTAAGCGTTATGTTGATTTCAGAGACGGCTGGGAAGCCCAGGGCAGGGGGCCCTCAGTGGGCATCTGAGGGCAAGCCCAACTCTCCTGGAGACTGGGAGGGATAAGCTTGCCCTGCTCATGAGTAATGACTGTGGTTTTCTGGCAAACATTAAGAAGGAAGGAACTAAAAATACTTATCAGCCACTATGCCAAAACTCTGCAGCGCTCAGAACGTACAGGCCAACGTGTTGAAGCCCTTTCATTGTGAGAGGAATCAGACCAAACACCAAGGTCAAAGTCATTTCACACACACACACCCTTGCCTCTCGCCGAGGCTGGTGCACAGAGGAGGGACCAGGCGCCCCACGCTGCCCCGGCCAGCTGTCCAGCCACTGCCCAGGAGAGGGGCGGCGGCAGGAGGCACTGGCAGGGCCCCCAGACACGCCGGCCATGGACACTGCCCCCACCTAGCTGCGGGGTTCACCAAGTCCTGCCAGGCGATGGCTCTTCCACTGCCAACTCATGGAAGCCAAGACAGAAAGAGCAGCATAGACATTTCCCCGATGCTTCCTCCCAAGCTGCTGGCGTCAGAGCCCCAGACACCTGCGGGGAAGGTGGGAGAGAAGAACAGCCCAGATGGAGTGCGGTCCTCCAGACCCTGCTTCTCAAACTTTAACGTGCAGGTGAATCACCGAGTTTCAGATTCAGCAGGCCTGGGAGGGGTCAGAGACTCTGTGTTTCTAACAAGTGCCCGGGTAGGCTGATACTGCTGGTCCGTGGACCAGGAAGGAAATAAAACCCCACCAGGTGCACAGAGCAAATAGGGACGGGGATTGGGGGGAGGCTAATGGCAGCTCCGGTGCAATAATCTCCTGGTTTGAAGGATGGAGAACGTTTTCTGAATCCTGGCCCTGCCACGCAGCTCAGCATCGAAGCCGACAGCCCATGGTTTTGAACCCACCACGTGGGAGAATTTTACTCCGTGTAGGCACTGCCCAGGACCCCTGTGAGTTTGGGAGGTACAGGTACCCACTCACCACTAGGGGAGAGTGAGTCATTGTAGAAAGGGAGAACGTTGACCCAAACAGGTGAGCCAGGGAGTCTGACGCACCAAACATTGACAAATGGGGTTCGAGTTCCAAATGTTCCACACCAGCTGCGTGACCTTGGATAAGTCATTCTGCGCCTCAGTTTCCTTATTTGTAAAGTGAGACTAATAGTGGTATTTTCGATGACAGACAGAATAACGGCCCCCGAAGAAGTACATATTCTTATCCCCAGAACCTGAGACTATGTGTCCTTACATGGCAAAAGGGTCTTTGCAGGGGTGATGAAAGATCCTGAATTAGGGAGCTTAGCCTGGATTATCCAGGTGGGCCCAATGTAATCTTTACAAGAGGGAGACAGGAGGATCAGAACCAGGCAAGGAGGTGTTAGGATGAAGCAGAGGTCAGGGAGAGAGATTTGAAGATGCTTTGCTCCTGCCTTTGGGAAACGGTGGAAGAGGTCACAAACCAAGGAAAGTGGGTGGCCTCGAGAAGCGGGAAAAGGCAAGGAAATGGATTCTCCCCTAGAGCCTTGGAAAGAATGGAAGGAACACAAATCTTCCCACACCTTGGTTTTAACCCCAGATGACCCATTTCCTCCAGAATTGTAAGATAATAAGTCTGTCTTTGGGACCACTAAATTTGTGGTCATCTGTTACACCAGGCTTTGGAAACAAATACGCTTTCTTTCCCACGGGACGGTTGTAAAAATTCATGAAATAATGGATAGGTGCACCTCCCAGCACAGTGCCTGGCACCTGGTAAGGCCCACTGGTTAGCAGCGTGCACAGCAGGGACCCCCATGCTTTCCCGCTGTCATTAGCAGAGTTGCAGCCCTGTCAGGTGGTGACCTCCACCCTCACCCTGTGCCAGGAACACTGAAGGTTTCTAGGATCAATGCTCATCCGTAAATTATGACCAAGACTTCCTGCCTCTGAGCACTCTGGACGATTCTGAGGTCAGACATGCTTGGGGGAGAGGGGACCCCAAAGAAGATTTAGAATCACTGATGAGGGTATTCCCTGGAGGTCCAGTGGTTAGGGCTCTGCGCTTCCACCACAGGGGACCCAGGTTCGATCCCTGGTCGGGGAACTAAGACCCCACAAGCTGCATGGCCAAAAAACGAAAAGAAAAGAAAAGAAAAAATTCACTGATGAAGCACGAAAGGGACATTAGATGGAGGATTCCAGCCGCATCAGGCACTTTCCTTTAGCTACAAAATAAGTCTACTTTTTAAAAACCTTGATACCTCCACAACAGCTTCACAAAGAAATGCAGTTTTAGGAGCAGAGAAGAAGGAATGTAAAATGGATGATCTGCAGGCAGAGTTTCAGGTTTATGCAAACTGGAACAGACACGGAACTGAGCTGCCCAAGAAGGACTTGCTAACAGAGACGGCAGCTGCAGGGCTGCAGAGCGCTGGCTCTGACAGAGATCTCGCGAGGCTCCGGGACTGCCGGACCTGGCCCGGGACCAGGGCATAATGTATTATAACTATAGAGTAAGTTATTCAAATTATGATCATTTCAGGAACCATTTTTTATGAGAAAATAAATTTTATTTTATTTTATTTTTTTTTTTTTTTTTTTTTTTTTTTGCGGTAGGTGGGCCTCTCACTGTTGTGGCCTCTCCCCTTGCGGAGCACAGGCTCCGGAGCACAGGCTCAGCGGCCACGGCTCACGGGCCCAGCCGCTCCGCGGCACGTGGGATCTTCCCAGACCGGGGCACGAACCCGTGTCCCCTGCATTGGCAGGCGGACTCTCAACCACTGCGCCACCAGGGAAGCCCGAGAAAATAAATTTTAAATAATAGCATTTTAAACTTTGTATGGTCACATTCATCATGTGACCTGGGACAAGGTATATTTTTACACCCAAACTGGACACATTCTCTCCAAAGTAACACTCACTCGGTAACAATATTAGCAGGATGAAAGGACAGACCAAACCAGACAGTCGTTGTTTCCACCTGAGACACACACACACACACACGCACACACACGTGCAAGCAGGATAAAGGTAGGACAGTTTGGCCCATGGGTTGAAGACAGGTCCCTGAAGGGCAGAGGAAGACCACAAACAGGGCAGTAGATGTAATTCAGGCAAAGTAGTTCATGTGGAAAAGGATAATTTAGGAGTTTGGAATTAACATATACACACTACTGTATGTACAATAGATAATTAACAAGGACCTGCCGTATAGCACAGGGAGTTCTACTCAATATCCTGTAATAACCTATATGGGAAAAGAATCTGAAAAAGAATAGATATATGTATATGTATACCTGAATCACTTTGCTGTACACCTGAAACTAACACAACATTGTAAGTCAGCTATACCCCAAAAACAAAAACAAAACAAAGTAGTCCGTGTGTGTGTGCGTTTGCTTTGCTTGTTTAACAGTTAAACGAACAGTTTAACTTCGGCCACATACTTCTCCAAACTTCTGGAGATGGAAGAAAACTTCTATGAGCAGTGGATTCTCCATCCATCTCTCCCTATACCTATGGGAGCTCAGAGGGTCTGAGCTCACCCGCGATCTGTGCGGGTTCCGGGCTTCAGGTGGCAGGCAGTCGGAGTGTGTGAACGGGTCGTTTTAAATAACAATCAATGCTTTGTAGAGTGCTTTACAGTTTACAAGTCCTTTTCCATACACTGTGTCGCCTGCCTGGAACTGGCTGAGTCATCTGTGGGGCCAGTGCAAGATGAAAACGCAAGCCCTCATTTACAAAGTTTTAGGAATCTCAGGATGGCAACAGCGGAGCATTAAGCCAAGCACAGGGCACTGTGTGACGGCCTAGGTGGCCGCCTGTAAAACTGACCCTGCTCCCGCTGACATTCAGAAATGACCATTTGAAACATATGGACAACCCGTTGCCTCCTACACCGAAGATGCTCCCCTCTCACCCCTCCACCTCTGTAAAGCAGCAGCAAGTTGCAAACTGGCTTAAACAATAAGGAAACGTATTGGATCACGTGACTGGCGGTCAAGAGAAAGATCGGGCTTCAGGACCTGCCCAGTCCACGGGCTCTGGCTGTTTCCCTGGTCTGCTCTGGGTTCTGCCCACTTCGGCGGTGACATCATCCTCCAACTGGAAGCAAGAATGGCTGCAGCAGCTCTGGGCCCCCTCCACTGTGCGTCACAATGTCCCCAAGGAAGAGAAACCACCTTCCTCCACGCCTCTCTGCTGAGAACAAGGACATTCTCACCCCAGCAGTGCTCTGTTTATCTCCCCTGATTTATAAACCCACCCCCAGACCAATCCCTGCACAGAGGAATGCTGGGTGCTGACCCAACCTTGGATCCTTTGACCAAGAACTGGCAAGGGTCAGGGGAATGAAATTACCTCTATTGGCTTCAGCAGCCCCTTCCCAGTCCAGCTGAGGTCCAGCCCCTGAACCACATGGCTGCTCCACAGTGGAGGGTGTTGCAGAGACCCTGCCCACATCCCTTGGTGAAAGCGGCCATGGGCAGCCATGTGTTCTAGCACATGACATTGACCTCTAGCTATATCTGATTGGACCATGGGTACCCTGACCTGGAGACCACCCATCCATTGGCTATACATTGCCCTGTAGAGAAAGATGAATTAGGCTAGATTGTTGCTCTGGGCATTTGAAGGTAGAAACTCTAGGACTGATCCATTGACAGATGAATGGGTAAAGAAGATGTATTATATATTCCATATATACAATGGAATACTACTCAGCCGTAAAAAAGAATGAAATGATGCCATTTGCAGCAACATGGAGAGAACTAGAAATTATCATACTAAGTGAAGTAAGTCAGAAAGACAAATACCATATGATATCACTTTTATGTGGAATCTAAAATATGACACAAATGAACCTATCCAGGAAACAGAAACAGACTCACAGACATAGAGAACAGACTTATGGGTGCCAAGGGGGAGGGGAGGAGGGGAGGGATGAGCTGGGAGTTTGGGATCAGAAGATGCAAACTACTGTATATAGAATGGATAAACAGCAAGGTCCTACTGTATAGCACAGGGAACTATATTCAATATCCTGTGATAAAGCATAATGGAAAAGAATATGAAGAAGAATGTATAAGTGAATCACTTTGCTGTACAGCAGAAATTAAGACAACATTGTAAATCAACTATATTTTGCTATTTAGAAAAAGAGAAACTATAGGGCTGTGAGAAGAGGACCGTTAATGTGCAAAGTTGAAGTTTAAACATGGCAACAGAGAAAGAAGTCAGAGAGGCCACAGTGGGTCTTGTGCAAATGAAGTGATGAGGGAGAAGAAAGTGTGGATAAGCAGAAACCATAGAGGAGAGAAAAGATGTTGACTAAAGGGTGAGAAGCACGAGAGGGGAACAGAGAGGCCCTGCGTGGCCTGGCTGACTCATGTTAATGGCAAATTGCTGCTCCTGAGATCCCTAGGGCAGCCCTGGGTCAGAACGGCCCGCTCGCTGCTGGAATTCTTGAGTCTGCATGCCTAGCTTTTCCTGGGCTCCTTGCCCGGGCATAGCCCTCTCCTTCCTCTCCCACCCCCATTCTTTGAGTGTTTTTGTTTTTTCTTACCACCAAAGGAGTCCTGTCTCAAACAAGAAATCTTAGATTTAGCTGCACTTGTCAGCTGAGTGAGAGGCAAGAAATACATGAAAATAGCCATTCATTCATTCTTTCTTTCTTTCTTTGTTTCTTTCATACTGAGAACTCTATACTCCAAGCTACTCCACCAGACTTTGAGGACATCGGCAATGAACTGCAGTCCTTCTCAGGGACATCACAGTCGGGTTGGGGGAAGGGAGAAGGCAGACAGGTAAACAAGTAATTATGCTGTGATGTGATGGGCATGATCAGGAGAGGAAGGAAATGATGGAAATGGTCCTGAAAACTCAGCCACCTCAGAGGGAAGTGTGTCCAAAGCTTCAACCACATTCGAAATGTATGCTCTGAGTGAAGATGAGATGTAAATGTCTTTGTTTTATTTGTTTGTTTTTTAAATTTATTTATTTATTTATTTTTGGCTGCGTTGGGTCTTCATTGCTGCGAGCCATCTTTCTCTAGTTGCGGTGAGTGGGGGCTACTCTTCATCCCAGTGCACGGGCTTCTCATTGCGGTGGCTTCTCTTGTCATGGAGCAGAGGCTCTAGGCACACGGGCTTCAGTAGCTGTGGCTCGCGGGCTCAGTAGTTGTGGCTCGCGGGCTCAATAGTTGTGGCGCACGGGCTTAGTTGCTCCGTGGCATGTGGAATCTTCTCGGACCAGGGATCGAACCCTTGTCCCCTGCATTGGCAGGCGGATTCTTAACCACCGGACCAGCGGGGAAGTCCAAGATGCAAATGTTTGATAATAAACAAGCATATGGCAGATTTGTTTCAGTTCCCCTCCCCACTGTTTCCCCTGGATCTGTAATCCTTCCACTCCCATGAAAAAGAAAAACAAACAAACCAGGTTTATCCTGAGAGGTTTGCACAGATTGGTTCTTACAGTGGGTTGAAGCCCACAGAAGTATAGCTTGTAGTTACTAAGAACTGTGATAACCAGAGCCATATTCATGGTAACTGATCAGAAACCTAGGAAATCTATGGCATAGGAATCCCTGATGAAACAGAGTAATCGGAATAGATGATACTGACATAAATCTAGCTATGGAATTTTATGAGGAAAAGAATTATACCTGCAAAGAGAAGGAAGGGGTTCACATATCAACATAACATCCATCAGCGTCAGAACAAATAACTTCACCTTGATTCCAAGGGAACTGTCCTTTTCTCTGAAAAAGTCCAGGAATCTGAGACTCAAAAGCTGTGTGTTGACTGGTAGGGTGGGGTAGAGGAGCAGAGAACAAAGGAAAACTTGTGTATTTCTCTGGGGGGAGGGAGAAGATATAGCCACATTTTCCTGACTCATTCCATGGCATTCAATAAGTCTACTGCAGATTCACAGATTGACACTTCATATTAAAAGGCTACTTTAAGAAAGCATTAAGTCCAGGACTTCCCTGGTGGTCCAGTGGTTAAGACTCTGCGCTTCCATTGCAGGGGTCGTGAGTTCAATCCCTGGTCGGGGAACTAAGATCCCACATGCCATGTGGCGTGGCCAAAAAATTTAATTTAATTTAATTTAATTTTTTAAAAAAAGCATTAAGTGCTATGGGTGGGAAATCTTCTGGCCAGGCCTCTAAAGCAAAAAGGTTCAAGGACCTTGTTGTTTAACCATCCTATATATACTAGTTTGCATCTGCTAATCCCAAGCTCCCAACAAGGTCCTACTGTATAGAAAAGGGAATTATATTCAATATCCTGTGATAAACCAGAATGGAAAAGAATAGGAAAAAGTATATATGTATAAGTACAACTGAATCACTTTTCTGTACGGCAGAAATTAACACAACATTGTAAATCAACTATACTTCAATATTTTTTTTTTTTAAAGCAAAAAAAAAGGGCTTCCCTGGTGGCGCAGTGGTCGAGAGTCCGCCTGCCGATGCAGGGGACGCGGGTTCGGGCCCCGGTCTGGGAGGATCCCACATGCCGCAGAGTGGCTGGGCCCGTGGGCCATGGCTGCTGAGCCTGTGCGTCCGGAGCCTGTGCTCCACAACGGGAGAGGCCACAACAGTGAGAGGCCCGTGTACCGCAAAAAAAAAAAAAAAAAAAAAAAAAAGGTCTAAGGAAATTTGCTCTAAACTTTGGAGAAGGACCTTAGCTTAATGCTCAGAGAGAAATAATTATAGACCATCTTCTCCCTGCCTCATTGGGACCTCGCTAACATACAAGATGTGCCATAACTTCTGAAAGAAATAGCACTGGATAAATCATAAAGACTGAAATTTAATTTTTATATTACAACAGAGAAAAGCAAGCCTAAGAAGAAGGCCCTAAGGTCAGCTGAAGGGAACAGAAATTGATTTCTTCATGAAGTCATCATGCCACAAACCCCTGGCCAGATGTGACTTGGCCAGTGTCCACATCTGTATCAGAGAATCCAAACTGCCCTCCTTTTGTACTTAGAAAATAGATTAATAACACTGCAAGCCGTGATCGCATTAACAGTGTCACAGCTGCCTGTCTGATGAATTGCAAAGGGCAGTAGTATATATGGAAGTTACATTTTCGGAGTCAATGAGTTTTGATAATTGAGTTTATCCCTCGCAATGAGTACAGTTCTAGGAAATCTAGATAAAAGTGTTACAGGCTTTGTTCGCTTAAGTGTTTCCTGAGCAAGGACCTCTAGCTTCCTATGACTTTTTTGGACATTTTGTTGTCATTACATCCTGGATAGGATTTTCAGCAGAGCTCTCAGCATCGTTTCCACCCCCACAGAATGGTTTTTGAATAATATATGGAAAAACAAACAAATCACACAGGAAGAAGTCAGCCAGCTCTGTTCAGTGGATACCAAGGACAGCCTGGCCTTTATCCCTTTGTCATCCCCCCTTACACACAGAGTAGCCCCTGAGAGAGGGTCCTGGGGGGCACAGTTTGAAAACCACTGCATGATCCACGATAAACCTCCATGTCTCTTTCTTAGTTAACAGAATGTCACTGAAGCTTCGGGGAAGGGTTGGACTTGGGTTGGCCTTGGTTTGGGTCTGCATGGCTGGAGGAGGAGGTGACCACTGCCCAGGAAGAGAATGTGCTTAGGCAAGGGGCAGGGATGGGAGGGAATCTGGGATGGGAGGAGCCTGGGAGTTGACCAGATGGGGGGACAGGAGGATAGGGACAGGACAGGAAGAAGACAGACTGGGAAATGGGATGGGACAAGGACACAGAGGGTCTCAAATATCAAGAACTTTGGTCTTTGTCTTGTGACTAGTTGATTGTATTGCTTTGCTTGGGCCGCCATAACAAAGACCACAGACTGGGTGGCTTAGACCACAGACTGGGTGGCTTTAACCACAGAAATTTATTTTGCCACATTTCTGGACGCTGGAAGTCCAAGATCAAGATGTTGGCAGGTTGATTTCTTCTGAGCCTTCCCTCCTTGGCTTATAGATGGCCGTCTTCTCCCTATGTCTCCACGTGGTCTTCCCTCTGTGTGTGTGTGTACGTGTGTGTGTGTGTGTGTGTGTGTGTGTCCTAATCTCCTCTTCTTAAGGACACCAATCATATTGGATTAGGGCCCATCCCAATGACCTCTTTTTAGATTAATTACCTCTTTAAAGACCCCATCTTAAATACAGTCACATTCTTAAGTACAAAGGGTTAAGACTTCAACATATGAATTTGGAAGGGACACATTTCAGCCCATAACAATGAGATTTATATTTGTATTATGTATGTATAAATACATATTTGGGGGGGCTTTTAAAAAAATCATCTGGCAATAGGGCACAATAAATTGGTTGGCTCCAGGTACAGTGCAGAAGTGGAGAGAGTGAGAAAACAGTGAAGCTTGAAGACGCAGACCTCTGCAGAGCTGTAAAATAGTGCACATGCAATAAGTAGGGAATAAAAGGCAGTTGGAATTAAACGCTGCCTGGGATGGTACAGTCCAATCCATAAGTACCACAGGAGTTCAGGGGAGGGCAGAAAGTGTGGCAGGGGGCTATGCAGGGCTCACACCTCGAAGGGTGGGTGGGTTTCGGAGAGGAGAATTGAGGGAGGGTCTGCCTTAGAAAGGAGGTGAAGGCAGAACCACAAGTACGGCCTGTGCAGCTGGAACCAGCTTGTAGAACCTCCATCTGTAAGGTCCGGCCAAGACTGCATTGCTGGGGGCTTCTCGCCCAAATTTATTATGTTAGGAAGCTGCTGCTCAGAGCATGATATTTAAATTTTTATTTATTTATTTATTTATGGCTGTGTTGGGTCTTCGTTTCTGTGCGTGGGCTCTCTCCAGTTGTGGCGAGCAGGGGCCACTCTTCATTGTGGTGCGCAGGCCTCTCACCGCCGTGGCCTCCCCCACGGCCTCCCCCGCTGCGGAGCACAAGCTCCAGACGCGCAGGCTCAGCAGTTGTGGCCCACAGGCCCAGTTGCTCCGCGGCATGTGGGATCCCCCCAGACCAGGGCTCGAACCAGTGTCCCCTGCACTGGCAGGCAGACTCTCAACCACTGCGCCACCAGGGAAGCCCCTCAGAGCATGATATTTAAATATGAAGGACTTTGCCCTTGCATCTTAACTGATCCTGAAGAGATGCCCAGAGTTAATGCTGAAAGAGAACTTGCTTCCTTCAGTGATTTGGGTTTTTGCCTTTTTTTTCCTGTTGGAATATACTAGGTGACCTCTCAGGGCCTCCAAATCCCAGCTAGGCACGAACAGCAACCCCCAACAGAGGATGGGGGAGAGGCACCTCCCATCTGAGCAAGTCACACAGAACCTAACATCCCCCATCATGTGTGTGTTTCAGTGGGGCTGATTTTTATAAAAGAATTTTTAGACAAGCTCAAATAACAATCTCAAAAATCCAGACTCTAGAGAACAATGAGAAAATGTAGAGAAACCAGATATAAAAACACCGGCACACGTAGAAGAAAAGAAAAGAAAAATCAATTCACTTCCACAGATTACAACTGGTAATTCCCAGAGGGACAGGTAGATTTTTGGAAGAGAAAAAGAGATTATATTTTATGGGAAGAGATACAGTAACCATTCTCTTCCCATAAAGCAAGTGATGGAAGATTGTCTCTGCTGTATAGATACACACTGCACATTTTCGGGATAATACTAACAGGAAATCAATAGGATCTTTTCTATGTGAAAAGACATTATCTCTCTGGAATCCCAGCCTGGTTAATCGGGCTACAGAAGATCTTCACAAAAGCTTGCCACTCACCATTAATCTTGGTCCTGGGATAGTAAGTAGCCTTTAAATCCAGACCTTTGTTTATTTAAAAATTATCCCCATTTTTTTTTTTTTTTTTTAGAAATAATCATGTCCAAAGCCTTACCCTTCCTTAGAGCCGAAGAGCCTTTAGATCACGCTCCATAAGTGTCTCCACGGTGGGCCAGATGCTCTCCAGAAAGCCCCCTCCCGCCCACGTCCATGTCAGGTGAAGAGTCGTAACATTAGCCACCAGAAGTTTTATCAGGGTGTAATGTGGCAGCTATGCCCCAACCACAGTGGGATTTATGGGATCTCCTGGTTTTTGCCTCCATGGATCTGAAAGAGAACCAAAGTTAATATTAACAAAAAACACTTTGTGCTGGGGTAATTTTCCCAGGAAAGGCTTTGGTGGCTGGTGGGTTTGAACATGTATTATACACGCCCTTGGTCAGGCATCTCATAATACCCAAGAGACTGGACATCCTTGTCTCTCCTCCCTCAGGAGGATGTAACCCCCATCCTGGCAAAGACTCTCATTTTTCCAAAAACTAATTTGATTGTCACAGGGTATAGACCCCACTCGCATCAAGTTTGGATTTAGCATTGGGTCTGCCCTTGTAGTAGCTTCCTAGGGTTGCCCTAACAAAGTACCAAAAACTGGAAATTTTAAAACAACAGAAATTTGGGTGGAGGCTAGAACTCCAAAATCAAGGTGTCAGCAGGGCCATGACCTCCCTGTGGGAGGATCCTTCCTGGCCTCTTCCACCTTGGGAGGCTGCGACAATCTCTGGCATTCCTTGACTTGTAGCTGCATCACATTTCCAAAGAAGGTCTCCTTGTGAGATACTAGGGTTTAGGACTTTAACATATCTTTTTTAGAGCACACTATTCAAGCTGTAACAGCCTTCAAGGAACTTACCTCTTAATAAATGCAGACTAGATAACTCCTAACATGGTTAGGTTAAATCAGGGTTTCTCAGCCTTGGCGTAAATGACATTTTGTCGGGATAAGTCTTCACCGTGGGGAGGACGTTTAGCAAGCTCTCTGGCCACTACTAACTAGGGATGCCAGAACACCCTCCTCCCCCTTGTGTCTCTAGATATTCCCAAAAGTCCCCTGAGTGGGCAAAATTGCCCCTGGTTGAGAATCACTGGCTTTAATAAAATGAAAGCCAAACTCATAAAGGCGCTTCAAGTAGACTGAACATGTGTAAAGAGGTTGGGTTGGTTATGCATCAATCAAAGAATGTTTCCTTAAAGAGATGGACCCTGAGTAACTCCCTTAACGTCTGGATTCTTTCATTAAGTTAACAAATATTTATTGCGTGCTAACTATGTATTGGGTGCTGATCTGAGCACTGTGAGAAAAGCAGAGAACCACATTGATCTGAAACCTCTGCCTTAAACATCATGTATTTCAGGGAATTCCCTGGTGGTCCAGTGGTTAGGACTCTGTGCTTCCACTGCAGGGGGCACGGGTTTGATTCCTGGTAGGAGAACTAAGATCTCACAAGCTATCAGTCTATTTCAGTGGGGAAGAATGAAAATAAACAAAGTAAATAAAATATACACAGTTGACCCTCAAGCAACACAGGTTTGAACTGCATCCAACTACATGCAGATTTTTCAATAGTAAATACTACAGTACTACACGAGTCCCAGTCGGTTGAATCTGTGGATGCCCAAGTGGGGATACAGAGGGACGGTGTGTACCAGAGGGCCAACCATAAGTTACATGTGGATTTTGTGAGGAGGGTTGGCACCCCCCAACCCCTACACTTTTCAAGGGTCAAATGTAGTATCGTAGATAGTGATTCATGTGAGTGTAAAAAAAACTAAAGCTGGCAAGGAAGATAGGAAGTGTTGGGAGGATGCTGAAATTTCCAGAGTGGCCTGGGAAGGGCTCACTGAGACATGAATGCAAGCCTTAGAAATGGGGGGCCAGCCATGCAGATCTGCGTGAGGATCATTGCAGGCAGAGGGAACAGCAGGGGCAAAGACCCTGAGGCAGGGACGTTCCTGAGGTGTCTGGACAACAGGAGGCCTGTGGACAACAGAGAGAGTGGTGGGAGATAACTTCAGGGAGGTAACGGCGGGAGACAGATGATGCAGTGTTCGCGGTTCATAGTAAAGACATGCTGTCACTCCGAGTGATGTGAAAAGTCAGTGGAGGGCTTCCCTGGTGGCACAGAGGTTGAAAGTTTGCCCGCCAATGCAGGAGACACAGGTTCGAGCCCTGGTCCGGGAAGATCCCACAGGCCACGGAGCAACCAAGCCCGTGTACCACAACTACAGAGCCTGCGCTCTAAAGCCCGCGAGCCACAACTACTGAGCCCGTGTGCCACAACTACTGAAGCCCACGCACCTAGAGCCCATGCTCTGCAACAAGAGAAGCCACCACAATGAGAAGTCCGTGCACCACAACCAAGAGTAGCCCGCACTCACTGCAACTAGAGAAAGCCCACTCGCAGCAACAAAGACCCAATGCAGCCAAAAATAAATAAATAAATTTATTTAAAAAACAAAAAGTCAGTGGAGATGTGTGTGGAGGGATGATCCATGGACCAGCACGCTGGGTGATGTGAGATGTGGTGAGATTCCAAATGCATGTGTCTGAAGGAAGAGCCGAGAAGACTTACCGATGTGCTGAACGTGGGCTGAGAAAGAATCTGTCTTTGGCTTCAACAAATGGAAAAATAGAGTTGGTATTAATTGAGATGGGAAGTCTGCAGAGGGAGAAGGTTTGGGGGAGTATCAGAGTAGATTAGGGCCTTTTCATGTGGTAAATATACAGAACAGAATTTACCTTTTTTTTCTTTGTGGTACGCGGGCCTCTCACCGTTGTGGCCTCTCCCGTTGCGGAGCACAGTCTCTGGACGCACAGGCTCAGCGGCCATGGCTCACGGGCCCAGTCACTCCGCAGCATGTGGGATCTTCCCAGACCGGGGCACAAACCCGTGTCTCCTGCATCGGCAGGCGGACTCTCAACCACTGCGCCACCAGGGAAGCCCCAAAATTGACCATTTTAACCATTTTAAAGTATACAGTTTGGTAGCCTTTCATTCATTCATTGTTGTACAACCATCACCACCATCCATTTCTGGAACTTTTATATCTTCCCCAGCTGATACTTTCTACCCAATAACTTCCCTTCTCCCCAGCCCCTAGCAATCACCATTCTACTTTGTCTCTATGAATTTGACTAGTCTAGGAATCTCCCATAAGAGGAATCATACGGTATTTGTCCTCTTGTGACCAGCTTATTTCACTTAGCATAATGTCTTCAAGGTTCAGCCACGTGTAGCATGTCAACATTTCCTTCTGTTTCGAGGTTGAATAATACTCCACTGTGGGTAAGTACCACACTTTGCTTATCCACTCATCCATCGGTGGACACTTGGGCTGCTTCCACCTTTTGGTTATTGTGAATAACGCTGCTATGAACTTGGGCGTACAAACATGT
Organism: Hyperoodon ampullatus; assembly: GCF_949752795.1. NCBI lineage: Eukaryota > Metazoa > Chordata > Mammalia > Artiodactyla > Ziphiidae > Hyperoodon > Hyperoodon ampullatus. The sequence continues at coordinate 4,775,321 of NC_136915.1, read as the reverse complement.
TTGAGCCCCTGTTTTCAGGTCTTTTGGATATACATTTCGGAGTAGAATTACTGAATCACATGGTAATTCTTTTTAAGTTTTCAAAGAACAGTCCTGCTATTTACCATGGCAGCTGCACCATTTTACATTCCTCTAAGCAATGCACAAGGGTTCCAATTTCTCCACATCTTCAGTCTGGATTTTAGCAAAGTGGTTGGGCCCGCTAGACCAATTTGGGAATCAGGGCCTACAGATGGTTGTAAAGTTATGACACCGGAACTTCCCTGGTGGCCCAGTAGGTAAGACTCTGCACTTCCAATGCAGGGGGCCAGGGTTCGATCCCTGGTCGGGGGACTAGATCCCACATGCCGCAACAAAGGGTCCACATGCCACAACTAAGAGCTCATATGTCGCAACGAAGACCTCTTGTGCCACAACTGAGACCCAACACAGCCACAATAAATAAATATTAAAATGTTTTTAAAAAGAATAAAGAGAGAAAACTTAAAAAAACAAAACCAAACTGTGGCACTGGGTGAAATCATCTAGTCCGTGTCATGCAGTACAGGAGCCTCTAGCCCCATATGGTCATTTACCTTTCTACTAGTTAAAATTAAATAAAATTTTAATTTTAATTCCTTAGCCACACTAGCCACCTTTCAAGTACTCAGTAGGCACATGTGACTAGTGGCTATTGTATTGGACAGCACAGATACAGAACATTTCCATCATCGCAGAAAATTCCACTGGACAGCACTGGTGTAGGAATATGGAAGATATAAAAAAGAAGACATCCAAGCCCGGAGTCCCAAGGGTACTTCAACACTGAGATCTATAGTGGAGCTGAATACACGTCAGCCTAAAGCTGGTCACCCTCTTTCCCAGGGACAGTCCAAGCTGTGCTCATGGTCCTGGTATTATTAACAGTGGCTCCTTTCACTCTGAAAAGTGCTCCAGTGTGGGTGATAATATGGTCACCCCACCTACTCTGAAGTAAGAATTACCAGGTGGTGTCTCCTGTACAGGAAGGATGCAGAGCTGCGGTGACTCAGAATCCCCACCTGGGCTGCCCCACCAGGTGCTCATCTCATTACTGGGAGCTATTTAGAGGATTGGTTAAGGTCTACTTCTCCCTATGACTAAACCATCCTGGAGAAATCTGTGCACGTCAAAGGCTGTGCCTTGGACTTCCCTGGTGGCGCAGTGGTTAAGAATCTGCCTGCCAATGCAGGAGACACGGGTTCGAGCCCTGGTCTGGGAAGATCTCACATGCCGCAGAGCAACTAAGTCCGTGCGCCACAACTACTGAGCCCACGCGCCGCAACTACTGAAGTTCGCACGCCTAGAGCCTGTGCTCTTCAACAAGAAAAGCCACCACAGTGAGAAGCCCACGCACCACAACAAAGAGTAGCCCCCCGCTCGCCGCAATCAGAGAAAGCCCGCGGGCGGCAACGAAGACCCAATGAGGCCAAAAGTAAATAAATAAAATAAATTTATTTTAAAAAATTGCTGCAAGAAGCGGGTGTGAACTCTGGGCCCCTGTCCTCAGGGTTACGAGGGCAAGCACATAGCCTTGGGTCCTCTTTCCTCTTTCCTCTTCTGCTCACTGGTTCTGATGCGCTGACACAGGATGAGTTTAGACTGGTAAAGGCTTAGCCTCTGATATCTCCTGCTAGAATTTTCATCTCACCCACAGCCTACCCTGGGGGGATCATCTGCTTATTTACAGCACATCTCACCTCACCTGTTGACATTTACACGCACACGCCAAAACTAAAAGAAAGCCTGAAGAATAAGGGCAATGAAGATCTGGGGTGTTTCCATGCCACTCCATGCTTCCTTAGCTAGATGGGCTGGAATATGGTAGAAAAGCAGGAAGTTAGGGGTATGCATTCCCAAACCCCCTATGACACCTTCAGAATGAATGAAACTCCATGGTAGGCAAAAACAATAGCCCTTGTTTAATTCTGAAGTTTACATGCACATCGGCACCATTCTATCTCAACCTTTCATTTCCATGGAAACCATTTATGATGCTACAAAAAGAGGATTCTGACCAGAGTGAGAAAGGAGCAGTAGCAATGAAACTAGCTTTCAGATAAGCTTCTGGTAAAGGGAAGGACAGGAAAAAACCAAGGAGCTGTACCTAAAGCTATTGTTAGGGAGAATGATGGTCTCAAGACACCCAGGATGAGAACTTGTAGCCCAAGCGGAGCCCGCAGACCCCAGAATTGATTCTGATGATCTAGGTGGTTTGGTGGTTCATCCAAAACTGCTTTATATTTTTGTTTTCTTTTCTTAAGAAAAAAATATGTTCTTCAGTCAACGGCAAGGAGCTCTCTGCTATAACTCAAGCATGGAAGGTCATAGGATGGGAGAACAGAAGTCACCCGTGGTATTAGTTTCCTGTGACTGCCGTACAAAGTGTCACAAACTGGGTGGCGGAAAAAGCAGACATTTATTCTCTCACAGTTCTGGAAGCCAGAAGTCTGAAATCTGAGCATCAGCAGAACCACACTCCTTCTGACGGTCTAGGGAAGGATCCTCCCTGGCCTCTGCCAACTACTGGTTGTCTCCTGGCATCCATTGGCTTATGGCAGCATCACTCCAACCTCTGCCTCGGTGTTCACATGGACGCCTTCCCTCTGTGTCTGTGTCTCAAACCTCAAATCTCCCTCTGCCTTCTTCTCATTGGACTTAGGCCCCAACCAAAATCCAGGATAATATCATCTTGAGATCCTTAATTATATAGGCAAAGACCCTTTTCCCAGATAAGGTCACATTCACAGGTTCCAGAGGTTAGGACTTGAACATACCTTTTTGGGGGACCACTATTCTACCCACTACACCCACATCCCAGGAAACTTTGCCTGGGGTGCTGCAAAAATTCATTCTGTGCACCAGCTGGGTGACGCTGTAAGTCTTGAGGCTTTGGCCAGTTTCAGAGGAATGGCAAGACCAGTTCCTATCATTCCGAGACCGGGCACAGCAGGGAATCTGAAGTGTTGCCATGGTGATTCCAAACCTTGAAACTTTTGTCCTTTTGTATTGTTTGCAAGGAACTAATTGCTCTAACATCACATGGCACTCATGAATCAAATAAGTGGGCTGTTTCTGGAGGAAAATTGTTGCTCAGAGTGGGAAATTTCATCTTCATCGAACAAGCAGAATCTGTGACTTTCTTTGAATTTTTTCCCAAATGACCATTTTCCTAGACTTAGCAACAACCTTAAATGCAAACGTAATCAGACACATTTGGTAGAAGGGGAAAGAAGTGCTTGCAGTACTCACCTCCCTCCACCACTCCATTCAGAAGAGATTTTGAAAATGCTGGTCCCTACAGAAATGCTGGTGGTAACACAGACAGGAAAGGAAAAGCCTCTGTATAAATAGCTTATCATGATGGATATGGCTCTTCCAGGCACAGAACTCGTTACAAGGAGCTGGCAGCAGGGCCAGGCAGCAGGTGAAAGCCTAGTTCTCCAGGATACTTAACAAACTTGGAGAAACCCTGGCTTTCATTCACCTTCCTGGGATTTTCATGCAGATAAGCATGTAAAAGGGAAGATTTTAGTAAATGTATCAGAGTTTCAGCCTAGACAGAATTTTGGCCAAAGGTTCTGTGGGTGATTTCCTGCTCCATGAATAAAGACAGCTGTGACTGCTCTCTTTCGATACATCCATCACCTTGTGGATTCAGCTCCCTGCCTTGGTAGCGTGCTGGGGCCTGAACACATGGCCTTACATGGCAGTCATGGCACGGAGCCCCCGAGAACCTACCCAAAAGGAAGATGAAGAGGAAACCCCCTCCTTCTTAATAGTATTTCACAGCAGAAACAGTTTTTGCTCCTATCACCTTACAGACTGAGATCAGCTTTAAAATGAAACGTCAGGAATAGGAAAACAAAGCTAAGGTGGTCTTCAAACTTCAGGTTCTCTTTATGGAAGGGGGTTGTGCATTTTTAAAAGAATAGGACAATTAAATATATTATCTCCAAAAATATAAAAAAGACCCCACCTCTGGACAAGGAACTGATGCAGGTACCATTTTCCTGAAACCTTTCCCCCTCTCTGTTCCAAACCTTCAAGAACAATTTGCTTTGCCCACTTCTGTCGATTGGGACCACAGGTCTGCCCTCTGCTGGCTAAGGGACATTTGAGCATTATTACAACCGGGAAGGGCATGGATATTGGGTCCCTTCACCGGCTGCCTTGCCACCGATGCAGAAATGTACTTAATGTCCTAATTCATAGAGACTTTTTAAAATATAATTTTTATTGCAGAATAGTTGATTTACAGTGTTGTGTTAGTTTCAGGTGTACAGCAAAGTGAATCAGTTATATATACACATGTATCCACTCTTTTTTAGATTCTTTTCCCATATAGGCCATTACAGAGTATTGAGTAGAGTCCCCTGTGCTTTACACCAGGTTCTTAATAGTTATTTATTTTATATATAGTAGTGTGTTTATGTCAATCCCAATCTCCCAATTTACCCCTCCCCCTCTAATTCATAGAGACTTTATCTCAGAGTCAGAGCTATTGAATGGGCAATAGAATATTCCCCGCCTTTGTGGGTGACTGATCACATCTTTACACACCACATATCTGAAACATCATTATATAAATTAATCTGAAAGAGAAACAAACAAACAAACATAAAGGCAGTCATAAAAGGAGTCAGACCTTGGTTGGAACCCTGGTTTCGCTATTTACTTGCTCCATGAGTTGGGAAGAAGCACCTAACTTCTCTAGACCCAGTTTCCTTATCTGTAAAGTGAGGCTACTAATACTTACATCAGAGAGTTTTCCGAAAGATTCAATGACATAATGAATTGGTTGCCATAGCATCTGGAACACAGTCAATATTCCATAAATGGTAATGTAAATATTTTTCTTTTCTCTGCAGTAGAAGCCAATTTCGGAGAAGAAAAGTGGGCCTTGAGATCCTTGTGGTTTGTGAATAACATCGTCACCGCCGGCCTAATAGTTCTCAACCTGGGTGATCGTGTTCCCCAGGGGATTTCTGGCAATGTCTGGAGATGTTTTTGGTTGTCCCAACTGGGGAATGGTACCACTGGCATCTGGTGGGTGGAGGCCAGGATGCTGCTAAGCCTCCCACAGTGCACAGGACAAACCCACAGCAAACACTTAACCAGAACCAAATGTTATTAGCCCTGAGGTTGGAAGCTGCTCCAGCCTTTCTAGAAGCGTCCTTAGCTTTAACACTGAAGAACTAAGGCCTCAGCCAGCCACTGTCTACAACTGAAGCTCAAGTTGAAAACTCATTCAGAGGTGTAAGCTATAAGCCTTCACTATGTGTCAGGTGTGGCCTCAAGCAGAGGTGACTCTGCTGAGTTCTGGAACTTTCAATACCTAATGGATGGGTAGCATTTCTGCTTACCGCTCAGCTTCCTAGATGACACTGAGATCAGGAGCAAGGCCTCTGGATTCAAACCGACCCAAGGTCAAGAGGTCAAGACTCCCAATATATACATTTTTTTTTTACTTTTAAAAATTGTAATAAATTGGGCTTCCCTGGTGGCGCAGTGGTTGAGAATCTGCCTGCTAAGGCAGGGGACACAGGTTCGAGCCCTGGGAGTATCCCACATGCCGCGGAGCAACTGGGCCCGTGTGCCACAACTACTGAGCCTGTGCGTCTGGAGCCTGGTCTCCGCAATGAGAGAGGCCGCGATAGTGAGAGGCCCGTGCACCGCGATGAAGAGTGGCCCCCGCTTGCCACAACTAGAGAAGGCCCTCGCACAGAAACAAAGACCCAACACAGTAAAAATAAATTAATTAATTAATAAACTCTTACCCCCAACATAAAAAAAAATTGTGATAAATATACGTAACATACAATTTACCACTTTAACCACGTTTAAGTGTATTGTTCTGTAGTGTTAAGTACATTCCCATCGTGTGCGACCCTTCTTGAGAGCCTTTTCCGCCTAGTGACCCTGAAACTCTCTCTTCAATAAACAACAATTCTCATTCCCCTCCCTCCAAGGACTTCCAGTATTTTTGTAAGACAAAATACTCATTTTTTTAAACTGACCTTTGGCAGCCATCTAGGTACCATAAGAGCATCCAGTCTAAGCAGACACAATTCCCAAGAACGGAGAGGCAACGTGGAAAACACCTCCCTCCTTGATGATGTAGTGGAGTGGCTGGCCCGTCTACTTCCTGAACTGCCTGGCTTTGGGCTGGCTGTTACGTAGGATCATAAACTTCTTACCACTGGGGGCAGGGGGGAAATGTAAAAACAAATTAAAACCAAACAAGAAACTGACAAAAAACCCCAGAGGTTTTTCTTTGAAGTTGGCACTTCATTTAAAAGGAGCCATTTCTTCAATCCTGGCCTGACTCTGTGGTCAAGCCCGGTGCCCACCTAACCACCCTCAGTGACAAAGCCGCCCTGGCCTGTCTCTTCTTAGGATTCACACTGGATGGGAAGGGAGATGGACAGCGACCGAAGTGCAGAGCCATGCACTTCCTGAGATCGGGGGTGCTGGGTAGAGGGCTGGTCTACCCCAATTCAGAGGGACTGAGGGCTTTCCTTGGCACTGTTCTTCTCCGGGGGTCCTTGGCACTCCCACGGGAGCTCTATTCCTCGGCCTCTCAGTGGGTGAAAACACCGCTCTGCTTCTCCATCTCCATCACCTTTTGTTTCCAGCTCCTCCATTCCTCCTAGTTTTAGCAAACCTTAAATACATGCATGTGCCTAAAGCACTTCTTTTTGTTTTGGTAGAGGGGTAAGCAGGCCTCTCACTGCTGTGGCCTCTTCCGTTGCGGAGCACAGGCTCCGGACGCGCAGGCTCAGCAGCCATGGCTCACGGGCCCAGCCGCTCCACGGCATGTGGGATCTTCCCGGACCGGGGCACGAACCCGTGTCCCCTGCATCGGCAGGCGGACTCCCAACCACTGAGCCACCAGGGAAGCCCCTGAAGCACTTCTTATATGCCAAGCACACAATACTGTTGGAGATGTAGACACAAAATACACTTGCCTCAAGGAGCTTAGAGTCTATAGAGGAAATAAATGTGTAAATGATGGAAATTTGTCAGTGGAATATAAGTGGTACACATGGGGAAGTACCATAACATTTTTTTGTACAAGGGGACTTAGATGAAAACTGACAGAACACATATAGAAGTCTGTCTTTGCTCCCTCCAGAAATCCCAGTAAAATGATAATAAAGGAATTTAACAGGTACAAATGCATATGGACAAAATGAATGGGAGAGGAGGTGACATCAAACAAAAGAGGTCAACAAAATTTTGGAAAATGGAACCTGGAGGGACCCTTGGAAATGACTTAGGCTACAGCTGTCTCCACTCTGCTAAATGCCCATGGGGTATGGGAAGACAACTGGAAAGTGGGCTGGTTTGTGCTGGAAAGGATCCAGAAGTGGTTCAGGAATTGGAGACTGGACAGTGCTGTTGATAGTGTATATAAAGAATAGTTAATAACCCCAGATCCCCCTCCCCAATCTACCCAGCCAGGCAACGATAGCACCCCCACCCCTATTGGAGGCTTATTATCTGGTAAGAAAAGGCTTTGGAGTCTAGATACCGGAGCACAAGTAGACACCAGATTTTATACTAAAAAATGGAAATTTTGTGAATGTCTAGATACTGAAATGCTATTCCTGGCCCCTTCCTCTGCAGGGCTTTTACCTACCCCAGGCAAGAGAAAGGAGGACTCCTCTCTGGGAAAACCAATTCACCTAAGAGAGAAAGCCTACAGATCTGACATCTGGGGGACCTTACCTGACAACTCTCCAATAGGCCCACCAGAAGACTAGCCTTGAACATGTAAATGGAGCTCCCATCAATAGACAGGCAAGGATCTTCAGAGCTATGAGGGAAACACCTCCTCCCCATCCCACCCCCCCAAAAAAAACAGGAAAAAAATAACTGGGAGGAGATAGAAATAGTGAGGGAATGGAATAAAACTAGGTACATCCTCAGAGATATGAGGAGACAACTACTGTATCCATGAAACTATTGTAAAGAAAAAAATCAGAGAATAAGAAAGAACTCTAGAAAATCAAAAAATGTTATTACAGACATTTTAAAAAAATCAATGAAAGGAATGGTATTGTTGAGATCTCCAATAAAGACTAAAAAGGGAAAGAATGGAGATTAAAAAAAGAAAAATACATTAGGAAATCAGTCCAAGAGGTCCAACATCACAATAAACTGAGTTCCAGTAAGAACAAACCAAGAAAATCAATGGAATTAAGTTATCAAACAATCAAATAAAGATTTCCAGAAGTGATGGATAGAAGTTTCCTGGTTAAAAGAGCCCACTGAGCGTGTGGCACAATAATTTTTTAAAGACCCAGACAAGGTATATCATCATGGAATTTCAGAACACCAGGAATAAAAACAATATATCCAAAGAAAAAAAGAGAGTTACAAAGCCTCAGGAATTAAAAAGAATCAGTCCTGTTGCCAGCAATACTGGGAACTGAAGATGGTAAAACAATGCCTTCAAAATTTTGAGCAAACATTTTTACAACATAGTTTTTTTTTTTTTTTTGCTGTATGTGGGCCTCTCACTGTTGTGGCCTCTCCCGTTGCAGAGCACAGGCTTCAGACGTGCAGGCTCAACGGCCATGGCTCACAGGCCCAGCCACTCCGTGTCATGTGGGATCTTCCCAGACCAGGGTACGAACCCGTGTCCCTTGCATCGGCAGGCGGACTCTCAACCACTGCACCACCAGGGAAGCCCCAACATAGATTTTTATACCCAGCCATACTATCTAACTAACAAACTAGCCATCAAATATAAAGGTAGGATAAGGGCATCCAAGTTCTCAAAAAAAAAAAAACTGTGGGAGCAAGAGTTGCTGCATCAAAACAATGGAATAAAACAAAAATAGGAAAGAGGGCATTGGGAAACAGGGGTACCAACACTGAAGAGAGGAAAAGGGTCTTCCTGCAGTGATAGTATAGGGAAGATATAGGATGATAGCTTCGGAGCAGACTGTATGATTCCACATATAAAATTCTAGAAAATTCAAACTAATCTATGATGATAGATAATGGATTTGTGTTTGCCTGGAGATAGGAGTAAAGAGAGGGATAGATTATAAAAGGGTATGAGGAAATTTTTGGAGGTGATGAAAATATTCAGTATTTTAATTATAGTAATGGATTTATCTGTGTATATATGTATCAAAACTCATTAAATTGTTCATTTTAAATATATGCATCACATCTGCAACAACATGGATGAACCTAGAGATTATCATACTAAGTGAAGTAAGCCAGACAAAGAAAGACAAATATCATATGATATCGTTTATATGTGGAATCTAAAAAAAAAAAAAAGTGATACAAATGAACTTATATACGAAACAAAAGTAGACCCAGAGACATAGAAAACAAACTTATGGTTACCGAAGGGGAAAGGAGGGGAAGGGATAAATTAGGAGTTTGGGATTAACAGATACACACTACTATACATAAAATATATAACCAGCAAGGACCTACTGTATAGCACAAGGAACTGTACTCAATATTTTGTAATAACCTATAAGGGAAAAGAATCTGAAAAAGAATAGATATATAACTGAATCACTTTGATGAACACCTGAAACTAACACAACATTGTAAATCAACTATACTTTAATTAAAAAAGAATAAGTATGTACATTATACTGGACCTAAACTATACTCAATAAAGTAGTTTTAAAAATTTAGGAAAAAAATTTAAGAAAATGAGAGAATTAGTGAAGTGGAAGATTGGTCAGAGGGAGCTATCCACAAAGAAGCCATAGCGATAAAAAGAAGGAAGACAGGCCTTCCCTGGTGGCGCAGTGGTTGAGAGTCCACCTGTCAATGCAGGGGACGCAGGTTCGTGCCCCGGTCTGGGAGGATCCCACATGCCACGGAGAGGCCACAACAGTGCGAGGCCCGCATACCACACACACACACAAACAAAAAAACAAAAAAAGAAGGAAGACAGAAAAGAGAGAATACACTGAGACGGTGTGATTGGAGTCCCCAAAAGAGAAAAGAGAAACACTTCACAACAGCAATAGCAAAAGCCTAAAGGAAGTGAAATGATATTGCCAAAGTGCTGGAAATCAAAATAACTGCCAAACCAAGTTTCTCTACCCTGAGAAAATATCCTTCAATATTAATGACGTCAGATAGAGAGATTTTCAGAAAAACAAACACCAACAGAGTTCTCAACAACAAACCCACACTCAAAGCAATCCCACAGGGACTTCCCTGGTGGCGCAGTGGTTAAGCATCCGCCTGCCAATGCAGGAGACACAGGGTCGATCCCTGGTCCGGGAAGATCCCACAGGCCACGGAGCAACTAAGCCTGTGCGCCACAACTACTGAGCCTGCGCTCTAGAACCCACGAGCCACAACTACTGAGCCCACATGCCACAACTACTGAAGCCCGCACACCTAGAGCCCATGCTCCACAACAAGAGAAGCCACCACAATGAGAAGCCAGCGCACCGCGAGGAAGAGTAGCCCCCGCTCGCCACAACTAGAGAAAGCCCGCACGCAGCAACGAAGACCAAATACAGCCAAAATAAATTTAAAATAAATAAATAAATTTTAAAATTAAAAACAAAAAAAGCAATTCCACAGGGTGTTTTTTAGACTGAGGATCATTGACCCTACATGGAAGCTCAGAGATGCAGCAAAAGACAAAGAGCAAAGAAGTTCAATATTTTTCTTTTCTGGCTAGAACCAAGGATCCCGGAAGGAAAGTCAGGCAGTGGAAGGCTGAAAGATCCATGAACCCAGAACACAAAATTCCTGAATCCCAGGCGGGAGGAAGAAGGGAGATCAACACAGAAATATGGAAGTTAAGCAAGAGGAAAAGTCAAGCCTTCAAGGACGGATGGAAAAGTTACAACGAAGGAGGTGAGTAACATTGAAATACTGGCTAGAGTCCAGACAGACGGTGATTCAACAAAAGCCATTGGGTTTGGGGTTCAAGAAGCCATAGGAATCTCTGAGAAGAGAATTTTAAGGAAATGATGGGGATGAGAGCCTGATTGCATAAATGAAAGAGTGAGCAGTAAAGGAAGCAGAAACAGCAGGTGCCATTTCCACGGGGAGACCTAACAAAGACCTACTTCTCCAAAAAAGAACTCTTGGTTACTTCCCTCCCAAGCCTGCCTCTTCCACAGTCTTCCATACATGGCCTTACTACCCAGTAGCTCAAGCCAAAATGCAGGCATAACCGTTCATTCCTCTCTTTTCTCCATACCCCAGACCCAACCAATCAGCAATTCCTGCTGACTGAAGTCCAACCTGCATTCTATACCTGACCATCCCATTGCTTAGTCCAAGTCCGAGTCTACCATCCTCTCTTCCCAGGATAACCTTGAACAGGATAGGGATGAGGGGATGCTTCCATTCCTGCCCCCTCTAACCCAGTCTGCCTGAAGTGATCCTTTGGGGGGAAAAGTCAGACCATGTCTCTTCCCTGCTTAAAATCCTTCAATGCTCCCCACTGCGGTCAAAATAAAACTTAAATTCCTGACCACCGCCCTGCCCTCCATGAGTCCCCCCAACCCCGCCCGACTGAGCCTCTCCATCTCTTCCGACTGTCCTCCCCGACCTGCACCAGCTTCGTGCTCGCTGGCTCTCTCTCCCCATCCCTGGAGCACACCAAACTTGTTCTTGTCACCAAGCCTTTGCACTGGAAGTTTCTTCCTCTGGATCCTGCAAAGCCAGATCCTCCTTGTCATTTTGTTCAAAATTACCTCCCCAGATAAATCTTCCATAACCAGCCCACTTCACGTGACCTCCCTCCATCTGAGACGTTCCGGTATCACATCACTGTGTTTTATTTTACTCATAGTACTTAGAATCTGTAGTTATCTTGCTTATTAACTAACTTGTTGAGTGTCTGCGCCCCTTCCCCCCACACTGGAGTGTTAATTCCACTAGAACAGAAATCACTTCCCTCTTGCAAATTGCTGAAAGGCCAATGCCCATTCCTGCATATTGTCTCAAACTTAAAGATATGCTGAATAGGGTTTCCCTGGTGGCGCAGTGGTTGGGAGTCCGCCTGTCGACGCAGGGGACACAGGTTTGTGCCCCGGTCCGGGAAGATCCCACATGCCGCGGAGCGGCTGGGCCCGTGAGCCATGGCCGCCGAGCCTGCACGTCCGGAGCCTGTGCTCCACAACGGGAGAGGCCACAACAGTGAGAGGCCCGCGTACCGAAAAACTGCTTGGTCCTTACATGAAAAAAAAACGTGTTTTGACTTTGTGGTGCTAAAGATTGATGTTGAAGGTTTATTCAGTCTACAGTCAGGTGATACTAAATTTTATTTTGGGATGTTGGCATTTTAGGAAGATTTAAAGTTGAGGTAAAAATCTTTAGCAGACAAAATAGCAAACCCTCCTTATTTATGTAAAATTTTGAATACTTGTATCCTCTACTATTTTCTTTTAAATTATTGGTCAGAGTTAGGCCAGATTATTCCATTCTAAATGAAAATTAAGCACTTTGGCCATTTGTTTTCTTAACAAATGCTAATCAAGTGAAAGAATAAGTATGACTAATACTAGTGTATCTATCAAATGTTTATGCTGTTTTATACATTTTGTGAGAAATTTTTGTTAATACCGCAATTAGGGAAATAAAGATTTAGTAAATTCTTAAAAAAAAAAAACTCCTCACCAAATCCTCCCAGGTTGGGATGCACGGTTTTGAGAGGCACGAGCCTGCTGTGTCCCCCTTTGCCTGGCAAAGCAATAAAGCTGTTCTTTGCTACTTCACCCAAAACTCTGTCTCCAAGACTTGATTCGACACCGGTGCACAGAGGTTGAGCTTTCGGCATCAATAAGCATCAACTTTGCATCTTCCAAGACTTTCCTCAGCTACTCTCGACAGCCTGGGAGGAGTGTGGAAAGGTAGATAAGAGAGACAAACCAAACTGGGAATGGATGTGATGGACAGAGCCAAAGGCCAAAGGATTATGACATCACTGAACGGCCGAGAAAGCAGATTGGAATGGGACCCCAGCTGGGAGCTGATGGATTAGGACAGATGAACACACAGGGACCACAGACGTGAAGTTGCAAACAGCAGGGAAAACCAGTAAGTACCACGGGCACAACAGATGGATGACATCGTAGGTGGAATGCTGAGTTCCAAAGGCTGAAGGTCTGAACTGGAGATTGTGGAGACGCAAACTTTGACAGCATGGCAAGGTCTAAAATGGCTGAGTCCCGAGGCCTCCAGTCCACCCCTGAACTGCTGCCTGCGCCTCCTGCCACTGCTGCCAAGGCTGCCCTATCTCACTCAAGCAGGTGTGGATCTTCCTCTGGGTGACTTGACCCTCCTGCAATTATCATCTTGGCTAAAGAGGACAAAGACGAGTCACTGAAATGCTAAGGGAAGAGATAACATCAAGAAAATTTAATTCTTGAGTGCCTGCAGATTCTCCCTTCTTTTCTTTAGCTAAGGTTTTTTTTGGTTTTTTTTTTCTTAACTCCTCTTAACAAGGTTATCAGAGTTCACGAGGGGAGAGGGAGAGCAAGGCTATGAATGGCTCCAAGCAAGCATGACAGCCCAACCTGGGCTCAGGGACAAGAGAATAAGAAAAAGATTATAGGTGACTTTTCCTCCTGAATTACAGAGAAAGGGGTGTGGATTCAGGCTGCTCACCTCATCTCTCCGTAGCATCACTCAAGAAAAGGGGAAAGGGCTTCCCTGGTGGCGCAGTGGTTGAGAGTCCGCCTGCCGATGCAGGGGACACAGGTTCGTGCCCTGGTCCGGGAGGATTCCACGTGCCGCGGAGCGGCTGGGCCCGTGAGCCATGGCCGCTGAGCCTGCGCGTCCGGAGCCTGTGCTCCGCAACGGGAGGGGCCGCGACAGTGAGAGGCCCGCGTACCGCAAAAAAAAAAAAGAAAAGAAAAAAGAAAAGGGGAAGGATTGTAGGGTTTCTAGTTGAGGCTTCCAGATGCAGGACATATAAAAATACAGGACACTCAGTTAAACTTGAACTTCAGATAAACAATGAATTTTTTTTTAGTATTTGTGTACGCCCCATGCAATATTACTAGCAATTACTCATTGTTTATCTGGAATTCAAATTTAATGGGCATCCTGTATTTACTCTGGGAACCCTAACCCTACATGCTAGACGGGAGGGCCCAGGGTCGAGCCCTTAAACAGAGGAAACTTCTTGAGTGGCTGTGCTGAGAGGCCAAATGTTCTGCGGTCATTCTGAACATGATGATGGTAGAGGTGAACGTCCTTATATTTACTGTTTAACAATGAGAGAATTCAATAACAATTATGAAACTGCACAACTCAGGTTGGGACTTGAACCCACTGTCTTTTAAGTAAGATCACACTTAAGTCCCAGAGTCAGGACTTAATGAAGCTCAGGTTCTTTATGTCTCAGAGCAGAAGGAATTCAGTGCAAGGCAAAGTGGTAGGTAAGAAGTGGATTTATTTAGAGACATACACATTCCAGAAACAGAATGCAGTCCATCTCAAAAGGCAAGAGCAGCCCTGGGAGAAACACGCTCTACAGAGTTTGAGCCATCTCAGAAGGCGAGAGGCCCCCAAATATGGGGTAGTTTTTATGAGCTGGGTAACTTCATGGGCTAATAAGTGGAAGGATTATTCCAACTATTTGGGGGAAGGGGTGGGGATTTCCAGGAATTGGGCATTGCCCACTTTTGGCCTTTTATGGTTGGCCTCAGAACTGTCATGGCACCTGTGGGTGTGTCATTTAGCATATGCTAAGGTATTTTAAGGAGCAGATAATGAGGCTCAAGTTCCACTGGAAGTTGGATCTTCCGCCATCTTGGACCTAATCGGTTCCAACCAATTTTTGTGATATCCTCAACGACTATGTTATTCTTTTGAAGGTTGTGCCCTGCCCCCTTCCCTCCTGTGTCAATTATATATACATGTATGATACATACACACGTACATATACTTATATGAATGTATTACATATTAGGCTTTGCAGCTAAGTGACAAATTGCTTTGCGGCTTTACCCAATAAAAAGAAAACAAAAGTGCAAGGAAGTGAGTTAACGTGGCTGAGTTTTGTCACTTGCTCTGGTGTGAGTAGTTTGTTGGACATGTGTGTTAAGTTAGAAATTTGTACTCCTCCTGGTTTTCATTATCTTGCCCACCATAGATGAGGGTTTTGGAAGGGAGAAAGAAGAGAGCCAACCTCCAAAGTAAATATATTCTCAAGCCTGTGGTGTATCTAAGTTTATTTCCCATTTTTCACAACCACTTTCCAAGTAACCATAATACAAAATACTGTGGGCCCAAGAGAGGACAAAAATGCAGAGCATCCCTGAGTCACTATTTATTTTGTTAGAGTAGTGATAAAAACCAGGTCATTCTCAATCATAGCAACACAGACCTGGGCGTTCTGAGACATATGTTACGTTCCGTTCACGTAATTCCTAGAGGCAGTGTTTTCCAGAGCAGAGGGAAGATGGCAAAGGAATTCTCTACCCAGCTGAGCATTATGGCCCAATTAATGTCTACAAACCTGAGGAAAAAAGGAGTATCATAACGTTGTAGTTTTCCCCCCAGCCTCTCGGTAAGAAATTCTTAAAAACCAGCAAATGTCATCAGGCAGTTTAGCCCTCATCACTGCTCTGCAATGGAGAAAAAAGGAAAAACCATAAAAAAAAATTGCTGGAATAGCTGATGGAATATGAGTGTCTGTGAAAGAAAGCTGTTGTGAGGAAACCTCACGCAGATAAAGAAAAAGCTCTTAATTTACAACCTGGGCTGACAGTCTGTTCCACACTGACTCAACAGTCTTGAATAACCAGTCTCAGCACACCTAAGTGTCTCATGCCAGAAGATCCTTAAGAGGGCTGGGCAACTTGGAAGGGACCATACACAGGCCCAGATGGTGCACATCTGGTCAAAAATTAGCAAGAGAAAGAAATCAACTTCTCAAATCCACAGACAGGTGTTGGGGGCTTCCCAGGAGGCCTGCTTAGGAAGGGCAACAGGGATGGTTCTAAATCGATGGTTTACAAACCTTACTGAGAATAAATGAAGGATTGGAACAGGGCAGCAGGAACCAAACCGGTGACAAGACCATGGGAGCCCTCCTGTCCACCTCCTCTTGATAACTGCATCATGGAACCGAGACATCTTTAACAATGCACCAAGCAGCAGGCACCAGACTGAAATCAATCAGGCTCCAACGCTAAATTTTAAGATAGAAATTTACAAGAGAACAGCTCTGTGATAGGGTCTGTAGGTATACAAGCCGGCCAGAGACAATTATAGCGGGAACTCAATGGCTACTGCCTCCTCATTTAAGCAGCAGAAAAATGGCCAGGTGCCCCTAAATATAGGGCAATAATAAAAAATGAAAATGAGGAGGCCCGTCCTCTGGGCAGGGTTCCGGGTGGTCAAAAGAAAAGGCGAAGACCACTGAGGCAGGAACACATGACATTCTGGAAGTTTCCTGTGACAAGTCAGCAAGTGGGGCCTGGAGTAGCCTCCCGCGGGGGGTTGGGGGGCGGTGCTGGCGAAGCGGCCCAGGTGGGGCTATATTTGGGATCCGGATGCGCCCCGCCCTGGTGGCCGGCGGGGGAGACAGGGGGTGTAGCAGTGGCCTATCTCCTCGGTGCCCAGACGGTGACGACCCCCGGGTGTGACCGCAAAGTCGTCCTCTCCAGCCCGGGCACAGCCCCTCGGCGCCCTGGCTGGGCTTTAGGTCCGCGCGCAGCACGTGGAAGAGCCCTAAGCGCCGCGTCCCGCCCCCGGCCGCGCGGGGGCGCAGGGCGCAGGCGCGCTTCTTCAGGGCTGGGCGGCGGCGGTGCGACTCCGGGCCGCCAGGGGCCGCTGTGGAGCGGCCGCACAGGCCCACGCCGTCTGGACAGCGACCGGCTGTCCCTCTTGAGCACGGCCTTGCCGGTTTGGCGGGGTGAAAGGTTGCGAAGATGGCGACGGCCTTGAGCGAGGAGGAGCTGGACAATGAAGATTATTACTCGTTGCTGAACGTGCGCAGGGAGGTGAGGCCTGCGGTGGGCCGCCGTCGGGGCTGAGGCTAGGCCGGGTCGCTCAGGGGGGGCCGGGCTGGCGGCGACCGCCCCGTTCCCGCCTCGGGCGGCCGGAGCCTGGCGGAGAGGCCGCGTGACCCCGGCTGACGTGCGCGATCGCCGGCCGGACTGACTGTCCCCACCGCCCCGACCCTTGCGCCGGGGATGTCTTGGCCGGCCTCTGCCCCAGCTCTCCGCGGCCGGTGCGCTGCGTGCGCTGTGTCAGGGCAAGGCCAGAGGCCCCCGCGCCCCCAGGAGGGAACAGGGCCCCCGAGGTGGAGGTGGAGTGGGGGTCCAAGTCCTCCGAGACCCGGTGCCACGCTCGGCTCACACACCCGCCCAGGCCCAGGGGCTGTGTCATCGCCCCCAGCCCGCAGGGTGGGAAATCGAGTCTTAGGCACCAAGGTCAAGGCTACCCGGGAACCTCCCCAGGACTCTGTCCGGTCCCTGAGTCTTCCATGGGGACATCCCGCCTCTGAAGTGAGTCCAGGCTCAGAGGCAGGTGTCTTGTGTCCTCTTTTTGTGCAGCTGTCCAGAAATTCAAGGAAGAGTCTCCCGGAAAAATAGCCTCATTTCGGAGGCCCAGGTTAGGAATAAACTCATGAATAAGGTAGGAAACAAGGGATGCCCCAAACACGTCCTCGGCATGTGCGCCCGTATCCTCACCGGATGAAAGATAACACGAGAGAGTCTCACACTATGTCTGGCCCTTAGTAGGGGCCCAGTAAGTTTCCTTTCTTGTTGATTCCACATTTGAGGTCAGCGTGAAGGGCAGGGAGGCTTCCAAGGTCAGATCACGAGGTGGATTATTTCTCTCTAAACTGCTGGGTTGGGTCTTCCCAGCCCTGCCAGAGAACCTCTAATTTGGGCTTAGATTTTCCAGTGATCCGAAGTAGCCAAGTCTGGTCTAGTCAAGCTTGTGTTGACTAGACTAGAGCTGGTCAAGTCTGTGTTGGCAGTAGGTCTGCGTGATGTTAATAATAGCTAACGTTTTGTGAGGGCTTACTTTGTGCAGGGGCAGGGTGCTGAATGGACACTTTATGCTTTTGCACTTAATTCTCATATCAGACCTTAAAGTAGGCATTCAGATAATTCTTGATTGAAAGCTGAGGAAATGAAGCATAGAGGGATTAAGTAACTTGCCCAAAGCCGCACCACTAGAAATCAAGAGAGTCTGGATTCAGCCCTGGGCAGTCTGACTCTGGAATCCCAGTTCTTGACCTCTATGCTGTACTGTCACCCTAGCTTACCAGTTCTCAGACTGCAGAGCTGCCGGACTCCTTGGGCACCCCTCATAAGAATTCCTTAAGTGTGTTAGTCACTGCTTACTATGGAAACGCCCAAAGAAATATTTTTGGAAATTGCAGATCTTGTTAGGCTGCCATAGGGCCACCTGGAGATTCTTGTAACTAATCAACGGTAACCTTTGGCCTTCAATTTTTTCCCTTTGAATGGAGCTATCGGGCTAGTTATTCTTTTTGTTTTGTGTTTTGTTTTGCTTGGCCATGCCGCGCGGCTTGTGGGATCTTAGTTCCCATACCAGGGATCAAACTCGTGCCCCCTGCAGTGGAAGCACAGAGTCCCAACCACTGGACTGCCAGGGAATTCCCTGTGCGAGTTATTCTTTTTCTCCAGTTCTTAGAAGCAAAGCGGTAAATGAAACCGGCTTTTCTGAAATCAGCCTTTTTTCCCACTCATTTGTAGTTAGTCTGGTTATCAGTAATTGAGCAGCCATTTACCTGTTTACCAGGCTTACTGAATCTTAGGCCGCTGCAAATGACATAATAGGCTTGGCCAGAGTCCTAGGTAAACATTTCTCAGAGGTATAAAACTACCAGAGTGTTAGGACCCGTCATTGTTATTGGACTGATGGGTGGAAGCCAAACAAATATTTCTTTTAAAAAAAAAAAAGTTTACTTCTCGGGATGAGTGAAGGTACCTCCACGTTTATGGCTGTAGGTGAAATCCCTGTGAAACATGTCCTCTTGCTTAATCATCTTGTGTTGCCGTTGTCAACAAACTCAGTGTAAAACACCATCCCCTCTGGTGTGGAGATTTTCTCTCTCAGGGTTCCACTAGAAGAGAGTCTCTGAAGGTGATCTCTGGACTTGATATTTACTAGGACTTTTTGTGAAATTAGAAATCAGCCTGAAGTTGAAATACCATGATTTAGCTGAAGAATGAGAGAAAAAATAGAAGTAATCTTTATTCTTACCTGTGTGGTCAAAAGAAGGTAATAACCCCTGTTGATGTGTTCGCATTCGGGTCTACGGCTTGATGACACTGAAATGTAACTAGGAGGCGAGGTCCTCTTCCCACCAGCGCTCTAGAGCACCTTCAGAACTCTCGTGTTCAGGAAGTTCAGAGACTTTCCGCCAGGAATCTCAGATGGAAGCAAGCTGACACAAAACCAGGGAACTCTGTTTAAAAGTTCAGATTGGGCTTCCCTGGTGGCGCAGTGGCTGAGAGTCTGCCTGCCGATGCAGGGGACACAGGTTCGTGCCCCGGTCCGGGAAGATCCCACATGCCGCGGAGCGGGTGGGCCCGTGAGCCATGGCCACTGAGCCTGCGCGTCCGGATCCTGTGCTCCGCAACGGGAGAGGCCACAACAGTGAGAGGCCCGCGTACCGCAAATAAATAAATAAATAAATAAAATTAAAAAAATAAAAGTTTCAGATTTACAGGCATAATACATGATAATAACAATGGAGTAATATAGAAATGTCCAAAATCAGCTTAAGAATCTCCCATGCCCATGTTTTACACTTTAAAATATCCCCTTAAGTTGTATCCCAGAGAGTGAAGCAGGCAGCTAGACAGGACTTCCATGACCTTTAATCATTCCCTTTCTCTTAAAAAAAAAAACTCCCTTTCTCTAGTGTTCTGGATTTCCTGTTTGCGGAGTGGAGCTGTTGTCTGCCTGCCACACATTGAGGGGAAGGAGTAGTTTATCATTAACTGGGCACATTGAAACCAGATTGGCATCTCTGGTTTAGGTAGTCAGATGCATCATCAGGGGCCTGAAATCTAACTGATTTGAAATTTCTGAGATGATTTGCCAAAATTTATTGGGAGAAAGGATTCCTGAAGAGGAAGAGTGAGATTTTCTTGATCTCTGTGCTCTTTATAGACATTATAATCGACACATTTTAAACCTGATTTATTCCTAAATACTTGAGTTTAATTCCTACTTAACCAATGTTGTAGTTGAAAGAGTTTCATTTTTATGCATGTCTGCAGTGTTTATAACCTGCTTTAAGATCTCCAGTCCCAGTGGATTGAGCCTTAAAGGAGCCAATCTCCTTTTCAACTTTTAAACACTTTTGAAAAAAAAACAGTCGTTAAATAAAACATGAACTTAAGTAAAAATGTATTTTCTTGTAGTCCACATATGGAGGTCAGCGTTCTGGGATCTTTATCCTTCCATGACAGCTGTGAAACTAGAAGCGTAAAATCAACACCTAAATAAAAAAAGCGTTTTCGGGCTTCCCTGGTGTAGGGTCTGTTGTTGTTTCCACAGTTTTTGGTTGTCTGGGTTTCTCTGGCTGTAGGTTACAGTCACAGAGTGGGGCTAAAACCTCAAGTTTGGACTGCAGATGGGAGGAAAAGGCTAGAGCACTAGAGGAAGGTCTGCTGGTCACAGCCAGGATTGACCTGGGGGACAGAGTCGCCCAGCCCCCCAACCAGGATGGCAGGGCCATCCGCAGAAACTGAAGGTAAAAGCGTTGGCTAAGCCAGGTGCACACTTAGGTGCCTAAGGCAGTGAGGTGCCGTGTGTTTGTTCTTTCGTTGCTTATCTAACCTGATGGGCAGGTAATTTAGTCTTAATGTGGGATGTAAAGGTGGGTCTAAGAAGGTCATTCCTTCAATGAGTTTCCTATCTGCTGCATTAGGTTGGATGTTCACAACAGTGACCCTGCTGGGCAAGTAGTGTGAGCCTTGGTTGTCCAAAAACCTACCTTATCCGGATGGTGAGGCGTCCTGTCAGTGAGTGTGCCTTAGGAGCAGGACTCTCAGGCCGCCCTGCCACCCAGGCGAGCTTGAGCGCATCGTTCAGCCTCAGTCTCCTGTGCTGACCTCCAGCGCACCTCACGGAGGAGGCTCACTGGGGCTCTGCAGCCGGACGACCCATGTTCAAAGCCCGGTTTTACCCCTGGGAGGTTTGTGCCTCTAGGCTCGGAGCTGAACCTTTTTGCTCCCTGTTTTCCTGGATGTTGAAATGTAGGTAACAGGTGGAAATGTATTAAGCACTCACTCTGAGCCAGGATGTTGGATATTGGAGCATGAGGGTATGTGTAAAGTACCTGGCGAAAGTAGGTATTTGGTTAGTAATATTTATTGTTGCTACTTCTTGGATTTTTTTTTTTTTTTTTTTTTTTTTGCCGTACGCGGGCCTCTCACTGTTGTGGCCTCTCCCGTTGCGGAGCACAGGCTCTGGACGCGCAGGCTCAGCGGCCATGGCTCACGGGCCCAGCCGCTCCACGGCATGTGGGATCTTCCCAGACCGGGGCACGAACCCGTGTCCCCTGCATCGGCAGGCGGACTCTCAACCACTGCGCCACCAGGGAAGCCCTACTTCTTGGATTTTGATAAACATGAGGTTTTGATGATTTTAAAAAGACATACATGTACACAGAAGGCTTTGGTATGCCTCATCCTGGCTAAATCTGCTACTGTAATAATAAAAAAATATAGTGCCAGAATTTATGAATTAGGTTATGAATTCCCAAAGCTTTCTTCGTTCTTTCTGTTGAAAATACTGAGTTTATTCTCTTCAAAAGACAGTTTTTTTTGGTTTTGGTTTTGGTTTTGGTTTTATTTTTGGCTGCATTGGTTCTTCGTTGCTGCACGTGGGCTTTCTATAGTTGCTGTGAGCGGGGGCTACCCTTCGTTGCGGTGCGCGGGCTTCTCATTGCCGTGGCTTCTCTTGGTGCGGAGCACGGGCTCTAGGCACGTGGGCTTCAGTAGTTGCGGCACGCAGGCTCAGTAGTTGTGGCCTACGGGCTCTAGAGCGCAGGTTCAGGGCGCACGGGCTTCATTGCTCCGTGGCATGTGGGATCTTCCTGGACCAGGGATCGAACCCGTGTCCCCTGCACTGGCAGGTGGATTCTCAACCACTGTGCCACCTGGGAAGCCCAAAAGACCGTTTTCCCTCTGAACTCTTCCTGCAGGGTCATGAGTGTGACTTGGGTGGCGGGCGCAGTGGTTCCCGGAAGCTGGGGTTAAGCACGGGGGTGGAGTGCGGAGCCAAGGGATGATCCAGAAAGACGGTGTCTGGAGGAGAGGCCGAGTGGGACCCACAGATAAACTTGTTGTGAGCTATCAGCTTTGCAGACGCCAGGCAGAGAGGGGAGGACCTGGCAGAGGCAGAGGTTCTCCTCCAGCGACAGCAAGACGGCACTGGCGGTCAGGAGGGTTGCTGGGTGGAGCTCAGAGAGGCTTCTGGGGGTCTCCCTGTGGGTGGGGAGGGGGCCGTCGGGGTGTCCCGCTAGTTCCAGTGTCATCTCATCATGGGATTAGCAAACACCAGGAGGTTGAATTTTCAAATTGTTTTCTTCAGTAAACCGTAAGCTGGTTATTACCTTTCTGCTTTGGACGTTTCAAACAATTGCATCTTGAAATTTTAATACTCCAGTTCTGCATTATCTACCAAAATACCTCTTTCTTCTTTTTTTTTTTCCTTTCTCAAAGAGAATTCAATTGAAAGCTTTTCTATTTGCTGTGAGTTCAGTAATAAAACCATGGAGAAGAGAATATGGGACACGCAAGCCGCACGTTTTGCTTGGCTATGGAATTTTAGTGTTTACTTCTATTAAACTTTCATTTTAGTTTTACTTATGTGTTTTATTTATACCCTACCTTGTTCAAGAGAGGATTTAAGACAGCTAACAGAGATGAAAAAATAAAATAGCATAAATGTTTAAAAGGGGGCACCAAAAACAAACAAACAAAAAGGCCATTGGGAATATTGCTGCTTTATTGCTACCATGGTGGCCCATGGGTCATACAGATCGCACTCCCTTGGAGAAGCTCGTGGCCTGACGGCTGCATCCTGCTTGGCTCTTGGACATTTGGAACCACTTCTGCTTGCAGGGAGTGCACAGTGTTCCCTCCTGGGTTTGCTGGAGCCAGAACATTCTTCACTAGTAAAATGCCAACAGACATCAAACCACAAGAATCCTGCACGAGTGGGCAGGACGTAACAGATGCAGACGGACGAGAAGGAAAAAATAAGCCAAACTCTGGATGTAAAGAGAGGATCCGAACCATCATTTTTGACCCAGAAGGGAACTTGAGTTCATGTCACTCAGATGCTGGCCTTCTTATTTACTGTCATGTCTCAAAGGCCCCAAATAAACATGGACATGACTAGGAAGAGAAATGAAAACAAAGTTGTACAATGGTAGGAACATCTTCTCTAAGCCCTTGGAATGACCTCTAATCAGGAATCAGAATTTCTGCTCCTTTGGCCCGTTTGTTCTCGTGTGCTGTTGTCAGCAAGGGGCGTGCCTGGAGGATGGGACTCCCCATCGGCCCCGCAAACCTTAAAGGTGATGTGGGCCCTGCCTTTTTTCTTTTTTTAGTATTTATAGAGTCCTGTCCTTGCCGATTGCCTAGTCCTTTTTTTTTTTTTTTAATATTTATTTATTTATTTGGCTGCGCCTGGTCTTAGCTGTGGCATGCGGTATCTTTAGTTGCGGTGTGCAGGATCCAGCACCCTAACCAGGGATCGAACCCAGGCCCCCTACATTGGGAGCGCAGAGTCCTAACCACTGGACCACCGGGGAAGTCCCACCTAGTCCTTTCTTGAACTTATAATGCCATCTTGGGGATAATGTGTTCCATACATTTTGTAAGTTTTTTTCCTTCTATGTTAAGTAGAACTTAAGTTTTCTAAGGTTATTCCTAGCTGTAGAGACTTGGAATTGTTTGATCAGTCTCCTGTTTAGCTTTTCTGACATATTCACGATTTGACTGTTTCTCTCTTAAGCCCACCTTTTCAAAATGAAGAGTCCTAAAGTGGTGGTAGAAGGCCACCCTCCAAAATCATGAGAAATATAGTGTGTGCATCTGACCTCTGTACTGAGCACAGGCGGGTTTTAGGGAAGGACAGCTGAGATCACTTAGCCCAGTACCTGGCATTTTGGGCACCCGTGAGCGTGTTGATGATGGCGTGAAAAGGCCAAAGATGGAGGTGGGGCTTCGGAAGAGGTCAGAGGCTTAAAGAGCAAAGCCTTTGAAGTCAAGTCCAAGTTTGACTCTCTAGCCCCCTGATATGGGGCAAGTTACTTAACCTCTCTGAGCCTGTTTCTTCATCCATAAAATCCAGACAGTAACTTTACTGTCATAGGGCTGTGGGGAGAATTAAGGGAGAATGCACGTAAGTGCTTGGCACAGTAACGGGCATATTATTATGTAAAGTAAATGCCAGTATATTTTTATTAGTATCATGAGCATAACAGTTAATAAGGAATGCTCTTACTGATTTGCAGGAATTCTTTATAGAATTTGGGTGAGTCCTTTGTCTGATAGATTAGTACAAACATCTGTCCCCTCTCTTGTCATTTGCCTTTCACTCTCATAAATGTTCATGAACCGAAGATCAGTTTGAGCCAGGCCACACAAGTTATCATTTCTAGCCAGCTTTTGGGTCAGGGGTACATAATCAGATAAACTTCTCCATCTCAGACAAGTCATTTAGTTAAGCCTTTTTGATCTTCACTGTTTTTATCTGTAAAATGGGGGTTCTAATACCAATCTGAAGACATTTTACGAGTCTTCAAGTGTTACATGAGGAAATATCGGTGAAAGTACTTTATTAGCTTTAAGTCTGTGCAGATGCGTTTGTGACACCACTGACAGCCTCGAAATCCCCTTCAGCTTTTGCGATGCTCTCCTTGCCCTCCTTCCTCACGTTGCCAGTTGCTCATTTCCTGTCTTCCTTAGAATTTCCCCAGGTTCAGTCCTCACCAGCTCGGCTGGTTTAAAGGGCTCTGCTTGGGCCCCGCATCTCTGCCTTCTGGCCATTACTGCTTACGTGTTAGATTCACCTGCCTCTCAAGCCTGTCTGCCTCCCAGGTTCTCCCTGACCCATGCATCCCCGTCCAAACCCCGGATGCGCTTTGGCTTTTCTTCTCCGCATAGTATCGAGCCCCTTCTCGACTGTCCTGTAAGCCACTCAGTCCATGAACCCCCTCGACTCCAGCCGACTTTGACCCTTTCATTTCTGTTTCAACTTGTAGGCTGCCAGCCAGCCAACCAGCCCTCATAACCTCAGCCCTACACTTCTGCTGTAGTTCTCTTCAGGTCTCTCTGCTTTGCTTTCTGTCAGCTTTAGTCAAGCCGTACAAGTAATATTTATTAACGCACAGTACTGATCACATTTCTCTAGCCAGAAACCTTTTGTGGCTTCCTATTGTTTATTGGGTAAAGGGTCAAACTCCTGGCTCCATTTTTAAAGCCCCTTACAAATTAGATGTTTTCTATATTTTCTGCCTACTTTGTGGTGATGTTCTGCTTTCTTCCACTGCAAAGCACGCTCCATGTGGTCAGGGACCATAGTTGTCTGGTTCGCCATCAGGTCCCTAACAGTGTGGGCCCATGACAGGTACTTACCAGATGTTTGCCGCATGAATGAGCAGGTGGGTGGATGTCCACCTTAATTTGTTACCTACTTCCTGCCTCCTTCTGCGCCTCTACTCTGGCCGGTTTGTCAGTGTCCTGTCTCTCCTGGTGCCTCGGGGCATTCTCTTCCCCTGAAATGCCCCAGCCTGTTGTCGGTACCAAAGCAAATTGAATCCACCTTTTGCATTCCCGTTCAGACCCCACTGCCTCCACGAAGTTTTCTCTGCATTCTGACAGCCCTGAACTTATGTCTTTATCATTAATATTAGCATTTTTGTTATATATTGTTTAGTTAAATCCAGGTGTCTGGGGTTTTAGGGAACACACACACACACACATACACACACCTCCCTCTAGTTTATAATCTCCTTGAGGGCAGGGATGACATATTTCTTTTGTACCTCCTGTGGTACTTAGAATAGGGTTGACATTCAGTAAATATGCTGGCTTGAAATGATGAATATTTGCTAACACCATACTCACCTTGTCCGGGTGCATTTTACTTTGTGGAATACCTGTATTGAGGAACACATTGCACTTTGGGCAATAAATCATTCTAGAGGAATTAACTGAAAGGAGTTTATCAACTATCAGTTTGGTAAATCTCAATTGTCACTTGTGAAGATTGTTTAAAGTCAGGTACGAGAGGACGAGAGCAAATTCAAACGCATGCCTTTATGCTCGGGCCCCAGGGTAAGCCAAGGCCCATGCAGACTAAGTTCGAGGCTGAATACCATGTGAGAAGAGGAAAGAACGCCTTTCCCTTGTCCTTTCTCATCTGGCAGATATTGATTATCTTCCTCTTATGTTTCTTTTTTGCAGTGAGAAAAGGTTACTTGTTTATCATGTTTTGTACTAGCACCAATAATATTTGTAAAAGTAAATAACTTCAGATGGATTAGATTTATCTTTGTACAGTTCTTTTTCCTTTTGTCAGTTAAATGGAGCTGAATTTTTACAGTCGGCACAGGTTAGTTTCTGTTGAAATCCTGTTCTATTTGTGATCTCCTTACGAAGATGAGTCAGGCAGAATGATTTAGTACAGTCTGCATCATACTTGACGTTGAGGGTGAGTCCACATACATTGTTGGGGTCTCTTATGTTTGTGCATGAACCCCATGTGCAGGAACTTATTTCCACATCCTCCAAAGATTTTTCCACATGTAAATGAAAAAGGTAGAAGACTGTGTTGAGCAGGGAAAATGGCATCAGAAGAGGGTAGGGCTGTGTATGAGAGCAGCTTTATCGTCTGAAGCTTCAGACTGTGTAGAGGGAACCTTTACAAAAACTGGTCTCAGTATAATCAGTATCTACTCAGTGACACCAAATAATCTGTGACTTTCTTTCTCTTCATGAAGCAGCTCTTGCTCAGCACAAAGTACCCATGCTGTCTTGGTGTTAATTAGCTCTGAAATCTGCTTTTTCCTTTAAATCGTATGAGCACCAAGTATCATAAAAAATTACAGCCTTTTATTAGCTGATGCAGTTTATTTCAATCAGATTGTCGTGGAACATATGGACAGTCATGAATCTTCAATTGTGGTAATTAGGCAAACCCCCCAAAATCCAATAGAGTATAGTTTGTTGAGACTTTGTTGCTGAGATGCACTAATATAGATACAGCCTGGAAGTTTGAACTTGAAACTTATAGGCTTCAGCAACAAAAAGCCTGGTGGCTTTACTTTTCTTAAAGTGAAGGTATGAGGTATAATTTAGTTGTTACTTGCGTACTCTTATTAGGTCTTCAAAGTATTGAATTAAATATCATTCTAGGGACTTCCCTGGTGGTCCAGTGGCTAAGACTCTGTGCGCCCAATGCAGGGGGCCCAGGTTCGACCCTTGCTCAGGGAACTAGATCCCGCATGCCACACTAAAGATTCCGCATGCCACAACTAAGACCCCGGCGCAGCCAAATAAATAAATAAATAAAATTTAAATAAATAAATAAATATCATTGTAGTAGTTAGATGCGCTCTACACCAAACATTATTGGCTCTTAACTAGCGAGGGGGCTGCACTTCCTAGTCCCCTAGCGGTTGGGTGGGGTCACATGACCCTTTCTAACCAGTGGTGTGAGTGGAAGTGATGTGTGTCCTGCTCAGGCTGAGGTACTTCAAGGCCAGGCCAGCCGGAGAGTCTCATGCTCTTCCCTCTGCCTCCATGACTGGCAGGGTTCCAAAGGGTGTCTGTTTTGTCCACCTGGGACCTGAGGACATTGCCAAGCAGAGAACTAGCTGACCTGAGGTGGACATGTAATGTGAGGGAGAAATAAACCTTTGGAATTTTTGGATGGTTTGTTACCGCGGTATCACCAACCCAGCAGTTCTCAAACGTTTTGCTGTCCGGGCCTCTTTGCATTCTTAAATTATTGAGGTTCCCAAAGAGCTTTTGTTCCTGTGGGTTGTAACTCTCAACATTTAATAATAAGACAGAGTGTACTTACTGTATTTCAGTACAGGCACAAGGAAGACTTAAGGATTTCAAAATAACTATGTATTCCACAACAGTGAGGTTACAGATACACCGATAGCATAGCAGATATAACGAAAGATAGTAAGTATGCAGCAAAAGAACTTAAAATCAGTTGAGTTAATCTCTGAAAACTCACGTGTTTATACCATAAAGTTACCACCTTAGAAATTTCTAGAAAACAGGAAAGTATACAAGTACACAATTCATTAACCATCAGAACAATGATATCATACATCATGTAGCCTCAAGAAAATCCCACTATACTCTCATGAGAGAATGAGAAAAAGGCAAATAAAATCTTAGTATTATTATGAAAATAGTTTTGACCTGTGGACCCCCAAAAGGGTCTCAGGGACTCCCAGGGGACCCCACACCATACTTAAGAACCACTGACCCGGGCTTCCCTGGTGGCGCAGTGGTTGAGAGTCCGCCTGCCGATGCAGGGGACACGGGTTCGTGCCCTGGTCCGGGAGGATCCCACATGCTGCGGAGCTGCTGGGCCCGTGAGCCATGGCCGCTGAGCCTGCGCGTCCGGAGCCTGTGCTCCGCAACGGGAGAGGCCACAGCAGTGAGAGGCCCGCGTACCACAAAAAAAAAAAAAAAAAAAAAAAAAGAACCATTGACCCAGCCCATCCTGACGGATACAGTCATGGTTCAGACATACTGATGTTCCTCACATGCTGTAGCTTACTTTGCTAAGCGAAGGTAGAAAATAAAAGCAGAGTGGCCATATACTCTGAATATGTGCACATTGATTGCAGAGATGGTCTCCATCAACTAGAAATTAAATAAGTGAAAATGTAGCAGTGTCTTCAATTGCCTAATTATCTAAGGGAAGCAAATACAATGAAATTGTCATCAGGAGACTTTTCTAAGCATGATACCACAGCAGAAATCAAAGAGAGAATTGATAGGTTTGATTTTGTAAAAATGAGAAATATCTGTGTTTATTAAAGGAAAATAACTAAAGCCTAAAAACAATTATAAACACAGTTAAAAGTCTCAAAAGGAATCTAATATATTTGATAAAAATTCATATTTTTAATATATATAAGGAACTCTTGGAATCAAAAAGAAAAAGATGACTACCCTAATAGGAGAACAATACAAAGGAAACAAATAGAAGAAATCTAAAATGCAAATAAGGGACTTCCCTGGTGGTCCAGTGGTTAAGACTTCACCTTGCAATACAGGGGGTGAGGGTTTGATCCCTGGTCAGGGAGCCAAGATCCCACATGCCTCGTGGCCAAAAAACCAAAGCAGAAGCAATATTGTAACAAATTCAATAAAGACTTTAAAAATGGTCCACATCAGAAAAAAAAATCTAAAAAATAAAATAAAATGCAAATAAGTGTATGGAAAAAATGTCACCCTCACTAGTAAAAAAAACAAATGCAAGTTAAAACAAGACTTTTTTAATTTGTTTTGTTTTTTCTCTACCAGATTGACAAAGATCTTTTTTTTCTTTTTAATGATAGTATTGAGCTCTGTTAAGATGAAAATCTGTTAGCCCACCCAGCCAGGAGGCAGGAGGATTCTCCTCTGGAGAAGTTGAGCCAGAGGGACTCTGGAGCCTGGACATAGACAGTAAAGGGTGAGAGTGGCATGCTAACAAAGGCAGGGGGGTGCGTTAGTGTTTGCATGGCGAGACTTCTGGCTTTTCTTCCTTTATTCTCTGGTCTCTCCCCTGAAGGAACTAGCCCATCAGAAAGAGAAGACTGCCAAATGAAACTTCTAGGTTCCCTCCCAGGCATTTCACAGAGAAGCTCATCAGATGACAAGACCTCTTCACACATACAGAGCTTCCAAATAGCTTCTTAGTATCTTACTATGAAGTGTAAGTCAATTGCCAAAGAATGTCAGACGTTTGAGGGAAGGCTCCTACTTGAAATTCTGAGATCATACAGACAGCAAGGAGAAACTAGAAGGAAGCAGACAATGCAGGGAGTTTGGAAACTAGATAATCTTCAGATTGATAAGATACTACATGTAAGAAATAAGAACAAGGTGATATATCAAAGAGCAATACTGTATAAAAAGAGAAGGAGCTCTTGGAGATTAAAAATAAGATAACAGAAATAAAAAATTCTATGGAAGGGTTGGAAGATAAAGATGAGGAAATATGCACAAAAGTAAAACTTAAAAACTAGAAGATCAGTTCTTAGCCATGAAGTAAAGTAAAATGACGGGGAAGACATTATGAAACAATTAATATGAGAATATTTCTCAAAAGATAGGAGACTGTAGGTTAAAAAGGGCCATTCAGATAACTAGCATAGTGGATGGGGGAGAAAAGGACCCCCATACTAAAGGAAATCATAGGTTAAGAGTCCTAAAAGTTTCCAAACAGGTCACAAACAAAGGACTGGAATTGGAAAGACATTAGGTGTCTCACCAGTAGTACTGTAAACTAGAAGACAGTGGAGCAATGTAATTAAAAATCCTGAGGGAAAGTTATTTCCAAGCTAGAATTCTATACCCAGCCAACTATTCGTTAAGTATAAAGGCAGATTATAAGAACATTTGGAGATACACAAAGCCTAAAAAATTTTTCCTCCCAACCAATCTTCTATTTCTGTTATCTAATTTTTAATTTCCAAGAGCTCCTTCTTCTTTTGAGAATATCTGTAAAGGAAACTACTGGAGATTGAGCTCCATCAAAATGAAGAAGAAAACCAAGAAAGAGAAAGGCATAGGATACAGAAAAGAGATACCAACCCAGGAAAGATACCCAGGAAGATGGTGACAGGAAATCCTAAGATGAAGTTTGTTTAGCAAGCCTAACAACCAGAACAGGGCAGAGAGCTCTTGGAGGAATGCCTCTTAGAGGGGAAAAAAAATGAAAGTGATGTGCTATTTGATATTTTCATATTGAGAGGAATATTAGAAGTCTTTACTATAAGAAGTATACTGTGAAGAGTTGGAGAAGAATCGTAACAGAGCCATAGAAAGCTAAAGCAAATGAAAAAGATGAGGCAGTTGTTAACTCAAGGAAAAATAAAAAGTAGTTCAAGAAATGTAATCATAGTATACCGCTTGATTCAGCTTTGAACTATATTTAAAGTCGTAATTAAAACTAAACTAATTAAAAAGAAAAACTGTGCATTGATTTGAACCAAAGTTGTGATAATTACATAGAAAGGAGGGGAAAGATAAGCACAAGGAAGTGGGAGAGAACTAAATTTAAATTCTCTTAAATTAAGTCTAAAATTTTAAAATTAAGGATATGAGTATATTTAAAAATAAAATGAGAAAAATGCTAAAAGATTTAGAAGTGCTTGCATCTGAGGAGTGGGAGTGAATGCTGTTTGGGGTTATAAGTCTAGTAGTTTTATTTATAAACTGTTTATGTAGTCCTTGGATAAAATTAAATTTTTAAATTTAAAATAATTAAATGGTAAATACTCTCTGGAGATCAGTTCAGAAGACTAAAATGGAAGTCTTATACCCTTTTATCCAACAATTTTAGAAACTTATTTTCAAAAAGATAATCATGCATACACACAAAGTTTTAGCTATAAGGATGTCCACTGCAGCCTTTTTAAAACAAATGAAAGTTGTTAATAGAAGATTGTTATATAAACTGTAATAACGACATTTAAAATGGTGTAGAAAACACTTAATGACCAATAATACCCGAAAAACCAAAACTCCACAAGACCTTTAACTGAAAAAACAAGTTATACAATTATATTGTAGAAGAAATACAATTTTATTTTTAAATGTTTTTCTTAGCTGTATTTTCAATTTTATCTATGATGAATATGTATATTTTTCTAATAAGAAAAAAATATTTTTAAGGTAATTCAACTAGGAAAAAACTAGCATTTGACTCATTTCATTAACCTGTTTAACCAGAGGAATTGATGCCATTTTTATAATCTATGCTTATGACAAAGTTGCTCTTCATATTTTTGAAAATGAAGTTTATTTTTGCTCCACATCCTCACCCACACTTAATATTCTCAGTCTTTTTCATTTTAGTCATTCTAGTGGTTGTTAATAGTATCTCGTGTTTTTAATTTACATTTCCCTAATGACTAACAATGTTGAATGCCTCTTCGTGTACTTGTTCACCATTCCTGTATCATCTTTTGTTGACGTTTCTGTTTACATCTTTTACTTGTTATCTTATCAGGTAGTTTATCTTCTTCAGTTGTGAGAGCTCATTGTACATTCCAAATACAAATCTATGAGACAGATATTTTACAAATATTTTTCTTTCATTATCCTATATAGGAAATCTTTAACTCGGAGTTACAAAGATTATCTCCTATGTTGTCTTTTAGAAGCTTTACGGTTTTAGCTTTTCACATTTGTATCTTTTTTTCCATTCTCAGGTTTTGTTGGGTTTTTGGTTTTTTTCAAATTTTTAACTTGTAAGATACATATAACATAAAATTTACCATCTTAGCCATTTTAAAGTATACAGTTCAGTGATATTAAATGCTGCTTACATATTGTTGTGCATCTGCCACCACCATTTATATCTCCTGAACTCGTTTCATCTTGTAAAACTCAAACTCTATACCTGTTAAACAGTATATACCTGTTAAACAGTAAGTAAAATTATACGGTATTTTTCTTTTTGTGACTGGCTTATTTCACTTAATATAATGTTCTCAAGGTTCATCCATGTTGCAGCACATGTCAGAATTCCCTGCCTTTTTAAGGCTGAATAATATTCAATTGTATTTATATACCGTATTTTGCTTATCCATTCATCTGTTGATGGGTACTTGGGCTGCTTCCACATTTTAGCTGTTGTGAATAATGCTGCTCTGAATATGAGTGTACAAATATGTGTTCAAAACCCTGCTTTCAGTTCTTTTGGGTATTTACTCAGAAGTGGACTTGCTGGATTGTATGATAAATCTGTTTTTAATTTTTTTGAGGAACTGCCATACTATTTCCCATAAAAACTCTACCATTTTACATTCCTACCAGCAATGCACATGAGTTCCAATTTCTCCACATCTTTGCCAGCACTTGCTTGTTTTTTTTTTATAGTTGCCAGCCTAATGGGTGTGGAGTGGTATCTCATTATGGCTTTGACTTGTATTTCCCTAATGGTTAGTGATATGGAGCATCTTTCCATGTGCTTTTGGCCATTCGTATATGTTCTTTGATATATGAATGTCTGTTTAAGTCCTTTGCCATATTTGAATCAGATTGTTGAGTTTTAGGAATTCTTTATATATTCTAGATATTAATCTCTTGTCAGATATACTATTTGCAAATATCTTCTCCCATTCTGTAGGTTGTTTTTTCACTTTCTTGATGGTATCCTTTGATTCATAAAAGTTCTTGATTTTGGTGAAGTCCAATTTGTCCATTTTTTCTTTTGTTGTATGTGCCTTTGGTGTTGTATCCAAGAAATCATTGCCAAATCCAATGTCATGAAGCTTTTGCTCTATATTTTCTTCTAAGAGTTTTATAGTTTTAGCTCTTATGTTTAGGTCTTTGATCCATTTTGGATGGTTAAACTAATAAACGGATTCAGCAAAAGTTTCAGGATACAAAGTCAACACACAAAAATCAGTTGCATTAGTTTTTGTATACAGTGTTGGGTAAGGGTCTTCATTCTTTTCATGGGGATATTCAGTTATCCCAGTACCATTTGTTGAAAAGACTATCCCTTCCCTATTGAATAGTCTTGGCATGCTTGTCAAAAATAATTTGACGGTTTGTGTGAGGGTTTACTTCTGGGCTCTCTATTCTATTCCATTGGTCTATACGTCTGTCTTTATGCTGATATCAATCTGTTTTGATTACTGTAGCTTTGTTGTAAATTTTAAAATACAGAAGTGTGAGTCCCCCATCTTTGTCCTTTTTCAAGATTGTTTTGGCTTTTGGGATCCCTTGAGATTCCATATGAATTTTAGAAGGGACTTTTCTATTTCTGTGAAAAATGTCATTGGGATTTTAATAGGGATTGAATTGATTCTGTTAGTTGCTTTGCATAGTAGTGACATTTTAATAATATTAGGTCTTCCAATCCATTGATATAAAGTATCTTTCTGTTTATTTATGTCATCTTAATTTCTTTATGTAAGTCTTTTAAGTTTAAGTTTAATTCTTAAGTTTTTTGTTTCTTTGTTTTTGATGCTATTGGAAATGGAACTGTTTTCTTCATTTCCTTTTCAGATTGTTTATTGTTCATGTATAGAAGTGCAGCTAATTTTTGTGTGTTGACTTTGTATCTTGCAACTTTGCTGAACTCATTTGTTAGTCCTAAAAAGGTTTTGTGTATGTGTGGAATTTTTATAGAGTTTTCTACATATAAGATAGTATCATCTGCAAACAGATAATTTTATTTCTTTTCCAATTTGGATACGTTTTATTTCTTTTTTTACCTAATTGCTCTGGCTAGGACTTCCAGTGCTATGTTGAATAGAAGTGGTGAGAACAGACATTCTTGCCTTGTTCCTGATCTTAGAGGAGAAGCTTTCAGTCTTTCACCACTGAGTATGATGTTTGCTTTGAATTTGTCTTCTTCAGTTGTAAGAGCTCTTTATGGCTGTTAGTTTCTTTTAGTCTCCTTCTGTTGCTAGTTTGCTGAGTGTTTTTATGATGAAAGTGTGTTGAACTTTGTCAGTGCTTTTTCTGCAACAGTTGAGACGATCATGGTTTCTATGAACATGGTATATTATATTGATCAATTTTCATACATGGAACTATCGTTGCATTCCAAGAATAAATCCCGCTTGGTCGTAATGTGTGTCCTTTTAATATGCTGCTGAACTCTGCTGATATTTTGTTGAGGATTTCTGCATCCATGTTCATAAGGGATATTGGTCCATAGTTTTCTTTTTTTTTTTTTTTTTTTTGCGGTACGCGGGCCTCTCACTGTTGTGGCCTCTCCTGTTGAGGAGCACAGGCTCCGGACACGCAGGCTCAGTGGCCATGGCTCATGGGCCCAGCCGCTCCGTGGCATGTGGGATCTTCCCGGACCGGGGCACGAACCCGTGTCCCCTGCATCGGCAGGCAGACTCTCAACCACTGCGCCACCGGGGAAGCCCTATAGTTTTCTTTTTTGTGTGGTGTCTTTGTCTGGCTTTGGCATCAGGGTAATAGTGGCCTCATAGGATGAGTTTGGAAGTGTTCCCTCTTCAATATTTTGGAGAAGTTTGAGGATTGATATTAGTTCTTCTTTAAATGTCTGGAAGAATTCACCGATGAATCCATCAGGTCCAGGACATTTCTTTGTCAAGAGGTTTTTGATTACTGATTCAATCTCTTTACTAGTTATAGGTCTATTCAGATTTCCTATTAGATCATGATCCAGTCTTGGTAGATTTTGTATTTCTAGTAATTTGTCCATTTCATCTAAGTTTTCCAATTTTTCTATTTCTGTAGAATCAGTAGTAATATCTCCACTTTCATTTCTGATTTTAGTAATTTGAGTCTTCTTTCTTTTTCTCCTTAGTTAGTCTAGCCAAAGGTTTGTCGATTGTGTTGTCTTTTTGAAGAACCAACTTTTTTTTTCACTAATTGTTACTATTGTTTATCTGTTCTCTATTTATCTCTGCTCTAATCTTTATGATTTCCTTCTCCTGCCAGCTTTGAGTTTAGTTTTTCTTCTTATTCTAATTTCTTTTTTTTTCTTTTATTTTTTAATTAATTTTTATTAGAGTATAATTGATTTACAATGTTGGAGTAGTTTCTGCTGTACAGCAAAGTGAATCAGTCATACATATACAGGTAACCACACTTTTGTAGATTCTATTCCCATATAAGTCATTACAGAATATTGAATAGAGTTCCCTGTGATATACAGTAGGTTCTTATTGGCTATCTATTTTATATATAGTAGTGTGTATATGTCAATCCCAATCTCCCAATTTATCCCTCCGCCTCACCCCTTTGCCTCTTGGTAACCATAATTTTGTTCTCTACATCCGTGGCTCTATTTCTGTTTTGTAAATAGGTTCATTTGTACCATTTTTTTTAGATTCCACATATAAGCAAAATATATTTGTCTTCCTCTGACTTACTTCACTCGGTATGACAATCTCGGTCCATCCATGTCGCTGCAAATGACATCATTTCGTTCTTTTCTAGTTTCTTAAAAGTTGTAAAGTTAGGGACTTCCCTGGTGGTGCAGTGGTTAGGAATCCACCTGGCAGTTCAGGGCATACGGGTTCAAGCCCTGGTCCAGGACGATCCCACATGCCGCAGAGCAGCTAAGCCCGTGCACCACAGCTACTGAGCCTGTGCTCTAGAGCCCGCGAGCCACAACTGCTGAGCCCACATGCCACAACTGCTGAAGCCCGTGCACCTAGAGCCCATGCTTCACAACAAGAGAAGCCACCACAATGAAGAGTAGCCCCCGCTCGCCACAACTAGTGAAAACCCGCACGCAGCAACAAAGATGCAACGCAGCCAAAAAAAAAAAAAAAGTTGGAAAGTTAGTTGTTGATTTGATATTTCCTTTTTCCATGCCACGCAGCTTGTGGGATTTTAGTTCCCCGGCCAGGGATTGAAACCGGGCCCTTGGCAGTGAGAGTGTAGAGTCCTAACCACTGGACTACCAGGGAATTGAGATTTCCTGTTTTGTTTTGTTCTGTTTTGTTTTTGAGATTTCCTGTTTTTTAATGTAAACATTTATAGCTATGAATTTCCCCCTCAGCACTGCATCCCATAAGTTTTGGTATGTTGTGTTTCGTTTTCATTCATCTCTAAGTATTTTCTAATTTCCCTTGTGATTTTTTTCTTTGATCTATTGGTCATTTAAGAGTGTATTGTTTGTCACAGATTTGTGTCTTTTCCAGTTTTCCTTATGTAATTGATTTCTAATTTCATCCCATTGTGGTTGGAGAGGATACTTTGTATGATATCTTTTTTTAAAATAAATTTATTTATTTTTGGCTGCGTTGGGTCTTCGTTGCTGCACAGGGGCTTTCTCTAGTTGCGGTAAGCAGGGGCTACTCTTCGTTGCGGTGCGTGGTCTTCTCATTGCGGTGGCTTCTCTTGTTGCGGAGCACGGGCTCTAGGCATGCGGGCTTCAGTAGTTGTGGCACACGGGCTCAGTAGTTGTGGCTCGCGGGCGCTAGAGCGCAGGCTCAGTAGTTGTGGCGCACAGGCTTAGTTGCTCCGCGGCATGTGGGATCTTCCCAGACCAGGGCTCGAACCCGTGTCCCCTGCATTGGCAGGCGGATTCTTAACCACTGCACCACCAGGGAAGCCCCTTTGTATGATATCTATCTTTTAAATTCTATTGAGACTTAAATTGTGGCCTACCAAATGGTCAGTCCTGGAAAATGTCCCATGTACACTTGAGAAGAATGTGTTTCTGTTGTTGGGTAGAATATTCTGTATGTGTCTGTTAGATCTAGTTGGTTCATTGTGTTGTTGAAGTCCTCTGTTGCCTTACTTATCTTATGTCTGGTTATTCATAGGACGTTGAAGTCTCCACCTATTACTGTGAAACTCTATTTCTCCCCCTTCAGTTCTGTCAATATTTGCTTTATGTATTTGATGGTCTGTCATCAGGTATATAAGTTTATAGTTATTCTATCTTCTTGCTGTATGAACCTTTTATTAATATGTAATGTCTTTCTTTGTGTCTTACAACCTTTTTTAAATTTATTTTGGCTGCGTTGGGTCTTTGTTGCTGCATGCAGGCTTTCTCTAGTTGCAGCGAGCAGGGGCTAGTCTTCGTTGCAGTGCGTGGGCTTCTCATTGCAGTGGCTTCTCTTTGTTGAGGAGCACGGGCTCTTCGCATGCGGGCTTCAGTAGTTGTGGCTCATGGGCTCTAGAGCCACAGGCTCAGTAGTTGTGGTGCATGGGCTTAGTTGCTCTGCAGCATGTGGGATCTTCCTGGACCAGGGCTCAAACCCATGTCCCTTGCAATGGCAGGCAGATTCTTAACCGCTGCGCCACCAGGGAAGTCCCTTATCACCTTTTTTGATTTAATGTCTGTTCTGTCTGAATTAGTATAGCCACCTGTGCTCTATTTTGATTACTATTTGCAAGGGATGTCTCTTTCCATCCTTTCGCTTTCAACCTGTTTGTGTCTTTGGATCTCAGTTGAGTCTTTTTTTTTTTTTTTTTTTTGCGGTACGCGGGCTTCTCACTGCCGTGGCCTCTCCCGTTGCAGAGCACAGGCTCCGGACGCGCAGGCTCAGCGGCCATGGCTCACAGGCCCAGCCGCTCCGCGGCATGTGGGATCTTCCCAGACCGGGGCACGAACCCGTGTCCCCTGCATCAGCAGGCGGACTCTCAACCACTGTGCCACCAGGGAAGCCCGTCAGTTGAGTCTTTTGTTGATAACATGTAGTGTGGTCATGTGTTTTCATCCATTCTGCCAGTCTCTGTCGTTTGATTAAGGAATTTAATCTATTGACATTTAAAGTAATTACTGATAAAAGGGACTGTTTCTGTCACTTTGCTATTTGTTTCCTGTGGGCCGTTTTGTTTGTCCCTCATGTCCCACATAACTCTTTTGTGTTTAGCTGATGTTTTGTAGTGAAATGTTTTAATTCACCTCTCATTTGCTTTTATGTATAGTCTACAACTATTTCCTTTGTGGTCACATTTAACACCTCAGATTACATTTAACATCCTAAAGTTATAACAGTCTAATTTGAATTTATACCAGCTTAACTTCAATCATGAACCAAAACTCTGTTCTTTTACAGCTCTGTCCCACCTCTTTCAGTTACTGATGTCATAAAACTGCATTGTTATATATTGTATGTCGAAACAATTGATCATTATAATACATTAATCTCTTAAATTATGTAGAAACAAAATGTGAAATTACAAGCCAGAGTTATAATAAGACAAGCTTTTAGGTTAATCTTTTTTTTTTTTAATGTATTAGTCTCTTAAATCATTGAGAAAACAAGATGTGGAGTGACAAACCATTTTTATAATAATACTAGCTTTTATAATTGCCCATGTATTTGCCTTTACTGAGATCTTTGTTTCTTCATGTGGCTTTGAGTTAACTGTCTGGTGTCCTTTCATTTCACCTGGCAGGACTCCCTTGAGCATTTCTTGCAGACAGGTCTAGTATCTCACAGTAAGGGTCAAGGTTCATATTTTTGCGCATGAATATTCCCTTCTTCTAGCATCATTCATTGAAGAACTATCTTTTCCCCATTGCACTACCTTATATTGCACACCTTTGTCAAAAATCAACTGACAGTATATATATAGGGGTCTATTTGTGGACTCACTTCTGTTCCACTGATTTGTGTATCTGTTCTTTTACTGGTACCACCCTGTCTTGATTACCATAGCCATATAATAAATCTTTTCCTTTTTTACTTTTTATAAATTTATTTATTTTATTATTTATTTTTATTTTTGGCTGCATTGGGTCTTTGATGCTCTGCGCGGACTTTCTCTAGTTATAGCGAGGGGGGCCACTCTTCGTTGCGGTGCGCGGGCTTCTCATTACAGTGGCTTCTCTTGTTGGGAGCACGGGCTCTAGGCTCGCGGGCTTCAGTAATTGTGGCATGTGGGCTCAGTAGTTGTGGCTCGTGGACTCTAGAGCGCAGGCTCAGTAGTTGTGGTGCACGGGCTTAGTTACTCCGCGGCATGTGGGATCTTCCCGGGTCAGGGCTCGAACCCGTGTCCCTTGCATTGGCAGGCAGATTCTTAACCACTGCACCACCAGGGAGGCCCCCGTATGATAAATCTTAAAGTCCAGTAATGTGATTCCTCCAGTTCTTCTTCAAAGTTATTTTGGTTAGTAAAATAACTAGGAAAGTAAAATTTCTTTTTGCTCCATATCATTTTTCCATATAAATTTTAGAATTGGCTTGTCAGTTTCTACCAAAAAAAGCTGGGATTTTCACTGGATTGCATTGAATTTGTAGGTTGCTTTGGGGAAATCTGACATCTAAACAATACTGAATCTGCTGATGCATGAAGGCAGCTTATCTCTCCATTATTTTTGGTCTTCTTTAATTTCTTTCAGCAGTGCATTGTAGTTTTCAGTGTATGGGTCTTGCAGTTGTTAAATTTATCCCTAAGTAGTTCATGTTTCTTAATGATACTTTAAATGGTATTGTCCTTTTAAGTTTCAATATTTAGTGTATAGAAATAAATTGATGTTTGCCTGTTGATCCTGTATCCCATGACCTTGCTAAAATCATTTAGTAGGGTTTTTTTGTAGATTCTTTATGATTTTCTACATAGACAACATCTGCGTATACAGATATTTTTATTTTTTAATATGTTTGCATTGAATTTCTTTTTTGTGCTTTATTGCATTTTTGTATTGTATAGCATCTAATCCAACAGGTTTAACAGACCACTAAACTCTGCAGGTCTCTAGGGACCTTTTCACTATGAATCTTATGATACATAAAGGTTGAATTTATAATAGATTTACTTTCCATTGAAATTATAACCAGATGATTGAGATGATGAAACTTTTCACACTTAAAGCACAATACATCTCTTAATTTTATAATGAATTTTAGAAATAGGTACATAACTCTAGGCATCGTTTTTAATGATATCACCTATTTTGAAATGATATCAGTGTTTTTACGATAGTGAAAGAGTTTATCATTTATGAAATATCGAACCAGTGACCTTAGCTATTCAGTTACGATAAAAGGCCCAATCTAACCTTTTATTGAATGTGATATTTATTAAAAATGAAACTTCTCGTTTCTGTTAATCAGTAGCACGTTAAGCCGTTTATTAATATGATTAAAGAAGGTGTTGCAGACTAGACACTCCACTCCCTTGTCATCTGGTTTACTTTTAACAACCAGGAAATAGCAGTCTAACCTAAAGTCAGTCAAGTCTGTCTAATCCTGCACTTGTCATTTTTATGAGATGCTGGAAAGAGCAATTAAAATTTGCAGAAAGAGGGCTTCCCTGGTGGCACAGTGGTTGAGAGTCTGCCTGCCAATTCAGGGGACGTGGGTTCGTGCCCCAGTCTGGGAAGATCCCACATGCCACGGAGCGGCTGGGCCTGTGAGCCATGGCCGCTGAGCCTGTGCGTCCGGAGCCTGTGCTCCGCAACAGGAGAGGCCACAACAGTGAGAGGCCTGCGTACCGCAAAAAAAAAAAAAAAAAAAATTGCAGAAAGAATAATTTGTAATGGCTCCTCAGGAAGGAACAAGCCCCTTTTACATCGTTATGTAAGTAAACCTATCTGGAGAAGACACATTTAATTTGCCATTAGTTAACTATTGTTTATTTGCTTAAAACAATGGGGTTTGGCACAGGTGGCATATTGGTAAGTGTGGCAGGGAATGTGTTGCATAATTGACGTGAGCGTGGAAAGAAGCCTACGGTAGGAGAAAGAAAAGGGAAACACAGAGATCACAGAGATGGGAACGTTTAGTCTTGTGTTTTTATTGGAATAGAACACATGGATAGAAAAGTGCACGTCCTAAGCATGCAGGTCAGTGAATCTTCACAAACGTGGGCCCCTTCATGAATGAACGTTCCTATCATCCTCACACCAGGGCTGTGCCTTCTCTCTGAATTGTCCCAGTTTCAGTATTCATGCTGCCAAAAGGATATCAAAATTGAATTGTGACAGTAACGATAGCTACAGTGATTAAATTCCTCATGTGTGCAAGGCATTGTTAAGAGCTTGTATGCGTATTAGCTCATTTACTCCTCAAAGTAAGTGTGATAGGGGTACTGTTGTCTACAGTTTCAAGGTGAGAAAACAAAGCAAAGGTTTGAGAAGAGCGACAGTGAGCAGGTTTTTGCTGTGTGCTGGGTGCCGTATGAAGCACTGTATGGTCACTGTCTCATTTCATTTCCACACCGCCCCTGAGCATACTTGTCATCCCCTTTAACAGATGAGAAAGCCGAGGGTTAGAAAGCT
The DNA here is from genome assembly GCF_949752795.1 of Hyperoodon ampullatus. Lineage (NCBI taxonomy): Eukaryota > Metazoa > Chordata > Mammalia > Artiodactyla > Ziphiidae > Hyperoodon > Hyperoodon ampullatus. Next base: position 4,733,393 of record NC_136915.1, on the reverse strand, counting down.
CATTAGCCCGAAGCCTGCGTTCTTAACCAGCACTGGAAGGCTGGTCTGTGACCCCAGAGGAAATCACACAGACGGCCAGGTGCAGAGAAAGGGGGAGGACGGCCGTCTACAGATTGTTCAGGAGTGTGATTCCCAAAGGCAACACCAAAGAGGAGATGGAGAAAGAGATTAGTGCTGGCACAGGGCAGATGTCTGCCTAATCCTTGGAGGCAAAAGGATGCTCAGTCAGCAAGATCCTTGACCATTTTCCAGTGAAGTAGTTAATGGAAACCGTCAGGAAGCTGCTGATTAAAAACACTGATGTGCCTGTGCCTGTAGTCAAACTGCGAGGGTCCTGTCTGCGTTACAGGACAGCTGAGTAGCCCGGGTCTAGCAGAGCTTTTCTCATGACAGAACCACGTCCAGTTAGAGCTGGGAAGGCCCACAGTGGTCATCCACCCAACCACCCACTCCTCGGACGGAGAAAGTGGCCCGAGAGTGGCACCTGGGTCCTCACAGTCTCTCCTCCCGGGCACGTGGGACTGACACACGTAACGTTCCAGTAACGGTTATTGTCTTCCTGTTGGGAGTTCTGCAGAATTCCTTGTTTAAGATCTCTGGTAAACTTGCACAGATTTCCTGGCATCAGAATAACTTAGCCCTATAGAAAATATCTAAATTTCAGACCAAAAATTATCACTGAAGTAAGGTTTTGCCTTTTTTCATTGGTAAAAGCATTCATTACTCCTGGAATTGGAAGATATTGAAAAATTGTGGACATTACAGAAAAATTCAGTTTAACGTCCTCCCTCGTAACCTTGATGCCTTGAGTAATCGTGTCCCTGTGACCGCTCTCCTGTGTACCCGTGTTCCCGGACCTGATCCCAGAGTACCATCCATCCTCAGCTTCCTCAGTGGGGACCTGGTCCCATTCCTCTACCCAGGGAGCTGGCTTTTCAGTCCCCTCTGGCATGTTGTCAGTGACCCAGAATTTGCTTCTGTTTTCAAAACAGTAGGGTTGCCTCGCAAAATAAAATGTTATTTACTTGACAGATCATCTGGACAGAGCTGTCCATTTGGCATCACCTCTGACAGACCAAAATGGTCCCTAGGGTTGGTATAATATCAGACATAGTACTTCCCCAAAACACACCTGAGGGCCCTGCCAGAGAGCTGGCACAGTGTTCCTAGAGCCTCTGACGAAGTCTGTTTCTGAGAACTTGGCGGCTGAGAGGCAGGCGAAGTAAAGTGGATTTCTATCATCCCTCTTCCTCCCTCCCTCCTGTGCAGTTAAAACACACCCAGAGCCCATTTCACTCTTTGTGTCATCTGTGCTCTTCTTATGGTGCATTTTCCCCTCAGATTGATTACCTACAAGAATTGGAGAGGTATATGTGTTGGGTACTGACCCTTTGGGTGCTGGGGGTGGGAAGGCTTTTTACTGTAGGATAGTAAAGCATTTTTGCCTGCTTTATGTGCTACCTTTTAGAATTAGAGGTTGAATGGAAATGTGTGTTGATTTGACAATTTTATGTCTTTGATTTTTTTTTTTTTAAGAAGATGTTGGGGGGCCTCCCTGGTGGCACAGTGGTTGAGAGTCCGCCTGCCGATGCAGGGGATACGGGTTCGTGCCCCGGTCTGGGAGGATCCCATATGCCGCGGAGCGGCTGGGCCCGTGAGCCATGGCTGCTGAGCCTGCGCGTCCGGAGCCTGTGCTCCGCAACGGGAGAGGCCACAACAGTGAGAGGCCCGCGTACCACAAAAAAAAAAAAAAAAAAAAAAAGAAGATGTTGGGGGTAGGAGTTTATTAATTAATTTATTTATTTTTGCTGTGTTGGGTCTTCGTTTCTGTGCGAGGGCTTTCTCTAGTTGTGGCAAGCGGGGGCCACTCTTCATCGCGGTGCACAGGCCTCTCACTGTCGCGGCCTCTCTTTTTGCAGAGCATAGGCTCCAGCCGCGCAGGCTCAGTAGTTGTGGCTCACGGACCTAGTTGCTCCACGGCACATGGGATCCTCCCAGACCAGGGCTCGAACCTGTGTCCCCTGCATTATCAGGCAGATTCTCAACCACTGCGCCACCAGGGAAGCCCATGTCTTTGATTTTTTAAGGGTGAATATTCATTGAGTTTCCTTTGTCAGAAAACAGATTAAATGCATGGCATTTCTGTCTAATGGTCTATAGCTTTCTTCCTTTCTGAACAGGTTCTTTGTTGAGAGTACCTTGGCGGGATTGACTTTAAATAACTCGGGTTAAAGAGCAAGCAGGTCTCTGTGACGTTTCTCATTTCCGCTCAGAGAACCAGGGTAGGGACACAAGCTTTCATTTCATCTGATAGCTGCATTTCCCAGCAAAACACTGTTGCTATCGATGTACATAATTGATCACTTTATTAACTGTGGAAAAAGGGGGCCTTATTGAAGTAATAAAGCATAACTTCATTATGTCCTATATGTAGAGAGCAAACATGTTGGAAAGTGGCTGACAGCTTCCCATTTCAAGGCTGATTCTGATCATGATAATATTTAAGTAGCATTGATTGCTCTCTAATTGGATTTTTCCTTCTGTAGGCCTCTTCGGAAGAGCTGAAAGCGGCCTACCGCCGGCTGTGTATGCTCTACCATCCTGACAAGCATAGAGACCCGGAGCTCAAATTGCAGGCGGAGCGACTGTTTAACCTCGTTCACCAGGCTTATGAAGGTCAGTGCAGGGCTTGGCGCTATAGAAACACCCTGGTAGCAGACACTCGATTTTTAAGAGGCTTGATTTGTAGAGGATAGAAAAAGAGAGTCCTCAGAGGTGTATAAAAGGTGGTTAGTTTAGTGCTTTTTACTGACAGGGACCTTTGGAAGAGTAGTATTTTGCTTTGGAAATCAATACGTGTCCAGTAAGTAGAAAATGAGGCTACAGGTGAAGTAATAGCCCAGCGTCTGAATTGCAAGGGAATACTCCAGCTTTAAATCATTTACTAGTTTTCTTCTAAAGGGAACTCTTAGAGGTAAAAGGCTGATCACTACAGACAAGCCCTCTTTCTTCTCTTTTTTTTGTGAGAAGATACAAAGAACGTTTATTCCATCTGGAAGTGATTTTATTGGTTCTGAAGCATTCAGTTAAGGAAAGGTACTAACAAAAGGAAGAAATGGTGTTCAGGAGCCTAACAGGAAATAGAATCAAGTAATTCAGATTTTTATATTTATATCTTATGTATTTCAGGAAAAGTTGTGTAATATATTTTGTTTATGAAATATTAAAATCACTAATAAGTACAGTTTCTGTTTGAGATGATGAAAAAGTTCTAGAAATAGATTGTGGTGATGGTTACACAACATTGCGAATTTATTTAACACCACTGAATTGTACACTTAAACATGGTTAAAATGATCAGTTTTACGTTGTGTGTATTATACCACGATTTTTAAAATTAAAATTAAAAAAATATGAAATCACTCTTAGGATCTATGCCAAGTAAAGTAAGTTACTCATTCCAGAGCCATTTGGTGGTTTGCTCTTTAATTAGGTAGACCGACAATTAGATTTTCTTTACAAAATAAACACTTCTTATTGTGAGCCTAAAAGCGTATTGCTGTATTCACTATAGTTTTACCAGAAAGTTAGATTTCAATGACCAGTAAAACTGAGACTGTGGCACATATGTGTGTACAGTCAGCCTGTGTCTTCACCAAATGTAACTTTTCAGGCTACTTATCTGGTCTCAATAAAGCTTGACCAAAAAGTCGTTCCTTTTATTGTATTTGGTTGTCTGAATTACCCACATACTGGATTGTATTGTTTTGGAGATTTGGGGAAGAGTTAACAGAAAAACCCTACCAGTGCTTGTGAAGATGCTGCAGCAGCAGACCTGGCCCCAGGGAGTTTGGCCTAAACGGAGACTGAGATGGTGAATAAATAATTGCTTATTAAATCCTAGAGATCAGCTCAAGAAGTCTGGCTCCCAGGTTTTCCGGTCGTCTGCGTTTCTTTCTTCCTCGTTAGATTTGAATATGGACAGAGTCATTTACATCATTTTTTAATTAGGCCTAAAAATATATGGGAAATCTCAGGCGGGGAAAGATTCAAAGGGCTTGAACAGAGGTTGGCCCAGCAGAGGAGGGAGGTGACGGCTGTTTGCTGTACGGAGGTTCAGGTTCGCTTTGCAGGTCCTTTGAACAGCTCTCGCCCTCACTGAACAGTCTTCTTCTGATGTACTTTAGGTGACGTGGCCGACACCATAGGGAGAGGTGTTTGTGTCTTTTAAAAATGATTTACAAATAAAGAAGAGAGTCATCCAAAAACAAACAAACAAACCCCTACTTAATAATAAGTCAGATTTTTCTGGTCAGAGCCTGTCCCTAGTTTTACATTAGGCTCTGCTAGAAACTGGAATTCACTCTCTCAAGCCAAGATACTTTATAGACTGTGGCGGAAACTCACTAGGTACTTTTAAAAACAACTGTCCTTTAGAGATGCGGGGTCAGTGCACCTCACAACGAAACGAAGAGTAGCTTGGACACGAGAAATCCAATGTTTCTCAGTTCTAGCCACCTTTAAACATGTCCTCGCTTGGATCTGGGGAGTCATTAGGAGGAAAGACATTGGGAATGATGGGGTCTCTGGGAAGGTTGTGGCTGGAAAGAGAAGAACAAGAAGAGGTGGCCTTGCCTGGTGTATTGTGGTCAGGACTGAAAGGTGAATTTTGTGCTTTGTAAACATGTTTGGTTTTTAACTTGCAGTGCTCAGTGACCCCCAAACCAGGGCCATCTACGATATCTATGGCAAGAGAGGACTGGAAATGGAAGGATGGGAGGTAAGAGAAGCTTTGTGTCTGGCGTCCCAGGAACGTCACTCAACAGCTACAGAACAACAACCCCCAAATCCCGCAACCTGCAGTGGTGCCTTTGAGAATATTTGAAGACATCAGAGTCCTCGTCTCGCCTTTATATTTTGGTTTAAGGAATTGGCTTCTACACTTGGCTTTGCCACTTTGTAACTCTGTGAACTTGGGACAGTTAGTCATCCAACTTGTCCTCCGTTTCCTAACCCATCAGGTGAATAGTAAGAGGGATGGACTAGACCAGTAATTTTTAACCCAGGGGAGGGAGCAGGCCGGTCAGGGGGTGATGGTAGATGGTTTCTGAAAGGGCACAGTTCCTACACGTACCCTCCTCCCACACGTGCACTTCCTTCCACCCTCCACGGCCCAGAGCCCCTCTCTCCACCCGAGGTTACAACTGAATCTGGGAAGTGTTTGTTGGTGCTGTGTTGTGCGTGTGAACAAAACGGAAGCACGGAGAAGTTGAGAACTACTGGATTAAATTGTCTATAATGACCCTTCCAGCTCTAATGGGCTGTACTATTAGAATGTTATAAATATAGTGAGTAAAACAAAATAAATAGCAGGTATCTATGAAATAGGTTACCTGGACAGCCATACCCTGTGGGAACTATCACTGAAATTCAGAAGGTTCCGTTCTCTTTCACTCTGCCACTGAGTAGTCTTAGAGCCTTGGGCAAGTCATTTGACTGCTTTGTACTTCCGTGTTATGACCTAAAAAATAATGATACGCAGATCAAGTAGAAAAATTAATATGAAAATTTGTTATAAAACTCTGTATTGCTGTAAGAACATATAGGTGTTATTACTTAATTTCATTACAGAAACTTGGTTCTGATGCTCAAGGAATTCTGGTAGGCTGTTGACGTTAAATTAACTATCATTGAGTTATTTTTTCACTGTCATGTAAGTTTTCCCTTGAAGTTCTTTTGGTATTCACTCTCGCACGTGCATGACTGTCTATTCTAATTTTAGGATGAAAACCTTCTAAAGGCCTTTGGATACGGACTGGAACAGAAATGAAATGGGGTTCTGTTGCCGTTTTCACCACTGCTTGATATTGGTGGCTTATGGGCCATTTCCAACCTATAGCCATGTTTTGGTTGCCCACAGAGTGAATTATAGTTACTGACATTTGAAACTTAGGAGGCTTTGCAGGAAAATCCAGTCTCTTATCGCCTCTGGAAAAATCAGAAGACCTGGTAACACTGTGCCTAAATTCCCCTCTGAGGCAACAGTCACCCAGGTCTGAGGAGCGCCTGCCGTGGGACTGGACCGTGCTGCCCAGTTTGCCTCGGCCCCTGCCGCTCCCTCCACCCGTCCCACGCCCCGCCTGGCTCCCAGCGGGTGTTTGGCTTCTGGCCTTTGGCTCAGTGGAAATAGCAGTGCATCATGTCACATTAGTTCATGGTAGCAAAGTGTTGGGTCTAGTGGCTTAGAATTTTTTTCATCAAAAAAGGAAAATAGAATCCTGTTGAATTTACTAAGTTTCTCCTCAAGCCCCAGGTTAAAGCGCCCTTGTGGTTTTTTTTTTTTTTTTTTTTTATAAATTTATTTTATTTATTTATTTTGGCTGCGATGGGTCTTTGTTGCTGCCCGCAGGCTTTCTCTAGTTGTGGCGAGCAGGAGCTAGTCTTCATTGCAGTGCCCGGGATTCTCACTGCGGTGACTTCTCTTGTTGTGGAGCATGGGTTCTAGGCACACGGGCTTCAGTAGTTGTAGCACGTGGGCTCAGTAGTTGTGGCGCACGGGCCCTAGAGCACAGGCTCAGTAGTTGTGGTGCACAGGCTTAGTTGCTCTGCGGCATGTGGGATCTCCCCGGACCAGGGCTTGAACCCGTGTCCCCCGCATTGGCAGGCGGATTCTTAACCACTGCACCACCAGGGAAGCCCCGCCCTTGTGTTTTGAAGCCGTGGGTTGGTTGCAGTTTTTCACGGCAACAGTCAGGGCCACTGAAAAGCTGCAGGCCTCTCTTGTGTATCCCCTCCTCAGAGTCTAGGGTTCATTCCCAGCAGCATTATTCCCACTCAGTGGAGCAGCGGGGTGACGTCTTCCTGGCAGAATATCGCGTGGTTTCCTATCACCAAACCAAATTATCTCCCCATTAGAAACAGAGAAAAACCATACACACTGTCGTGATTATAAAAGTATGCAGGCAGTCATAGATGGTGACTGGATAAGCTTTTATATTCATATTTTTTAGTAGACGACTTTAAGGGAATCAAGTTCTCATTGATCAGAATTGGCTTTTTTTTTTTTTTTTTTTGCATCAATACTAAGCCTTCACTGATGATAAAAATGCCTTAAAGGAGAACTACAGGAAGGTACCTCCTCAGATACTTACTGAGAAGAGATGTATGGGTGCCTAACGTATAATAGGAAAACTGAGCCCGCTGTTCATACTGTGAAGGAAAAAGTCTTGCTGAACTCGAGCGCTTTATGGAGCTGGCATCACCGTTCCCTTGAGGAATTCTGCAGCTGGTGGCTTTCTCAGTATGAGGGTTCTCCCTTTTCAGTCACAGCCTCCACCCCAGGGAGGAAGCTGTGTTCCCTTCACGCTGTTGCTAGTATTTTTAGACTATTAAACTTTTCCACTTGCTGACCGGTGTCCATCTGCCACGTGTCTGTCAGTCTAAACCCATGGGTAGTCAGGGAGGGATGGAGGACACGGGTGAAGCCCGTAGTGTTTGGGACGCCTTTAATCCCAAAATGCCAAAGCAGCCACAGACGTGGCAGTCACTCCTGTCCCAGCTCTGGCATCATCCCCTTTCTGCTGGTGGAGGCTGGGGATGAAACTGAGCATTTGTAGGTTGCATCAAGTGTTGACCCTGTTTTCAGGCACTAGGTAGGTTTTTAGCCTTTGTCTATTCTCTTTTTTTTAACCTCCAAGAGACTTCCTCATGCTCTGGCAGGATTCCAAAGGAATGAGATGCAACCATTCCCAGCTCATAACACCAGCCATTTGAGTTCTTAAAGTCTCAGTGTTTGTGCGATTACCCATGTTTCAAATGAAGTTGGCCTCTTCAGAATGGCAGAAATCCAGCTTTGAGCTGTGAATGTTCAGACAGTATTGAGTCTGGTAACAGCTGGCAAGTGGAGTGGAAAACCATACAAGTCAGAGGGGGCTTGCAGACATCAGATTACATTTAGAGGAGCAGCTTTGGCCCGGATCATCCATACTTTAGTTTTTGTCTGCAGTCCTTTACCTTTATCCATATCTCACTTTTCCCTGCCTCTTTGACATCATTCTTTTTTTTTTTTTCAGGAAAGGTCAGTTGGTACAAACGATAAGCACATTTTAAATGATGAACAGCGAGAATCCTTTGCTAAGTGTCCAAGTAGGTTGATCATAACCCAGACGTAGAGGTTGCAATTCTGCCAGCTTTGTGGCCTGGTAAAACTCCTTTTCCACACTGCTGTGGAAGCTTCATCAGACTTCACCAAGCCAACGTGCTGGCTAACATGTACGACAAATTCTGTCCTGTCTAGGTTCCACTTCCAAGCGATGGCATCAGGCACCCCAGTTTTACTGAATGCAACAGTTGTTTCTATGACCATTGGAATCTTTAAAGTGCAGCCGCATTTTAGGACAATACTTCTCCAAATACAAAAGCTTGCTGTTAAAAGCTCCATGCCGCTTTTGTCTTATGAACTGTACTGCATCTTCATATTTTATTCCACCTTCAATTAATGCTAGGGCGACAAGCACTGGAGCTCTCCCAAGGCCTGCAACACAATGGACAGCAATTGCAACAACCAGGGTCTTCACAAAACTTAACTTTCACAAGACTTAACCAATCATCAACAATCTGGTTAGATGGTGGTACACCATCATCAAAAGGCCAGTCGAGAACATGGATGCCTTCTTTCTCCACAAGAGTAGTGTCATAAGTTGCTTCACATACTCTTACTATTGTGGTAACTCCGTACTTCTTAAGTTCCTCTATAAATTTGTTTAAGGTCGCATTAGTTGGATTGTGTGTCATAAGAAATCTCATGTTCTCGTAAGTGATTTCCACAGTAGCTGGGCGGTTCATTCGATCCATGTTAATTTAGTTAAAAAACACTCAGTAGGGTTATGAAAGAATTTTAAAAATTGAATACAGAAATGGTGCAAAGAAACTGAGTCTACTTCAATATACTCCACTTGAAATTCTCAGTGGTTTTGAATATGAAGTTGGGAGTAATGGGAAATGAAAGGAACCCCTAACAAGAAGCAGCAATTCTTCTGCAGTAATACTGAGGCAACAGAAAGGAAATGCACTGAGGTTTACCCCATCCAGGTCAGAACTCTTGTGAAAAATGCTCTGTGGATTTCAATTCAACACTTCTGTGTCCAGGTTCACCACTCTTACGGGGGCTTCTTGGTGGAGTAATAATGAAGCTCTACAGTTCACTTGTCTGCCTAGAGGTCATTCTGTGCCTGGCAGTAATCTCCACTGCCCTTCAGAAACTCCATAAATGTGTGACCAGGAACACCACAGAACTGAGGAATATGTCTACTCATTGAAGATTGTGGCCTAATCATACAGCCGGTTCCGAGGCGGCGGTGACACGGGCAGTGGCTTTGCGGGCGGCGGCGGGGGAACCGGACTCGATCTGCCTGACATTCTTATAGTGTCTAGGAAAGCCACCCTGCATTAAGAGCTGTAATATGGCCAAGGTCATGAAAACGAAGACAGAAACTCCCACAGATGGGAGGAGACTAACAAGACATGTGACTAAATACAATCCTGGGTCCTGGGTCCTGGATCAGATCCTAGGGCATAACAGCGACGTTCGCGGAAAGACTCGTGAAATCCCAGACGTCTGGGTTTAGTTAGTAGTAATGTACTAATCTTGGTTTCCTAGATTTGACAGATGTTTGTTCCATGGTTCTGTTAGACGTTAACATTTGGGGGAGGCTCGGTGAAGGGTAGACGAGAGCTTTCTGTACTATCTTTGTAACTTCTCTAAAGTTCTAAATCATTTTCTAAAGTTATTCCAAAATAAAAAGTTGACTCACTAGAATCATAGAATTTTCAAACCAGACAGCACCTCAGGAATCGTGTAGTTTTAATCCCCCTCATTTATAGTAGGAAACTGAAGCTTAGAGAGTGAAGTGACTCACCTGAGGTCTCCCGGGAGGTTGAGGTGGTGTCGGAGAGCCTGGGTCTCTGTCCTCTTCCCTCTGTGCCGCCTGGTTTCACAGGTCTCTCTACAGAGGCCTCATCTACAGAGTAAAGCATCCTGACAAGCACAGGGTAGACCTAGTTGGTAAATGATCAAGGTGCACAGTACAGATATATGGATACATGGGTGGCATATGATACACTCTGTTGACAAAAAACATTGAAAATGTCTATGGTCAACTAATCTATGACAAAGGAGGCAAGGATATACAATGGAGAAAAGACGGTCTCTTCAATAAGTGGTGCTGGGAAAGCTGGACAGCTACATGTAAAAGAATGAAATTAGAACACTCCCTAACACCATACACAAAAATAAACTCAAAGTGGATTAAAGATCTAAATGTAAGACCAGACACTATAAAACTCTTAGAGGAAAACACAGGAAGAACACTCTTTGACATAAATCACAGCAAGATATTTTTTGATCCATCTCCTAGAGTAATGGAAATAAAAACAAAAATAAACAAATGGGACCTCATGAAACTTAAAAGCTTTTGCACAGCAAAGGAAACCATAAACAAGACGAAAAGACAACCCTCAGAATGGGAGAAAATATTTGCAAATGAATCAACGAACAAAGGATTAATGCCCAAAATATATAAACAGCTCATGCAGCTCAATATTAAAAAAAGAACCCAATCCAAAAATGGGCAGAAGACCTAAATAGACATTTCTCCAAAGAAGACATACAGATGGCCAAGAAGCACATGTAAAGCTGCTCAACATCACTAATTATTAGAGAAATGCAAATCAAAACTACAATGAGGTATCACCTCACACCAGTTAGAATGGGTATCCAGAAAATCTACAAACAACAAATACTGGAGAGGGTGTGGAGAAAAGGGAACCCTCTTGCACTGTTGGTGGGAATGTAAATTGATACAGCCATTATGGAGAACAGAGTGGAGGTTCCTTAAAAAACTAAAAATAGAATTACCATATGACCCAGCAATCCCACTACTGGGCATATACCCAAAGAAAACCATAATTCAAAAAGACATGCACCCCAGTGTTCATTGCAGCACTATTTACAATAGGTAATAGAAGCAACCTAAATGCCCATCGAATGATGGATAAATGGATGAATGGAATAAATGAATGGATAAAGAAGAATCCATGAATGGATAAAGAAGATGTGGGACATATATACAATGGAATATTACTCAGCCATAAAAAGGAACGAAATTGGGTCATTTGTAGAGATGTGGATGAATCTAGAGACTGTCATACAGAGTGAAGTAAGTCAGAAAGAGAAAAGCAAATATCGTATATTAACGCATATATGTGGAACCTAGAAAATGGTACAGATGAACCGGTTTGCAGAGCAGAAATTGAGACACAGAAGTAGAGAAAAAACATATGGACACCAAGGGGGGAAAGCGGCAGGGGGATGGGGGTGGGGGTGTGATGAATTGGGAGATTGGGATTGACATACATACACTGATGTGTGTAAAATGGATAACTAATAAGAACCTGCTGTATAAAAAAATAAAATTAAATTTTAAAAAAGAAGAAAAAAGAAAAGAAAATGTCTAGTACTTTCCAACCGTAATGCAGTTTTGGGGTGCAGATGTCTGAGAGTTACCCAAGGGAGAAAAAGTGACTTGCAGCTGGCTTAGCTTTCTTCCATTCTCCACCATGATGTACCCTGTGTAAAGAAAGTATAAATAGTAAAGGCCATCAGGGCCTGTGGGAGCTAGAATGAGATGCCTGGCCAAGTTCTTCACGGCTTCAGAGGGGCCAGCCATTTTGACTTTGCAGTTAGCTCTGATTATGTACCAGCTGTTTGCAGAACTTCTGTAAAATATGGCTAGAAATGGAATGACTTAACACCTTTGGAATATTTGCCTCTTCATCTGTCACAGAGTGTGGCAGAGAGAAAGTCATTTGCAAAGGTCCAACAGCTAGAATTCCTGAAAGCAAATCTTGTTCTGCTCTGGGCCCCATGGAGGAAGCACGCCGTCAGTCCAAGATGGGGTAACTTTGGGGAAGCGAAATAAGAACTAGCAGAGTGAGCGTGCCACGTTGGTTAAATATAACTGAGAATGTTTTTGTGAGGTCACAGAGCAATCGTTGTCGTGCCATTTGGACTTTCAGTTTGTTCTTGGATTATTTTAACTTTTTATTTTAAAACTTCCTTTAAAAGAAACACCTCCCCCTTTTTGATAATTAACAATTTATATGGGAGAGGAGAAAATGTTTTTGTTATTTTTTTCTGCGTACTTGCTGAAAGTGATAGTGAACAAATTTCTCAGTATTTTTGGATAGGCCAGTTCTTGTATTTATTTTTCTGTATTGCTGAATAATAAAATCAAGTGCACAAAACCCCATTTACTGTAATATATATACATACATACATATGCATAGGTTTTTAGGAAGACACATAAAAAATTAAATGTTAGCCTGTGAGAAGGAGGAGTGTGGGTGAGGAGGAATTGTACTTTTTGCTTCATATCCTTCTGTACTATTTTGATTTTTTACTATAAGCATGCATTTTTTTGAATAATTTTTAAAACTTCTGATTTCCAAGATAGCTTTTTCTCACCTAACCTACCTTTGTAGGTGTTCTCTGAGCAGCCTCAGGACTCCCTGGTATTTCTGCCACTAATACAGGGTCAGTGCTGTTGGGCCTTTTCCCCCGTCATGCGTCCAGTGACTTGGGTCATGTTTGTCCTGCTCCCACTCTCTGTGTTTCTCACAGGCCATAGCGTTCGGGGCCCTTGGAAATGACGTGGTCTGCTTTCCTCTCTCACGGGCATGGTACCCGAGGCCCCCGTGGCCCTTCCCTGCCTGTTTGAAATCTCAACTGGGCTGTCTTGCTTTTGTGATGAGCTCAGAAAGGCTGATGTGGGATGCCTTACCTCCTCACAGATCTGACATCCCTGTGCATCCCCAAGGGCTAGCGTGGTCTGCCGATTGGTACCTGAGTACTGGAAGAGTCCCCTGATTCTAAAACACCCAGACCTCATGGCTTAAGGTTCCTTGGTCCAGGATGCTCAAGGGGCACCTCTGGTGGTGGCCCCAGCACACGAGGGAGATGTGCCAGTGCCATTGTGGATGGCCTCGCCTCCATCTTGACACTTTTCAGCATGTGTTACCTGGGGCTCATTAGGAAATCTAAACTGTGACACTTAAGGTGATGTTTTCTTTGTAAGATTCCTGCAGCCTTGGAGATAGTGACTAAAATGAAGACAGTAATGCTTCAGTCTCTGGAGAGCTGAGGGAAAGCACAGCCTTGGGACTGAGCGGGTGTGACGGTGAACCTGGCTTCACCAGGGACCGGGCCGTCGGAAGGGAACATCCCCACGGTCTCACTGGCGGCTCTTAACCATCCTGGGGGAAAGGAAGGCGGGACATGGTTAATGATGCCAGCTCTTGTGTGTTTTCCTCGCTTTCTGGGTCCTTTGCTGACTCTCCTCCCGATTCTGCCTGCAGGTTGTGGAAAGGAGGAGGACACCAGCCGAAATCAGGGAAGAGTTTGAGCGGCTGCAGAGAGAAAGGGAAGAGAGGAGGCTGCAGCAGCGAACCAACCCCAAGGTGAGCCGAGCGGGGCCAGTTCTGGAGGGGAGGGTTGCGAGGGTCGATTACCAGGCGGCAGATCTAAAACAATTAGTGCTGGTGGCCTTTTATCGTGATAACGTACAGAATCGGGTGGAACAGCATTTTGCTTACTGTGTCTCAAGAGTAGGATCTGCCTGGAAAGCTCTCAGCAGAGCTGCTGGTGGTGAGCCGGAGTAAAGGCACAACCAATCCCCTGGTTCTCCCGGAAGCCAGGAGGCTTCCTGAGCAGAAACGCAGGCCAGCTGTCTGAGACCTTTCCCTGTGATCCTGCTGCCCAAGCCCTTGACACGTGAAAATCAGTCAGAGGTCCGTGTCAGGAAAGGGCAGCCACCTACCCACGCACTGAGGCAACAGGATTCCTTGCAGACCAGTTACGAGACAGAGAGCCAGAGAACGCGGAGGGCTGGGGGTGTTTCCAGACTGCGTGAAGTGAGGGGCGTGCTTTCACCACCCCAGGACGACGGTGCCGTGAATAGCGGTCACCAGGCTGTTTCCGCAGCAACAGGGTGACCACCTTTAACATCAGTCAAGTCCCCGATGAAGTTGGAGTCGTGGACCCCAGGGACACACCTGAGTCTGAAAGTTACTTTTCAGTCCTGTATGGTCTCCTTTTCCTTGGATGTGTCGGGGAGGCAAATTGTTCTGCGTGCGTGCCACAGTCCTGTGGCAAAAGGAGAGCTCGGTCAATTTGAGGTGCCAGTCACACCGAAGGGCTAACTGAATGTGGCTCAGTGTTCCTGTTCAGTGGTGTTTAATGAGGGGCTCAGCATCCAGACTCTGTCATTGTGACCGGGATAGCCCAGCAGGCAGCCTGAAAATCTAAAGAAAAAGAACAAATGCTAGCTTACAACTGGGAAGCATGATGTTAGGAGCTTCTGATCAAATACGTTCTAGAAAATGGATTTTTCTAAGACCCCTACAGCATTTAAAGGTCCAGATACTCAGAAGACTCCCATCTCTTTGAATCCTACATTTCAAAGTATACTTGTAAATGCCAACGCCTCTCCTTCCCTCCTGCCATCCCCTTTAGCGGAGGACAGCTTCAGGAATGTACTTAACTTTGGGTCAGTGGAGGTAGAGACTTGAAACACCGGTTGAACCAAGTCGGGGGGTGTGAGATGCTGAGAGAGCTGAAAATCTCCGAGGTGCCCTGAACTGTGCTAACGGGTTCCCTTCTCGGGTATCCCAGCCAGTGCACTGGAGGAGGTCTGCGTAAAGGTCGGCCTTGGCATGTGGAGCTCAGGGTCGGGGAGCTGGCGGGGGAGCCTGGCAGGGGCAGTCTGATGCTGTGCTGTCTTTGATTTGCTGGCTGAAGTTTTGCTGCATTCAGAGCAATGAGGGGGAAAGACAACATCACAGTAGCCTGAGCCTCTGTGTCCCGTGATATAATTGGCCATCTGGGTGTGCGCGGTGATTGCTTTCTGGGATTGTATGGAAATGTGTCTCCAGGCCATGTTTCTGTGAAATGAGGGAGCACAGCTGTGACCATTTCACACATGCCTGCAAGATATTGTATGATTCCCAGTACTTTGCTACTTCTAGAAAGTGCTGCCAAAGAAATAAGACATTTTCTAACCAGAAATACTGAGTGAAAACCAGATGCCGGCTCTGGGGCATTTTGAGGAGAGGTTTTGAGCTGGATCTTTTATTCCACTTCTGAGTGTTTTTGCTTTGCAGGATGAGCAGAAAGATTTAGAATGTTCTCATCCTAAGACAAAAGGGGTGATCTCTTTTAAGAAGACCACAGGGAGGTCTTCCCTGGTGGCGCAGTGGTTAAGAATCCACCTGCCAATGCAGCAGACACGGGTTCGAGCCCTGGTCCAGGAAGATCCCACAGGCTGCGGAGCAACGAAGCCCGTGTGCCACAACTACTGAGCCTGCACTCTAGAGCCTGCGAGCCACAACTACTGATGCCCGCGTGCCTAGAGCCCGTGCTGTGCAACAAGAGAAGCCATTGCAGTGAGAAGCCCGCGCACCACAATGAAGAGTAGCCCCCGCTCGCCGCAACTAGAGAAAGCCCGCGCGCAGCAACGAAGACCCAACGCAGCCATAAATAAATAAATAAATTAGTTAATTAATTTATTTTTAAAAAAAGAAGAAGACCACAGGGAGAAGGACACCTTTGATGACCTTGGGGCTTGGTATGGCCTGTCACCCAGACCTGCACTGAGGATCACAGCTTGTAGGGGAGGGACAGACTGGGTGACGTTCGTGGTACTGCTGCCTGAAACTTGCATGGGTACTTTTCCATTTGCACCGATAAGAGTTCATTGGGTAGGAATTTTCCAGGAGGAGTATGTACCAAGAACAGACAGAAAGGTCAAGTGGGGAAACCCGTAGGTTGGAAATACTGGCTCTGACACAGTGATAACAGGATGCAGAGCTCGCCCTTTGACCTATGTGCAGTTTTCTCATTTGGAAAATGAGGATACGTCCCCTAACCACCACGCCAAGTTGTTAAATGATGGAAAAAATATGAAATAGATGTTAATTTATTAGAGAAAGACAAGCCTGCTATGTAAGTGCAAAGTGGTATGTGTACCAAGGTGAGGTTAAGAACTAAATTTTGCTTCAGCATCTCATTCGGCACTGTGTGGGAGACACTTGGCTTGGTCGGGTAGTGCATTGCCCCTGGTTGCTGGCTGGGTTTGGGTGGGGTCTGTTAGATGGGTTCTGGAAATGGCCCTCTGCTGATACCATCCACCTGCTCCTGTGGCCAAGGCCCAGTGGCTTCAGTGTGGCCAGTCACCTGTGAGTCTTGGCTTGCGTGAAGGTGCCCTGGACAGCACTGTGGGGCCAGAAGGAGTGAGTGCCGTGCCCAGCTCCGGTGTGCATCCCGTTTCCCTCCCCACCCTCCAGCCAGCAGGGCACGTGGGCTCCACGTATGCTGGGGGCAGCGTGGGAGAACCTTGCACTTGGCGTCAAGAGCTCTGGCTTCGGATTCCACCCCCAGCCCCAGTTCTGCACCCCGGGTCCAGCCACTTCTCCAGTCTTAGCTCAGTTTCTCCCTGTGTGAAATGAGAGGTTTGCCATGAGGTCCAGTGCTTGGGGTCAAGTCCTCAGACCCCAGAGTCCTTAGCTTAATTGCTTCTGTTTTCTGTCTTTAGGGCCATGTGGGAATAAATTCCTCTGTCTGTATTTCCTGCTGGAAAACACCAAGCTCAGGTTGCTGGGGTCCTGGGGCCTCCAGGGCCCTGCACATTGAGCCAGCGTGGGGGTGCGGGGAGTTTATGACCAGGCAGACGATGAGGTTCGTCTGCATCTCGAGGGCTGTGTGTGACTGGAGTCTTGACTGGACCCCCGTGGCCTTCCTCCCTCCATCTTGAAGATCCCTATTTTACTTGCATAATCCACCTCCATTTCTTGCCTTTTAGAGACTTAAGATCATACGATAGGCTTGTTGTGTGCCATGTTCACATCATATTGATTATTGTCATTCCTTTCTTTTGTTAATACCCATAAATCTTCTCTCTCTGTGGACAGCAGCCAGTTTGGGAATCGGACTTTTCACTGCCTTCCTAATGAGCTTGTCCAGACCCCATAGGAAGCAGGGCATTAAGTCAAGGATTGTTTAGGGGGCTTCATTGTCTGACTCTGAGAGTATCAACTCCTTTCTTTTGGACGCTGTTACATAAGAGTTTTGTGGAGATTGTTACTGTATTCCCTGGACCATTCATTTTCCTTTCTCCTTCTGCTATTACAGAGGTTGACATGAACTCCCTGGTAAGACCTTTCTGGTTTTAGAAAGGCCATCTTATCAGTGGTTCCTATAATAGCTGAAAAACAAAATTTAGCTTTATCAGGAAAAAAAATGTTAAATAACGTATCAAGGAAGACATGTAACCATAATCCCAAAAAGATGTAAAGATGTAGGAGTACATCTTTAAATAAAGATGTATGAGTACAGGGCTTCCCTGGTGGTGCAGTGGTTAAGAATCCGCCTGCCAGTGCAGGGGACACGGGTTCAAGCCCTGGTCCAGGAAGATCCCACATGCTGCGGAGCAACAAAACAAAGCCCATGCGCCACAACTACTGAGCCTGCGCTCTAGAGCCCGCGAGCCACAGCTACTGAAGCCCACGAGCCACAACTACTGACGCCCACACACCTAGAGCCTGTGCTCCGCAACAAGAGAAGCCACCGCAATGAGAAGCCCACGCACCGCAACGAAGAATAGCCCCCACTCGGCGCAACTAGAGAAAGCCCGCGCACAGCAATGAAGACCCAACACAGCCATAAATAAATAGAAAGATAGGTAGATAGATAGATAGATAAATTTATTTTTTTAAAAAAGATGTATGAGTACATTACTCAATTATTATTAAAGGATTTTTTTAAAAGGTTTGTTTTGGTTGCCATGGCTAATGATCATAGCCGGAATGAGCCCATGGTTACCGCTTCAGTCTGTTCGGTGGAGGTGTTTCTGATGTCATAAACTGAATTGGCTGGGCTGACAGGGTAATCGTGCAGAAGAAAAGTTGTTGGAACCCATATGTTTGTCATGCTCAGTGGCAGAAAGGGGCTGCTATTGAAATTGAAGAAGTTGGACGTTGCCCCTTAAGCAGGAAGGACCAAGTCTGGGAAAGCGCTGAGCTAGAAAGCAGGTCTTTGGAGGAGAGGAGGGAGGTGGCCGACTGTGGCGAGGCGTAGAGGAAGCTACTTGAGTGGGTTGCAGCTGCACCCGCATCCTGCCAACGTGACCACTTACATAAGCAGGGTGTCAGGATAAAGTCCATGGGGCAGAAGTCTGGGGCAGGGGGAGTGGCTGGGGCCGAATAGCTCTTAGAAGCCCTGAAATTTGAGTTTGCTTCTCCATGACAGTGGAGAGTGCAGGCTCCAACTTTGATCTCAGACAAAATGGTCCCGTGGAGACAGTCTCACAAGAGCCACCACGGGTTCATCAGCTATAGAAAGGGCAAATTTCACATCGCGTCTTACCGTGATAGCCTCTTCTGGTGGAATTTTCAATTAGTAAATAGTTACTATCGAGACTGCATTTGACAGAAGTTTCTCATATTATCCTTGTGGCCAGATAAAGAAATATAAACACAAAAATATTCAGAATGAACTACCATATGACCCAGCAATCCCACTCCTGGGCATATACCCAGAGAAAACCATAATTCTAAAAGATACATGCACTCGTGTTCATTGCAGCGCTATTTACAATAGCCAGGACATGGAAACAACCTGAATGTCCATCAACAGAGGAATGGATAAAGAAGATGTGGTACATATATACAATGGAATATTACTCAGCCATAAGAAGGAATGAAATTGTGCCATTTGCAGAGATGTGGATGGACATAGAGACTGTCATACAGAGTGAAGCAAGTCAGAAAGAGAAAAATATATAGTAACGCATATATGTGGAATCTAGAAAAGGTACAGATGAACCTATTTGCAAAGCTGAAATAGAGGCATATGCGCTCTTGAGCCCGTGAGCCACAACTACTGAGCCCGCGTGCCACAACTACTGAAGCCCGCATGCCTAGAACCCGTGCTCTGCAACAAGAAAAGCCACCACAACGAGAAACCCGCACACCGCAAGGAAGAGTAGCTCCTGCTCGCCACAACTAGAGATAGCCTGCGTGCAGCAACGAAGACCCAACATAGCCAAAAAGAAATATTAATTAATTAATTAATTAATTTTTTAAAAATAGAGGCATAGAGGTAGAGAACAAACATATGGACATCAACGGGGGATGGGGGGATGGGATGAATTGGGAGATTGGGATTGACATATATACACTGTTGATACTATGTATAAAATAGATAACTAATGAGAACCAACTGGGAACTCTCCTCCATGCTCTGTGGTGACCTAAATGGGAAGGAATCCAAAAAGGAGGGGAGATATGTATACCCAGAGCTGATTCACTTTGCTGTACAGCAGAAACTAACACAACATTGTAAAGCAACTATACGCCAATAAAAACTTTTTTTTAATTAAAATAAATAAATAAAAATATTCAGGATGGAACATTCCTGGCCGAATGAACAACTGATTCTACTCAGAGGGTTGATTAAGGTATCGTTTCCAACCTGGTGACAAGCTTCTCATTGTGGGAGAAAGGCTCTAACCTGACACACTCAGCATTTCTGGGAGTGAT
Source organism: Hyperoodon ampullatus (assembly GCF_949752795.1). NCBI lineage: Eukaryota > Metazoa > Chordata > Mammalia > Artiodactyla > Ziphiidae > Hyperoodon > Hyperoodon ampullatus. The sequence continues at coordinate 4,713,743 of NC_136915.1, read as the reverse complement.
GTCAGTGAGGATGTGTGTGTCACCTTCACAGGTGGCCCAAGGTGGAAGGACAAAGCCAAGATTCTAAAAGATCCCAGTAAACTAGAGTGGGAGGGATAAATGTGCTGGCTGAGAGAAGGGGAGACAGGGGAATGATGGTCTTTAATTGACTCCCTGGCTTAAGATCAGCAACAAGGAACAGAACCGACAGCGGGAAGATGATCTGGGCTCGGTATAAGGAACATTGAACAAGGCAGCCTGCTGGGGATTAATGGAAACTGCACTTGTACCCACACAGTGTGGCAGCGGGCTGGGTGGGGTATACAATGAAGATAAAAATATCGAGGGGCTTCCCTGGTGGTGCAGTGGTTGAGAGTCCGCCTGCCGATGCAGGGGACACGGGTTCATGCCCCGGTCTGGGAAGATCCCACATGCCGCGGAGCGGGTCGGCCCGTGAGCCATGGCCGCTGAGCCTGCGCGTCCGGAGCCTGTGCTCCGCAATGGGAGAGGCCACAACAGTGAGAGGCCCGCGTACCCCAAAAAAAAAAAATATTGGTTGGCCAAAAAGTTCGTTTGGTGTTCTGTAAGGTGGCTCTAGTAGTGCTTAGTTGTCTTTAACTTCATTCAAAACAATTTTGTTAGATTGTATTGTGACAGCTGTCATATCAGCATGCATTTTTTAAAAAACTTATCAAAATTGATGAGTTTTTATGGAGCCATTTTAATATTGAAAAAAAGCAACATTTTCAGCGTATTATGCTTTATTATTTCAAGAAAGGTAAAAACGCAACTGAAACGCAAAAAAAAAAGATTGGTGCAGTGTATGGAGAAGGTGCTGTGACTGATCAAATGTGTCATAAGTGGTTTGTGCGGTTTCATGCTGGAGATTTCTCGCTGGACGATGCTCCACAGTCGCTAGACCAGTTGAAGTTGATAGCGATCAAATCCAGACATTAATTGAGAAGAATCAATGTTACACCACATGAGAAATAGCCAACATACTCAAAATATCCCAATCAAGCGTTGAAAATCATTGGCACCAGCTTGGTTATGTTAATCGTTTTGATGTTTGGGTTCCACGTAAGTTAAGCAAAAAAAAACCTTGATTGTATTTCTGCATGTGATTCTCTACTAAAACGTAACGAAAACAGGGCATTTTTTTTTTTTTTTTTGCGGTACGCGGGCCTCTTACTGTTGTGGCCTCTCCCATTGCGGAGCACAGGCTCCGGACGCGCAGGCTCAGTGGCCATGGCTCACGGGCCCAGCCGCTCTGCGGCATGTGGGATCTTCCCAGACCGGGGCACAAACCCGCGTCCCCTGCATCGGCAGGCGGACTCTCAACCACTGCGCCACCAGGGAAGCCCACATTGCATTTTTAAAACAAATGTGACAGGCAGTGAAAAGTGGATACTGTGCAATAATGTGGAACAGAAGAGATTGTGGGGCAAGCGAAATGGACCACCAACCACACCAAAGGCTGGTCTTCATCCAAAGAAGGTGATGTTGTGTATATGGTGGGACTGGGAGGGAGTCCTCTATTGAGCTCCTTCTGGAAAACCAAACGATTAATTCCGACAAGTACTGCTCCCAATTAGACCAAGTGAAAGCAGCACTTGACAAAAAGCATCCGGAATTAGTCAACAGAAAATGCATAATCTTCCATAACGATAATGCAAGACTGCATGTTTCTTTGATGACCAGGCAGAAAAGCTTGGCTGGGAAGTTCCGATTTCTCTGTCATATTCACCAGACATTGCACCTTCAGATTTCCATTTATTTTCGGATTTCCATTTATTTTGGTCTTTACAAAATTCTCTTAATGGAAAAAATTTTCAATTCCCTAGAAGACTGTAAAAGGCACCTGGAACACTTCTTTGCTCAAAAAGATGAAAAGTTTTGGGAAGATGGAATTATGAAGTTGCCTGAAAAATGGCAGAAGGTAGTGGAACAGAACGGTGAATACGTTGTTCAATAAAGTTCTTGGTGAAAATGAAAAATGTGTCTTCTTTTTACTTAAAAACCAAAGGAACTTTTTGGTCAACCCAGTAAGTTATCCAGGCTGTTCACAGAGCCGGCGTGGGAGTGGATGCCGGGCCGGCAGGTAGTGCTCCTGTCTCGGCGTGAGTTCCTTTGGGTCAGGAGTGGCTGAGCCTTTGATGCTGATGCCGTCTGATGGCCTCTGGGAAAGGGCTGGGCCCCATCTCTCCAGCTCCAGGCCCAGCCTGTGGGCGATGGTGTCATTTGGTTATGTTGGGCCCTCCCGATCAAGGAACATCTGAGACTTATGGGCACAAGAGGTCTATTAGGTTTTTTGGGGTTTTTAAAAATAATTTTTAATTTTTAACTTTTTTTTGGTTGCGTTGGGTCTTCATTGGTGCGCGTGGGATTTCTCCAGTTGCGGCAGTTGGGGGCTACTCTTCGTTGAGATGCGCGGGCTTCTTATTGCGGTGGCTTCTCTTGTGGCAGAGCACAGGCTCTAGGTGCTCAGGCTTCAGTAATTGTGGCTCATGGGCTTAGTTGCTCCGCGGCATGTGGGATCTTCCCGGACCAGGGGTCAAATCCGTGTCCCCTGCATTGGCAGGCGGATTCTTAACCACTGCGCCACCAGGGAAGTCCTCTACTAGTTTTTAAATATGCATATCAGACCTTTTTGAGATATTCATTTTTAAGTAGCCCCTAGTTTCGAAGTCTAAAGTGTGGCAAATTTTTTTCGTGTGTGTGTGTGTGTGTATCTAAATAATATGTGTAAGTAGTTTAGAAAGTCAGGTAGTTACTAGGCTTATTTTTTTTCAATGTTGCCCCCACCTTGTGGGTTCCTGACTCCTGTTCCTCACCCCTCCCTTCTGAGCTCTTTTCTCTGACATTTCCTACTACTTCTAAGTTGCATATTTACTCTGTTCTCTGTTTTTTTCAGTTTCAGTAATTATCTATTGACCTCCTGCCAGAAAAGATAAGGATATAGTTCTCCCAAACAACACATTTGTTTCAGTTCATCGAATGTAATTATAATACCCTTTAGGGTTAAATGAATATTCACTGAACAAATACTCAGTTGAGCCTGATAGTGTACTGTGATTACCTGCCTTCTCTTAATATGCTTTTTACTCCATGTGTTAGTAGTTGTCCCATTTGGTTCCTTTGATTAGTTTCCTATAAATCTGTCAGACACTTGTGTGTTCTCTCTCCTTTTGTTCCTGGTAGCATCCTTCTGGAGCTCTCCTCCATCATCCCCCATCCCAGTCCAGACTAGACTCTGCTTTCTAGGCCTGCCGTCCGGCTGTGACCTCAGGACTTTCCTCGCCAACTTCCTAGGACTGCCTTTGTGTTCATTCATTCAACAAATTGGCTTTGAGTGCCGGCCGAGAGAGGCACTGTTAGACACTCGGCAAAGCAGCCCCTTCCCTCGTGGAGTTTGGATTCCCTCCAACCTTTTCCTTGGTTGGCTCCCACACCTTCCCCTTTTTGGTTTATCTCTTTGCGGAGGAAACACATTCTCCAGTTGCTCCTTTACATAAGATGCCTAAAAGTCGAATTTCTTTTCCGTTTCATTCCCATTCAACTGTCTTTTAAAAGAAAAGATAATTTATATATAATCGTATGTATGTATGTAATTATATATACATACATAAATAGAAAAGATACGTGTAATATTATAAACTATAACATAGTAATAAACACCTAGTACCCACTGCCTGACCCAAAAACAAGAATATTGCCCATAACTTGCATTCACTTCCACATTTCTCTCCTTTTCCATCTCCCTGCCAGAAGGAAACACGATCTAAAACGGTCCAATATGTGAATAAAAGGAATGTATCAATAAAAAGAAAGAAAGGGAGGATGAATATAAAAGAAATAATATGAGAAATTTCCCAGAACTGAACGACTCAACTTTCCAGGTGGGAAGGGTCCACTCCACTCCCGGCACAAGCAAGAAACTCACACGGTCCTCATTCTGTTGCTTTTTAAATTTTGTTACAAATTGGATGTATGCTTAAGCAATATAGTGTTTCATTTTTATTGTTTTTGAGCTTTGTAAAAATGGTACCATGCTATAGGTATTCTTTTGGGACTTGCTTTCTCCCCACCACTCATACTCTTCCAAAATTCTGTATGTTTCATGAAGCTGTGGCTTACTCATTTTCATTGCTGGGTACCACGGCTTATCCGTTCTCCTGCTGGTGGATATTTCGATTGTTTCCAGGTTTTTGCTGTTATGAACGTTGCTGCTGTGAACATTCCTGTGCATGTTTCCTGGTGCACGTGTGCAAGGCTGTCTCTTGAGTGTGTGTGTGTGCATGTGTTTGCACATATGCACGTACACCCATATACCACACACACCTAGATATGAAATTTATGGGTCCTAATATATGCAGATGTTGCCATATTATTTCCCAGAGGTAAAACATTGACTTTGCATAACTCAAAATCAAGTTTATACTTGATGCTAAGTACTATAAAGCATATATCTTTATACTCTTCGTGATATATATGTGTGTGTAGATAGATACACTTGTGAAGTGTATGTATCTGTAACTTAATATTTGGTTATTTCTCTATATTTAATAATAGGTATTGCTTATTTTTGTCTATTTAGGCCTAAAAATTGTCAGTTTTATATAATTTGACTGGATATTAAATTCCGGTTTGGAAATTATTTTTCCTCCAAGGCCTCAGAAGACCTTGTTCCAAGGCTTCTAGCTTACAAGGTTGCTGTTGAGAAGACTAGTTCTAATTCCTTATTCTTGTGTGTGATGTTCTTTTCCCCCTTTGATAACCCTTAGGGTCTTTCTCTCTGGGTTTTCACGACGGAGAATCTTGGGGTGACTTTCTCACTCGTGCTGATAGTTATAGCAGACCTTCCCACCTGGAAAATTTAGTGGTCTTCAGTTCAGAGACATTTTCTAGTATTTTTTTCCCCTCCTTTCTCTCTTTCCAGATTCCTTTATTCACATATTGGACCCTTTGGACTAATAATTTCATCTTTTTTCTCCCTCTCCATTTTGCATATTTTTCATTTAATTCTACTTTTTTGGAGATTTTTTTTCCTAGATTATTTTCCAACCTTTCTATTCAAGGAATATAGAAAATTTTTTAATTTGTCTATAATGTTTTTAATATCTTAGACTTTCTTATTCTCATATTTCTTGTTTTTTTCATGGGAAGTAATGGGGTAGGAATTTGGCATTTGAAGATGCCCCAGGTTCAAATCCTGTCTCTGACACTTATCACCTGTGACCTTGCGCAAGAGACTGCACCTCTGTGCTCCTCAGTTTCTTCACCTGAAATGGAGAAAATAGTGCCTACTCACTGTTGATAAGATTAAATGGAAGAGTTCCTGGCACATAGTAAGCGTTCATAAATGTTTTTTATTATCAAAGCAATATCTCTTATTTTTCTAAGGATATTACCTACAGATTTCTTGCCATTTTCTTTGGCATTTGTATTCTGTGCTTCCTTCTGGTTCTTTCTGATCTTTACTTGGTTTCAGACTTTGGTGTTGGAGGTTTTCCTCAAAAGTCTGGTAGTCCTTGGCTGTCTGCCATGAAGAGTGAGGCGGTGAGGCTGAGTAGACACTGCATGTTACTTGGCCGGGCTCCTCCCCAGTGGGCTTAACTCTGGGGTGTTTGGGTGGGGAGCACCCACGCACACACCCCCCACCCAACCCCGCCAAAGGTCAGCGTCCAAAGGCTTCCTCTCATTAGCAGATGGTTTTTCTCTTGAGAAGAAACCTCCGGTCTCCTGCCTGGCTGCCAGCAGTCTCACAGCTGAGTGGGGTAGGAAGTTGAGGACGGGACCATTCAGTGTGTAGTCCGCCTCACCCTGTTTCCAGTACGGGCCCCACTCCCCCACTGCTGTGCCTGGAATGCCTTCATGTGACTTCTCCAAAGAACAAGCCTCTGTCACTTGGCTCCCTGGGGGAGTGGGCAGGGGTCCACATTTCTGCAACTCCTGGGGTGCGTGGTGCCTCCACCTCCTGACCAGCAGCACTTAGGTTTCAGTTTTCTCTGCAGAATCAGCTACCATCTCTTCATCCTTTTCCAGTTTCTAAAAATTGATTAACACCTCTTATCTGTCACCTTTAGTTATCCTGTTCTTTTTGTCTTTGGCTTTGTCATTCCTTTATTGTTATTTCGGGAGGGAGGAGGATTTCAGGAGGACAGTGAGATAAACGTGTATGTGCTTTTAATCGCATTGGTTTAACCCATCCAAATTTATGTATTGGAGATAATTGCATTAGAAAAGACTGTGTTATTTATCCATAATCGTGAATGAGATAGAGGAACAAAAACTCTGTCAGCTGCAGCTTCTTCATTTAAAAAAATGATCTGGTAGCCAGAGGTTGGGGAAAGGGGGCGGGGGTGGGTGGGAGGAGGTAGGTGCCGTTGCAGAAGGGCAACCAGAGGGATCCTTGTGGCAATGGGAGTGTTCTGTATCTTGACTGTAGTGCTGGATACATGAACCCACATAGGTGATTAAGTGGTATAGAATTAACTATACAACCACAAATGAAAAAATAAAAATAAATAAAACTGAGGCGCTCCGAATAAGGTTGGTGGACTGTATCCATGCGACTATCCGATTTGTGATAGTTTGCTGTAGTTTTGCAAGTTTGCTGCTGTGGAAGGCAGTACTTAGGGTCTCTTATTATTTCTTATAACTGCATGTGAATCTACAATGATCTAAATAAAATATTCAGTTATAAAAAAAAGACCCCAAAGCTAGTAAGTTAACTCAGCTACATCACAATATGTTCACCTACTAAAAATTCAGATTCTCAGGCCCTGCCTCAGAGGAAATAAATAGGAGTCTATCAGTCTGCTACCTGGGAATCTGTATTTATACAAGTCCCCACCCCAGGAATTCAGATGCGTGGCTGAATTTGAGAAGTATTGCAGTAGTCTGCAGATGAGAGAACAAACAGGTATCTTTTTTACATTGTTTTGTTATCAGTTAAAGAAAAAAAGGATTGACTTATGAGTGGAGTATTTGGTAGTCCAGGAAGATGGGGATCCAGTAGGGTTGTAGTTTACAGGTTAGAATGGGCGCTTACAGGTAGCATTCAGCTACTTCCCCTTGTGTTTAGCTCCTTAAACCTTTGAATCTTATCAGTTTGTGATCTTCATTAAGTAGCTCAAAACTTGAGAAACTAAGTAAATAGATTCTTTTGACAACCTGTGTTATACTCCAATGACTGTGACCTGATTAAAGATAGTATGAAACTGTGGGGTGTGTTCCTGTGGAGTCTGTCAGCTCTGCTCATTGGTGGGAGGGGTGACTGTCCCCTGCTATAGATTGAATCTGTGCTCCAAAAAAAGCCTCAAAGGTCTCAGTTGAAAATCTGCAGCTGCTGGCTGTCCCACTGACAGTTTTTCAGCAGTATCATCGTTGTGTGGAGCTAAATGATGTGAAACTCAAATTTCAGCGTCCATAAATAAAGTTTTATCGGAACACAGCAAAGCTTATTCATTTACAGATTACCTGTGGCTGTTTTGCACTACAGCAGCAGAGGTGAGCAGTTTCCACAGCAGTCGCCCACAAAGCCTTAAGTACTACCTGGCTCTTTACAGAAAAAGTTCGACTACCCTGCTCTAGAAAAATAAGGTGAGATGTGCTTGTAGCAGGGGAAAAAAATAAACAAAATGCTTTAAAAGTTTTGTGATTTGCACTTAATAGCAAAGATTACCTAAAAGTATTTTCCTTTGTAAACTTTTTATTTGAAAAAATGCGATTTAGTAACAATTTAATAATAAAAGGACATAAACTTGCATATATTGAGCTAGAAGCTGTTGGAAAAAATCCAACCCATTAATTTATCCAGAATTAGAGCTTATCTTTTCTCTTTTTTCTTTTTCTCAATCCTTTTTGATCCTCTGTTAAAATTCAGATCCAACTGTCTTTCCTAAGTCATGACATCTCATTGTATGAAAAGCATATTACGTTGAAAGTGAAAATGAATTGTAAGTTGCAGTCAAACCCCTGTGTGGCTCACAGAGAAGAAGTCTATCTAGTTCTGGTGCTGTGACCAGTCCATTTTCAAAAGGTCGTTTCCTGGAAATGGAAGAAGAGCAGATGGCAGGCTTCTGAACCACTCTCTGAAATAGTAGAAGATGATGATCAGTCCCTCTCTGGGGTGGCTCTTCAGGTGTGGATGGCGCTTGAGCCTTACATTCTCTGGGTCATTTTCTTTCTTTTTTGGGGGGGGTCATTTTCCATAGACTTGGATCAACACCAAAGGCCACTGAGTCACGAAAGTCACTGGCTCGAAGTTTTCCACTGTTTTGGCCTTGTTTAAAGAAACAACAAAATAGTTGAGAAAGTGATGCCTTCAGCACTATTTTTAAACTTCTAAAGTCCACTCTACCCTCTGGTGAATCCGTTGATTGTCAGTATGGAGTTAACACAAATGTTTATCATTTCAAAGGTTTTCTTTGGGAAAGGAAAGAAAACCGTATTTAACGTTATTCTGGAAGTTTTAGACAATACAATTAGACAAATAACAAGAGAGAGAAAAATACTGAAAGGGTTTTCATTGTTTGCATATGGTATCATTGCCTGTCTTTAAAGAACCAACTGAAAACTGTCGGGGCTTGTGAGTTGAATGAGGTGGCTGATGATGAAACCCACACACGGAAGTCAGTAGCTCGTGATACTGCTGCCATCGTGACCCTGCTTCTCTCCTCACCCAAGCACAGAGCCAGGGGGAGCCTGCAGGTCAGACCGGGTGGCTCTGCCCTGCTCTCTGGTGGCTTACGTCATTCATGGTCAGCCAGCATCCTGACGGTGACCTGTAGGCGGGGTGACCGCGTCATTCAACTTCCAAATCAGGACATTTTTGAGAGTGAAAAGGGGTGTTCAGAAGAATGTAGCAGAAGCGGAATCATTATTTTTGGCATACACTTACATACTTTAATCGGTGTATATCCTTCTCTGATATTTTGTGTTCTGGTTACGTGCTGCTGCATGACGAACCTCTCCAAAGTGTAGCAGCTTGTGAGAACGATTTGATTTTCTCCTCGCTCCTGTGGAGTGACTGGACTCGGCGGATGGTTCTTGCCTGGGGTCTCCCCATGCAGCCCAGTGGTAACTAGGTCATGTTGAAGATGGCATCTGCACGCCTGTGCCTCTCCTACACTGCAGCTGTGGTGGCCAAGGGTGGCCTGCTGTCTCTTGCAGGCGGCCTCTACCCCGGCTACCTTGACTCCCAGCCTGGCAGTCTCAAGGTAGTTGGGTTGTTTCACGGTTGCTAGCTTCCCCCGGGGCCTAGACGAAGCTGCAAGGTTCCTTGTGACCTAGCCTTGGAGTGTGCGCCATCCCGTCCCCTGCATCGTCTTGGGCAAAAGCAAGTCCTGGGTCACTGCAAATCGAGGAGGGGGCTCTGTGCAGGGCTGCAATCCCAGCAGGCATGCCTTTGTGGGAGGCCTTCCTGGGATTCTCGAGTCCACGCTGTGTCACCGCTGTTTTTCTTTTTTTAAAATAAATTTATGTATTTTTGGCTGTGTTGGGTCTTCGCTGCTGCACGCGGGCTTTCTCTAGTTGCAGCGAGCAGGGGCTACTCTTCGTTGAAGTGCGCAGGCTTCTCATTGCCGTGGCTTCTCATTGCAGAGCATGGGCTCTAGGCACGTGGACTCAGTAGTTGTGGCTCATGGGCTCCAGAGCGCAGGCTCGGTAGTTGTGGCTCACAGGCTTAGTTGCTTCGCGGCATGTGGGATCTTCCCAGCCCAGGACTCGAACCCATGTCCCCTGCATTGGCAGGCGGATTCTCAACCACTGCGCCACCAGGGAAGTCCCCCACCACTGTTTTTCTGAAGAATGTCCTTTCAGTGTCTCTGTTTTTTATTCCTTCATAACATTGCCTACCATATTCATACAAGGAGCAAATTTATTTAGTAAATTTGAAATATTTGGCATATTTGATTCTTCTCTGTATACTGTAGTATTCTTCTTTTTTGTCTTTCTTTGACTTATTTCACTTAGCATCTTTTTTTAAAATTGAGGTATAATTAATTTACAATATTAGATGAGTTTCAGGTGTACAACTTAATGATTCAAAATTTTTATAGGCCACTCTATTTATAGTTAGTATAAAATATTGGCTATATTTCCTGTGTGTCCTTGTAGCTTATTTATTTTAAACATAGTAGTTTGTAACTCTTAATCCCCAACCCTTATCATTCCCCTTCCTCCTTCCCCCTCCCCACTGCTAACCACTAGTTTGTTCTCTATGAGTCTGTTTCTTTTTTGTTATATTCACTAGATTGTTTGATTTTTTTTATCCCACATATAAGTGATAACATACTGTATTTTCCTTTCTCTGTCTGAGTTATTTCACTAGGGATAATACCCTCCAGGTCTATCTATGTTGTTGCAAATGGCAAACTTTCATTCTTACTTTTTTTTAACATTTATTTATTTATTTGGCTGTGCCAGGTCTTAGTTGCAGCATGTGGGATCTAGTTCCCTGACCAGGTATCGAACCTGGGCCACCTGCATTGGGAGTGTGGAGTCTTAGCCACTGGACCACCAGGGAAGTCCCAAACTTTCATTCTTTTTTATGGCTGAGTAATATTCCATTGCGTGTGTGTGTGTGTGTGTGTGTGTGTGTGTGTGTGTCACATCTTCTTTATCCATCTGTTGATGGACAGGTTACTTCCATATCTTGCCTATTGTAAATAATGCTGCTATGAACATTGGGGTGCATGTATCTTTTTGAATTAGTGTTTTCATTTTCTTTGGGTATATAACCAAGAGTGGGATTGCTGGATCATATGGTAGTTCTATTTTTAGTTTTTTGAGGAAGCTCCATACTGTTTTCCACAGTGGCTGCACCAGTTTACATTCCCACCAACAGTGTGCCAGGGTTCCCTTTTCTCCACATCCATTTATGATCTTTTGAATGCTTCATCAAGTTTAGGTGCCACAAAACTATAGGAAGACCTTGTCAATTTCATTCCATTCCAGGAGAGGATATAAATTTAACCAATTAAAAATGACAGCTCCACCAGAAGATTCCTACCAAAAATTGAGATATTCTAAAATGCCATTATGGAATTTCAAAATGAAATAAACAGAGCTCTTATTTTATTTGTTCAGTTTTTCCTTCCTCAGGAGATCAATTTCAGAGTATTCTTGGTTACACACTTCTCAGTGATTGCAATTTCTTAAATATTTTAAAAGCTGCAGGATTTATATTTAAAGGTTTTTTTAAAAGGAGTTCTCCAAAGGCTCATACTTTCCTGATTCACAATTTTTAACAGACACCATGCTGCAATTTTTCGTATTCAGAATCAGCTTCAAAAAAACAATTCTGTTACTCTGTGAATATACAAAAATATTTGTACGTTTTTGACAGCTTTAGCTTTATTTTCCATAGGCAGAATATCACAGCTTGTTTTGACAAAGTTATGCATTGTGTACACCATAACTAATTCTAAGACTGTTTCTGCTCCATGCGTTTCTTGATTTAATTAAAATGCTTTTACCATGAGGCTGTACCTTCACCAAAATTGGTGTTTGAGTATCACCACAGAAACAAACCATTTTACATTCATTGTGGAACTTTTGACTGGTTTTACAGTAACATTTATAATAATGTCAGGTGTTTCACCTTCAACAAAGCAAACAATTATTAAGGATTAACTTAAGTGATTTTTTTGTTTGAAGCATATGGTTGACACTGATACAAAAGTGGTATCATTAGTTGTGAGGTTCTTCTGCTAATAGAACCAGCTTATAAATGGCTATTGCTTTACCTTCTTGCATGCGTTACAAACCTTAGAATGGAAAAATGAGTAAAATTAACATAGAGGAACTACCATTTGATCTAAATGAAAAGTCATTTTTCACAGCTATATGTAAATACACCTGCCGCTACCACCTCACTTTGGGTCTCAGTCTTTAAAGAATGACTCAGTGTTGAAGAAGATGCTAAGACTTGATGTTCATATGGTTGGTGTGGATGGTCAGTGTTCATCAACTTTCTGAGAAAGTGGAAATTTAGTCCTAATTTTTTTTTCATTGAACATACACTATGTTTAATCTCATTCCTGCTTGAAGAGTTTTATCAAAAATGAAAGCATTACCCCCCTGTCCCACCCCCAGAAAAAAAAAAAGAAAGAAACCTTGCAGATTTATATCAGGAGTTGCCAAGTTTGGCCCACTGCTTCTTTTTGTGTGACCTATGAGGTAAGAATGGTTTTTATATTTTTAAATGGTTGGGGGAAAAAATCCAAAGAAGAATTGTATTTTGAGATGTGAAAATTATCTGAAATTCACATTTCAGTGTCAATAAACAAAGTTTTATTGGAACACAGTCAGGCCCAGTGCTTTGCTGGATAGTCTGACTGCTTTCCCCACAACAGACGTGAATTGCAGCAGAGACCGTGTGGCCCACGACGCCTGAAGTATGTCCTGTGGCCCTTCACAGCCAGCGTGCCGGCTCCTGGTTTACACCATTCAGGAGAAGGGGGAAAATGCCAGCAGCATTGCTGACACTGCTCTCTGGTACCTTCTCCTGCAGGACTGGCCCACCTCTGTTTCCCACGCGTTCACATACACCTGGAGTTGCCCCTGGACCGGTGGCTTGACAGCTTAACGCATGTCACAGGCCCAGGCATTGTCCACCTGCCTGATGTGCCAAACGGGCAGCAGCTTCTAATAGTTCTCCCGCCGCCAGCTGCGGCTGGGAGGGCTGTGTCTAGCCACCGTCTCAGCAAGCACCTGCGTGCAGTCCTGGAGTGGGAAGTGCTGCTCGCGCCACCTGGAAGGAGGCAGGAGCAGAGTGATGGGTTAGCCTTGTCACCTCCTAAATTCTCCCTGCATCCCACACACCTAGCTGAGACGGTGGCCAGTGCTAGAAGCACAGAGTGAAGGCTGCCACCAAACCCACTCTGGCTGCTTAGATTCGGACAGCTATTGATGATGATAATACTGTTGGTGATGAAAATGCTATTGGTGGTGATGTCACTTTGTTTAAAAATGAACATCTGGGATAACTGCTAAACCAACCAAAACATCAAGGTTAAACTGGTATTATCCCGGATGAACCCCGCCCGTAACGTTCTGCTATGTGAACAGCCACACCCAGCACCTCCCAGTCCCGCCTGCCTCCCTCCGCTCCAGCCCCAGTGGCTTCCGTACTCCTCCACTGGAGTCTCGCAGGCTCACCCCTTGTTTCCCTCTCATACCCAGCTCACGTGTCCCCTTCTCAGGAAGAGCACACGTTCTCCCAAGCTCCTTTAGGGGTGATAGAAGTGTCCTGTATCGTGATTTTGGAGGTGGTTTCACAAGTGTACACACCTGTCAAAACTCATTAAATTGTACACTTCAAACGGGAGTGGTTTATATTGTTACATGTAAATTAAACCTCAATGAAGTTTTTTTTTTTTAATGGGCTGCAGAGAATTTAATAAAAATGTGTGTGGGGTCATGTCTTTATATGTTGGATTAAGGTATCTGCCCATTTGTAAGGTCTTATGACAGTAAAAGAAAATAATAAACATTGATTTTCTGAGTAAAGAGCATTTTTATCAGCAAAACTTTAGCTTATTATTTCTTGAGAGAATGGGGTTCTGTTTCTCATAATTTAAGTCTCAAATTAATTTTAGGAGGCGGAACAATTTTTAAATCTGCCGTTTGTTCTTTATTTGGTTTGCACTTTGTCTTTGAAGGTATTTCTATATTTTAAAGACTCTTATGGTACTTTTGTGACATAAGAGTGTTTAGAATTGAATGTTAAAAGTGTTTAATCCATGTAGCTAGTTTCTAGGTGGTTTTCTGCATTTGAGGGTTACATCCAGAGATGAGCAATTCAGAGCCATGAAAGAGGTCAATCTTCTTGTCCTACCACTTGTCCTTGGTGAGTCATCCGCCTGTGGACACGCCTGGCTTTCTGACTCTACGAGTCAGTGGTGCTCGACCACTTTTCGGGTTTGAACCATGGCATTTGTGCCCCGTGGGCTCGTGGAGTCCCGCGCAGCCAGTGAACCACGCGGCTGCTGAAGTATAGAGTATTGTCTTTCATCCCACAAATCCCAAGCCTGCTGCTGACTGCTTGTTTTTCTGCCCCAGGGGACCATCAGCGTTGGCATCGACGCCACTGACCTTTTTGATCGCTACGAGGAGGAGTACGAAGATGTGTCAGGAAGTGGCTTTCCGCAGATTGAAATTAACAAGATGCACATATCCCAGTCCATTGAGGTAAAGCACACAGACGCCTCCTCCAGTGCATGGGGGCTCAGCAAGGGCACTCGGGTTAGCGAGGTGCTGCGAGGTGTGCAGCTGGGATGAGAGGGTCTGCTCAGGGTTCTCTCATCTTTATTTATGAAAGGATGCAGTTAGCCGCTTAAAAAAAGAAGAGCTCTAGTCACGACCTTGTTCAAACTGCTTTGCCAGCATGTCAGCAGTAAGAGTGCCAGGGGTGCGTAGCTTCAGAGTCTCAGGGCTCTCCAGCAGGAAACTTTCACTCATGCTGTAGAAGGGGGAGCCAAGGTCGTGACGATTTTAGGAGAGAAAGCAGCCTTCCGTAGGAAATTCCAAGAACCGGCCTTAGTTTTAAGGCACACTCTCCTGTGTGCTGAGCCCTGGGGTCACTAAATGTCATCTTTCTGCCCGCTGTTTGGGTGTGGCAGTGTGAGGCCATCCTGCTGACAGTTAGCTGGGTCTCTGCCCCCCAGACTCATTCACTTATTCTCCAGTGCATCAGCCTAGAGCGTGAAGTCCTAACTCAGGGAAACCTGCCCCCCTCTTGGGGCTTCCAGAGTCAGTCACTGCAGCCATGGGGAGGACTGGGAAGTCCCAGACGTCCTGCGTGGGGAGGCACGGGGTGAAGTTACCGTGCAGTCTGATGGCACTGGGACACCGAGAACCAGCCTCTAGCCCTGCGTCTCCCCTGGGTTTTTGCAATTTGCCCATTAAAGCTTTTGCAAAACCTGACCTCGGTGGCCACGTGCAGTTCGGATGCCAGGGTGAGAGAGAAGTGAGGCAGGTGAGGCAGTTCTGCATCCCTGCACGCTTGAACCATGGACTCGCCTGCACTTGCGGCCTTGCACTGGGGGTGGATGCGTCAGGTCTGTCCTTGGCGCTTCCTGTTGCTTTGATTAATTTGTTACCAGCAGGTGTCATTTCCTAGGCACCCTTGACAGCTTCAGACACAGCCATCCTCTCTGGAAGCCTCTCCACCCAGAATGGCAACGGAGGGGGTTCCATTAACTTCGCGCTCAGACGAGTCACTTCTGCGAAGGGCTGGGGAGAGGTAAGAATGCCAGCGGGCGAGATCGTGTCGTCCACTGCAACAGAATGACCTCAGTTGGCCACATCACTGTGTAAGAGTGCCAGCTGTCACACTTGCATTCGTTGGCTGTCCCCAAGAGAAAACTGTGTCTCGTATCTGAGGATTGCTCTCAGTCTGCCGGGCAGCTCAAAGTTAGACTAGAACAACAAGATTTCCCCCTGATGCCAACCTCCAGAAATCCCACGTCTAGAAACTCAGCATCTCTGTTCCCTTAAGCAAAAACCTATAGGCTCTTCCCTTCTCCTGCACAGTGCGGAAGGCCGGTGCCTCCATCTCAGCGCTCTGGTCCACTGCTTGGCAGTCATTAAGCAGCCAGTTCTGCCGAGCAGATTGAGCTGCATCAAATTAACATTGAAGAGTTGCCTTGAAAGTCACCCAGAATAGTAACGAGGCAGCCAAAGCGGCTGGACTTCACGACTGCGAGTGCAGAACTGCTGGAGGGTTTAACATCAGCCCCCTGAGAGCCATCGCCGCTCCCCTGGGAGACCTGCAGGCGGTGCAGCGGAGCAGGTGGAAGTGCGCCTGTGCGGCACGAGGGCGGCCACCCCTGACTGCAGCGGGCACCGTGCAGATGGCCTGAGCTGGGGAGACAGGGCCCCGGGGCCAGCAGCGCTCTCTTCGGAGGGGCCCAGGCCTCCTTGGGTCTGTGGAGACAGTTATCTCCCTTTGGCAAAGGTTAAGATGAGATATTAAGACTCTTCCACCCCTACTTTTAGAGCCCTGAGGGCCGGTGGCATTGAATTAAACGAGAGAATTATAACCAGAGGTGCTTACCTGAGACTAGGGTTACTGCTGTGAGATAAAACACCATTAATTCTTTTTCTTTTTCTTTTTTGAACAGTTAGAGTTTGGAGCTGGGGACCTGCAGGGGCCTTTGTTTGGCCTAAAGTTGTTCCGTAATCTCACACCAAGATGGTAAATATAAAGAGATAAATGCCCTTTGGTGGTCTTTGTGGATTTAGGAGACCAGAACCTGCGTATTCTTTTTGTCGGAATCATCTGCAGTTACCTTGTCTGTCCTGCAAGGTCACTGAGGGCAGACCCTGCAGCTGGCATGGAGCCTAGGCACTGTGCTCGTCGCAGAGAGCACTGGATCGGGGGTGAGGGAGGTCTGCTTCTTGTCCCAGCCCAGGGCCAGGCTTCCGCTCCCCTGAGGATGCGGCTCCTGCCCTGCCTGGTCACCGTGGGCTGTGAAGACCATGATACACTGGAGGGAAAGCACTTCATAGGGAAGTGGGTCAGGATCTGAAATATTTATGGGCTTGCGGGTCATTTCTTTGTCACAGAGAATGCGTTTTAGGTTCAGAGAGGGGCTTTAGTAAGCAGTGAGGCAGCCTGTTTATTAGGCACATTCGTGTTATGCCAGAGCCGTAAACCCCACCACCTCTGCTCTCCTTCGCCTTTGCTTTGGCAGTGATGAAGGACTGTCCCTTCCAGAAAGCAGAGATGTCCTTATTCCCCATTGAGCTCAGATGAAAGAATTGGGTGGAAGGGAAACAACTCTCCTCTGGGGGATAAAATACAGCTAAAGGAATTCTGGAACAGAGCACGTTTGCAAAGAAAGGTGTTTCGCCTCCAGCCGGATGTGCGTCTGCGTGCCTGCAGGGCAAGACTGGTAAAGGCTAGTGTGCAGGGCCGTCCCACGCAGGGTAAGAAGTGTCGTGAGAGAGAGAAGCTGTGGCTTCTCGACGGGCAGATGAGCACAGCCCGAGCAGAGCCCCGAGAGCGGGGCTTCCAGGCAGAGAGCGAGGGGTAGACTAGACACCCCAGCACGGGGGTCACCCACGTGCTGGTTAGAACACGGCTTCTCGGGCCTCTGCTCTGGGACTCGGACCCGGCAGGTCTGGGAGGGGGGCAAGGGTGAGGCTTTTAACCAGAACTCGAGGTGGGCAGTATATGTACGTGTCAGCGTTTTCCTAAGCTTGTCTGCTTGGGATCGTCCCCTCCGATGCTGCTGACGGAAAGCAGAGGTTCCTGCCCCCACCCCCAGACCTCTCTCAGGTCCTCTGAGACGGGGGCCTGGAATCCATAGTTTTATCAAGCACCCCAGGTCATTCTGAAGACTAGACACATTTAGGAGGCACTCACTGAGGAAAATCTGTGGGCTGTTTCATTCTGGTTGAGCCTCAAAGTGTCTGTCTGTTAAGTGGTCACCCGAGTCTAGGTGTGGCTGGTCATCAGCTTTTGCAGGTCTGGAAATTGAATTTCATCATAGTACCGGTTTATCAGACTTGAGAATGCAGATTTATAAAAAAGGATGCCAGCTTGTTAATGCACAGTGTCTCCTCCTCCGGGTGCCCCTAGTCCCTGGGTCGAGTTACTTTCAAGTCCAAACTGGTGATGAGAAGGTTATTGGTTGATGGGTGTGGGTGAGCCTGGAGAAAGGCAGGCGGCCGGCGGGAAGTTCTCCGCCTCCCAGGGCAGTGCCTGACTTGCTGCTCTGGCCCCAGAGTCTGTCTGTCTGTCTCTGTCTAGGACATGCTCCAGAAAAATACAAGATCATATTACTTTGATTAAACAGAGATCTCATTGTTTATGTTTTGATTGTTTTAAAAGTCACAGGGTGACTTTTATCTCTCCTCTCCCTGCTTGCCTCCCCCGAATGACCCAAGTGTGGCTAGAGGGGAAGAATGTGGCTGCCGTCCGGTGTGGCTGGAGTGTCAGATAAAGGGGACAAGGTTGGGTTGGGGGCCTTTGCAGAGCAAGGAGTTGATTCCTCATTCGTGTGGCCTTGGGAAGAGGTCTGTGAGCACAGGAGCAAATGTCATCAGAGTTACCACGTGTATTATTATTTTAGGGGCACAAGCGAGGCCTCCAGAGCATAGGAAGGAAACAGGCATCTAGTGTATGACGGCTGTTCGCTGGAGGCAAGCTGTTTGCTCGTCTTTGAGCGGCTTGAGTGAAGTGCTGTGAGTT
The DNA here is from genome assembly GCF_949752795.1 of Hyperoodon ampullatus. Lineage (NCBI taxonomy): Eukaryota > Metazoa > Chordata > Mammalia > Artiodactyla > Ziphiidae > Hyperoodon > Hyperoodon ampullatus. The sequence goes on along the minus strand of NC_136915.1, from coordinate 4,695,556 downwards.
CCTTTGCTGTTGAAGTGAAATACCCCTTTTTATCCAGAAGATGGGGCTGACTCCCTCGGAAATCAACTTCAGAGACCTTTCGGGGGATGGTCTGCTAGCTTCTCAAGTAGCTTTCGGTCATTACTTTGCAGCCCTGGGTGCACATCAGGATGGAAGGGTAGCTTTGAAAACTGCACTGACGCCTGGGCCCCCACCCGAAACGAATGACTTCATTGGTCTGGGGTGGGCCCTGGATAAGGGCTTCTCAAGACTGGCTGCACGTTTGCATCACCTGGCTAGCTTTTCCCACACCAGGTCTATAAATCAGCACACCTGGGGGCAGGAGCCGACCATCGGTGTTTTCAGATTCACCAGGTGAGTCCAGCGTGCAGCCAAGCTTGGGAACCTCCGCAGGTGGCTCTGACTTGCGACAGGATTGGATCTGCTGGTTTAGGAGCACAGACATGCAGGTGCCTCTTTGGCTGTAGCTGAAGTTGGAATGGGATGGGGGTGGGGAGTGCCACTTGGCGGGTGGGTAACTGGAGAGATTCCCTGGATCGCGGGCGGGGAGCCGTGGGAGTGGTGGCGAGCAGGGTGTGGGCTGGCGGAGAGAACGGGGCCGAGCACGGCTGCGCCACTGTCATCCAGGACCCTTTCTCTCTGTGTGTCCCCCCAGCTTTGTGACGACAAACTGTGCTCTGCAGTTTTCGTCCCGTGGCATCCGGCCTGGCCTCACCACTGTCCTGGCCCGGAACCTGGACAAGAACACGGTGGGCTACCTGCAGTGGCGCTGGGGCATCCAGTCGGCCATGAACACCAGCATCGTCCGGGACACCAAGACCAGCCACTTCACCGTGGCCCTGCAGGTGAGGACAGCTCCAGGGGGACCCTCCTCCAGCCCCTCTGTGGGCCCCTGACCGCCCTCCCCCTGCTCACCCCCAAATCCAGCGCCCACAGGGCCGGAGGGCGAGTTCTGTCCACCCACACTCAGGAGTTGAAACACTGTTGTTCTCAGGCCCCCACGGGAGCTGTGTTCCAACTGCCCTAAAGCAAAAGGCCTTTTTCACCTTTCTGGTGAGAGAAGCCCACAGAATCGGGGTGGGAGAGAGCCGTGGTCAGTAAGTGGCCCCCCAGCAGAGTCGTGCGCTCAGGGGCCACGGTGGCCGGGCAGGAGGGCGGGGAGTGAGCAGCTGCCCCTTGGCGGGCAGCCGCTGCCCTGTGAGAATGCAGGCTCGGTGTGCAGGAGTTTCTGTTTTTCATGGGAAGTCAGAAAATGGTTTTTATTTGAAATCTCCCAGTTTTTAAACATTGGCTACTGACAAATTCTCACACACTTTGTGGGACAGGGCGACCCTGCTTACTTCAGTCTCAACTACCTTCTTTCTTCCCTCTGTGTCTCCCCAGCTTGGAATCCCTCACTCCTTCGCGCTGATCAGCTATCAGCACAAATTCCAGGATGACGATCAGACTCGCGTGAAAGGATCCCTGAAGTGAGTTCTGGCCGGGCTGATGCGGGAGCACGCTTGATCTGTGTAGGGGTTTCTGGTGGTGGCGCTGGTTGCAGTGAGGTGCCTGCAGTCGCGCCCAGGGTCCGGTGTCCTGACTCTCTTCTGTTCATTGACCCAGGTCCCTGTGGGTGGTTGGGAGGGCAAGAGAGGATTGGGGGTAGGGGCCCCGGCCTCTGGCCTGAGTGACAGTTGCCCGTGGTGACCGGGAGGGACCCAGGAGGGATCAGAAGCGCAGGGGCCCTTGCTCGCTCACTGCGATCTGCTCCTGTAGGGCAGGCTTCTTCGGGACGGTGGTGGAGTACGGAGCGGAGAGGAAGATCTCCAGGCACAGCGTTCTAGGTGCAGCTGTCAGCGTTGGAGTCCCACAGGGCGTTTCTCTCAAAGTCAAGTACGTTGAATTCAAGTCTTTCTGGCCAGGGATTATCTGGCCCCTTGTAACTCACCTGGGCTTTACCTACGTTAAGGAAGAAAGAGACTTTGCTTTGTAATTCTGTTCTTAGAGATGTGGTTGCTTCTGTCTGGGGTGTGTAAGCAAATGTCGAGGAGTCCAGAAGCCCAACGTTCGCTCAGTGAGGTCTGAGTCTCTGCCTCAGAGAACCTCCCTGTGCCCCCCGCCCCGCCTTCCGCCCCGCCTGTCTCTTACCACCCTCTGCCTCCCCGATGGCCCGTGTGCGGGCCCCGCACGCCCACTCTCCCACCCGGCTGCGGCCCTCACGGTGTGACGTGTACTGCGTGGTCACCGGCGCAGCAGCTTCGGGTTCTCTCTACCAGATCCTTCCCACCTGCACATGGACCCTGTCTCCCCCTGCCTGCCTGCCTTGCCGAGCTGCCTCTGGCTTCACCTGACTGGCTGGTTGCCTCTAAGCGGAGGCCCCACTGTCGGGCCCTGGTCGGCCTAGACTCACCCCCCGACGGTCTGATCCGGCATCCTGGCTTCAGTAGCATCGGGCTCCGGGGACGCTCACCGTTCTAGATCCAGCTTGGCCCTCCCCACAGACCTCCAGCTCATAGATCTCTTGTCCTTTCCCAAATCTCTCCTCAGATACCTCACAGCATCCCCATGTCACATCTCCAGCCCCAGTCCTCCCCCTGCCCTCGGTCACACATGCCCTTCAAAGCCTGCCGTGTCTGGAGTCGCCCCGTCTCAGTGCTCAGTGCTCCATGTTTCCATTGGTTCTGTCCAGAACCCTGGAGCTCACCTTCACCACCCTTTCCCCACACTCCGAACTGAATGTATCTCGGAATCCTCTTGGCTCTCGTCTGAAAGCACATCCTCAATATGACCATTTCTCACAACCTCTGTGGCCACCGTCTCGTGGAATTACTAGTGTCCTCCTGACCGATCTCCTTCACACTTGGGACACTTTTCTCCACACAGACAGTCTTTTAAAATCTAAGCCAGTGTACGTCAGCCTTCTGCTTAAAGCCCTCAGCGACTCCCTCAACTCAGGGCAAAAGCCAGAGTCCTCAGACCCTCCGCGACCTGGCCTCTCACCCTCCTCTCTGCCCCCTGGTCGCCCCACTCCAGCCACACTGGCTGCCCCGGGACCACACCGAGCCTGCTCCTGCTTCTGGGCTTAGCATCTGCCGTTCCTCAGTCCCCGGTAACCACGTGGCTGGTTCCTTCGGTGCCCTCCGGTCTCTGCGCATGTCACCTGATTGCCCTCATCGCCCTGTGAAAACTTAGCGGCCCTCACCTCACCCCAGACAGTCCACTTCCCCTTCATCCTGTTTATTGTCCTCCATTGCACCCATCTCCATCTGACACGCCATCCATCCCCCGCTGCCCCTCATCAGAAGTGCTTTAACTTGGTCCGTTTCATTATTCTCTGTACTCCTGCCGAGTTCTCTGTGACTCCGTATCTGCCGTAAACACTCCTCCGCTGCAGATGTTACGTGACATGATCTGAATTGAATTCTTATCAAGGATGCCACCCTGCCTCTTTGGAAAGAAACATTTTCACTTCAGCCAAGTTTCCTGTTATCAACAGGCTGAATTGTCCAAATTGTATTGGTAAATAAACCAAAGTTTTACTAGAAGGCACCTCAGTTCAGCAATTGCTAACTTTTATGTTCTATTTATTTGATGAATCACGGTAATTGCTGAACGTTCAACCAACCTTACAGGAAAATTGTGGAGGAAAATTCCACTGGATCATGACATATAATACTTTTTATATATTGCTTGATTTGATTTGCTGTTCTCTTACTAAGAATTTTTGAATCTATATTTTTAAGGGGTGCTGATTATAATTTTCTTTTTATTATATATTTGTCAGGTTTTGGACTGAGTTATGCCAGCCTGATAAAATGAGTTAGGAATTGTTCCCTCCTCTATTTTCTAAAAGAATTTGTGTAAGAATGGTATTTTTTTTCCCTGTGTTTCATAGAATTTACCAATGAGATCAGCTGAGCCTGAATTTTCTTTGTAGGAGTATTTTTGATAGTGAATTCAACTTATTTTATAAATATAGGGCTTTTCCAATTTTCTGTTTCATCTTTTTTTCTTCCAGTTTATTGAGATATAACTGACAATACAGCATTATATAAATTTAAGGTGTACAGTATAATGATTTGACTTACATACATCATGAAATGATTATCACAGTACGTTTAGTGAACATCTACCATCTCATATAGATACAGAATTAAAGAAATAGAAAAAAAAATTTTTTTTCCTTGTGATGAGAACTCTTAGGATTTACTCTGTTTCATCCTATGTCAGTTTTGTTAAAATTCGTTAATTTTTCAAGGGATTTGTCCATTTCATCTGTGTCAAATTTGTTAGCATGAAGTTGCTCTTAATACCCCTTTATCTTTTTAATGTCAGTAGTTATTTATAGATGATGTCTCTTCATTCCTAATGTTGCTAATTTGTGTTCTTTCTACCCTTTTCTTAATCAGTCTAGCTAAGGCACTTCACTTGTCAAAGAACCAGCTTTTGGTTTCCTTCATTTTCTCTGTTTATCTGTTTTCTTTTTTCTTTTTTTAAATAAATAAATGATTTATTTGGGTCTTCGTTGCTGCGCGGGCTTTCACTAGTCACGGCGAGCGGGGGCTCCTCTTCGTTGCGGTGCGCGGGCTTCTCATTGCGGTGGCTTCTCTTGTTGCGGAGCACGGGCTCTAGGTTTGTAGGCTTCAGTAGTTGTGGCACGTGGGCTCAGTAGTTGTGGCACGCAGGCTCCGTAGCTGTGGCACACGGGCTTGGTTGCTCCGCGGCATGTGGGATCTTCCCAGACCAGGGCTCGAACCTGTGTCCCCTGCATTGGCAGGCAGATTCTCAACCACTGTGCCGCCAGGGAAGCCCCTGTTTATCTGTTTTCTATTTCATTGATTCATGATCTTTATAAGAAAGCACGAAGCTGTGTTCCAGAGTAGCGGCTTCATCTCCACTTTCCCACCAGCAGCTCCGAGAATTCGTTGCTTCACATCCTCCCCAGCCCTTGGTAGGGTCGTTATTTTTGGTGTCGGCTGTTTTAGCAGACGTATAGGTGTATCCCATTGTGGTCTTGATTTGCATTTCCCTCATGTCTAAGATACTGAGCATCTTTTCATGTGTTTATTTGACATCCATATCTTTTTTTTAGTGACGTCTCTATTCACATCTTTTGTCTGTTTTATTATTGGGTTGTTTGATTTCTTGTTTTAGTTTTGAGTGTCCATCAGTTCTAGAGTTGCTTTCATTATTATTTAAGTGTCCCATCACTGGGTATAGAATTCAGGGTTAACAGAGTTCTCTCTCAGTACTCTTAAGGTGTCCTGCTGTCTTCTGGCTCCCTTTGTTCCTGACAAGTTGTTGGTCATTTGAAACATACCCTGCATGTAATGTGTGTGGGTTTTTTGGTTTTTTCCTGCTACTCAACTTTTTTACTTTTGTTTCTCAGCACTTTGACTGCTGACCTACATGTGGTTTTGTTGTATTTATGCTGCTTGGGGTTTGCTAAATTTCTTGCATCTGTAAATTTATGTATTTTTGTAAAATTATCAAATTTGCACCTTTTATGCCATTTAATTCTTTCAATATTAAATATTTAATATTAAATATCTGCCCCATCCTCTCCTCTCTGGGGCCCTAATTACTCGTGTGCTAAACCTCTGGATGTTGCCTCACACGTTTCTGAGGCTCTGCCCATTTGCTGTCAGTCCTTTTTCTCTTTGTTCTTCATACTGGATCGTTTATATTAATCTATAAATTCACTGACTCTTCTCTCATCTCCAGTCTGCTGTTAAATCATCAGTGAATACTTTATGTCTTCGAGCAGAGTTAAAATAGTTGCTTTAAAATCCTATCTGCTGGTTCCAACATCTGGGTCATCTGGGGTCGGTCTCTGTTCGTTTCCTTTTTCTCTCATTGTATCTGGGTACGTAGAGTAGTCGGTATTGTATTCTGGGTATTGCGAACAATATATTGTAGAAATTCTATTTTCTGTTATGTTTTTCCAAAAAGCGTTGTCTTTTTTTCCTTTTAGAAGGTCGTTAACTTGGCTGAAGTCAGACTGCAAACTCGGACCCACCTGTGTGGCAGCCACTGGTAGACCAGGGGTCAGCTGGAGACCTGTGGCAGATTTATACACAGAACCTGGGACTCCCCACCTGGGACTTTCCTTTTGGGGGACCCCCTCTTCCCAGCTGCAATGGTTGCCCCAAACTCTGAGGTCTGGTTCTTCAGTCCAATAGGACTGCAGATTTCTTTCCAGTTTTAATCATCCATATGGTACAGACTGAGAATTGCCCTCAGGCTAAAAGCTGTTTTTAAAAAAATATATCAGGAAGTTCACCAGTGCCGTTCCGTTCTTCTGCCCTTGGTTGCTATCCAGTCCCTGAAGGTGTTTGTTATGTGTGACCCAGAGTTTACAGTTAATGTCTGTGGGATGACTGGTCCAGTAGGAACTACTCAGCCATCGCTGAAAGCAGAAGGGACCCCTGGAGGAGCGGCCACCCCTGTCTCCTCAGGCCACGGTTACTTTGGTTGGGCGTTAGTCTGTTGCTTGCGGTCAGCAAGTAGTGAGACCTTTCTTCCGTCACTTACATCAGATCCAGCGGCTAAACCTTGGGACAGGGGACCACCCAGGAGTGGACTCTGAAGCATCAGACTCTCCTCCTCCTCCTCCTGGAGTCCTGTGTATTGAGAGGCTCTCTTCCTGGGGCTGAGACCCCACTCCCTTCCCTGGGAACCTGACTCACGTGGGCGTTGGGCTTTGTTCTGTTTTCAGGTTAAACAGGGCCAGTCAGACCTACTTCTTCCCCATTCACCTGACGGACCAGCTGCTCCCCAGCGCCGTGTTCTACGCCACCGTGGGGCCCCTCGTGCTCTACTACGCTCTGCACCGCCTGGTCATCAGGCCCTACCTCAGGGCTCAGGAGGAGAAGTGAGTTCACAGCACGTGGCGGGGACACCACCGAACCGCACCGTGCTCAGCTTCCTCATCCGTAACGTGGAGATGATGGAACCTACCCCACAGGGCTGTTGGGGAAGTTGCATGCGTTAATCCGTGTACGCTGCTCATTACCGTGGTGTCTGGCCTGTAACACGTGCTCAGTAAACGTGAACTAGTTCCTCCCGTTAGTTCACAGTAGTGCTGCTGTTAACCCACATTTCCTACTTGCAGAAAGAATTAGAGTTCGTGTACAAAACTGTTGGGACTTTAAACCATGACCACAGAAATGAAAAGTTTTCCTTCTTCTCATTCTAACCATTTCTTTTCCTGGCACTGAATTCAAGAAGCTTGGGTTCTGAGTTCTTACGTACAAGGCACGCATTAATTATAGTCTTAGAAGTCATCAAGATATAATTTATTTTGCAGTTTCTTTTAGATAATCCATTAGCATAACATTAAATCTGAGAGGTGGTTTAGATTTGTTACTTTATAATGATCTAATTTAATAACTCGTTGAGCTTGGAGAATCTGGAAGAAAGGCATGACTCTCCTCTTGGGGCCCCTCTAGCCTTTGACTCATTAGAGCTCAGGGTCCTAACGCCTCAGGAGACTTCAGGCTTGGAGCAGAGAAGGTGCTGGGTCAAGTCTGATGGGACAGGCGTGTGCTGCCCTGGCAAAGTACATGGATGTATCTAAGGTAGTATGCAGTGTCCCTGTCAAAAGGGTCATGTGACGCTGCCAGGTTGGTGGCATCTCCTGTGATTCTCACCTTCTCCCCTGACCTCTTTCCTGCGATTCTTGCCGTGTGGAGCCCTCCTCCCACAGTGCTGGGTTTCCCGTGTGCTCTGCGGAAGAGGTCGGGCAGAGCCGTCTGGGGACAACAGGGAAGCCGCACAGGCCTGGGATGAACAGATTCACTTGACCTCGTCTTGGAAATACTGTTTTAAGTTCTAGAACGGGGAGCGCAGTAAGATCACAGGCTGTTTGCAGGCGCAGGTCCAGCCAGGGGCCCTGTTGTCTCCCTGCTGCTAACGCCACGCTCCTCGCGTGCGGCTTCTTTTTCTCGCATTAGGGAGCTGGAGAAGCAAAGGGAAAGCACAGCCACCGACATCCTGCAGAAGAAACAAGAGGCAGAAGCTGCTGTAAGTGTTGCATCACCGTCACCCTGCAGGTCCTTGGCTCCGTGGCATCTGGGACTGTTCTGCCCGTCGTGCAGAGCACAGGCCGCTCTTTTCTAGCCCACGCTTCTTAAGCCAGGGCTGTGGGGGGAAGTGCTTCACACCCTGTATGCTGGTCTCAGGGGCCTCAGGTCTCAGACTTTTCTTCCCCAACAACTTCCTTGGTCATTTAGTCTTTTTTTTTTTTTTTTTTTTTTTGCTGCATTGGGTCTTGGTTGCTGTGTGTGGGCTTTCTCTAGTTGCAGCGAGCGGGGGCTGCTCTTCGTTGCGGTGTGCGAGCTTCTCATTGCCGTGGCTTCTCTTGTTGCAGAGCATGGGCTCTAGGCACGCAGGCTTCAGTAGTTGTGGCTCACGGGCTCAGTAGTTGTGGTGCACGGGCTTCAGTAGTTGTGGCGCATGGGCTTAGTTGCTCCGCGGCGTGTGGGACATTCCCGGACCAGGGCTGGAACCCGTGTCCCCTGCATTGGCAGGCAGGTTCTTCACCACTGCCCCACTGGGGAAGTCCCATAAGAGGGTTTTTTTAAGTGGTGGGGATTGTCCTCTTCCTTTCCTTTGAGTGAATTGTTTCTCCATGACCTATGATAGCAGCGATGTCCAGGAGAAACGGACAGTGGACGGGGCAGGGCTGGCAGGCACCGGGCACATAGCCGTGGCTCTCAACAGAGGTGGAGCCCAGGGAGGCCCTGAGGGTGGCATCCTTGTTCTTTGCAGGTTCAGCTGATGCAGGAATCTGTCCGAAGAATAATCGAGGCCGAAGAGTCCAGAATGGGTGAGGAGGCCTGGCCTCTTCGGGGACGGGGTGGGCGCTGGGGTCTCACAGGAGCGTGTGGTCCCTGCAGCCCGGCTGCGCAGGGGGCCGCCCGCCACGGCCGCCCCACCCTGACCGAGCCCGTCCTCAGGGCTCATCATCGTCAACGCCTGGTACGGGAAATTTGTCAACGACAAGAGCAAGAAGAGCGAGAAGGTGAAGGTGATTGACGTGACTGTGCCCCTGCAGTGCCTGGTGAAGGACTCCAAGCTCATCCTCACGGAGGCCTCCAAGGTGGGCGCTCGGGGGCCCTGGGGTTCAGACAGAAAGGGCGTCTGGGGAAGAGGGATGGACGGCTGCCCCTCGAAGGGGCCGTTTCACTGCAGCGGAACCTCGCGTGCTGCCACGCTCACTGCGGGGCGCTGCCCAGCACCCAAGTTACAGCCACACTGGAGCCGTTGACTTCATTTGTTGATCTGTTCGTTGCCAGGTATCACTGAGCCCCTACCGTGCGCCAGGTACACCAGCAAGCAAAGCATACCTCCTGCCCCCAGGAGCACACACTCTGCTTACGCCTTGCCTCGTTCCAGAAGGAGCGTGAGGTCGCCCGTAGCACGTTTGAGGCGCGCGGTGGGGCCCGGGGCATGGGTGATGGAGGCGAGTTACAGCGCAGAGGAGCTCAGGCCAAAGAGCCCTCGTTCCCTGAACAGGCAGCTAGTCCCCCCACCTCAGCGGGGCTTCTGTGAAGACGGAGGTGCCGTTAGCGAGGCAGAAGGGGCCTATTGGGAGGGCGACGTCTAGGACTCAACAGGCAGCTTTCTGAAATTCTCGTTTCTTTTCCTCAAGCTCCCAAGTTTGCATCTTCTGTGGGCTGCTCCCGAGGGCAAGTCCAGGCCCTTCCACGCTGCTCCTCCAGGTGGCGGCAGACGGCAGTGCTGCTGGGCTTTAAACCACCGCCTCAAGTGAGAATCTGTTTGCTCGTTACAGGCCGGACTGCCTGGGTTCTATGACCCGTGTGTGGGCGAAGAGAAGAACCTGAAAGTGCTTTACCAGTTCCGAGGTGTCCTGCATCAGGTGATGGCGCTCGACAGCGAGACGCTCCGGATACCAAAGCAGTGTGAGTAGCTGCCCCTGGCCGTCACCCGCCCTGTGCCCGGGCCTCGGGAGGCCCTCGGGGAGCTCCGAGTGAGGGGCGACAAGCCGGGGAGCAGCAGGCTTGGGCATCGCGACCTGCTCGGAGCCGGGAAGCGACGCCCTGAGGGAGGGGTCAGCCCTCTCCCAGGTGGAATTAGAGTGAGCTCTGTGCTTGGAAACTGCAGCCTGGGTGGCTGCGTAGGAAGCAGACGCAGCTGCTCGTTTGTGTGCTTGAACCAGGCGATTCTCAGCAGCTTCTACTCTGCTCAGCTGCAGGCCGGCAGCCTCTGGTCTGGTGATGGCCAAACCCCCGAAGTGGAAAGGCGGCGTGGAAGCAGTTGCCTTCAGACGCCCTGAGTTTGTCTTTTCTTTTACAGCTCACAGAATTGATACCGATGGATAAAATGCTTGAGAAACCAGATTTAAACGAGGCTACAAAGAAACCTTTCCCTGGGAGTCTACAAATTTGGAAGCAGGAAAAAACTCCAGACGTCAGATGTGTTTATTTTGTATTTCTGTAGAAGGTGGCACTGTATCAATTATGTGAAGGGACCCGCAGGCACCCTGCTTTGCGGGTGCTGTAGGTAGGACTGAGGCAGCCCCACCTGGACCAGAACCACAGCACGGCCCGTGTCTGTTCCCAAGGATCATGCCCTGCCAGGAAGGGCCCTGGGCCCCTGGAGCCTCCAGGTCCCTCCCCAGGTTCCTCAGCACGTGTGCCGGCTGCAGCCCCCCAGTAGTTCTTGGTCTGCCGTGAGGCACTTACGAACACCTTGCCTTCATGCACAGGACTGTGAACTACTTTTCCTGAAATCCGCACTGACCGTGGGAAATGAAATGGAAGGAAGGAGTCCCCACGAGCAGAATCTCCAAATCAAGTGAGCATCTGTCCGGTCAACTTCCTGAAAACTACCTTTTCCTGCTGAAATATCACTGAGTGCATCTGGAGAGGATTGTGTGGGTTTATAAATCTGCTTTTTATCTGAGAACAAATGGTTTTGGAAATTAGTCTCTTTTTTTCCCCTCCCAGAACTCAAGCCATTCCACTGGCACCTGGCTTGGGACAGAGGGTGGAACTCCGGGTCCCAGGAGCCACCCGTGTCCTCGCGGGAAAACGCGATGCCTCCCGCCCCGCCCCGCACAGCTCAGCCCCAGTAGAGCGCGGAGTTCAGGAGAAGGGGACGCGGGGCTCCGACAGGCGCCGCTCCCGCTCGCCGCCAGCAGGTGGCGCAGCGGCTCCCACGCCTGGCCAGTCCAGCTCTTCCTCACCGGCACCCCTTTTTGGGTGTCTGCTCCCAGGACCCCCCTCCTTCACTTGCCTGTTTCGTGGCTGCAGAATATTTCAGGACCAGGAGCCTCCTGCACAGCCTGGCCTGTGAACAGTTACCGGCAGAGCAGAGGCCTGGCTGGTGGTGGTTCCGACAGCCTCTCCGCAGCTACTGTCAACATCAGGCTTCACTCCTGACGTTGGTACCGGAGAAATCACTCATACCCCCCTTCCTCCACTTTTAAAACTCAGTTCAGGTTGTCCGATTCTGTCCTATTTATCTCCACTTTAAAAAGGTTTCCTGCGAGCTGCCGCTCTGAATGTACATCATGCAATAACCGTTGCGTTAGCGGAGTCCGACCTCGGCCGCAGCCCGTGTCCCTGCCCAGCGGGCGGGTCACTGTACAGGGGACACTCTTACCACAATAAACCTTTCCTGAAAGCCAGGGGCGGCGTTTCCGTGCGTCTGTGTTCCCTTACGGGTGAGCGGAACGCGGGACGTGCCCCCTCCGCACAGGCCTCGTTGCACCCTTTATGCCGACGGTTCAGACCACGGTTTGAACCACGGGGCTTAACTTGAAGCTGCGGATCAGTTTTCTGTGTCACACATTTGCCTGAGAAACAGAGTCCAAGTTAGGAGATGACATAGGCTAGGATTCCTATTTTCTTTCACTAAAGGCACCTTTTTTTGATAGTCAAAGGTGGTCATGCCCTGCTGGCTCTTCAACAGGAAGCAGGCAGGCAGTCTCAGAAGCAGCCGGGCACGGCAGGAGAGGGAACCTCAAACCAGCGCTCCCTTGTTTGTAAATAAAGGAGGAAACGCGCAGCGCAGTGTAGGAAGACACTTTATTATGTTGCTCACTCACACCCGGCCGGGCAGGGGGGTGCTCCTAGGACAGAAGCCAGCCTCAGCCACTTAGAGAGCCGGCCGTCCAGGCGACGGGGCCACTTGCTGCCTTGGAGAGTGCCAGCGCCCTACGGCCCCCCTGGGCCCAGCTACCCCTCGAGGAAACGCGTTTCCTCCCCCCTTGGGGAGGGTCAGCCACACTGGCCCAGGATGGCTCCTCAGGCTGTGGTTCCAAGGATGCTCGCCCAATTCGTGCTGGAGGGAGAACCCCGGTGTAGTGCTCACGGCCCCGCCACTCCCAGCCTGAGGCCACTACACTTCACACGAGGTGGCGGTGGCGCCGGCCGAATGGCAGGGCAGGACTGAAAGGTCCGCCCACGGCCAGAGCCCCGAGACCACTGCCCCTCCTCCCGGCGGCAGCTCGGCGGAGAAGGCCCAGCTGGCGGGCTCAGCTCTGCTGCCCCGGCCACAGCCTGGCCTGGAGTCCCGGCTGCCCCGCGCCACAGGCACGCAGGCGACTGGACATCTTCTTCATCACCAGCCTCTGGGCCTTCAGGCGCCTGCGGAGCTTTTCATTTTCCTTTAGCGTCAGGAAGAGTTTTTTTTTCAGAGCGTCTAAGTCCAAAAGGGCGTAGCTGTGATCGGACGGCTGCGTGGGGCTGGCCGGCTGACCAGGGACCCCAGTGGCTTCCGGTCTGTGTGGCGGGACCTGAGGACAGAGGTCAGTGAGAGACAGGCAGCGGCCAGGGCGGCGGGACGCACTTCCTCAAGCCCTCCCGAAGCCCAGAGCTGCCCAGTCGCAGCTAAGTTCACGGGTAAGGTCTGAATCCAGGCTACACATTGTGGTGCTCTGGTTCAGGCACGTTTTCTTCCTTCTGTTTGAAGCAAATCCCCTCGAGCTGAGACCAGCCACGCACTGCCTTCGCACCTGGCCCGGCCTCACCTGTGCTCCGGGGCCTCCAGCGTCCGGGGGCAGCTGTGGCGCTTCTAGCGTCGTGTCCACCTTCCTCCCTGGGCCACCCTCCCCGGCCCCCGTCTCAGGGAGGACCTGGGAACGACAGGGCAGAGGAGGCCACTGACTGGCACAGAAGCGGATCCTCCCCAGCTGCTACTTGTCTGTCCCGCCAGTGGTCCCCACACACCACCCAGGGGCAGCCGGGGCGCCTGCAGAACAGCCAGCCTCTTTCACGGCCTGGGGTCAGACCCTTAGACATGGAGCAGAAGCCAGACGTGACCAGCTGCCACTGCTTGATATTAAACAGGAAGAAGGCGGCACGGGAGGGTTTGGCTTTCCTTTTCTAGGAAACGAGAGAATCCAAACCCAGCAGGCCAGCCTAGCGCTCGGTGACCATCAGGGCAGACTCACCTTTCCCTTCTCAGAGGCAGCGTCTCCACTCGGGCCGGCAGGGTCTGTGTTCTCCCTCACCAGCTGCAAGAGACACGGAGCTGCTGCAGATGGGCCCCGGGGTACAGGCAGGAGGTCCGCGCCCCGAGAGCCCGCGCCAGGCCTCGTGCGTCTTTGTCCTCTCGCTCCGCCGGCTGAGGCTCAAGTAAACTGCGCCCTGAACCCAGCCCAGCTCTCCTCTCACCATCCCCGGCTCCCTTCCTTCTCCGAGGATGTTCCCAATCTCGGGTCAGAGGCCCGGTGAAGCCAGGGACCTGTCTGTACGTGTTGCCCCAGGGCCTGGCACTCTTCAAGGCGCACAGTAGGTGACTCAGAGTGGCAGCCGCGTAGTGGGAAACATCCAGCTCAGAGCCTGCAGCCCCCAGACCTCGTCAGAGCTGAGCTGGGGCCGCGGGTGCCAGAAACAACTCTCCCCACCCGCAGGCACCGGAGCGCCAAGAAGCAGGGCCACCGACGCCCCCCGAGCCGTTAACCTGTAATCGCTGACTTCAGGGCACGCAGTCTACCACAGATGCGTGACAGTGACCACACTGACTGAACGGGATGGGGTGCGGGGCTCCTAACCAGCGGACGCCCCCCGAGCTGTTAACCTGTAATCGCTGACTTCAGGGCAAGCAGTCGACCACAGATGCGTGACAGTAACCACGCTGACTGAACGGGATGGGGTGCGGGGTTCCTAACCAGCGGACGTTAAGTTTCAGGTCAGCAAAATGAGCCCCGTGGTAGGACATCTGTGCCTGCAGTCAACGATACTGCAGTGCACCGTGCTGTGCACTTAGAAGCGTGTTGAGAGAACAGATCTCACGTTAAGTGTTCTTACCACAATGAAATGTGTATATAAAATGAAAGGCCTTCCATGTTTAAGAGAAAAAAACAAAAACTCCTGCACTAAGCACCTACTTGGTGCCAGGCAACGTTCTGGACGTTGGCAATAAAAGCAGCAGAGCAGAGCCCGGCCCGCACGGAGCCTCCACTGGGGCAGGTGCTCACAGGTGCCAGAGAGAGCGCGGGGCAGGACAGGAAGGACAGATGGCAGCAGGGGCTCCTACAGGCACTAGGAGCCTGGACTTGGGGAGGCGGAGGCCGAGAGACCCGGCAAAGGGAAGATGGAGGGCAGGGCGCTCCGGACGTGGTTGCTGGCAAGTGGCAAACGGCCGCCTGCCCTCCCCGCACCCTGGAACTCAGGGTTCCCATCAGCTCCCTCCCTCTCGTTCCCAATAAAAACAAACCAGCACGGGCACCTGGCGCCCCGCTCGGGCCCTCCCCCTGAGACTGGGTGCACGGCAAGGATTTACTATGATTCGCTATGATCCCCTCAGGGCTTAGAGCTCCAACTGTCCTGCCGTAAGCCCTCCCGAGCCAAACCCGCACATCCTGCCCCACCAGACACGTCCTCCTCGGCGTCCCATCGGGAAGCCAAACTCAACGTGCACAGGACCGTTTCCTCAGGGAAACTGGGACCCCCGGTCCCCGGGGGCCCGGAGCCCTGCTCTCCCGGACCACCTCCCTCTCAGCCCAGCAGGGCTGCAGAGTCGGCCCGCTCCATCCCCCTCTCATCGCAGCACCCACCTTTGGCTCGGGCCGCTGTGACTGCCCTCACCTGCGATGCCACAGCGAACTCCGAACCAGCTGCCAGCCAGAGGGACCTTCCAAAGCCATGTCCCTGCCCACGGGCCTCGCCCAAAAACCTACCACCTGTCCAAGCCCGTCACCAACTGGCCCCCGCGCCCTCCAACCAGCCTGAGCTGCTGCTGCAGCTGAGTGCGCCCAAATCCCCGCCACCGCCAAGCCTCTGCCCCGCTGTCCCTGTCCCCACCAGCGCTCCGCCTGCATCGTCCTCCTGTGCCCCGGACAGGGCTCCGAGCCGGCGTGGAGCAGCCACAGGAGGACCTTAACGGGGACCTGGCGGGTGGCAGGTCCTCGGCCACAGGCCCCCGAGCCCGGGCTGGCAACGAGCAAGAGGCGGACGAGGTCTGAGTGCGGCGCGGCCGGGAAGGTCTTCACCGCCCTCGAGCCCACGTGAGGCCAAAGTGAAACACAGGAAGGACCGAGCTCTCGGCACCCTCGCCCGTCAGCTGCTTCCACGGCATCTGTCGTGAAGCGTGACTTATTTTTAAAGCAGCTTTAAATTGCGAATTCCCTAAAGCGCAGGGCAGGGTCTGCTGGGCTCCGGACGCCGAGGCCCGCCAGCGCTGCCCTGGCTGCAGTCCTCGGCCTCTGCCGTCCCCGCCAACGCCACCTGCGCCCTGCGCGCAACCCACCGCCGGGGCCCCGCGGCCGCGCGCACCTGGGGGGGGCCCTGGAAGGCGAACACCGTGGGCACCGCGTTGTGCTTCAGGTTCTTGCGGTTCCCAAAGGCGCTGAAGCACTCGGGCCGGAAGTGCTCGGAGCAGATGACCGTGTGCTGCTTGGGCTCGAAGTCGCCCCGGCCGATGTTCAGCACCCATTCCTTCAGCAGCTCCGGGCGGCTGAACGGGAACCTGGGGGCAGAGAGAGGAGGCGCGAAGGATTCGCCGCACTGAGCACAGCAGCACTTCAGGGTCCCGGGGGCCCTTCGCATCCCCACGCGGCATTTTACTGGACAGCCTGGAAAATTCAGTAGCCTCGTCCTGTTAAACCACATCTACTTAGCTTCCGTCGTGGCTGTCGGCAGCATCCTGAGACCGTGAACGTGGCCGAAGAGCCCAAGCAAGCTGCTCCCCGAGCCACATCTGCCAGGTAGGCCGCCAGGTGGGCCTCCATGCCGGCTCCGGTGCTGGGGAAGCAGGAGTGGGAGAGACAGCCCCGCCCTCATGGAGCCTACATTCTAGAACAGGGAGACAGCCGGTCCACCAAACAGACACAGACTGTGCAGGAAGCAAGAGCAGGAGGTGGGGAAGGCCACCCGAGAGGTGACGTCGGAGCAGAGGCTGCAGGAAGCGGGACAGAGAGCCGTGCGCCGTCGGGAGGAAGAGCAAGCGCGAAGGCCCGGCAGGCGCGAAGGGGTCGCGGGCCTCGCCTCGGGCAGGAGGGCTTTCCCAGAGGCTGGCAGAGGGTGGCAGGTGAGTCCGCCCTGGCCGTTGTAGGAGGGCCCCAGGTGGCTGGGATCAGGGTGTCAGCAGGTGGGGGTGAGGAGCGGGCAGATCTGGGATGTACTGTGAAAACCAGGCAGTAAGGTTTGCCTGTGGGCCGTGCAGCAGAGAAGGAGGGAGTTTCACGTACTAAGACTGCGGGGGAGCGCGAGGGGCAGCCCTGGGGGGTCAGCAGTTTGGTTTTCTATGTCAGATGTTAAATTTGAGGTGCCTTTTACATGTCCGAGAGCTGAACGAGTGGCAGCTGGACATGCGTGTCTGGAGGTGTCACTGTGGGCCCGTTCCCAGGTAAGGGTGGCAGAGCCACGAGCCTGAGTGAGACGGGCACCCTGGGGAGCGAGCATGGACAGGGACAAGGCAGTGGCATGGCCCGAGCCCTGAAGTGCTCCAGCGTCTGTCTGGTGTTGGAAGTGAGCAGGATCCAGCCAAGGGGACTCAGAAGGGGCACTGTGACAAAGAAAGAGGCCAAGAGGTGTCCTAGAAGCCAGGTGGGAGGGGGTCTCAAGGCGTCAGCAGTCAGTTGTGTCACAGGCTGCAGAGAGATCAATTCAGATGAGGATGCACCACTGCGCGTGGCATCATAAGGGCCACTGGGGACATGACAGAGCTCATCTGTGGGAGTGGTGGGGGTGAGAGTCTGACTGGAACGGGAGAAAACCAGAGGCAACGCCACCCCCAGGTACACACCCGACTGACACCTATGGATACAGGTGCTGGAAGGCAAGACCCAGCAACAATGCCCAGAGCCATGTGCCCGTAATGGCCAAAGAAGAGAGGCACCCAAATGCCCTTCAACTGTAGAACAAGTCAATTCTGGTAAACACCTTCCGAAAACACTATGCAGCAATGAAAAGGGTGCACTGCTGCTGCCAGCAACACGGAGGGCTCACAGGCACAATGTAAGCAGAGCACAGGAAAAAGTACAGCCTGTGATCCCATTCAGTGAGGTTCCAGACAGGCCAAAGCAGTCCGCCTTACCCTTGGGCACTGGGAGGATGAGGGGCTGGAAGGGGGAGCGGTCGGGGGCTCCTGGGGGCTGTGATGTTCTAAATTCACGGCAGTCACACGGGCTGTTCACTTTGTTAAACTGGTTGGGCTGTGTGCTCATGATTTGTGCACTTTTCCGTCTGTGTGTTACGTCTCAAGAGACACACTCACTTCGAAAAAGAAAACGATAATAGGAGGAGAGGAAGTGGAGACAGGAGAGCGGCAGCCCTTTGGAGTCCCGCTCTGAACAGGGCAGAGGAAGGCGCCGTGGCTGGAACCTAAAAGAAAGCGTGCGACACTCGACCGATGGGCAGGCGGCCGTTCACTCGGCCGGTCCGGCATGCGGGGCGCGCAGGGACTGACTCCAAAAGCTCCGCCGTCCTCCCGGGGCTCCCGCAGAGCCCGAGGTCCCGGTCCCGCGCGCCCACCCGCTGGAACGTTCTCATTCCTCCTCCCCACCCTTCCTTCCCGGCATGAGGCCCGGAGATGTGAGCACCGCACACCTGAGAGACGTCAGCATCGCTCACCACGCAGCAAATACTGAACACCTACTACGTTCCGGGCAGCATCTGAGAACGAGATACAGTCCCCGGGCCGCGGAGGGGACGCACACCAAGTAACCGCAGGGGCGCGGCGCTGAGCGCGCCCCAGGCCCGCCACGGCCTCCCCCGCGCGCGGCTCCCCGGACCGGCGGGAGGCTGTGCGCCGGAGGGCAGGTTACTCAGCCTCTCCGACCGTCTCCCCGCGCGCCCAGGCGGCCGAGGCGGCGCCGGGCTTCCCGGGCTGGGACCTCGCCGGTCCCCGGGCCGCCGCCCCTCCGCGAAGGGCTTGGCCGCACGCCCTCGGGCCTCCCAGGGTCCGGGCAGCGGCCCCGGCGTCCCCACCCCCCGCGCGCCAGGCCTGGGGCTCCGGCGGGGGCCGCGGCCGCTGGCCCGCGCGAGGCGGGCCCCCGCCCCTCACCGGTGGAAGGTGAGCTGCTTCCTGCGATTGCTGTAGCGGTTGCAGCACTGCCGGGCGGCGCACGACTTCGGCATCTCCAGACACCAGGCCCGGCTGCCCCTAACAAAGATGGCGGCGGCGTGGCCTGAGGGAGGGGCAGGAACACCAGGAGGGGCGGGGTCATAGGACGGGGCGGGACTGGCCAGTGGAGGTGGAGCGAGCGGTTGGGGCGGGGCCTGCCGGGCGCGGCAGCGCCTCGAACGGGGCGTGGCCAGTAGGAGAGGAGGGGCCTGCGGGAGGGGCGGGGAGGGGAGGGGAGAGGAGGGGCCGGGCCAGCAAGGAGTCTGGCGAGTGAAGGCGAACCGGGCTCTGCTCCGCGGCCAGCATCTCGCGCAGTGCCCGCGACCCGCGTCAAGGGGTACTTCTGGGTCCGACTCAGGCCCAACACCCCCAACTGGGCTGGCCGGTGCAGGTTTCACCCCAGTTCGCTGAAGCCCATCACCTTCACCTCCTTGCCTTGGAGCCTCACACCCACCCCCAGTCTTGGACAAGGCTCGCCACCCACTTAGGCCAGTATTTTCAAGATTTTAAGAGGTGTTGATTCACACATTCTGGCAGCTCCAACGTCACAGGAGGAAGTACTAGCTGACCACTAGCTGGTACCAGATTAGTTAGGCAGACACAGCTGATTGACAGAACAGGCTCAGCCACTTGGGACCCCCAAATGTAAAGGGCAGAAGGAACACCCGGGGCGGGGTGCGGGGGATATGCTAATCCCGCTTGCAGAACCTGAGGAGGCTGCAGCTTTTACAATGCAGGGTAACCGCTCACTGGGATTTAAGCTAATGCACAATGGGATGAAGAAACTGTGAAAGCTATTCCTGTCATTCCTACTGCGGTTTGTTTCTGGAGAATTTACTAGAAAAGTGTATTAAGGGCTGTGAGCATTGTCCATCCTGCTAAACCAAACTCAGACTCTGACTTCCCAAGTCTTCACTTCACTAATCATGGTTTGGGGGTGGTGATGAACAGTCTTTCAACAGGAACACCTGAAGCTAGACATGAACCTCAAAGTAGCAATATATTTATTTACAAAATATACAGTTTCACAGAAACAGCTTCGCTTTATACACATAAGCTTTATAATTACGCAGAACCATGTAAACGATGTTAAGTGTCTGGCCTGGCCAAGGCCCACGGGAGGGGACTACTTTTGGGGTGACAACTTTCCCTCCCCCTGCTCCGTTAGCCTCCAACCAGGAGCCCCTAGATGGGCCGTATCTAATTTGCATAAAGCTGATTGCAGCTGCCCAGCTCAATCTAACAGAAAAACCCAAGGTGTCTTGACTTCTTAGACACCCGCCACAGGGGTAAACCTGTCAAAAGAACAAAAAGGAAATGAAGGAACAGAAATGGAGATGAATATCAGATGCCTTCCAGAGGCGTCACCAGGAATTGAATCTTCTAAGAGCAATGTGGCAATTGCCAGGGTTGGCAGTTCCACTCTAAAATCACACCTATTCTTAAACACACTTTCAAAACTTTGCAGAGTTTTGTTTTTTTCTTTAAAGAGAGAAACACTTCGAAACTTTGGCTACTCTCATGGTGAAGACATGGGACAGGCAATGTCATAGGGCAGATCTTTGGCAAATTCCTCTCCAGCTTTTCCTGGACGTTTGCCCTAGTCAGAGCCAGACAGTTGTCTGAGGAGAAGGTTGTTTCTAAGCCACCTTCTTACTATTTTTCTCTACAGCAGAACTTCTCCCTTGGGGATCTTCACAATAACATGGGTTTCAGAAACTATCTCTATTTTTGTGTTAATAGAAGCAACAGAATTAAAAATAAAACAAAAAGGCAGTTAGCTGGTCAACCATGAAAGATACTAGGACAAAATATAGGCTCTGATTAGCCAGTTACAGTTCAACCCCCCTGGTGCTTCAGTGAGAGAATGTGGACCAAGTTCACCTGGTGGCCCTGCACAAGGGGACCACGTGGAGAAGCCCCCAGCAGAGAGGCTGAGGGTCCATCTTTTTTTTTTTCTTTTTATTTTCTACTTCCTTTTTTGAGAGTCCATCTAGATGTAAATAAATACGACTGACTTGGGCATCCTTCCCTTTTCACGCTTTATACGGAACAATGTTTATGAAAACACACCCATCGATTTACCAAAAAAACATTTTTGAGAACGAGTATTTGAACTGCTAAGGAGCAATGTCAATTTCAGAGAAAGCTGAAGCCCTCCCTCTCCCTCGAGCCCCAGAACCACCAGTGTCCCGGGCCACACTGCCCTCAAGCAAAGGCCTGCAGGGGCTCCAAACTCCCAGGCTTCTCCAGAGCTGGCCTGCACAGGGGTCTCCCCAGTCCAGGGTCCTAGTTTAGACCTAAGGAACTCTGCACAGTTCAGTGGTACATTCCTGGAGACCGATGTTACCATATCACTCACTCACCACTTCAAACCGAAAGAAAGGCTTCAGAAGTCCTAACCTTGCCCCATGGAACCAGCAGGCCAGCCTGCATGAGGGGCATACTAAGGATAACCCATGGAAGAGGCCTTCCTCCCAGTTTTCCCTTACGCCGCTACGCAGAGGAACACGGTTCCCCAGTGACTGCCTAACCTTTAATGCTGCTACTAGAAAAAAGGGAGGGAGAGAGACAAGGAGAGAATCCGAGTGCCCCCTC
Source organism: Hyperoodon ampullatus (assembly GCF_949752795.1). Lineage (NCBI taxonomy): Eukaryota > Metazoa > Chordata > Mammalia > Artiodactyla > Ziphiidae > Hyperoodon > Hyperoodon ampullatus. Next base: position 4,674,436 of record NC_136915.1, on the reverse strand, counting down.
GCTTGAAAACAGCTTGCTGGGCACCCCCAAGGCCCTCAGAAGCCAACTGGAGAGAAAGGGAACCCAGGCAGAAGTATACCAATACTTTTGGCTATTTCGTGCAAAAAGACAGGTTTTTTTTACATCGTGCAAAACAGGAAACTGAGTTATGAACACGGGCCACCTTGACCGCCCCCCGAACCGACCCCCCTTTCCACAGAGAAGCAGCTGCATACTGTCCCTTTTAACAAACAGAAGGAAACCTGGGGGTCACTAGCTAGCCCACCCCCAGGCTCCTCTCAGGGTGAGACCAGAGGACTCCAGCGGGCAGCCCCCAAGGCAGGGGAGAGGGCGGAACACTAAGGGAGGGGCAGCTTTGATGGTTGCTGTACAGACACCTATGGTAAAAGACTTACACTCGAGAAGAAGCTTACATGTATGGCTGTTCATAAACAGGCCGGGGAAACTGAACATCTCCTCTCGCCAACACAGCGGAAGCAGGAGTAACAGCTAGCACTTGTTCCAATCGGCGGGAGTTTGTTAACAATGAGAGTAAGAATTCACAACTACCACGTACCCTCATCTTCAGCTGGACCAACCCCACTGCGCTTGGGTGTGTAGTCCACCTCCATTGCAGAGAACACAGCTCTAGCAGCAGCTTTGGCCAACGAGGATTTTATTCAGTCACTGGTTATATACAGTTTATACCTTGGACAGCTGGTCCTTTCGCTTAGGCACCTGAATGGCAGGGGTCTACCCGCACCAGAGCTGAGAGTTCTGTGCTCAACTAAGACCAGGGCCAGCAGGCCCATCATCCCCTCCTATTCCTCGCCCCCAGTCTCTTCGCTCTCCAGCAGTCAGTCCAGAAACAGCTTCCGGGAGCCCATTCGGGACCGGTTGGAGCGGCGGATGTCAAACTTGGAGTCCCGGCACTTTTGGCAGACAAACACTTCCGGAACGTTGGACTTCCGGATTTTCGCACAGGACAGGTGAATCCAGGTGTGGCACTCATTACACTCTATCATGGGGCGGCCAGCAAATGGCTTCATGCAGAAGCAGGTGACGAGGTCCCAGGAGTCGTCGTCTGAAAGGAGAGAACCACATAAGAGGAGGGAGAAAACTTCCCACAACCCCTCTCCATCGGGAAAGCCGCTCTCCAATAGGACAGAGCAGCGGAGCTGCGGTGAAACCGATTTCAAGTTTCACTTAAGGGCGATACTTCTCTCTCTGAAAATGCAGCAAATGCACAAAAAGGGCACAGAAACATGTGGCACCAGGAATTACCTGCGAGGTGTTACGAGCTGCGTTATTTTTACATTTCGAGGTCTGTTCTGGAATCTCAGCTGTCCTCAGCTGCGATCAGCCCTTCCTAAACATCTCGGCATCCACTTTCTTGCACCTTTTCCCCCGAAGGTGGTAGGGCACGCTCCACTGTCACACTCCAAGGAAGGGACCGCGCCAAGACCCCTCCTACCACGCCCTCGTTGACCAGCCGCCCATGGCGCGCCGCCCGTCAGGGCCACTCACCTGAATCCACCATGATGTCCTCGTCGTTGCCGGTGCTGTCCTCGTCCCGGAATACCACCTGCTTGCCCTGCCGGACGATAGTCCGTTTGCCTTCAGTTTTTATCTCTTTGACCTGATCCGGTGACACCATGGCACAAGATCCACTGGATGGAGTGTCGGAGTCCCAGCCCGAGCAAGGGTCGCCGGGGGCCTGGGGGACGTCCTGCAGGCTGGGGCTCGTGGGGGTCTCTGCATATGGGTCGGCGGCTTCCAGCTGCAGCAAGCCCCCCATGTAGCCCTCCTTCCCGGGCACATCACTGTCTCTTCGCTTCCTCTTCTTCTTCTTCTTCAGCTTGTCGGTCTTCTTTCTGTCCAGCAGGAAATTACTGGGCTTGGCTCGCTGCAGGAGGGTGGGCTGCAGGTGGCCAAAGCAGCGGTCAGAGACTGGCAAGGGCACGGTGGACGAGATGTCGCTGAAACCAGCCTCCCAGCCATCACTGTCAATGGTACCAGCGGTGCTATTGGCGGGGCTGGGGCTGCTCCTCAAAGGGAGTTCCTGAAAGGACAGAGACAAAGGTGGCGGCTTCCGATTATCCCAAACAGCCCCCAGCACCAAGAGCTGGCCCAGAGCAGAGCTCCCCAGGGCCCCCGGCCAGGTCAGGCCTGCAAACGTGGGAAATGCACAAGCTGGAGCTTCCCAGCTCTCACCAGCATTATTCTTTAGGAACAGTGTCATTAGTTCTTTAGTGTGACCTTCCAGATAGAACATGAACCCACAAGGGGGACCCTCCAGCCCTTACTGAACCCTCCCCCCTGCCCGAGTCAGGAACTTAGTTGATACTCAATACGTATCTGTGAAAGGAGTGCTGAAGACGCCCTCATACTGTTACCTTTCCTGATTGTACAATCTCCCCTCAATTTGTCCTCCCAAAGGATGTACTCTTTTTTTTTTTTTTTTTTTTTTTTTTTTTTTTTTTTTGCGGTACGCGGGCCTCTCACTGTTGTGGCCTCTCCCGTTGCAGAGCACAGGCTCCGGACGCGCAGGCTCAGCGGCCATGGCTCACGGGCCCAGCCTCTCCGCGGCATGTGGGATCTTCCCAGACCGGGGCATGAACCCGTGTCCCCTGCATCGGCAGACGGACTCTCAACCACTGCGCCACCAGGGAAGCCCAGGATGTACTCTTTGAATTAAGTGAATATAAAATAATTGTGAGGATTTTCTGACGTCTCAAAATATTGCGAAGTCAAAGTAGGTAATTACTGCCCCAAAGCAGTGAGTTCAACTCTATGGTTCCTTCAGATCAGTCAAGCACTTTTATTTGCAAATAGTGGCAACGTTCTGCATGGCACGACGCAAGCATTATCCACCTAGCTGGTGGCAGAAACAATAAGCCAGTGCTGAGTTTGGCCTCCTAGAAATACTGGATTCCTTTCTCTGTAGCCTTACATAACATGAACAAAGCCCCTGAAGTCTGAGCACCATGGCAGTGCTGGTCCACAGTTCCGCCCATTTCTCAGCAAGAAAAGAAAAATGCCTTCATTTACATGGGATTTTGGCCACGAGTCCCTGAAGATTCTGCAATGTGGTGTGCATAGCAACAGGGAGGCCACCCACCAGGCAGGGCAGGGTGGACTGGGCCTGACCATCTGATCAGCGTGCACCCCAGGCTCCACCACCGATTAGCCTGTGACCCAGGATAAGGAGTTCCCTCTGTGCCCCAGTGTCCTCATCTTTAAAATGGAGATAAATAGGGAATTCCCTGGCGGTCCAGTGGTTAGGACTCGGCACTTTCATTGCCGGGGCCCGGGTTTGATCCCGGGTCGGGGGAACTATGATCCCGCAAGCCACACAGCGCAGTGCAGCCAAAGTAAACAAACAACAAAAAAAATAAAATGGAGATAAATAATAGCTCGTACCGCGTATCACTATAACGGCCAAAAACGAGCGCCGGGCCATAGAAAGCCCCTTATAAGTACTGGCCACTAAGAGCAGGCAGATATCAAAAACATTATGTGTAAGCAAACTTTGAAAGGTTTTTTTTTTTTTATGTTTTTCTTTGCGGTACGCAGGCCTTTCACTGTTGTGGCCTCTCCCGTTGCGGAGCACAGGCTCCGGATGCGCAGGCTCAGCGGCCATGGCTCACGGGCCCAGCCGCTCCGCGGCATGTGGGATCTTCCCGGACCAGGGCACGAACCTGTGTCCCCTGCATCGGCAGGTGGACTCTCAACCACTGCGCCACCAGGGAGGCCCCAAACTTTGAAAGTTTATCAAACTACTTCAAGACAAGCCTGCACCACTTCCCAGGCTGGTCCAACTTTGTAAGATAGATTTCTGCCTGACTATTGACTCAAGTCGTCCCAGGGAACCCCTTCCAGAGCCACCACCTTGTCAAACACTCTGGTTTTGCTGCCGGCAAGAAGTCAAAAGTGCTGAAAATTACCTCCTTCGGATAAGGGATGTAGCCTGCGTAGGCCAAGACAAAGGTGCAGAACTTGTTGAAATCCTCCACGGTCCTGTGCCTCTTGGAACTGGGGGAGTATTCCTGTTAACAAGCGAGGAAAGGGAGGGCGTTTGAAAGCAGACACGTACAGGTGGGGTCGCAGAAACAAAACTAGGCAAGCTGAGGCTTTTAGGAGCTGCCAGTCACAAACACACTCTAGATTTACAAACACTCTAGAACAAGATAAGGGAAGTTTGGGTCAAGAAAGAACACTATTTTCAGAAGTTGAAAGAGGGGGTATTATGATGTTATGCCAAGAATACTGGGAAACTGGTTAGGAGATAAAAGCTTGCACAAAAGTCTATTTCTTAGCAGTCGTGGCTTTTTTTTTTACATTACCTGTTAGTTTCTACAGGCCTATCAAGAGCCTTTTTTGCCACAAGTTTTCCACTTTGAAAATAAGCTCCTGCTGCAGCTGTAACTAAAGTCTTTTAAGTGACTTCAAAAGTCAACTACTCGTTAACATTCAGAACTCAGACCTGGGACCCTGGACCAGAATCTCGCCTGACCCCTCCCCAGCCAGGGCTGCGTGAGGACCCCCTCCTCCTACCCGGCTCTCTCCTCCAGAGGAGACACTTGCCCGGCAGGTCCCTCCACTGCTCCAACATTCGGGGGCAAGGCACCCAAATAAATATTCCCCAACTCAGAGGATAAACCAGAAACAATCCTGCTACTACCATTTGCACGCTAAAGATGAAATACTAGAAGTTTTGGCTTGTGTGTCCCATCCCCATTCAATCAAGAAACGCCCTCGACAAGATTTCCTCCAGAGGAAAAGAGGAGCTCCAGGAGAAAAAGCTCTTATTTGCTCCTAAGCAAAGCAACTGTGTTTCACTTCGGTTCATTCGACTAGCGCACTTAGGTTTTCTGAAAGCATTTCATCACCCACCCCAAGCCCATCCTTAGGAGCTCGGCTAACACCTCCAGAGCCTAAGGGCTCGCTCCACGGTAGAGTGAAAGTGGGGGAGGAAATGAGGCGGTGGGCTCCTGGGCCCGCCCCAGCCCAGCGCGCCCGGAAAACTGCGCGGCCCATGCCTGCCACCCGCAGGTCTCCTTCCAAGGGCTACACTTCTTTTGATTTTCTCAACTCGGTGCTAGCAAACCACCTCTGACCCCACCCCTCGGCCGCCCGGACCCCGAGGGCCGCGCAGGTCAGCGGAGCGCCGGAGTCCGCGCGGTGCCCAGCCCTTCCTGCACGGGGGAGAGCCTGCCCCCTCCCCGGGAAGAATTGACCGCCCTCCCTCCGGCCGGGTGGGAGGGCCGCGGCCCTCAAACTCTAGGGGAGAAGTTTTATTTCGGCGGGGAACGTGCAGAAGTGGGTCAGCAGCCGGGACGGACGCAGAGTGGAAGGCGGCGGGGGCCTCGGGCCCGGGGCGGGGAAGCCGCGCCGCCCCTACCGCGCCCGCCGCCCTGGCCCCGCCGCCTGTAGGAAAAGCAGATGGCGGTGCGGCCCCCTCCCCGCCCTCCCGCGGAAGCCGCCCCCCGCCGACACTCGGCCCCGGAAGGTGCGGGGCCCATCCCGCGGGGGAGGGGGCGCGAGTAGCCGGGCACGATTCGGGCTCCGGTACTGGCAGGCCCCGCGAGCCCCCGAGGCGGCAGCGCAGCGGACGAGCCCAACCGGCGCCGCCTCCCCTCCCCCACCCGCCCGCGGCCAGACCCGCACCCCGGCCTCGGCGGGCCTCGGGAGGGGGAGGGGGAGGGGACCGCGGCGGGGCGGGGGTCGGCCGGGAGAACCGAGGGCCGATCCCCGGAAGGAGGGGGAGCCGGGGCGGGGCAAGTCGAGCTCGGGGGAGGGGGCCCCGGAGGGGGACTCGAGCGTGCCCGGGGTGGGAGCAAGGCTCCGGCCCCCGCGGGGGTGGGGACCCTGAAGGACGAGCCTCCGCCACCCCAGCCGGAGGGGGCGGGGGCCGAGCGGGAATTAGGGGGCGGGACGCGGGCCACCCGGCCCGGGGGATTAGGGGAGAAGGCGGGGGCGCGCGGAACGGAGTACCCGTCCGAGGGGGCCGCAAGCCCCTCCGGGAGGGGGTGGGGGATTCCTCCGAGAAGCGGAAGCGCGGGGCGGAGGCAGCTCGGACTGAGTCCCCGGGGGCGGGGAAAGGGTAAGCCAGGCCGGCGGGGAGGGGCCGGGGGCGCAGACAGGTCCCCGAACTACGCGAGGCCGGGGAGAGGTGGTCGTGGCAACCTGGGGGAAGCGGCGCCGGGAGGACGCGGACACCCGCGGAAGGGACACCGAGGAGAGGGCGGGTGGGGAAGACCGGGCGCGGGCCCGAGTGGGGGGCGGGGTTGGGCACCCGGGGGGCGACGAAGGATAGCTGGGGGAGGGGAGGGCGGCGCTCGGCCGGCGGGGGTCCGGCTCCGGGAGCGCAGGATCGGGGTGGGGGCGGTTAGGGGCTATCGGGGCGCAGCTCTCACCTCAGGGTGGAAAGCGGCGGCGCAGGAGTCGGAGTCCATGTTCAGGGTGGGGGGCGGCGACAGCGGGAGTGCAGGGGCCGAGCTGCGGTCGCCGGGCCGCGGGGCCGCTCGGGGCCGGGGGCTCCGGCGGCCGCGTAGGGCGAGGGCGGACCCGGGAGGGGTCGCCACGACTGGAGATGATGAGGGGCTCGGTGTGTCGCGTCCCGGGCACTGTACTCTTGGGCTGGCGGCTCCACAGCCGAGCAGAGTTATCGATGCAGCTCCCGCGACCAGCGCGACTGGAGAGGCGGGAGAGTCGCTGCGGGGGGGACGGCGGCGGCGGCGGCGAGCGGGAACCCGACCGGCTCCCCGACCTGACGCCCAGTTCGGCTCGTGTCTCCGGAGGGAGGGCGGGAGAGCCGCGAGGGCTGTCGGGAAATGTAGTCAGGGGCAACGTGAAACCAACGGTGAGGGGGCGTGGCGCGGGAGCGGGAGCGGGGCATTGTGGGAGTCGTATTCCCCCTTCCGCGGCTGAGGCGCACAAAGATCCCCTCGAGGACTCCAACCCCCAGAGAGCTCTGCGGCGGCTGCCCGGTCTACGGAGGCGGTGGCTCCGGGACCTGAGACCTCCGGAGCGGGGGAGGTGCGGGGGCTCGGGCCGGCTCGGCGATGGGGGAGGGGCGGCGCGAGCGGTAGCGCCTCGGTCTCCGCGGGGGCGGGGGAGGTCAGGGGTCGCCCCGGCGAATCGGGGAGGGCCTGACGGCCTTGGTAGCGATGGGCGGCGGCGCCTGACGCCTCCTCTTTCGCCTTTGGGATTTGGGGTCTGGGCCCCTTTGTGGGGCTGGGGTCCCCACGGCCCAGGCTGGGGCGCTGGGCGCTGACGTCGCAGCCGCCCCACGGCTGAATCCCCGCGCCCTGGACCAGGCGGAGCGAACTTGTTTTCGCGGCTGTGGCTTTTCTGGCCGGCTCCTCCTTGCCCTGGGGGTCCGGGACGGCGGACTGAGACCGAGCGGGGTGGGACCGCCCTAGTCTCCCCAGTAGGAAACACTGCGCGGTGTCGGGTTACCACCGCATTTTTAAAAACTACACCAGTGTTGGTGGTGTTTGAGAAGATGTTTGCTTTAAATACGCTTTTTTTTCCCCTCTTCGCCTGACCTTGAGACCACTCCTGTTTTCTCACTTTGCCTTGAATTATTTCCTGAATATATTCCTCACAGGATTACAACAGTGGGTGAGGCGAAAACCTGATAGAGTTATTTGGTGTTGACATTGACTTTGTTTACTGATATTTAATTGAGGAGTTGGCAGTGTTTAAATGCTGCGCCGCAGAGTATTTTACAACTTTATATGTTGAAGGTTGATTGACTCTGAACACTTAGTTGAAAATTAACTGCTCTGATAAACTTACCATGAGGAGGCCTCACGTACTTAAATTATTTTTAATAACCATTTGAAAGGAAAAAAATCTGTATACGAAATGCAAATGATTCAATCACATATTTGGTAGCTTCGAAGACAAACTGTTAAAGAGGAGTGACATAAAATTTTAAATTCAAATCAGAAAAGTGACTCATCTGCATATACTACATCAGAGCGATGATCGGAAGAACCCCTAAAAGATGAGAATCTTTCCGAGGTAGTGAGTGCTACATTGGTTGGCTCTTGCTATTTCGGTGGTTAAGATAATTCTGATGGAAACACTTAGTGATTAAGAGACTGACTTATCTTAGCAATACTTCTTTAAGCCTCAATCACCTTAGCTATAAAATGTGTAACTTGCCTCAGTAAGTAGTAGTTTACTTTTATGATTGTTGCCACTTTTTAAAAAATATTGGGGCTTCCCTGGTGGCGCAGTGGTTGAGAGTCTGCCTGCCGATGCAGGGGACACAGGTTCGTGCCCCGGTCCAGGAAGATCCCACATGCCGCGGAGCGGCAAGGCCCGTGAGCCATGGCCGCTGGGCCTGCGCGTCCGGAGCCTGTGCTCCGCATCGGAAGAGGCCACAACAGTGAGAGGCCCGCGTACCGCAAAAGAAAAAAACAAACAAACAAAAAAATATTATTTTTGCAAGATCTTCAAAGATTGGAGGGCTCCCCAGAGGTGAGAGCAAATTGAGGTGCTTTACAAAGCTAGTAAGATAAAAACAGACATTGGATTTAGCCTGTGGAAACATCATTAACATCTTCTCGCAGACTTGTCACATTCAGATGCTTTAGCCAGATTTGGAATGTTATCTGATCCGCAGGCCAGAGCAAATGTCCTGAGGTTAGCCAGTGCTGCCCAGGGTCAGACCCACCCAGGGCAACTTGTTTTGCCTGAATATGAAAGGGCCAAGAAGGACATTATCCTATTGGTAGTTTAAAGGTGTAAATACCAAAAAAACAATAATTATTGGAGGCAAAGTCCAAATGAATAAAGAGGAATTTTTAAAAAACTGATCATTATTCCCTCCGGTATAATTTTGCACGTAGTAAACATTAAATTCCCCCCCCACCCAATTAAGAAACTGAAATAAAGAACTTGTTCATAGTCATAATGGGCTTGATGACAAAAGAGCCTAGAATTCAGGGACCTATACTGAACCATTCAGTCACACTAAGAAAATCCCAAACTTGGATTCTGTCATGTGACAGTGATAACTCTTGCTCAGAATAGGTATCCAATAGTTATTTCTTGAATAAGTTCTTAGTACACACAGGCGACCAGTACACCCGGTGTACTCTGCTTGTGTCCCTGCCTGCCACTCAGGTGAAATAGAAAACTTCACGGAGGAAGCCCTTTGTCTCTCCTCCCTTTGATTTCCCTTAGCAATTTAGCCCTTTGGTTTAGATGTTAATATCTATCATCCCTTCCCTAGCCTGAGAAAGGACTGTAACACCAATAATTGACCCAAATTCAATAGCATAATATGTAGCTGTGGGGATAATAAAGCTAGTTTTCTCTGTATGACAGGCTTAGGTTTCTTCAACATATTTAGTTTATTTCTCAGGTATACTGTACCACTCCTGGGCTCCAGGGGGCAAATCTAGAATTCCAAGATCAATGCAAGAGCATTAGCCACAGTAGCCAGATCCTTGTTTTCCGCTTTAAAAAACAAAAAACACCTGCTGCTGAATGCTAACTGTCAGATGATTATAGTTACTCAGGAAAGAGGAAGAAAAAAGCCAACATTAGCACAGGTTATGACAAGTTTCAAAATACTGAGAATGGTTTCCCAGTAAGTAGCTTGAGAATGTAGTTCTTTTAATTGGGTTACCAAATATAGCTTCACCTTCCTAAATCTCACTAGCTACACTGCAGTCACTTGGGGAAAATTCAGGAATGCTTTCTGCCTCCGTTTTAACTCTCTGTGCTTGAGTGTAGTTATAAACATAACCAAAGGTTTATTTTTCCTGGAATTATTTTTTGGTGCTTCAGCTTTTTGTTCGGCTTAATAGGATATTCTTATGGATTTTTCCTATCTTCAATTTTCTGCCTTTCTCACTCCCATTTCCAGGAGAGGAAAATAAGTGAAAATTCCTCAAAACTGTATTGTTTTCAACTTTTAGTACCTTGACTGCTGTATGAATATACATATGTGTGAATAAAAAAAAATTTCAATAAAAAATAACAAAAAAAGAATATATGTGTGAATAATTTTAAATCAATAAATTTCTAAACTAAGTATTGTCAACTTTTCATACAGTGAGGAAAATTACCTGTGCATAGAAGAGTCAAATGAATTTCTTGTGTTATGGTTTATACAGGTAAAATATAAAGATTAATAGCTAACCCTATGTGCTAAACTATTTAAATGTTTTTACTTGCAGTATATCATTTACATATAATAATGCACTTAATATAGAGAATACTGTAACATTCCGTAAAGGAAGAAGTTTATATGTAGTAAGCGCATTACAAACCACACCTTAGGCAGCCCAGAATCAGAAAAAATCAGTGTGTAATATGAAAACGATGCAATCTCTTTTTGACTCTATAAATGCTACGGTATGTGTTCCTCTCTGCTCTCAAAGAAAGGAAAAAGGATGTAACAGCAACTTTTAAAATTATCTCAGTTACCTCTTGTCCTGTCTGCCTAAAATCAGAATTCAAATATCAAAATTAAGTAGTTTTCATTTTTTTAATGAAACAGTACCATTATTTGTTAATTCACATTGTATTACATTATCATAAAGTTACTTAGACAAAGACCATTTTCATGAATTTAGAAGAGGAACACTTGAAAAACTCTCATGGCTGAAGTTTAGTCTTTAAATCCATTTTCTCACAAACTGTTGCTTGTTGGCTAGAGTTAACACCTTCCTCACCAAACAATGGTGTTTCCACCATGCCAGGGTGTTGGATGATATTTGAGAAGTTTAAATCCCCTTAGTTAATACAGTTTGCTGACTGTATCCATCACATTGTCATACTGTAGTGAATGAATTTCGCACATTCCCATTTTGAACACATGAGATTAATGAGCAAAAAAAAAAAGGGAACTAAATAGCTTGCTTGGGTTAGCAGGTTATTCAAAATTCCAAACACAGCTGATAAGTCTAAATCTGTTCCTTTCTTTTCTAACCACATTCCTTTATTGACTTAGATATATACACATGGCTTCAAATAATCTCCTGTTAGCTCTGAGCTATTAATATACTTTTTTTCCTCAAGAACTGAACTTTTAATTTTATTTTGAACTTTTAATATTTCTTTAATACACAGGTTATATATGTTTAGTACAGAAAGACAGAAAATGCAGGCAAGCAAAAACAACAAAACAAACCTAGCCGTCTAGAGAAAATGTTACCTTCACAGTTTTTTGGTAGGCATACGAACACATACAACAAACGGGGCACGGGTTTGATCCCTGGTCAGGAAATTAAGCTCCCGCATGCCAAGATCCTGCATGCACCGCGTGGCCAAAATAAAAATAAATTAATTAATTAACAAATGGGGTCACACTATGGGTAATCAGATTGTTTGCTGGACATTATAGCATGAACATCTTTCCATTTCAATAAATATTGCATCATTATTCTTCAGAGTAAGGCTGAAACATGAGTTAAATAACCCCCTGTTGTTAGGAATACATAAAACTGGACTCGGTTCTTAACTATAGAAACATTATTGATTTAAAAGATTTGATTTATACCAGGTGGATGAGTTCTGACCCAGAGGGACTGTAGTACTTTTCCCTACAAACATCCCACTTCCTGGCTACTTAGACTTTCTTGTCACAAAGCCTGAGCAAGTAAGCTTATTGGCCGGGCTCCTGGGCCCAGGAATGCTGCTGCCGTTAATAGCTGTGTGAACAGTCCATCTATGGGCAACAGGCAGCCCGTCTGGGTACCTGAATGTTTTCTGTCTTAGGCCTGTGCTTCCCATATTGACATTTAGACTAGATACCTTCTCACAGCAAGATGATGAGAGATTCACAAGTAGAAGAGAAAGCCTACAGTTTGCATGTCAGAGATGGAATAAGACCAAGATGTCTTCTCCAAAGGCTGTGCCGACTGAGCTGGAACCAAGAAATGACAGCAACTCCTGGTGTGCCTGGCCTGCCCTGGGACACACGTGGGCGGAATGAGGCTGCTGTCTGGAATGTCTTTGCCAAGCCCATGGGGCATGGGGGTTGCTATCCAATAACAGAAACTCAGGTTTCATCTGCAACACAAGAAGTGGAATAAAGGTCTTTCCTTTTCTTTCTTTTTTTTTTTTTAGAGAGTTAGATATAACTTTATTTTTACCATTACAAACAATATATTTAAGAGTCTTTTCTAAAACTGAGCAAAGCATACATTAAACTAAAGAAAAAAATGGCTTCCTAGTGAGGGAACTTTTTCATATGGTTTCAGTGAAAACACAGTCCTGGCATTTTATCTATTGGAACCAAAGTAAGGAAGATTTCTTTCTTCACGGTCACCCCACACGTGACTGTAACATCTCTGAACAGCCACATCCCCTGGTTTTTAAGGCAGTCCCCTGTCTGACCTTGAGCTGAGGGCCCTGACCCCCAGGTACCTAGTGCCCCTCTCATGGAATAGGAAAAACTATTTTTTCCCTGGAATTATTTTCTGATGCTTCAGCTTTTTGTTCAGCTTAATAGTATATTCTTTCGAATTGTCATGGATTTTTCCTACCCTGATTTCTGCCTTTCCCACTTCCATTTCCAGGAGAGGAAGGGCGAGGAGGCCAGGATGACCCCTTCAGAGGGTAGCTCAGTATCCTGAAAGAGTCTCTACGACTCGGAAACTAAAATTGCGCCTTCTTTGCTGACGAAAGTTAACGACCGCGTTAGTTAGTCAAGTTTGAAACTCCTGCAGGAACACAGTGGAGCAGATTCCTGGCATCTGGCCGCGTGTCCCTTACGGATGCGCCAAGAAAAAAACGTCACCTAAAAAACTTATAATTGTTCCTGCTCTGTTCCTGAATTGTTAAAAAAAAAAAAAAAAGAAAAGAAATTCTGTCTTTTGAAACCTGTCCCGAGATAGGGTTAACTAGCAACCCTTGGAACTAGTGGAATTCAAAAAAAAAAAAAAAAGCCATTGTACCGAGTCGCCCGGGAGCAGTTGGGAAGTCTGGCGCGAAAGGGGTGGCTTCCTCCGCCACCACCGGGTTTTGTTCAGCAGCCGGGCCCGAGTGGGTGGTGGGCAGGCCCTGGAGGCCCCCGATCCCAGCGCACTGCAGGGCAGCCCCTCGGAGAGGACTCTTGTCACCCAGTGTCCCCGTCTCGGGCGTCGGCGGGAGGCCGCAGGAAGCCCCGGAAGGGCGGAGAGAGGGAACGGGCGCGGGCGGCGGTGACTCAGCCTGGAGCGCGGGGGCGGGAGCACGCGAGGGGAGGCGAATCAGTGCGCTCAGCCGGGTGGCAGGGCGGACGGCGGCGCCGGGCCCGGAGGGGTTAAGTGGGCGGTGCCGGCGACGCTCCGCCCCCTCCCGGCCCCCGCCCCCCCGGAGGCCGAGGCACCCGGCCCTATTTATAGCCAGGGCCACCAGCTCTTAGTGTCTTTCCCGCTGGCCCTGGCGGCGAATTTTCTGAGCAGCGCGCGCGCAGCGGCCCCGCGCCCCGAGCCAAGGCGCCATGGAGCGGCCGGCGCCCCTAGCCGTGCTGCCCTTCTCGGACCCTGCGCACGCGCTGAGCCTGCTGCGCGGCCTGAGCCAGCTCCGCGCCGAGCGCAAGTTCCTGGACGTGACCCTGGAGGCAGCGGGAGGGCGCGACTTCCCGGCGCACCGCGCCGTGCTGGCGGCCGCCAGCCCCTACTTCCGCGCCATGTTCGCCGGGCAGCTGCGCGAGAGCCGCGCCGAGCGGGTGCGCCTGCACGGCGTGCCGCCCGACATGCTGCAGCTGCTGCTCGACTTCAGCTACACGGGCCGCGTGGCGGTGAGCGGCGACAACGCCGAGCCGCTGCTGCGCGCCGCCGACCTGCTGCAGTTCCCGGCCGTGAAAGAGGCGTGCGGCGCCTTCCTGCAGCAGCAACTCGACCTGACCAACTGCCTGGACATGCAGGACTTCGCCGAGGCCTTCAGCTGCGCGGGGCTCGCGAGCGCGGCGCAGCGCTTCATCCTGCGCCACGTGGGCGAGCTGGGCGCCGAGCAGCTGGAGCGGCTGCCCCTGGCGCGACTGCTGCGCTACCTGCGCGACGACGGGCTGTGCGTGCCCAAGGAGGAGGCCGCTTACCAGCTGGCGCTGCGCTGGGTGCGCGCCGACCTGCCGCGGCGCGCCGTGCACTGGCCGCAGCTGCTCGAGGCCGTGCGCCTGCCTTTCGTGCGCCGCTTCTACCTGCTGGCACACGTCGAGGCCGAGCCTCTGGTGGCCCGCTGCCCGCCCTGCCTGCGCCTGCTGCGCGAGGCGCGCGACTTTCAGGCGGCGCGCTACGACCGCCACGACCGCGGGCCCTGCCCCCGGATGCGCCCGCGCCCCTCCACCGGCCTCGCGGAGATCCTCGTGCTGGTGGGCGGCTGCGACCAGGACTGCGACGAGCTGGTCACCGTCGACTGCTACAATCCGCAGACGGGCCAGTGGCGCTACTTGGCCGAGTTCCCCGACCACCTGGGCGGGGGCTACAGCATCGTGGCGCTGGGCAACGACATCTACGTGACGGGTGAGTGGGCTGGGGGCTGGTCAGGAGGACCCTGGGCCGCCCGGACCCCCGACCCCTGGGGGAATACATCCACCTGCAGGAGAACCCACAATACCTGGAATCCCGGGACCGCACCTGGGTGCAAGTGGCCACTTCCCTTCCCCCTCCTTCTCCCCCAGGCTGGCACGCACGTACGTTTCTAGGGTTGATACTTAAGATCTAGAAGAAGAACCCCTTGTGTGAGTGGGACAAGTAGCTGTTTGTGGGTCTCTTCCCAGCACGCAGGACCTGCCTGGGCAGCCTCCTCCTTGCCCGGGTGGTGCCCCCATTAGGTTGCAAGATACTGGGGCAGTCACCCTGCACAATGAGTGCTTTCTTTTTCTCCCTAAGGAATCTGGGGACGGGCCAGGGACTGACGCCCTGTGATACATCCATTTCCGCCCCACCCCCCACCCCCCCACGGGGGATTTCTCCCTCATGGCAGAGCAGCACACTTGGTGACCAGTGACAGGGCTTGGACCTAGGCCCTGCGCTTGGGTCACGTGGTGTTTAGGCTGCTCCCTGCCCAGCGACTGTAAACAGAGTCACATGCTAAGAGGTTTTCTTCCAGTTACTTGGCCCAAACCCCAAAACACTGCCGAGTCATGCTGGGCGTGTCCCAGCCCGCCCTAGTCCTGGGCATCTCCCACATTTTTCGTTAAAGATAAATCCCAGTTCAAACATGAGTCTACCTCCTTGAGTGGGGTGAGGAGGGGCGGTCTGTGTGACGGCTATATAAGGAAAGAACCGACCAAGCCTGCACTTGGGGCCTGCAGAGGGCTGGATCAAGCAGGGAGGCCCCGGCTGTGTCATCACAGCGCTGTGTCCAGCCTGGCACGGTCCGGAGAAAGCCGGCTCTGAACTGACAAGTGCGGCGCATCCGGGCCTAAGGACAGGCTCGGCTCTGTGGCCACAGCTTCCTTGGCCTGCAGCGCCAGGTCCAGCCTCTGCGGGAATCTGCCAAAATCAGTCCCTTTCCAACCTGAGGTTGGCCCTGTGTTGTTTGGGGACCACCATCCCCACCCTCCCACCACAGAAGTCTGGCCGGTGAGTTCCCAGAACTGGTCATAATCGCCCCAACTTTGCACACCCTTCCATAAATGTCTCAGCTGAGCAGCTAATCCTTTGGGTTTAGACAGGTGGCTGAGTGGGTCCCTACAGCTGCCTCTAGGGAATTTCACGGGGCGGGGGATGAGAAAGCTACTTCAGCTGCCTTTGACACGGTTCTCCTTTAGAAGGAAGAAGGCAGGCAGAGAGGACTTTACAAGGACCCTGCCTTCTCCCTCTAAAAGCTCAGGGGTATGAGCCGGATAGAATGTCAGGCCGGCTCTGCTCTGCCCTGTGGCCCCAGCCTTGGGGAAGTAAGAGGAACGCAACCCCCACGCTTCTCGGGGTCCCTTCATACTGTGGGAATTCTAATGTCTTAGGTGAACCTGGTTTAATTTGTGGCTGTAGCCAGTACCACTGGGCTTTGTTTGGTTGATTGGTTTTAAGCCTTTTTTATGAAATAATAGATGGAAAAGTATACATCATACTTGTACAGCTCGATGAGTTTTTCCAAACAAAACATGTCAGTAACTTGCATGTAAATCAAGAAATACACCCCCAGAAGTCCACTCATAGCATCACTTTCTTTTTTTCTTGGCCTCACCATGCAGGATCTTAGTTCCCAACCAGGGATTGAACCTGGGCCCCCTGCAGTGGAAGTGCAGAGTCTTAACCACTGGACTGCCAGGGAAGTCCCCGTAGCATCACTTTCTGTGTTAGGTTTCTTGCTTGCAGGGTGCTGTAGATTTCCTCTCAACTCATCCTGGCACAGCCTTGGTTAGGGGCTGGCCAGGAAGCCTAGAATTTGGTGAACAAGTCCCTGGGCACCCCACCCCCATGCTTTGGCTCCCCAGGAGCATGGACTCTAAGACCTGATGCCGCAGTCCAGCTGAGGTGTTTGACCGCTTGTGCGGGGGGTCCAGACTGAGATTGCTGTTTACTTAGAATTGCGGCCCCTGGGCCTTGGCTTGGCCCGCAGAGATTTGGTGGTGTTTTTATGGCCATCCTCCTGGGCAGCGGCCAGCCTATGCATTGCCGGGGCCCCTGGCCCAGCCTTGGTGAGAGAGGATGTGTGTTTACATGGAGCCAGGTGAGGGTTATCCCTCCCCCTCTCAGAAATTCAGGGAGTCATGGGTGGGTGAATCACCCTGAGTCGGTGTGGGCTGACCATCTGCACGTTGTCCGCCCCGGCAGGCGGGTCCGATGGCTCCCGGCTCTACGACTGCGTGTGGAGGTACAACTCAAGCGTGAATGAGTGGACGGAGGTGGCGCCCATGCTGAAGGCCCGGGAGTACCACAGCTCCTCCGTGCTGGATGGGCTGCTGTACGTGGTGGCCGCAGACAGCACGGAGCGCTACGACCACACCACTGACTCCTGGGAGGCCCTGCAGCCCATGACCTACCCCATGGACAATTGTTCCACCACGGCCTGCCGAGGCCGGCTCTACGCCATTGGCTCCCTGGCTGGCAAGGAGACCATGGTGATGCAGTGCTACAACCCAGACATGGACCTATGGTCGCTGGTGGACTGCGGCCAGCTCCCGCCCTGGTCCTTTGCCCCCAAGACAGTGACTCTGAATGGACTCATGTACTTCATCAGGTGAGTCCCTAGGGGCCAAGGCCACTGCGTGATCTTTTTTACCAGGTCCTGTGCTAAGCTCATCTTTACTGTTCTCCCCATTTCACAGATGAGGAAACTGAGGCCACACTGGGCTCTGGGGCTGGGTCTTTCTGACCTGGAGGCTTTGTTCTGCCCCCATTCTTTAGAATGGTTTCTGTGGCCTCTGAGGATCCCAAGTGGGATGGAGCTAGGTCCTCGCAGAGAACGTTTTGAGATTCATAAAAGCTAAATCAATCGTGTCTCTTTGGCTGGACTTCGCCTGGTGGGTCCCTCTAAAAGCCCTTGTTGGTCTCATGTGGCCTTTACTAAAAGGAACCACCTGTCCTACCTGAGAGGGACTTTGAATCTTAAAAAGACCAGAGGACAGCTTTCTGGACACTTGAGTCTTTGGGGTGGGGTGGCCTTGATAGAGGGACCCTTTGCTCGCCAGCGGGCTGGTGCCAGGTGGAGGAATCAGCCCTGCCCCCTCTGCGGGAAGCAGCACCCGTGTGTTCAGTGCGTTTCCGCAGGTTCTGTCTGTCCCTTCCCGCCTGGCCTGACCCAGGCAGGGCTGGTGAGTCTTGCTGAAAGAATGCTGTTCTCCAAAGGTCCCGCAGCCACCCAGGACCAGGGAGGAGCCTGGTACTGAGCAGGCCCAGAGCTGTCTGTGGGAACGATGACAGTAGTTAGCCTGTTGGGGTTCCCAGTGGACTGAGCTCTGGTTGCCTGTTTCATGGGCATTTTCACAGCTGATCCCCATGACTGTCCGCTGAGACGGGCACCACTGTCATCCCCATTTCACAGGTGGCAAAACAGAGGCTTAGAGGGGTAAGGGACTTGCTCACAACCGCAGGCTTTAAGTGGTGGCACAGGGTTAGAACCAAGGACATCCAGCCCGGGTCCCGTGTGCTGTCACCACATCACAGCCTCCCTGGGCCAGGCTATGGCCGTGGCAGCATGCGGCGGAGCTGGGCAGCCGATGGGTCACCATGCATCTGTGAGTCTTGATGACTTGTCACAGTGAAACGCCCCCTCCTGGTGGGCCAGTAGGCATCCCAGGAACTGGGAGCTCCCAGCCACCGCTCCCAGCTTCTGCGTACACGTGTACGTACATACGTGCCTGTAGGCGTGTGTACCTGCCGCTCCCCTCCCTGGCCTAGAGCCTGCCTGAAGCTGCGGCACCAGGAGGGAAGGGTAAGGTGTGAACGGCCATCCTCTCTGTCCCCTTTCCGCCTGCGACTTTGAATTGGGAGCCTCTGAGGACGGGGACACTGTGCTTCTCGGCCCACGCCCCCTCACTGTCTGAGCTGCCCCTCCCCCAGACTCGAGGCGCCTTCCCAGGCTTTCGGGGAGAACACATTTGGAACTGAGGTGGTGTTGCTTGTCACGCAGGTGGCCAAGGGGCCAGGCCTCCCCGTATCCTAGGAAGTGAAGATCGGCTCTGAGAAAGCCCCAGAATCCCATCCAGCTCCCGGTCCTGTTAGAAAACATCATCTGACCCTTCGCCCAGCTCTCCCTCCCCCAAGTCATGTCTTCAAAGATGGGGGTGGAGATGGCTATAAATACAGCTCATGAGGGCGCCAGAACCTTGGCTTCAGCCCCTCGTAGCAGTTCCAGGCTGCGCAGCTTTGAGAACATCCTCCCCTCATCCCCTACCCCCTCTGCCATGGTCCTAGAACAAGAGGTGCCCAAGGACCGGTCTTTGGAGGGAAGGCCCCTGTGCCTTCCTCCTCCTGGTCGGGGTCACTGGTCAGCTGCTAAACTGCCCCACGTGTGAGCATTAGGGTGCCCCCCCAGGTCCCCTGTTAGCCTTTGTACAGGGTCGCCTGAGCCCCGGGGGCCCCGGGAGGTGGGCTCAACTCTGCCCGCTGCACACTGCCACCACCAAACCGGCCGAGGGGGTGAGTGGTCTAGAAGGGCAGCCTGTTGAGTAGTGGGGGCCTGGCCTCACCTGAGAGCGTGGGCAAGGCCGGGGGCCTGGGTCTCGTGCGCTTGAGCGTTCCTGCGCCCTGTCCACGCGCTTTGGTGCCTCAGCCGCATCACACTGCTCTGAATGCCACCTGTCGGGGTAGCTCCGGTCCACAGGAAGGGTCCACGCTGCGTGGAGGCCTCGGCCTGTGGGCTGCTGCCGCCCTGGGCTGTGAGCAGTGACCGGCGGCCCCCGCCCCCGCCTCGAGCACTGCTCCGCCTCAGTCCCCACTTAACGTGGCTCCCGGGCTGGGCTGTCCCAGCGCCCGCAGAGGCAGAAGCTGAGAGCCTTGTCCAGCCTGGCACCTTCTGGCTGCAGCTCCTGTGTCTCTGAAGGGGTCGGGGGGCAGCCCAGCGGGTTCCCAGATCAATTATCATCATCTTATGCGCCACAAACTAAGGGTGGTTTTTACATTCTGTGGCTGGAGGAAAAAATCAAAGTGAGTAATACTTTGTGAGTAATACTTAGTGACATGTGAAAAGTTATGTGAAATTCACATTTGTGTCCATAAATAAGGTTTTATGGGAATGCAGCCAGCCCCTTTGTTGATACGACTGTGGCTGCATTTGTTCTCAGCTGCAGCGCTGGGGACCCGCTACAGAGACTGTCTGCTTGGCAAGCCCTGAAATATTCAATCTCTGGCCTTTCTGCCGATCCCTGACCTGTGACCATCGTTACCGGCAATACTCCTATTTGGGGGGTAGTGTCTTTGTTTTTCAAGGCTGTGCCTTTGAGCCTTGTATTGCAGGAGCCTGTCAAACAGGATGGAAGGAGCCTGAGCCCAAAGGGGAGGGCAGTGCTGGTGTCCTCATTCCCGGGACTCTGGTCACCCTGCCGGGCACTTAGGATGCAGCAGTGATTGGGGTGAGATGGAGGGACTGACAGCGGTGGGAGGGCAGTGGCCGAGCAGTGGTCCAGGGCACGGGGGCTATGCAGTGGGCCGGGAGGCCTGGCCTAGACTGGTCAGCCATGGAAGGCTGTCCTGAGAGGTGGCACACGTGAGCTGAGGAAGGGTGAGTTGAGACTGGTGGCCAGGCTGGGTGCCCACAGCGAAGGGGATGGGGCAGCTGTGTTGGTGCTGGGCTGCGGGGAAGCATTGTAGCACCCGAGGGCACGATCTTTGGGTTTGTGGAGTGTGGCTGGGTCCCGGCCGCAGAGCCCAGGCCAGATAGGTGTGGGTGCCTGAAATCAGCCCCTGCGAACCAGGGATAGGGTCCCACCGGGTGGTGGGCTACCACATAGCATCACAGAGGTCCCCAAAGGAGATGGGCCCGGAGGACCGTTCTCTCCAGCGCTTCACGCTCAGGTGCTGCCTAGTCACTCTGACCCATTCTTCCTCCTCCTTCCCCCCTCCACTCCCCAGGGACGACTCTGCTGAGGTGGACGTATATAACCCCACCAAGAATGAATGGGATAAGATCCCATCGATGAATCAGGTAAGTTTGCAGACACGCCAGCAATGGGAGCACAGGCTGGTCCTGGTTTCCAACCAAAGTGTCAGCATACGTTTGGGATGCAGTCCTGGTGGGCAGGGCCCTGTGTTGGGCCCTTTCCTGGTGCTACCTTCATGAACAGAGGGCTGGCGTTGTCCTTGACTTGTACTCGAGGGTCACTGAAACAGAGACCTTAAATAAATGCCAGGGTCGCACAGCTTAGTGAGTTCATCCATTCGGACCAGTGTTCGTTGAGTACCTGCCATGAGCCAGAGAGCACGCTGGGGAAGTGTTCCACAGAGGGACAGCAAGTGCAAAGGCCCTGGGGCAGGGCATGCCTGGTGTGTTCATGGAACAAGCCCTCAGCCTGGTGTGGCTGGAGAAGAGTGAACAAGGGGGCAAAAGAGGGGTGAGGTCAGACAAGGAGGTCTTTGGGGATTGACCTTGGGAGTGTACTTATTGAGCACCTGCTGTGTATCCATACTTTTGCTGCCTAATGGGGTCTCACCTCTCTTTGCTTATTGAGAAGAGGGTGCTGAGTTTGACAGTGTGATAGAGCCAGGAAGGCTGGGTGGCCTTTGGCTACACGAGCAATCTCCTTAGTCCCAGGTACACATCTACACCCGCCTATATCTTTTTGTTTTTGTTTTTTTTTTTTGCGGTACGCGGGCCTCTCACTGTTGTGGCCTCTCCCGTTGCGGAGCACAGGCTCCGGACGCGCAGGCTCAGCAGCCATGGCTCACAGGCCCAGCCACTCCGCGGCATGTGGGATCTTCCCGGACCGGGGCACGAACCCGTGTCCCCTGCATCGGCAGGCGGACTCTCAACCACTGTGCCACCAGGGAAGCCCCTGCCTATATCTTTATTTTCTGTCTTCCTTAAAATTTCCAAACCTGGGAGTTCTCTGGTGGTCCAGTGGTTAGCACGTCCACCGCAGGGGGCATGGGTTTGAGCTCTGGTCGGGGAACTAAGATCCTGCAAGCAAGCTGTGCAGCGTGGCCAAAAAAAAAAAAAAAAAATTTCCAGACCTGTTCTCCTGATACCTCTACAGCTTATTTAACATCTTTAGGGGAATTCCCTGGCAGTCCAGTGGTTAGGACTCCTCACTTTCACTGCCGAGGGCCCAGGTTCAATTCCTAGTCAGGGGACTAAGATCCCACAAGCCACGCAGCACAGCCGCCAAAAAAAAAAAAATTTTTTTTTAAATAAATAAATAAATAACATCTTTACAGTTAGGAAATATAACTTTGGTTTTCCCCCTAATGAACTACATGTACTCATTATAGCAGTCTTGGGAAAGATGGGATAGTCCAGCCTCGTGGTTCAAAGCCCAGACTTTGGATCAAGTCCCAGCACTGCTGCTGTCAGCTATGTAAGGCTTAGTTTTCCCATCTGTAAGATGGGGAGAACAGGGCTTCCCTGCTGGCGCAGTGGTTAAGAATCTGCCTGCATTGGCGGGGAAACGGGTTTGATCCCTGGTCTGGGAAGATCCCACATGCCGTGGAGCAACTAAGCCCGTGAGCCACAACTACTGAGCCTGCGCTCTAGAGCCCGCGAGCCACAACTATTGAGCCCACGTGCCACAACTACTGAAGCCCGCAGGCCTAGAGCCCGTGCTCCGCAACGAGAGAAGCCACCACAATGAGAAGCCTGCGCACCGCAACAAGGAGTAGACCCCGCTCGCCGCTACTAGAAAAAGCCCGTGTGCAGCGACAAAGACCCATCGCAGCCATAAATAAACAAACAAATAATTGGCGGGGGAGATGGGGAGAACAGTCATGCCTGCTTTGCAGGGCTGATGCTGCTCACGGGGAGAGTGCCTCCATGGCCCCTTGACCACCATAGGGACCCGCTGTGGCATGTGACCCCCGGGCATGGAGCCCCTGTGTCCTAGCTGGGGTGTAGGGAGTGCCAAGGCTGCCCCTCCCAAGGGCCCCAGGCACCTTCCCCATGGAGAGGGGCTCTGGGGCTCGCCCCTGCCCTGGCTGCCAGCCTCCACTTACTTCCCTCCTTGGCCCACAGGTGCATGTAGGGGGCAGCCTGGCCGTCCTTGGAGGGAAGCTCTACGTCTCTGGGGGCTACGACAATACCTTTGAACTCTCCGACGTGGTGGAGGCCTACGACCCAGAGACCCGGGCGTGGAGCGTGGTGGGACGGCTCCCAGAGCCCACCTTCTGGCACGGCAGCGTCAGCATCTTCCGCCAGTTCATGCCCCAGACGCCCTTGGGGGGCCGTGGCTTTGAGCTGGACGGTGGCAGCAGTGACATGGGTGTGGGCCGGCCCCGGCCGCCGCAGAACCCCGCCGAGCTGCACTAGCCCCGGCCCGGCCCGGGGAGGGCCTTGGTGCAGGTAACCCAGCACCTCAGGGGGTAGCACCCCCATCCTTTGTGCACCGGGACAGGTTGGCTGGAGCGTGGGCTCGGGCTGCCAAGCGAGCGAGCCTCAGGATCTGACAGCTGGAGGGTTTCCGTGTGTGCGTTTAGAGCCTGAGTCACAGCTGCTGGGGCCAAGGCCGGTTGTGAATGCCGCTCCCTTGGTCCAGGAAGAGCTGCCTCCGCCACCACATCTCTGGTTCCAGTAAGTCACCCCCGCTGCAGGCCCACCTCACCAATGAAGGCACGTGCCCCTCCTGCAGCCACCACCTGTGCCTACTTGCTCCCCCCTTGGGAGAGGAGGGCCACTTCGGGGTATGAGTGGAGGGGCAGGGGTCCTTCCAGGAGAGCGTGAGAGTGGCCTCCCTGCAGGCCCTGCTGTCCCAGAGCATCGAGAATCAGGCAGACAATGGCTGCAGTGGGGTCCCACCCTCCATGGCCAGTGCTGGGCACCCGGCGAGCCAGCTCCCCAGATGCAGGGGGTCTGCCTGCCCAGCTCCTCGGCCCTGCTGGGGTCTCGCACCAAAACACCCCTCGTGGGTGGGCCTCCTGGAGGTGAGCTCAGACCTGGGGGCACAGGGCAGTGGGAATGGACTGGCGTGTGGCCTTGAAGGGGGCCCAGAGGGACCCGCTGAGTTTCTGTCTCCAGTGGGCCTGGGCCGACGCAGGTGCTGGGGGTCCCTGTCCACACACCCACCGGTTGGTGTAGCCCCACCTGCCTTGGGGGCCTCCGGGCCCTACGTCCCAGGCCAGTTCGGCAGAGGACGAAAGTGCAAGGTCATAGCTCCTCACGGGGAGGCCCTGGGACTTTGTCGCTGAAGCGCAGCCAGGCAGACAGCTGCAGGCGCCCTTGCCCTTGTGGGCTGTGAGCGGAGGATCCTGTTGCTTCTCAAGGGAGCCCGGGGTGGGGCAGCCTCAGCAGGTGGTCACAAGGTTTCAAACACAGTTGGCCCTTCCTTAGAAGCGGGGGAGGCAGCTAGAAACAGGGTCTGGTTGGTTTGATCTTTAACCTCTCCCCGTCCCATTGCCGAAGCTTTCTGCAGGGTGGGAGGGTGCCTTAAGCCCCTCAGAAGCCCAGGCTTCTCCAGGAGGGTGGCAGGAGCAGCTCCTGGGAACCCCCGTAGCTGGTGTCACGTCCCTGGTTTTCTCTGAGGAGTGTGAACGGTGGATGGGTGGTCTTGTCCTCGCACGGTTTCCAGAGTAGCCTTTGCTTGAACTTGCCCTCCTTCCCTTCCAGAGGGGAGGGCGGTTACGTCTTCCTTGTTACGAAATGTTCAACCGTGTGTTCTTACCAAGAAAAAAAAGTTTTCTCACCATCGCTTCACAAGTGGCACTTAAAACCCTTCTGTTGGCCAGAAGCTTTGGGGCTGTCGGGCGGGACCCTGCCTTCCCTCCTGCGTCCCGCGTCCCTCGTCCCTCGAGGAGCCCCGGTGGGGGGCCACCGCTGTCAGGTCAGCCGTCGTGCTCTGGAACCCCTGCTGGAGCGGCCACGGCTCACAGCCAGCCCTTCCATTCGCCTTGCGCGGTGGCTCAGCTGGCCACCCCGAGCCCCCGGCGTGGCAGGCACAGTGGGGAACTTCCTGCCTCGGGCCTTGGCCAGGGTGGAGGCTCGGCCCTCTGCTCCCTTGGGGACGCTCCCCCAGGTCACCCCTCCTGGTCTGAGTGTCCTCCCTCGGTGAGTTGGGGCTCGCCTGCCCTCCCCACAGGGTGCCCCAGGGTGGTCGCAGCCCTAGTTTCTCCCTCTCCACAGCCCTCACTTCACCTCCCAGGGGTCACTGAGACCTTTTTTCTAGCCCAGGTGCCTGCCTGGCGAGCTGAGCCCACCCAGAGGCGCCGGGCTCCATGGGGTGGCCGACTCGGGTTCCCCGCAGGCAGATGCTGCCCAGGCGTGATGGCTTGTCTCCCGTCTGTGGCAGGGGGACGACAAGGCAGGGCTGCACGGGACTGATGGAGCTCCGATTATATGCCAGTCACCAGGCTCGGTGCCAGACTGTGCCCTGCCCAGTGGGTGTGACAGGCCACGCAGAGAGATGTGGTGGTAACTTCTGTGGCAGGTCATGGGCAGGGGTGGGGGGAGCTCGATCTCACGGGAGAGACTCCCTCCTGGTGCCTTTCCTGGGCTGGCTCTGTAAAGGGCCCTGGCAGCCCCAGAAGGCAGGGCGGGCAGTGGGGGGCGGGCTTTTGCTGGGACCGGAGGGGCTGCAGATGCTCATGTTGTTCTCATATAAACCAGCCTTTGTCACCCGCCGCGGCAGTGCTGGTCAGCACCGAGGGCCGGTGCCTGGGCCCGGGCCTTTGTCCGGTCTTTCCTGCGTTTTTGGTACTTCACTGTGTGACCGACCACCCCACCCTCTGGTGGCTGCTCAGACGATGGTTTGGCGGGGGGCAGGGGGCCAGTGATGTTCGCTCTAGAACTACCCAGGTCCCCACCCCCCAGACCCGGTCTTTGGGTTAAAAGACCAAAGACGGGAAGGGGACGCAGCAGCCTGGGCAACAGCAGGCTCCTGCTGGGGGTCCGGGATTGGGGATGACCCTTGAGAACCGTCTCCTCCCTTCCCTGCCCTGCCCTGCCCGCTCCCGTAGGCACGGGTTCCCATCACTCACACAGGTCTGTGCACTGACGGGGCTGGGCCAGCCGGGGAGGGACTGTCTACACGTCAGATGTACACAACTTTTTCAGCCTGTGAGACAAGTGATGAAAGTTCGGTGACTTGTATTTAATGCTGACCTACTGCTATAAAGTATTCTATATTTATATGACCTCAGAGACTCTTCTGGACTAGGACAGTCTCCCTCCAGCGTCCGACATCCAGTGCCAGCCCCAGAGCGTGGGGCAGATTTGTGTATTTATTTGTCCGTTTGGTAGGCTTACGTGTCCAGGATCCTGTTTAAGGTTTTAGGATGCCTTCAGTACACTAACTTTTTGAAATAAAAGTATTTCCTATATATTTGGTGTCATTGCCTCTATCCCGCTGCTGCCAGGTCTTGGAACCTTTGGGCTGAGGCCAAGCGCGTGGGGCAAGGGAAGCAAAGTAGTATCGAGGAGGGCACTCGACGTCCCTTAACTAATGAGCAGGGAAAGGGGCGGGGTTCGGGGCGTCCAGGGCTCACGCTAATGGTTTTGGGGGCAAACCCTTTGAGGCCCTTTCTTGTCTCAGTCATTACAAAGCATGAGGTCATGGAAAGAGGAGGCCAGAGGTGGGAGAAACGTGGGTGGCTGAGGCCATGGCTCACCTGCCCAAAAGCTGCTTCAACCTCCTGACTCCACCCCGGGCACTGTGCCCGATACCTTGCTCCCACCCGCACGAAGGTGTGGTGCTAAAACGTGATGAGATCCCCGTCTCTTGGACCTGGCGGGAGGGGCTGAACCCTTGAAATAGAGCAGCGTCCCTCCCGGAAGAGGCGTGAAGCGCAGAACATTCCCCACATCCGTGAGCCCACGGAACCCGAGGAAGCGGCCAGCGCCGGGCCGGGAAGGGGGCATCGGGAGGCCATGGTTTACCTCGGTCGCCTTGCCAGATCTGAGGTGGCTCATGACCTGGCTGGCAGTTACCACACTGGAATACTTAACTGTCTTTACGTCTGAGCTCCCTCGTGGGCAAGGAGTAAAGGGAAAGGTGGTTGGAGGGTTTCTGGCTCTAAAGTGGAGTTTTCCTCCTCAAACCCTGGGAGGTATTTAGCACAGCGTGGGGCCGGTGCCTCAGGAATCCTCCAGTGATGAGGCCTTAAGTGATGGCTGACGGGAGCTCTTGGGGTCACGACTGTCACCACCCCCGATTCTGCGCTCACCCGTGCCAAGCGCTGAGCAGAAGCACTTACTGTCCGGCTGGGGTCGGGGGCAGCCGTAAACGTGTGCAGATTCTTTTACACTCCGCCCCTTGAACCTAAGGAATGACGTTTTGGTGACTGCCTGGACCAACGCAACGCAGCAGGGGTGGCACTGTTGACCTCCAGGGCCAGGTCACAGAAAGGCCTTGCAGCTTTGGCCTGCTGTGACGTTCCTCCCAGCACCCAGCCACCATGCTGTGAGGGAGCCCAGGCAGCCCATGGGGAGGCACCCCGGCCCACGGCCAGTGCCGACTTGCCAGGCACACAAGTGAGCCATCTTGAGAGCAGATCTGCCCCCCGGCCCCGAGGGCAATTCTGGGGTCGTCTGTTACCTGGCAGTGGACTGGAACAGCAGGCTTTCTCATTTAATCCTATGAAGTGAGCGCTGTTACTAATTCCATTAAAAAGTAAGGAAGTGAAGCATTTAACTACACTTGCCCTGGGTCACAGCTCTAAAAAAGAGCTGGGAAGGAATCTGGATGCAGGCAGTTGGCCTCCCGAGCCCACACGCTCTTCTTCCCAAGGCTGCAGAACCTGGGTACCACCAGGGCCTCTTGCCGTTCTAGGCCTGGCCCTGCCTGTGTGCCAAGCCAGCCTCCTGGACAAGCAAACGAAGCTTCTCCCCCAGGGAAAGGTTCTGTCCGTGGTCATGCCGCCAGCCAGGGTCCAGAGCACGCTTAGCCACAAGCCTGACTGACTGTCCTCAGGCTCCCAGATCCACTTGGCTGCAGAGTAACGGGGCCCCCGTCTTGGGCCAGCCACCATCGTCAGGGCCCTGGCCACTGGTCCCGGTTCTAAAAGCCAGATGGAGAAAGATGAGAGCGCCCTGGGCCAGAGGCTTGTCCCCCAAAGCTACCTGCCCAAGTTTCACTTGGCTGGGGTCTCCCAACAACGTGGGGAAGCTGCCGGCCAAGCTCTGGGGTGCACGGAAGGTCAGGCAGGACACCGTTTCTTCTAGACAACACGGTGGGAAAGCAGCACCTCCCTGGAGCCCAGGTTCGCGGGGAACAGGCCACTGGATGAGCCAGAACAATCGAGTACAAAGCCATATGGTTTATTGGGGGATGGGGCCAAGTGGGCTGGGGGCCGGGGGGCACTGGCGAGGCGGGGAGGACTACGTGTCACAGTCCTCGGGGATGGCGGCTGTGATGATGAGCGAGGGCTCCATGACGCCCTGGCCCGGGAAACTCTCCTCCGCGCACAGTCTCTGTCCAGGGAGCTGGGAGGCCAGGCCGCCCTGGGCCAGCGACTCCACGATGACCTCAGCCGAGCCCACCTCCAGCTCGGTGGGCGGCTGGAGCGCCACCACCACCATCTTCTCATCCTCGATGACCAGGTTCCGGAGCTTGCGCTGCCGTGGGTTGTAGTTCTCCACCCGGTCGTGGATCTCCATGTGCCTCCGCAGGTGGGCCTAGCGGGGAGGGGGCGCTCAGGCCAGGCACACAGGCGTCTGGGGGAGGGGCTCGGGGCCGGGGGGCAGGGGCAGGAGGGGGCCGGCCCCAGGCCTACCTGCCGGGTGAACTTGTAGCCGCATTCGGTGCACTCGAACTTCCTGACCCCCTTGTGCCTCCTCACGTGCACGCGCAGCTGCTCCACAGCTGCAGGAGGGAAGGGCCCAGTGTTGGGGCGGGAGCAGCGCTCCAGCCCGGAGAGGAGACACAGCCTGCGGGGGTGGTTCTGGGCCCTGCCAGGCTCTCCGGCGCCACCCTGAGGTCACTACTGCCCAGGGCCCTGGGGAGCCTCCGCCCCTGGCTGCGGGCCAGAAGCTTCCGCAGGGGAGGAGCCTGTGACAGCCCCTCCAGCCCCCTCTCCCCAGCCCGGGGCAGGGCCAAGGGAGACGGCCTTCCGCGGGCCCAGGCACCTTTGAATGTCTTCCCGCAGATCTGGCAGAAGTGGGGCCGGCCCTCCTGGTGGCGGCTGGCCACGTGCCTCAGCAGGGGCCCCTTCTCCGTGAAGCGCTGCTCGCAGAACTCACAGCTGAAGGGCCTCTCGCCGGTGTGGGTGCGGTTGTGCTTGTCCAGGCTGGCTGCGGGGTACAAGGTGAGGGCTCAGGCGCCAGGCCTCAGCCCCAGGACAGGGAGGGGACGGCCTGCCTCACCTTGGGTGCGGAAGGTCTTGCCGCAGAGGTGGCACTGGAAGGGCTTCTCGCCTGTGTGCGTGCGCAGGTGCATGTTGAGGTTGGCCTTCTGGGTGAATGCGTGGCTGCAGAACTCGCAGACGTACGGCCTCTCGTTCCTGTCCGGGTGGGGACACGGACAGAGGCGTCACCGAGGGAAGTGGCCCCCTTGGCGCCACTGCAGCTGGGAACGTGGCCGGCCCGCGCCACGGAAACAGGCAAGGCTGAAGCCAGCCGGCCTGAGCCTTGGGAACGGCCCGGGCTGCTGCGAGCTGCCTGGTGGAGAAAGGGCTTGGGCAGGGCTGGGAGAGGAGCACGAGCTCCATCCTGGGAGCCACGGGAAACCGAGAAGCTGCCCCGGGGCGGCGGTAGGGAGCCTGGTCTTGCCTGAAATCCCCTCCCCCCAGCCTGGCTGGCCGGGCAGGCTTGCTTGTCCCGCAGGCGTCCCCACCCAGAAAGGCTGCAGGCACCAGACTCAGGGTGGGGGGCACTCTGGGTGAGCGGCAGCCAACTCTGCCTTCCCAGCCTGCGGGCCTGGAGGCAGCAGCAGGGCCAGGCCCTGGGGGAAGACGGGCCCTGGACACCTGTGCTTGGCCTTGATGTGCATCTGCAGCCCGTTTCGGCTCGACGCCCGGTGGCCACACTCCTCACACACGAAAAGCTTCTCCCCGCGGTGCTTGAAAGCCTCGTGCAGCTGCAGTTCCGTCCGGGACAAAAAGCACTTGGCACAGGTGGGACACTAAGGGACAGGGTGAGCAGGGCGAGGGTCAGGAGGGAGGGCCGCCCGGGAGCCCCACAGAACCCCCTGGACCCCTCATGGCGGAAACCGCATTGCCCGCCCACTCTGGACGCGGCCACGGCCGCCTTCACCGTGCTGGTGCCCGGCATCGGAGTGCCCGGCCCCGGTCCTCGGGGTCCTCAGGACGGCCTGGCACTTACGGCGTGGGGCTTGGGTGCTCCGTGCAGCTTGATCATGTGGCTTTGCAGGTCCTTCTTCTGCATGAACTGCTGCGAGCACGAGGCACACTGCAAGACAGACCACGGCCGCCTGAGGCCCAACACCGACAGCCCTGCTCGCCCCCAGGCTGCCGGGGCGGGAACCCAAAGGCAGGGCACAGCCCAAGATGCGGGAGGCTCCCTCCACCGACCCCCCACCCCCCCACCCCCACCCCACCCCACCCCCCGCGTGAAGGCCACACTGGGGAGGGCCTCTGGTGCTACACCCACGCCGAGGCTGAGGCTGCCCTCCGCAGCCCCGCCCAAAGATGCGGGAGCACCGGACACGGGACACGGGGAGGGCAGGGCTCCTCGACGGCTGGCGAGGCGGAGGCCCCCCCGACACCATCCCAGGTAAAGGGCTAGGCGGGAGGGCCCCTGGGGCCGCCCCTCGGCCCCCAGCCCTGGGGACAAGCCGAGCCTGACCTTGTAGGGCATCTCCCCCGTGTGGGACACCATGTGCACCCGCAGCTCCATCCTCCGGCGGAATGTCTCCTGGCACACGGAGCACGTGAAGACCTGGAAGTGTGAGGGGCAAGCGGGACCGGCGTCAGCGGGGGCCTCTGCCTCGACGGCAGCCTCGGCCGGGGCTTCCACTCGCTGCTGGGAAGAGTCTGCCTGGGGTGGAGCGGGGACGGGGTGGGGCGCTAGGGTGGGAGAGGACTACACGTAACCTGCTTGCCCTGACGCTGACGCTCACTGAACGCTGCAAGCCCACCACGCCAGGCTGGGGGCCAGGCCGGGGACGGGGCCACAGCCTGCAGGCGACAGGCCTCTAGGAAGAGGTGGGGGGGGGTTTAGCCCCCGAGTCACACGGGCCAGCCAGGGGGGTGGGGGGAGGTGACCAGGTGGCCTTTCTCAGCAGCCACCCCCCCACCGAAGCACCCCTTCTCCAAAGCCCAGGGGCCCAGGCAGGCAAACCCAAAATGCCTCCTGTAAAGTCCCTCCTGGGCTGGTGACGCCCGCCCTTGGGACCTGTGTCCCTGCCACCTGTGCCAGGAAGTGGACCCGATGATATCCAAGGACCCTGCAGCACTTGAGTTTACAGTCCCGTCTCGGCCAGTCCCCTGGGGGCCCCTCCCAGGTGGCAGAGAGACAGAGGCCAGCGTGCCCTGCCCACCAGGACCCGGGCCGGCCCCCAAGTACCTGTTCCGAGCGGTTCATGCAGTTCCGGGCTTCGTGCTCCAGGAGGTTCTCCTTCCGAAAGTAACACTTCCCGCATTTGGGACACTCGAAGGGTTTCTCCCCAGTGTGTTTCCTGCTGGGAGAAGCCACGGGGGGTGTCGGGGCTGAGCGGACCTGCCGCCCTCCCTCACCCAGGCCCCCTCCAGCACCTCTGCTGATGGTGCTGTGCTCTGCGGCAGAGGAAGACTGGACTTGGGCCGACGCCTGAGGCTCTCCACGAGGCTCGGCCAGACCCAGCTGGTGAAGCTGCAGGGGTGAGCCCAGAAACCCTCCTCCCTCCCGGAGACTCTGCAAGGGAGGGCACGGCACAGCTCCATGCTGGAGGGGCGCCCCAGAGCCACAGGCCGAGGGGGAGGCCCAGCCGCCAGCATCTCTCCGAAGACAGAAATGATCCTGGGGCCCTGACTCCCTGGAGAAACCACGCAGTCTGCCTGGAACTTCCATGGGCTCAGCCTTCAAAACCACAGCCAGAATCTGACCACCTCACCTGGCCTCCATGCTACCATCTAGTGCGGCCACGCCGTCCCTGGGCCGCTGCCTGGGCCTCCTACCCATCCCGTGCTCCACGCTTACCTCCCGTCGGGTTTCCACTTCAGGAGCCAGACGGGCCCTCAAGTACAACCAGATCGCATCGCCTCTTTGCTCACAACCCTCTAACGTTTGGCATCTCACCCTGAGAAAGGCCTGGGGGCCCGTGAGGGCACTGCTGGCCTGCCCCTGACCTTGCTGGCCCCCTCCCACCCCAGAGCCTCTGCTCTGGCCCCTCTCTGGCCCACAGCGCTCTCCCCAGCCATCCGTTAGGCAAACTTCTTCACTTCCTTTGAGTCTGCTGGATTATCTCCTTTCTTTACAACCGCAACCTGACCCCACCCTGAACTCCCCAGCCCCCTGGCACTGCTGTCCTTTTCTTTTTTCCCATGGCCTTCATCGCACTGCAGAGTCTCTTATCTGGTAGTTCAGGGTCTCATCGCCCTGCTGGAAGGCAAGCTCCACAAGGCCTCTTTGTTCTGCTAAGGTACCTGGTGCGCCCAGCCACCGGGCAGACAGCTCACTGAATGAGCTAAATGAACCCTGACTTCAGAGCCCGGGAGTGGCGTGGGGAGAGCTCCGACAACCTGCCAGAGGCCATACACTCCTCTCATCCTCTGCTGCGACACTTGACTGTCCTTGTCCCCCGTCCCAAAGACCTCAGGAGGCCATCACCCCTTCCCAGTCCTCAGGGCCGGTCTAGCAGCCTGCAGCCCAAAGTAAGGATGGGGTCGGTGCCTGCACCCAAGTCTTACACTGGGAGAGCGTCCAGGCAGACACAGATCACCCCAGGGTGACTTCCCCAAAGGCTCCACTGGCAGCAGCTGCCCCCAGAGCAGGGACAGCAAATGGGCTTCAGCCCCAGTTCCAACTCCATTCGGTCGCTAGTGGCTTCTGAGAGCGTCATACTGAGAAAACATGTATGGCCCAGCCTGGCTTGGCAAGAAATCACACCAAGTGATGTCTTGGGCTAAGGAGGGGCAAGGCTAGAAGGCGCGTCACCTAGTTGCCGTCCCTGCAGGCCCCGCAGAGAGCAAGGCCCCTGGAGCAGCGCCTTCCAAGAGGATGCTCCAGGATGATGGAAATGTTCTACGTCCGTCCTGTCGCATTCGGCAGCTGGGACCACACGTGGCTACC
Organism: Hyperoodon ampullatus; assembly: GCF_949752795.1. Taxonomy (NCBI): domain Eukaryota; kingdom Metazoa; phylum Chordata; class Mammalia; order Artiodactyla; family Ziphiidae; genus Hyperoodon; species Hyperoodon ampullatus. The sequence continues at coordinate 4,641,751 of NC_136915.1, read as the reverse complement.
GAGCCCTGGAAATGCAGCTAGTGTGACTGAGGAAATGAACTTACTTAATTTTAATTACTTTGATTTTAAATTAAAATAGCTTCGTGTGGCATCTGATTACCTTATGGGACACGGCAGCTTTAGACGAATGGTCTCTCATGCTCTGCTGAGACCTCAGAGCTAACCTGTCCCCAGAAATGTGGGTGGCACCAACCCTAAAGATCGACATCTTGGCCCAAAGCCCACACTGCCAGGCTTCAGAAACACCTACAGTCAGGCCACAGCCACAGCACGGGGCCACAGGCTTCTCTCACCCCCTTGGGAAAAGCCAGCTGGAGGTCAATGTTCACAGCGCATGGAACGTGTTGCTAAGGTGTCCACAGACCCACTCCAAGCAGAGGGCTCGCAGGAGGGCGAGGAAGAAGGAAGCCAACCAAGGTCAGGCGCTCACTCCCCAAAGGCCAGAGGACGCCAATGCCAGGCGCTCTGTGGGTCTGAGATGGAGCCCCTGGCCCCTACGCGGCCCAGAAGTGGGGATGCAGGCCCCCTCCCCCAACACGGGAACAGCAGATGGGAAAAGAAAATAGAAAAACAGAACGTTTACCTGTTGTGAACTTTTAGATAATATTTGCTGAGGAACTTTTTATGACATGTGGGGCATTCAACCGGCACCGCTGTACCTTTTCTGTTCTCAGCAGGCTCGGCTGCCCGGGAACCTGCACTCAGGGCCGGCTCGGCAGCACAGGGCTTTCTGATTACGTTTGATTTCCTCCTGGTCGGCACAGCCTCAGTCTCAGAAACATAATCGCCGTCCCCGTCATCCTCAACTTGAACCACCACTTCCCACTAGAGCAGAAGAGGCAGCAGGAGGGAGCGAGGTCACCAAATTAATCAGCAGGGGTGCTGGGGACGGATCTACGGGGCAGCCAGCTCCCTCCAGTTCCATCCCAAGTCCCAACCCAGGCACGTCCCCAGACAAGTCCCTTCATCAGTGACTGTTCCCTTCAGGGTCCCAGGGCAGGCAGCATCCGAATCTCAGGTTTGGAGAGCAGGAGCTCTATTTGTGGGCAACTGGAAGTTTGCCTGGATTTCACTACCCTGGGAAACACCTGATGCCGCCCACTCGACCCCAAGAAGCTGGCAACCACGAACACTACTTGTAGAAAGGTCAGCCTGAGGATGCAGGATGGAGCTGGCTTCCTACATTTGGAGGAAATCTGTCCTAAACCCACAAAGCAGATTCTAACTTAGGGTCCAGATTATCCCGGAGAAGCGTCAGTCTCTCCTCCCCACTCCTGCCTCCCCCGCTCCAGCATCCTGGGCACAGTACCTCGTTACTCCCGCCCTGCAGCTGGACACCTTCAGCCTCAAAGGGCCTTGGGGGCACTCTGCAATCCTCAGGCTCCTTGTCCTCAGGGGGACAAAGCTTCAGAGCCTGCTTGAGTTTCCCACGGAGGAAGGAGGGGTTCTCACTCTGAGGAGGGAGACCCAGCTGGGGCCTCTGGAGGCTGGGACTGCCGCTGAGCTCCTGATCCCTGGGGGTTAGACCCAGCGTCCTCGAAACTTCCTCTTCCTCCAAGCTTGCTGGCTCCTTGAGGTGGCTGTTCACATCCCGAGGGGCAGGTTTCCCCAGCCCGCTCTGGCCACTTGGTGCCTGTCCCACTGAGGCTTTGGGCTTGAAACTCTGGCACAGCTCTACAGCCTCTGGCACCCGCAACTCCCTGGCTGCCAGGAGCACCTGATCCCGGTTCCCCGAGGTGAGGGCGAGGTGGCCAGTGTAGAAAAAGTCCAGCAGGAGGCCAAAGATCTCAGCGAAGCCGGCAGGGAGGACGACACTGCCCCCTGAGCCATCCCCATAGAGGCTCTGGAAGAAGTGGCTGCAGCACGCGAGGACACTCCAGTGCGCCTTGAACACCAGACCCCCCACGTCCAGGGTGGCGTCGCAGTACTGGCCCCGCTCCCGCTGCTTGTTGAGTTCCTGCAGAACCCTTACACTGTGCTGGACGAAGGAGCCGTCCATGCTCCGTCTGAAAGGGAGAAAGGCAGCAGTGACCCCCCTGACCAGTCCAACCGAGGGGTAGAAAGAGAAAGCCCCTGGATCTGAGAAGAGCGTAAGGGAAGGCAGACTCTATTCAGTCACATTTATTACAACCAGGGCTTAGATCAAGGTTAGAAGGTGCAAGCTGACACAGGAACGGACTGAAAGCCTCCCTGGGGGCCGGGGCCAAGTAAGCAGCCCATATCGGGGGTGGCCAGAGAGTGTGGTGGCGGAAGCGCAGGCGGACTAGGTGGGGACAGAGTCGGGAAGGGTGCTGGTGGGAGGAAATCAAAAGTTTGAGAGAAGAAGCGGGGGCCCAGCGCGAACTCATCAGCCTGGCACAGCGAGAGGGCCCGACGCAGTGGAGGGTGGCCGCTGCAGACAGGTGAACGGAGCCCACGCCGCGCCCACACGTCCGGAGCGGCCGGGCGGAAGGCGGCCGCGGTCACACTCCGTCAACAGCCACCGCGGCCCACAGCGCCCCCTCCCTCGCCCCGTTCCTCCCGACCTCCTCACCCGGGCCGGTCCTCCCTAAGCGAACCCCTCCGGCCCCAAGCCAGGTCGCCCGCACAGCCCCACTGACCAACTGCCCCGGCGGTAAGTGCCGGGCCGACCGTGCAGAGACGACGACGCCGCCGACGCCGCCGGACGTGACGTCAGAGCGCGCCGGCCGGGGCGGGACGCCTCGGAGGCGCTAGCCTTTACCTCCGGCCCCTGGAGGCGGTACCACGTAGATAACAGCCAATGGGGTGCATGGAAAGGCGGGGCCAGCTCCGTTCCCTCGGCGCTGGGCCCGCCTCCTGGGGTTGCCCAGCAACGCCAAGCTGGACTTTGAGTCTACTCCCCCGCTCGGAGTCCCGAGGTTCCGGCTGCGGTTAGCCCGGCCGCGCAGCGCCCTCAGGCTTGAAGAGACAGCGCCCTACCCTCGCCCTAAAGAGGAAGCACAGCCAAGACGCACCTTTCACCTTTTTATTGGCAGCCAGCGCAGCCCGGACTGAGCTCTCCCGTGGGCTTACACTCCCCAAGACAAGGCTGAGGAGCCCAGAGGCCTCCCGGACACCCCAGGTCCTGGGCGCCCCATTCCACCTTCAACCCTGAGAGCAGTGGAGACTTCCGGTCCACCCTGCCCCGGCTTGACCCTGCCGGACCCACTGGTCAGGTGGAGCCACAGCGCCTGGTGTAGTCCTGGGTGGAGGCCTGGAAGCGCTCGGTGCTGTTGAGATCTGGGCGGCACAGGATCACACAGCACTTGGGGAGGAAATAACCGCTGAAGCCGCCGCTCAGGCTGCTCAGCATGGCCAGCACGTTGACCGTGGGCCGGTACTTGCCCTGGTAGACACTGGCCATGGTGAAGAAGGAGATCCAGGACACGAAGTTGAGGAGCAGGCTGAAGGTGGCACATTTGACCTCGTTGTAGTTCTCTGGCAGGTCCTTGCCCAGGTAGCTGCAGGCAAAGGCGCTGACCTAGAGGAGGCCATTGTAGGCGAAAGCCAGCATGAAGACCGGTGAGTTAGCCTCTGTGCAGTCAAGCACCACCAGCTGAGGGAAGGGCTGGTATTCCCTGGGGGGCAGTGGGGTCCACACTGCAAGCCACATTAGACAGATAAGCAGCTGGGTTATTGAGCTGATCACCACCAACAGGCCAGCACTGTGGTTTTGGACCCACGCACGGATGAAGGTGGGTACCTTGGCAGAAAACTTGAAGATGAACACAAGTTGGAAGGAGCGGATCGTCAGGCAGGACAGGAAGATGGCAAAACCAAGGGCAAAGAGTCCTTTGCGCAGCAGGCATGTGGGCAGAGTGGGCTCCCCAAAGAAGCCATAGTGGCCGCAGCTGCCCCCCGCCAGGGAGCCCAGCATGAGGAAGCACAGCCGGCCTCCAGCCGACCTCACCACAGGCGTGTCTAGGTGCCAGGCAAACAGGCCAGCAGTCCCAGACACCAGCAGCAGCAGCAGCATATTAGCTGCCAGGAGCACCCAAGAGATGGGCTCATGCCAAGTCAGAAACACCACGGTGCATGGGAAGCAGGTCTGGCTTCTCTCAGGTGCCCACTCTTCTTTCCCACAAGGTTGGCAGCTGTAGGGGTCTGGAAGGGAAGGCAGAGAGTGTTCCTGAGAGCCGGGCGAGCATAGCAGGAATGGGAAAGGGAAGGGAGGCCGTGCAAGCCCGCAAGGTTCTGGGAGGGCTGTAGCACAGGAGCTGGGCTCTGCCAGGCACAGCAAGATGGGGGTAGCCCTGAGTGAGGGCCCCCAGGCCAAGTGTTTCCTCAACATGCCTGTGTTAATTACAGATTGTGGAGACACCTGGGTGGGCTCTGTATGGCTCATGATCCTATGAAACCCAGAAGGGGTTTGCAAACCAAGAGGTCATAGTGAGGGCCTTAACCCACATAACCCTGAGGCTATGATCCAATGCGCACAGCCAGCCCCAAAGGAAGGGTCTTTTCATCTCTCCCCAGCACTCCCACTAGCCAGATCCACCTGCCTGCGCTGCCGCTCTGTGGCTCCTCTGCGTTGACTCTCTCAGGATAGAAGAGATACATTCCCACGCCCGCAGAGACAGTAAAAGGAAGGCACGTGGCCCCTGGAGTCCAGCTCTGGGCTGAGCCCTTAGCTACCTCCGTTTGCTCTCTGGTCTTGACCTTGCGTCACTGGGTAGAGTATGCTGTTTGTCCTGCTGCAGACATGCTAGTATCTGCATTCAGGCCAAGCTCTTCAAGGTATCAGCTGTCACCAGCATGGACAACAGAAGGGACTTCATACAGATAACATGGGAGGGCACAAAGGGAATGACAGCCACATCTGTTTGGATAAAGAGGTTGAATTTAGGGGGACTTCCCTGGTGGTCCAGTGGTTAAGAAGATGCAAGAGGGAAGGGATATGGGAACAGATGTATATGTATAACTGATTCACTGTGTTATAAAGCAGAAACTAACACACCATTGTAAAGCAATTATACTCCAATAAAGATGGTAAAAAAAAAAAAAAAAAGAATCTGCCTTCCAATGCAGGGAACACGGGTTTGATCCCTGGTCAGGGAACTAAGATCCCACATGCTGCGGGGCAACCAAGCTCACATGCTGCAACCACTGAGCCCACATGCCACAACTAGAGAGAAGCCCATGGGCGACAACGAAAAATCCTGCATGCCACAACTAAGACCCAATGCAGCCAAAAACAAATGAAAGAAAGAAAGAAAGAAAGAAAGAAAGAAAGAAAGAAAGAAAGAAAAGAAAGAAAGAAACTCAGCTACATATGAGGCCTTCAACTGCTTGTTTCTTTCCGCTTGATCAGAATTCAGTCTGATGGAAGGTGTCCCCCAGCCTGTCCCTAACTGGCAGCAAAGTGACCAGGGCCCTGGTTCTGCACATGTGTGGCCCAAGGGAGGTCCTTTCATCTGCTCTACAGACCCTAGGAGTGCTAGGTGGTTCGCCCACTCATCACTGGGTCACTCACCACTCTTGTTGAGGAAGGTCCTGGCCTCACAGAGCACACACCCGAAGCAGCAGTGGTGGAAACCCATGATCTCTCTCTGGTGCCCTTCAGGACAGTCGCTGGAACACACAGACTGAGGCACCTGCAAGAAGCCACAGGTGTTCCGCAACCACGCGGAGGGGCCCAGCTCAAGGGACACTCGCTCTTAGGATGGAAAACTGGATCTCTGGGCATCCGCCTTCGCGGATTACTCCCAGGGCAGAGCCCCTGGTTGTGTGAACCAGCGATGACTGGGCATCTGTCTGTGAGCCTGTGGCGTTTCCCTGGCAGGGCCAGGGAGAGTCATAGGGGCCTGATACCTGGGATCCCCTCTCCTGCTCTGTGAACATTGTCCCCGTGCTCCAGGCTGCCTGTTAGGCAGTCACCTGGTGAGTGACTATGTCCCCGTTACCCGGTTGTCCTTTCCATGCCACCGGATTTTGATCGTATTTATGTCTAGCCAAACTGGAGACCAAAAGGAGGAGCCGACGACCCTGAAGGTCCAGTTGGGGCCACTCTAGTCCCAGGCAATGATGTTATAACTGCTGAGGGGGGTCACCATTGTCATTAAATGTCACAATGTCCTTGTGTAAAAGGAAATACACCTTGAGGATCTGCTCCAGAAGCTGAAACAAACAGGGATAACGGCGCTGCCATAGCTGACACGGGCTGCTCCTCCAGGACCCACCGGGACCCAGACGGCCCAGGAAGCAAGTGCGTGGGGCCTTGCTGAGCTTCCATCTGGGTGGTTTCAGCCCATCTGGAAGTTCTGTTCCCTTCCTCAGGCTCTCTCCCCTCCTAGGAGGCCCCTTCACCCTCCTATCCAACCTCCTGAGTGAGAGGAAGTCTCTAACAAAGGAGCCCTTTGCAGAGGTTTCAAGCCCTGGGTCTGAGGCGTGGTGGGTGGGAGGGGCCCCAGTTCAGAGAACAGAAGACGAACACGAGCCTCAGAGAAGGAATCAGCCTCCAGTCGGGGGCCTTTGCCCCCCACCCCTTGCATTTAGGGTAGCCGAAGAGGAACCGCTCTGCTTGCCTCAGGAAAGCACCCTGATATAGGGTGCAGGTTAAGTGCCTTACCTGCCAGGGGTAGACCCAGCCTCTGGAACAGACTCCAGAGGCGCAGCCCAGGAGCTGGCGGAGGCTGTGAGCCACGGCATAGACAGCCTGGTACACGTTGTAGGCCGAGCTCATGGAGCATGCTCCAAGTGTGGGCATCTTCTGTGCCGTGAAAGCCCAGCACTCTCTGCAGAGCTGGCTGCTGCTGCACCAGGAGCCCCTGAGGCAAGGCCTCTTCAAACTCCTTCAGGCCAGGGACACGCCCCTGTGGGATGGCCACGCCCAGCACTGTGCCGATGCCCCAGAGCCCAGGCACATTGCTGATGTGTCTGGAGATGGCCCAGTCTTCTGAGGCGATCCACACCTCGGCAGTCAGCTTGGCCAGCACCACGGACTCAAAGAACACCCTGGCCAGCTGCCTGCCGGAGAAAACGACCACGACCGCGGTCCTCTCTTGGGCCAGGCAGCGCATCATGCTCTGCAACCTCTCATCGCCCGGCTGGGCAGAGAAAGGCACAATGTCCTTGAAGGCAACGCAGATGCCCTGCTGGGTGGCCTGGTCCTCCAGCGCCTGCACCCCTAGCTGCCCGTAGTCACCTTCGCTGCCCACCGTGGAGATCCAGACCCACCCGAACCTCCGCAACAACGGCAGCATCAAGATCTCCACCTGGCGCTCCTCACTTGGGATGGTGCGCAGAAAAGAGGAAGAGCCGCTTCACGCCGAGCATCACGCTGCTGGCATCATGGCTGACCTGTGGGGTTCAGTTCAGCAAGTTCTGTGGCATCAGCCTCGAATGAGGGCCCCCCAGTGCCAGCCCTGTGCTGGGCGCGGGGACACGGGGAGCATGGAGACAAGGTCCTGGCCCAGGGTCTCAAGCAAAGCACCACTTGACACACGAGGCTAACAGGTTAAATGTCAGGGAAGGGAGCAGGTCCCCAGGGAGACTTCTGGGAGAAGAATGGGAATCTGTCCTGTGGACAAAGGGACCACAGCCGCATGCAGGGAGCGAAATGGTACGTGTGTGTGGCCCTTCAGGGACTTCCACTCGGCTGGAGGTCAGATCCAGGAAGAAAGGGAGCCTGAGCAGGTGTGTCTGGTCAGGGCAGGAAGCCTTAGCCCCCTGCTGCGGGGGCTGGGGCTTTATCCCAAGGCCTCAGAGTTTAGGCAGCGAAGTGACATCAGACCTGTGTTTTAGGAGTGTATCTCTGATCAGTGAGGAACGTGTTTAAAAAAGCTCAAGGCCGGAGGAATTCCCTGGCTCTCCAGTGGTTAGAACTCCAAGCTTTCACTGCTAAGGGCGCAAGTTCAATCCCTGGTCAGGGAACTAACAACAACAACAAAAAAGGCTCAAGGCCAGAGTCACGGAGAACTCCTAGGACCCGATGGAATCACCTGGATGAGAGGGGAGGGCAGTCAGTTAAAGCTGCGGCAGTGGCCATAGAGCAGAAGGGACAGGGCTGGCAGCGGTGAGGGCCCCTCCCTCACCGGCCCCCGGCAGAGGCCGTGGAGATGAGCTAAACGTCGGGGCAGGGAAGGGAGTGAAGGGAGGACTGCAGGGTTTCTGGCTTCCTTAGAGACAGTCACTCTGCCCGATGGGCCGGGGAGGGGATGCAGGAAGACAAGAGGCTTGTGTTACGTGGGGAGGGAAGTTCATCTGGGGGCCTGCTGGGTCCATGAAGTGGAGACGCTGGGCGCTGGGCGAGCATCTGGAAGTCAGGCTGGTGCTCAGGAGTCAGAAGGAAGGTGGAGACAGGAATTTCAGCCCGGTCCTGGGCCGGCCTGGGAAGGGGAGGGGTCTGCCCTAGGGAGTCACCACCGCCTTCTCAGAGGAGATGGGGTCCAGGGGGGTGCAGAATTCTCTAAAGGAGACCAAGAGAGAAGTGCCCCAAGTGAAAGGGTCATAAATGCTGAGGGAAAGTGCCAAAACGGTCAAAGGGAGGGACTTCCCTGGCCGTCCAGTGGTGAAGACCGCAGGCTCTCAACGCAGGGGGCACGGGTTCGATCCCTGGTCGGGGGAGCTAAGATCCCACATGCTGAGCAGCATGGGGCCAAAAAAAAGAAAAAGATCAAATGGAGTAAAGGCCACCTACCGGGCCCTGCACCAGCCCACCTGAGCAAGACGGTGCTGGGTTCCACCTCCGGGCTGGCCACCTGAACCACGTCCAATCCCTACCCAGCCTGCACCTTCCAGCGCCGGCTAGAAGGGCAGAGTCCAGGGCAGCGGAGGGAGGAGTCAAGGCAAAGAGGGAGAAGCAAACAGGAAGAGAGGAGTCTGCGGAGAAACCTGCCTGGAAGCGGGGCAGGGTCAGCCAGGTCTGAGAGGAGAAGCGCCTGGAGGGTAGAGGAGGACAGGCAGGTGTGTGGGTGGGGGAGGAAGCCCAGGGGGAGGTCGATGAGCAGAGGAGGGGCCGGACGGGGCTGGCCCGCACAGGGACAGGTGCCACAGCTCTGAGCCCGAGTCTGGGGGGCTGGGAAACGAAGGGTGTTCAGTTCTGCACAAAGGTGAGAGGACAGCGGGAGGAGAAAGAAAGGCAGAAGCTTCCGAGGAGAATGGAGTTTCCAGTGAGCACTGAGGCAGGGAGACCTGCAAGCGGCGCGTGGACAGGAAGGAACGCCAGGCAGGTGACTAACGGGCGGTGACCGCCCAGGAGGTCCAGGAGTCCAGGCTGGCCTCAGGCACGGCAGCTCCTGCCCACCCACCCCAGCCCACACTGGACTTGGCAAGAGGGGAGATGAGCGAACTGCCAGGGTGCCAGCTTATCAGGGGCATCCGGAAGGGGCTCAGCAGGGCTGCAGTGGTGGCAACGTGGTTGCTGGCGTCGGGCCCAATCACCACCACAAGTTTCCTTGGCTCTCCACGTAGCGCATCCCTGGCGTGCTCCACGTGGCAAACACATTGGCTGACTCCAAGCACCGGTCGTACGGCTTGTACCCCAGGATGACGCTGGGCAGCAGGGCGGTGGAGTTGTTTATCTCCTCGATGCCAAACTGCGTGGCCTGGAAGAGGTGGTCGCCGTGGCCATTGAAGGTGCTGGGCCTGTAGGGAAAGCCAGGCTGAGAGCTGAAAAGGGCAAAAGGCCCTGCTGAGACCCTCTGGTCTCCTGGAACCCCAGGCTTGGGGGATAGAAAAGAACCTCTGAGGTCATCTGTTCAGCCCCCTACAACCATGACCTCAGTGTGGACCCTGTGGCACACACAGTTCTGTTGACAGGACTTTGGAGAGGTAGGGGACAAATTGGAGAAATACACATACCATGCTCGCCTCCCCCCACAATAAGCATGTTAGCGCTGAAAGGCTCCCAAGTCCTGTAGGAGAGAAACCTGCTATATTAGTCAGGGTTCTCCAGAGAAACAGAACCAAGACGAGATACATATATATATGTACATAGAGAGAGAGAGAGAGAGGGAGACAGTGTGAGAGAGACAGCAAACAAGAGAGGTTTATTTTAAGGAATTAGCTCATGGGATTATGGGGGCTGGCTAGTCTGGGATTTGCAGGGCAGGCTAGAAATTCCCACGAGACTTTATTTTGCAGTCGAGGCTGAAGGTGGAGTTCTTTTTGTTTCCGGGGACCTCCATCTTTTCTCTTAAGGTCTTCAACTGTTTGGATGAGGCCCACCTACATGATGGAGGGAATCTGCTTTACTCAGTCTATTGATTTAAATGTTAACCACGTCTGTGGGAATTCTCTGGTGGTCCAGTGGTTAAGACTTCACCTTCCAGTGCAGTGGGTGTGGGTTCGATCCCTGGCTGGGAGCTAATATGCCACATGCCTCGTGGCCAAAAAAACCAAAACGTAAAACAGAAGCAATATTGTAACAAATTCAGTAAAGACTTTAAAAATGGTCCACATCAAAAAAATCTTAAAGAAAAATAAATATTAACCACGTCTAAAAATACCTTCACAGCAACATCTAGACTGGTGTTTAACCAAACAACTGGGCACCAGGCCCCAGCCAAGTTGACACATGAAGTTAACCGCAGTCCGTGCTTAACCTTGTTTAACTAGTACTTTTCACTGGGACACTCATGCCTGTGATGAGGGCCTGTGCTCCTCATGGCCTCTCTGGGAAACACCGACAAGGGCGCACTGGGGACATGATTCAGCCCTGCTTGCAGAGTGTGCCAGCCTGTTCCATTTCCCAGCCTCTCTGCTTGTTGCTAGGCTCTCCCATCGTTCCTATCACTTCTGTCCTTGAGTCACTGGAAGGAAAGGCAGTACCTCCTGCCCGTGACAGCCCTTCAGTTATCTGAAGCCGGTTTTCATATGTCTCCTCCTCAAGTCTTTTCTTCCCAGGTTCCCACCTGTAGCTCTTTGGGCCAGTCCTCCTGCACCAGCCTTTCCAGAACCTTCCTCCTGGGCTGGCTGTCAGGTGTGCTTCATGTTGCGGGCATCCTACTGCTGAGCCATGATACATCATCTTCAAGCTGCCCAAATCTAATACTTGTATGGATGGCAAGCAACTATCTTCTTTATAAGAAAAGCCGTTGTTTTTTCTACCTAGACTGTTGACTTCATGAAGACACCAACCTAATTCATCTTTGCTAAGCTCCTGAAGCATCTACTGCTATGTGTCCCCACATAGGGGGGAAGCCTCCCCTGGAGGACCGTACTTGCCATCTGGGAGACTAAGCAGTTTGAACTTGGGGAGGAATGGGGTGGGGGAGGTGACGGAGGAGCGGAAAGGCCACGCTTGCTTAATCCTTCCCACCTAGTTACATCACAAAGCCAGGAAACAACTGGCATGGAATTCAAAGGACTCTAACAGCCAGGGCAAAAGGACATATTACAAAGTGGAAACTGTATTACAAGGTGCCAGGGAAGGGGCTAGCTAGCGCTTGAAGGTGGCGCCTGCAGGTTGGGTAGGGACTGGAGGCAGCTCAGATGGTCACCCCAGAGGCAGAACTGGCAGGGTCCTGCTGAGGGGGGCTGGCAGAGGGCCCCGTAGGCATGGGCCCCCTTAGGTGACAGTTTTGCTGACCCCTCACTCACCTGTCACAGAAGGTCACTGTGGGTCTGCATCTCACCCCTAGGTGGTCACCGTGGAGAGGAAACTGGCCCGCAAGCAGGTAATCCCCAGAGAGGCTGAAGTCAGAGGAGGACGCGGTGCTGTGGCAGCTGAAAGCCCAGCAGCAGGAGAGAGAAAGCTGCAGGCCGATGAGGCACACCCCCCAGAGTAACATGCTGGCCAGACCTCCCTGCGCCTGGCATGGCCGCGCCGCGCCCTGGGACCAGGCCAGGCCGTTTAACTAGAATGGTCGGCAGCTGCCCAGATGCTTCCCAGTTTCATGCCTTTGAAAGGGGTGGGACTGGAACCCAGTTATAGGAACCGGGCTGTTTGCCTCCACCGTCTGGGGCTGCAGGCCTCCTCAGGAACCGGGCAGGGTAAAGGCACAGGTGCAAACCAGGTGGCACCCACTGGCCCTTCCTCTGGACGGTTGTGGGTTCTGTCCTGGCACTCCTGCCTGTGGCTTCACCTGGCTCACAAAGGGATCCCTGGTATTTGGGGGCAGGCAGAGGAAGGCTGGAACACATCTTCTCTGGGGGCCTTGAGGAACAGGGTGTGGAAGGCTGCTCTCTGGGAGCTGAGGATTTTAAAACCTTTTACCTGGGCCTCAGATGACCCAGTGAGACAAGGCTTTGAGTTCAACTTTCAACTCCACACACCCACCCCAGTCTTCAGTGTACTGAAATTGAAATTCTGAGTAAATCATCCCGATTTCGCCTTGTTTTAAACAGGGTTGCTCCCTTCAGCTCAAAGACAAATGCATGCAAACAGAGGGTATGCAAATAGACCGGTTTTGTTTAAAACGTCAATCCTGGAGCTTTCTCTGCAGGAAAAAAAAAAATCCTAGGTGGATTTCCGGAGAGGTGGTCTTGGACTCAGGGTATCTCACTTTCCCTCTCCAGGCGGCCAGGGTGGGGCTTTTGCGTAATGTAAATGGAGCCTTCGTTGGGACACCCGGCCCGGGTGTCGCCCGGGCAGCCCCCAGATCCGCCCCCCACCGCGAGAGGGCCAGAGCCTCCAACGGGCCGGGTGAGGCCCGGGGGCGCTGCCGAGGCCGCCGGCAGAGGGCGCCCGCGGATCCCAGGCCGCTGGACGGGCCGCGGGGCGGAGCGACGGGATCTCGCGAGATTGTCGAGCAGCAGGAGCCGGTGGGCAGCATGGCTGACTCAGTGCTACTGCTTAGGAGGGGTCCTTCTCGCTCCACGTGGCTGCGGGCCCGCAAGGCCCGGCCGCACCTCATCCTCAGCTACCGGCCCCGCCGCCGGCTCGGGAGGCTGCGCTGGCGCGGCCGAAGGCGCTTTCGGCGGCGACTGCTGCAGGCCCAGGCGGCCGGCGCGGACTGGCGGGAGGGCGTCTGCCTGGTGTCGCGCTCGGCGGCGCCCCGGAGGCCCAAGACCGCGGCCCCCAGCCCCCGCCCGGCCGAGGATCCGGCCCCGAGTTGTTCCGCGATCCTCCCCATCCCGCCTGTGCGGTCGGCCGGCTCGGGCCGTGCCGTGTTGCTGCTGCCGCTGGGTCAGGTAGGTCGCGCCCGGGGAGCCAGGAGGGCAGAGCGGGAGGGGTGGGGACGCAGCCCCGGGAGCTGCAGGCTGGGAGAGGCCCGTGTCCCCCTGCGGGTTCTTTGGACGCATTCCTCGGGCGGTGGTGCTGGGCAGAGCGTAACAAGGACCCTCCCGAGGGAATTCTAAGTCTTCGGGGCTGGAGGGACTTTAATAGTAACGATAATAATAGGTTGCATTTGCCGAGTGCTTAGAAATGTCAGACTCTAAGTAAGTGTTCTAAGTGTTTGGGGCATATGTACCCATTTAGTACTCATGCATGCTCTACGGAGTCTTTTCCGCTAGGAATTGTTTACAGAAAGAAAGAATATAGCTTAGGTAACTCTCCAGAAAGTTATACAGCAGAGGTAGAGCCAGCAGTCAAACCCTGGCAGCCTGATTGCAGGGCCCCTGACGTTCACCTGAACGTTGGTCTGGGAGGTCCCCCGCAATACAGGAGGGAGGTGAAAACCCAAGAACGGGAGAGAGACGTCAGGCGCTGGGCCTTTGTAAGAACAGGGAGTCATGAGTACAGCAGAGCTGAGTTCAGGGGCTCCCCCTGGGTCAGTGTTCACCAGACTCTCTGTCCCTGTAAATGCCATAGGATATGATCTTAGGTTAAAAATATTAATATTTTAATCTATTAGTTTAAAATCCTAGATAGTCACCTACAAGGTATTCTGTTACTTGGAAATCACCCTCCTTTTGATGTCTGAGTAGCCAGTTAAGATCTTAGAAGTTTTCTGTCATTGGTAACAGAATCTGTAACCTTATTTCTTCCTTTCTTTTTTCTTTTCCTCTAGGGCTTTACTTTTAGCGGGATCTGTCGTGTGACCTGCCTCTATGGCCAGGTGCAGGTGTTTGGTTTTACCATCAGCCAAGGCCAACCTGCCCCAAATGTCTTCTCTACCTATACCCACTCTCGCCTGACTATCAATGCAGTTCATTACTCAGTGCATGAGAAAAGCAAGAAAGAGATGAAAAGGGAAGCCCGAAGTTTGCTCAGATCTTATCTGAACCAAGGTAATAAAAAAAAAAAACTGCATGATTTACTAAGGATGTATCATAATAAGGTGAATAATTTTTTTTGGCTGCGCTGCCCGGCATGTGGGATCTTAGTTCCCCAATCAGGGATTGAACCCGTGCCCCCTGCATTGGAAGCGCAGAGTCTAAACCCCTGGACGGCCGGGGAAATCACATGGCGAATAATTTTCAGATGCCTACTATGGCCTAGAACTTGTACTCTCTACTGTATCTGTTTAAACTCTCACCAGGGTCTTGAGAGTGAAGCTACTGTTTTCACGATTTTACAGATGAGAAAAGTTGCCCAAGGCCACACAGCATTTAGGTAGCAAACCTGGATTGACTTCTCCACCCAGGTGTGTTCCTATCATGCAATATGGCCTCCTGAAAAAGTCTCTCAAGCATAATTCCTAGTCTCAAAAAGTTTGGAATTTAGCAGAGGAGAGGGAGGTCCTAAAGGGCATAGAGTTTAATGGTGTGCTTTTTCTAAGGTAGTTTATATCTCTCTTTACAGATGACAGATACTGTTTGATGAAGAATTTTTCTCCTCTGTGTTCCATTCTGTTGCTGGAACGTCTGAAAACCTCCACTGTGAACTTCATAATCAGCCATCCAGGTTTATCTTACGTTTTCGTACAAGAGGTAGAACCAGTTTTCATTCAGAGTTTTGCTAATTACTTTCACCAAAACAGTCAGATGACTATGTAGGATGCCCCCGTGGAAGATCAGTCTGTCTGTCACATTGTGCTGTAAGTCGTACAGAATGTGACATGTGTGTAAACTAAAAGTAGTCAGTATAGAAGACTATATCGTGAAAATTGTCTCTTCTACCCCCCTTAGCTTCATTCCCGAGAAAGTCATCGTTTTCTACTATAGTTGGTTAAATGCCTTTTGATATTTCTTCAGTGGTTATCTTTATATTTTTTTAAATGGTTATCTTTATATTTTGATTTACTAACGAGACAGTATGAATTTTCTCTAAACTCTGAATGAGAATGAGTAATTTCAATGTACTTGCACTTTATCCCATCTCTCTCTTTCTTCAACTCCAAATTTTTGCTGCCCTTATTATTAATTTCCTGAAGTCGGGTCGGTCACTATAATTGTCTCCCACGAGCCAGTAGACTGAGTCAACACTCTAGGAACATCAGACAGACTGGGTGTGAGGTGTGAGTGCTTGGGTGCACGGAGACGGGGCGCTGCAGGAGGAGACTTAAATCTGTAGCTTAAAGATGCCTTAGACATTCAGCTGGAGGTGTCAAGTGAGAGATTCAGCGTGTGAGTCAAGTTCAGAGAGGAGGCTGGGAATGTAAATTTGGGAGCTTTCAGCAGAAGAGGGTTCCGGAGCCCGTGAGACAGGACAGTAACGCCAAGGAGTTGATACAGGTAAAAATGAGAAGGTTCCGGGTCTGAGCCCGAGGAGCAACAAAGAGCCTGAGCACAGCAGGCGGGTGTGGTCGGGGAGCCGCTGGAGGACGCGGAGGCCCCGCGGCAGCTGACGGTGAGACGAGGCCTGAGAAGGGAACTTGGGTGCAGAATCACCATCTGGACGAGAGTGGTTTCATTACATTGCTGAGGGGGCTGGCCTGACTGGAATGGGGTCAAGACCTGGGGAAGAGCAGAACTCAAGGGTTTAGTAGTAAGGGATTTTGCTTTTAGAGAGTTTAGCTGTAAAGGGAAGAAAGAAATGAAACAGTGGTGGGAGGAGTGAACATGAACTAGAGAGGTCTGGTTTTTGTTCAGGTGGATGGAAAAAAAACCTCGTGATTGAACGCAGCAGGTGGGAAAGATCCACAGGAGAGAGCGCGCTGGTGCATGAGGGAGAGGATGGCTGGAGCGAGGTGGGGGAGTGGACCTCGAGGGGCGGGTTCTGGTGTCTGTGTGGAGGGTTGGCCTTAGGAGCAGAGGCACTTCCTTTAGAGTGGCTGAAGGCAGTGCCTGGGACAGAGCCAGGGGCAAAGGGAAGGTCTCTTCTGATTGCTTCCCCTTTCGCTGTGAAATGGTTCAAGGTTATCACCGGGGGAGTAGGAGGGGATTGGAGGCTGGAAGATGTGAAACAAGGTCAGGACAGTGA
Organism: Hyperoodon ampullatus; assembly: GCF_949752795.1. Classification (NCBI taxonomy): domain Eukaryota; kingdom Metazoa; phylum Chordata; class Mammalia; order Artiodactyla; family Ziphiidae; genus Hyperoodon; species Hyperoodon ampullatus. The sequence continues at coordinate 4,625,562 of NC_136915.1, read as the reverse complement.
ATGGGCTCTTGTCACGTAACTTAATCTAGTACAGAATCCAGCAGCTTGGTCGGAGCCGTAGAGAAGGGAATGGAAATCCCGTGTTACCAAGTGAGTGTTTCAGATGCCACAATCAAACTCATTCTTTTTTCATTTATTTTCAGCTTTTTTTTTTTTTTTTTTTGCGGTACGGGGACGTCTCACCGTTGTGGCCTCTCCCCTTGCGGAGCACAGGCTCCGGACGCGCAGGCTCAGCGGCCATGGCTCACGGGCCCAGCCGCTCCGCGGCATGTGGGATCTTCCCGGATCGGGGCACGAACCCGTGTCCCCTGCATTGGCAGGTGGACTCTCAACCACTGCGCCACCAGGGAAGCCCTATTTTCAGCTTTTTTTTTGGTCCCTGCGACTTACCCAACCAGCACTGTTTATACTCCTTACGATCTTTCTTGGATAACTTTCCTTTCCACACTTACGCGTTAATACGTTCTGGAATTATATTTTCCTAGAAGGCAGATAGTAAACTTTAGCTTATCTCGTTTTATAAGATGTTCTTGTTTTTACCTCAGTGATTGATAGTTGAGTGGAGTGTAGAATTACAGGTTCACAGAAGTTTTCCTCGAAACCTTGAAGGACTTGCTCCATTGTTTTCTAGAATCCAGAATAGCTGCTAGGAATCCTCACCCCAGGCTGATTCTTGCTCCTTTTATGATGTCCTTCTCCTCGGGGTTGATGAATTGCATGGGGTGTGATCGTGGGTGGGGTCTCTTCCTGGGTCCTCCCTTATGCCATCTGAGACCCACTTGCTTCTGCCAGGGCCCTGCTCTCATTCCTCCGGTGGCTTTCCTGTGGTTTCCTGCTACTTCTGCTAGAATGCCATCGGACTTCATGTCCCCACCTTCCACATCCTTTCAACTCTCTTTTTAAAAAGATTTATTTATTATTTATTTATTTTTGGCTGCGTCGGGTCTTAGTTGCGGCACGTGGGCGGTTGCGGTGCACGGGCTTCTATCTAGTTGTGGCGGTGGGTTTTTTCTTTTCCTCTCGCTCTCTAGTTGTGGCATACAGGCTCCAGAGTGCATGGGCTCTGTAGTTTGCGGCACGCGGGCTCTAGTTGAGGCACGTGAGCTCAGTAGTTGTGGCGTGCTGGCTTAGTTGTCCCACAGCATGTGGTCTCTCAGTTCCCCGACCAGGGCTTGAGCGCCCATCGCCTGCACTGGAGAGCAGACTCTTTACTACCGGACCACCAGGGGAGTCCCTCCTTTCAACTCTTTGTCTTTTTTTTTTTTTTTTTTTTGGCGGTACGCGGGCCTCTCACTGTTGTGGCCTCTCCCATTGCGGAGCACAGGCTCCGGATGCGCAGGCTCAGCGGCCATGGCTCGTGGGCCCAGCCACTCCGCGGCATGTGGGATCTTCCCGGACCGGGGCACGAACCCGTGTCCCCTGCATCGGCAGGCGGACTCTCAACCACTGTGCCACCAGGGAAGCCCCCTCTTTGTCTTTTTGCTTGATGTTTTTGGAGACTGTCTTGACTTTATTCCAAATCACCAACCTGTTCTACAGCTGGGGTCTTTGGTTGAATTTTTCTTGTGACCATCACTTTTAAATTTCCATGCATTTTCTTTTTCTCTGGCGTCTCCCGCAGAGGTGGTGGCAGCTTGGAAGTAAGCGTAAGCTATGAAAATAGAGACGTGGACGGCTTTGGGAGGCAACAAGACTTACTGGGGGGTTGGATCTGGGGGGTGAGAGAAAGGGAGGGATCAAATTTATCTTTTGTAGCTCACAATTCTATGAGGCTTGTTAATTTAGAACCGAAGAGAAAAAAGTGCGTTTGTTTTCATCTTTTCTTAAAGTTTACATTGTTATTTCAGATTCCGACTTTCCAGATTAACTCTGAGTATTTCGCCTTGAAATCTGTGGGCATCAGAAGAGAGAGAAAAAAAACCGGCCTTCGTTTGACCGAGAGTGCCTTTTCAGTCATGGAAGAGTTAGTGAGCATTTCTTGTGGTGAGTAATCCGTACCGATACAGCCTAGCGTTTATCCACCAAAGCCTCAGAGGGTTACTGTTGATGATTAGCGTCGTAAAGAAGATGGCTAACTTTAGGGGTCAATGTTTGTTTCACCTCCAGAAGAAGCCGACGGCTGCCCTGTCATTCTGGTCTGTGGCTCTCAGGACATTGGAAAGTCAACATTTAATAGATACCTGATTAACCAGTTGTTAAATAGGTAAGAGTATTTTTGACATATTGCTAGATTTTTGGCAGGAAGTAGGATTTTTGATTTGAGAAACTAGATGGGAATGCATCCTGACTCCTAAGTAGAGATTATATACAACCCTGCAAAGCCACTCAGCTGAGTGAGGCCATCTGGTTATACCAGGTTTTGGGGTGAAGTGATGGCGCTCTCAGCTATACCCACCCTCCCTGTCGGTGAGCTCGCGAGAGTTGTCACTTGGTCTCTGAAAATGTATTTGTCCAAATCCAGAGAGTCAGGGTAGGGATAAATTCTGTTGTATTTCAAAAATAAAATGTTAAGAAAGGCAAAGTTTTATCCCTATAATGAGTGGACACTGTGGCCTTGCCTGCGTCCCATTTTCTCTTTACCGTTCTTCTGTGTTGGTTGTCGTCTTTGGAGCATTCTACCTATGAGGCTGCATGGGGTGGATTATGCCTGAGCATCACATAAAATCTTTACAATCTGATTTACCCTTTGGGCACAGTAAAACTAGTTAAGATTTTCTTTCTTTCTTTTAAATTTTCAGTATATCCTGCGTTGACTATTTGGAATGTGATCTGGGACAGACAGAATTTACTCCGCCAGGTTGCATTTCTCTACTTAATGTTACAGAACCAGTTCTAGGTATGTATTATATACTTTTTAAATGTCTTGGTTTTATACAGTGCAAAAGTAATGATACAGAAAGTTCAAAGAGGGCCTCCCTGGTGGCGCAGTGGGTAAGAATCCGCCTGCCAATGCAGGGGACACGGGTTCGAGCCCTGGTCCAGGAAGATCCCACATACCACGGAGCCTGTGCGCCACAACTCCTGAGCCCGCGCACCTAGAGCCTGTGCTCCACAACAGGAGAAGCCACCACAATGAGAAGCCCGTGCACCACAACGAAGAGTATTCCCCGTTCGCCGCAACTGGAGAAAGCCCGCACGCAGCAACGAAGACCCAACACGGCCAAGCAGCCAAGGATAGATAAATAAAATAAATAATAAATCAAAAAAAAAATTATTGTTTAAAAAAAAAATCAAAGAATACAAAAGTATAAAATATAAAAAAAGGACATTCTCCCCGACTCCCAAACTCATGGTCTTCCCATAACTATTCCTCTAACCTCAAAAAAACAAAAACAAAAACCCAATAATACCTTTCTAGGGTTCCATTTTAGTAAATGGAACTCCCATCCATTTTATTTTATGTAAATTGGAAACACTTTTCAGTAATATTAACATCTTATATAACCCTATACAATGATCTAAATCAAGAGATTGACATTGGGGCTTCCCTGGTGGTGCAGTGGTTGAGAGTCCGCCTGCCGATGCAGGGGACACGGGTTCGTGCCCCGGTCCGGGAGGATCCCACATGCCACGGAGTGGCTGGGCCCGTGAGCCATGGCCGCTGAGCCTGCGCGTCCGGAGCCTGTGCTCCACAGTGGGAGAGGCCGCAGCTGTGAGAGGCCCGCATACCGCAAAAAAAAAGAAAAAAAAAAGGAAATTGACATTGATATAATACTATTAACTATTGATATAATACTATTAACTAATCTATAGATCTTTTTTCAGAATTCATCAGTTATCCTACTAATATCCTTTTTATGTTTCAGAATCCAAATCAGTCCCACATTGCCTTTTTTTTTTTTTTGGCTTTGCCTTGGGGCTTTGCAAGATCTCAGTTCCCTAACCAGGGATTGAACTCTGGCCATGGCAGTGAAAGCCTGGAATCCTAACCACTAGGCCACCAGGGAACTCCCACACTGCTTTTTTTTTAATACAAAAATATACGTAATACGAGATTTATCATTTTAACTCTTCATGTGTACAGTTCGGTGCATTAAATACATTCATAGTGTTGTATAACCATCACCACTATCTACCTGCAAAACTTTTTCACTGTCCCAAACTGAAATGCTATACCTGTTAAACAATAATCCATTCCCTACCCCAGTCCCCCACAGCCCTTAGGTACCGCTAGCCTACTTTCGGTTCCTATGAATTTGCCTAATTTAGGCACCTCGTATAAGTGGAATCATGCAATATTTGTCCTTCTGTGTCAGGCTTTTTTCACTAAGCATAAAGGTTTTAAGATCTGTTCATATTGTAGCATATGTCAAAAGTAATTCCTCCTTATGGCTGAAAATTATTCCATTATGTCGCATTTTGTTTATCCTTTTAACTGTTGATGGATACTTGGATTGTTTTCATTTTCTGCCTGTTGTGATCTTGAACAAAGTAGTTGTGGCATGCAGGCTGTGGAGCACGCAGGCTTAGTTGCCCCACAGCGTGTGGGATCTTAGTTCTCCAACCAGGGATGGAACCCCTGTCTCCTGCATTGGAAGGCGGATTCTTAACCACTGGACCACCAGGAAGTCCCAATTTTTTGTTATTTTAATTACGACCTTTCTTGTGGATGTGAAGTGATACCTCTTTTTGGTCTTGATTTGCATTTCCCTAATGACTGATGGAGTTGAGCATCTTTTCATGTGCTTATTGGCCATTTGTACATCTGCTTTGGAGAAATGTCCAGTTTAGTCCTTTGCCCATCTTTTTAATTAATTAATTTGTTTAATTTTGGCTGCGTTGGGTCTTCGTTGCTGCACGTGGGCTTCCTCTAGTTGCAGCGAGGGGGTGCAGTGCACGGGCGTCTCATTGCAGTGGCTTCTCTTGTTGTGGAGCACAGGCTCTAGGTGCACCGACTTCAGTAGTTGTGGCACGGGGGCTCAGTAGCTGTGGCGCACGGGCTTAGTTGCTCCGTGGCATGTGGGATCTTCCCGGACTAGGGCTCAAACCCGTGTCCCCTGCATTGGCAGGCGGATTCTTAACCACTGCGCCACCAGGGAAGCCCCCCTCTGCCCATTTTTGAATTGGGTTCTTTGTTTTTGTTGAATTTAGGAGTTCTTTATATATTCTGGATGTTAATTCCTTCCTTCTAGGAATTTTGTCAGTTTTTGCTCTACCACTTAGGTCTTTGATCCATTTTGAGTTCATTTTTGTGTGTGATACAAGGGCAGGGTCCAGCTTTGTTCTTTTGCACGTGGATGTCCAGTTTTCCAATATCCGTTTGTTGTCCTTCCCCCACTGAGTGATCTTGGCACCTATGTTGAAAATCATTCTGGACTCTTTATTCTATTCCTTTGGTTTATGTCTGCCCTTAGGCCAGCACCACACTTTTAATTACTGTACCTTTGTAGGAGGTTAAAAGTTGGGAAATGTGAGTCCTCCAACTTTATTCTTTTTCAGGATTGTTTGGCCTTTTGGGACCCTTTGCAATTCCATATGAATTTGAGAATAGGCTTTCCCATTTCTGGGGAAAAGGCTATTAGAATTTTGATAGGGATTGTGTTCAGTCTGTAATTTTTTAGGTCTTCTTTAATTTCTTTTCTTTTTTAAAAAAAATATTTATTTATTTATTTTGGCTGCGCCAGGTCTTAGGTCTTAGTTGCGGCACACGGGATCTTCCTTGAGGCATGGGGTATCTTTAGTTGCGGCATGCAGACTCTTAGTTGCGGCATGCGGGATCTAGTTCCCCGACCAGGGATTGAACCCGGACCCCCTGCATTGGGAGCACAGAGTCTTACCCACTGGACCACCAGGGAAGTCCTAATTTTTTTTTTTTGGCTGCATTGTATCTTTGCTTGCATGCCGTTTTTCTCTAGTTGCTGAGAGCGGGGGCTACTCTTTGTTGCGGTGCGCGGGCTTCTCATTGCGGTGGCTTCTCTTGTTGCAGAGCACAGGCTCTAGGCGTGCGGGCTTCAGTAGTTGTGGCACACAGGCTTCAGTAGTTGGGGCTCACGGGCTCTAGAGCCCAGGCTCAGTAGTTGTGGCGCACAGGCTTCAGTAGTTGGGGCTCACGGGCTCTAGAGCCCAGGCTCAGTAGTTGTGGCGCACGGGCTTAGTTGCTCCGTGGCATGTGGGATCTTCCCGGACCAGGGCTCGAACCCGTGTCCCCTGCATTGGCAGGCGGATTCTAAACCAGTGTGCCACCAGGGAAACTCCCTTTTTAATTTCTTTAAGCAGTATTTTACCTCCTTGGTTAGATTTATTCCTAAGGATTTAATTCTTTTAGTTATTGTAAATGGAATTGCTATTCTAATTTCCTCTTCATATTGCTAATTGCTGGTGTATAGAAACATAACTGACTTTTGTGTTTTGATCTTCTGCCCTGCAACTTTGAATTCCTTTATTACCTCTAGTAGCATTCTTGTGAATTCTTTGGGATTTTCTATATATAAGATCATGTCATCTGTGAATAGAGATAGTTTTATCTCTTCATTTCCAAGTTGGATGCCTTTTATTTCTTTTTCTTGTCTGATAGCTCTGGCTAAAACCTTTAATACAGTGTTGAATAGAAAGTAAACATCATTTTGTTGTTCCTGATCTTGGAGGTAATGCATACAGTCTTTTACCATTAAGTAAAATGTTAGCTGTGGCTTTTTCAGTTTACCTTTTTCAGGTTGAAGAAGTTGTCTTCTATTCTTAGTCTGTGGAATGTTTTTTATCATGGAAGGATGTTGGATTTTGTCAAATGCTTTTTCTGTTTCTGTTCAGATAATTGTGTGACTTTTGTTAAGTTGATTTTTAAAGGAAGCAGATGGTATCACATTAGGTTGATAGATAATATTAGCGATTTAACATGCTTTTAGTCAGTAAGAATTTTTAAATACATTTACTTTATTTTAACAGCTTTCTAAAAAATACGTGTTTAGGGTGGGATAGGGAGGGTGGGAGGGAGATGCAAGAGGGAGGAGATATGGGGATATCTGTGTATGTATAGCTGATTCACTTTGTTATAAAGCAGAAACTAACACACCATTATAAAGCAATTATGCTCCAATAAAGATGTTAAAAAATAATAATAATAATTGTTTAGGGGAGTCCCCTAGTGGCCTAGTGGTTAGGATTCCAGGCTTTCACTGCCATGGCCTGGGTTCAGTACCTGGTCTGGAAACTGAGATCCTGCAAGCCACACAGCACAGCCAAAAAAAAAAAATTGTTTAGACTTAGCTCTTTAGCTGGTTTCATTGCTCCTCTTTTACATTTTCTCTATTTCATTTATTTTTTTTTTCCTTTTTTATCCCTTTAGTCCCCTTTAGTCTGGAACAGTTCCTCCGGCTTTTCTTATCTTTTATCACCTTGACAATTCGAAGGGTACGTTTGTAGGCTCCCCCGTGGTTCGATTTAGAAGTGACGCTGTTCTCCGTGTGTCATATCAACATGCTGTCAGTTTGTCCTGTTGCCAGACTTGTTAGCTTTGATCGATGGGTTAAGATAGTGTTTGCCAGGGTTTTCCACTCTAACTAGGTGTGCTATTGTTATCTTCTTCTGGGTGTCATTTCTTCTAGGTCCTCTCCGTGGACAGAGTTAGGGAATATGCATATGCTTAAACCCACGCATGTCATGTATGTACGTATATAATATGTGTGTGTGTGCACATATATGTACACACACATATTTCTATGTCTTTCTGTATCTGTCTGTTTATTAAGAGCCATGAGTTTGCCCTGATCATTCTTTTTTTTGGCCACGCCACATGGCTTGAGGGATCTTAGTTCCCCGACCAGGGATCCAACCTGGGCCCCCTGCAGTGGAAGCGTGGAGTCCTAACCACTGGACCGCCAGGGAGTTCCCTGCACTGATCCTTCCGACTCTAATCTAGCACCCGGGCTTCATTCTAGTTAGCCTTCCCCCTTCCATATGTATAAGTTCCTTCTCTGATGGTAAGAACCTGGCTGCCGTTATTCTCAGTATATTTACATATTTGCTCATTCCCGCGACTACGCAGGCCACCCTCTCTGTTGGGGGCTGCCCCGAATCCCCTGGCCCCGGCCTGGAGGGGAGCCTCGCCAGCTCTTTCCAAGGCGGCCTCGCCCCAACCGCGTTGACCAGGGCCCTTGCCCCGCCAACTGTGTTGCGACGTCGTCCTGGCCACCTGTCTGCTGTGGGCGCTGGCCCCAGCCAGAGGGGATGGACAGACTTCTGTGGCGATTAGGGAGTATCGGCTCCAGAGCTGGACCACCTGAGTTCAAGTCCAGCTGATGTCTACTAGCTGCGTGACCTTGGTCACGTTCATCTCTTTCTCAATTTCCTTGTCTGTAAAAATCGGGAAAGTAATGTTACCTGTCTCACAGGGTGTCTATGAAAACTAGAGATTGTGTGTGTAGCATACATAGGACATAGTAAGTACTGTAGTCCAACAGGTGACTGGTGCTGTTATTAATCGTCGTTTCCTTAGTGTGTAAGCCCTGTAGGGATGTTTGTTCAGTTCACAGAAATGTCCTGAGTATCTAGGACAATGCCCAGCATTCAGTAGGTGTTCAGTAAACGTCTGTTGAATGAGTGGCTGTATTAAGACTTGGTTGGGGTTAACTGTGTATGTAATTGCGAGCGTGTCTTTGTATGAAGTTGAAAGCTTAGACTTCCGAAAGTAGGAGCACAGCTATTCCTAGGGGTAGGACGGGCTCGGATTTCCTGGGGAGCTTCGTCAGTGACGATGGCTGGACCAAAACCCTCGCCACCTCTTAGGTTCTCCCGGATCGATGACTCTCATCTTTATCTTCTTAGGACCACCTTTCACCCACCAGAGGACACCTCAGAAAATGGTCTATTATGGGAAGCCTTCTTGCAAAAACAACTTTGAAAATTATATTGAGATAATAAAGTATGTGTTCAGCTCCTACAAGAGAGAGTCCCCTCTTATCGTCAACACGATGGGCTGGGTGACAGGTAAGCCCGCCGAGGCGCGTGGGTTGGGCGGAAGGGTTGGGCAGTGGGACTAAGTGCGTGGCTTCCAGCCATTAGTGCCGAAGCCCGGTCTCTGGGCAGTTCCTTGTCTCAGAAGCAGTCCAGCTTCTTGCAGGAGTGCATCGCCTCTCTGTGTACTAACTGTGCTCCCGTGGTCTCCTTCCTCGTAGACCAGGGTCTCCTGCTGCTTATTGACCTGATCCGACTGCTGTCGCCCAGCCACGTCGTTCAGTTCAGCTCCGACCGGGGTAGGTACATGCCAGACCTCAGCCCGAGCTACGTGGACGACATGGACGGCTTGTACACAAAGAGCACGTCCAAAGCCAGAAACAGAGGATTCCACGTGGCAGAGTTTGCGGACAGTTTGGAATTTGCTGACGAAGAAAAGGAGAATCCAGTTCTGTTGACTGGATACAAACTGATGTCCGTTAAGTCGGAGTTTGTGTCTGGAAAAACTCCAAGAAATAGGTAAGCAAAGCATCATGGCGGGAGAAGTTAGTTTTCTTCAGTCTTACAATTCTTCTGTCCTCAATTCCCTCAAAGGAAGAGTCCTCTAAAATGTTTCAGATCTCTGTCACAGCTATCTATTTATGAAGGAGAGTCAGTTACTTTCTGAATGGTTACTTTCCCAGTGGAAACTTCCAGAATTGGCCTCCAGGTCTGCTTGCCAGGGGCTTTGACTTGAAGGATTTCCAGGGGGTTTATGGAAGGGCAGGGTCTGCAGATGCTAAGGTTGGAACGTGGGCTGCGTGCGTAGAATCTGTGTGATGTCTCTAGTGGGAGGTGGGCCTGTAAGGTTAAATCTCTGTTTACCTCGTTTTGATTTACTTTTCAGAGAATCACATAACAAAGTCCTTCGCGAGTTGGCAGTGCTGAGTTACCTTGGCCAGCTGCAGCCCCCAGTGCCAAAGCCACTGTGTCCCTTACATGGTCTGACACCCTATCAGGTGATCTGAACTCTTGGAATTGTCTTTATTTGGGTTACTTAAACACGCCTATGGCTTCCTGTGTGCCAGGAGCACTTTGACCATTTCATAGCACCTCACTCATTTAGTCCTCAGGGCAGCCCTAGGGTGTAGATTTGGTGACTGTCTCCGTTTTACAGATGGGAGCTGAGTGATCCAGCGTGAGTGGCACAGCTGGCCGCAGACCCAGGCAGCCCAGCTCCAGAGCTGAGCTCTTCACTGCTGTGCTGGGCCCGACTCTGGTTCCACCCTGGCTAAGAATGTTCTACTAATGCCAGAGGTAGCGCTGGGATTACACCCCGGCAGCCCATCTCCGCCCTTGCCCTGACTGGCTGTGTGCAACTTGGGCTCTCACCTGGGAACAGCGGTGCCAGACCTCGCAGAACGCTTGTGCAGATTTCACGAGTGCTCACAGCAGGGCCTGGCACCCGGAGAACACTCTTAAACTGTTTCGGATATTGTCACAAGTAGATTCTGGCACTAGGGTATGTGCATCTTGGATTCCAACCTCTGAAGAATTCATTTGGGAAGGAACCACCGTAACATTAGGATTCCAAATGATGACAGAATAAAACAGCAACAGTTAGCATTTCTAAGTGCTCACCCTGTGCTGTGCTCTCTTCTAAGCCTGGGTTAACTCCTTTACTCACTGAGGCGCTGTTATTATCCCCACGTTACAGATGGCAGAACTGAGGCCAGGGGCACTGAGTCAGCTTGCCCAAAGGGCCATAGTAAAAGTCTGGGCCGGGACCGGCGCCCAGGCGGCCTGACTCTAGAGCCCAGGGTACTCAGCTCTGCTGTGTGGCCTGTGCAGTGCTGAGCACCCGCTGTGCCACGTGCTCTGCCGAGCACATTACCTGGGGTGGCAGCCTGCCGGGGAGGTGCTGTTACAGGCCCTGCTTACAGCGTAGCAAACCGGGCACAGCCAGGTGGACACACTGGCCTGAGGTTGCACAGGCAGGGGCCGTGACCCGGGGGGCAAGGATGCGTTTCCTGAGCCTGATGGAGAGATTGGCTCCAGGCTTCCAAGTCATCTCCACTGAAGAACCTAAGGCAGTTGGTTTAACGGAGTTTTGGTTGATTTACTGCAATTTACTCACTTGGGGATGCTCTGTAACTGAACGTGAAACTTACCTGCCAGTAATTTAAACTGCCTTTTGTTACAAGTTCACATTTGTTTTTTTAACAGTTTTTTAAAAATTTTATTTATTTGGCCGTATTGGGTCTACGTTGCTGTGCAGGCTTTTCTCTGCTTGCGGTGAGCGGGGGCTACTCTTCATTGCCGTGCGTGGGCTTCTCGTGGTGGCTTCTTTTGTTGCAGAGCACAGGCTCTAGGTGCACGGGCTTCAGTAGTTGTGGCACGGGCTTCGGTAGTTGTGGCTCGCGGGCTCTAGAGCGCAGGCTCAGTAGTTGTGGCGCACGGGCTTAGTTGCTCCGCGGCATGTGGGATCTTCCCGGACCAGGGCTCGAACCCGTGTCCCCTGCATTGGCAGGTGGATTCTTAACCACTGTGCCACCAGGGAAGTCCCCCTCACATTTGTTTTTGAAGCCTAAATAATATGTGTAACAAAATGCTCTTCTGGGGACTTCCCTGGTGGCGCAGTCGTTAAGAATCCACCTGCCAATGCAGGGGACACGGGTTCGAGCCCTGGTCCGGGAAGATCCCACATGCCGCGGAGCAACTAAGCCCGTGCTCCACAACTACTGAGCCTGCGCTCTAGACCCCGCGAGCCACAACTACTGAGCCCGTGCGCCACAACTACTGAAGCCCAAGTGCCTAGAGCCCGCGCACCGCAACGGAGAGTAGCCCCCGCTCCTTGCACGTAGAGAAAGCCCATGTGCAGCAACAAAGACCCAACGCAGCCAAAAAATAAACTAAAAAGAAAAAAAAAGTTTTTCTACTTTAAAAGTTTGAAATTACCCAGAAAGTTCCATGTTAAAGGTAGTTATTTACCTCGTGCTCCGGGAATGCAATCCATTTTTCTTATTGCAATAGTTAAATTAGGGAGTGAATGGAGGCTTTTTCTCACTGAATGGATTTTTACTTTCTCCCATCAGGAGACCTCTCAGTGATGGGTTTTCATAGTCTCCCTCCCTCAACTTCAGCTCATGTAGGATGTCTCCCAACTTGCGTCTCATGTGTCTCTGTAGACAAAGTTCCAGGCGTTCAGTTTAGATTTCTAGCAGGTACTGCTGGTATACAGGAGCTTTGTGTAAGTTTCCTAGGTTCTCTGTATTAGAACGGTGCAGCACTAAACAAATGCTGGTTGGTGTTGGCATTCTGTTTAGATGTTTCTTGGTAGGTGGTTTGGCAGATAGAACCTCAGATAGCTGGTGAGTCAACTTGTAAACATTAAAGCAGTCTTTCAAGTAGAATTCATAGAGGGGGATGCGCATGTATCTTTCAGGTCCCTTTCAATGCCGTCGCACTCCGGATTGTCCACGCTGATGTCGCTCCTACCCACATATTATATGCTGTGAATGCCAGCTGGGTTGGGCTTTGCAAGATCCTGGATGATGTCAGAGGATATGCAAGTGGGCCCATCCTGCTTGCCCAGACGCCCATCTGTGATTGTTTGGGGTTTGGTGAGTCTGAGAGGGACACCTGTCTGTAAACCTACTGAAATTGACCGGCTTCTTCAACTGTAGATGGCTGGGCTTGACCTTGTCGCTGCCGCTTGGCTGGAGTGACCAGAGAGCTTCTCTGTCTTCTGTATGGCGGGCTTTGCAGGCTGGAGGGCAGGAAGGAAGCGGTTCTTTCTCTGCTCCTCCTGCCAGCTCCTCCAAGATTCTTAAGGGCCTGGTCAAGGCCTCCTTCTCATCTGACATGTTTTCCGTGGGCCCTCCCACCCACTGCTGGGGTTCTGAGTCCATCTTAGGCCGACATCCTTGGGGTCTCTCCAGCACAACGGAGCATCGGAGCTCCAAGCCCATGTGCCCACTGCACTCCTCTGCTTGGGTGTCTCCCTGGCACCTAAGACTTGGGCCCCAAGCTGAGCCCTGATAGGTCCAGCTACCCCCTCCCTGATGTTCTCCCCAATCTCCTCCTCCTAGCCCGCACCATCCCCAGTTCCCAGGCCGTGAACAGTCCTTTGAAGATTTACTCTGGTGTTTGGGTCAGGCCCCGGGGTCCTCTTTGGCACCCCCTTGCTTTCATTCTCCACATCCAACCCACTCGCAGGCCTGGTAGTTTCGTTTTCAGAATGTCAGACTCCTCCATCTCATCACTTCTCACCGTGCCCGTCTCATTTCTTGCCGTGGACTAGTGGAAAAGCTGTGTAACTGGACCCCCCACGGCCAGGGGTGATCTGAGCGCACACGAGATCACACCGCATCCTGGTGCGTCCCTTCGCACAGGTCCAGCCTGTGGACCCAGCCCCGTGGTGCCTGGCAGCCCTGGGTCCCTGCCTCCCTCACCAGACCTGCCTCACGTGGTCGTCCCCCGGCTCACTAAGATCAGTAGCTGTCAGTGTATATACTTCTGGAAGGGGGCTGGGCCTACACACCTCAAGATTAGCAAAACCCTTAGTTAATACGTGTTCTTGATTTATACAACATTGAACTTCTCAAAAGCATGTCCACAGAACTCGTATGCTTTAGTACAGATGGTAAAGAAGGGATTGGTGACGGGGAGAGACTGAGTCATCTCTGCGATCCCCACTGGTGGGTTTCTCCCTGGCCCAGGTGCACCTTAGTTAAGACAGTGTAGGACTTTGGTTTCTCACAGCTGAACAAGGAGAAGGGTACAGAGAGTCTTCAGATATTCAGATATGCCACTTTGTATTTTTAAAGCAAAACACAGTTGAACTTGAAACTCTTATTTTAAAAGCCATTCTACAATTCTGAGTGGTGGGGAAGTTTGATATCCTCCAGAAAGGGTGATTTTTATGTGTTTTGTGTGCTTTCAAGGAATTTGTAGAGGGATCGACATGGAGAAGCGGCTTTACCACATCCTCACTCCTGTGCCCCCGGAAGAGCTAAGGAACGTGAACTGTCTGCTGGTTGGAACCATTTCCATTCCACAGTGTGTCCTCAAGAGCCAGGTGAGTGCGGCCCCCGGGGGCAGCCCTGGGGCTCGCTGGCCGTGTCCGCAGTAGAGAGTGGGGACCTGAAGTCGGGGCGAGAGTCCCGGGAGCAGGTTATTGTTTGGGAAGCTTACACTCCGTGGTGGGGTGTCAGCATGGCCCAAAGGTCTGCGGCCCAGAGTCGCCATCACGCACGGCCAGGAGCCCCGTGGTGGAGCCGTCATCGCAGACGTGCGTGTGGGAGGAAAGAGCAGAGGTGGCGTCCCCATGATGAGCCCTCCGTGAAGACGGGCTTCAGGGGTCCCCGTGGGAAGGCCATGGAGGGTCACGTTGGCCGAGGGCATCCGTGTGGTCCCAAACCAAACGGCAGGACCTGCAGGCAGCTGGGGAGGCACCAGTGTCCCCCTCCCCACCAGCTCGTTCTGCCGCTTTGAGAGAGAAGGCCCCACCCCGTTCTCATGCTGTTTGGTGTGTTTGTGGGGTTGATCGGTAAGTGGGCCCTTCCAGGGGAGGGGAGCCAAGTGTCTTAGGAGTGAGGGGACCTTCCTCAGACTCTCACTTTTAACCCTGTCTTCCGTCTTGGCTGGATTTGAAGTATTTTCTCTGTGTTTCCATTTCAGCGTGGGCTCGAAGGGACGATACCTTACATCACAACAGATTATAATTTTAAACTTCCCGGAGCATCAGAGAAAATTGGAGCAAGAGAAATTGAGGAAACACGTAAAGAGAAAGTACACCCCAAACCTAAATTCTATCGAAAAACAAACTGATCCTGATGTTCTTAATAAGGGAAGGACCTTTTCTACCGAGAGCTTAACTCTGACTCCAGGCTGGCACCAGCGGACTGATGGGGTTCTGTGGCCACGAACAGCACGGCGCGCTTACGTAGCAAATGGGGCAGTGTTTGCTGCCTAACTCGTGGATATGTTCAGAGTACATTTAAATCTGTTCTTAAGTTGACATGACCTAGAGGTTTGCCCTAGTCTTCTGTTTTATTTTCTAAGGGAGTAAAGCAGCAGGGAAAAGTTTGTGCGCCCTTGAAACAAAAAGAACATGGTAGATTCCTCATAAAGTTTTTCTAGTACCTGGTTGTTGGCATCTGGATAAAAATAGAGTAACGGGAGCCACAGAAACGTCCCAAGGAGGAAGGCAGGCTGGCCAGCAGGATGGAGAGCGTAATGGAATATGGTGACGCCCCGTGGTCCTTGCCCTGGGGCGGGGGGCATTCCCATCCCTGCTCATTGGATGCTCTTCAGCCCCGTCCGTGCGTGTGGGGGCCAAGGGTTAAGCCTCTGTTTGGTCTGTTAATCAAGGTTTCAGAGAGAAAAGTTTGACTCCAGAGCCCTTCTTCTTCCTTTTTAAAATCTGATGCTGAAAAATTTTATGCTGAAAAAATGCTCTCAAATCCAGGAAGTCTATCTTGGGGCCTCTTGAAAACCAGATTTGTCCTAATTGACTTCGCATCTGAGATTAAAAACACACAGTGGGCAGAGCCGGACACTAGGCTGTTTGGAAGAAGGACCGGGGGAGCAGCTTATGCTCTTGGGCTCGGTGGCTGGACCTGAATCTGTGTCGGTGATGGTGCTGTTCTCCCAGGGGGCTTTGGGGCCAACGATGGAACTCCATCTTCTCCCTGGTGGTCAGGATTCTTTAACCTCCCAGGTTGGAAGTGGTTTTGGTAAACAATCAGGACAGGCAGGTCAGGTCAGGTCACCATTTCTGCGTTTAGGACGCTGAGGCAGCCTTTCAAGCTGGTGGTGTGAACTCCAGCTTCCTAGCAGGATGTGTTGAAGGACAGCTGTTGGGATGTGTGGGTTTTCACGTTTACGTTCATTTAAACCGTTGACTGTCACGGTCTTAAGTAGTCACGTGGCTTCTCATCTCGTAGAGCCCTTGTCACCGTCCAGGATCAGGTGTGATACCCTAGAGACCATTTAATGTCTAGCTTCTTTTTTTTTTTTTGCAGTGGGAACCATTTAATCTGCATACGGAGACTTGTATTTATCGTGATTCTTTCTACCAGAGGAACAAAGGGGGCCTTGCAGGAAGGGCTTCTTTTTTTTTTTTTTAATTTTATTTATTTTTTTATACAGCAGGTTCTCATTAGTTATCCATTTTATACATATTAGTGTATACATGTCAGTCCCAATCGCCCAGTTCATCCCACGCCCCCCACCCTAATGTCTAGCTTCTTAGTTGCTTCTTATTTACATCTAAATTTAACTTGTACATGGTTTTCTTTCTTGGCCTTGCAAAGACTATTAACAGACAATCCACCATCAACTTTTTGCCTCCTTCCCAAGTTCCTGTACCTTTACAATAATACTGTAGGTCTTTAGCAGCAAGTGGTGGCCTGTCATTTGCGTTTTCATTAAATCCAGGCTCGCTTTTAGCCTGTTTCCTGCTGGCCTTTAAGGCTGCGGGCTTCAGTCCCCATCGGTAAAGAAAACAAAACGTTCCCGCTAGAGGGAGCTGTCAGCCATTGGTCAGCTGGCCATACGGCAGCTGGAGATGGCCGTGGAGCCCACCTAGGCCTGTGTCAGCATCCAGAGATGCTGGAGACGGGGCGCTGTGGTCAGCTCCAGGTGTGCCAGTCAGACTGGCAACGGTGCATCCGCCTGGTGTGTTTGATTATCAGTGGCGATGGCTTGGGCTTTCTGTCATTTCCACTGTCTGTGATGACTCAGGATGGGTAGTGAGTTCTGCGCTGGAGATACTCTTAACAAAAACTCAGTCATTTCTGCGTGTGATTTTTAAAGCAGGTCATGCTTATTTTAAGAAAAGTAAAGGAATATATGACTTAGAACAAGAACCCTTAGTCACTGATTTTGTGGTTCTTGAAAATCAGCTGTCTAGATCTGTTTCCAGGACAGGTAGACATGAAAATGAAAAGATTCTCCAATTCTAGGGTTGATTTTATTTTGTGAAGACAGGTAGTTCTGCTTCCGTCTGTCCCCCGATAGGCCTCGGGGGCAGACACCACTGTATCCTCTGAGACCCCCGCTTAGAACTGAGGACTTAGGAAAGGGGAGACGGGTCGGTGAACCGCCTCTTGAGGTGCCTTGGTGTTTGAAAAATCGAATCCTGGAAGTAGCTGGCCAGAGAGGACATGGGGGTGGTGGGGCCCCAGCTGAAGCAAGGGAGCCCGCTGCCGCTCCTGGGGTCCCTGTGACAGGCGGGTCCTCACCCTTCCGGGCACTCAGGTTTCTGCCCGACAGATGGCGAGAGGACCAAGGGACATGGGACGGTGATTCTTAAAGCATCTGGTAGTTGTTTCCCTTAGATTCGGTTGAGGCCATGTAGTGGTTAAGGCAGCAGGTTTTGATGTTGGAGCTCTGAGTTCACCTTCTGGCTGGGCCGCTGGCTAGCAGTGTAGCTTTGAGGGCGTATTTAACCTGAGCCTGTGTCCTCTAAGATGGGCGGATAGCGCTTCCCTCGGGGCCCCTGCGTGAGGAGGGCGAGAGGCGTGTCTACAGCAGGCGAAGCAGTAACTCTTAGCATGCGGCCTGTCTCTAAGGGTTGTAAATCCAGAAGGCAGGACCACGATTGTGTCCCTCACAGTCACACTGGGACAAAGCAGAAACTGTCGCCATTGGAAACCATCTTACCTGGCGGTCCCCGGGCCGGTTTCCCTTAACACCGTTCTTCCTGCTGCGGGTCCTGCTCAGGGCTCCGGAGAGGAAGGTCCCAGGGCTTCCACCGATCACCCGCTCCTGGGAGTTTCTCATAAACCCCACTAACTGCTTTTAAAGTTGTGTGACCAGTTTACCCATGTAGGAAATGATCCTGAAGTCCACCAGCACCGAATCACTGTTGATGCTGTGATGCTGTCTCGTCCAGTATTTTTCTAAAATGCACGTGTGTGTGTGTTTTATAAAACTGGTGTCCAACTGTATGTATGGTTTCTATCCAGCTCTTTTCACTTAATATGTGAACTTCTGTATCATTAAATATTTTTGAGAATGTGACTTTAATTGTGTAATTTTGTTACGTATACAGATAGACCATTTTATTCTCGGAAATTGTTTAGGGGAAATTATGGGGAAAACATCGAAAGGGGGTAGTGAAATCTGGGTGTCATAGTGGGGAAGACAGGAAGCCCCAGCAAGTGCCCAGCACCTTTTCTCTGTTTCAGTATTGAGCGGGATAAACTCCAGTGGGAGTTCATCTCCATTTTTCCTTTTGGGCCCATGTATGTAAGTTAAATCGCTTCTGGACTATCTTTGAGAGTATATGAGCAGGGAAAAGAATTTTGCTCCCAGAAGAGTTCAAATAGGAAGAAAGCTAGCCAGCAAGCCGGGGGTCTGTGTCTGTAGCCGCCTCTCCGAGAGCGAGCGCTCAGCCCCTCGGCCCTCGTCCCCAGGGTGGGGCCTGGTAGAGACAACGAGACTTGGCTGACAGGCCAAGCCTGAACAGTGGCTAAAATAAATATGGGGGCCATCTGTGCAGTAGGGGAAGAGCCACGTGAGGTAGGGCCTCCAGAAAGCCTTGGCTGAGTTAAAGTTATTTCCAAGGCTTTGCCAGGAAAAGAATGGGGCAGAGGGTGGGCCGTGGGGTGAGGGAGCAGTCTGAAAGGAGCCGCGCTTGGAGTTGAGGGGCAGCAGGTCCAATCTGGAGATCCCGGGAGCTGAGTAAGCAGTCTTGGGGATCGGCAAACAGCCGAGCCGCCGGGCAGACAATGTGTTGGGCTGGGAAGCCAAGGGTTGCCATGGCGACTGGCCCCGACGCTGCTGTGCTGCTCAGCGGACTGTGGCTTGGGTTTTTCGAATGCTTTGGACCCGGGCTTGTCTCCGGGCTGTGAATGTCGGCCGGGCAGGAAGAAGCCACCCAACTTCCAGGCCTTCCTCCTGACCCAGGAGTCCAGCCGGGGGCTGCTGCTGGCTGTTGGCATTGCAGAGACGAGGGTCTTCGTGGCACTGCTTTCTGGGAAAGGAGGGAAGGCACCCTCTGAGGCAGCCAGCAGTGTGAGAAGTGCGTGCCAGGGAGCATATGGGTACTTGGGGATGGAAAATCCAAGGGGAGGAAACCACCAGCAAGGAAACAGTGCAAACCGCGGCCACAGAGTCCATACGTTAAAATATACAGCGCCCAGGGGGCCTGTGTCGGAGAAGAGAATTGGCAGGGCTGAGAGCTCGGTGGTTTTCTGTGCAGACGATTCAGCTGGAGAAATTAAGGTTGGGGCTGAGTCTGGGAGAAGCCCTCCAGTGTTGGGACTGCAGCTGGGCAGAGAGGGACAGGGACTGTGGGTCGAGCACGTGGCTCAAGGGCCAGGAAAGGTGCCACCACCCCAGAGGTCAAACATGAATTCAGTCCTGACAAAATATGGGTCTCCACCTCGCGGCTGGCTCAGTCTTCGTCCAGGAAGCGGTGAGTATGTTTTCTTCCTCTTCGGTCCAGAAAGGAGGGTGGACGACAGAATGAGAAGAGGAGATTTTGTGGGTCTTGGAGGGGCTGCTTGCTGAATTCGCCTGGGCCCTTTAAGAGCCCCTCCTGCAGGCTGGCCACATGTTCTCCTTCACAGTGATTTAATGAATTTGAGAGCGCGGAAGGCAGGGGTCGCCCAGTGAGCCTTCGCCATCATCTCTGATCTAGGTGCAGATAGTGTCCTGTCTTCTGAGAAGGCAGAGGAAGGAGGCTTTCGGTTTCAGCCTTCCAAGCCCTGAAAGGAGAAAGAGCAGGGTCCCGCGTGAAGAGCTATTCCCCTGGCAGCTGCCGCGGAGGGGCCAGTGGCGGGGTCGGGGGCGGGGGAAGCTGCTCCCCAGCTTCCTCTCCTGGGAGGTGGAAGGTCGGTGGGGAGGGAAAGGAGCCCCCAGACCTTGAAACCTTCAGTTTTGTGCATTAAAGTCGTGTCCCCCTTGCCAGGATGCTCAGGGATAGGTTCCCAACCGTGCCTTTGTACCTCTCTCAAGAAGGGCTGTGAAATTCCTCCTAAACCGTCAATATTTGTAAGTTCACTTTTGATTCGTGCCATGACGCGTTTTGGCAGAGGGGGTCAGGAATGGCGTTCATGGAATCAAACAGCCTTCCAGCGCCCCAGAATCAGAGCCCTGGCCTGGAAAACACCCCATTCCTGGCCAAAGAGGAACGGCCTGAGGGTGTGTTAGCCACTGACCCCTCTGCACTCCCATGAGCCCTCATTCCGACCTTCATCTGTCTCCCCCTCCTCCCCAGCCCCACCGTTGGCCCAAGACAGATTGAGGAAGCAGACAGTGAGTCACACAGAACTCCTAGCACCCACCCAGGCCTCACTGCAGGGTTGTCTCCACCCCAGGAAGGGTCTGCACTGCTGATGTAGCCCTCCTCTGGCTCACACCCCCAAGTGAAGCTTAACTACCACGCTGGGATCTCCGCCTTGAGTGGCCAGAGAGTAAGACGGACGTGTGCCATTCACCTTGGCGGGCCTGTCACCCTAATACACGAACCCCAGTGACCGATGTCCAGTTAACTCAAAGTCCATCACTGCTCACTCAGCCGGGGGAGATTGTTTCCAGGCTTGGGTGAAATATGGTCTCTAGGCCTTTTGGGGGGTGGTCCGCAAAATCATGGCTGCCACATGGACATCAGAGAATGGCCATCTATGCTGCTTCAGCCTGATTGTGTCATTTAAAAAAATTTGGGGGGGCCACACCATGCGGCTTGTGGGATCTTAGTTCCCCGACCAGGGATCGAACCCTGGCCCATGGCAGTGGAAGTGCGGAGTCCTAACCACTGGACAACCAGGGAATTCCCTGATTGTGTCTTTAAGCCCTTTATTATTTTTTTTCTTTCTTTCTTCCTTTCTTTTTTTTTTTTTTTTTTCTTTGACAGTAAAAGGACAACTAGTGGGAATTCCCTGGTGGTCCAGTGGCTAAGACTCTGCACTTTCACTGCTGAGGGACCAGGTTCAATCCCTGGTCAGGGAACTAAGATTCCACAAGCCTCGCTGCTCAGCCAAAAACGGAAAAAAAAAAAAAGAAAAGGACAACTAGTTTTGCTTTTGCTGTATTTCCAAGTTTTAAAGTTTAATAAGCTTCAATGTGTCACAGTTCCTCATGTAATCAATGGCCAAATAGTTATTGAACACATTAATCACTGGGCATTGTGCCAGGGGCTGGGGAGAAGGTCATGAGCAAGATACACGCCCATCCTTCTAGAATCGCACTGAGTAACACGGACGTGTCAGCAGGAAATTGAAAAGTAGTTTGATGTGTGTTAAATAGAGCCATTGCGGGTTAATGGGTTCACACGTAAGATTCCTCTTACGACACTACCAATCTTGGAGATTTTCTGAAGTGACATCACCTAAAGGATAAACTGGAGTCAGCTGGGTAAAGAGTAAGGGTAGAAAGGTCATTTCAGGAAGAGAGAAAAACAGGAGCTAGAAACGGCATTTTGTGCAGCCTGACTGGGACGGTCAGTGGGATGACTGAGGGGTGGGAGAGCGTTGCAGGAGCTGCTGGAGGGGAGAGCTCTAAGGAGACGGTGCAGAGGTCAGTCCCTAGAGAGGACGGTCGAGCATCTTGCGGACTGCAGATTTCATCCTTGGGGTGATGAGCATTTAAGCATTTTTAGCAGGGTAGGTAGCATTTTCTGACTTGCATTTTAAGAAAATCCTTTTCGATAGCAGTTTGGAGAGTGGGTTTGGGGGAGTTTGAGAAGGAAAACATGGCAAATAAAGAGCCAAAGAATCAGGAGGCTTTTACAACAATGCAGGTGAAAGGTGATTGTTTAAGCCCTTTAAATTAGCATATGAATATATATATATATATACATATGCACACACATGTATGCCTGTGTTTACTTTGTTCTGCTTATACAAATAATACATTTTCATTCTCAAACAGTACACAAATAATGAAGATACAAGTCCTGATTCTCTGTTATTTCCAGTTGCATTTCAGATTTTTTTCTATGAATATGTACACAGTGCACATACCTAAATATGTGTCTATGTAAAAATGTTGAAATGAAATTGAAGAAAATATGCATTTTTGCAATTGCTTTTGCCAATTAATACTATATTTTGGAAATTAAAAATGCCAGTGCATGAAAATCTACCTCATTCTTTTGAATGGCTTCATGGTTCATATGGATATACGTTAATTTTTTTTTTTAATAAATAAATTTATTTATTTATTTATTTATTGGCTACATTGGGTCTTCGCTGCTGTGCGGGCTTTCTCTAGTTGTGGTGAGTGGGGGCTACTCTTTGCTGCAGAGCAGAGGCTCTAGGAGTGCTGGCTTCAGTAGTTGTGGCTCGCGGGCTCTAGAGCGCTGGCTTCAGTAGTTTTGGCTCGCGGGCTCTAGAGCACAGGCTCAGTAGTTGTGGCGCATGGGCTTAGTTGCTCCGTGGCATGTGCGATCTTCCCGGACCAGGGCTTGAGCCCGTGTCCCCTGCATTGGCAGGAGGATTCTTAACCACTGCACCACCAGAGAAGTCCCTATAACTTAATTTTTAAACTAGCCCTTGAGTTTCCTGGTTGCCTAGTGGTTAGGATTCTGGGCTTTCACTGCTGTGGCCTGGGTTCAGTCGCTGGTCGGGAATCTATCCTGCAAGCCACATGGCGAGGCCAAAAAAAAAAAAAAGACTATCTCTTTAGGGAATTCCCTCCAGTCCAGTGGTTAGGACTCACTGCTTTCACTGCTGAGGGCACGGGTTCAATCCCTGGTCAGGGAAATAAGATCCCACAAGCCACATGGCAAAAAAAAAATAAATTAAATAAAAATAAAAAATAAAAAGTGCACTTAATCCAAAAAAATTTTTTTAATAAAAAAAATAAATAAACCAGCTCTCTATGAGTGGACATTTGGGGTTGTTTCCAGTTTTTTACTCCTGTAAATGATGCTGTAGTGAACATTCTTATACCTGTATCTCTGTGGACTTGTGAAAGAGTATCTATAGAATAAATTTCTGGAAGTGGAATTGTTGGGTGGAAGGGGCTGAGCATTTTGCATTTTAATGGCCATTTCCAAGTTGTCATCCAGAAAAGCCAATTATTGCCCCATCAGCAGAGTATTTCAGTCCTTCTTTCTATGTCTCCTGGTCATCATTTTCCATGAGCCCGTCCCTGACACATGAGGGTGGGTGGCTGGGCAGGTGTCCCCTTACATGGTCTCAGGCACTTCTCTTCTCTGTCCACCCCTACTACTGAAATGCTGTGGCTCTTGGCCAAGGTGCAAGGGCAGCTGCAGGCTCTGACATCATGCCTCTAGAACTTCCATGGTGGGGGGGCACCAAGAGCACTCCATGGTCCTTCTAAGGACCCTCTTATGTAGTAAGTTTTTAATAGCACAGATGATTACAGAAGCAACTGACCTATATTCAATCACAACTCTCCTACTTACTAGCTGGATGGTTGTAGGCAAGTCACTAGCCTTCTGAGCTTTAATTTCATTATCTTTAAAGTGGAGTCAACAGCCATATCTACCACCCAGGGTTTTGTGGAACTCAGAGGAGGCAGTGTTTGAGTCTGTGTCTGGTAATTCCAGTACCTCAAGTTTTTGTGTTTCTGTTGGTTCTCAGACATGGGGTCTTAGTTACTTGTGTGCCTGGTTATCTTTGACTGTGTGTTGGACATTGTATTTTTAAACTTATTTGCAAGAAAAATTTGAGGCCTAGGATGATACAGGATGTTCATATGCTTCTGCCATATGCTTGGAAACACTACCAGTCTGGGATGACTTTGATCCAAACTCAGGCCTGAGGTTCCCTGGACTTTGATTTTTTCCCCTAGCTCCACAAAGCTGTTAGAAGTGAAGCTGTTTCCCCCCTCTTTCTTCAGAATGCATAAATACCCTGAGAGCAAAACCATCTGTTTATCTCCCTAGATCCTCCTCTTTTGTGTTTCATGGGGTTTGATGTTTTTAAGATTAAAAAAAATTTTTTTTCATCCAGCTTTTTGGTTGTCCCAAGATGGAAGTTTGGTCTGAATTACCTAATCCACTATTGTAGGAAGGAGAGTCCCCACTGAAGGATCTAAATGTTCAAAGCATTTAGCATATTGTCTCTTTTTACATGTTGTTTCCAAAACCATGGTGTGTTTTTATGGTTTTTTTTTTAACTATTTGTATGAACTATATCTTTTTTTTTTTTTTTTTGGCCGTGCCACGTGGTATGCAGGATCTCAGTTCCCTGACCAGGGATCGAACCCGTCCCCACTACACTGCAAGCATGGAATCCTAACCACTGGACTGCCAGGGAATTCCCCATGATGTGTTTTTAAATATTTGTTTATTTATTTATTTATTTGGTTGCGTCAGGTCTTTGTTGAGGCATGCGGGCTCCTTAGTTGTGGCAGGCAAACTCTTAGTTGCAGCACACAAGTGGGATCTAGTTCCCTGACCAAGGATCAAACCCAGGCCCCCTGCACCGGGAGTGTGGAGCCTTACCCACTGCGCCACCAGGGAAGTCCCCATTGTGTGTTTTTAAAGCACAAGAAACTAAAGTTTGTTAGAATCATAATGAGGTAAGGCAGAGGATTTCTGTGGCCAACTCAGAGCCACAACAGGGTCGGGAGGTCCCTTGTACCCTCGTAGAATCCCCTCATGTTCATAAGTTCCTCGCATTTCACCTGTAATTACTTCTGTGATAATAGCCTCTTAAAATCTAAGTCAGATCATGTTCCTCCTCTGTTAAAAAAAAAAAAAACTCCGATGGGACTTCCCTGGTGGTCCAGTGGTAAAGAATCCACCTTACAATGCATGGGACATGGGTTCGATCCCTGGTTGGTGAACTAAGATCCCACATACCACGGGGCAACTAAGCCCGCTTGCTGCAACTACTGAGCTTACGCCTCAACTAGAGCCCGCATGGTTCAAACTACAGGGCCCACGTGCTATGGAAGCCGCACGCCACAACTAGAGAGAGAAAACCCGCACGCTACAACTAGAGAGAAGCCCGAGCACCTCAACGAAGATCCCATGTGCCGCAACTAAGACCCGACGCAGCCAAAAATAAATAAAACAAAAAACAAAAACAAAAACCCCACAAATCTGATGGTCCCGTCTCCCTCAGAATGAAAGGCAAAGTCCTCACAGGACTGTGCAGGACCCCATGCCCTGTCACCTCTCTGACTTTATCTCTGCCCCATGCTTACCCTGTGCCAGCCACAGTCGCCTCCTTGAAGTTTCTTTGCTAGGGTGACCGACTTATCCTGGTTTTAAAACTAATAGTCCTGTGTCCCAGAAATCCTCTTAGTCTGGGCGAGGCAAATTGCATCCATTGGTCACCTTACTAGAACACAATATATGTCCCTACCTCAGGGCCTTTGCACTTGCTGTTTTCTCAAATATCTGCATGGCTAGCTCCCTCACATCATTCCAGTCTCTGCTGAAAGTCACCTTCCTCAGAGAGAAGTATCTAAAATAATGTTCATGCGTGTGCACACACATACACGCACGCACACACGCATGGTCACTCTCTGTCCATTATCTGCTTGATTTTTCTGAGATACAAATGAGCAGGACCCAGGCAACACCTCTCCAGGCCCATTGGGAGGCTCTTGAGCACCAGCATCCTCTACAAAGCCATGGCAGCCTAAGACCCAGCAGCTGCCCTGCCCAGAAACTGCCTCTGTAGGCCGGGCCTACAGCCTGGGCTTGGGAGAAGGAGGGGTCTCTGGCCTCCGAGGGCCAACAGGGAGACAAAACCTGTCCCAGGCAACCTGGGTCTCTGCTGGGGGTGTCCAAGGGGACACCAACAATAGTTTCCAACCATTGGGATTGGTGTTCCAACAATGGGTTAGATATTTTGAAATTCCAGCTGTCCTGGAAGGCTGGCCAGTCTTTTCTGTGGTTGGGAGCCTGGCTCAAAAGCCTTTGTTCCTTGGACAGACTTGGCCCTCAAGAAGGCCCAGCCTCTCAGACTGTCTGGCCAGGTTTAAAAGTCTGCAGTGGCCAGGAGCTGGCAGCAAGACTGGAATGTGGCCATCCTGCCATCACCACAGACAGCCCTGGGGATACAGGCAAGCCTCCATTTCCTCCTCTCCCCCCTCCCCAGGCTGGGAAAACCCTGGCGCACCAGCTGACAGAGTGCCTGGGTCTAGCTGGGGTCCCTGCTCCTCCAGCGGGGTGGCCAGATCTGACCCCAGACCAGGTGTCCAGGCCTGTGGGCTGCCCTCTGAGCTGGGATCCTCCCTGCCACCTTTACTGGACTGAGTTTTGAGGTATTCAGAAGTTGACCCTGCGAGAGATGGTTGGTTATGGACTGATCCAAGTTCAAGTCAATGAGCATTGTCCTGGCACCTGCTCTGGGCGAGGCTGGCCTGGGCCCTGTGTTCAGGGAGGAATTAAGCCAGTAGCTGCTTCAAGGGGCTCCCAGTCCAGATGGATCCAGACTGCACCTTTCAGTGTGGTCACCTGCGGCAGAGGCAGAACCAAAGGGCGGCCTGGCTCTGTGGCTGGGGGATGGAGCCATCAGTCCGCCAGGGAGCGGTGGGTGGAGGCAGGTCTGGGAAGGTCTGAGCAGCCATGCCATGGAGGGTGGCCTTGCCCCACAGGGCGTGGGGAGCAGATTTTTAATTAAATCAGGGACATTTTCAGATTTGCTTTTTTTTTTTGGCCACGCCACGTGGTTTGTGGGATCCTAGTTCCCCGACCCAGGGATCGAACCCAGGCCCTCAGCAGTGAAAGCGCAGAACCCTAACCACTGGACTACCAGGGAATTCCCTTGCTTTGTACTCTTTTTTTTTTTTTTTAAATTTTTTGGCTGCTTTGGGTGTTTGTTGCAGTGCGCGGGCTTCTCTCTAGATGTGGCATACGGGTTTTCTCTCTCTAGTTGTGGCGCGAGGGTTCCAGGGTGCATGGGCTCTGTAGTTTGAGGCACACGGGCTCTCTTGTTGAGGCACACGAGCTCAGTAGCTGTGCCACGTGGGCTTAGTTTCCCCGTGGCATGTGGGATCTTAGTTCCCCAACCAGGGATCAAACCCACGTCCCCTGCATTGGAAGGCGGATTCTTTACCACTGGACCGCCAGGGAAGTCCCCTTGCTTTGTATTCTTGCCGTGATTGTTGGTCACCGTCCATGGAGCTCCCACCAGGGGCCTGAGTGTGGAGGCCGCTCTTCCGGATTAAGTCGTTTAATCCCCACAGCAACCCTGGGAGGTAGTCCTGTGAGTACCCTCACTGGATAGATGAGGGAACTGAGGCCCAGAGAGGCTAAGCAACTTGCCCAAGGCCACACAGCCAGCCGGAGCTGGGATCTGAACCCAGGTGCCAGGCTGCATTCTGGAGGCTTACTTGGAGGGGCAAGAGCGAGGCAGGGGCCCCAGACACGGTGGTGGTAGCCTGAGCGGGGCCAGGGCATTCTAGAGGCAGAGCTGAGAATGGCGTGGGCGGCTGGTCCGTGGCCAGCCCGCCCCAGGGTGTGCTTGTCGCCAGGCCGTTGTGGGTAGATGGGTGGGTGAGGACGGTCAAGCCAGATGCTGGACAGTGACTAGACCTCCCACCCCTTCGCCTCTGGGGAGTTGCCTGGGTCTGGGGGGCCTGTTGTCTGGCTGTCCCCCCTCCTCCCCCCGCCACATACACACTCAGGGGAGCCCAGGAAGGGGCCCATTTACTTCGAGGATCGTGATCAGTGGGCTCAAAGGTCAGGGAGGCTTGTCTAAGCCTGAAGGGCCCCCAGAGTCCTGAAGCAGGGGTGCATTTGGGGAAGGGAGGGTCACTGTGATGGGCCCCCGAGATGGGGCCCCCTGAGCCCCTGTGGCTCAGCTCGGGATGCTGGCAGTGATGGGCAGGGAGGGCTATTTATTGACTGGATCCTCGTGGCAGGTGGAACTTGAATTTCTTGGCCACAGAGGGAACAGAGGTGGCATGGAGTCGGGGGGTGGTGAGGAGACTCTGGCAGTAGCACCCGCCCACTTCCTGGCTGACCTGGTCAGGTCTGTAGGCGGCCCCTGCGCCTCAGCTTCCTGCTCTGGACGATGCGGGGATAGTAACACAATGACAGCATCATTAGGCAACTTAAAGGAGCTCCCTGTTGAAGGCTCTGGGTCCAGGGCCCAGCACACAAGGGGACCTGGCTAATGTCAGTGTCCCTACTGTGTGCCCAGCCAGCAGCTGGAGAGCCAGGACTGAGACAGGGTCCCTGGCCAAGCGGGAGCCTCTGCTTCTGAGGGGTTCGTGTTGGAGTGCCAGGGTGAAAGCAGCACAGGGTTCCCGCCCAGGGCCACAGGGGCCCAGCCACTTCAGTCTCTGGCACAGGGCTCCCTGCCGGCAGAACTCTGTCCCCTGGCGGTGATGACGGTGATGGCTCACACACATCCACACTCTGAGTGCTGGGACAGCCCAGCTGTGGGGGGCACTGCCGAGGAGCGACCCGTGGTGCCCACCCTGGGGGTGGGGAAGAAGCCCACCACGGGGCTCCGCCCGCCTCAGTCCCAGGCTCTGCAAACCCCATCCTGAGTCCTGGGCCCTGTTATACCCGACATCTCACAAGCCTCAGTCCCAGCCCCTGGGGCCCCCGAGGGTTTGAGAAAGGGCTGGGTGGGCCCTGCAGGGGTGTGGAGCGACCCACGCTGTGCCAGGCCCCTCCGGGCAAGGTGCACGCAGCCTGCTCTGGTGGGCAGTGGGCCGTGAGGAGGCGTCTGGGGAAAGGGCCTGGGGCGGTGGCCTGGCAGAGGCTTAAGGGCCAGGCTGGCTCTCAGCCAGGTGGCTTCGGCCCAGGTTTCCACCAGCACCTTCCAAACTGATGGACCCGCAGGTGGCTGAGGTTTCAGGCCTGTGTATCCAGCCTTCAGAATGGTTTGCTCTGTGTGTGTGTGTCAGGGGGCTGGGGGTCCGTGCCGCCCATGCCAGGCCCCACTGTTCACCCCTCCTGCAGGCGCCAGCCCCAGGGGCGTGCCTGCTGCCTGGGTGTGGCCTCCACCCCACAGGGGGCCCCTACGGGGCTGTGGCCCTGGAGGGTCCTTGGCGTGTGCCCTGGCAGGTGGGAGCAGATTCTTCTCTTCACCTGGAGCCGGAGGTCTGGTGTGCTATGTGCGTGGGGCGGGCAGGAGGGTGTCAGTGGGACACGTCTCCTCTCAGGCTTGGCCAGTGGGGCAGCGGCCGGGGAACTGGGGAGCCGGGGGTTAGGGGTGGCTGGTGCCTGCCCTGTGCCACGTTATATAACGGGCCTCTGGCTGGCCGGCCAGACGTAATTCCTAACAGGCTCCGCAGTCCGACCTGGGAGCACTTAAGCACAGCACAGCCCGTGCGGCCGCTTCTCACGCAAGCCGCACAGCTGGCACTGGGCACCGCCCCGCCGCGTCGGCTCTGTTACAGGCCACTCCCTCCACCCCCAAAGATGGTGCTCCCAGGCTGCCCTGGGGGTCCAGACAGTCCTCCCCAAACTCCAGAAGGTGGAGGAAAGATGTGGTCACCTGCTGCTGGGGGAGCTCAGGGCACCACAGAGGGTCACGGAGGACCTTACCTGGTGAGGGGGAGGGGCAGGGCCTCTTAGCAGAAGGCGGGGACCCCCCAGGTTTTCATCCCCGTGGGGCAAGCACTTGCTCTCTGCTTAGCCCCAGGTGAGTGGGATCTTTTGGAGACGATACAGTGGTCGGGGGGTGGGGGCGGCCTCTCTCCTTACCCCATTTCACAGATGTGGAAACTGAGACTTCAGGGAGTGTCAAGCCCGGGGCTACCCAGCTAGTGAGTCAGAGGCAGGAACCTGGACCATTCTACTCCTCAGGGAGCTGCCCTCAGCCATCCTGGTGGGAAAGGGGTCAGATAGGGCTGAAGGGGGAAGGGGCATCTAGGGGGCCCAGGGACCCCTGGTTGGTGAACTCAGGAAGGGAAGGTTCCCCCCAAGGCCAAGGCCGTGGCTGGCTG
The DNA here is from genome assembly GCF_949752795.1 of Hyperoodon ampullatus. NCBI lineage: Eukaryota > Metazoa > Chordata > Mammalia > Artiodactyla > Ziphiidae > Hyperoodon > Hyperoodon ampullatus. The sequence goes on along the minus strand of NC_136915.1, from coordinate 4,595,847 downwards.
GGAGGCAGCTGGCATGGGGGTTGATGGCCGGCTTGGACCCCCTGCTCCTCTTCCTCTTTTAGCCCCTTACTCAGTGGGCCTCTCGGGCCTCCTGCTCGGCCTTCACATGGCACTTCTGCTCTCAAGGAAACAGCTGCAGTTTGCGGAGGGCTCGACCCCCTCCCCATGTCCAAGGCCATTGCCAGGAACTGGATGAAGCTGCCCCGGCCCTCTGCCCATCCTAGCCCTGGTCCCTGGCCAGTGGGAGCTCATGGCAGTGGGGACAAACCTTTGGGTTTGGGGTCGGGCATGTCGAGAGGAGGGCACGAGCCATTGGTCTCCTGGCTCCCCGGGATCGTCCTGTCCAGAGGTCATGAGCTTCCAGGAGGAGCCAGGCAGGAGAGGTGGGCCTGGGACTGTGGGAGGATGGGCTTCCAGCTCGGGGCCGCCCTGCCTCCCTCTGGGCCCTGGGTCCCCATCTGTACCCGGTGACTGCGTCATCAAGGGCCAGAGAGTGCAGTCCAGCAGTGACAGCACAGCTCTGGAGTTCACCCTGGTTTGCCCCCTGCCCACTCTGGGTGGCCCTGGGCAAGGAAGTGGCCCCTGGCCTCAGCTTCTCCATCTCGGACATGGGGCTGATGTGAGGCCTCATGGGGCTGATGTGAGGCTTAAAGGAGCTAATGTACGAATGGTGCTCAGGGTGGCACCTGGTCCACAGTAACTGTCATCACTGTGTCCACCTGGGGCTGGGAACACGGCAGCACACACGACGGCCACGCCGCACCCCAGCTCCCTCAGAGGCGGCGAAGAGCCCTCTCCCCACTTTGTAAGCAGCGTCACTAGTTGTCTAGCTTCCTGGTTTCCCCCAGACCCAGTAAAAGGCCCAGGTGTGTCTACCTGCCTTTGACACCTGCCGCATGGTGATGAGGGCTGCTGGGCCCCCCTGGGACACCCTGGGGGCCCTTTGACCAGCCCGGGTGGGCCTGTCCGGACGCCCCTGCTCTCCTGCACAGGGAGGATGGAGGCAAGGTCGGGGATGCGGGCCTCTAGCCTGGACAGGAGGAGCCAGAGGAGGACACCAGGCAGCAGGGCTGGCACAAGCCAAGGCAGGGTGGTAGGAGGCAGAAGGCACATGTGGGGACCGAGAGAACCTCTGGGAGGGGGCTGTATGTGCCCCGGGGAGGGGAGGGGCACAGCCAGGCTCAGCTCGGCACCATCCGGGGCTTGAGCACAAGCAACCACTGAGGAGGGCTTCCGCAGGTGTGTGTGTGTGGTCGGGGGGCTTCTTGTGTTCACCCAAAGCAGAGGTTAGGAAGAATCTCCCACCAGCCTCCGGGCGGGGTGGGTTTGGGGCTTGCAGTTTTGAAACCACAGCCAAGTGTAGCCCCTCCAGGCCTAGACGCAGAGGCACCTGGACTAGGTAACTGCTCGGGGACCACTGCTCACTCTGCCACCCTGGCCCCTCCCGGTGGGCACCGAGACCAGCCATGGCTGCCGGGGACAAATCATCTCACTCCCCCGAGCTTGGCCTGGCACCCACACACTGGCCACTTGTCTGTAAACACGAGCCAGGGTGCCCCCCACCTCGTGCGGGCCCAGGCTACGTGGATGCCAGTGATTAAGGACCAGAGGGCCTGGCCGCATTCGTCTGGCCCTGGCCCTGGCCCTGGCCCTGGGCCGGAGGAGGAGGGTGAGCAGGCAGGCAGGCAGGCATCTGGTTTGAATTACTTGAGCTGCCTCTTGGCACCTTAGCCCTCAGCTGGGGGTGTGCAGGCTGCCTGGTCGGCTACCCCTACCAGCCTCCAACCCGCCACGGCCCTGGGGTGCCCCTCACCCGGAAAGTGGAGCCTTCTGCTGCCAGTTCCCCTTGTCTGGGCCTCGTGCCTCTCTGTCACCAGGCAACTGGTCGGGCCAGGGTGGGGGGCGGCCAGCTCTGCCCCCACCCGGGCTAGCTCCTTCGGGACCCCGGAAGGTTGGGGAGCAATGGCAGGGTCACACAGAGGGGGCTCAGCAATGTGGCAGAGGCTGGCTGGGAGGCCGAGCAAGGTGCCCTTCCCGCATCCGGGCTGGATTCCCACAGGGCCACCCCTTTGCCCTCCGACCACCGGGCCTTCTCCCTCAGGTAGCTGTCTGGGCCCCCAAGCTGACTTTGAGACTATATAGTCCTGGGTTCAAATTCAAGTCCTGCAGCTTATCAGCTGAGCCAGTGTCTTCCTCTGTGCCTCATCTGTGCTCTGCAGCAGCTGGCTCCTCCAGCCCCCGGCCTTCTGACCTCCCTGCCCGCACCCCACCCTCTGCCCACTGAGCAGGGGGCTGTGAAGCTCTGTGACGATGCCCGAGGCCTCTGAGGCCTGCCCAGGGCTTCATGTGTGGTGCAGCCGTTGGTGTAGGTGACACAGTCTGGGGAGGGAGGTGGAGTGGGTGGGCAGCCTGGGGAACCTTGGTCAGCCCAGCGAGGGAGGGCCCTTGGTGAGAGCCCAGAGGGCAGATGCTGGGCCTCACTGGCAGCGGAGGCTGAGGCCTGGCCAGCAGCTCCTGCCCTCTGACCCTGGGAGGCCTCCCTGGGGCCTTTGCTCTGGAGCTGGAAGCCACGCCTCGTGCTTCCTGGGGAGGGGGCCCAGCCAGGCAGCTGAAAACAGCGCTGGGGTCATTCCACAGCACCCCATGGGTGCTTCCACTCCTCACTGAGAAATCCTGCAGGGCCCAGCTGGGGCTGGGGGCTGGGGTCAGAGGTCAGGAGTGGGGGGCTGGAACTGCTCCTGGAGCAGCACATTTTTCTCCTCTGAAAACTTATCTTAGCACAGAGATCACGGAACAATCGGACTCTTTTCCGGGCCTCTGCCGTCCCCAGACGGCCAGCCCATCCCCTTGGGGGGGGCTCCGAGGGGGCCGGGAAGTTGAAATTTGTAAAATGTCTGTAGGAGGGGAAGAAAGGCGCTTTGTGTGGGGCTGGGGCCCTGGCCATTGGTCAGCTCCGAGGCCCCCGGCCGCTCCCAGCATGCTCCCCTCCCCAGGGAGGGCCGTGCTCGCCGGCCCGTGGCCAGCCCCAGGGTCTCTACAGCCCCTCTGCAGTCCCTGCACCCACTGTGTCCAGGCCTCGGGGACCCGGGTCCCCGGGGCCGCCCAGCCTCTGAGGGCACGGGCCCGGCCGGGAGGCCTCCCCGGGCCTCAGCATGTTTCTCTACTGGAAGAAGCGGGGTGCCTACGCGCTGGAGGCCCTGCCCGGTGCCCTGGCCGAGCTGGAGCTGGGGGCCGTGGAGCGCTTCTCCTGGAGTTCCACCCTGGACATCATCGAGGACCTCGGGGGTAGGTGCAGTCCCACGTTCCCAGGAGGGCGTGCAGGAGGCCCGGACAGCTGGTCTACCCGGCCGCCTCCCCCTGGCCAGAGCCTGCGGCCTGCTCACCATGCACGTGCTGCTGCCCGTCACATCAGCAGCTGTGGGGGTACAAGGCCCCTCCTGAGAGCCGCTGACGGTGGAGGAGAGGGGCCTGAGCACAGGGACCCTGGGGGCCTCGGAGGCAGACAGGGCAGGCCGAGCCAGGCTCTGGGCCCCGCAGCTGGGCTGCGAGCAGGGCAGCAGGGCCTGGCTCTGGGCTTCAGGCCTGGTCTCTGCCTCAGTCCTCTGCCTCCAAGATCAGGGCCAGGTGGTGGGACGAGTCTTTCTGGAATGTTCATGTTCGAGGCCCCAGGACAGGTGCCATTTCTCGTATTATCCCCATTGCAGGTAAGGGAACAGAAACACAGAGAGATTAAGCCCCCCTAGAGGCAGCACAGGTGGTGTGGGATGCTAAGCCCGGCGGCTGGTGTTTGGATGCCGACCGGGCCGTGTCAGTGGGGATAAAGATAGAGGTGGTGTTGTGCGGTGGCTGAGAGGACTTGCTGGGGTGACACATGGAGCCCTTCAAACACCGCACGCCACACAGCAAGGGCATGGTCCATGCTGGCTGTTATCATTGCTGTTTTATCATAGCTCCGCTAATGAGTGGCCCAGCAGAACGTCCAGCCTTGAGCTGGCGACTCCGCTTCTGTCAGGACACCAGTGCCAGTGATGGAAGCCCGGGTCTGGGTGGCGGAAGCCAGCAGGGCGCGGCGTCTCGGGCCTCATTTCTCTTCTCTGTTGGCCTCATCTGGGGCCCCAGGCTCTGGCACGCCCCCACCCCAGGCTGCAGGCCTGGAGAAGCAGGAGCCTCTCAGGGACACAACTTCCCAGCCTGGCGTGGTCCTTTCCTGACCCCTCCCTGTAGCCAAAGGGCACAGAAAGTGATGGCTAGGCCTAGGATCCAGCACAGAAAGAGACCACGTGGGGCACGGGTTCCACAAAGCAGGGCAGGCAATGTTGCTCTCAAGAGGGAGAATGGATGCCTGGTGGGCATAAATGACAGCTGTCGAACCTGAGAGGAGGCCCCTCTGGGCACCCTGTCCCGTTGGCCAAAGTGGACAGAGGGATGTGGCTGCTTGGAGGGGTGGGGTGGGCACAGCACCCACCTGTGCAGGAGGCTGGGAGACAGGAGCCTGTGATGCCGGGCAGGGTGTGGAGCAGGGGGAAGCGGGAGGACCGCACGGGGCAGGCGCGGGCCAGCCTGGCAGAAAGCTCCCCCTCTCTTTCAGCCGGGCTCTGTTCTGGAACCAGAGGGTGGGTTGGGGGAGTGGCCTGGGGGGCAGACAGTCCTGTCTGCTTGTATGGCTTCACCTGGCAGGTTCCTGTCTACTGAGGCAGGGAAGGTGGCTGAGGTCCGGCATGAGGTCACGCAGCCAGTCCCAGACACAAGCCAGGGAGGCCAAGCAGGGGTCTGTCCCCCTCTTCCTATTTGTCCTCTTCATCTCAGTCACGGCCAAGTGCCAAGTGTTCCTGCTGCTGGGCCCTCACCCAGCCCCGGGGCTTTGGAGCAACCCCTGTGAAGCCCGCTCCCCATGCCCTGCCCCCAGCCTCTCCAGGCAAGGCCGTCCCTGCCATCCGTGGGGCCTCACAGCTCACATTTAGAGGGGACTTGCCCCGTGCCAAGACTTCCCATGGCTCCTTGCATCTTCATGCCCACCTTTGGAGGCAGGGACCATTCTTGGTGTCCCCTTTGCTCTGGAAGGGAAGGCAAGGCTCAGTGGGGTGGTGAGTGGTGGTACCCAGATCCACAGTTCCCGCCCTCAGCCTCGGAGCCACAGGACCAGGCCCCCCATCACGACCCCGTGCCTCTTGGCCCCGGCTGGGAAAGAGTTCCCAGCACACGGTGCGTGGGTCACGGCGCGTGAGCCGGCCTCGGGGGCGAGCTGAGGCAGGCGGGTGGGAGAGCCGGGCACACAGCTGTCTGTGTGGGCTCTGTCCTCTGCACCCTGCCAGCCCCTGGCCTGGGCCCAGCACGGGTGGGTGGTGGGTCCCAGCGCGATGGGGCGGGGCTCGTGCCCGGAGCGTGATTGTCCTGAACGGGAATCTCACCCCCGTTTCCGCAGTCCTGCTCCCGCTCTCCCCGCAGCCACTCTCTGTTCCTCCGAGGAGCCTGGGAGGAAGCCCGTGGCGGTGGGCAAATGGGCAGGTGCCCACAGCAGCCTCGGCCAGAGGAAGTGGCTGGCTGGCTCCAGGCCTGTGGGCAGGAACTGTGTGGACGGTTTCTCGGGCCCCAGAAAGGGATTCTGAATGTGTCCTCCCACCTCTTCTTACTGAGTCCGAGGCATGTGGGTGGGCAGGGCAGTGCTTGGGGGTCTCTGGGCTCCAGGGGACGATGACATCTTTAGCCTGGGCTGCAGGCAGGGACAGCATCAGAGACCATGGTCCGGGCTCCTTCCTCCAGCTGGGTCCCCACTTGACAGCCCTACCCCACAAGGCTACATGGGGCTTTGGGAAGGGGACCACATTTCTTTCCCAGGCCACCTGTGATGCTCTGACCAGAGTCTGGGGTAGGGAGAGGCGGATGGTTCCTGGGGTCAGCAGCCATTTGCCCAGGACACACCCCTCCGGCTCTTGGGCAGGTTTGGGTCAAATCTTGCCCTTCTGCAAGTTGCCCTGATGACAGGTTCAGTCCTAGCACAGCCCGCAGCAGCTGCCCAACCATAGATAGGCTCCCAGGAGGGCTGGGTTTGCGTGGGAGGGGGCATTCAAGGCCACAGCTGCTTCCTGGGAGGGGCAGCCTTTGCCTGGCCAGGCCTGGGGTTGGGAGGTGATGGGCAGGGAAGCTCTGCCTTCTTGAGGTGCATTATGCCAGGGGGTGCTCAGAGGTGAGGGGCTCCCCTGAGGAATGACAAGGGTGGTTTCTTGTACGCTTGTCTCAGCCTGCAGCCAGCTGGGAACGGGGGTCTTATGTGACAATGGGGGGATCATTTTATGTGTGCCAAGCACCTAACCATGCCAGGAACCATGGGGGCACCATGGGGGCAGTGTGGCCTGTTGGTTAGGAGCACAAACTTGGAGTCTTCCAGTGCTAGGCTCAAGTCCCAGCCTCATCACTCACTAGCTGCATGACCTTGGGCAAGTCGCCCAACCCTCTGGGCCTCAGTTTCCTCATCTGTAAAATGGGCAACAATCAACATACCTCCTTCTCTCAGTTGTTTAGAACAGTGCTATCCCCTAGAACTTTCATCATTAAATTTTTTTCACTAGCCACATTAAAAACAAAAAGCAGAAAAACAAACAAAAAAACCTAAAAACAAGCAAGTGAAATGAATTTTAAGAATATATTTAATTAACCCAGGCTATTTCAAAAACATTACCATTTCAACACGTAATCCGTATAAAAAAATCATCAATGAGATTTTATTTTAGTTTACTTTTTGGCTGTGCCGCACGGCATGTGAGATCTTAGTTCCCCAACCGGGGATCGAACCCAGGCCCCTTGCAGTGGAAGCACGGAGTCTTAACCACTGGACCGTCAGGGAAGTCCGCATCAATGTGATTTTACATTCTGGTTTTTTTTTTTTTTGCACGAAATCTTCAAAATCTGCTGTGTATTTCACATGTATAGCACATCTCAATTTGGATGAGCCCCATTGCACATGCTCAGTAGCTACAGTGGCCAGCAGCTGCCCTTTGGGCTTAGACCATGCTGCAGAGGGTTTGACGGTGAAATGAGACCATGTGTGAAAAGCAGAGTGCCCAGCAGGTGCTGAGTAGGTCAGAGCTATGGTTATAGGCAGGTGTTTCTGGAGCAATCTGGCAGGGACGATAGGTCCAAAATAACAGGTCAATTCAAAGGCCCAACCCAGGACAGTGGGATCTAGGAGGGAGCGATTCATCTGGAATTTGGATATTCTGAGATCAAGAGGCCTTCCGGAAGGTGCTGCATTCAACTTGGGCCTTAGAGAGTGGGCAGGATGTCAGTTGACAGTAGACAGCGATGGGAAGGATGTGGCAGAGGCAGAGGAACAGAACCAGGAAGGGCTGGGCCGCAGTCAGAAGCTCAGTTCCGTCCCAGGGGAGGTAGTGAGTAACAGAGGGAGGGGGCTGGGGTGAGGCGATAGGGAGTGGTGGGGACTGTGGAGGGTGGAAGGGTGTGTGCCCGTCTAAGGCAGACACAACTGGGGAGCTGGAGCCATCAGGAATATGGGTCCAGAGCTGCCAGGCTCCTCTGGTTTGTCCATGGAAGCCAGAAATCTGGATTTTTATGTGAAATCTGACTTTTCAAAGTTGGCAACCAATTCAAATTCTTTTGAAGCACTGTGCTTCGCCAAGCAAAACATGTCTGCCGGCCGGCTTCTGCCCAGGCGCCCTGTCGGCCAGTTGTCGTAGAGATCGTGTTGGAGAAGGAAAAACGGCATCGTGTGACTAAGATAGAGGGTGGGGGACGCTGGCATGTGGACTTGTCTGCCTGGCTGAGGGGCCCTGGCTTTCCCCAGGATGCTGGGAGCCGCAGGGGCCCGAGGAGGCCAGGAGGGCCGCTGGGCTGTTTCAGACCCGGAGAGACAACATCTGGCACCCTGGGGGTGGGCAATTTCCAGGTTCCAGGTCTGCCTGGGGCTGGCCAAGGGCCAGCAGCCAGAGGGGTACTCCGGGGCGGGGACCCTGGGGGGAGCGAGGGCAGGTGGTGGAGGCGGCCCCTGGGAGCTGCCCCACGGTCACAGAGCTGCTTTTTGCCCTCCCTCTCTGCTCTAGGGCCGTCTCCACCGATGAGGTGCTCCTATGGGGCCCCTTTTTCTTGCTCCGCATCAACTGCAGAGCTCTGTACCCACTCAGACTGACTTTCTGTGGCCTCAGGGCTCCAGGGCCCAACAGGAGTTCCCTGTCTCAATTCAAATTCTCAAGAGAGCCAGTCTAATTGAACAGGCTGGCCCAGACGGCCACCTCTGGCCCAATCAACTATGTCCAGGGTAGGTACCACCTGGTACGACATCTCTCCCTTACCACGCCCACCCGTTCTGCAGGGCTGCAAACCGGGCAACTTGTCAGAAGGGCACCCATGGCAGGCCTGGGGTGGGGACAGCCGTCCCGATGCCTGATTCCTCCCTGGCCCCCAGAGGCCCATCTCTGGGCCCTGAGAGCTAGCAGGGTCCTCAGCGACGTTCCTGTGTTTGGAGTCTCTGGGTAGAAAAGCACACCTATGGGCTCTAGGAGGCTGTAGCTTTCATGTGGACTGCAGGGAAACTAGATTCCAGAGGGGCTGGGACTGAGCAGTCCGCAGAGGGGGCGTCTAGAAAGCAGACTGAGCACCTTGAGGGAACTGAAAATGGGGGGGGCGGGGGGAGGGCGGGAGGGCGGTGGTGGGGTGGTGCTAGAGGCCAGAGAGGTTAGCCAGGTAGAACTCCAGTGCTTGGAAGAGCCAGGACAAAGAACTCCAGACCCCACGGCCACCCCACGGTGGCCGAGGGGAGTCTGGCCCTGGAGTGGCTGTGGCCTGGGGCGGTCATGGCAGGACCCAGAGGGCTGGCAAGGCAGCTCCAGGACCCTGTAGTGGAGTAAGTAGCCCAGAGCCTGCTGAATTTAGGACCAGAATCCAGAAGTCTTGGGACAAAGGGTGTTAGAACCCAACCCCAGGCCCTGAGTTGTGAGAACCCAGGGACTCAGGGTTACAAACAGACCTCATCTGGCTGAGTTCCCCAGATTCAGGTAGGGTGCATGGGAAACTCCCCCAAAGCTGGCTGTGGCCTCCAGGTCCCTGGAAACCCAGATGGCAGAGGAGATGCTGCTGGGTGGTGGAGAAGAGCCCTGCTTCCCACCCGACCCTTGAGCCAGCTACGGCTTGACAGGCAGGGCTGGGGCAGGGCCAGCAGGATCGCTGACCCCAGGGACCCCGTCAGGGTCCTCACAGGGCTGTTTCCCCCCTCAGCTGCCCCTGCCTCCGGGCTAGAGGCAGGACAGGCCTCCCTGGCCCTTCAGACAGCTGAGATTCTGAGAGGGAAATCAGAACTGTGTGATTCTGTGAACTGAATGAGGCAGGGCCCGCCTGAGAGTCCTGAGAATTAGCAGGGGCCCTTCTCAGAACGCCAGGTTCCCACTGCACAAACAGCAGACTGGTGGACACTGGGGGACACTGGGGGACACTGTGCTGTCGCTTCCCTCTCAGCCTGGAAGCTTCGGAACACTGAGCAAGGCCTCTTGTGCAGCTGCTCCCTCAGCCTCCTCGCCCCGGCCGTGCCGGGCCCCACATGAGGCCCTCAAGACTTGTCAGGGTCACCAGTGGGTCCCCAGTACCCAACTTGGGGCTAGGTACGTGGTGGGCCCTCAGAGGACCCTTGCTGTATGTTTGCTGAGTGAATCCAGAGAACCCAGAAGACTTGGGATCCATCACAGTTCCCTCTGTCACGAGTCCCTGAGGGCAGGGATGGGGTCCTCGTCACCCCTGAGTCCTCAAGGCCAGCCCATGAAATAGATGCACGTAGGAAGGCAGGCACCCTACTCTGGTTGGGGAAGGGGCCAGGGGAGACTTTGGGAGAGAGACCCGGGTCCCATGGGAAACTGGGTCTTCCATACCTGGATCTCATCTACCCAGAGCCTCCCAGCACCAACCTGCAGGTGGGATGGGGTCTACGCAGGCTCAGGAGAACTCTGAGTCCCTTGGGAGAGTCTTGGCCACCTCCCCCAGGCTCCATTTCTGAAGTGAAAAGTGTTTTGTAAACATTAAAATGTTGTCCAAGTATCTCGTGGTGCCATTTGCATAAAGTACAAGACCAGGCAAAACTAATTGAAACAGAGGTCAGGACAGCATCCCCTGGGGGTGGGGAGTGGCTGGCAGCTCCCATGAGGGAGACTTCTGCAGGGGGGCTGGTGGTGCTCGGCTTCGTAACCTGCGTGCCAGTTATTTTGTAAAAATACATTTTGTGAAGATTTTCTGAGCTGTGTACTCATGAGAGCTGCACTGTTCTGTACATATTTATTTTATACTTCCATAAAGTTTTTAAAATGCTAACCAACACAGAGATGATAGTAATAAAACAACAGTAGCCACCAAGCCCACTCCATTTATGGAACCCTTACCCCCACCGCCGACAGCATGTCTAAATGAGGGGAGGGTCCTCTGCTGGGGGTGGAGGACAAAGGGTGCAGGGAGCTGTGCTGACCTGCAGGCCTATCTGCAAGAAGGCACCGTTTCCACTTAGACGGTACCTTTGGGGCCAGGAGAAATAGCAGAGCTGTCTAAAATGCCTTCATGCCCACTTTCCAGGAGATTGAGAAAATGTCTCCAGACCACATCAAAAGCAGAGGTGTTTTCTTCTGAGGTGGCTGGGAGGCTGAGGGAGTTGCGGGGCGGAGGGATGGCCTTTGGTCACACCCACGACTTTTCAGAGAGGAGGGGGAGGCTCCAGTTGGGGGGAGGGAGGATGGGTCGCGTCCTCCCGCCAGATGCCCCGCGCCCGGGGTCAGGCTCTGCCCAGCGGGGGTCCAGGCTGAGGGGCGCAGGGGGCGGGGCTCGGAGTCCCGCCCTCCGCAGGCGGGGCTGCCTCTCGGCTCCTCCCACCGCCCACCTGCCCCGCCCCGCCTCTAGCCGCTGAGGGTCCCGCGGCCGCGGCTCTCCGGCCTCTCCCCCGGCGCTCGGCCGGCGTCCGCCCCACGCCGCCGTTGCACTCGCCCCCGGCCGGGCCGCGGCGCCCCCCGCACCGCCCGCGTTCCCGGCCTCCCGGCGCCTCTTCCATGGGTGAGTGCGGGGCCCCCGGCCGGGCCTCGCCATGCAGGCCGGCGGGCCTGGCCGCCTCCGCGCCGGCTCGGGGAGGGGCGCGGGCGAGGGGCATCGCGGGCAGGCCGGGGAGTTTGGGGCGGGGGAGGATCAATGGGAGGGCAGGGCCAGCTCCTTCCCCTCGGCAGGCGGGGGCTCAGCCTGCCGCCTCCTTTGGGGAAGGCCTGCTCGCGGTGGGAGGTAGACGCCGGTCTCGGAATCAGGGATGCGGGGGTCCAAACTGTGCCCCGTGTCGGGGCGCGCTTCATCACCCCTTCCCCTGGCCCTGCAAGCTGACCGGGGCGGGCAGCCTCTTTCCCCCCACTTCCTTGCCCCCTCCGCTGCTGCGCCCCAGGAGGAGAGGCAGCTAGCTTGGAGGGGACCAAATTCTGGGTCAAAGACGGACGGCGAGCGAGGGGACCACCCCAGGCTTTTGCGGGGGAGACCATCAATAGAGGCAGCGATGTGGAGGACGGGGGTAGGAAGGGATCTTGGGCCCCTGGCATCCCCCTTCCCCCCGTAGTCTTACAGGGATCCCCCAGGAACCCTGGGGCCCCAAGGTCACTGAGCCACCCCCCTCCCCAGACTAGTGGTACAGAGAGAGGGAGCTGCTCATTTCCAAAGACGTTTTCTCCCCCTGGAATCTGGATACTTTCCCTGGGGAGCTGCTACAAGAAAAGGGCTCTGCTAACAGATTCCCGTGCAGATAAGTTGGCATTTAAAAGAGAAAGGGACACTGCCCTCCTTTGAAGGGTGCATTGAGGAGACAGCCCCACCCATCCTCTGGTCAGGAGGCTCCTGGGGCCCCGGGGAGCCTGGGTGCCCCAGCCTGGGGCGCACCCTCCCTGGGCCCCGCCCGACTAGTAACCCTCTTCTCTCCTTTGCAGAAGACCGGAGCCTGGCTGAAGAGAAGGGGCTGTGCTGTCAGGACCCCGACTGCATGGACAAGGGGCGGGCGGCTAAGGTAGGGGGGCTGAAGGGCCTGGGAGCAGCTGGGGGCAGAGGGGACAGGGCTCTAACCGCTCTCTCTGTCCAGGCCCGGAAATCCACAGGGCCCTGGCAGGGGTGCAGCTGGCCTGGCTGCAGGATCGTGTGGGTTCAGGGGTGGGCAGGGCCGCAGGGTGGCTGGCTTAGGAGGCAGAGGGGCTGACCCCGGTTCAGAAACAGTGGAGCGGGGTGGGGGGGGAATTCTGCAAGGGCAGCTGGAGCAGGGGTGCCCCAGAGCCCTTTCCTGCACTGCAGTCCTTACAGCCCTGAGGTGACAGGAGCTGCTGCTCTATGTCACGGATGAGGAAACTGAGAATCAGCAAGAAGGGACACCGGCCCCCACCAAGGTTCCGTGCCAGTGCCCAACGGGCACTCTTCCTGGGGCACCAGGCCACTCTTCAGGCCTGGGCATGGGTCAGGGACACTTTGGGACTTTGTGATAGTGACTGTGGGCCTGGGGATGACAAAGGGAAGAAGGGACCAACTGGTCAAGGAGGGTCAGGACTTGGGAGCTACGAGTGGACAGAACAAGAGGGATAAGGGTAACGGTGACGGCGGGGCACTTCTGCCTGGTTCGTGCTGGGCTGTGTGCCTTCTGGGCTGTGGCAGCTCTGCTGGGAAGGCGTCGGTCATTGCCCTGTTTTCCAGATGAAGATACCAAGGTTCAGAGAGGTCCTGTGACTTGGAGGAGGCCCCACAGCTCAGGAGAGACCGAGCAAGGGTTTGAACCCAGGTTTGGCCCCTCCCAGCACGCAGTTGAGTGACAATAGTTGTAACTGCCCCAACTCACTGTGGGCACCGAGGACCCTGTCTCCTCCCTCTGGCCTTCTGACATCTGTCCTGTCATTATTCTCATTTATAGTTGCGAGGTAGCAGCCCACCTAAGAACACATCGCTAGGATGTGGTAGAGCTGAGATTTGAACCCAGAACCCAGATCTGTGTGGTGCCAGAGCCCTGTTCCTAACCACTGTGTAGCTCAGCTCTGCCAGCTGCAGGAAATTAAAAATGCCACCCTGTTACCCCCCTCCATCCAGACACACGCGCTTACATTCTGCACAGGAAGACCACGGTTAGCAGGAACGTGGAGGACTGTTCTGCGGGCGGGGAGAGGAGGGGGAGTCTTCCAGTTGCTGTGGTCACCAGGCAAGGGGGTGGCTGTGATGTCAGATGCAATCTGCTGGCATGGATGGTGCCTGGCATCGGGGCTCTGGTGTTGGCTGGTTGCCTCTCCCCCAGACGGGGGCTCCTGGCAACAAACTGGCCTCAGTTATCCTCAGTTACATCCTGCCAGGGGCCTGCAAAGCCTTGGGCCCTCTGCCTGACCCGCAGGGATGACAAAGGGGGCCAGGCCACACTGTCCCAGCCTCTCCTGTGGGCAGCTGCCCCTCCTGGGGCGGGCCCACAAGCTGCCGCAGGAAGGGCCGGGCTGAGGCCTGTGAGACGAGAGCTGGTGTCAGGTCCCAGCCCTGGGCTGCCTGCAACTTAGCATGGCTGACGTTGGCATCAGCAGCCAGAGGGTCACCCACCCTGCAGGGGCAGAGCCCAAGTCCTATCACTGGTGGGACCCACTCTGGGACAAATGACACAGACTTGGGGGACAAGGATGCCTGAGCCATCAGAGGGAGAAGGGCTAGTCAGGGAGGACATCCCGGAGGAGGTGACCTCTGGTGGAAGTGAAAACGTGGATAGGCAGAGCAGAAGGCAAGGGCCCTCCAGCAAGGGGGCACTGACACAGGCAGAAGTGCAGAGGCAGGAAAGAAGGGGTGGGAGGCAGGTCTTGCCAAGGGTATGAGCAGGCTGGAGCAGAGGGTGAGAGGAGGTGAATGACACCCAGGTTTGGTGAGAAGGAGGAGAGAAGAATATCCTATTGTTGTTGTTTTCTATTTTCTGGCCGCACTGCGTGGCACGTAGGATCTTAGTTCCCCGACCAGAGATCGAACCCGTGCCCCCTGCAGTGGAAGCACGGTGTCCCAACCACTGGACCACCAGGGAAGTTCCAGAATATCCTATTGTTGGTGATAATAATAACCAGCAGGCAGGTTGTTGGGCCCTCATGCCTGTCTCACTGGACCCTCGAGAGAACCTCAGAAGAAAAGCATTATTATTATTCCCACGTGAAACATAAGGAAACTGAGGCTCAGAGAGACGAAAGAACTTGCCCACATCACACAGCATGACTGGCACAGCTTGGCCGGGAGTGAGACGGAGAGCATCGTTCTCCCTCTCCTCCCCAGCCATTCGAGGGACGGCTAGCAGGATGTGACTAGCTTTCTGAAGGAGATGACGTCATTTATTCATTCACCAAATCAGCTTTAAGCACCTGCTGTGCCAGGCCTGGTTCTAGGCCCTGGAGATCTCCAGGGAACAAAGGTTCTGCCCTCCTGGAGCTGCATCCCAGCCCCACTGGGAGGAGGAGGGAAGTGAGGACTTGGGTTTGCCAAACTGGCCCCCCAGGCTACCCTGGGGGAGGGCCATCTTCCAACAGGGCTGGACCCTTCCACTTCCGGGCCCACCCTTGAGGGTTTTGTTTGTTTGTTTGTTTGTTTATATTTTTGGCTGCATTGGGTCTTTGTTGTGCGCGCGCGTGGGCTTTCTCTAGTTGCGGTGAGCGGGGGCTACTCCCCATTGCGGTGCGCGGGCTTCTCATTGCGGTGGCTTCTCTTGTCGCGGAGCCTGGGCTCTAGGTGCGTGGGCTTCAGTAGTTGTGGCATGTGGGCTCAGTAGTTGTGGCTCGCGGGCTCTAGAACTCAGGCTCAGTAGCTGTGGCGCACAGGCTTAGTTGCTCCATGGCATGTGGGATCTTCCCGGACCAGGGCTCAAACCCGTGTCCCCTGCACTGGCAGGCGGATTCTTCACCACTGCACCAACAGGGAAGCCCCACCCTTGAGGTTTTATTTGAGCCTCTCCTGGGTGCTGGGGCTTTTGAGATAAATCAGCCACCCCACCCCTACCTCCTGTCCCTGGAGTTCACTCTAGAGGGATGGGGATAACCAGGATGGGCTTCCTGGAGGAGGCTGCTGGTGTCCAGAGAAATGAGGGGGTATTGAGCTGGAAGAAAGCTGAGTGAGCCATGAGGCTTTCTGAGGATGTGAGGAGCGAGCAGGGCTGAGGGGGGGATGGGGAAAGGGCAGCAGAGCTGAAGAGGGAACACCCTGATGTCCAGGTGAGGTGTCTGGATTACCTGCCTTGGGGATGACCGGAGGGAAGGTGTGTCCCTACCCTTCCCCAGGATGAGTTTTATAGAGTAGCCCACACCTGGGAGCTCCAGGGTCACAGCCCACCCCTTTCCCGCTGCATGACCCTGGGCAAGTCACTACACGTCTTTAAGCCTCAGTTTCCTCATCTGGAAACTGAGGCTTCTCAAGTTGCAACAAGGGTGAAAAAGAGGGCTTACCTGCGAACTGCTTAGCACAGTGTGGCTTGATGCAGATGTTCAAAAGGATGCTATCTGCAACCACGTGTCCATCTTCCTTGCAGGGGGAGAGAAACCCCTAGACTTCGCGCGTGTCCTCCTTCCCCTCCCTGAGATCTGAGACCTCCTTGGGTTCCATCCCAGACCCCAGCCAACCCCACCCAGCCAGACAAATGTTTATTGCACATCTGTCCAGTTCCCAGGGCAGGTGCCCTGTCGGGGAGATGGAGGAAGTGTTTGCTCCCTCTGTCCCAGGGGGCCGGGTGATGACATGGTGGGTGACCCCGCCCTGCCGCAAGTTAACTACAGGAAAGAGTCTGGGTTGCCGTGAGCTGGGCACTCTGATGAAAGTCTGTACAGGGCACCTCGGGTCACAAGGGGACATGGAGGAGGGCTGACACTGGCCTAGGGGACCACATTTGAGGGTACAGAAGATGTTGGGGGTGTTTATCCTGGAGATGGGACCCCAGGGCCTCATCCTTAAAGGTATTACTTCTAGCAGTCACCATTTACTCAGCACCTACTGTGTGCCAGGCCTTGCTTTAGTGCCTCACCGCAGGGACCTCCTCTAGTCCTCACCCCCACCCTGTGCAGTAGGGACCACCCCACCTCCATTTTACAGACAAGACACTGAGAAGCAGGGAGGTGCAATGACTTGCCCAGGCAAGGCCAGAACTCAACCAGGTCTGTCTGTCCTCAGAGCCTACCATTTCTAAGGAACTGTCAGGAGGAAAGGGAGGTGAGTTTTTCTGCATGGGTCCCAAGGGGCCTGGCAGGGAGGTGAGCTTTGGTTCAGTATAGGCAAGAGTTTCCAGCAGCTGAAGCTGTTCCCTGATGTAGAGGTAGTGAGTTCCCCACCCCTAGAAGTATTTAAGCAGAGAGAGTGGAGATTCAATTTGATGACCTCAGAGCTCTCTTCCAGCTTAACAGTGGGCTGTGAGGTGGCAGGGATGAGTCGGGAGGGTGGTGTGTGTGCCTAGGGGAGGGGTTGTCAGATGAAGACCAGTGGCCACAGGGCAGAGGAAGGGGTGGATCTGAGGTCCTTGTGGAGAAAGAATGGGCAGGATGTAGTGAATAATGGGAGAGGGAGTGACCTATTCTCCTGGGCAATGCTTTGGGGGTAAGAGGTAGGAGGCCAGCCAGGGTGCCCTTGAGAATGGCCAGATTCTGGGGAATCTCTGGAGGTGGCTGGTCTGTGGAGATGCTAGTCAGCTGTGGACAGGGGGCAGTCCAGTCTGCAGCTGGAGAATGGGGCAGGACCAGAGGAGCAATGCAAGGGGAATTTGGGGGCTTTGGCTAAGTAACTTGGAGGGGAGAAGGTGAAGGCCTGGGGTGCCCAAGAGGCAGAGACAGAGGACCCACCTCATGCTACCTGGCGGAGATGAGCTGCTCTGGTGTGGACCAGCCCCAGGAAGGTCAGTGCTGACCAGGAGGGTAGCTCCCATTAGGAGGGGGCTCCAGCAGCCTGGAGGCCCAGGCCTGGTGAGGGGCCTGATGGAGTTGGTCTAGAATTGGGAAAATGCAGGTAGGCCTGAACCCGGAGGCTCCCGCCGCGGGGGTCCCAGCCCAACCACGCCCATCTGCTAGCTTCGGTAATTAGGGAAGCAGGGAGGTGTGCTTGGGGCTGGGTTGCCTGCCTTCTCAGTGGGATCCCTGTGTACCCAGACACTATCTCCACCTCCAGTCCTGAGCGCAGAGTTATTCTAAACTCAGGATGCTGGGAACCACCAAAGGGCAGAATGGCCCCCTTTTTCAGGACCTGCTAGGCGTGGGCCAGGAAAAAAGAGGGAGGCACGGAGCAAGGCGGGCCCGTTTCTCAGGCGCCGTGGAGGGCGCCGTTCAGAATCCAGCGGAAGCGAGCCTGGCTTGGGGCGATTCCCGGGACGGGCTGGGCCTGCGGGTCCCCCCACCCCCCGCCTGGACCCCGGGGGGCAGCGTCCCGCCGCGGGCCCTAGGCGGGGGCGGGCGAGCTCGGGTCTTCAAGCCCAGGTTAAAGACTACAGACTTTGAACTTTCCGCAGGTCTGTAAAGGGCAGCCCCCTCGGAAACAGTGACAAGCGCCTCCTCCCCTCTGTCCACAGCGCGGACCCTAGATTAGCTCCAAGCGCCGCCCAGTCCTCCTGCCACCCCCCTGGGCCGCCGGGTGGGGCGCCGGGCCCTTCCCGGGACCGCAGACCCTCCCCCGTCCCAGCCGGGCGCGCCGATGGTACGTCCCGGCCCGCCCAGGTGGTAGCGCCCGCGCCGGCCTACCGTAATTCCCCTACGCCCGGCGCCCCTAGCCGGCGCAGAGCGGACCGAGCCCGCCCGGCGGCTCCGGTCCCCCTCTCCTTGCGGGCCCGTCGGACTCTGGCCGCCTTGGCCCGAGCCCCAGCCACTGGGGAGGAGACCCTTGTCCCTAGGTGAGTCTCACGGGGAAGCCGGGGTCTGGACGGGGGTGGGTCCGGGCGCCAAGACTCTCCCTGAATGAATGGACAGAACCCTGGGTGGAGGGTCCCGCACAGTCCTAGGCCAGCAGGGGGGTGTCGATGGGCGCCACTGGCCCTGCCTCCGCTTACTTGAGGGTGGAATGGGCTCCAGCGCCCGCCTGCACAGTGACTCTAGGGTGCGGTCGGCTGGGAGACATGGTCATGAGGAGTCTGCAGGGCCCCAGCCCTGGTGTGAGGGCTGCTGGTGGGGCGAGGGCATCTGAAGGGACTTTGGCGCGGCTTGGTTGGGCGGTTTCGACGACCTTGCCCCATCTGGGCGTCCGAGTCGGTCCCAGGCGGAAAGCCCTCTCGAGGCCGGCAGGGGGCGCGAGAGTCTGCACCTCAGGCAGCCTGGGCCAAGCCTGGCCCCCGCTAGGGGGAAGGGCAGAGGACAGGACCCATGAAGCCAGGAGAGGCCCTGCCCACCTTGATGAAGGACTGAGGACGTGGAGGCCCAGGGGGCCCGGGGCCCTACAGATTCCTCCATTGCCTTCCCCAGGTCTGGGGGGCTCTGGGAGGATTTCACTATTCCTCTGCCCCTCTGCCAGAGTCCAGGCACACAATGGGACCCAGCAGCCATCCCTAGATAGAAAATTCTAGAGAACTGGCCAGTGCCCTCTTCACCCAGGTGGGGAGGGCAGAGGGCTAGATGGGCCCCAGAAGCAGGTCTCCCGCAGCCCAGGCCTGCGCTCTCTGCCTCACTCCGTCCCAAGGAGCCTTTTGTGTGGCTCTGAGGAAAGAGGCGCCAGGAGAAGGGCACAGGCTGCCACGCCGGGGTCCTGGCTCCAGGATCTGGCACATCTGTGCAGGGACTGGGCAGGAGGTGAAGTTCATGGACCACAGCCTTTCCTTCTCCCCCTAGCACCGACCAGTCCCAGCTGTTCGGCTCCCTGGGGAGGAAGGGGCCTTGCTGGCTTCTGCAGCTGGTGCAGTAGGGCCGGCCTGCGGAGAGTTGCTCTACACCCCTGCCGTCCGCCCGGCACAGGGCAGGGCCTTAGGGCAGGCTCTGCGTCCGGATGGACCCCAGAACCCGAGGATGAGGGGTGAGGCCGAGGCCTAGGGGAAGGGAGGAGCCAGGTGGGCCGTTGGGAGCAAGAGAGCAGCCTGGCAGAGCTGGCTCCCCGCCGGCCGACGTGCCCACGCGTGCGGCCTCCGCCCCTGGATTTCCAAGGTACCAGATGGGGCCCTGGGGCTGGTAGGCTCCCAGGGGAGCTTAGCTCGGATAGGGGGCCCCTGGGCAGGGGTGTCCCCCTGGCCAGGGAGCCCCAACTCCTGGTTCTAGGCCAGTCTGCTGTGGACAGAACACAGAACTGGCTCCAGACCTTGGCCCAGACCTGTGACCTCTCCTAGACAAGGAGCTGCCTCTCCCACTGCAGACCAGGCTGGGGCCCCAGCCCACTGTGGGGGAGGGGATGCCCACAGGCCTCTGCTTTTCTGGGGCTGGGGAGGTGGTGCTGGGCGGGAGTGGGAGGGGGGCTCCTGCCTTGGCGACTCCATTATTCATCAGCCCCAGCATCTGGTTTCTGGGTATCAGTTTCAACAAGCCAGTCCTGACTCATGAGCCTGGAGCTGCGGCTGGGCTGGGGAGGGGCCCCCTCCCCAGGGAGTCAGGGGCCGGGACCTTTTGGGCCTGCGCATGGGCCATTTCAGCTCTCTCGTGTAGAGAGGAGGTAGGAACCTCAGAGCCTGCTGAGGCCTCCTCCCTCCCCTGGTGCAGGGGCCTGGGGTGCCTTTCCTCCCCTACTCTGCAGGTTCCTTGACCCTGCACTCCTGGCTCTGGGGCAGCAGGGCCCTGGCCTTCTAAGGAGCAGCCCCAGCCCTGGATGGAGGACCCAAGCAGGAGCATGATTCAGGGTGGCCAGAACCTGGTCACTCAGGTGACCTCTGGTGACCTGTCCTGGCCCAGCCCTGATGGTCTCCACTTGATGCAACCTGGTTACCCCAGGCCAGTGGGCTTGGGGATCTGCCTTGTCCCCAAGGGGGTGGGCCTCAAGGCCCTGCTGCCCAAACCACCACTTGGCTGGTCTTCATGTCCCCATGCCTTCCCTGTGCCTGAGGCACATGGGTAGTGGTCCAGTGGGCATCTGCTGTTAGTACAAGTCACTTTACCTTTCCGAACCTCAGTTTCTTTGTCTGTTGAATGGGGGTAGTACCAGTGTTTCCTTCTTATGGTCTTTTAGAAGAGTGAACAGGACTTGGCACAGGCCTGGGCACTTGGGACTGCTCAGTGGCTGGCCACGGGGGGGGGCAGCAGTAGGGGCAGGGGGCACGTGCAACACCTCCAAGCTTTGAGGTGGAAACTGACCTGCCTGGGGCCAGCAAGCCAAGGTCATGGATGCTAGGAGGAAGGAGAAAACCTGTGGACAAGCAGTGGGGAAAGCTTTGTTGACTGTTGGCCACAGAAAGGGACATCCTGGCCAAGACCTTTCAGGCCCCAGTGGCCTTCTCTGGCATGAAGCCCCTTCCTCTGCTCTCATTCATCCATTTATCATCTAGTCTGCACGGAGCACCTACGGTGGCCAGGACTATTCTAAGTGCCGAGGATGAAGCGTGGGCCAGACAGCCAAGACTCCTGGCCGCTGGAGAGGATAGTCTAGCAGGGAAAAGTGATAATCAAGAAGTGAACAAAGAAATAAAATAATTTCAGGTAGTAATAGCTGCTTCGGAGGAAATAATTCAATGTAAGGGGTTTGATTTTGGGCAAGGGGCTATTTATTTTGAGAGAAGGGTGAAGGCCTCCTTAGGAGGTAGCAGTTAAGGTGGGGCCCAGTGCCAGCTGTTGGAAGATCAGGGGCACACTGTGTCCCAGACAGAGAATGCAGAGGTGCAGGCTCTGAGCTTGGTGAGTTGTAGGGATGAAGGAAGCCAGCATGGCGGACCACCCTGTGGAACTGGCCAGAAGGCACGGTAGGAGTCAGGCCACAGTTGGGATTTTATTTTAAGCAAGATGGGAAGCCACAGGAGGGTTTGTGGGGGAGTGACATGATCAGGCTTTAGTTTACAAGATATCTGCCAGTGGTGTGGACAGGGGATGGCTCAGGATTTGGGAGCAGAGGGGGTCCTGGAAAGCTCCTGGCCCGAATAAACTGCTGCTCTCCCACCCTCTTTCCACCCAGAGCCAGATTGAGGGGGAGCTGACTAGGGGATGGGGGGGCTGATGACAGCAGTCCCCCTCCCCCATGGGTCCTGAGGAGTTCCCCAGGGAGGCCATTCCAGAGCCCCAGAGTCAAAAGTCTGGGTGTCGGGCTTCCCTGGTGGCACAGTGGTTGAGAGGCCGCCTGCCGATGCAGGGGACACGGGTTCGTGCCCCGGTCCGGGAAGATCCCACATGCCGCGGAGCGGCTGGGCCCATGAGCCATGGCCGCTGAGCCTGCGCGTCCGGAGCCTGTGCTCCGCAGCGGGAGAGGCCACAACAGTGAGAGGCCCGCGTACAGGAAAAAAAAAAAAAAAAAAAGTCTGGGTGTCAGTCCTGCCTGTGGACTTTTCCCTCACTTTATCCGCCACGCGATGAATGAAGGTAACAGTGCCCGCCTCCGTCTCCCGGGAATGAGTGTAAAAGCGCTTTGACAACCTACAGTGGGGACCCCGGCACCACACCCCAATCCTGGTCGGCGTCCTCGCCAGTCTCTGATGAGCGCCCCCTGGCGGTAGGGCACCCGGAAGCTCCCGCGTGGCCCCAGGCCCGGAGGGACCAGCCCACAGCAGCAGGGGCCTCACGGAAAGTTGAGTTGGGCTGCGGGGTTTTCCGCGACACCCCCGTCTCTCTGTGCTCCTGGATGCTCCCCAAGGACTACCCTCTCCGCCCCACGCGCCTGCCTTCCGCCCGCCGCCTCCACCTGTGGTCACCGGCACCCCTCTGCTCTGCCAGCACCACTGGCCTGGGCAGTGGGAGCAGGGGTCCCCCGGGCTCAGGCCCTGAGGCGGGGGTCTCTTGGATTGTGGGCGGGCACTAAGATGACCCTCAAGAGGGCCTCTGAGCGCCGGCTGTGGCTGAAGCGGGGAAGTCGGTGGTCAGAGCAGAGACAGATGTCCTCGGGGCTGGACAGGGAGCGGGGGTCTGAGGACCCGGAGGGGGATGGGTCCCTGGTCCGGTCCCCCCTTTTCTGCCGCCAGCATTAAGGGAGCTCCCTCGGGGGAGGGGGAAGAGGTCCCCCGGGCTGAGGCTCTGGGGCGGGGGTCCCCAGGGCTGGAGGGAGGGGACTGAGATGCCCTTTCGGCCGGGAGGGATCTCCTGTGCCCCAGCCGTGTGCGTTGGGGTCGGGATGGAGGTCTGAGCGGAGTGGGGCGCCCGCGGGACTGGGCGGGGGCCGGGATTCCGCAGTCAAGGCGAGGGCGTTTGTCCCCGGCGGGCCCCCTGCCCCCAGCATCCAAGGAGCTCCCCTGGAGGAAGGAGGAGGTCCGGGAGGGACCCTCTGAGCCCGGGACCTTTGGGCTGGGGGTCAGAGCCGGGCTGCGGGCGGGAGGGAGGGTGTTCCCCGCCCCCGGGGTCCCGGCGCGCTCAGCGGGCGGGCGCGGCCGCACAATGGCAGGAAGCGGGGCTCCGCGCTTTGTCCGGCGGGCGGCGCAGACCGCCGCTTCCTCCGGCCGCCATGGGGACGGGACCCGGCGTCTCCGGGCGCCGCGCGGCCTCCAGGCCGAGCCCCGAGCTGCCCTCCCGGGACTCCGAGCCCGGCTGGGCGGGGGGTCGCGGCCGCCACGGGGAAGACCAGGTAGGGGAGCGGGGGGCCGGGTGGGGAGGCCGGGGCGGGTGCGCGCGCCCTCGTCCGCGCGCGTCTCTAAGCGGATGGGCAGGCGGCGGCCGAGACCCCTGCCCCCGGTGCACACCGCGGGGGTGCGGGGGGCGAGGAGGGGCTGGGGGCCTGGGATGTGTCCCCCACCCCGGCACCAAGGGTGCCAGGCAGCGGAGGAGACCGCCAGCGCCTGGCCTTTTGTGTCTGGGGCTGACTCCGGACACACCTGTGGGTCCCAGGCCCTGGACTGGGCCACCCCTCCCCCTTTCCTTCCTCTGCCCAGGCCCTGCCCACACCCCTCCTACTCCTGCCTCTGGCCAACACCCTGGTGTAACAGAGAAGACTGACTTCTTGTGCCCCCATCCCTGTGGGGATCAGCCTAGACCATGATCCCCAAAGGGCCAGGCCCCCCGTTATTTGTAAAATTGTGGTCCATTCTTTGCCTTTGGAGGTGCAGCGTGACCTGGCTGTTCCATCTGGTGGGCTCGCCCCTCTTTGGCTGAGTCCTGGGAGCTTTTGGTCCTGGACCCTGCTATCCGTCTCTGGCTGGCTGGGGTGCTGTTCCCCTCAGAGGGTGGGCGTGGTGGGCAGCAAGGAGGTGGGGAGTAGACCCTGGGTCTGAGAGAAGAGGCCCAAGAGTCTGGCCTTGGGAAGGGGCTGCCCTGCTATAGTGCTGGGGAGACCGCCAACCCTGGAGGGGATGGAGGTGAGAGAAGGGGTGGGGAGCAAACAGTGTGGGCTCTGCCCGACCGAGCCTCCACCTCCCAGTGGGGCTGGGGGTTCTCGGAACTTCATCCTCAACCAAACCTGCTGAATACTCACCTGCTTCAGATCCTGGGCCTGACTCACATGGCCACTGGTGTCCCTGAGCCTGGGGGCTGCTGGGAAGATGGGAGCAGAGGGGGTCAGCCACCAGCTGGGTTCCCGTCGTTATTATTAGCATTAGTGTCTGGTAGTAATAGCAGTAGCAAGAGAAGGAGAAGCTGTGGCGGAGTTAAACAAGGCCCACCACGGTGCTGGGAAATGAATCTTCCCGAGTCTCTCCAGCCCAGGGTCTTTGCAGGGCAGGGTACCTAGTAGGTTCTTGATAAATATTTGTTGAATGCTAAATCTGCCTTAAAGAGTGAATCTTTGTGAAATCTGCCATCTATATACTGGATTGGTTTAAAAATGAGATTGTGGCACAGAACCAGGGACTTGGGCTGGAAGGGTCCCAGAGACACACCCCCCCCCACCCCGAACCCTTACAACCTAGCATGGCTCCTGCCATGTCCAGGCAGGAGACCAGGGCCTGGGCAGCTGGTAGGTCCGCAGTCCCACTGCCCAATGCCAAGCCTGGAATCAGAAAAATGAAGCTGTCAGGGAAATGGCGAGAGGCCTGGAAGGGGTCAGGGGGGCACCTGTGCCAGCCTGGCTGCCAGGCTGGACACAGAGGGCCAGAGGGCTGCCGAGCTGGCAGGCTGTGGGACTCCTGGGAGGAAAAGACAAGTGCTTTCCCCAGATTTGTTGTCAAGAGGTGATGCTCACGGCCGTGGGTCCCAGCATCTGCAAAGCCAGGCCCTCTGTCAGAAGTGCCCTGGGGGTGCCAGAGGGTGGGGGGCAGAGCCATGGAGGAGAATAGGGGTTTTCACACTTTAAAAAAAATGTTTTGGTTTGTTTGTTTGTTTAGTCTTTTGGCCACACCACACGGTGTGCAGGATCTTAGTTCCCCAACCAGGGATTGAACCCGTGCCCCCGGCAGTGGGAGCGCAGAGTCTTAATCACTGGATCGCCAGGGGAGTCCTCACACCTTAGCAGTAGATCAAGTGAAGATAGAAACAGCTGCTCTGCTTAGGGTGCCCCTCACCCTTGCCTCCAGCACCGAGAACACACTTGAAGACCCCTCAAGAAGGGTGTGGAAGTGCGGGGCGCCTGGTGCTCAGGCTGCCATCGGGAATATGGGCCATAATGCCCAGGGCCCAGCCCCCCAGAAGCCAGACCCCCCTGGAGCAAGTGGCTTCTGTAGTCTGCCTCCTGCCAGCTGTCATTTCTGTGTCCACGTTCCCTTTCTGTGTGATGGAGGAGCGGAAGGGACACAAGAGCCAAAACAGCAACCATAAAACTCTTCAATATAATTGATTTCCTCTTGTCTCCTTACCCCCCCCAGGCTGACCCGAAGCCAGCCTCCCCCACTCCTCTCTCCCTTCTCCACTACCCAAGAGATGGTGTGAATGTGGTGAAAATGTGGACTCTGAAGCTACATACCCTGGGTTCAAGTCCTGACTCCACTGGCTGTGTGACCTTAGACAAGTTACTTAACCACTCTGAGCCTCACTTTCCTCATCTGTAAAGTACAGACAATCGTAGCCCCCACCTTCTGGGATGAGGAGCCCCCCAGTGCAGCCCCAGGCACATGAGGACCATGTTATCAGTGATCAGACTTTTTCAGCTCCCTCTTTCCTCCTCTCTCGGGCCACTTTCTCTGCTGTCTAACCCATCCTCACCCTGTCTGTCATCTTGAAAATCTCTGATCGGACTCTCTCCAGCCAAGATCTCCAGTGATCCTCCATCACGCTACTTAATAATTAATAATTGAACCAGTATTTATTGAGCGGCTAGGACTGGCGACCAGGCAGCCAGCCCGACGGGCCAAAATTGCTGTCCTTGTAGTGCTGGCGGTGTGGAGGCAACAAAGTGAAGCACACAGACTGTCCACCAGTGGGAAGCCTGAAGGAGAGACGGGCGGCGGGGTGGAGGAGGTGACGGGGAGCGTGGAGGAATGAAACCTTAGAAGGGTGAGCCGAGGACTTCTGAGTGAAGGTCTGCAGGAAGGGAGGCGGCTGGTTATCTCAGCGTCTGAGGAAAAGCATTTCGGGCTGAGGCATTAGCAGCCCAGGCTCAGCGGTGGAGCACATCGAAGAAGCACGTCGGAAGGCAAGGCGGGACGCTGGTGGGCGCGGTGGACAGAGCCGGGTTGGGAGCGCAGGACCGGAGGCCCCTGAGGTCACCAGCCTCGGCAGGAGATGGGAGCCGCTGCGGGCTTTTGAGGAGGCACGTGTGACTCCTCTTTGACCTGGGTCCACCGTGGCCGCTCACGGAGAGCAGACTGGGCTCAAGGGCGGAAGCAGGGAGACCAGCTCTGAGGCCTTGTCACCCCGCTAAGAGCCCATGGGGGCCGGGGCTGGAGCCTGAGGTGGCCTGGAGAGGGTGGCCAGGTTGAAGCTACGGATATTAACGGTGGAGCCCGCAGAAGTGCTTGCCTGAGTGGGGGAATAACAGAAAGATCACTGGTGACCCCGAGGTGTTTGGCCTATTGTATTCTTTTCCTGGGGCTGCCGTAACAGATGAGGGTGGCTTTAGAACAACAGAAGCTTGTTCTCTCAGTTCTGAGGCCAGAAGTCTGAAATTAAGGTGTGGGCAGGCCATGCTCCCGCTGAAGGCTCCAGGGGAGGATCCTTCCTTGCTTCTCACAGCTTCTGGCACGTCTAGGAGCTCCTCAGTATTCCTTGGCTTGTAGATGCATCAGTCTTGTTGCTGCCTCCGTTGTCCCATGGCCTTCTCCCTGTGTGTCCCATCTCTGTGTATCTTTCCTCTTCTTTTAAGGACAGTAGTCATATGATTACTCCATACTCTATGCTGTAGACCCCAGTATGACCTCAACTTAACGAATGACATCTGCAAATGCCTGTCTTTCCAATAAGGTCACGATCTGTGGTGCTGGGGGTTAGGACTGAACCTGTCTTTTTTTTTTTTTTTGCTGCACACAGGCCTCTCACTGTTGTGGCCTCTCCCGCTGCGGAGCACAGGCTCCGGACGCGCAGGCTCAGCGGCCATGGCTCACGGGCCTAGCTGCTCCGCGGCATGTGGGATCTTCCCGGACCGGGGCACGAACCCGTGTCCCCTGCATCGGCAGGCGGACTCTCAACCACTGCGCCACCAGGGAAGCCCTGAACCTGTCTTTTTGAGGGACACAATTCAACCCATAACATCACCACCCCCGGAAGGCGTTGCTAGTAATTGAGATGGACGGTGCTGCGTGGAAAAGTTCAGGAGCTCGTGCAGACGTTTTATTTTTTTTATAAATGTATTTATTTTCGTCTGGGTTGGGTTTTCGTTGCTGTGCGCAGGCTTTCTCGAGTTCTACATGAGCGGGGGCTACCCTTCGTTGCGGTGCGCGAGCTTCTCATCGCGGTGGCTTCTCTTGTTGCGGAGCACGGACTCTAGGCATGTGGGCTTCAGTAGTTGTGGCTCGCGGGCTCAGTAGTTGTGGCTCGTGGGCTCTAGAGCGCAGGCTCAGCAGTTGTGGCGCATGGGCTTAGTTGCTCTGAGGCACGTGGGATGCTCCTGGACCAGGGCGCCACCAGGGAAGTCCCCGTGCAGACGTTTTAAGTTGGAGATGCTTGGTCCCGACTGGAGGGTGCACTGTGGGAGCCCCTCCCCATGAGAGTGACTGAGTCACTGGAGGGTGGATGGGGATGAAATGAGAAGGGGTCCACGGATGGTGAGAGAGCAGGGAGCAGGCGAGGGGACTGAGAGGGGAGGGACCAGCAGAGCATGGGTCCTGGGGGCCGAGGAAGAAATGGTTCCCAAGAGACCACCTGTGTCAAATGCTGGGTCCCGGGAGAACAGACGAGAGGACTCAGAAACGTGGACATCATTGGGGACCTGAGAAGAGTGAGTTGGGGAGGGGGCCAAAGCTGGATGGGAGAGGGTCTGAGGGAAAATGGAAGAATTAGAAAATCTCCAGTTGCAGCCATCGTAGTAATAATTGATTTAGGCAAAAGCCATCAACAAGGGCTAAAGCCCTGGAGTGTGCGATTGCTGGGGAGCAGGGTATCTCAAAGTGTCACCCTAAGATGACGTCCTCATTACAAAGAGAGAATGCGACTTTACACAGTGCAGCGAGATCCCCAGGTGATCGGACACTGTGGAGGACACAGTCCACCCTCTGGCGTCCTGGCCCAAGTGCTCAGCCTGAAACTATCCCAGACCTCCAGACAAGTCCACGTGGAGGAGCTTTCTGCCAGACTGCTGGCATGGCTGCTTCAAATATATCAGTGTCATGAAAGACGGGGGAAAAAACCTAGGGCGTTCATTCTTTTTTTTTTTTTTTTAATATTTATTTATTTATTTATTTTTGGCTCATCGGGTCTCAGTTGTGGCATGCCGGCTTAGTTGCCCTGTGGCATGTGGGATCTTAGTTACCTGACCAGGGATCGAACCCACGTTCCCTGCATTGGAAGGCGGATTCTCAACCACTAGACCACCAGGGAAGTCCTGGGCATTCATTCTTTTTTTTTTTTTTTTTTAATGTTTATTTATTTTGCACTGGGGCTTAGTTGTGGCAGGTGGGCTCTTTAGTTGCGGCTCACCATCTCCTTAGCTGCAGCACGTGGGCTCCTTAGTTGTGGCAGGCAGGCTCCTTAGTTGCGGCACATGGGCTCCTTAGTTGTGGCATGCGAACTCTTAGGTGAGGCATGCATGTGGGATCTAGTTCCCTGACCAGGGATCGAACCCGGGCCCCCTGCATTGGGAGCGTGGAGTCTTATCCACTGTGCCACGGGGGAAGTCCCCGGGCATTCATTCTTAAAGGGATAAACAGACAAAACCAAATGTACATGTGAACCTTGATTGGATCCCACGTGGGAAAAAAAAAATCTATAAAGGACATGATTTAGACAGTTGGGAAAATGCCAAGGTAGACTCTAGGTGGACTAAGTATCATCACTTAGTTTCCCAAGTGTGACAGTTGTGTTGGGGTTTTGCACGAGCAGGTCTGTGTTCTCAGGTGGTGTCATGATTTCCTCCCCAGGGGAAGGGGGGTCATGAGCCAGTGTGGCAAACGTGAACAACTGGGGAAGCCAGAAGGGTGTATGGATGTCGTTGTACTATTCTTTTAACTTTCTGTAGGTTTGAAATATTTTGAAACAAAAAGTCAGGGAGAAAGAAAATAGAGGGTAATGGGAGGAAAGAACAGGAAGGGGTGAGTTTAGCTGTAAAGAGAAGGAGAGAAACAGGTTGGTTTGCCCGTGGGAATGACCCGGTGAGAGGGATGAATGCTGAGCGGGGTCCTGGTTCTTAGGCTGGAGAGGGGGGTCTCGGTGGAAGGCTGGCCTGGGATTGGAGCAGCGCAAAGCCCCTGCAGCCCGGGGCAGGGGGGTGGACGTGGTGGTAGGAGCTCGTGGACTGCCTTCTGATGGCTTCTGTTTCCCTAGAAAAGTAGGCAGTCGAGTTGGTGGGGAGTGAGTTAGGGAGGGTTGGGGGATGGAGAAGATAGGACAGCCATCCATGGTGGTGGGGATAAGAGTAGCCTGGGGCGATTGGGTCAGTCTGGGATCCTGTCACTAAGCAACGGGCCGTGGGTACCACATAGGCACCCAGAGGCCAACACCATTCCCCAACTCCTCCGTAACCCGCTTCATACCCTAACTTAGAAATCCAGGTGGGGTCAGCTGTTCGGGGGCCACACAGGTCATAGAATCGAGGGCAGAGGCCCTGGGCAGGGAGGAGGGGGAGGTATTCTGTTTCAGGCACTGAGGTGGGCAAACCAGATGTCAGCCCCGGCTCCACTTTTTGGTGCCCTTTCTGCCTGCGCTCCGGAAGAGGCCCTGGTAGCACCCGCCTCGTGGTTACCTACTTGAAATCTCCCCTTTGGCACTGCATTCCTTGCGGGCAGGGCTTTGCTTTCTCGCATCTCCCAGAATGGACACCTAGTAGGTGCTCGGGAAGCGTTTGACAGGCACTCTGTGGGGCATGGATGGTCGGACCTGAAGAGCCGCCCCCGTAGGGGCCAAGAGCCCCGTGTACTGCAGTGGTCTGCGTCCACCCCACCCCCCCATCCTTCCCCTACAGATATGCCACCACGCCGACTGCCAGCAGCTGCACCGCCGGGGCCCCCTCAGCCTCTGCGAGGCCTGTGACAGCAAGTTCCACGGTGCCATGCATTATGATGGGCACGTCCGCTTCGACCTGCCCCCCCAAGGTGAGCACGGGGAGGGTGCCCAGCCCCTAGAGCTCCCTGCCTGGGGGCACAGTGTCCTGCTAACTGTCGGCATCACGACAGGGCCATCAGAAGGACACGCGTTGACTGTAAACGGTGAAACCCAAGTCCACTGCTGTCCCTTTTGTTCCACAAGTTTTTTAACAAGAGAAAAAGTTGGGGACCGGCCCAGCTCGAAGGCAGGTCTGTCTCCACTGGGTGCCGGGTCCTTCTCGATGGGTCTGCACCTCCCACAGCTGCCCCCACCTCTGTCCCTGCCCGGCCCAGCAAGAAGGTCCCCTTCCCTCTTGTCCTCAGGGCAGGGGATCTCTGGGCAGGTTCTCCAGCCAGGCAGCCAGTGAGCAGAGGGTGGGGTGGGGATGGGCAGGTCAGAAGGAGCTTGCAGCAGGAAACAAGAAACCCCTCCTGCTGAAAAGGGACTTGGCCCCGGCCTACCGGCAACTGGCTGTGCTGGGGTGGCTCTGGTCTCCTTTCCCAGCTGGTCAGAGGGACCAAAGGACTCGTCCCCTCTGCCAGGGCCTCCTGGGACTTTGGGTGTGTTCACCGTGGTGGGGGAGGGGACGCCTGCAAGAAAGAGCCATGGACTTTGGTTCCTTCCTGCAACAATCCCAGAGGCAGGGCTTCTTTATCCCTATTTAATAGATGGGTAAACTGAGGCAGACTTGTACTGGGGACAGGGCATCACCCGGGGTGTCATCCCAGGGCCCTTGTGTCTTTTTGAGTCTGGGGGTGGATAAAAGATAAGCAGTGACTGAGTCCCTCCCCTCACAGAGCTGAGGGGCCCTGGCTAGTTTGGGGTGGGGTCCGAGGGTCGGTAGCAGGCCCTGGTCCCTCTGGAGTCGGCCGTGTTGGAAGGCTAAGGAGGGGGCCAGGGAGGGAGCGGGCACAACCCCACTCCCACTTTACACCGAAGGCTCTGTCCTGGCTCGGAATGTGTCCACCCGGTCATGCCCCCCGCGCACCAGCCCTGCAGTGGACATAGAGGAGGAGGAGGAGAGCTCTGTGGATGGCAAGGGGTAGGTGAGGGGTTGGTGGGCATGGCACACACCTGGGGGGTCCCAAGGCTGGGTCTCAGATCACAGAGCCAGGGACCAGAGGCTTCAGAAGAGCTGACTGGAGACCCCGCCTGGCCTCTGCTGCTGCCGGGATTCCTGGAGGGTGAGCCTCCAGGGCTTCTGGGATCAGACTACCTCATGAGGTACCACTGGGTGTGACTCCCGGGTCGGCCACCAGAGGGCGAACAGCCCCTCGTGAGTCCTGGCTTGCCTGAGCAAACCTGTGTTACCTGGTCACCTAGGGCCAGCAAGGGGTGGGCAGCCAGCTGGGACCCGCCCGTATCCCACCCTGGTGAGGGCCCACCCATGCCTCCAACCTCTGCCCTCACCGGCTTCCTTGCAGGGACCGGAAGAGCACAGGCCTGAAGCTCTCCAAAAAGAAAGCCTGGAGGAGACACACAGATGTAAGGAGCCCCCAGGCTGGCACAGCAGGCGCCCACAGCCTCTGCCCCTCCCGGGCCCTTTCCTCCGTTCCCGAGGCTGGGCCCGTCTGCTCTAAGTTCCAGGACCAGGGAGGGGGCCTGGAGTGAGCGTGTCCCTCCCTCACCACCCAGCCCTGTAGCCCAGCCCTGCTTACCTTAGCCCAGGTGGGGGATGCTCCAGGAGCTCCTGCCTCCACGGAGGGATGCTGGGTGCCTCCCTGGGACAGAAGAGGGCTGGGAGATCCCTGCATTCACTTCCCTGCTGGGGCTCCCATCCGGAACCCTGGGGTGGGGAGGCTAGGGGGTGAGGGGTGCAGAACTGAGACCCCCTGTCCTGTCAGGACCCAAGCAAGGAGTGCTTCACGCTGAAATTTGACCTGAACGTGGATATCGAGACAGAGATCGTACCAGCCATGAAGAAGAAGTCGCTGGGGTAGGGCTTGGTGGGGAGAACGGGGCTGGGGGGCAGGTGTGGCCTCCTGCAGGTGTGACCGTGTGTATCTGTGTGGGGGCCTGTGAACAAGCATGTCCCCCACCTGTGGGCACCCCACCCGTGTGCAGTGAGGGCCCGGGTGCTGTGTTTGTATCCCAGCCCCTGCACGTGGCCTAGTCCTGCGGGGGTGAACGGGCGTGGACGGACATGCAACGGTGTCTGTCTGCCCTGGTGTGCAGATGTGAACATGTGAGGGCAGGGGCGTGTTGTCTCGTGTGTAGAGGCACGCAGGAGCGTGAACCTCTGTGGGCAGGGGTGTGTGTGTGCACGGACCTGTGTGTGATCCCCTGGGTGTCTCCCTTTTCCTTTGGGCGGGTGGGGTGGCGCTGGTGCTGTGGACAGGTGACTGCAGCCTGTGACTGCCCCCAGCACACACGCACCTCCTGTCCCGGGCAGGGAGGTGCTGCTGCCAGTATTTGAAAGGAAGGGCATTGCGCTGGGTAAAGTGGATATCTACCTGGACCAGTCCAACACGCCCCTGTCCCTCACCTTTGAGGCCTACAGGTTTGGGGGACACTACCTGCGGGTCAAAGGTGAGCAGATGACTAGATGGGCCGGGTAGCTGGGGCATGGCTGGGTCCCTTGGGGAGGGTGCTTCTTCCCAGGCTCAGGTTCCCATTGGCCATGGTCTTGAGCAAGCTCATTACCATACAGGTGTCTCTGCTGGGCGGCAGTGCCAGGCGTTGGCAGGGCGGGGCTTCAGGGGAGGGCAGCCAGGCCTTGGTTTGGATCCTTGAGGGAGAGGGGCCTGGGGCCCCCTTCTCCACCGGGCCTGGGCGTTGAGGACCTCTACTTGTCCCTACTGCCACCCCAGCCAAGCCAGGGGACGAGGGGAAGGTGGAGCAGGGGGTGAAGGACTCCAAGTCCCTGAGTCTGCCAATCCTGCGGCCAGCCGGGGCCGGGCCCCCCACCCAGGAGCGCGTGGACCTGCAGAGCCGCCGGGAGAGCCTGGACATCCTGGTGAGGAGGGGCTGTGTCGGGGCTGGGGACAACGAGGGGCCAGGGGGAGGTCACCTGGGCGCCTCGCTGCTCCCTCTGGGGGCTTTACTTTCCGCTTCTGGGAAATGGGGCTGGCTTTGAGGATACGGGGCCCTCCCTGGATCTAACCATCATACCCCACGGTGATGTCCCTCGTCTCTGAGAGTCTGCTGGTGCCCGAGGAGTCTGTGTGTGTGTGTGTGTGTGTGTGTGTGTGTGTGTGTGTGTGTGTGTGTGTGTGTGTGTCTAAGCAGACATTGCGTGGGGAGCGAGACTTTGTGTGTCACTGAGTGTGTGTCGGGGATCCACGTGGACCTGGGCTGCTGAGTGCATCTGAGTGTGTGTGTGTGACTCTGCGTGTTCTCCCCACCTGCTTCATGCTGCTGGCTGGGGCGGCAGGCGGGAGCGGGATCCAGCTGCGTCTCTCTGGACCTTCCGGCCCCCAGAGCACGTGTAGGTCTCAGGAGAGGCGGCGTCCCAGGGTGCGGGGGCGTGCAGAGACCCTCCTGCTTCCCGGGCTGGCCGAGGTCCTGGAAACCCACCATGGGGTGGGGCTGTGGGGGTCTGGCCCTGACGCCCGCTCCCCGGCCAGGCCCCTGGCCGCCGACGCAAGAACATGTCGGAGTTCCTGGGGGAGGCGAGCATCCCTGGGCAGGAGTCCCCAGCGCCCTCCAGCTGCTCTCTGCCCAGCGGCAGCAGTAGTGGCAGCAGCAGCAGTGGCGGCAGCGACAGCTGGAAGAACCGGGCAGCCAGTCGCTTCAGCGGCTTCTTCAGCTCAGGCCCCAGCACCAGCGCCTTCGGCCGGGTATGTGGGCCCGTGGGGGCTGGGGCAGGGCAGCTGGCTGGCCTTGACCCCTGACTCTGACCACAGGCCTCCTTTCAGGAGGTGGACAAGCTGGAGCAGCTGGAGGGCAAGCTGCATGCCTACAGCCTCTTCGGGCTGCCCAGGCTGCCCCGGAGGCTGTGCTTTGACCACGACTCGTGGGAGGAGGAAGGGGATGAAGAGGAGGACGAGGACGACGCCTGCCTGCGGCTGGAGGACAGCTGGCGGGAGCTCATCGACGGGCACGAGGTGGGTGCCGCGCGTGGCCTTCCCCTCCCTCCTCAGGGAAAGGGGGACGTTATCCCCCTGCTCCACGGGGCCCTTCCCAGGGTGACGGGATGTTCCACGGGACAGCCCTGCCAGGCTGCTCTCACCGTTTACCCGCTTTGGAGGCACTCAGGCAAGGCGAAACTGGCTGGCCCAGAACTTGGGGGGGCCTCTGTGTCTCAGCTGGGAAAAAGGTTGCGTGCAGGGCCGTTCACCCTTCTCACCCGCTCCGGCCATCCCGGCACACGCGGGGGCTCCTGGAGACACCCTGCCCTTCCCACAGAAGCTGACCCGGCGGCAATGCCACCAGCAGGAGGCAGTGTGGGAGCTCCTGCACACAGAGGCCTCCTACATTAAGAAACTGAGGGTGATCACCAATGTGAGTATGGCGTGGGCCCAGAGCCACTCCGCCTCCCCGCCCCCCCGTGGCCTCCTCTGGGTGCCCCTCAGCAGAGTTTGGGCCTTTGCCGAGGAAGCAGGTGCCAAGCAACAGAGGGGAAGGAAAGTGGGAGAAGGGCCACACCCTGGGGTGGAGGTGATTCCCAATGGCCCCGGGGAAACTGCGAGGGGGCTTGGGGCGAGTTTGCCAGGTTGAGCTGATTAACACAGACCTCATCCTTTCACTCATCCTTTCATCGGCTGTTTCTAAACACCTGCTGTGTGCCAGGTGCCCAGCAGCCCACACCCTAGACGAGGAGGCAGAATGGGTAGGCACTGGGGGATGTGTGTAAGGACTTGGACCTTTGGGGAGCACCTGTCCTGGGCTTGTGGGTTCAAGGAAGGCACCCTCCGGGCAGAAACTCCAGACTGAGCCAGGGCACAGGTGGAGGAGAGAGTTCCAGGTGTGGCTGTGAGGGCAGTGTCCCAGAGCTTCCCTCCAGGAGGGGCCTGGGCAGGGGCACCCCCAGGTGGGCCGTGGGGAGCGTCTTTTCTCAAAGCGGGAACCCTCTCTGTCCCAGGCTGCCTCAGGCACTCCCAGGATGGGAAAGGGGTAGAGGGGAGCCTAAGGGTCTGGGTGGGGGCGTCGGGACTGGGACCCCCCTCCTCCACCAGCTGCAGTGCTCCCTGCCCCCCACAGCTGTTCCTGTGCTGCCTCCTGAACCTGCAAGAGTCAGGGCTGCTGTGTGAGGTGCGACAGGGCCTGGGGGTGGGGGGCACAGTACCAGAAAGTAGCGGGGAGGGGGGAGGGGCTGGAGCAAGGGAGGGGACAGACAGGGGCGGGGCTGACTGGTGGAGTAGGTGAGGGGTGGGGCCTGGCTTCAGCGGGTGGGGCTGGGGCTGCAGAAAGGGTGGGGCGGCCGGGGGGCGGAGCCAACGACGGCGTATGTGAGGGGGCGGGGCCTGGAACCAGCGGGTGGGGATGGGGGCATGCTGAAGAAAGGTGGGAGCGGGGCCAACGGGTGGTGGGAGGGGAGGGGAGGGGGATGGTCAGGGGCGGGGCCCGGTAGAGGGGCGGGGCCGAGCGCACCTCCCACCCACCCACAGGTGGAGGCGGAGCGCCTGTTCAGCAACGTCCCCGAGATCGCGCGGCTGCACCGCGGGCTGTGGGGCAGCGTGATGGCGCCGGTGCTGGAGAAGGCGCGGCGCACGCGGGCGCTGCTGCAGCCCGGGGATTTCCTCAAAGGCTTTAAGATGGTACGGGCCGGGTCGGACGCAGGCAGGGACACTGAGGCGGGGCTGGGGCGCCGATCCCATCTGCCCATCACCCCAGCCTCCCCCTGACCAATGGCCCGAATGACCCTTAGTGGTCAGAGGCGTGGAATTCAGAATCAGTTGCCCTGGTGTGAACGCCACCTGGCCGTGTACCCTTGCTACCTGGCCGAGGGTGATCGCTTTCGCTGAGGCTCAGTTTCCTCACGTGGAAAACAGGGATAATAAGCTTGCCCCCTGCGGTGGTCGCGAAAGGCAGTAAGGAAGAGCGAGTGCCGGGCCCAGCCCGCGGGGAGTGCGCGGTAACGGGTGCTGTGCTTGTTCCGCCCTGCGGCAGTTCGGCTCCCTCTTCAAGCCCTACATCCGGTACTGCATGGAGGAGGAGGGCTGCATGGAGTACATGCGGGGCCTACTGCGCGACAACGACCTCTTCCGGGCCTACGTCACGGTGAGGGCGGGTGGGGCTCGCTGCTGGGCCCGGGCACAGGACGGTGGGCCCACCTGGGCGGCAGGTGCAGGGGGGGCTGGCGCTGGGCGTGGCCTGCCATAAGCCCCGCCCCTGCCTCCCCTCCGCAGTGGGCCGAGAAGCACCAGCAGTGCCAGCGGCTGAAGCTGAGCGACATGCTGGCCAAGCCCCACCAGCGGCTCACCAAGTACCCGCTGCTTCTCAAGTCGGTGCTAAGGAAGACAGACGAACCGCGCGCCAAGGAGGCCGTCGTCACCATGGTAACTGGGGCGGCGGGCAGGGTCCCTCCCTGGCTTGCGGCCCCTCCCGGCCCTGTACCTGAACTGCCCTGGCCCACCCGTAGATCGGCTCGGTGGAGCGCTTCATCCACCACGTGAACGCGTGCATGCGGCAGCGACAGGAGAGGCAGCGGCTGGCTGCCGTGGTGAGCCGCATCGACGCCTACGAGGTGGTGGAGGGCAGCAACGACGAGGTGGACAAGGTGGGCGCCTCCGTCTGTGCGGGGGCCGCTGGCCCTGCTGGGAGCGAGGAGGGGCCAAACTGGCAGACAGATGGGAGGCTACGCTGGGAATCTCTCTGGAGGACTCCCCGCTGAGATGAGGAGTCAGACTCTGACCTCTCCTGCACCTGCCCCCACCAAACCCCCAGCTCCTGAAGGAATTTCTACACCTGGACCTGACAGCACCCATCCCTGGCGCCTCCCCTGAGGAGACGCGCCAGCTGCTGCTGGAAGGGAACCTGAGGATGAAGGAGGGGAAGGACAGCAAGGTGACTCCACCCCCCACCCAGGGCCCTCGCCCCACCCCCTCTTACCCCGTGGGTTTCGAACACCCCTTCCTTGGGACCCCTTGTGATTCTTAGCTGCCCAGTCACCTGGGTGGCGATTTAAGAACTGGTGACTTTTATGATCATATGAAGGATGATTATCTGCCTGCAGTTTACTCTTTACAAATACAGCAGCCGGGTCCCAGCCCATCAGGTGCCATTCTAGCCCACCTGCCAGGGCCACATGTGTTCCTGGTGGGAAGGAGGGGGCACCTTCCGTGAGCAGGACAGGAACAGCCCAGAGTCTTGCTACTGAGCTGTTAATTTTTCAGGCACTGTGTAACCCAGAGCCTACAAAGCGTGATTTTAAAACCACCTTCCTTTTCCTCTTTAATGTAAACTTTTAACTGGCATAAATCACAAGTATATAGCTTGATGAAAGAAAATCGGCTTGCCCTTCATTTAAATTTTACTCAGATTCGCGGGGAGTGGGGGAAGGGAGGTGTTTGACACCAGTGCCCCCAGGAGAGGGTGTGGCCGCAGACAGGCTGAGGGTCCCTGCCCTGGCCCTGACCTCTGGCTTCTGCTCCCACGGCCTCCCATCCCCCAGATGGACGTGTACTGCTTCCTCTTCACCGACCTGCTCTTGGTGACCAAGGCAGTGAAGAAGGCAGAGAGGACCAAGGTGATCAGGCCACCGCTGCTGGTGGAAAAGATCGTGTGCCGGGAGCTTCGGGACCCCGGTGAGGAGCCCGGCCCCGCCGCCCCTGGGCAGGGCCTGGGACGGGCGGGCGCCATGGTCTCAGCCAGCACTGAGGCGAGCCCTTCCTAACCAGGGTCCTTCCTTCTCATCTACCTGAACGAGTTCCACAGCGCTGTGGGGGCCTACACGTTCCAGGCCAGCGGCCAGGCTTTGTGCCGTGGCTGGGTGGACGCCATCTACGATGCCCAGGTGAGAGCAGAGCGGTGGGCAGGCTGGCAGGGCGGCCTGGTGGGGACCGCTGCTCACAGCCCGCTGGGGCCCTGTGCACCCACACCCGCAGAGCCAGCTTCAGCAGCTGCGTGTGCAGGAGCACCCAGGCAGCCAGCAGCACCTGCAGAGCCTGGAAGAGGAGGAGGATGAGCAGGAGGACGAGGACGAGGACGAGGAAGGAGGGGAGAGCAGCGCGTCGGCTGCCAGTTCCCCTACCATCCTGCGCAAAAGCAGCAACAGCCTCAACTCGCAGCGCTGGTACGTTCATCCAGGACCACCCAGCAAGCCAGAGCAGGGCAGGTACTCCAGCCGGGACTCTTGACCCCGAGGCCATTAGCACTGGACAGGGCCGGTCACATCCGTTTCCTCTGAATGGCTTTATGATGTGAACCCAGTGGGGGTGGGGACGGGGGCTCTGTCTCCCACCAGAGTCCAGGGGAGGATGGCTAACGGTTCTCAACTTGAGTGCCAAATCTGATACATTAGTGGTAGCTGCCTGGAGCTGAGCTGAAGATTCTTAGACTGTATCCAACAGGAGATGCTGTGGTCGCGACAGACACCATTACTGACACCTGTGTTGTGGGCTCAGGTGCCACCTGCTTGCCGTCTCTTGAGCCTTGAGCTCCAGGAGGGCAGAGGCTGTAGACTTCTGCAGTGCCCAGCGTGGGCCGCACCAGGCCATCTCGGTTTCCTTTGGCTGGGCTGACTCTCCTCTCGCCTCCACAGTGTCTCGGATGGCTCCACAGAGACCCTGGCCATGGTGGTGGTGGAGCCTGGGGGGCTGCTGTCCTCTCCCGAGTTCGAGGGCGGCCCCTTCAGCTCCCAGTCAGACGAGACCTCTCTCGGCACCACCGCCTCATCTGTCACGCCCACCAGCGAGCTGCTGCCCCTGGGCCCAGTGGATGGCCGCTCCTGCTCTATAGACTCCGCCTACGGCACCCTCTCCCCGACCTCCCTGCAAGACTTTATGGCCCCAGCCCCTGCGGTGGAGCCAGCACTCCGGCCCCCAGAGTCATCGCAGGCCCCTTCACCCCCACCCTCGCCCCGCCTCCGCCGACGCACTCCTGTCCAGCTGCTGCCCTGTCTGCCCCACCTGCTCAAGTCCAAATCTGAGGCCAGTCTCCTCCAGCTGCTGTCAGGGGCCACCACCCGTGGAGCGCCCCCAGCCCCTAGCCGCAGCCTGTCGGAACTCTGCCTGGCTGCTACCGTCCCTGGCACCAGGACTCAGGGCTCCCCTCAGGAAGCTGGGCCCAGCTGGCATTGCCAGGGGGCACCAGGCCCTGGCAGTGGCCCCGAGCTGTCAGAGCTGGAGGGTGGAGCCGGCTGCCCAGCTGGGGAGCCCAAAGGACCCACCAGGAGGAGCAGAGAGCTGTCCTCGGGGGCCTCACCCAGGGTCCAGCCTGAGCCCCCCCCGGGGACCTCTGCCCAGCACAGGAAGCTGACGTTGGCCCAGCTCTACCGAATCAGGACCACCCTGCTGCTCAACTCCACCCTCACTGCCTCGTGAGTGGCCTGGCCTGGGACAGGTGGCCCAGTGTGCTGGGGGCACTGTCATGGCGGGGAGCAGATGGCATTTGGGGACGGGTGTGGGAGAGGGAGGCTGAGACCAGCCTCAGCACCTGGTGAGGATGCACCAGTGGGCAGTGGTGAAGAAGAGGCCTGAGCATTCCGGTCGGGAGGAGAGGGTGGCTGGAGCCCCTCTGAATGCCTTCAGCCAAGGAAGGACCGTCTCTCCCCTCCTCTCCACTGCAGGGAGGTCTGAGCAGAGGGAGGCTCCCAAGGGTGCCACTGGCCAAGGGACAGCAGACAGCACGCCTCCTGGGGTGTGCCGGCCCCTGCTCCAGCTGCTGCCTTATGTGTGCCCCAGCCGGAGTGCTGGGCAGGATCTCTGCCACCGTCCCCAGGGCCCAATTTGCACTTTGCCAGACTGGCTGGAAGTGGGGGAGGGCTCAGCAGAGGCCCAGGCCCAGGCTGCAGGGCCCCGTTACAGCCACCACTGTCACTAACCTGCCTGTGCCTCCGCCCCCCAGCCTAGGCAGGGTCCCTTGCCCGATACCCCCGAAGTCACCAGCTCCAAGCCTCTGGGCTAGGCTCCAGGGCTGGGATCCCAGGCGGCCCCTCCCACCTCCACCCTCATCTGGCCCCAAACGGGACGGTTCCCCTGCCCTCACGTCCTTGCCTCCCTCCCTCGCTCCCTCCCACCTACCCACCCACCCAGTCCTTGGGCTGGGCTCTGTGTAAAGTTGCATATTTATTGAGCTTTTGATTCTTTTATAAAGACTTGTATATACTCCACCGGAAAGAGTCCTTTGCTTTTGGAACGCCCCCCTTTCCGGACTCAGGTGCACTTGGGCGCCTCCCTGGGCTCCCGCCCCCTCCCTCTGGTGGGGCCCCGCTGGAAGAGACTGTGGGAGCAGAAGTGAATTAGTGGGGCGGAGATCGCCTGACCAGTACTCCCAAGGTCAACCCCTGTCCCCTGCCGCAGACATGAGGCCCACCACTAGAGCCCCCCACGAGGTGCCCTCCCCCACGCGGTACCTTAGAGGGCCCTGCCCTGAGCCACCCCTCTGAGCTTATGCCAGGGTGGGCCATGGTCTCAGGCTCTGCTGAGAGTGCCCCCTAGGACTCCCCTCCAGGGCGGGGGGGACGCCACGCAGTACTTGGGGAGGGTGGGTCTCCCACCTGGGTACTTCTGGCCCAACCCCTCATGGCTGAGGGCGGGCTCTGAGGCCCAGAGAGGGGAGGTCGCCTCCCTAGGAAGCGGTGGTCTCAGGGTTGAAGCTAGAACCCAGGCGTGGCACCTGGCTGCAGCCTTGTGCTGTGTGCACCTTGCCCACCAGCCGCCTCAGGTGAGCTCAGGTGTGCGGGCTTCGGCCTGGGGGCTCGCTTCCTGGTACCGGCGGCCCCGCCCTGCGCCCTCCCCCTCCGCCTCCCCCTAGGCGGGCTCTTCGGGCGGCGCGGGGTGGGCGGGGCGGGCCTGCGGGCGCCGGCCTGGGCCCCACCCGCGGCGGGCGGAGCGGGGAAGCCCGGGTCGGGTCGAGGGCCCAGCGTGGCGCCCAGGGCCATGGAGCCGCGGCCCGGGGCGTGTGCGGCGGCGCTGGCTGCGGTGAGTGGGGTCGCGGGGACACGACCTCGAGCCTGGCCGGGGCCTGAGTCCCCGAGGCGGCGAAGGAAGGGGACGCGGGGATGGGGTGGGGGTGGGGATAGGAGCCTCCGATCCGGCCTCGCTGGGGGCTGGGCCGGCCCCTCTTCCAACCTAGTTAGAGGTTCAGCCGGGGTGGGGCCCTTCCGCCGAGAGGAAACACCCTCTCGGAGCCGGAGGGATCTGGGGGCCCGAGGCAGAGAAAGATCAGGGCCCCCCACCTTAGCAAGGGCGTGGGTGGGGGTGGGGACCGCCTGCTGCCCAGCCTTGAGAGAAGGGCTGGTGGGAACCCTCTTCTCTGCCCCTCCCAAGCCTGGTCTGTGCACAGGGGAAGGAAGTTAGTCCAGAGCCCCACCGATGGGCACCCCTTTGGGGCAAGAACCTGAGAAGTGGGCTGCTCTGTGGGCAAGTGCTGGAGCCCCTGAAGGCTGGGGAGACCGGGTAGAGAGCGCCCCCCGCCTGGGCAGCCAGGCTGGGAGCCAGCAGCCCCTGTCCCCCAGGCCCTCCTCCTGCTGCTGGGTGCCCAGGGCCAGGGCAGCACTCCCAGCCCTAGGTGTGACTGTGTGCACAGCTTCCAGAAGAGGAGCGGTCTGGTCTGCTGCAGGGGCTGTCCAGCAGGTGAGCGGCTGCAGGGGTGGGAGGGACGTGGCGGGAAGTGAGGGCCGATGGGGCAGGCGGGGGTCAGGAGGGCTGGGCAGTGGTGGGAGGCAGGCCAGGGATGGGACGAGGGGAGGCTGGGAGGGAAGCAGGGAGCCCGAGGCGGGAAGGCGGCAGCCCTCTTTGACCCCAGGCTGGGTTCCACAGGGCACTACCTGAAGGCCCCCTGCACAAAGCCCTGTGGCATCTCCACCTGTCTCCCGTGCCCCCGGGGCACCTTCCTGGCCTGGGAGAACCACCACAAGACCCGCTGTGCTCGCTGCCAGGCCTGTGACGAGGAGGGTGAGGGGCTGCCTAGTGCTTGGGGGCAGGGCGGCTCTGGAGGACAGGCCCTGGCCAGGGTCCTTCTGAAGGAAGTGGCTGGCTCGAGCCCAGCCTTTGGCTGGGAGAGCCCTGTGCCCACCCCACCCTGGGGCCCTCTACCCTGACCCTGCCTCAG
Organism: Hyperoodon ampullatus; assembly: GCF_949752795.1. NCBI lineage: Eukaryota > Metazoa > Chordata > Mammalia > Artiodactyla > Ziphiidae > Hyperoodon > Hyperoodon ampullatus. The sequence goes on along the minus strand of NC_136915.1, from coordinate 4,554,094 downwards.
GATGCCTTTGTGCCCTCTCATCCTGGTGGCCTTCCAGCCTCTGGTCTGTGGTGATCTCCACACTTCTCTCACTTTGGGGGTGGCCCTGTCTCGGGTCTCCTCACCTCCATTCTCCAGGGGACCTGTCCTGCCTCTCTGTGGGGCCCTTTGGCTCTGACAGTCTCTGCTCTCCCCCGTCTCCCCAAACACCCCTGCCAGCCTCCCAGGTGGCCCTGAAGAACTGCTCGGCGGTGGCGGACACCCACTGCGGCTGCAAGCCAGGCTGGTTCATGGACTGCGTCGTCAGCCAGTGTCCCCACAGCTCTCCCTTTCGCTGCCACCCGTGCCCAGACTGTGAGGCCCTGCACCGCCGCACGCGGGCCCCCTGTGGGTACCCCCGATCTGGGCTGTCTACTCCCACACCCCCTTCCCCTGCCTCCTTCTCTCCCGTCCTGACCCACACCATCTCCCGGACCACAGGTTCCAGCGGAGACACTCACTGTGGGACCTGCCTGCCCGGCTTCTATGAATATGGCAACAGCTGCGTGTCCTGTCCCACGTAACTTCCTGGCTGCCCTGGGCTGGGGGAAGGGAGGCTGGGAGCAGAGTGGGGATCGAGAGGGCTGCTGTCAGGGAGGAGGGGCTTGACCCTATGGTAAGCGGGTCCCACTTCAGGCAAACACTGGATGGTAAAGAGAAATTTGAATTCACCTTATGTCAGATAAATAAGGGGGCATATCTTCACTTTATGTCATATTTTCCTTTAGTAATCCTTCCAGCCCTACGTTAAGGATAGGATGTGTCACTTACAGAGAGAGTCATGTTAATATAGTTTCAAAACTTGGGCTGAGACTCAAGATCTGCCCCTTGTTCTCAGAGGGACCTTGGGCAAGTTACTTCACCTCTCCAATCTGTGGCCTCCCCATCTGAACGTGGGAGTGTTAGTGGCTCTCCCCAGGGCTCTGATTAAGGGGTGACTAACTTTATTCACGCATCTGCTCCCCAAGTGTTTCTTGAGCATCTGTCATTTCCAGACACTGTTCTAGGTGCTGGGGAAACGACAGGGAACAAAACAGGCAAATCCCAGAGTTGACATTCTAGTGCCCCTCGGTCTAGTCTAGAAGAAGCTCAATAAGTAGCGTTTGTTGTTACTGTTATGGACACCAGTGACGTTTCAGCAGTACTTGGGGAACATTCTTGGGTAGAGTCAGGCTCTCAGGAGGGAAGGGCCTCCAGGATGGAGAAGATGTCAGGTGGTCCTGAGCAGTTCCCCCCCCCCCCCGGTGTGTACTCCCTCACCCTCCACCGCATCCTCTCCCCTTGCAGGAGCACCCTTGGGGGCTGTCCTGTGCCCTGTGTGGCTGTCTGTGGCTGGAGGCAGGGTAGGTGGTGAAATGGAAACGCCAGTGGGAGAGCTGAGATGGGCCGAGGGGACGGTGGGGGATGGCTACCACCCACCACCCACCAGCTGCTCTTTCAGTGTTCTGGGTCCAGGTGCTCCTGGCAGGCCTGGTGGTCCCACTCCTGCTTGGTGCCACCCTGACCTACACATACCGCCGCTGCCGGCTTTGCAAGGCCATAGTTCCTGGTAAGTGCACGTGCGCGCGTGTGCCACGTTCCTAGAGGCCTGGGGTCAGGATGGGTAGCCCAGAGCCCATTCGGCCTGACGCAGTGGGGGAAACTGAGGCAGGGAGCGCTGGGAGTGGGTGCTGAACGGTTCCGGAGGTTCCGGAGCCTTGCCTGGTTGCTGATTAGATTCTCTTTGTGTCTCTCAGCAGGTGAAGCTGGGGTGGAGGCTCTGAACCCCCTGCAGGTAAGATTCTCAGTAGTGTTCTAGGATGAGAGTGAGCAAGCCTTCCGGAGCTGAGCGGTTGGGCCTTATTATAACTCGTGATCCCAGCGCGGCGCCTGGTAGCTGGCACGGAGTAGACCTCACGAACACATTTGCTGAGTTATCAGTGAGTGGGAGCAGCTCAGGGCCCGTCCTCAAGTGGCTCTGAGTCTACGGGGGTCTAGACAGGTAAACAGAGGCGAACAGTTCAGTAGGAAGAGTGTCACCACGGTGAGGCCTCTACCAGGCTTGGCGGAACAAGGAGAGGGCAGCAGCGGCAGGGCGTTCCAGGCAGAAGAGGGAGCTCTTCTACTGGGTCACAGTGAGAGGGCACGGCCACCGGGGGAGGTGCCACCGGGGGATGTTTGCTGACTGAACCAGGGATGCCCACCCCTGGCCAGAGACCCCAGAGCCAGGCAAGCGAGGCTGACCTGGGGCCTCTCTTGGCTTCCAGGCCACCCACCTCTCACCCCCGGACAGCAGCCCCACCCTTCCGGTAACACCCAGCGGCAGTGAGAAGGTCTGCACCGTCCAGCTGGTAGGCAGCAGCTGGACCTCTGGCTCTCCCCAGGCCCAGGAGGCGCCCTTCCCGGAGGTGATGTGGTCCTGGGACCAGCTGCCCAGCAGAGCTCTTGGTAAGGGATTTCAGGGGCCTGAGGCCTTGAGCCCATTCTCCTGAGTCCGAGGTGATAAGCTGTGCTTTCCTGAGGCCACTTGCCCACTTCCCGTCCCCTAACTGACCAGGTGGACCTCCCTGCCCCTTGGCCCCTACCTGCATTCCCCATTGGCTCTCTCTGGCCGCAGGCCCGCCGCCCCCGCCCTCGCCGGCGCCCCCTGCAGGCTCGGCGGCCGCCATGCTCCAGCCGGGCCCGCAGCTCTACGAGGTGATGGACGCGGTGCCCGCGCGGCGCTGGAAGGAGTTCGTGCGCACGCTGGGGCTGCGCGAGGCGGAGATCGAGGCGGTGGAGGTGGAGGTCGGGCGCTTCCGCGACCAGCAGTACGAGATGCTCAAGCGCTGGCGCCAGCAGCAGCCCGCGGGCTTGGGCGCCGTCTACGCCGCCCTGGAGCGCATGGGGCTGGACGGCTGCGCCGAGGACCTGCGGAGCCGCCTGCAGCGTGGCCCGTGACGCCGGGGCCCACCCGCCACTTCGAGGCTCTGGTGGCCCTTGCAGAAGCCCTAAGTACGGTTACTTATGCGTGTAGACATTTAATGTCACTTATTAAGCCCCTGGCACGGCCCTGCGTAGCAGCGCCTGCCAGCCTCACCCCTGCGCGCCCCTAGGGTTCCAGTTAAGGCGAGGAAGCACCAACGACCATCAGCTGTTTCTTGGCCTGTGTTTGGCTGAGGCCTTGGTATTATTAAAATCTGTGAAGAAAAGCTGCTGCTTGGTGTTTCCGCGGGACTGGGGGTGTTAAGTGGCGCAGGCTTGGTTTCCCAGGGGCGTCGAAAGGGCCAGAAGTCTTGCCACCCACGGCGGAGGCCAGTGTGGCCCGTAGCCCAAGCCTGCCCCTCCGGCCCCGCCATGGCCCAGTTACCCCGAGGAGAGGAAGTCGCGGTGCCGACGAGTGAGAGCGAGCGTGAGCCCCGGGCGGCTGAGAGAGCTTTAATGCGGGTGCGGGATGGCGGGGACCGGGGAGGCAGCGGTTGGAGACACAGGTTCAGGATCCCTCGTCCTCCACGCACTCCGTCAGGACAGTGAAAGCGTCGGGGGAGTGCGGGGCCTGGCTGGGGACGGCGCGCAGACTTGGAGGTGGGGCGCCGGGAGCGGCAACTCTGTCCCGACGGGCAGTTTGCAGTTTTCATCGTTTCTGGTAAACAAATGACTGAGAGGAAACCCTCGGCGGGGATGGGAAATGCGGCCGGGGCTGGGCCGTGCGCTGATCTGGGTCAGGGAGAGAGGAAAACCCCTTCCCCGAGCGCGGGGCCTGCCTCCGCCCAGGATGCGACAGCGACGCGGGTTCCGGGGTGCGGGGGAGGGGGCGGCAAAAGGGCGCGCGACCCGCAGGAAACCAAGGTCACCACCCACGGGGCTGGGGAGAGCTCTGCACACTTTGACATTCAACGAACATGCAAATATATGTAAGTAGGCATGCAAATAAGCAGCGTCTTTCTGCGTCAACAGCTTGGGCACTTTTTCTGGGCGACTGCGGCGGCGGGCGCGCCCCAGCGTCGCCCGGGGCTGGGGATGCGGGTGCGGGGGAAGGGGGGGTGCCCGGGGTAGGGGTCAAGGCGGGGGGGGGGGTTCCAGCGCGGGAGGGGAGGGCGGCGCGGCTGCCAGCCCGTCGGCCCGGGCCTGGCAGGCCCGGGGCGGGGTCTGGGGGCGGCCCCAAGCTCGCGAGGCTGCGAGCAGGAGGGCGGCGTCTAGTACTTAGCGATGTCCCCCTTCTTCAGGATGATCTGTCGCTGCCAGGGCGCCAGCTTGCTCTCGTCGTAGCCGAGCGTCCGCAGCTTCTCCGACTGCTCTTTCTCCCGCTGCATCTCCTCCTGCTTTTGTCGCTCCTCCTCTTTCCTGGGCATGGGGTGGGGGGCACAGTCCCGGGTAAGGGTGAGACGGTGGGCCAGGCCCCATGGGGGGGGGGGTCACCGGTGGCAAGGAGTGTGTTACTGAGGGCAGGGGCTGGGTTGCTGGGGACAGAGGCACTAATGAATGGTGGGCAGGGCGATGGGTTGTAGGGGTAGGTGACTGGGGACAGGGGGTGGGTTAGGAGGCATGTGGGCGGGATTGCTGGGGACAGAGGAGCTTGACTGGGGGCAGACTGAGGTCACGGGGGGGCGGGGACGCACAGGAGCTGGGAAAGCGAGAGGCTGTAGCTGGGTTATTGCCAGCTGGGGGTGTTACTGGAAACGGCGGTGCTGGGTCACAGTGTGACGGAGAGTGAGGAGGGCGTGGTGCGGGGGCTGGGACCCGAGTTCCTGGGGACTGGGGTTGGGCTGCCGGGGAACAGAGGGACCACATTATTGGGAGACAGGGGCTGGGGGATTAGGGACAGGTTATTAGACCATGGCTAGATCTGCACTGCTGATGAGGCAGCCGCTAAGCACGTGTGGCTGTTGAGCATGTGAAATGCCGGGACTGAGATGCACTGTAGGTGCAAAATGCTCATCGCATCTCGCAGACTTAGTTTTAAAAAAGAGTGTAAGACATCTCAATGATTTTCATAATTATTATTACTGGGTTAAGTAAAACAGACTATTAAGTTCACTCATCTTTTTATTTTTCCACTGTGGCGGCTAGGAATTTAATATTACATATGTGGCTCAACTTATACACCTATCAGACAGCACTCGGCTAGATTACTAAGGGCAGAAGCTAAAGATCTGAGGGACAGATGCTCTAGGTTATCGATACTGAGGTGGGGTTAACTGCAAGGCAGAAAGGCTAGGTTAACGGGAGATGGGGGCTGGGTAACTGGGGACAGGGAGCAAGACTTTGAGGTGCAGTGGGTAAGTTCCTGGGGGAGAGGGGTCTGTGGCATTACTGGGAGCAAAGACACTGTGCTAACAGGGCCGAGTGACAAGGGGATGCACTCAAGACGGGGGCTGGAGGAAGGGGCAAAGGCACTGTGACTGGGTGGGGGGAGGGGACACAGGTTGGGCCCAGCCCCACACTCACCGCTTCTGCTCCCTGGAAGAAAAGAGATGGTGTTAGTTGGTGCCACCACCTCAGGGACACGATCAAGACACCCTGCCAAGCCCCGCAGCTTCCTCAGCTCACCTCTCCTCTTCTAGCTTCTTCCGCAGGATGTCCCGCCTCCAGGCCGGCATGCTGGCCAGCCAGGCCTCCTCCTCCTTCTCCTGAAACACAGCACAAGGAAGGCTTCAGGGCCAGCAATGGGCTGGGACACGGGGGTCAGCGGGGGTGTTCCCCCACCCAGGGGAGCTGCATGAGTCAGGGACAACGGGACACAGATGGGGTCGCAGGAAGAGACTCTTTTGATGCCCTTTTATAGGGCAAATGGATGAAGACTCAGGCCCCCGTGTCCCAGAGGCGGCGCCAGAGAGGTCAGAGCTGAGTGTAGGAGGCGTAGGAGAGGAGCAGAGGAGGAGAGGAGCAGAGGGGGAGACTCCCCAAGGTGGGGCGCAGGTGGGGGGTGGATAGACGGCTCCAGGCCCCTGGCCCAGAATCTCTGGGCAGACTCATACTTGGGCCTTCACAGATCCTGCCTGCTCAGAGAGGCTCAGGCCAGTCCCTGGTTCCACTGTGAAGGACCTTCTGTTCCATGCCTGCTAGCTCTACAATCGTGTGGCTGCAATGACATGGGGGTGGGGGCATCCAACACAGGCAGCTTACGGCAAAGTGTTTTATTACTTGCATGTTACAGAGGAGAAACGGTCTGGACACGTCACACGAACACTGCACATGTGGCTCCCTGGACCTCAGCCAAAGAGGTAGCTATGAACTCCAGTGAAAAACCAAAGAAAGAAAGAGAGCCACACTGCCCCAAGGGGGACCCACAGTCCCGCACTCAGAGGGGCTGCTGCTTCCACCTGGCTCCACACGGAGCCAGGCGTCGCTGGAGAGCCAGAGGGGGACACCTGGTTGGCTCTGTGCCGTGCCCTGCCCATTCCGGCCAACACCCCACAACCGGCCACCGTGGGATCTCAAAGGCTGAGGCAGCCTGGTTCTGGGCACTCTGGCTTTTCCAAGGCCACTCGTCCTGTCCTGGTTTCTTCCTGCCGTATTCTGACCTCTGGAGGGCATCAGACAGGCATCCAGGCCCGGGTTAAGACGCTCGAGGGTAAATTCCGAATTCTGCCGCTCAGATGTCAAAAAGCTCTGCCTCCTTCTCCTTCCAGAAGGAGAAGCTGCGGTCGATGTACCGGCAGATGTCCTCATTGCTGAACTCGCCCATCTCAGATACCAGCTCCAGGGGTTCTTCGGCGGGGGCTTCGGAGCTAGAAGGGTCCGACGTCGGGGGAGGCGCGGCTGGCGGGGGCGGGGGCTGCGGCGCAGGGGCCGGCGCCTCTGGCTGCCCTTCTGGCCAGTCGCCCGTCTGAGCTGGAGCGGCCTCTTCGGTCGGCTCCCTCTCTTCCTTATCTGTCCCTTCCTTTTGCTCTTTCTCCACCTCTTCTTCCCGGGCCGGCTCAGCCTCCGGGGTGTCTCCGAAGAACTGGCGCCTGAGGTCCTCGAAGCCGTCACTCCAGCCGCGCCGGCCGGCCTCCACCTCCTCGAGTACCACGCGGTGGAAGAGGCGGATGAGCTCCCACGGGTGGCTGCCCAGCCGGTCGAACATCTCGTAGCACAGCAGGTGGCGAAACTTGCGCTCCTCGCGACTCAGGCCCATTTCGAGCAGCTGGAAGTAGCCGAGCATGAAGAGGTCGAGCGTGAGGCTGTCGTATCGCCGGGGTGCGCCGCCGTCGAGGGGCGGCAAGAAGTGCTCGGGCCAGTATAAGCCGTGTGCCAGGCTCAGGCCGCGAGGCTGGCGCGCCGGCACCTGCCGCAGCAGGCTCCGCCAGTGGCCCAGCAGCTTGCCCACCACCTGCCGCTGCTTCAGCAGGCGCAGCAGCCGCTCGTCCGGGCCATCGTCCGCCGGCGGCTGGGAAGCGTCGGCTGCCTCCGGGCCGGGATCGGCGCCGGCGGCCACCACGCGGGGCAGCAGCCTGCGCAGGCGCACCTGGGCGTGGCGCCCGGGGCCGCGGAAGGTCCACTTGCGCCAGTGCTCCAGGAAAAGGTAGGCGATGCGCTCCTTGCGCATGTCGATGTAGTCCTGGACGCCTCGCAGCTCGGTGGAGGGTGGCGGCCTGCGCGCCAACTGCTCGGGCTCGGGCAGCGCCGCCTGGCGGCCTGGCGCCTCGGGCGGGCCCAGGACGCCCAGGGGCTCCCCTGCGGCCGGCAGGCCGTTGGCGGCGGCGGCGCTTGGCTCGCCGGTGCCGGCCGCCACGTAGTCCTCCTCGAGGATGGGCTCGCGGCGCGGGGCGCCTGCGGGCAGCGAGAGCTTTCGGGGCGGGCCGCACGCGGCCGCCGAGCCCTGGGCGCGCCGCTCGTAGGTGGCGCGGAGGTGCCGCACCGAGACGCCGCACTCGAGGATCTCGCGCGCCACGGCCTCGCGGCACCAGCTGAGCGAATGCGAGCGGCCCAAGCAGAGCGGGCCCGGCCGCCAGGGGGCGTCGGTCAGCGGCGGCAGCGGCTGGCCTGTGTCGGCGGCAAGTAGCTCGGCCAGGTGCGCGGGCCGTCCGCCCAGCGCGGCCAGCAGCGTGGCCATGCTCTTGAGCAGCGTGGAGATCTTGCTGCACCAGGCAGGCAGGCTGGCGGCGCGGCCGTGCATGCGGCGCGGGTCGACGGTGAAGCGCGGCGCCGACAGGGCGGCCGAGATGGGCAGCAGCTGCTCCAGCTCCAACTCCAGTTGCTCCAGGCGCGCCTCCAGCTTCTGCGCCTTGTGCAACACTTGCAGGTTCTCGATTTGCTGCTCGATGCGGAGGATGTCGGCCTCGGTCATGAGCTCGCCGAAGGGCCCGAGGATGCCGTTGTACTCGCGGGAGTACCTCCAGCCCTCGCGGGGGTAGCAGCACGAGCTGGCGGCCGTCAGCTAAGGCGGGGAAGACAAGAGAGGGGAGGGAGGCGCGTCTCCCTCTGGCCCGGCTCCCGCAGCGGCCGCCGGGGGCGCCTTTTGCATGTCCCGGGTGGTGTAATGGCTCCGCGGGGCTGCGTTTGCAGGGACGGGCCGCGCCTGGCCGGCGGGCATTACACTGGGATGAGGCTTCAGCCCAGGCCGCCGCTCCAGGCGCTGGGCAGTGTCCACTCTGGTCGCTGGCGGGGACACAGCCGGTCGTTGGGCGCTGTTGCAGAGGCAGGGCCGGCAGATGGGGTCTCCACACCTGGCTTGGTCGCTCATTACACCACCAAAGGAACATGCAAAAGGCGTTGAAGCTGCGACAGACGGCAGCCCTCTCCCTCCCCATCCAAGGTCTGCGATTTCGAGGCCAGATCCCAGCGAGGCCGCCCCTCACCCCAGACAGATGACCCCTAATCAAACTCCCCTGTGGCCCAAGACCTCCCTGTCCATGCTGTCAGTTTTACTGCTGAATGAGAGGCCCTTAAAGTGGCTGAAGCTGTGGCTTTCACCCCTCTTCCCACCCTCTCTGACTCCTGGAAGAATAATACAACTTACAGAGCTAGGCTTGCCAGGCACTTACAGTCTCATCTGTTCCTCATTTTAGGTTTTTCCAGCCCAGGTGGTGGTGGGGGGGCTGCCGTCACCTCCTCACAGGCCTCCCAGTTCATCCTGGCCCACCACAGCCCCCCACACAAAGATGTTTCCCAAATACAAATATGACGATGCCAACTTCTCCGCTTAACCCCACTCCCAGGCTCCCCGCTACTCCAGGAGAAAGTCCACTGTCTTCAAGGCCAGGCCTTAGTGATCTGGCCACTCCTGACGTCTTGACTCCACCCCCTTCAGTGGTACCGTCTTGGAGCTACCACACCCACTCTGTCAGACCTCCCCGGTCCTTCCTGCTCGCTCTTTGACCCTCTTTTCTCCCCGTCCACTTCTTCCTCATCTTCCAAGTCTACCTGAGACATCACTTTCTCCTCCCCTACCACCACCCCAAACCCAAACAGGATGGTCGGTTTAGGGCTGCCCCAGTCCTCTGCCCTCCCCATCAGAGCACCTCCCCACTTGCTCACTCTCCCACATTGCCCTGTTTTGTCTCCTTGGGGGCACTTATCACTCGACTAAGGTGCTGTGCTTGCTTGTTGGTTGACACGCCCCCCCGCCCTGCACTGACATATTCACCCGTGAATCCCCAGAGGCAACACCAACAGTGTGTAACACATAGACGGCGCCGGGGGGATGTCTGTTGAGCAGATCAATGGCAGACTATCCTGCCAGCCAGGGATGATCAACCCATCCGACAGATGAGAAACCTGAGGCTAGACGAGGCTCAATATCAGTGGAAAGTGGTAGTTCAGGGAGAGAGCCCAGGCCACTCTGACTACGACCAAAAGCCTCTTGGTTACTCATGCGGTCCCTTGGATGAGTCAACCTCACCCGGGAGCTTGTCAGAAGCGCAGAATCCCATCCCCACCCAGAGCACCTGAATCAGAAAAAGCATTTTAATAAGATCACGGGCGATTTGAGGGCACCTTAGACTTTGATAAACACTGCCATCGCATTAAAGGACAGGCTGTTGGGGGGTGGTGCTGGCGGTGGAGACTGGGAACCTTCCCAGGAGAGGGGTGGTGGTCCAATCGTGCTTTTTCCCAAAGGTAATGGGAGCCGTCTGAGGCTGAGAGGTCCCGGGCAGATCGGGGGATGATGTGGGGCATGGGCTGTGGACCCAGGTGCGGACCCCAGGGCCCTCTGGGAAGCCCAACCCCGCCCACCTTCCGCCTCTGTTCCTCCTCCTCCTGCATCTTCAGCTGCAGCTTGCGCACCATCACCTGGCGCTTCCACTCGGGGATGGGCCGGCCCTGCTCGTCGTGCGTGGGGATGAGCGCCTCCACGTCGAGCGGCACGCCCGGCGCAGGGGTGGCAGGCGGCGCCGGCGCCACGCTGCCGTTGAGCAGTGGCTGGGACCCCGCGGCCGGCGGGGTGGGGCTCCGGGCCCGTGACGGTGCCGGCGAGGCCGGCGGCAGCGGCGAGTCGGGCTGCGGGGAGAAGCGGCGGGGCTGAGTGCCGGGTGGGCGGGGTCGAGGGGCTGGGGCGTCTGTCGCATCGCCTACCTGGGAGGCCGGCTGCCCACTGCCCGAGAACACCGTGGTCAGCCCCTTGCTCTGCGGCGTCGGCTTCAGACTCTTGCCCGCCTTGATCTCAGCCAGTAGCTCTGAGTTGTCGCCCGTCGGGGACATCATGTTGAAAGACTTGGTGCCTGCGCGGAGGCAGGAGAGGAGACGCTGGCCTGGTGTGAGGCCCGCGTCCCTGCCGCCCCCTACCTGCCCTCTGCTGCCCCCTTCCCCAAGTCAGCGCAGGCCGGGGCCTTCCCTTGGGCTCAGAGGGCAGCTCTCCAGGTCCCAGGTCCCACAGGCAGCTCTCTGGGACCCCAGAGGCGGGTCCTCAGCTGGCAGCCCGCGCGGCCCCTCCATCCTCCCGACCCTACTCACGGGGTGTGGAGCCCCCGCCTGGTGGCCCCCGGGAGTTCATGATGGCTCCTGGGCCGGCCCTGGGACCTCTAGCGAATATCTCCGCCTAGCGCACCCACTGCCCAGCTCCAGAACGCTGCCTGGGGCCAGCCACCCGACCTTTGTCCCGGCTTCCCTGGCCCGGCCCCGCCAGGGTGGAGCCTCCCTCTGGCCATCTCTCTGCACCAGCAAACCCCAGTGACCCTTGGACTGAGTCACCTGGGGCTTCCATGGCTATAGACTCGGGACCCTGGATGCCAGAAGCCAGCCGGCCCCCTTCCCCCCACACACCCACAGACAGACACACGCGCAGACGCACTGGTTGCAAGCCCAGACGGAGCACACTTATGGCAAAGCGCAGCGCAGCTCTGGTGGACCCGGGAAAGCCGAGACCTTACTAAGGATATAGGGTGGGGGCACTCAGGACGAGGGGCCAGGCGGACGACATGCAAATGCACGGCGCGGAGTTTGCATTTTCCGACGAGGCCGGCGGAGGTGAATGGAGTTGGGGGAGGGTTGTCTTTAGAGACTGAGGAAGGGGTCAGGGCTGGGTGAGGGGGAAAAAGGCGGCCGACAGCTTCTGGGTTCCCCGGGCTGGGGATCCCAGAGCGCGGTAGTGGGAGGGGGAAAAGGGAAAAGTGCCGGTGGGCGCCGGCTGCGGGCTCATTTCTTTAGGCAAAACCGTCTGCCCGGCACAGAATGCGGGTAGAACCTGTAGTGTCCAGGACCCCTCGCCTGCCGGCCCCTGGTCCCGTCCTTTCCTCAAGACCCCAGCCCGTCAGCCTGGCTTTTCCTGAGCGTGCCCTGTGCCCCGCCCCCGCGCCTCAAGGAGCCGCGCATGCAGCTACTCACTCTTCCTGTGTCTCAGCACTCTCACTTCTAGGGCCCGAGAGAAGAGAAGTGACAGCGAAGTTAGGAGAGGGAGGGGGCTGGGGTGAGGCTAGGACATCACGGACAGCAAGAGAGGGCCAGGGAGGGCAGGAGGAGGGGAGATGCGCGGTAGGGGGGGGCGGGCGGGGCGGGGGGGGGCGGTGAGAGGAGGAACTTCCCGGTCCGTCTGACCCTGGCTCAGGCTGCTCTGGGGCTCCACAAGGGTGGTCCGCTCAGTTCCCAGCTTTGTTGGTGCCCCTGAGGGCTGGGCTGGGCTGCCATTGGCCCTGGCCCCCCCTAGCAAGGGCCTCAATCTTGGCATTGGGATGGGATAGGGCACCCAGCCCAGGCTCTGCTGCGAAGGGGTGTCTGGAGAAGCCCAGAGTCTATTTTTCTTCTGTTCCTAGTTTCAGCCTTGCTCCAGGCTGCCAAGGGAAGACACTGACCTCAAAGTTGGGGGCCTTTCTGGAGGCTCAGCTGACGGTGGACATGCTACCATAGGCTGTGGTCTGCAGGGGCTGCGGCTCCATAGGTACCCCAAGGAGCCCAGGCTGGCCCTACCCTGGACGCTACTGCAGCCTTGCATCCCTAGTCAGGGAAATGAAGCTTTGGATGCTACCACTAAGCATGGTCCGCGAACCGAGTGGCTGGGTGAGGAAGGCAGCTCGGCCACCCCCTGCCAGGCTGGAGTGGAAGCATCAGCACCCAGATACCACCTCCTGGGCCTTCCAGGAGCCCTGGCATGCAGGAGACTGTCCCGCATTTCAGAAGAGAAGCCCAGGAATCCTGGTCACCAGTCTAGCTCTTAAAAAAGGATGCTCGGGGATTCACCAGGAGGGACAGGGCAGAGTATGATGGGTTACTGGCCTTGACCCTATAGCCAGGCCCTGGGCTGAAGCTAGCTTGGGAGAACAAGAGAAAGCAGCCAGGAGTGGAAGAGTGACTCAGGATAGATGTGGGGCTGGAAGAAGGCTGGCCAGCAACCCTGCCTCCCTGAAGCTAATTCTACTTCTCTGAGCTTCCCTCTAGCACCACCAGCTCATCAGAAACAGCAGCCACCAGAGCTGGGAGGCCTTCCCTACTGGGTGGAAGGCAGGGCCAGAGAGGGAAGGGGACTTGCCCCAGGGTCACACAGCCCAGTCCTGCTCTGGCAGGACCTAAAGCAACTCCAAGCCTCCCCTTAGGGTCAAGTCCTCATTGGGGTGGGGCTGCAGAAAGATCAAAGAGGAAAAGAGGAAGCACCAGGGCAGTGGCAGCTGCCACTGGGGGTGGGGGGAGGAGGGGGTCTTGGTTTCCCTGCCCCTTCAGGGCTAGCGCCGCCCCCCACCCCTCAACCCGCCCCTACTCACTTCCAGTAGACGAGGAGGAGCGACGCTGCCCGCAGCCAGGGCCAGAGCCCTCGAAGGGCAGAGGAGGAGCGGGCGGCGGCGAGCTCAGGGCCTCGGGCAGGGGCGGCGGCGGCGGGGGCGGCGGGGGCAGCTCCCTGGACGTCTTGGGGTCCGCGCCGCAGCCGTTGTGCACGTGGTTCCCGGGGAGCAGCGCCGCCTGCGGGGGAGCGGAGGGGCCAGCGAGTGAGACGCGGGCGGCCCGGCCGGGTCCCGGGCGGCCGGCGGGTGCGGGCTGGCGTGCACGCACCTCCTCGCTGTGCGCCATGCCCGGGCGCGCGGCCAGCGGCTCCCCGGGGTAGCGGCCCAGCTGGCGGTAGTAGTCCCCCGTGCTGGGCTGCTTGCTGAAGGCGCGGGGCTTGCGGCTGGAGTCCTGCCTCCGCAGCCCGTTGCGGCCGTCGCGGGAGCTCAGCTGCGGGAAGACAGCGGGCGGAGTGAGCTTCGGACACTTGTCCCTTCCGCCTCCCACATCCCTCTCCCCGCCCTCCCCAGCTCTTAACCTTCCGGGGGCTCGTGGCCAGCCGCGGTCCCAGACCCTCCTGTTCTCAGAGCGGGGATGGGGCGAGGGTTCTGCGGGCCTCGGTGAAAGGGCACTCTCGGCCGGCCCCACAGGGAGGGGTTCTGGGCGCGGGCCAAGGGGCGCAGGGGCCCCCACTGTGGCTAGAAGGGGCGGGCCGAGGGGCGGGGTGGCCCAGCCCAAACGCCAGGGGGAGCTGGAGAAGGGGTAGCTCCCAGCTGAGGCAGCGCGAAGGCCTCAGCCGTCCCCCACGCCCGGCGACCAGACGGTCCCACGCGAAACCAAGGCTTCGCGCAACCCTCTCTTGCGGGAGTTCCGCCCCGAGGAAGTCCACTGCTTGCCCAGGGCCCTCAGCCGCCCGGCCCCGGCCTGGGGCTGCTCCTACCTGCGACCGTGCCGGTGGCCCCCGCTGTGCACCTGGCAGCGGGGGCGGCATGGACTCGACACCTGCGCTACCTGATCCTTCCTCTCAGGTTACAGCCCAGCCCGCCCGCCCGCGCCTATGAGCGCCTGAGAGCTCTGTCGGCCTGACATCACCCAGGGCCTGCCAATCCCGGGCCGAAACCCCCAGCAGTCGGGAATGCCACGGGGGCGCCCACTGCTCCGCCAACACCTGGCTGCTGCGCCGCGCCTACCCCGCAGGCCAGATGTGGCCCCGCCCCCCTGCGCCTCTCTCCCTCCGTCCTGGGCCGAGCACCCCAGGCTTCATCCCCCCACTCACCCCCTCCATCCGCCAGAGACAAAATTTGGGCCTCACCACGGGCAGCGGAGCCCCCCACGTCTGGCCCCCCGGGTTCCGGGTCACGCCCCCGCCCTTTCCCTCCCGCATCTGGAAACCATCGCCGGCTGCGTAAGGGACACCGACACCCGCGCCCAAGCCTCGGGTTTCAGGGGCGGCAGGCCGGGCTCGGGTGACAGCACAGGCAGCCCACTCCGTCGCATCGGCCCCCCACTAAGCCCAGCCCGGGAAGAAAGACAGGAGGCGCAAGGGCCAAAGGCCAAGTCACCTGGCAGGGGCCGTCCCCTGCCCCACCCCCAGTCCGAGCGTCCCCACGGTGGCCCCGGACCCTCCAAGCCCCACCCGGCCGGGCTCACGTTGCAAAGAAACGCGACACCGCGGGATTTGTTTTCTGGGCCAGCCTGCCCCCTCGGCGCCCCCTGCAGCCCCGAGGCGCGGACGCCGCGACCCTGATCCTGCCCGCGGTCCGGAAAAAGCCAGGGAGTTGCGGGGGGGGGGGGGCGCGGTGCGCGGGGCACACAAAGGGCCCTTGTGGAGCGGCCCAGCGCCTGCCGCCGGGCACGCACACAACGGGAGAGGCACGGGACCTCGCAGTCCTGGTGTTCTGGCTCAGGGGAGGGGCCGCAGGCCGGGCCGCCTGGCCTGCGGCTTGGGTTAGGGCCCACACGCCTGGCCTGCAAAGTCCGCTGGCCCTAGGCCCCCTGCAGGCCTCTCCTGGGCCGCCTTCACCTTCTGGAGATGAAAGAGGAACCCAGTGAGAGCCTGGTCTGAGGCAGCAAGAAGACTTGCAGTGGAGCTGTGTCCTCCCCTTCCCCCAGCCGGTGGCCCTGCGATGTGGGTCACCTGTGGGAACTGTTTACTGAGCTTGGCCCTGGAGCAGCTCGCCTTGGGCTCGAGAGAGAACTACAAGGTCAGGGTTCCCACAGGACCCTGGGGGGCTCTATCCGCTGTCCCACACTCAGCCGCCTGGGGCCTCAGACCAGCCTCCCTCTGTCCTCTTGGCCGGAACCCCAGGGCTCCCTCTGGGCCTCCTTGCCCAGGGCTCTCAGGGCTGTGCAGACCAGCCCTCTGCCCTGTCCCCTGCTCCAGAGCCTCAGCCAGGACCCTACAGGCCCTGCATCCGGGCACCCCACACTCAAAGTGCCCGCACCGCATTCGGCCCCTTCTTACAAGCTTGCTTCTCCCCAGGGCTCCCATCTCAGGACTGGCTTGTCTACCCACCCGGGAGCTGAAGCCCCAAACCAGGGAGCCAGCCTCCATGTCGCCCCCGCGTCCAGCCCCCAATGCTGAGAGGGTGCTGAGCCCTGCGGGTGCTTCCTCCCCTTGCCTCCACCCTCCTCCTCCCAGCCCTCACCTTCACACTGCCTGCATCTCCCACCTGGAAGACACTCCCTCGGGACCCTTTCTCCACCTGAGCCCGGAGCTGGGCACGTGTACGCCTGTGGAGAGGCAGTCTGCACGTATTCTCTGCCGATTCCATGAGCTCCCTGCCACTCTGTGCAAGAGGTGGTGAGGACCCAGCTCCCGGAGAGGCATGGCTATCTGGGTATATGTTCCTTCCCCCCGCCCTGCCCCCCAACTCCCGAGACGGTGCTGGCTTTGTCTTCCTCATCTCTCTGTCCCCAGTGCTCAGTCCTGAGCCGCCATGGGGCTGACCGGAAGCTTTGACTCCTGAACAGGCCATTGGACCGGGGACCACCTCCCCCCGCCCCTGCCGCCCGCCCTGTACCCACGAGCCGGGCCACTTCTTGGCCTCTGCTGCCCCCCTCTCAGCCCACTCCCGGGGCCGGAGGGCAGGCAGGTTGGGGAGGGTTCACTACCTCCTTCTTGAAGGCCTCGGTCTCCACATGGCGGAGTTTGTTCTTCGTCTGCGTGTAGATGTCAGCTGCTTGTAGCCCCGCGGGGGGCTTGGGAGCTGGGTAGCCCGGCGGGGGTGGGGGCAGCCGGGTGCCTGGGGGTGGGAGCGGTGGAGGGAAGCTGGGTGGTGGCGGTGGTGCTTTGGGTCTCTCCATCCGGCTCCGGGGCAGGCCCGGCTCTGGGCTCAGCATGTCCATGTAGCTCTGTATGTCGGCAGCTCTCGTGCTGGGAAGCCCTGGGACAGAGGGAAGGCTGGGTTTGGGAGTTTGCAAAGAGGCTGCCCCCAGGCCCAAGACCCCCTCCTGCCCGGAAACGACCTGCCACGGGAGTAGGCAGGCTCCGGGTGCAGCCTGACACGGCCCCACTGTGGGCCCCGCAGGGCCGGGCCCACCCTCGCCCTGGCCCTGCCCACCTGCAGCCCTGCACTCGTTGGGGAAAGGCCTGTGCTCAGGTTTGAGGGGAACTGGCAGGGGGCTGCGGGCTCCAAGACAGGGCTGCGGAGCACAGCCACCTGGAGGGTGGAGGGGTGGCTCCTCGGGGCAGATGTGGCCGGGCAGGCGGCGCGCGTACGGACGGCCACACTGCATCTTTGCAGGGGGCCCCAGCAGCTCTGCAGGCCACCCCCTGGCGGCGTAGAGCAGGCATCGCAGGTGGACAGACACCCAAGCTCAGGGCGGGGTCAGCATGTGTGAACACGTGTGCCTGGCTTCTGCCTGAGTGTGCATTCGTGTATGTTCGTGAATGTGTGTACGTGCTTCTTTGTACTTATGAACGTGTTTGCATTGGTCTGTGGACCTGGGGTGCATGAGTGCGCACATGTAGCATAGGTGTCTGTATGGTTCTGTACGTGCGGTTGTGCATTCATACCTGTATGCTGTGTGTACACGTGTAGGTGTGCACTCGAGTGTGGGTAGGTGTGTGTAATGTCTGGGGAACATTTTGTGTATGTGTAAGGATACTGAATTGCATGTGGGCTGCCTGCGGCTTTTGTTGGTGTGAGGGTACCTGTGGATGTACAGGCATGTCTGTGATGGACACCCACAAGCGTGTCACCTGTCCTCACCAGAACCAGCCCTCCTGGTGACCTGGGCAGCCTCCAGTGTCAGCTGCGGGCAGAGTGGGCCCAGGGATGGTCCTCAGGGCGCAGTGGTCTGGCTCCAGTTTGCTCTCCCTCCCCGCTCTTCCCAGGCCCACTCACCATGCGGGGGGCGCCGGCCCTTGATGCTGGAGTGGCTGGAGGGGCAGGACTCGTAGTTGGAGAGGGTGCTGGTGGGCGAGCTGAGGTCAAAGTTCGGTGGCTGGACTGACATGGTGGTGTTGGGTGAGGACATGCCCGAGTCAGGCTGCTTGGTCTCCAGGTCAGCGGATGGATCCCGTGACAGCACACGGTGCTCCACGCTCTAAGCGGGAGAGCGGGCTGTAAGGGCAACCCCGCTCCAAAGACCAGCACACCCTGGGCCAGGGTCCTGCTCGGGCTCACCCTCGCTGTGTGACCTCGGTCAAGCCACTTCCCTTTCTGGGCTCCCTTCCCCATCATCTCTCAGGTTCTTCCCAGGCTAAGATTCAAACCTAGCCCCCCAGCGGCAGGACCACGGATTCCGGGGAAACTCCCAGCCCTGGCTGGTCTCTGCTCAGGGGGGTTGAGAGGCTAACAGAAGAGAGAGAGGACGCTAGGCTGGACCCCAAGCGAGGGCGGCCACAGCACCAGCCTTACTCCTTTCTCATCAGTGGGCAGAGGGTCAGGCTCCAGCGTGGCGAGGAGGCACAGGCGCTGCTGCAGCGGGTGGGAACACTTGCAGCAGCTGGGGATAGGGGAGGGGTGCACGGCACCTGCAACTTGCAGGAAAGACTGATCTCCCGACCTGGCCAGCAACCACCCTGTCTCTCCTTGCCGGACTGGGGCAAATCCCAACACGAGCCTAGCCCCTGTCTCCTGATGGGGCCTTTGGGGAAAGGATGGGGCCTGGGGTGGCCCAGCTGAGCTGGTGGGGGCACCCTGAGCTCAGCCATCCCCCACCACTGCCTCTCCCCTGCCCACAGGCCTGACCCTCCCTCCTGGGAGCGGGCTGGGGTGGGGGCCGTGCTTACGTTGCCCATGCTGGCCCTGCTGCCGGCAAGGCTGCTGCTCGCTTGCTTGCTGCCTCCTGCCCAGGCCGGCTCCTCCCTGCCTGAGAAGTGTCACAGGTCCCCCAGGAATGGGAGGCAGGCCTGGCACCAGGTAACGGCTCAGCGGCCACGCTCATTGGCCCCGTAATTAGGGGCTCTGCGGGAGTGTTTGCCTTTTCTGGGCCACTATCCTCCATGGCTTGGATCTGTCACTGCCGCAGCTGGGCCCGCCTTGTGAGGGGGCCAGGTCCTCCACACTCCACCCAGTTCGGGGGAGCCAGGCCCTGCTGCCTAACCCCTGAGCCAAGGGGAGCCATAGGAGCTGGGCTTGGGGGGGGGCACACTGAACATGCTCTTTCCTTGGCTGGCTGCAGTGGGTACTTGCCCAGCCCTGACAGAGGTTAGGGGCAAAGGCATTGCAGCCTGGGGGGGGTGGCTTCAAATTCCATCTCCCCCACTTACTAGCTACAGGACGTTTCCACCACTTGTCCTTTCTGTCTGTACCTGAGTTTCTTCATCTGTAAATGGGTGTAACAGTACTGCCTGCCCCATTGTGTTATAACAAAGATTTTAAAAGTTAGTGAGGTGCCAGGGCATGGTAGCCAGTAAATGCCATATGTGTCAACCGTTAGTATTAACTCACCGTAAAGATGAACTGAGATTACATCGTAAAGCACTAGGCAGGGTACCTTACCGGGGTCAGAATTCAAGGAATGCTGCTTGTTTGCTCATTGCCTGCAGCTAAAGCCTCCATCAGGGGGCGCCAGAGCTCTGTGGACCACTACTCTCTCCGGATGGCCCTTTCTGGGGGGGGAAGTTCTTCCCTGGGACCAGATGCCATCTCTGACCCCTGGGCCTTGCTGTGCTCTGGAGTCCCCAGAACCAGGGTGCCCCCACAGGCTCGACGACAGGGCAGACAATGCTCTGGGCACGGGGTCATCGGCCTTCTCTCCTCCAGCCTCATTCCACAGCCCCTCTCGTGGCCCGGCTGCCCCCCTTCTGAAGATGCCTGTGAAGCCAGCCCTCTTTCCTCCCTCCTGCGCCAAAGCAGATGTTGCACCAGAGGAGCCAGAGCCCAGGACTGGGAGCCACCCACATCTGCGCTCAAGTCCCAGTGGGTTCCTTCATGGCTTTGTAACCATAATAAAATAATTTGAAAAGACTAACACACGTTTTCAATTATGAAGTAGCCACGCAGTGAGCAAACATACAGAGTAGTGGTGAAGAGAGGTAGCTCCAGGCCCGGACACCAGGGTTCCACCATTTAATGATTGGGTGATTGGGTCTCCCCAGGACTCAGTTTACTCACCTGTGAAATGGGGATACGAGCGCTCCCTACCTCAGAGTGTGGTGGTGAGAGTTAAATGAGCTAATTAATACCTGTGGGCAGGTGAATGCACTTTACTGTTCCCACTGGTGTGTAAGGGTCGTTGTTTCTCCGAGCCTTGGTTCTCATCAGGACGAGGCTGGTCCTCCTTCCCTCGATATTTCTGCCCACACACCCTCACTCCCCAATGGTCAGTGGTTCTGGCCTGAGAGGTCATGTGGGGTAGTGGTATAGGGCACTTACCCGTGTGACCCCGGGCAAAGGGCTTCACTTCCCTGAACCTCAGCTTCCTCCGTGGTAAAAAGGGTAACAACACCTACCCCTGCTGGGAGGTGGGGGCAAGCTGTGGGGGGAATGCAGTAACTCGGGGGGAGCAGCGCCCGGGGCGTACCAGGTTCTCCACGGTGCGCAGGTAGCGGGTGCAGTGGCTGTGGCCGTTGTAGTCCGCGAGGTCGGCGGCCGTGTACCCGTCGCGGTCGCGGACGTCCAGCTCCGCGCCGTTTACTACCAGGATCTGGCAGCACTGCAGGGGCGCGCAGTGAGGACCCCCGGCCGACAGCCAGGACCGCGGCGCCGGGGCAGCGCTGTGCTGAGAGCGCGGCGCCAGCAGAGGGCGCCCGCCCCTCCCGCGCTCGCCCGGCCTCCCGGCCACGCCCCCGGCCCGCCCTCACCTCCAGCTCCCCGTTCTCGGCGGCGTCATGCAGCGGGGTCCCGCCCCACAGGTCGGCCGAGATCTCGCCGCCGTGCAGCAGGAGCCAGCTGAGCACTTTGGCGTGACCGCGGCTCGCCGCGAAATGCATGGCCGTGGCGCCGTCCTTGTCCTGCTCCGACAGGCTCACGTCGGTGCAGCTCACCTGGGGGGGGGGGGGAGGGGACGGAGCACAGAGGGGCGGGGGCGGGGCGCCAGGCCCCTCTTGGCCCCGCCCCCGTCCCGTACAGGCCCCGCCTCTCCCGAGCCCCAACCCCGACCTGTGCCCGAGCTCACCAGCCACACGATGACCGGGCTGTGGCCCATCTGCGCCGCGGCGTGCAGCGGGGTCATGCCGTCGTGGGCGCTCAGGTGCGGGTCCGCGCCGCACTCCTGCACCAGGTACTGCGTCACCTCCAGGTGGCCCTCCTGGCACGCCAGGTACAGGGGCGTGGCACCGTTCTTGGTTTGGGCATTCACTCCCCTGCGGAAGACGCAGCACCCACCGTGGGCTCTCAGTGCCCGTCCCCCTCCAAAGCTTTCTTCACCCCTCGCCCGCTCCCGGGGAGCTCTGGAGGGCTGGGAGGGTGGGGTGGAGAAAAACCTAGTGGCTGGGCCTGGCTGCCCAACTCCCACTGGACTCAGTCTTGTGCCAGCCTCCCTGGGTGGGGGGCCGGGGCCTCGGGCTTGCTCCCCCCTCCCCCCGGCAGCCTTCTTTCTGCAGTGCACATCTGACTGAGCTAGTCTCTGCCCTCAGTAAATAGCCCACCTTTTTACCAAGGTCTACAGGGATGTGGTGACCTGGCCTCCCCCTACCTTTTCAGCCACACTGACCCAGTCAGTGTGAGTCCTCACACCTGCTGTCGGACCTCTGTGCCTTTGATCATGTCCCCCTCTGTCTGGAATGCCCTTCCCGTCTCTCTTGGAAGACTCGGTACAGATCCCTCCTTCATGAGGCCTGCCCTGATTTCTCCAGCAGAACAGGCCTTTCCCACCTCTGTGCCTCATACGGCCCCTGGCTCACTCCATGGGCCACCTGTCATGCTCGATCATAACTTATTTTGGCCTCTGCCTCCCCCAGAAGACTGAATTCCCAGAAGGCAGAGTGGTAGTGTCACCAGATAAAACACAGGATGCCCAGTGACAATCTGAATTTCAGATAAACAACAAATAATTGTCTAGTGTAAGTCTACCCCCACTGTGGCATGGGATGTGCATATACTAAACGATCATTTGTTGTTTACCTGAAATTAAAATTCAGTGGAATATTCTGGTTGTGGTTGTCATCAGCCTGGCGACACGACAGGTGCCGCCGTCCACTGAGCACCTCCCATGCGCTACGACACTAGCACGCAGGTCCTCACTGCATGTCCTAACTTAGGTCCTACTGTCATCCCCATTTTGCAGTGGGGCAATTGAGGCTCAGGGGCTGTGACTTGCCAAAGGTCACACAGCTGGTAAGTGGCATTTGAGCACAATCCGTCTGTGGGATGCAGGCCCGGACGCACAGCAGGAACGAAGGGAGCGAGGAGAGGGATTGGGGGAAGGGCCATTCCATGCCTTCAATCCCTCAGCCTTCCCTCGGGCCTAGCTTGCAGCTGTCACTGCCCCTCGTCCCTGCTCCCCAGCTCCCACAGAAGGGTCCTAACTGGGGAGTCAGTCCCATGAAGTAGAGTGCTGCTGGGAAATAGGGAAGCTGTCCCTGCCACTGGCTTAGCCTCAGTTTTTCTGACTTCGCAATGGGTGTGGATGCCAGGGTGCAGTTACCAGATCCAGACACTAGGTGGAGCCACAATCTAGGCCCAGGCAGAGGAGCTCGCAGCGGGTCTGGGACACAGCGGGTGCGGGGTGGGGAGTCGGAGCTGAGTCCCTCTGGGCTGGATCAGCCCTCTGGGCCCCAGGAAGCGCAGTTCTTCGTCCGACTTCATATCCTCCCACCCACCCGCCTCTCCCATCTATTTGCTCACGGCCTCGATCACACACTCCACCCCCACCACCCACGCCCTCCCTCCCTCATCTAAGTGCCAGCCGCGTGTACAGTAACGTGGGCACCAGGCCACCCATTCCTCCTCCATCTGCCCCCTCACCCACCCTCTTGTCGGCCCCCCACGACTCGGCCCCTCGCTCTCACACACCCCTCGGACCCTCCCGTCTGACTTCTCCCTGTCCCTAAAACCCCATCCCTGTCCACTTGCCCGACCCCTGACCCCAGGCGGCTTGCAGCGCCCACCAGGCACGCAGCCCCAGCTCTCTCCGTCCTCCTGATGTGGGAACAGCCCCTCCTCAGGCACAGAGCTGCCACTTCGGGGCTGACACCGAGTCTGGGACGGTGCCCGGCTGCCTGCCACTACCCCACCCGTGTCGGGGGCGCAGTGGTGCGCCGAGCACAGCGCACAGCAGCAGACAGGGTCGCGCCCACACGCCGCACCTCAGGAACGCGCTGGCTCTCAGCCACCGGCCTCCACGCCCCGGTGCCAGCACTGCCCCCCTCCCACTTTCACAAGCTGGTGCGTCAGGAACAGCCCGTTTAATATTTCATGGCTGACACTCGATGGCCTGAATTATTCACCCGGTAACCAAGGCACAGCGAGTGCTGGGGTCCTGGGGCTTGGAGACTGGAGGGGCCCCCGCCCAGGGCCCACCGGGCTGCCTCGGGGGAGGCATGAAGCAGTGTACACAGCTCAGGGCGCCGGATCTGCCGGCAGCCCTGTTCTCCCAGTCCACCCCGCCTGGCTGGGATCCATGACCCACGGGTGCCCAGCCAGCCTGAGGAGGGCTCAGAAGGTCTGATAAGCTGGCACAGAGCAGGAACCGAGCAGGAGGGGGAAGTTGTGCTCGCAGCCTCCTGCCAGCCCACTGGCTGCCAACCCCAGCTGGCGTCCCTGGTACGGAGTGAGCGCTCAGTAACCCATACGGGAGTCACAGCCCCCAGCCTGGGAGACCCCAGAATATGGGGCAGATTCACTGATGAGCCGGGGAGGGAAAGGGGACCCTGGTCTTGTTCCTTTCTTCTGTGTCACCTGGAGGCAGGAAGAATGGGCACCCGCATACGCACTGGGGTAAACTCCAAAAATACGGAGGATGGACTTGCTTGGCGGTCCAGTGGTTAAGACTCCACGCTTCCAATGCAGGGAGTGCAGGTTCAACCCCTGGCTGGGGAACTAAGATCCCATATGCTGTGCAGCGCGTCCAAAAGATAAAAAACATATATATATACATATATATGGATGAGCACAGGAACAAGGTAAATTAGTGAATTTCGTCCTTTTTTTTCTTTTTTTTTGGCGGCGCTTGTGGGATCCTCGTTCCCTGACCAGGGATTGAACCCGGGCCCTGGCTGTGAAAGCGCCAAGTCCTAACCACTGGACCGCCAGGCAATTCCCAACACTAGTCTTTAAATTAATGAATTTAGATGGAGAGAGAGTGAATTTACATAGTAGTAGAGATGACGGTAACGGATAACAGTGACAGTGGGTACCATCTACCGAACAAACGGCTCTGTGCCAAGCACTGGGACGCGCGAAGTACACATGGTCTCTATCTAGTCCTCCTAAAGACCTTACCCGGTAGGTATCAGCATCGTTCCCCTTTTACAGATGAGGAAACCGAGGCACAGAGGGCTAGGATCACTTGAGAGGCAGAGGGGGACTCGGTGTGAGAAGGACCTGGCGTGTGTGCCACCCGCAAGTGGTGTCTTGCCTCCCATCTCTGTTCACAAAGCCGTCCACGAGTGGGGATAAGGATCGTCACTGAGACATGCTTGCAGAACCCTCAGCAAGGCCTGGTGCCGTCGCTGTATTTTAGGATCCCTCCTCCCTGTGCCTCTGTGGGAGCACTGCTGACCTGGGGTGTCCAGGCCCCAACAAGCACGGGTCAGGCCGGGCAGCATTTCTGCTGCAGAGAGTGGCTGCCTAGAGCAGAGGGATGGGGTCTCGGGAGACCTCTGGCCTCAGGACCCTCCCGGCTCCAACCCATCGAGTTCTAGCCATAGTGGCGCCATGGGTGACCGGTCCAGCCCCAGCCCCTGCCCTTGGCCCTGGCCTCCACCCACCACCCCAACTCTGTGGCTCACTGTGCAGGGCCCCGGGGCGTTCTCTAGCCCCCCCCCAGCCTCAGTTTCCACGTATGGCAAATGGGCATCACAACTGTTGCCTCTCCAAACCTCTTGTGAGAGACAGAAGAGGAATCTTTGAAAATTGCAAAGTTCCTCCCAGGGAAGGCAGGGCTTGGCTTCCTGGTACCGCTGCCACAGCCTGACCCGCCAGCCCCCTCACCCGTCCCTTGGGCCTCAACGCCGTCACCTCCACGCTACCGGCCTCGACTGACGTGGCCACGCGCTAACAGGCGCCCCTGACCCCACCGAACACCTGCTCCTCTTGGCTGCGGACAAGCACACACCGGGCCTTCTCAGCCTCCCCTGATGGGCCCGCGACCCTTGCCCAACCTGCACATGTTGGGGAGCCCCAGGACCTCCTTTCTAAACACACTCTGCCCCTGGTGAGGTCATCTACTTCCCAGGGTTAAAGGTCACCTGTTCCCAATGCTGCTCATCCCCCCAGCTTGGACCTGGAGTCCATGCGGCCCCTGCCTCAGCTCACAGCTCACTCATCCATCTGTGCATTGAGCAGCTTCTTGAATTTTACTTGCCTTTTCTTTTGTTTTGTTTTTTTTGCCATACGCGGGCCTCTCACTGCTGTGGCCTCTCCCGCTGCGGAGCACAGGCTCCGGACGCGCAGGTTCAGCGGCCATGGCTCACGGGCCCAGCCGCTCCGCGGTATGCGGGATCTTCCCAGACCGGGGCATGAACCCGTGTCCCCTGCATCGGCAGGCGGACTCTCAACCACTGCACCACCTGGGAAGCCCACCTTTTTTTTTTTTTAATTAAAAAAACTTTCTAGGGCTTTCCAGGTGGTGCAGTGGTTGAGAGTCCACCTGCCGATGCAGGGGACACGGGTTCGTGCCCCGGTCTGGGAAGATCCCGCATGCCGCGGAGCGGCTGGGCCCGTGAGCCATGGCCGCTGAACCTGCGCGTCCGGAGCCTGTGCTCCGCAGCGGGAGAGGCCACAGCAGTGAGAGGCCCGCGTATAGCAAAAAACAAAAAACAAAAAAACCACCTTTCTGGCCATGCCACGCAGCTTTCGGGGTCTTAGTTCCCCGACCAGGTATCGACCTGCGCCCTTGGCAGTGAAAGCAAGGAGTCCTAACCACTGGCCTGCCAGGGAAATTCCCCTTTACCTGCCTTTACGTGGAGCAAATCTCTCCACACTCTCCCTCAAACTACCTTCCCCCCTTACTGTCCCCGTTTCAGTAAAGGACACCAGGCCACCCTCCCCTGAGTCCAAGCTCTAGGAGTCTTTGGCAACACTTGACCCTTGAGTTCTTTACAAGTCTGAGTCTCCCTAGCAACCATCACATAATGATACTTTTCTTCCTCTTGGGAACAAAGATGATATAGACAAACTGTAACTATTAAGCAAGTCACCCTGATGACACAAAAGAAACATGGAACGTTCGTAAACGTTTGATAGAAATCTCCGTCCAAGATTAGTGCCACCTTACCGTGACCGTTGCCACTAGGAACAAGGAATGATCTGCCCACAGAAGCAGACTCCGGTCAGAGAACAGCATTTCCAGTGGCCCTCCCCACTGGCAGTCATTTCTGCCCCAAGGGAGGTCTGGTAGGGGATGATCTCCACAAGGATTAGATCTGGCTGGGAGGTGAGTCCGCTCTGAACAAAGACTCCGAGCCTTTGGCGGTTCTACCTCTCTTATCCTCTAATCACGCCTCCTGACTTATTTGAAATGAACCCAAATGAGGCCTGGCCCAGTGAAGCAATGCAGCCCTGATTTGAGGAAGATTCTAGAACAGCCAGCTTTACACCCAATCCATCAGCAAGGGGCTTCCCTGGTGGTGCAGTGGTTGAGAGTCCGCCTGCCGATGCAGGGGACACGGGTTCGTGCCCTGGTCCGGGAGGATCCCACATGCCGCGGAGCGGCTGGGCCCGTGAGCCATGGCTGCTGAGCCTGCGCGTCCGGAGCCCGTGCTCCACAACGGGAGAGGCCATGACGGTGAGAGGCCCACGTACCGCAAAAAAAAAAAATCCATCAGCAAGCCTGGAATATCCCCAGAAGCCTTCACTGGTCTGCAATTCTCCCGGCCTTCCAGGCCCTCCTGGCTCGCGATGAAGCCAAGCAGGATGCCCCCTCAGGCCTCTGCCCTGGCCAGTTCCACCTGCAACGCTCCCAGGCCAGGTCTTGGCACGGCTGGTCCTCTCCCATTCAGCTCTCACCTCCTCAGTGGGGCCTCCCTGGACCCCCTCAATTTAAAGAAACCCCCCAACCACTTCCTACGAACACCCCGTTTCACTTCATAGCACTTGTCCCTCTTGAATTGCCTTGGCACTTTTTTCATGCATTCCAGGGACACATATCACGAGGCTGCCACACACCAGGGCGGGGCAGAGCTTGAAAACAGTGGAGACCTGCCCTCTCAAGCTTGGTTCCACCAGGGCTGCCGGACACACCCTGACACACTGGGAAATAAGCAAGAACGTCTCTGCGTGTACACGTGCTCTTGACCTGGCTCCTTCTTCGCCCCTGGGAGCCCCCCAAGTTGGCTCCATGAAGTCGCGAGGACTCACTACATCCCTAACGCTAGTGGGGCCGGGCACTTTGGGTACATGTGGATGCTAGTTGTTGAGTGGATAAATGTGGGAGTGAGCAAGATGGGCAGCCAGGCCCGGAGCTCTGTGATGCCTCCTCGCACGTGGCCTCAGCTGGTCCGTTTGCCAGACGGGCCCTGGGAGGTCCAGAAGGGAGTTCCGTCTGAGGTCACGGGCAGTGAGCTGCTTGCAGGGCCGGACAAGACCCAGGGATCCCAGACTCCTCAGTCCTTCAGTCAGTATTTACTGAGTATCAGGCAGTGGGCATACAGGATGTGGGAGAAGAAGAGATGCTCTCATCACCCGGGGAGACAGACGGTAAGAGGATGTGCTGAGATGCACAGAAAGTAATGCCAGGTAATGAGGAGGGTGCGGGGGAAATAAGGCGGGAGAGGAAGCCTGGGGGAGAGGGCGTGTGTCTTCTTGGGGCGGGTGCTGATCTGAAGGAGGCCTGGGGCCAGCCTTACTGAGGAGACGAGATGGAGCAAAGACTTGAAGGGGAGGGGGGAGCGGCTGTGGGCTCTTTGGGGAAGAGAGTGAGGCAGTGGGAATGGCCTGTACAAAGGCCAAAGGTCGGAGGGCAGGAGCAGCAAGGAAGCCCAGGAGGTAGAGTAGCGGAGGTGGAGGTCAGGTATGGGGGTGCCAGAGCGAGGAGGGCCTCTGGGCTGCTGTAAGGAAGCAGCTTTCCCTGTCCGGGAGAGAGGAGCCTGGGGCCGGTCCGGGGATCTGACTTGCGGTCTCCAAGGTGGGCACAGCCGGACGGGAAGCGGGCAGGGGGAGGGCAGAGAGGCCAGCAGGGGCCCCAGTGACATGACAGGCTTGGACCAGGAGTTACCGGTGGAGGTGAAGGCTGTCCCCACTGAGAGGGGCTTCTCGTGACTCCACCAGGCCCCTCCTTTCTCAGAGCCTCCACCTGGGTCAGGGTCCCCAGTGTGCCAGTGTGGCTCCCCCCAGGCCCTGCTGCCCAGGGGACCTCAGCAAACACCAACAAGTACCCGGCAGGGAAGGCCAGCCCCAGGCCCAGGCCTTCTAAGGGGGAGCTGAGCCATAGGCCTGGGGCTCCCTAACAGGTGAGCAGCTAAGGTTTCCTGTTCAAGGCAGGGGCTGCCCGAACCCTTCCAGCTGGACGGGGCCCCAGGAGCAGCCAGGCTCCACGAAGCTTGGCACTAAGGAAGGAAAGGGGGCCACCCAGGTGAACCTGAAAAGGCCCTCAGAGGTGAGCGCCTGGCCCAGGAATGGGAGACAGACCCAGGGAGGAGGTGCAGTTTGGCCAAGGCCACACAGGGAGCTGGTGGGACCCCGGGTGGTCAGTTAGCCTCTCGGAGACACCATTTCGGTATCTGCAGCACCATGAAGCAGGGACATTTGTCTGTCTGGTTCACCGATGTATCCCTGACACTTGGAATATTGCCTGGCCCAGAGCAGGTGCTCAAGAAACATTCGTTGGATGAGTCAATCTGTAAAATGGGCTGATTATAGAGCTACTGCCTAGGAGCAGTTGAGGCTCAGACTACTGCTTGGTGTCAGAGCCCTAGGAGGCATTCAGCAGGTGGGAGCTGGTCCAAAACCTTTGCGCAGACTGGTTTTCCAGCTCTCTATGACTGGTAGACCACGGTGGGGCCCCAGGAGGAAGGAAAGGCCTGGAGCCCTGCCCCCATCCCTCCAGCCTCAGTGCTCAGGCCTAAGGGTCCCAGATGAGCCCAGGGCTCCCCTCTGGTTACTGAGGCCCCCAGCAAGCACATGGTCGAGGCATGAGTTGGTTCCTGGGCCCCAGGACCCTGCTGGCAGGACGGTCGGGAGCTCTGAGGGCTACGTGCTCCTTGTCCCTTCTGAGCCCCAAATGGGGACGTGGGCTCGTGGCTGTGCTCCACCAGCCACTAGCGCTCCTGGCCAGGAGGGCTGACCCTCCTGACTCTACCTCCCTCAGACCCAGGGCCTGAAACAGCCCCAGCCCAGCTCCTGCCAGCCCCCGTGCCTGTAGCGGAAGGACTCTTTTCCCCAGGGGGCTCAGAGGGAGGGTGCCATGGGGCAGCAGCCCCTGAGGTCACGGTGGCAATTCTTCTGCCTCTGGGAGGACTTGCCCAGTGGACTGGGAGAGACTGGAGGAGGGGTGGGTGGGTACAGGCCATTCCTGCAGTCCCTTCTAATTCCCCAAGGTGCAGCGCAGCATTAGCTCGGCCCTCCCCCGAGGCCGCCCAGCCCTCCTGCCCCTCTGTAGCTTGTCATGGCCGTGGCTCATGGCTGCCCACAGCCTCCCGGGCAGGATCGGGTTTCCCACCGGTAGGAGCTCTCCCTCCATCACCTGCCGCCAGGGAGAGCTGAGCCCTTGTGAATAATTCACAGTGTTTCACAGCAGGCCAGGGAGGCTCAGGAGAGCTTTAGAGGCAATGGCGGCCTCTAAAGCTAGGCTGCCTGGGTCCCCTGATTGCACCCTGCGGCCTGGGGCAGCCTGCACCTCTGCCCCTCCCCAGCTGCCAGCCCTGGGGTCCCCAGCCTTGGGGGGCAGGAGTCTCTACCTCCGAGTTAGGGTGTGGGCACTGGCTCCCAAAGCCCCCCGCCAGCAGGCCCTACCTCAACTCCCAGCACCCCCTCCTGCCTGAGCCCAGCCTGGCAACCACACAAAAGTGCCTCCTTATCAGCCAGGTCACGTGTCGTCACTGTGGGAATGGAGCCCCAGGCCTCTGTCCGCTTCCCTGAGATTCACGGGGGGCTGGTGGCTCATCAGCCCAGGCCATCTGGCCACAGAGTCGGCGCCAGGGCCCAATCACGGCCAGCACCACAGCCTGGCCTGGGAGCAACAGGGTGCCCCGGACCCTGAGCCTTCGAGGGTGTCCCCAGCACAGCCAGAGCCTTCCTAAGGCTGGAACCCCAGCCCATGGAGGCTCATCCTAGGCCCCAGACTTCTCAGGGAGGAGGGGCTCAGGGGCCAGGCTGAGGCTTCACCCCTGCCCCCCACCAGCATTTCCCGGGGCGAGGCGGAGCCCCCTCAGTTCACACCATTGGAGCTAAGTTGGCGTGGCCACCAGCCTGACTTTCTGGGGCCCATCATGCGTGATGGGGGAGGCTGGCGGGTGCGAGAGGATGACCACCGCCTGTCTCTCTCCTCTTAGGGCCTCAGTGTCCACCGTGATAAGTGATAAGTGAGGGGGTGGTGTCAGAACCACCTGGGTGGGGGGTGGGGACATGCACAGGGGCGGCGCCCTAGCCCCTACCTGGGCAGTCTACGTCGAGTCTGCGACCAGACCCCCAGGGTGCTGATGGCTGCAGGTTGGGAGCTTGCACTCGAGGGTGTTTGGGGCCTCCTCCTTGAAATCCCACTGATTTTGGTGTGACCCAGACCTTAGCTTGTCCAGGAGCAGAGGGTGTGCGCCAGAGTGGTGCCCAGTGGCCTCTGGCAGGGATGGCTGTGAGGAGACCCCTGGCTGGTCTCCCATGAATCAAACCAGGGAACCCCTTGCTTAGCAAGAACGATCCAGGCTCAGCCGTCCTGGTCCCGGCCTGGGGGCTTTCAGCTGCTCTGTATCCACACCAGCATGCCTGCACCCAAGGGGCTGCCAGACGCAGCCGCCCTGCCAGCAGGCCACGGGACCAGGCTGGCCTCCTGCTGCTCCCTGGTGCCCAGTGGCCGGGCAGGCGCCCTTAGGAGTGGAGCCAGGGGTGAGGACAGACCCTCCCGCCTTGTGACTGCTCTCCTCCTGAGGCTGGGTCCTCTGTCTCCACTTATGTCCCAGGTACCCCCTTGAACTGACGAAGGTCACCAGTCAGAGCCCCGTTCTGTTGGGTCCCCGGGGCCGCTGATGTCCCACTACCTCAGACAGGGTCTGGGTGGCTTTCCCCCAGGACCCCTGCCTCCCTCTGGGTGCACCTAAGACCTGGCTCCCTCCCTCCCCCAGGACCCCGTCTCCATGACTCCCATGCTCTTCAGTGAACCCCATTCTTCTGCACATCCCACCCCACCCTGGGGCGTGCCCAGCCCACTGCTCAGCTGCGTTCTCAGACCAGCCGCTCGCCTGGTGAGGGCCGGGGAGGTTCGGGAGCCCCATCCCCCTGGGGAGTGGGAATGAGCTGCCAGCCACAGGAGAGGACAAGCTGCCCTCTGACAGGCGGTGGCTGAGGGCCCAGGAGGCAGGGTGGGGGTCTGGCAGGGGGCGTCTCCCATCGCTGCTGGATAACTGACGTGGCTCCCCCTCCTTTTTTTTTTTTGCGGTACGCGGGCCTCTCACTGTTGCGGCCTCTCCCGTTGCGGAGCACAGGCTCCGGACGCGCAGGCTCAGCGGCCATGGCTCACGGGCCCAGCCGCTCCGCGGCATGTGGGATCTTCCCCGACCGGGGCACGAACCCGTGTCCCCTGCATCGGCAGGCGGACTCTCAACCACTGTGCCACCAGGGAAGCCCTCCCCCTCCTTCTTGACTGGGGGTCCAGGAGATGCTCTTCACCCCTACGCCCCACTTAGGACAGTCTTGCAAATTAGCACAGGTCAGAGCCCGAGAGCCGCCTGCTGCAGGCTGTAAGCATCCTGGAGATAAGCAAGGGGCCTGCGTGCACAGCCGCTGCAGCTCAAGTGCAGCTCGTACTGGGGGAGTGTCTGCTTGCAGGGCTCTGGGGCATGTGTCCGTGGGCAGCCCACCAGGAGGGGAGAACTTTCAGCCTGGGTGGGAGCTGTCTCTGGCCAGGCCCCTGGCCACGGGGATGGCCCAGAAGCACTAATTCCCCTGGTGTGCTGGAGGGGCACGGCCGACTGCAGGCACCCCCCAGAGCCCTGGCCCGCCCCACCCAGAGGCCCCCTGAAGTGGAGGGTCCTTACTCAGGGTGGTGGCTGACGAGAAGCCTCAGGGAGGGGAAGTCTCCTTTGGCGGCGGCGTAGTGAACAGGCAGGGCGCCTGTGTCTGTGGCCACGGTGGGGTCCCCACCGCCGTGACGCAGCAGCCAGTTCACCACCTCAGGGTGGCCGAAGCGGGCAGCCAGATGCAGGACTGTGGCACCAGAATTGTCTCTGTCCTGTGGGAGGAGAGCCCGTTAGTCCTAAGGCCTGGCCCTGTCCCCATCCCTCGCTCAGACCACGTCCTGCATCCCACCGGCCACTGGGGCAGTTCTGTCCTCGGCCACCTAACTGGCCCTCTTTGAAGCTCAGTCCATAGCGGCAGCACGGTGCCATCCATGCTGGGCTTTCTGAGGCCTGCAGGGCACCCTGTCATCGCCCCAGCAGGAGCACCTGCCTGTCACCCAGGTGCTCAGGGGACACATGAGGGAGCCGCTGGGCCAGGAAGAGTGGGCTGTTGGGCCCTGCTGTCAGGGGTCAGGGGAGCAGCCCCTGCGCCCAACCCCTGCCTCCTCCCTCTCTTCCTCCCCAGGTCTCACAAGGGAAGAGGCCTCCGGGTTGACGCATCTCCAACGACCCAACCTCAGTGCAGGGAACTGCCCCACCGCCAGCGGACTCCCTGCTCCCAGACCCGCCCCGAACAGGCTATGTCCTTGCCTCTGGCTACTGGTGGGCAGGGCCGGGGCAGTCAGCCAGTGGTGGTACATGTGGGATAGAGACAGCCCCCGGGAAGGGCTTGGGCAAGACCCCTCCCAGGCACCCCAAAGGGGCCGGGTCGATGGTTTAGGCCCAGAAGTGCTGAATGAGTCTTCCGTGAACATCCAGGTGTGTGTGTCTCTTGCGAGAGGGGGTTGGCAAATGCTGTTTATGTGACCTGCAGGCCAAGACGGACACACACCCAGAAGGCTGGACTCAGAGGCTGGGAGTTTGGGAGAGTGGGCATCGCTTCTAGAACAGAATGAGCTCCCAGCACCAAGCACGTGGGGTGACGGAGAGGTGGGCAGGGAGCTGGGCAGGGGCATGGGGAACGGGGTGGGGCGGCTGTGGAGGCGGGCACGGGTTACCGGGGTCACAGAAGGGAAGCTGCTCTGCACGCCCACCCCCGCCCCCACCCAGAGAGAGGGCACCATGGGAACAGGTGTGGCCGAGGCAGGGGGTGCTGGAGAGACCCTGAGCTTAAGGAAGGTGAATCTCAGTAGCATGAGAACCTCTGAAGCTCCTCTAAGAAATGCAGGGAAAAGAGGGGACAGACGGAACGGGGCCCAGGGGCACGACGGGGAGGTCACAGTTAGGGGCTACGGGGTGGGGGGCCAACACACCGGCTGTTGGGCCAGAACAGAGGCAGGGAGGAAGGGGAGGCAGAGAAAACAGTCCCGAGGAAGCGGAGGATGATGCTGAGACTCCTGTGTGTGTGGAGTGCCTGGGGAAGACCAGAGACAGGTGCAGTCTGTCCTCCTGAGCCCAGGGGACAAGGCTGGCTAGAGGTGACCCAGACAGGCCCATAGTGAAGTATGCCCTGCGCCCCAGCGCTTGAGAAAGGCCCTCACTTCCCACTGGCCTTGGGGACTGTGGGTCTGAGGCTCCAGAGGGTCCTGATGGCTCTGGGCCTCTGGGTGAGGGTGGCAGTAAGGAGAGGATCACAGGCCTATGACCTGTCCCCAAGCTCCAACAGCTACGTAGGCCCCAGGAGCCTCACGTGCTATGGCCCGCACCCTAAAGCTGCTTATCTCCCTGAGCTGAGCAGGGCCCCGGATCTAGGTCATCCTCCCCCTACACACACAGTTCGCCCCCAGCACCCAAGCCCGCTGGGGCAAGAGGGCGGGAGACTTGATAAGCTGGGCACAAGGCCGCCTGCTCCTTGTGCTGGGGAGGCTTCTGGCCAAGGCCGGACACTGGGATCGGGGAGGCATGCCACCTCCCAAAAGAGTGGGCAGGGACCATGTGCCAGGAACTCCTGATAACAGAGCTAGCCCGGAGATAAGGGGCCGGGCCATCTCCCAGGAAGGGTGGGATGGGAGGCCTGGCCATCCTGAGGCCCGGAGGTGGGGGGATGGGGTCTGGGCACCGCCAGGACACAGCCAGCCAGCTCAGAGTTGGCCTTGCTTCCTCTTGTCCTGTATCCAGTTGACACAGTGGTCCTTGTAAGTGGGAAATCAGTTCTGTTCCCCCCTCCACTGGCTTTGCCCTACAACCACAGTATCGTGCAAATTCCTAACGCCAGCCTATGAGACCCTCTGGAACCTGGCCCTGCTGTTTTCTCCCTCCCTCACCCCACTGAAAACATGCTCGCCTCCCTGCCGTCCCTGCTACAGGACAAGATGTGTCCCCCTCAGGGCTTTGTACTTCCTGATCCTTGGGCTTGGAATTCTCTGGTCATCACCTGGCCACTTCCCTCCCATCAGCCAAGACTCCCTTCAGAGGTCACTCCTCGGAGGGGCCTTCCCTGGCCACCTTGCCCACGCAGCTCCCGTCGCTGCCCACCACGTGGCCTAGCAGTACCTGGCGTTACCTGGTTTACTTTCGAGACTGTGTGTTTGCCGTTCATTGCCCCCATGGACTGGCAGCTCCCAGAGATCAGGAGCACACCTGACAGGATCCCCAGGCCTAGAACCTGCTGGATGCTCTATGTCCAGCAGGATTGAGCAGGAGAGCTACACATGAGGGCCTGAGCTGCCTTCTCCAGCTTAGGAGAGGCCAGGTTGGCTAACACCAGCCTGGTGGCCATTGAATGAGACCCACTGGGGTCTCAGGGCAGGAAGACTCGGGCTGGGCTGAAGAAGCTGGGAGGCCCTCCCCATTACCAGCCTCCGCCCTCCCCTCGCCTTAGGGACACATGCACCTCAGCCTGGGGTGGGCTGTAGGATTTTGTGCAAACCGCCCCCCACCCCCACCCCGGCCCCCTGCCACTTCCCAGACCTGATCCTGGAGGACATGGGCTTCTGACTCCAGGCCCTTTGTTCCCCTCCCCTGCCCACTCTCCGGGACTCCCTGGATCACTGTGTTTCCCCCACCCCCCAGCTTAAATACTATCCCAGTTGAGCCCCATTCCATTCTGGTTTCCTATCACCCCGATGCTCTTCTAAGCGGTGGCCAGGGCTTGCCAGGGCAACTGCCCGGGTACTCTCAACCCGGGGAGTCCACCCCGCCCCAAGCCCTCTGGAGGGAGCTCCCCAGCCCACCCCCCCCCCCTTAAAACCCGAGGGCTCCAGACCAGAACTCTCTCCTGGGGAGGAAGCCCCCCCGGGTGCCCCGTGCGCGGCACGGACTCACCTGCACTCCGCAGCCTCCCTGAGAGAGCAGCCACTTCAGGCAGCAGAGGTGGCCGGTGGCGGCGGCGTCGTGGGCCGGCGTGGCGCCGTTGCGCGCGCTGGCCGCGGCGGGCAGACCGACCTCCTCCACCAGGAAGCGCAGACAGTGCAGCTTGCCGGCGCGGGCCGCGTGGTGCACTGGCAGCGCGTCCAGCGGGTCGCGCAGCGAGGGCCCCAGCAGGCGGGCGGCGTGCAGGGACCTCAGCACGTCCAGGTCGCCCTGGCGCGCCGCCTGAAGCGTCTGCTCCAGGGCCATGGTGCCGCCCGCGGCGCCGCGACCCGGGCTCAGCGCGGCTCCCGGGGCGCCATGCGTCTGTCCTGGGGCACCGGGGGAGCCCGCGGCGCGACCGTCGGGGCCTAAGAGTGGGGAGGCGGAGCGGCTGCCGGCCCGGCTTCTGCCCGCGCTGCCTCGCCCGCTCCGCTCCGCCTCCGCCGAGCTCTGGGGCTGGGGGCCCCCCGCGGCGCCCAGCCTAAGCCTCGGGCCCGCCCCCCGCGCCGCCTCCGCCCGGCCCCGCCCGCCGCGGTCCGCGTCCCCCGCCCGCCCGCCGCAGAAGCGCCGAGGGCCGGACTCCGGCGACAGAGGCGGTGCGCCCAGGGACTTCTCTCCAAATTTACCTCCGGTCAAAAAGCAGACCCCGGGACTTCCCTTGGTGGTCCAGTGGTCAGGAATCCGCGCTCCCAATGCATGGGGCGCGGGTTCGATCCCTACTCGGAGAACTAAGATCCCACAGGCCGAGCCGTGCAGCCAAAATATATATATATTAAAAAAAGCAGACCCCGGTGATCAGAGCCGTCCAGGCGCTGGGGGGCAGAGCTCCCAGACGAACTGATTCATCCACCCAGTGCCAGTTCCTAGGCGCTGGGGACACGAGCCAGCAAATGATGACCGCAGTTCCAGAGAGTGACAAGTGTGATCAGAGCAGGAAAACGGGGACTTAGTAAGTTATAGGGGCTACGTGGGCAGTCGGGGAAAGGGGAGGTGCGGTGGGCTGGGCTTTATTCAAAGGCGCGTACATAGGCGCATTCCAGGCATGGGAGACTTCGAGGGCAAAGGCCATGCGCTAGGAACAAGCCTAAGAAGTCCCTCAGGGGCTTTGGGGCTCTGGGTCTATGCCCTGGCAGGTGGCCATGGGTGCTGTGCCGTCAGCCCTCCTCGTTCCTCCAGACCCCCAAGAACTGCGCACATAGCCTCCCCGAGGCAGGGAGGGAGAGAAGGGGAAAAGGACAGTAATGCCTGGTGGGCTCTGGTTTCCGGATCTAGAGACCCTGGCCTCAGAGAGTGCCCAGAGCTGCCGCTGGCTGTCTGTCTGAGGTGGGGGAGTCCGTCGTGAGCTTGAGGGCCCGGGACTGCCGAATGGAGAGAGACGGGAAAGCAAGGGCTGGGGGAGCAATGGGGAGGTGCGCCAGAGCAGTTGCCCGGAGAGCAGGGCCAAGACCCCTCCCCAAGGGGGCAGGATGGCCCTGGGAGGGCAGCAGGCCAGGAGAGCACACGTGCGCCAAACCACCCTGCCTGCTTGGCCGGAAGCCCTTCGTGGGAGCTGGAGGGAGGCACAGCAGGCTGGACAGGAGGAAGAACTGCTAGAAGATGGGGGCTGTGTAGCTGTGGGAGCACAGTCAGCACATCGGCAACCTTGAAATATCCTGTGCCCTTCCTCCCCGCCCTCCCCATCACCCCCCACCTCCCCACTGAAGCCCCATGAGGGCTCTGCACTGGGGTGTTTCACCCAGCGGATAGCGAGACAGGCACAGGATGGTGCTGGAAATGCCTTAGAGGGAAGCGGCTTCCAGGAACAGTGGGAATCCAAGTCCCTGGGACCAACACCAGGTGGCGCCACGTGCAATGGGCTCCAGCGCTCCATGGCACCCTCCTAAACTGGAGCCTCTAGGCCTGAGTGGCCAGGTGGGTTTCCAGCCACTTTCACCACGCCAGACCCGCCTCACTCCTCCATGGGACCTATGACGGCTGGGGTCTAGGACCCCTACCCAAGGGGACAAGGAGAGGGAGGAGTCTTATCCTGGCAGCCTCAGTGCTTCAACTGGCTCTTGGTGCCTGCCAGAGCCGCCCTCCTCTAGCCCACCGAGCAGAGCTGTACCCTGAGGCCTGCGAGTGGCAGGGGTGCTTTGATGACAAAGAGCTAAATGGCTTATCTTGAGGGCCCCTCCCTTGTGCTTCCTCCATGGGGGAAAAAAAAAATCCCTGCACTCCCATGTTGGCTCCCCTGGTCCTGGACACCCTCAACTATCACATGGTTTTGTCATTTTGGGGTCCAGATCAGGGTGATGTGCTGCTGCTATGGCATTGGGCAAGGCAGGAGAGACAACCCTGATCCGCTCCCGCTGCTGATAGGGACATCTCCATAAAAGTCACATGTGAGCACTCATCCTTGCTGACCATCTTCTCAGACTCCTTTCTGAGGATGCCACTCAAAGTCAGGCTGAGATCCAGGGCTTCTCTGTCCTTTCTGGGCTGCACTGGGTCCACGGGGTCCTGCTCAGCATCTCTAGTGAGCCCACACCAGCAAGAACATATTTTTGGAAGCCCTACTGCTTACCAGGCACCATGCCAGGCTTCACCTGCATATTTAGCCCCATAGGGATGCTATGAGAGAGGTACAACAGTATACCCATTTTACAGCTGGGGAAACTGAGGCACGGGGAGGTTTTGTGTTTTTTTTAAATTTGTTTGGTTTTGTTTATGGTTTCCTTTGCTGTGCAAAAGCTTTTAAGTTTAATCAGATCCCATGTGTTTATTTTTTGTTTTTATTTTCATTACTCTAGGAGGTGGATCAAAAAAATCTTGCTGTGCTTTATGTCAGAGGTGTTCTGATGTTTTCCTCTAAGAGTTTTATAGTATCCAGTCTTACATTTAGGTCTTTAATCCATTTTGAGTTTATTTTTGTGTATGGTGTTAGAGAATGTCCTAATTTCATTCTTTTACATTGTTTGTTTGGTTTTGTTTTTTAACGTATCTTGTCCACAGTGGCACAAATAGAAAGGGGCAAAGCTCAGGGGCCGACACTCACAGAGGCTGACCGTGCTGTGCCCTTCTTCCCTCTGCACCTGAAGTTCCCCCTGCCCAGAGCACCCCCAATGTCTCCCACCCTCCAGATGTCAGTTGAGGGGCTCCCTCCCCCACCAGGAGGCTTCCTCTCATTCTTCTGCTGGGATCAGGCAATCTGCCCACCTGTTGTGTGGAAAACACCTGTTCAGACCTCTCCCCCCCCCACCAAGAGCAGGCACCCAGGTGGAGTGTGTCCCCACTGTACCCTAAGTCGTTCCAGCTTCCCTAAATCCTACACCCCCATACCCTGTCCACTCGGCTGTCTTACCTAAGTTCCCCTGGTTATAAACGACTCCTTCCTCCAGGTAACCAGCAAAACCCCCAGAATCCTTTGGTTGAAGGGAACAGCAATGGGAGAAGAAAGGAGAGACTTAAAATCTGGGGTAACTGAAAATGGAGTCTGCTTCCCCACCCTCCAGGCTTCAAACCGTGGTCCACAGGCACGGAGGGGGATGTTCTAGAAAGAACCTTCCTCCCCAGGAGCTAGTTTCAGGGTATCTCAGCAAGGATGCAGATGTTGGTGCTGCAGGGGGGCCTGTCGGCACAGAGCTGAGTGAGCCAGTGTGTGTGGCCAGGGGTGGCATGTGGGGCATCAGTTAAGGATCCATGAAGTCCTTTTCTTGAGCCCCTAAAGAATAATTAATGAGGGAATTCTATGGTGGTCCAGTGGTTAGGACTCCACGCTTTCACTGCCAAGGGCACGGGCTCAGTCACTAAGATCGAAAGCCAGGCCGTGTGGCCAAAAGAGAGAGAGAGAGAGAGAGAGAGAGAGAGAGAGAGAGAGAGAGAACATTTAATAACCTTGGAGGAGGCCGGCGCATAGGTACCCTGAGCTCAACGATTCAATTTGAGGAGACGTGGCTCAGGCACGCCCAGGCCCTGCTCCGCTAGATGTGCTGACTTATTCTCACAGTTAGGACTGTTAGGGCGGTAATGGAAAGGAGGGCCAAAAGGCGCTTGACGTACAGCGTGTGCTCCATACGTGGTGGCCAGTCAGGTACGGGTGGCGCGAGCTCCCACTCGCCCGGATGCTCCGGGCTCCTTCCTGATGGGCGCGCTGGTCTTCTCAAGCCGTGCTTGGGGAGCACCCACCCGAGGGGACTTAGGCAGAACGTCGAAGGTGGGGCGCGGAGATGGGGTTTGCGCGGTGGAGGGGAGGGGCCCCGTCCAGCACCCAGGACAGCGCCGGTCGGCTCCGCCCTGTGGTTCCTCCTCCCGGCCCGGCTAGGTGGGTCCAGCCCGCCATCCTCCTGCGGGTCGGCCCGGCAGTCCGCCGTGCTGGCCGTTGCCCGGCCAGCCGGTGGACGGAGGGCAGCCCCGAGCAGATGGGCGGGGGACGCCCAGCCAGTTTGCGGCAGCACCGGCCACGCGGCGAGGAGGCGGGCCCGGAGGGAGGAGATGGGCAGCAAAGAGCTGGCACCCAGGACTGCCCCGCCCCGCCCGTCACGTGAGCTCCGCCGGTCCTGTAGGTGGGAACCCGGAGCTGGAGCCAGTGAAATGAAAATGAGCTCCGGGCGCTCCTGGGTTGCCTCGTTTTCTCTGGGCCTCAGTTTCCCCGTTCCAAACCGAGGACAGGGGAACCGGGTGGTCCCTAACTCGGTGAGGGCCGGAGAATTCTATGGAGCCACCGGGGCCCTAGTTGTGCCTGGCCAGTTTCCAGCCGTTAGAGCCGGAGCAAGCTGAGGTCTCTTTCCGGGCCTCAGTCTCCCCTTCCAGCCCCGCAGAACAACTGGTGGGCCGAGTGCCTCCCCAGAGTAGAAACCCGAGTGGTAGCTCCCTGAGGCCCGGGACTTGGGGGTCCTGCCGCCGCTGGGAAACCTGCGCAAGCCCAGGGCGGGGCTCAGAGGAGGCGCTGATCCCGAATGAGGGAAGAAGGGTGGCGTTGGACAAGAAGGGACAAGGGCCTGGCGCCACCCGCTCGCCTCCTGCCCCAGGGTCAGGGCAGCGAGGGCTCCGATGGCGCCCACACACACCCCTGCAGGTGCTCTGGGAGGAGGGCGCCCCGGGCTCGCAGCAGATGGGACTCGAAGGCCTGGAGCGGGAACCCGGGGCCTCCGCCGTCTCCCCTTCCGCCCCAGCCCCGCGCAGGAACAAAGGCGGAGGTGGGACCCACAGGCGGCCTGGCTCCGCGGGGCGGGACGGGGCGGAGCGGGCGCGCTGCCTCCTTAAAGCCGGGCTGCGGGCGTGGCGCGCGCTCCACTGGCGCCCGCTCCGGCCGCGCACCAGACCTCCCTGCGGGCCTCGGTCTGAGTTCGGTGTCTGGGCGGGCACAAGTCTGCCACGCGAGGGCCCGCAGCGGCGCCGCTTTCCCGCCGAGCATGGGGCTACCTCGGAGGGCAGGAGACCCGGCGGAGCTGCGCAAGGTAGGAGCCGGGGCCTGGCGGCTGGGGGCAGAGCGGCGGGGGCGGGGGCCTGGACGGCGACCCGCGTAACCACGGCCTTCGCGCCCGCCTTCAGAGCCTGAAGCCACTGCTGGAGAAGCGCCGCCGCGCGCGCATCAACGAGAGCCTGAGCCAGCTCAAGGGCCTCATCCAGTCGCTGCTGGGCAGGGAGGTGAGTGCCGGGGCGCTCGGGGACAGGCCGGGCGCACTGGGGCTGGGGGTAGGGGGCTCGCGGGGCGAGGAGGCCGGGCGGGCCGAGATGCCCTTGCCGGAGAAGCCGACGAGGGGACAACGCGCGGCGCCCAGGGCTGAGCCCGGGTAGGACAGGCTCGGCGAAGGTGACCCACCGCGGGCTGCGGCAGGCCCGGCACCAGCTCCTGGGAGCGCGGTACTCACGGCAGCCTGCCGGAGCTCTGTCTTGTTTGTTCCTTTCTCTGTCCCTCTCCTTCGTGGCCGGGCGCAGAGCTCCCTCTTCTCGAAGCTGGAGAAAGCGGACATCCTGGAAATGACCGTGCGCTTCCTGCAGGAGCTGCCTGCGTCCTCCTGCCCGACGGCAGCGCCCAGTGAGTGACCCTGCCCCGCCCCGGCCCGGCTCCGCGCCCCGCGCCCCTCACTCCACCCCGCGCCTCACGCCGCTCTCCGTCCGCAGCGCCCTCCGACAGCTACCGCGAGGGCTACCGAGCCTGCCTGGCGCGCCTGGCCCGTGTGCAACACACCCGCCGCGTCCTGGAGCCCGCAGTGAGCGCTCGCCTGCTGGAGCACTTGCGCCAGAGGGCGGCCAGCGCCACCCCCGACGGCGGGCGCGCGGGGGACTCCTGCGGCCCGCCCGCGCCCTCCCCGCCGCCCGCGCCCTCGCCACCTGCGCCTCCTCGGGACCCAGGCCTCTGGCGGCCCTGGTAGTCCCCTGGCCGGTCCACGGGGCCCTGCTGACAGCGAGGGACCAGGAATGCTGGACAGACTGAGGAAGCTCTTGGTGGCGGCTTTCCTTCCCACCACGAGGGACCAGCCTGGTACCTACAGCCTGGCCAGACCCGGATGTTTGTGAGCTGTGTGGCAGACTGACCTCCATGGGGGCTCAGGAAATAAGAGGGCTGCTCTCAGCCCCAACTTGGGGTGTCTGGGCTAGAGGTGAAGAGGCAGCTGGCTGCAGGGAGAAGAAAAAGCCTCCCACCCCAGTTGGTGGAAGGGTTCCAGAGCTGGGCCAGCCACTGCTGCCTGGGCGGCCCACACACCTGCCCCAGCGCTGGCACCAGCCCAAGGGCTGGGCCAGGAGCTCACCTGAGCCAGGTGCAGCAAGCTGCTCTGACTAGTCACCACTCTCCCAGCCCTGCTTGAACCTGCCTTCTCTCCAGCTCAGCTTGGTAACCTCTGGGCACACAGCAGCAATGGCCTGAGGGGCTCTGAAAGCTGGGGAGCCATGACCTCACTCCTGGGCTCCCTGCCTAAAGCTTCCAATTATAGGGACAGGATGCAGCCAGGGCTCTGTGTCCCTGGTGGTGGGGGCTTCCTTAGGTAGTCTCGGGAAGGATTTATTTCCCCAAAGCATTAAGTTAACACCTGTGTACCACACACCAGGCCAGGTGGTCTTGGGGTGTGAAGGGGTGGGACAAGAATGAGGAAGACTGCCACCTTGAAGGGCCCAGGTCCAGCACAGAGCTGGTGCCAGTGTGAGGTGAGCAGGTCCCATGTCCTGGAGCAGCAGAAATTCAAGGGGTGACACGGCAGGTCAAGGAACAGGAATCCGCCTTTCTCATTTTCTCTTTTGAACTGCTCTCTGCTACTGTCGGGACGGATAACGAAGCAACTTGTTCTTAAGACTTTTCTTTCTTCCCCATGGAAGCCAGAGAGCCTTCAAAGGTCCGGTGGTGGTGGTGGGGTGCTGTGGATCCCAGCAGTGGGTGCCCAGGAGAAGGCCGGAGCATCTGTGGCCCACTCTCAGTCGTGTTCCCAGCATCTCGTGGGGATTCACTGAGCATTTGTGGGAGGTTGCGAGTCCTTCCCCCGGTCCTCGGTCCAACAGCCTGTGCACTAGGACCAGGGCACTAGGGGCAAGAAGATAGAGCTGATGGGGGGGTCACTAAATTGAGCTATGCCACATAAACCCATGATGACCGTGGCACTGATTCTGGTGGCAGGATGTGGGGAAGCGGTGGGCATTACTGAAGGAGTCAATGTGAAGACAGCACGGTGAGCGCCCAGCAAGGTGGGCTGTCCTACCGCCTGTCTGGGCCCAGCGGGCTGGACTGTAAGCTCCTGCGGGACAGGGCTGGGGCTGAGTGTACCACT
The DNA here is from genome assembly GCF_949752795.1 of Hyperoodon ampullatus. Taxonomy (NCBI): domain Eukaryota; kingdom Metazoa; phylum Chordata; class Mammalia; order Artiodactyla; family Ziphiidae; genus Hyperoodon; species Hyperoodon ampullatus. The sequence continues at coordinate 4,511,215 of NC_136915.1, read as the reverse complement.
CTGTCCCCAAGGAACTCGGCACGGGGGGGGTCCGCAGTAAACATCGTGAGCCAACGAACGGGTGATGGGATGGGCCCACACTCTACTGAACCCCGACAGACTGGCTGTGGCCTCAACTCCTGTCCCCCAAGCCCTGATATCACTTTGAAAAGCTGCTGCGCCAGAGCATGAGCTCCCCGGGACAAATGTGGGGAAGGGTGTGGAAAGTAGGGAGGGCAGTTCCTGGGAACGCAAGCCTGCTTTCCTGAGTTGTGAGGAGCGAGTGGAGGGGGGCACGTAGCCCCACAAGCCCACGCTCACCGCGAGAGTTTAAGTTTTCCCCTTGGGTCAAGGACTCCCATCCATCGGCACAAACTGGGCAGACTCCTTGTCCCTTTAAATAAGAACTTTCAGTATGGGTCGAAATTTGGTAAAAACTGACCAGCCAGAGGCCCCTCTCCTCCTTTCGACCACTGCTTGCTTCTGAGCCCCATCTGGGTCCCCAACTCTGTGACTCTCGTTGATCTGACCCCAATCAAGCCACAATACAAGCAGTCAGGGACGGGGCGTGTAGGTAGGCCAGTGACACACAGGGTCAGGCATTCTGGGGATCTGAGCCGGAGGCCAGCCAGCCCTTGGCAAGGAGCTGAGACATGCCTGGGTGGGTGAGGTTCTGGGCCTGAGGCGAGAAGCCAGTTTCCCAGCAGGGACGTGCAAGGGCTGCCTAGAAGGTCTCAGCTGGTCCTCTGAGTTGGGCTTGTGAAATAGGGATGCCCACATCCCTCCCCTACAGGGCCCCTGCTGGCGCCTCCCCCTGGCAGCTCCCCAGGTATTCCCAGAGCCCCGTTTCATGGCCAAAGGTGAGCCGAGGGCAGAGCGGGCTTCTTCTGCGTGGGAGGGAAGCCGCCTCACTCAGGGGCATTTAATGATCCTTATACAGGCTCACAGGGTGCCCAGTGTACAGCTCTTGCAATGTTCTCTCTGTTCTGGTCCCATGACTGAGTCTAACTCTGTCTGGTTATCATGCTTGGTTAGAGGCAAGGCTCCCATGTCTCATAAACCAGTGGGTGAAATCGTCCAATGACCTAAGGACAGTCAGGGCACTGAGCTGTCGGGGAGGCTCAGGCTGGGGCCAGGCCCCACCTGTCCCCGGGCACCAGTTAATCTGGAGAGGGCAGATCTCGTTTCCACGAGGATAAAGAGCAGGTTGCCAAGGACTCCTCCTCTAACAAACATTTACGAATTACTCTGCTCCGGATGAGTCTTCCACTGGTTTATCTGGAATAGGATCAGAATGAACATAGCCTGCGGGAACGTCTGGAAACATCTGTGGCTTTGAAGAATCCTCTCCACCGTGCTTTGGGGTGACCACTCTGGAGACAGCGGCGGCACGTCCCCATCATGTGCAGGCAGCCACCTCCTACTTGAAACATCAATAAGCAGCCATATTTACTTTTTTATTTATTTATTAAAAAAATTTTTTTGGGCCTTGCCGCAAGGCATGTGGGATCTTAGTTCCCCGACCAGGGATCGAACCCATGCCCCCTGCATTGGCAGTGCAGAGTCTTAACCACTGGACCGCCAGGGAAGACTCCATATTTAATTTTTCTTTTCTTTCTTTTTTTTTTTTTTTTTTTTTTTTTTTTGCGGTACGCAGGCCTCTCGCTGTTGTGGCCTCTCCCGTCGTGGAGCACAGGCTCCGGATGCGCAGGCTCAGCGGCCATGGCTCACGGGCCCGGCTGCTCCGCGGCATGTGGGATCTTCCTGGACCGGGGCACGAACCCATGTCCCCTGCATCAGCAGGCGGACTCTCAACCACTGCGCCACCAGGGAAGCCCTAATTTTTTTTTAATTAAAAAGTTTTTTTTAATTAATTAATTTTTGGTTGCATTGGGTCTTCTTTGTTGCTGCGCGTGGGCTTTCTCTAATTGCAGCGAGTGGGGGATACTCTTCGTTGCGGTGCGTGGGCTTCTCACTGCAGTGGCTTCTCTTGTGGAGCACAGGCTCTAGGCGTGCTGGCTTCAGTAGTTGTGGCACACGGGCTTAGTTGCTCCTTGGCATGTGGGATCTTCCCGGAGTGGGGCTCAAACCCGTGTCCCCTGCATTGGCAGGCAGATTCTTAAACACTGAGCCACCACGGAAGTCCCCCATATTTACTTTTTAAAAACACACCAGGGTGGGACTTCTCTGGTGGTCCAGTGGTTAAGACTCTGCGGTTCCAATTCAGGGGGCGCCGGTTCAATCCCTGGTTGGGGAACGAAGATCCCACATGCCGTGCAGCACAGCCAAAAAATTAAAAATAAAGTGACGAGATTGTTAAAGCAATAATTGGTTATTTAAAACACACACACACCAGTTTGCTATAGCCGGTCCAGAGAACTAACCCACCCAATGGTGTTATTTCCCTTGGTTTTACTTTTTGCCTGGCCCCTTCCCCATGTGGGTGCATCTCTGGGGTGCTGGGTGCCTGTGCGCGCGTGTGCGTCCCTGTGCCAGCCAGGTGGCCACGCTGCAGAGAGCTGCTCGGGCACTCGATGTTGGGGAGAAGGCAGCCACCCTCTGAGGGTTCCCAGTGAGGAAATGGTTTCACTCTGGGTTTTGAGAGGCCCTGGCAAAGCCCCGGCCACTTAAAGCAGCTATAATAAAACTCCGAATGGTTTCAGGAGCGTGAGAAGGGCGCTAGAGGGCACACCCTAGGTGCACACGTGGTGTCTTGTCACCAAAGGGCCATTGGGGGGCAGTAGGGAGCAAGGGCTGGTGGCTGGTCCCAGGACCGCGCTTTGTGAGCGAGGGGTTCCCGGGCCTGGGGGCTAAGGAAGGAGATTTCCAGCTGAACATGTGCCTGCCGCTGGTTCTGTTTGGAGGGAGGGCCCGAGAGTCGCCTGTCTTGGTGCTCGGTGAATTAAAAACCTCGGGGAGCACGGGACAAAATTCTTAAAGAACAAAGAACCATTCTGGACCTCAGAAATCAGAGACAGATTCAGGTTTTATGGGGACTATATTTTGAGGCCCTCTGTAAGAAAACATGTAAAATTATAGAGTATAGATTTAGGTTGGAAGTGAATATTTATTCAGAAGGAAAAAATAAGTCACTTCAAACTAGTGGTGCCTGCAGGTTGATGTCCCATCCCTTTTGGTTTCTCCTTAAGCAATTTACCAACATGCTTCCATAAACATGCTTCCCGGTGACAATGCTGGCCTCCCCCTGCTCCTAGAATTTTTTTTTTTTAATCCTGGACCCTTGGCAGTGAAAGCACAGAGTCCTAACCACCGGACTGCGAGGGAACTCCCTCCTAGAACATTCTACTACCTGTCCTTGCGTGTGGGCGATCCAAGCTTAAGCCTCATCAGCCTCATGGTAAATCCACCTCTACCCAGAACGGGCTCTGGGTCTCCTGCAATTACAATATCAAGACAAATGCCTTCCATTTGCTTCCTCCACCCGTTTCAGGCTAAATATTACAAGGTATAGACTCACACAGACATTGACATCATTCATGGCAATTTTTTTGCACCACCTGGAAAGATTGTTAAATGCAGATTTCTGAGTCCCACCTCCAAGAGTTCTGATTCCCTGTGTTTGAGTCAACAGCCTCATACCTTTCACCTGATGGGGGGTCAATCTGCTTGAACGGAAACTCCCTGGCGGTCCAGTGGTTAGGACTCGCCGCTTTGACTGCCGAGCGCATGGGGTTCAATCTCTGGTCGGTGAACTAAGATCCCATGGTGAGGCCAAAAAAAAAAAAAAAAAAAAAAATATATATATATATATATATATATATATATACTTAAACAAAGAGGACACTCCTGAGTATGGGGGCAGCTGGGGGCTGGGCTGGGTGGGGGTGAGAATGGGAAGTTAGCATTCAGCTGGCTACAGAGTGTCCATTTTGCAGGATAAGAAGAGTTCTGGAGATGGAATGGTGGTCATGGTTGCACAGCACTGTGAATGTACTTAATACCACTGAACTGCATGCATGAAAATTGTTGAGATGCTAAATTTTATGTGTATTTTACCACCAAACAGTAAACTAAAAGATACCTTATCTGGAATTGGGGCAGCTACTCAACTGGGTCCTCTGAGATCCATCTGGTTTCCCAGGAACCAGACTGGTCAAGTAAATGAAGCTGCAATGCATCCTTTAGGTCTTTTAAGTGTGGCATTAATTCTCGCCACTCTAGGAATCTACATTGTTTTGATTTACTAGCTTGGTTGGGGGCAGTTTGGAAGTTTGCACTTTTTTAAAAACAATGTGTTAGTAATTTATTTTTTTAAATTAATTAATTATTTATTTATTTTTGGCTGCGTTGGGTCTTCGCTGCTGTGCGCGGGCTTTCTCTAGTTGTGGTGAGTGGGGGCTACTCTTCGTTGCGGTGCGCGGACTTCTCATTGTGGTGGCTTCTCGTTGTGGAGCATGGGCTCTAGGCGCGCGGGCTTCAGTAGTTGTGGCACGCAGGCTCAGTAGTTGTGGCTCGCGGGCTGTAGAGCGCAGGCTCAGTAGTTGTAGGGCATGGGCTTAGTTGCTCCACGGCATGTGGGATCTTCCCGGACCAGGGATCGAACCCGTGTCCCCTGCATTGGCAGGCGGATTCTCAACCTCTGCGCCACCAGGGAAGTCCCGGGACCTGGCTATTTAATCCGGAACCACTCAGTCTAGGAATTTAGTCCAGCAGGTGGTCAGAGCCAGGCTTTTTGTGTCCTGGATTTGTCTCCCAATCAGAGTTTGAGCTTTCTGAAGAACAGAATGGGGACTTCCCTGGTGGTCCAGTGGTTAAGACTCCACGCTCCCAATGCAGGGAGCTAGATCCCGCATGCCGCAACTAAAAGATCCCGCATGCCGCAACTAAAGTTCCCACACGCTGCAACGAAGATTCCGAGTGCCACAATTAAGACCCGGTGCAGCCGAATAAATAAATAAATAAATATTAGAAAAAGAACAGAATGTCTCCAACTCTCCCAGTGACGTGCCCACCTATACAAGTAGGGCAGGGCCTCAGTAAATCCTCGTTCCATTGCACTGTCTGGGAAGGGTTGTTTAGAGAGAAAGAATGAGCAGGGAAGGTGAGCACAGAGAGGAAGAGAGGCCCTAACTTATTCGTGTGCTGGGCCTCTTACTTTCATTATCTCATTTAATCTTCCTAAAGGTCTGGAAGGTGAGTATTATTACACCCATTTAACAGATAAGGAATTCACCTTGCCTAAAGCTCCAAAGCTGGCTGTTGCTCCTGGGTCCCATCATAAGAAATCCATCCATTTCAGGACCCATACTGCGAAGAGGTGGTGGTTAAATAGGCTTGGTGACCCTAGATGCTTGCACACTAGAAAATGAAACTTTTAGTGTAATAATCTTGAAATGATAGACATGATCCGGTCAGCTCCCTCTGTTCCTGGGACTTAGAGACATGTGGTGGGCCGCCTCGCTGGTCTGGTAATGCAGGAGTAACCAGGATGAGCTATTTAGTTCAGTATAAATGGGCGAGCTTGAGTTCCACGGGTTTTGATTTTTAAAAATCTGACTACAGAAGCAATCTATGTATATTGTAAAAAATTGGGAGAAAGTCAAGTCTCATATGGAGTAATGGCTCTCCGAAATTACAGCACATTGGGACTTCCCTGGTGGCGCAGTGGTTAAGAATCCCCCTGCAGGGCTTCCCTGGTGGCGCAGTGGTTGGGGGTCCGCCTGCCGGTGCAGGGGACGCGGGCTCGTGCCCCGGTCCGGGAGGATCCCACATGCCGCAGAGCGGCTGGGCCCGTGGTCCGTGGCCGCTGGGCCTGCACGTCCGGAGCCTGTGCTCCGCAATGGCGGGGGGGGGGGTCCACAACAGTGAGAGGCCCGCATACCGCAAAAAAAGAAAAAAAAAAAAAAAAGAATCCCCCTGCCAACGTAGGGACACCTGCTCCGGGAAGATCCCACATGCCACAGAGCAACTAAGCCCGTGCGCCACAACTACTGAAGCCCGCATGCCTAGAGCCCGTGCTCCACAACAAAGAGAAGCCGCCTTAATGAGAAGCCCGTGCACCGCAACGAAGAGTAGTTCCCGCTCGCCGCAACTGGAGAAAGCCCATGCGCAGCAAGGAAAACCCAACTCAGCCCCCAAATAAATAAATTAATTAATTAAGAAAATTACAGCACATAGATGTGACCACCTTTCCCCTCTTTTCTGGGTGGATTTTGTGACACCGACTTGGCCTGGACTCCACTGCTGGGCACAGGGTGTGCAACAGAACAGAGCAGCATCTTTACAGCTCCTTACTGCAGGACACGCACCCCAAGCAAACCCTCAGCACTCTCAGGAAGTCTTTTTGGAACAACCCAGAGGTGGTGTACAGCGGGCGGTGTAGACGGACCCCAGTTTCTGGCTTCTCTCCAGCAGCTGCGTGTTCCTGCAGCAGAGACACTCGCTGAGGCCTGATGGTTCCTGGCTCCCCGTTTTGTGCACCCACGTGCCTCCCATCTCGGCCATGAATGCTCCTTTACGGGAAACCGCCCCCAATTTCCTCTCAGGGCTGATCTGAGAAGGCGAGTACCGGTCGCGGCCTCCCGAACAGCCGGGCGCGGGCAGGGGGAAGGCCGCATTCAAACACGCGCCACGCGGGGCGAGGCTGACCCTCGAGGCCGCCCAGCCCCGCACCGGCTCCGCCCAGCCGCCGCCGAACCTTCTGGAAGCGGCGCCCCACCAAGGCCCCGCCGCCGCCAGAACCGGACGCCTGGGGAGCCGGCGCCGGCCCGGGGGCGGGACGAGGGCGGGTGCGAAGGGCGGGGCTTCGCAGGAGGCTGCGTTCGATTCGCCGCCGGCGCACAGGCCCCGCCTCTCCGGCGCAATGGCTCCGCCTCTCCCCTCCCCCTCCACGGCACCGCCCGGGCTAATTCATTCAGCGCCGGGCCTGCCAGACACCTGCGCGCTCCCTCAGGCTCCCGCCGCCGCCGCCACCATGTCGGGCCCCGCCGCCGAGACCCCGTCCGCCATCCAGATCTGCCGGTAAGAGGGGCGCGCGGAGGGCGGGCGGCCAGGACTCCGAGTCGCCGCCCGGGCCTGGCCGACGCCCACCGACCCCGCGCCTTCCCCTCCCCAGTCGCCGCCCCCGCCGGGCCGGTCGCCTCCGGACCCCGCCCGCCCGCCGCGGCCGGGATGCGCCTCGGCTGCCGCAGATCCGGCAGCTTCCCCGCGCGCCGCCGCGCCGGCCTCCGGCGCATCTGCGGGGCGGCGCCGAGGTCACGCAGGCCGTTTGCGCGAGGAAGCGGCGCAGCGCCCTTCCCCGGGCGGGGGTCGGAGCGCAGCCCCACCACGTCCCGCACCGCCCGTTGCTCGAGCGCCCCGGAGCCCCAGCCCAGGTCCCAGTGAGCCCCCTAATTCGGGGTCGTTATCCGGGCGGCGTTTCAAAGCCAACCGGATCCCTCGACATGTGAGGCGCAGGTAACCCGCTCGCTGGGCGGCGGCCGGAGCCGGTTGAGCCCATCGGTGGGTGCCCGAGTGGGCGGGGGCTGCACATATGCGGTCCCTTCAGTGCCCTGCCACGGTTTTGGGCGGGAGGCCGCTGAAAACAGGAAGAACGGTAAATACCTTTCCCCTCTAACAGTTCACGGCTAAGAACAGAGGATGGTCCATTGAGCCCGGAAGCATCTCACACAAAGGGGGCAAGGGGTTGTTCTTGTCAGGGGACCATCCCTGCCTTCCGCCACCGGCACCGGTATATAGAGGGCCCTCGCCGGAGATCACGAGCCGGCTCATTTCCGACACATGCGGGAGGGCAGCCTCAAGGTTACTTTCCATTCCCTCGGAAAGGACGGAAGCAGGCATGGTGGCGTTGGAGCCTGAGCTAAGGAAGAGCAAGGAGGCTGGCAAAGCCGAACAGGCGCTGGGGCCTGCCACAGGGCCTGTGCCGCTTGATGCACTGTTGACAGTGACCCCGCCTTCCTGTTTGGGGGCCGGTGCCTCAGATTTGGAGACCGGGCGTCACACTGACCTTGGGTCCAAGCCAGGTTAGTTTCCTGTGGATGGTGACATCTCCTCGGAATAGGCAAAGGCTCGGCAGACAGTGCTGGATCGTGGGGTGCCCTGACCCCACCCCCACTTCTGACTGAGTCAAAGCCCTTTCCTGACCTCAAGGTCAGTTTTGACTTTTCTAGGGAGAAGAAATCTTTGGGGAAGCCTTGCGCCATTGATTTGTTATTGGCTGTGTGGCCATCTTGGCGCCACCCACTCCAGGTTCTGAGGGCAAATATAATAGAATATCGGGAGATATTGGGAGACAGACGGGCCTGGAATCAGGTCCTTGGATCGGTCTCTGCCTCATATTGGCCGGGTGACCTTGCAGTTCGTGATTTGCTAAGGGCTCGTAGCATCTCTCATCTCGCTTGGTTTGCCCAGCACCCCTGGGAGGGAGGATGGCAGGGAGCCCACCACTCTTGCCAGGAAAGAGGAAGCTGAGGTCCCGGGAGACCCATTGCCTCTGTAAGGTCATCCGGCCACGAGAGCCCGGGGCTGGGGGCGGGGAAGCACAGCTCCTGATGGGTCTTCTGCCTCCAGACCCACTTTCTTTCCACTGCGTTCCCCACAAAAGAACATACTGATTTCAATCTACTCGTGGAAGGCTGGGCTTTTATTTACTTCATCAGGATGATGAATAGCCCATCTATGCATACTACCTTTTTAAAAACCAGCCTCTAACATAGTTAATAGGCTTTTGGATAGCCTGGACACTTCCACGTGTACGCGCACACTTCTTCTTACCCACGGTGCTTGCTTGCCGGGCTGCCGCTCATATATTCACAATGGCATATTGTCTCTGACTGAGGACACGTGGGCAGGATACCTGGCTGAGGTGAGCCTCAGGTGGCCAACACAACTGCCCAAGGGAGTTGGAGGGGTTGTGATGAGGCCCGTGGTCACAGCGACTTGGCCCTGAGAAACCCCAGGACACTGGAGTGGATGTAGCAGGGTGGGGAGCCCTTTAAGGACATCTGAGCTGACACCCCATGTTGAAAGAGGAGCCTCCTGGCCTAGGGCAACCCAGCCCATGAATTTAACAAGCTTCACTGGACGCCTCCAAGGGGTGAAGTGCCCTGAGGGAGGGACAGGGACATGGAAAATTCAGTCCCCAGCTTAGCAGGTTCACAGTCTAGCAGGGAGAGGATGCCACACCCACCACCATCCTAGACGATTAAGAGGGTCCCATGCTCTCGGTTCAGAAGGAGGTGTTGAAGGGCTAGGGGCCCTAAAGTCTGGGGAGGGCAGTGGTCAGAGCCAGCTCTCCAGTCCTAGGCCTGGGTGTGAATGTGGCCTCTGCCCCTTGGAAGCTGCCTAACTTTCTGTGACCCGTTTTATCATGGGTTGTTCTGAGCGCTAAAGGAAGTGTATCTAGAGCCTGGCAGAATGGCTGGCACTTGTAAGTAAACGGAAGCTCTTTTTGTCTGAAAAGTGGGACCCAGGCTCAGGAAGCCAAGGGCCTAGGTTCAAATCCCAGCTCTGCCTCCTGCAGATGTGGGCTTTAGGCCTCAGTGTTCTTGTCTGTGAATCGGAGATAATAACAGTGCCTGTTTCACGGTGGCTGTGAGGATTAAAACCTTGGGCATAGTGCTGGGCAGTTGAAAACAGAGTGGGGAGTTGACCCCTGAGAGCCCAGACTTTGGACAGCCAGACCACTGCGGTGTGCTGTACCCTCCTGTGCCCCCTACAGTGGAAGCGTGGAGTCCTCACCGCTGGACTGTGGGGAATTCCCATGTCCCTCCTTCTTTTTATCGAGCCCTACAGATGCAGGCTCTGGACAGCATTTAAAGTCTCAGAAGAGCATTTTTCTTTTGGTTTATTCTGAATGATGTTAGTTCACATTTTGTTAGCAAATTGCTTTTTTCCTTGTCGGACTCAGAGTTCTAGAATGTCAGAATCAGAATGACCCTAGGAGCCCCCAGCCCAACTCCGTTATTTTACCGATGGGGGAAAATGAGGCTCTCAGAGGGTAAAGACTTGGCCTAGGGTGGCCTCGGACCCTGACGGCCAAGGGAGCGAAGGCAGCTGGTGGGTTGTTCCCTGGCCGGTGTTCCATTGTCGTGCTTCTCCACTCCTCAGCCTCACGTCCACATCTGGTTGTGAGGCTGGATCATGGCATCAGTGCGGGCCCCTAGTAGGAGCCCCTGGGTGCTGGTCACGGTGAAGTTGAAGGACATGTCCCATACCAGGTTGGTGGAGAGTACAGCGTCCACTAGAACTTTCTGCGGTGGTGGAGATGCTCCACGTCTGCGCTGTCCAGTACGCTCGGCACTAGCCGCCAGTGGCCAATGAGTGCCTGAAATGCAGTCAGACATGGAGGAACTGAATTTTTAATTGCATTCATTTAAATTTATTTAAATGTATACGGGCTGGCCTCCTGTGGCTGGTGGCTACTTCATGGGACAGTGCAATAAGTAGAGGAATTTAAAAACCAGAACTCCTGGTAGGCCTCTGAGGGGCAGGGTTTCCTAAGGGAAGCTTGGAAGCTTTCTGGGGACTGTAGGCAGCTCTCCCAACAACAGAGCTAAGGGAGGGGGACCTTGGCAGGTACGTGGCCCAGGGCAGATGCCCTGGAGTCCTTTGTAGGTAGATGTGTGAGGTCCGCAGAGTTTCCTTTCGCTTGCCCTGCTTGTAGGTGTAGATCCACTAGGAAGTGTCTTCAGCTCAGGGATTGCTTTGTTCACTGCTGTACCATGAATGCCCAGCAAAGTGCCTGGCATCTGGTAGATGTGCCAATAAAGATTAGTGGAATGGACTTGAATTTTTGTACAAGCACACCCTCGTTTTATTGCGTCTCACTTTATTGCACTTTGAATGTATCGCTGTGTTTTTTTTTTTTTTTTTTTTAACAAATTGAAGGTTTGTGGCAACTTTGTGTTGTCAGGTGATGGTTAGCATGTTTTGGCGATAAAGTTTTTTTAACTAAAAAATTTTTTTATTGACGTATAGTTGCTGTACAGTATTACATAAGTTACAATATAGTGATTCCCAATTTTTAAAGGTTATACTCCATTTATAGTTATTAGAAAATATTGGTTATATTCCTCATGTCATAGATATAAAATAAAGTGTTTTTTAAATTATTACACATTTGATAGCGTAAACATAACTTTTATATGCACTGGGAAGCCAGAATAGTCATGTGACTTGCTTTATCTTCGAGGTTTGCCCGTTTGGAATTTTTTCTCTTTGGGGCTTTGTCTTTGGGTTTACAGGGAAGTCAGTGAAAACATAGAATCTGAGTTACAGAAACCGCACTTGGAGTTAGTATTCTGGCACATTCCATAATGCGATGCACAGTGCTGGCTCCCTTCCTGCGGGGATGCAGGAGCTGTGGGTGAAGATGCAGTCTTTGCAGCCCAGGGAGCCTGTGGTGGGCCAGGCTGTGCTCACCCACCATCCAGCCTCCCCGTCAGTGGGCCAGGCAGCCTGGCATCGCCCTCGCCTTGGCACCACTGCTTCCCAGCTCCCTGGTTTCAGTCAGGCCAGGAGTTGCTTCCCCCTGTGGGTGGTGCTTCTCTGGGTGGGGCCCAGCCTGGGGTGACTATGACCTGTGCCTCCCGGTCCACTTTCTTTCACTCTCGGGGGTATCCTGAGGAGGAGGGTAAATTATATGGTCACCCCGCCTGTGGGCTACCTACATCTGAATAACTGAGGAAACTTATTATAAATACTGATTTGCTGCACGCAAGTTATGCTTCAGTAGAAAAGTCAACAACATGCAGATTTAAAAAAAAAAGAAAATTATTTTTTTATTTGGTTGCACTGGGTCTTAGTTGTGGATGGCAGGCTCCTTATTTGTGGCTCACGGGCTCCTTAGTTGCGGCAGGCGGGCTCCCCAGTTGTGGCACGCGAACTCTCAGTTGCAGCATGCATGTGGGATCTAGTTCCCTGACAAGGGATTGAACCCGGGTCCCCTGCACTGGGAGTGTGGAGTCCCATCCACTGAGCCACCAGGGAAGTCCCCAAAATGCAGATTTTAAAACATCTATGAGATACTTGGGGAAACGTGAATAGTCCCTTGACAGTTAGGGATACTAAGGAATTTCTGGTGGTTTTTTTGGCCCTGCCACGAGGCCTGCAGGACCCTAGTGATCTCGGAGAGGCAGCAGCAGTGAGTGGTGGCTTGAAGCGAGATCTTAGTTCCCCGCCCAGGAATTGAACCTGGGCAGCCTGGATGAAAACCAGGAATCCTAGCCACTAGTTCACCAGGGGCTAGAGCCTAGAAGCAAAGTTCCCCTGGCTCTTACCCCCACTGAAAAATGCATTTCTCAAGGAGGCAAAAAAGTGTAAAAACAGGTACCAAGTTTATCATTAGAGACATAACACAACACATGGGAGAGCTCACAGAGAAACAGTTTAGTTAAGACGGAAGCAGGGCAGAGATGCACACCCGGAGAGAAAGGGCGTGGGCATCCCCCCCAGTGAGGAGGAACAGTGAAGAGGTGGCCAAGTCATTTATATGGGGCAGTTCTTCCGGGTCTTTGTTTACCTTTGGCCAATTATCTGGTTTCTTTTTCCACACCTGACCTGCCCTAGGACCCTCCCCAGCCTGTGTGCACAACTTTTTTCCAAGATGGATTCCGGCCCAGGGGCCTATGGGGGGCCTTGGCATCACCTATTCTGGGTGACTTTTGACCCCCAAGGAGCCTTTCTGCACAGGTGCAATGTCTCCCTTGCCCCAGGGATGGGAAATATAAGACCTCTTGATCTTTTACTCAAGCAAGGTTTAGCCCCTCTCTGTTCCTGCCGTGACTGTTATCTTAAAGTGTCCACAGGAGACCAAGTCCAGCTATTTACCCTGTTTCTCTTGTTATTTCTATCTCGAAGGGCAGACCGGAGGCTGGTCATAAATATCTAACCTGGAGCCCACCTATCTCCTGTCTCAGGAAATGCAAACAGGAGGCTAGATGTAAGTGTCCAACCTGAAGCCCACCTTTTCCTGCCCCAAGAAATGTGAACAGGAGGCCAGTTGTAAATGCCTAGCCTGGAGCCCATCTATCTCCTGCCTCACTAGTTCCCCGACCAGGGTTCTAGGTATCGAACCTGAGCCCCCTGCAGTGGAAGCGAGAAGTCCTAACCACTGGACCGCCAGGGAATTCCCCACCCCACCCCCCGCTTTTTTTTTAAGGTGAGGTAATTGTATTGTAGTTATGCTTTTTTAAAAAAACAACCTTTACTGAGGTATAATGTATGTGCCATAAAATGCACCCTTTTGTTTTTTTTTTTTTTTTTTTTTGCGTTACGCGAGCCTCTCACTGTTGTGGCCTCTCCCGTTGCGGAGCACAGGCCCCGGACGCGCAGGCTCAGCGGCCATGGCTCACGGGCCCGGCTGCTCCGCGGCATGTGGGATCTTCCTGGACCGGGGCACGAACCCACGTCCCCTGCATCAGCAGGCGGACCCTCAACCACTGCGCCACCAGGGAAGCCCAAATGCACCTATTTTTAATGTATGGTTCACTTTTGACAAATGTGTACACCTGTGTAATGATCACAGTTGTGACATAGAACTTTTCCATCACCTCAAAAAGTGCCTTCCTGGGGACTTCCCTGGGGGCACAGTGGTCAAGAATCCGCCTGCCAAAGCGGGAGACACGGGTTCGAACCCTGGTCCGGGAAGATCCCACATGCCGCGGAGCAACTAAGCCCGTGCACCACAGCTCCTGAGCCTGTGCTCTAGAGCCCTAGAGCCACAACTACTGAGCCCGCATGCCACATTACTGCAGCCCGAGCGCCTAGAACCCGTGCTCCGCAATAAGAGAAGCCACTGTAATGAGAAGGCGATGCACCACAATGAAGAGTAACCCCCGCTCGCTGCAACTAGAGAAAGCCCACGCGCAGCAACCAAGACCCAACACAGCCAAAAATAAATAAATAAATAAGTGATAAATTAATTAATTACATTTCTAAAAAAATAAAGTGCCTTCCTGCCCCTTTGCAGTTGGTTTCCTCCCAGCTCTGGCCCCTGGTAAACAGGTCTGCTTCCTATCACTAGTTTTGCCTTTTCTAGAATTTCTCATCAATGGAGTCATAGACTCAGCATGATGCTTGTGAGTTTCACGTGTGTGTGTGTGTGTGTGAGGTGTGTGTGTGTGTCAGTGATTCTTGCTGTTGTTGCCTAGTAGTCTTCATTATCTCTTTATCAGACAGTGAACATTTGAGTTCTTTCCAGCTTTGGGCAGTTATGAAAACAGTTCACAGTTGCAGATTTCAAAACATTTAGGGTGTAGCTGAGGAAACTTGAACGCTTACTTGATACTTAGTGATATTAAGAGGAGCTCCTGGGCTTCCCTGGTGGCACAGTGGTTAAGAATCTGCCTGCCAATGCAGGGGGCACAGGTTCGAGCCCTGGTCTGGGAAGATCCTACATGCCATGGAGCAACTAAACCCATGTACCACAGCTACTGAGCCTGCACTCTAGAGCCCACGAGCCACAACTGCTGAGCCCGCGTGCCACAACTACTGAAGCCCGTGCGCCTAGAGCCCGTGCTCCACAACAAGAGAAGCCACCGCAATGAGAAGCCCACGCACCACAACAAAGAGTAGCCCCCGCTCACCACAACTAGAGAAAGCTGTGCGCAGCAGCGAAGACCCAACGCAGCCAAAAATAAATAAATAAATAAATTTATTTTTTAAAAAAATAGAAAAAGAGGAGCTCCTTTCTGCTTGCTAGATGGGATGCTGTCTGATTCACGAATTGTTGAATAAAGCCAATTAGAAAAAAGTTATATTAAGGAGTTCGGATTTTAGATGGGATAATTGTTTTGTGATTCTGTTTTTATTTTTATTTTTTGGCCGCACCACCTGGCTTGTGGGATCTTAGTTCCCTGACCAGGGATTGAACCCGGGGCCCCCGGCAGTGAGAGCACTGAGTCCTGACCACTGGACTGCCAGGGAATTCCTGTGGTTCTGTTTTCAAACGGAGTCTTTATCTTTCCGAGGGAATGCTGAGATATTTACGTGTTGTGATCTGAGCGCAGGTTGGAAAAGAATTTCCAGACACAAGGCAGAATGTAAGGAAGACAGAGTTTATTAAAGAGAAGTGTTGCTGCAAGAACAGCTGGCCGACTTCCTGGTAGCCAGGGAAAGTCGACAATGAGTATGGGTTGCTTGTCTGTTTTATAGCCAGGGAACCTGCGAGTCATCTGCTAACTGGGCAGAGTATGTATACTTTCAGCGTGCCGAGCGGGAGGAAAACTGGGCAAATGTCTTTCCTTATATGGGATGGGAAAGGGACAGGGCATGCTGCTTGGGAGGGCTCTGGGACATGGCAGTGGTCCCATTGTGACAGAGTGATGGGAGTCCTGTAACTCTTTGTTCCGGCAATATTGGCCCTTTGAGTTTATCTTGTTCTTTGTCCTTGGAGCACACTACATTCCCCCCTCTCTTTATTTACAGGCCAATTCTTTGGCCCTATTGGATACCCTGCTCACGTCTACATACCTGCCTAGCTCCTTCTCAGGTGTTCGGGAACTCTTTCTGTAAGGAGAAGGGGGTGACAATCTCTCTGGCTACTTCCTGCTGGACAGGGGTATTGTGGGGCCCTGGGTCCCAATGCCCACTCTCTATCAGGGTATATTTACGGAGGGAGATGAGATCCTGCAGAATGATCAGGCAGCTTGTTCCAGAGTATTCCGTGTGCCAACTGGCTGGTACTCTTGTTGTAGCACCATCTGGAACTGAATCTTTTGAACCTGTCAGGAGATGAATTGAGATAATGTGTTAATAATGCAGGGGCCAAACAACAAAACAAAGGCTATCAGGATTAATGGTCCCAACAAGGGCAATAGCCATGTCCATATCTGGATCCCCATAGAGGAGAGGAGGTTCGAAAGCCAGCTTGGGGCCCTGTCCTGCTCTCTCTTTTACATCTTCTATTAATTTGATGTTTTTCTTTAGAATCTGAAGGTCTTCTTCAACCTGGCCAGAGGTATTAATATAGAAGCAGCAGGTCTCATTTAGCGGGGCACAGACACCCCCACCTCAGCTGTTATAACATTAAGGGCCCTCCTATTTTGTAAAACCACTTCGGCCAGAGAGCCTAGGGCTGACTGCTGTCCCTCAGTGGCTGCTACTGTAGCCTTCCAAGGTTCCTGGACCATGATGGTGAGATGGACAACGCTCCTCTCTAAGGGGTATGCCTGCAAACCAGGAGAGCCCTCTAAACATGCTACATATTATTTCAGGCTGATCAAGAACTGGGTTATCATAAGCATGTCCCCACCAAGCAGGGGTTCATTTTTGTCTCTCCAGGACAGGTCTTAAGGCCTCTTCGAGGAAGGACCCAAGGCTGGGAATGCCTCCTGAGGAAGCTAAATCCTTTGTAGTCATAATGGTCGCCTCTGGGACCACAGCAATAATTGTGCAGGAGCCCCTCCAAAGTGTGGGAAGATCCAGATAGACCCCATTACCACATAGAAATGAAAATCCAGGGCTTCCCTGGTGGCGCAGTGGTTGAGAGTCCGCCTGCCGATGCAGGGGAAACGGGTTCGTGCCCCGGTCTGGGAAGATCCCACATGCCGCGGAGCGGCTGGGCCCGTGAGCCATGGCCGCTGGGCCTGTGCGTCCGGAGCCTGTGCTCCGCAACGGGAGAGGCCACAACAGTGAGAGGCCCACATACCGAAAAAAAAAAAAAAAAAAGAAAAAAGAAAATCCAGTGCCTCTCAAGGATACCCCTGCTGTGGGTCCCCAGAGCCAGGCCCTGACCTTTTGGGAGTTTTCCTCTGGAAAGA
The DNA here is from genome assembly GCF_949752795.1 of Hyperoodon ampullatus. NCBI lineage: Eukaryota > Metazoa > Chordata > Mammalia > Artiodactyla > Ziphiidae > Hyperoodon > Hyperoodon ampullatus. Next base: position 4,494,515 of record NC_136915.1, on the reverse strand, counting down.
GACTGGGGTCCCATGGCCTAGGGTTATATTGGGAAGGCCAAACTCCGAGGAAATAATCATCTACACATAAAGGGGAGAATCCGGGCTCTGAGTGATGATGAGTGTGACGGGCGGATTGGCATAACAAATTTCTGAATATTCGCTGAATTATGTTATATTTTGGAGGAGAATCTTGCCGGGAGGTTAAACTAAGTAAATGTCTGGTGGTCACACCGATCCCCACATATTTAGTTCCCAGGACCGAGCTGTTTATGGGGATATGGTCTTCATTAATATATTTCTTAGTCACATTTTTCCTTGAATTTCCCCAACACAAAGCGAAATTACCTTCATGTACATTATATTTATTTTCCTCGGACCAGGGATCCCACTCCAGGCTAGTCTGATTAAAATTGAGGGTGTAGTTACAAAGAGAGTCATTTACCCGGCCCCAGATGGGTCCCCAACCATCCAGGTTTTGGAAACAGAGCTGTGCCTCGTCTGCCCAAGCTTGGGCTGATGCCCATATCCTGTTTTTCTCTTCATGAGTACAACAAGCAGTCAGGACTGCATGAATGTCTTGCCGGGTCAGGTCAGAGGCTATGGTGAGGGCCTGAAATTCCTTAGTAAAGGTGGTGGGATCCAGACTGAAGGAACCTAACTTGTTTTGAATTTGGGAAATGTCCGACATGGGAAAGGGAACATGGACTCTTAATAGTGCCCATGTCTCCATTTGCTACTTCCCTTAAGGGAAGCATATTAGAATCTGTTTCCTGGCATTGGGCAGTCCTCGATCTTGTGTGGGGAGGGAAGAGAGGGGGCTTTCGCCCTGATAAGGGGGTGGCTGTTGGGAGCTGTGGGTTGAGGCGGGGGCAGGGGCTGAAGCAAAGGGGGTTGATGTGGGGGACAGGAAAGGTCGAGTAGAGGGTCGCCTGGGAGATCTGCTGGAGAGGGAGGCAGAGGGGGTGGGGGGATAAGGTGGCAACAGAAGACACATGGCGGCACGAGTCCCTCGGCTCCGGATTCTAAGGGCCATAAAGCTCTGGACATAAGGAACCTCTGAGTCCTTTCCTTGTTTCCGGCAAAAGAGATCAAGTTGGAGGATCGTGTCATAATTTAGTGTGCCGTTAGGAGGCCACTGTTCTCGGTCCCCCAGTTTATACTGGGGCCAAGCCGTATTACAAAGGAAAATGAGCCTCTTCTTTTTGAGATTCTCAGGGTCAAAATTTTCCAGTTCCTAAGGATGCAACCGCGGGGTGAGTCTGAGGGAGGCTCCCGAGATGTACCAGAACCCGTTCTTAGCCTGTGTGCCGTAGAACAGGGGTTCTGAGAGTCACCGGCTGACAGAGAGGCGTCCCCTTTGTCCCAGTGATCTCTCCGTGCGACTAAGGCACAAAATAGGCTGACCTTCCCAACAGTCGCGTCCGACCGTGAGAGGTGACCCCTGAGCATTCGACTAAGGCACCTGGTGACTCGGGCAGGGCAAGAAAGAAAACAGAGAGATTCCCGGGACCCACCGGGTGACCCCCCGCTTGGCGATGCCCTGAAACGTGAAAGGCACTCCAGGGACGGCTCAGAGGCAACGCCTAGGCTCCTGTAAGTCAATCCGGACCGAGAAAAAGGTGAAAGTGTAACAGAGAAGACAGGCTGAGGAATCGGCCTCGTAGTCCTGCCGGGCAGGTGGCGGCCAAGGGGAGGGGGGCTCAGTGTTCTGCTTGAACCAATATGTGCCTCACGGTGCACGGAAGATGTCTTGCTGGGGACAGACGCTCTAACAGCCTGGTCCATTCCATGACTCCCTTATCCTTTCACGGGAGTCTTCAAGCGGCAGGTGCCCTAATGGCTTTTAAATGCCTGACCCGTGCCCGCACAATACCAATCGGCCTAGTCCTCAGTCAGGAGGAAGACAGAGGGACCCTCACCCGTTCTGGGCGGCAGTTACTGGGGCGAAGTGAGCGTGGAGCCTTCGGAACACACCAGGGTGTGACCCTGGCCAGAGTCCTCCGTTGCTTCCACGGCAACTTGCCTGTTCCCAGAGGGTCTCAAGAAATGAGGAGAGGGGCTTCCCTGGTGGCGCAGTGGTTGAGAGTCCGCCTGCCGATGCGGGGGACACGGGTTCGTGCCCCGGTCTGGGAAGATCCCACATGCCGCAGAGCGGCTGGGCCCGTGAGCCATGGCCGCTGGGCTTGCGCGTCCGGAGCCTGTGCTCTGCAATGGGAGAGGCCACAACAGTGAGGGGCCCGTGTACTGCAAAAAAAAAAAAAAAAAGAAATGAGGAGAGGAGGTGGGGAAAGAGATCCCCCAAGAGATATCCCCGTACGGGCCACCACAATGTCATGGTCCGAGCGTGGGTTGGAAAAGAATTTCCAGACACAAGGCAGAATGTAAGGAAGACAGAGTTTATTAAAGAGAAGGGTTGCTGCAAGAACAGCTGGCCGACTTCCTGGTAGCCAGGGAGAGTCGACAACGAGTATGGGTTGCTTGTCTGGTTTTTTTTTTTTTTTTTTTTGCGGTACGCGGGCCTCTCACTGTTGTGGCCTCTTCCATTGTGGACCACAAGCTCCAGACGCACAGGCTCAGCGGCCATGGCTCATGGGCCCAGCCGCTCCGCGGCATGTGGGATCCTCCCGGACCGGGGCACAAACCCGTGTGCCCCGCACCGGCAGGTGGACTCCCAACCACTGCGCCACCAGGGAAGCCCCGCTTGTCTGTTTTTATAGCCAGGGAACCTGCGAGTCATCTGCTGACTGGGCAGAGTATGTATACTTTCAGCGTGCTGAGCAGGAGGAAAACTGGGCAAATGTTTTTCCTTATATGGGATGGGAAAGGGACAGGGCATGCTGCTTGGGAGGGCTCTGGGACATGGCAGTGGTCCCATTGTGACAGAGTGATGGGAGTCCTGTAACTCTTTGTTCCGGCAATATTGGCCCTTTGAGTTTATCTTGTTCTTTGTCCTTAGAGCATACCACCCTGACTCCAGTCGCTAGTTCCCCTCTCAAGGGCCGTGAAAGCTTCCAGTTTCCCTGGCCTCCCTCCAGGGTTGGTCTACACGGGGCCTGCAGGTGTAGTCACCTGGTTCCCATCATTCTGCGCTTTGCCTTTTTTCATCTAACAGTGCTTCTCCTAGACCGTTCCTCCCTCTTGCTTAGGGCTGTGCACTCTTGTGTTGTGTGGATATAAATTAATCTGAGTCCCTTATTGGTGGACATTTAGGACACGGCCAGTCTTTGCATGATAAACAGCTTTGCAGTGAGTAACCTTGAACACACGTGGTTTAATCATGTGTGCAAACATCTGTAGGGTGAATTCCTCTCAGTGGAATGGCTGGCTTAGAGCAGCCTATGCATCTGGAGTTTGGACGGATAACGGTAACACCAGGTTGCCCTCCGGGAGGTTGTATCCACTCATGCTCCCCATTCATCGATGAGCCCCTAGGGACAGGTGGGCCCAGGCAGGGCAGTGGGAAGGCCCGGGTGTGCCTGGCCAGCAGCGCTGGTCTGGGCAGGTGCAGCTTGGAGCCCTGCAGGACAGTGGGAGATCAGGCGAGGAAAGTTCCAGATCCCTGAGGGCTTCAAACGCCTCACTAGGAAGTTGAATCTTTTGTTTTTCTGGCCACCCCGCAGGGCATGCAGGATCTTAGTTCCCTGACCAGGGATCAAACCCACTCCCCCTGCGGTGGAAGCTGGGAGTCACTGGATCACTGGGGGGAGTTGGATGTTGAATCTTTATTCCGTAGGAGGGTCCCTGGAGGGTCTGAGCAGGGGCAAGCACTCCTGCTTAAGAAGAGGGACTCTTGGGGCAGTGGGGTGGGCGGTGGGTTAGGACTGGGAGGCAAGAGGCAGACGAAGAAGACCCCCCACCCCTGGTCCCCAAGTGACTCCCCACATACCAGCCCTGCCTCGGTCTCCCTGAAGCCGCCCCATCCCCCAGGACAAGTGCAGATGCTGTCCCCAGCCAGCCCCAGGCCCTCGTGACAAGCTCCTGGCTCCATCGTCCCGCTCCCCTCTTCACCCCCATCTCCCCACAGGCTGCTGGCCAGCGTTGGGGGGTTGTCATCTGTTTCTGGACCCACCGAGCTCTCCCAGCGCAGGGGCCTTCCCCTGAGATGCGGCCTCTTCCTGGAACATCCCCCGCCCCCTGTCCCTGGCTCAGCCCTGCTCCCGCTCCGGGACTTGGCCCCGGTGTCACGTCCTCTGCGAAGTTTTCCCAGGCGTCCAGGTGAGGGGCTGCCCCTTCTGGGAGTGACTCCTTGACCCGGGTCTGTGCAGCTTCCTTTCGCGCTCCTGTCATCAGCTTTGTGTCTGCCCCGGGGGGGAGTGGAGTCCGGGTGTTGTCTACTTCGGTTAGCCATGGGCCCAGCCCTGGCCATCTCATCCTGTGCTCTGGGACAGGAGCAGCTGGAGTAGAAGGGGAGGGGCAGTGGGTGACATGGTGACATTCAGATGCCACTGCTGGGAGGGCAGGGGCAGTGGAGGATGGTGAAGAGGATGCGTGGGGTGTGGGCCCGCTCACCAGAGGCGGTGTCTGTGCCACCAGCTGGACGAGAGGACGTGAGGGGTGGGAAGCTGGAAGGGCTCCCTGGGCTGACCTTCCACTTTCCTCTGAAGTTTCTGGGGTCTGAGGAGCGAGGGAGTTGCAGGTTGGCATGGGCAGAGGGGCAGAGAGAGGTGGGAGGGAGAATGGGTCACACAGCGTCTCCCCCAGGACTGGGTCAGCCCGCCACCTGCTCTGCCCGCCGGCCCCCCGCCCCCCCGAGCCCGCCTGCGTGGGGTTGAAACATTTCAGTCGGGCGAGGCCAGTCAAATATCAGGAGATGTCACGTTAGACTCTGGATTGCCAGCTTCTCTTGAAAACCCAGAGCTTCGGCATCCTGGACTCAGACGCCTGCACGGCCGCAGCCGGCCAGCGTGCGCGCCCAGTACTGCCCCGTTGCGTCCCTGCTCAGACACCCGTGGGCAGCGCCACGTGGCATCGTGCTTGGTCTGCTGGGCTGTCTTGTCTTCTTTTTTAATAGTGAAGCACTTTTCATACCCATGTCTTTACTAAAAGTGGGAAAACAAAAGCTCCACAGAGGGGCCGCGTGTTCTCCTGGCGGCCCTCCTTCCTCCCAGTCCTGCCTGGAGGCGACACGCGTTGGGGGAGCTCTGGGGAAGGTGGGTAGAGGAGGACCCTGCCCAGCAGCTCCTGCGCCCTTTGGAGGGAGGGAGGGCAGGTGTGGGATCACAGCTCAGCATGCGGATGGAGGCCAGGAAGGAACCACGGTGAGGCCGTGGGGAAGGAGTCTTGATTTGGGGCCACAGGAACGGGGTGAGTGAGCTGGGCTCTGGCCCCCCTGTGTCTGCAGGAACTGCAGAGCCGAGTCAGGGTCAGGTCCTGGGGGAAGGTTTGTGTCTGCGCTGCCTGTCTGGGTGGCCAGCCAGCCTGGAGGTTTAGGACGGTCCTTGGGGCAGGACCCAGGGTGACCAGGACGGGAGGGGGCTGGAGAGTATGCAGTCTGGAGCGCCTGGCATTTACGCCTAAGTGCCCAGGGACCCCGGGGGCATTGGGATGTTGATGGCGTGGGGTCCCCAGGGACCCCCAGTGTGGCAGGGTGGCGCAGGCGCCATCCCCTGTTCTCCTATTTCAGAGGCCACCTCCTTATCAGTCCCTCCCTCGTCAGGGCCCTGCCGGATGCAAGCACTTCCTTCTGCCCCCTGGGGCCCTCTTTCTGCACTTCTCCCCCTGGCCCTGCATCCCTCTGCACCAGCCTGGCGTGGGCAGCCCCACTTTACAGACCGGGAAAGGCAAGCCCACAGAAAGGAACCAGGCTCCGCCAGAGGCAGGCTCTGGTACTCCTGGTGTCAAAACGTTTCGGTCCTCACCTGTCTGGAACCCCCATCCAGCCCTTACCCCACCTGGGCATCCACCAGGCACCGGTTCCCGCACGCAGAGATGCACTGTCTGTTCTTTACTAAGTTGAAAACAAATACAAAGGAAAGAGTCTGATACAGCCGTTTTGTTATTTGAATTGGCTACCTCTTCACTCAAGCTGAAAAAAAACCACAACTCTAGTATAAGCTCGGATTTTTTAAACTTTTAAAATTTTTAAATTATTTTATTTTTTTCAGTTTTATGGATATATGATTGACATATAAAACTGTACAACATGGTGACTTGGCATATGTGTGTGTGGTGAAATGATCACCGCAGTAAGTTCGGTTAACACCCATCATCTCACATCGCTGTAATTTCTTTTTCTCGTGATGAGAACTTTTGAGATCTGCTCTCTCGGTAACTTTCAAATATATGACATAGTCTTGTTAACTTTAGTCACCATGCTGTACGTTACATCCCCGTGAGTTATTTTATAACTGGAAGTTTGTACCTTTTGACCCCCTTTTCCTGTTTTAACCCATGCCCCCCGGAACCGCTCCGGTCTCTGGCAACCACCAGTCTGTTCTCTGTATCTATGAGTTTGAGCTTTTTAGATTCCACGTATAAGTAAAATGATGGAGTTTTTGTCTTCTTCTGTCTGACTTATCTCATGGAGCTTAATTGCCTTCCAGGTCTATCCATGTTGTTGCAAATGGCAGGATGTCCTTCTTTTTTATGGCTGAATTATACACACACGCACACACACACACACACACACACACACCCCCATGTCTGCTTTGTCCATTCATCCATCAGTGGACACTTAGGTTGTTTCATGTCTTGGCTACTGTAAATAACGCTACAGGGAACGTGGGGCTGCAGGTATCTCTAAAAGAGAGTGATTTCATTTCCTTCAGATTAATACCCAGAAGTGGGACTGCTGGATCAAATGATAGTTCTAGTCTTAATTTTTTGAGGAACCTTCAGGCTGTTTTCCACAGTGGCTGCACCAGTTTACACTCCCATCAGCCGTGCACAAGGGTTCCCTTTTCTCCACATCCTTGTCGGCACTTGTTTCTTGTCTTTTCGATAAAAGCCATTCTAACAGGTGTGACGTGAGATCTCATTGTGTTGGGTTTTTTTTTTTTTAATGTTTTTATTTTTTGGCCGCACCACGCGGTGTATGGAATCTGAGTTGCCTGGCCAGGGATCGAACCCACGTGCCCTGCTTTGGAAGTGAGGAGTCTTAACCACTGGACCACCAGGGAAGTCCCCTCGTTGTGGTTTTGATTTACATTTCCCTGATGGTTAATGATGTTGAGTATCTTTCTATGTGCCTGTTTGGAAAAATGTCCATTCAGATCCTCTGCCCATTTTTTAATTGGGTTGTTTGTTTGTTTTGCTATTGTATGAGTTCTTTATGTATTTTGGATATTAATGTTTTCTCCCATCCCACAGGTTATCTTTTCATTTTGCTGATGGCTTCCTTTGCTGTGCAGAAGCTTTTTAGTTTGATGTAGTCTCACTTGTTTCTTTTTGCTTCTGTTGCCTTTGTTTTTGGTGTCAAATCTAAAAAAATTATCGCTAAGGCCTATGTTTTCTCCTAGGAGTTTTATGGTTTCGGGTCTTGTGTTCAAGTTTTTAATCTATTTTGAGTTGATTCAAAAATCTTTTTAAATGAAAATTTGAGAAGCCAAGTGACGCTTCTTTCCTGTGCTCTGGGGGTTCCCCTGGTCACTGCTTGGTGACCGTCGCGGCTGCCCCTGAGCCAGTGATGAAGGCGAGAAGCAGGGGGCCTGAATGCCCGCACCCCAGGATGAAGGGGTGACATCTGGGGATGGGCGACAGGTACAGACAGCTGTCAGTCACCCCAGGATGTCGGTGCTCATTTGCTCCAGAAAACGGCAGCTACGGCGCTTTCTTGGAGCCTCCAGCCTTCCTGCGGTCAGTTGGCTGACACTTAGAGAAGAGGGAAGTGCTGGTGAACGTTTATGTCTGACCGTGTGCCAGGCACAGCCACGGAGCTTGTTATCTGCGTTGTCTCGAGTGATTCAGTCTTCCCCACCATCAAATGCGGTGCTGTTGTTCCTCTTTTACAGACAAGGAAGCGGAGAAGTGAGGGTTTGGGCAGCTTTGCTCAGGTCACCCAGCTAGTAAGAGTGGGAGCCAGGAACGATCTCTGAGTCTGCCTGAAAGGAGCCAGACCCGAAGGGCAGTGGAGCTCCGTGGCCCAGAGTGGGGGATCCGGCCTTGGGGGCCACGCTAGCCAGTGGGTTGGAACAGGCTGGGTGGGCCCAGGGATGCTGGGCACCTAGGAACCGCACACTCGCTCATTGCCTGGTACCCGTCTCTGGGCCTGAGGCTGGTGCAGGCAGATTTCATCAGCCAGACTGGAGTTTGGGAAAGTGCCAGCCTCTTTGGGGTTGCCCAAGGTAGGAGCACTAGGCTGGCTTGTTGGGAGTCCGGGGATTTCACGGGGCTTCCCCACTGCCCACGGCAAGGACAGGGTTTTTCTTCTTGGGGAAATGGGGTGGCATTTCAGTCCTTCCTGACCTTGGGGAGCTCCCAGCTCTCGATCCCAGGGAATCGGGCCCCTCTGGCACCCTCTCAGAGCCCAGGGGCAGGTGGTGAGCGGGCATGCACCTGCTGATGGGTCTGGATGCTGCGACTTGTTTCTGGTTCTCAGAACATCTGTGGCCGCACGAGGCCAGCTCCCCTGGGACTCCTGATGGAGGGGGTGGTCCTGGGAATCTGTCCATTTTCCAGGGGGTCAGAGCCTGTGTCCTTGTGCTCATTCAGCTCTGCTGGTCGTTGGCAGTCCTGGAAACCAGGAGGGGCGGGTGCGCTGGGCACCCCACAGCCGGGTCACCTTGCTGCCACACTCACGGCCTTTGAGGAAAGCCCCCGCCACCCGCCCTTCCTGGTACCTGCCAGGCCGGGTGCCTGCAGCCCTCGGGCAGGAAGGTGGAAGCACGTGGAAACACGACCCTGCAGCCCCTTGTCTGGCTGTCAGAGCAAACACGCGGGAAGTTCTTTTTCCTTCTCTGGGAGCCACCGGGCCCTTTGGAGGACCTCCTGCCCCTCCCCGGGGTTGCTGCTGTTCACGAGTGACGTCCTTCCCGAGGCTCACCCGGCTGCTTCTCCCCTCCCCCCAGGATCATGCGGCCCGATGACGCCAACGTGGCCGGCAACGTCCACGGAGGGACCATCCTGAAGATGATCGAGGAGGCAGGGGCCATCATCAGCACCCGGCACTGCAACAGCCAGAACGGGGTGAGCGTCCCATGGAAGAGCCCGGGCCCTGGGGGCCTAGCGTCCCCTCTGGCGGTGCCGCACCCCTGTCTGCTGTCGGGTCAGGAAGGGAGTTAGGGTGGAGGCCAGGCCTGGAGCCTTCCCCGCCCCGGTCCCCGGGCCTCGGGGGTTTTGGGAAGCTCCGGCCCTGGACTGGGGACCCCTTGGGTTGGCAGTTGGTTTGGGGCTCGGTGAGGAGGGGTGGGGACCTCCAGAAACTCAGCTGAGAGCTGCCAGCTGCCAGCCACCTTTCCAGCCCTCCCTCTGTGTTCAGGGGGAGTCGGCTTCCTGAGCCCCCGGGGGCCCAGCCCCCCCCGAGCCTGCACGGGTGGCAGCTAATCCTGGGTGTCACGCTGCCTGGACCCGGACCCCTCCCCTGCTCCACTGACCCTGGGTCCACAGGCCAGTCTGGGCTCTCCCCTTGGGGGCTTCCGGGCTGCACAGGCCAGCGCAGACTCCTGTGATGGTGCCGGCTCTCCTCCCGCCCCCCAGACGGGGCCAGGCTGGTGGCTTTAGGCTTCAGGGCAGCTGCGGGGCATTCAGCCCGTCGTCTCCTGCCCAGCCCCCAGCCCTGCGGGACCTGCTGTTCTCTCTGAAGCCCCCCTCTGGTGCTGGGGGAAGGAGTCAGTCTTGTGCCCCAACTGCCAGCTCGGCACCAGGCAGGCACAGAAGCGACTCCAAGGAAGCCTGAGGGCTTGGGCACCTGGGGGCCTCGGCTAGCCACTTGCTGTGTCATTGTCCTCCAGGCCCAGAGGCCGATTCCACGCCCGCGCAGACTGTGTGCGCGTGCGCGTGGGTGTGCAGCACTGCACGTGTGTATGTGTGTAGAATGAACCGAGCCGGGGTGAGTGTGTGTGGGTGGACGTGGGCCTGGGGGCCTCCGCCTGGGGAGGAGTGGGAGTGGGTTGGGCTGGGGGCCCTCCATGTGAGGAAGGGGCTCTCCCGCCTGCTGAGAGTTCTCCCGTGAAGTTCCGGGGCAAACCCGGCCACGTTCAGAGAGCGCCCTCTGGTGGCTGTGAGAACAGGCCTGAGCCCGAGGGGCCGGGGCTGAGGTGGGGGCTGGGCCCCTGGTAGACCCTCCGAGAGGGAGACGGTGAGGGTCCCAGCCAGGCCTGGCAAGAGAGGCTGGACGCTGGGAAGGAAGAGCCCCAGGACTAGGGAGGGAGGGAGGCCAAGTGGGTGACAATGCCCTGGTAACCGCCAGGGTTCAGTGACCACCTAGGGTTTTGCAAAGCTCTGTAGCATTTAGCTTGTGTCGTCCTCACGACACCCCTTAGGGGTCGAGGTGGTTATTGTATTATCCCCACTGCACAGATGAGGAAGCTGAGGTCCAGAGAGCTTGGATACTTGCCCGAGGCCACATGGGGAAGCGGGTGGTTGGTCTGGGTCTTGAACCTGTGCTTTGAATCCCTGTTCATCCTCACTCCTTCCCCAGAGTGAGCCTGGGGTGCAGGTCTGACCTGTTGGCTGGGAGATGCCTCTGGGCTGGTGGCCCCAAGATAGCGATCTGGAATCGCAGGCTCAGGAAGGGGGCGTGAGCTCCAGGCAGCTCCAGGGGGCTGAGGCTGGCCTCTGAATGGCTCTGGGTGGGCCGGGGGCACTGCCATCCACATTCCCTTGGTGGTCTCATCCAGCCTGTGGCTTTAGTACCACGACACAGCCCCGAGGTCCTCTGTCCAGCTGGTGCCTCTTGGCTGGCTCCCTCTGGATGCTTAATCAGCCCTCGACCTGGATGGGCCCCAAAACACACTCGGGGCCCGCTCCCAGGCTGCTTCTCCCACGGCCTCCCTCTGCTCAGTTAATGACCTCTGGAGCCTCCGTTGACCCCCTCTTCCTCCCGCCCGTGGACCCTGGCATCCAGTCCTATCGGCTTCACCTTGTGGATAGTTCCAGGTCCGAACACTGCACACCAGCCCCACCGCCATCTGGGCCGAGCCACTGTCGCTTCCTGCCCAGATTGCCTAAACAGCTTCCTAGCAGGCCTCCCTGCCCCTGGTCTGCTCTCCAACAGCAGCCAGAGAAACCCGTCCTGTGTGAAGTCAGGGCACGGCTCCTACTCCTTGCCCTTGTCACGCCCCTGGGCCACACCAGCATTCCTGCCCCAGGGCCTTTGCACTGGCCCTTTCCCCCGCCTGGACCGCTCTTCCCCCAGAGACCCATGTGGCTCCCCCTTCCTTCCCGTAAATTCGATCTCCACGTCCCCGACAACCGGCTCCCTCACTGCTCCCAACTCTTGTCCACAGCACTGTCCCTCCTGGCACACAGCGTTTTGCTCATTTAGCTCTGGGCTGCTTCCCCCACTAGAATGTAAGCCCCACCAGGGCAAGGACTTTTGCCCGTCACTTCCCTGCTGGATTCCCTTAGCATCTAGGCCAAGGTCTGGAACGCAGTGGGCTCCCATTAGCTGTATGTCTGGAGTAGTTGTCTGCGGAGAGCTTCTGTTCAATGCACGCTTACGATGCACCAGTGACCGCACTGCGTGCTTGACCTTCCTTCCTTACCTGGGGAATCTCCTTAACCCCACTTTGCAGGTGGGGAAGCGGAGGCCTAGAAAAGTCATGTGGCTCCCAAAGGTCACAGAGCTGCATCCTCTGAGTGGACATCAGCCGAGAGGGCCTGGGTGGGTGAGGGTGCAGGTTCAGCTCAAATAACAAGAGCAGGAGGAGTTAACCCTTTCTGGACCTTGATCCCTATGTTTCTTTGAGAGCAGGGCAGCCCACCCCTCCTCTCCACACGGCGTCCGCTTGGATCCTGGCGGCAGTCACTGGTACCATTTATTATCTGTATTTTGCAGAGAGACCAGGTCAAGAGCTAGTACCAGAGCTGGAATTTGAGTCCAGGGCGCAGACCTGTTTTCTCTGGCTCTGCTTCTGAAGCTGCTGTCCCGGCTCAAAGCTCCGTGGCCCCTCAGGAGCCCAGGCCCGTGGTTTTCCAGGCATCTGTGCCCAACGGGCTAGTGCAACTCAGGCTGCCTTCGGGAGCATGGCAGAGGGTGCTTCTTGGGCTAGATGCTGATCAGAACCCTCACGGCTGCTTCCCGGGTCGGGGCGGCTCCTCCTAGTTTACGCCCCGAAGCAGGGACTTACGGGTGTGTCTGAGCCCCTGGGAGCCACAGACACCTACAACTCGGAGACGCTCACACTGAATAAACATTTGTCATCCTGTGTTTTGAATTTCTGGGTCACACAGGTCTTTATAGAGTGCCTGGGGTGGCCCGCTAGGTCTCGGGAAATGGCAGCGCTCAGTCAAGTTGGAGCTGCCTGGGTCCCAGCCTGTGCCGTCCACACCCAGCTGGACATGGATTCAGCAGCAGCCTCCAGCTCCCCCGGGGTCTCCCTGCCCTCCCCTCTGCCTGGGGTGTCCGCACCCCACACCTTCTCCTGCCTGACACCTCAGCATCCAGGTCTCAGCCCCTCACCTGCAGCTGCCCCTCCCACATCGGCACCTGCACCCCACTTCCCACACCCCACACCCCACACCTCACACTGCCCTCTTCGGAGCACCGGCCACGTGCTTATCTGTCATCCATCCCCCAACCAGACCCCAGGCCAGGGGCAGGCACCGAGTGCAGGGCCTGGCTCCATAGATGCCACCACAAGTGAAGGAATGCCTCTGTAGCCTTAAAAAGGCTGGGGTCCATCTAAGGCTCAGATGTTTAAAGGCACAAGAAATGAGCTGCATTTCCATTTAAAATATTAACGTATAGGGGTGTTACCTGTGTGCGGACATATCCATTCCGTAGTTTAGCCACCCTTCAACAAAGACAGCTGCTTTATTTCGTTTTGGGTCTTGCAGGCGGAGCTTGGATAGTTGCAGAAGTGGCCCAGAGGCTGGCCCCGCATTCTTGCCCCGCTCCCTTCGCACTTGCCTTTCCAGCTTTCTGCCAGTGGGTGGCGCTGTAGCCACACAAATGTACTTGGGGTGACGCCCAGCAATTCCCTCGCGTTGTTTTAGCTTCAGGGGTGACACGTCTGTGTGGGGCGGGGGTGGGGGGACAGGGCCCCGGCAAGTCAGAGGGGGGACGCCACAAGCTGCGCTTGCCTGCTCAGCTCGTGCTCTGCTGCGTTGAGAGCTGATTCCAGGACATTTATAGGAACAGAAACCATCAGAGGACCCCCATGTGTCTGAGGATCTCGGGGGAAGGGGTGAAGATGGAGGTCCCCAGGCGTCCCTCCAAAGAGGCAGGTTCTGCGGGTTTGGGGCGGGTCAGGGAATTTGCATGTTTGCCAGGTGTCAGGTGAGTTCTCGCGCAGGTGGGAGAGCTGTGCGTTGGTGCCACAGGTGGTGGCAGGTGGCCGGCGGGAAGAGTGCAGACATGCCAGAGCTTGAACTGACTTGTCACCTACAAGCTTAATATCTCCAACCCCTGCAGAAGGGATGCTGTGAGGACCAGCTGGAAAAGTGAAGCCCAGCGCTGGCACGGCGCCGACAGGCCCTCGAGAGTGGGCCCGCCTGCTCCCTGCTCCCCACCCAGCCCAGGGGTACCCGTGCTGTCCAGTGTCCTAAAAACCCTGATTGGTTTCTGGTAGAAAGTCCAAAAAGTGCCGGGTGCTGCGTTTGGCAGTGAAGATCCACGGTCCTGTGGATAATTAGATAAGATTGTCTCTTGTGTCATTCGGTTAGCGTGGATGAAAAGGAAGCTGATTCCATAATATATGAAGAATTCATACAACTCGACAACAAAAAATAAACAACCCGATTAAAAAATGGGCAGAGGAACTGAATAGACATTTTTCCAAAGAAGACATACAGATGGTCAACAGGCACATGAAAAGATGCTCAGCATCACTAATCATCCGGGAAATGCAGATCAGAACCACAATGAGATATCCTCTCACACCTGCCAGAATGGCTGTTATCAAAAAGACAGCAGATAACCAGAGTTGGTGAAGATGTGGAGAAAAAGGGGTCCTCATGCACTGTTGTGGGAATGTAAACTGGTGCGGCCACTGTGGAGACCAGCCTGGAGGTTTCTCAAAAACTAAAAATAGAGTTGCCATGTGATCCAGCTATTCCACTTCTGAGTATGTATCCAAAGAAAATGAAAACACTAATACGAAGTGGTATCTGCACCCCTGTGTTCATGGCAGCATTATTTACAGCAGCCAAGACATGGAACAACCTAAGGGTCCATTGATGGATGAGTGGATAAATAAATTATGGTATACACGCGTACACAAACACACAATGGAATGTTACTCCGAGGTAAAAAAAAAAAAAAAGATGAAATCTTGCCATTTGTGACAACATGGGTGGTCCTTGAGGGAATGATGCTATAAGTGAAATAAGTCAGATGGAGAAAAACAAATACCTGATGATTTTGTTCATAGGTAGAATATAAAAGACAAAAAATAAACGAACAAACCGAAAACGCATAGATAGAACAAGGCAGTGGTTAGCAGAGGGGAAGGGGTGGGTGGGGGAGTGGCCCAGGGGCAAAATGGGTAAAGGAATCGACTGTCTGGTGACGGATGGAAACTATACTTTTGGTGGTGAGCACGCTGTAGGGTATACAGTAGAAATATAATGTTACACAGGAAACTTACACAATGATATAAACCAATGTTACCTCAATAAAAACTAAACGTAAAAAAAAAACCCTGATGTTCAGTGCTGGTGCGGGAGTGCTGGGGCCACGTCAAGCACTCTGCCCTGCCGAGAAGCACTTTGGGAGCACGTACCGAAATGTTTGTCCCTTCCGCCCTGGAAACAATCCCCAAGACTGAAAAAGACTTAACTAAAAGGACCCTCATCACAGGGTTATTTATAATAAGAGACAACTGAGGTTGATACAAATCTAACAACAGAAGAATGTTTTATTTGGCCGTTAAGAAACATCTTTGCGATGGAGTATCGTGAAGTGGCAGTCGTAGAAAGTGTCAAGAAAAGAAATGAGGAAGCAAGTCCCTCACTTTCATAGCGTGTGAGCTCCCAGGTGGATCCCGCTGGACCCCACGTGCACGTGCTGCCTGGCTGCGTCCATCCAGTTACCAAGGGGTCCTGGGTGGCTGGGGACATATACCCTTTTGTTCCTTTTGAATTTTGAGTCATGAGAATGGTTGCCTAGTTGAAGGATAAATAACATTTAAAAAGAAGAACTGTGATTTCTAAGAGCTTGTCACAACATGGGCAGATTATTTTTCCTCCTGTTGAGTGAGAAAAGCAGATTGTGAAAGTGTATATTTAGTGCTTGAACAACACGTAAGACTATATATGACAACTATACATGACTGTAAGTGACAACTATCTGTGACTAACACTGCAAAACAAGGAGCCAGACAGCCAAACAAGTGAACCAGTAAAACCCCTGTTCTTGGGGCAAAAAGCCTGGAAAGAAAGATCCCAAAATAGAAACCGTGGTTATCTCTGGATGGGAGGAGGGATCTTCCCTCCTCTGCCTCCTTTTCTGTACTTCCCAAATTTTCTATAATAAGTATGTATGCCTTTTTTCACGGTTCATTATACAAGTAATACGTATCTTTTGTAGAAAAGTCAGAAAAAAGAAACAGGCCACTCGTAACCCCACCACTCAGAATCGCCTGTATCAACTGCTTTGCCGTGTTGCCCTCGGGCAGTGCTTCATCTCCTGGTTTTGCATATAGGAGTGTGTGGTGGCAATAACTTGCGTTACTTTAACAGTGGGGAAAAAACCAAGGGCCGTTTTGGGGGAGCGTGTCCAGGGTGGGGCCTCGTGGGAGGCTGACCCGCCTCTGGTCTTTGCAGGAGTGCTGCGTGGCCGCCCTGGCCCAGGTGGAGCGCACGGACTTCCTGTCGCCCATGTGCATCGGCGAGGTGGCCCACGTCAGCGCGGAGATCACCTACACCTCCAAGCATTCGGTGGAGGTCCAGGTCCACGTGATGTCCGAAAACATCCTCACAGGTAACTTCCTCTTGCTGAGCCCGCGTGCGGGGTTGGGAACAGCGGTGACAGTAGCAGTAAGGCAGCAGCCGCAGCCCACGTCCGTTGAGGGCTGACTGCCCCTGGGTGGTCCTAACACTGTCTGTGGGTGACCTCCCTGCATTTCCACCTCCACCTGTGTGCAGGGACTTCTGCCGTCCTCGCTTCGTTTGCAGACGGGGAAACGGGGGCGCAGACGAGTTAGGCAACGAGCCCAGGGTACGGCCCCCCTGCCTTCCTGGGGAGGAAGGGGCCTGGCGGCCAGCGGGTCTGGGCAGAGGGTGGGAGCGGGCTGGGAGGGCACATGCCGCCCTCCGGCCCCCCTGCCGTCTCCCCAGCCCCCACCTTGCCCTTCCCTGCACGGTGGAGCTGCTGCCCCTTGGAAGACGCTGCCCTGGCTTCTGCTGTGCTCCCCTGGGCCCCGCAAGCCAGGCCTAGGCTGGAGCTCCCTGGGCGAACCTTTGACTCTGCTTTGATCTGAATATTCTCTTCCTCAGAGTGGTAACCATGGAAACCCCTTCTCACCCTCCCACTGGGCACTGCAGGGGAGTGTGGCTTCGGTTCACAGTCGCTGCTTTTTATAACGGAGATGCTGATGAGGCAGGCAGGCCCCTCGGGCCCCTCACTGCCCACTGCCTCGTCCCAGGCCACCTGCTGTCTCACCCAGAGGAGACTCCGTGCTCGTTCTAGAGGCAGGAGCTGCCTGGGTCCTTGTGCCTCCTCCCGATGCCCTCTCCTCGGCCGTGGCTGCCTGCAGAGCGCTGTGCTCAGAGATCTTTAAGGGGCTCCAGGCTTCACGACACGGGCCAGGAGCTCAGTTATTCATTTGGAGCATTGCGGTGACCGCAGCAGGCCCAACCACTGCACAGTGAACGATTTAGCCGAGCCGCGGCCTGGGGTTGGGGGTGGGGAGTGGTCAGTGGGCTTGTGCCCCATGTCCTGCATCTGTGGCCTGAGCCCGGTCTTTGGCAGGCAGCTCTGGCATCGAAGGGACCTTGGTTGCTGGTCTCGGGCTGTGGCACAGAAAGGGGTCCTCTGGCCCTGACTTCCCACATTGGGGCTGGCAGCCCACTGGGAGGAGGCCCAGTGCGGTGCGGGCCCCTCCCCCCCTCCGCCCTCCACGTGACCCAGCCCTGCTGTCCTGGGCTGTGCTGGGGGTTGAGCCTCCCTGCTCCTGACACAAGAGGGGAAATGGCCGTGCTTTCCCGTTGGCTCACGACAGCCGCGGACTCAGTCACTGATGAGTGAATGAATGAAGGAGTGGATGAGTCAGGAAGATTGGGGCCTCCGCGCTGCGGGGAGCGGGCAGAGGGCCTTGTCTACAAGGACGTGCCCCAGCCCACTTTCTGCGGGGTCCCCCCTCTGGGGGCAGGAGCGGGCAGGAGGCAGGCAGTGCTTGCCCAGGGCTGTGGTGGCGAGATGACAGCCCCCGCCCTGCAGTCAGGATGCTCTGCACCCGCCAGTGTCCCCAGCCGCCCTGACCCTGAAGGATGGACACGCAGAGCCTGAGCTGCCCCGAGAAAGAGAGAAGTGGCTGAGGAGCATGGGCTTCCGGGACAGTGGGGCGGGCATTGTGCACGTGAGAGGGACCGAGCTCAGGGCAGGGGGGCGCCGCCCAGCACTGCCAAGCTTTTCGAGACGGGGGTGGGGGGTGGGGCCCGAGGCCCCGGGAAGACCCCAGGGCCGATCACAGGATGGGAACGGTGAGACCTGGAGCCCTGGGGCTGTGCCTTCTCTACACGTCTCAGTCACCTTGCCTGCCTTGCCCTGGAGCCCCTGCTGAAGGGCCGGGCGCCCCCTCCCTTACTCTCACATCCGGGTGCCCCTCTCCGGGTCTCAGCACCATGTCTGTGCATCTCTCAA